>NC_138978.1:141272008-142652008 GCF_964341445.2 Mesoplodon mirus
CACAGAGCATTCTCCCTGCACTTCCCCTTTGAGATTTGTACTTCCCAGGTGCGGTAGAAGGGAGATACATCTGCTGTTCACATTTACACGTTCTAGTGGGTTAAGGAAAGAAGGCCTCCATTTCCCTTCTTTTGGCATATATTTGTCCTCAACTGAAAGTGGCTTACAGGTCCCAGTAGTGTCAGGCAGTCCGTCGTTTACATGTTGCATCCTAGTGCAGAGACACATGGCCTAAGACACCGTAAAAGCTTCCTGCATTTAAAGCACCGCTTTGACACACGCTGCCTTGGACCTGCGGCCTGCCTCTCTGTGTGACGAGAAACAGAGAGCTTGAGCTCGATGCTAGTCGTCCCATGTGGTTTACCTATTCACTAACAATCCTTAGTGAATCCCTTCAAACCCTGTTTTCCAAAGGGACCACAAAGCACTCTCCCTTTGCCTTCCTCCGGTCTTTGGGGCTTCCTGGTGCTGTAAAAGGTAGATACTTCTATTGTTCACATCGACACCTTCTAGTGGCTTCCGAAAACGCTGAACGTTTTCAGGTCAGTTTTCAAGCCCTATTCTCCACAAGGACCACCGAGCATTCCCCCTGCGCCTTCGTTCTGTGTTTTGTACTTCCCAGGTGCGGTAGAAGGGAGATACATCTGCTGTTCAAATTTAGAGCTTCTAGTGGCTTAAGAAAAGAAGGTCTCCATTGCCCTTCTTTTGGCATATAGTTCTCCTCCACTGAACGGGGCTTACCGGTCCCAGAAGTGTCGGGCACTCCGTCGCCTACATCTTACAATCTAGTGCACAGCCTAGTGGCCTATGACATCATAAACGCATGCTGGAGTTTAAGCACCGCTTTGAAACAGGCTGCCTTGGACCTGGGGCCTTCCTCTTTCTGGGACGAGAAATGGATTGTGTTAAGAAGAGAAGATATGGAACAACAGTGTTTCCCTGCCACAACTGAGCCTGCAACGCTGTAAATTCCAGGGAGGAAAAAAACGTTTCCCTTCAAGCTCTTTTCCAAAGGGAACACAGAGCATTCTCCCTGCACTTTTCCTTTGAGGTTTGTACTTCCCAGGTGCGGTAGAAGGGAGATACATCTGCTGTTCACATTTACACGTTCTAGTGGCTTAAGGAAAGAAGGCCTCCATTGCCCTTCTTTTGGCATATAGTTGTCCTCAACTGAAAGTGGCTTACAGCTCCCAGTAGTGTCAGGCAGTCCGTCGTTTACATGTTGCATCCTAGTGCAGAGACACATGGCCTAAGACACCGTAAAAGCTTCCTGCATTTAAAGCACCGCTTTGACACACGCTGCCTTGGACCTGCGGCCTGCCTCTCTGTGTGACGAGAAACAGAGAGCTTGAGCTCGATGCTAGTCGTCCCATGTGGTTTACCTATTCACTAACAATCCTTAGTGAATCCCTTCAAACCCTGTTTTCCAAAGGGACCACAAAGCACTCTCCCTTTGCCTTCCTGCGGTCTTTGGGGCTTCCCGGTGCTGTACAAGGTAGATACTTCTGTTGTTCACATCGACACCTTCTAGTGGCTTCCGAAAACGCTGAACGTTTTCAGGTCAGTTTTCAAGCCCTATTCTCCACAAGGACCACAGAGCATTCCCCCTGCGCCTTCGTTCTGTGTTTTGTACTTCCCAGGTGCCGTAGAAGGGAGATACATCTGCTGTTCCCATTTAGAGCTTCTAGTGGCTTAAGAAAAGAAGGTCTCCATTGCCCTTCTTTTGGCATATAGTTCTCCTCCACTGAACGGGGCTTACCGGTCCCAGAAGTGTCGGGCACTCCGTCGCCTACATCTTAGAATCTAGTGCACAGCCTAGTGGCCTATGACATCATAAACGCATGCTGGAGTTTAAGCACCGCTTTCAAACAGGCTGCCTTGGACCTGGGGCCTGCCTCTTTCTGGGACGAGAAATGGATTGTGTTAAGAAGAGAAGATATGGAACAACAGTGTTTCCCTGCCACAATTGAGCCTGCAACGCTGTAAATTCCAGGGAGGAAAAAAACGTTTCCCTTCAAGCTCTTTTCCAAAGGGAACACAGAGCATTCTCCCTGCACTTCCCCTTTGAGTTTTGTACTTCCCAGGTGCGGTAGAAGGGAGATACTTCTGCTGTTCACATTTACACGTTCTACTGGCTTAAGGAAAGAAGGCCTCCATTGCCCTTCTTTTGGCATATAGTTGTCCTCAACTGAAAGTGGCTTACAGCTCCCAGTAGTGTCAGGCAGTTCGTCATTTACATGTTGCATCCTAGTGCAGAGACACATGGCCTAAGACACCGTAAAAGCTTCCTGCACTTAAAGCACTGCTTTGACACACGCTGCCTTGGACCTGCGGCCTGCCTCTCTGTGTGACGAGAAACAGAGAGCTTGAGCTCGATGCTAGTCGTCCCATGTGGTTTACCTATTCACTAACAATCCTTAGTGAATCCCTTCAAACCCTGTTTTCCAAAGGGACCACAAAGCACTCTCCCTTTGCCTTCCTGCGGTCTTTGGGGCTTCCCGGTGCTGTACAAGGTAGATACTTCTGTTGTTCACATCGAAACCTTCTAGTGGCTTCCGAAAACACTGAACGTTTTCAGGTCAGTTTTCAAGCCCTATTCTCCACAAGGACCACAGAGCATTCCCCCTGCGCCTTCGTTCTGTGTTTTGTACTTCCCAGGTGCGGTAGAAGGGAGATACATCTGCTGTTCACATTTAGAGCTTCTAGTGGCTTAAGAAAAGGTCTCCATTGCCCTTCTTTTGGCATATAGTTCTCCTCCACTGAACGGGGCTTACCGGTCCCAGAAGTGTCGGGCACTCCGTCGCCTACATCTTAGAATCTAGTGCACAGCCTAGTGGCCTATGACATCATAAACGCATGCTGGAGTTTAAGCACCGCTTTGACACTTTCTGCCTTGGACCTGGGGCCTGCCTCTTTCTGGGACGAGAAATGGATTGTGTTAAGAAGAGAAGATATGGAACAACAGTGTTTCCCTGCCACAACTGAGCGTGCAACGCTGTAAATTCCAGTGAGGAAAAAAACGTTTCCCTTCAAGCTCTTTTCCAAAGGGAACACAGAGCATTCTCCCTGCACTTTTCCTTTGAGTTTTGTACTTCCCAGGTGCGGTAGAAGGGAGATACATCTGCTGTTCACATTTACACGTTCTAGTGGCTTAAGGAAAGAAGGCCTCCATTGCCCTTCTTTTGGCATATAGTTGTCCTCAACTGAAAGTGGCTTACAGCTCCCAGTAGTGTCAGGCAGTCCGTCGTTTACATGTTGCATCCTAGTGCAGAGACACATGGCCTAAGACACCATAAAAGCTTCCTGCATTTAAAGCACCGCTTTGACACACGCTGCCTTGGACCTGCGGCCTGCCTCTCTGTGTGACGAGAAACAGAGAGCTTGAGCTCGATGCTAGTCGTCCCATGTGGTTTACCTATTCACTAACAATCCTTAGTGAATCCCTTCAAACCCTGTTTTCCAAAGGGACCACAAAGCACTCTCCCTTTGCCTTCCTGCGGTCTTTGGGGCTTCCCGGTGCTGTACAAGGTAGATACTTCTGTTGTTCACATCGACACCTTCTAGTGGCTTCCGAAAACGCTGAAAGTTTTCAGGTCAGTTTTCAAGCCCTATTCTCCACAAGGACCACAGAGCATTCCCCCTGCGCCTTCGTTCTGTGTTTTGTACTTCCCAGGTGCGGTAGGAAGGAGATACAACTGCTGTTCACATTTAGAGCTTCTAGTGGCTTAAGAAAAGAAGGTCTCCATTGCCCTTCTTTTGGCATATAGTTCTCCTCCACTGAACGGGGCTTACCGGTCCCAGAAGTGTCGGGCACTCCGTCGCCTACATCTTAGAATCTAGTGCACAGCCTAGTGGCCTATGACATCATAAACGCATGCTGGAGTTTAAGCACCGCTTTCAAACAGGCTGCCTTGGACCTGGGGCCTGCCTCTTTCTGGGACGAGAAATGGATTGTGTTAAGAAGAGAAGATATGGAACAACAGTGTTTCCCTGCCACAATTGAGCCTGCAACGCTGTAAATTCCAGGGAGGAAAAAAACGTTTCCCTTCAAGCTCTTTTCCAAAGGGAACACAGAGCATTCTCCCTGCACTTCCCCTTTGAGTTTTGTACTTCCCAGGTGCGGTAGAAGGGAGATACATCTGCTGTTCACATTTACACGTTCTACTGGCTTAAGGAAAGAAGGCCTCCATTGCCCTTCTTTGGCATATAGTTGTCCTCAACTGAAAGTGGCTTACAGGTCCCAGTAGTGTCAGGCAGTCCGTCGTTTACATGTTGCATCCTAGTGCAGAGACACATGGCCTAAGACACCGTAAAAGCTTCCTGCATTTAAAGCACCGCTTTGACACACGCTGCCTTGGACCTGCGGCCTGCCTCTCTGTGTGACGAGAAACAGAGAGCTTGAGCTCGATGCTAGTCGTCCCATGTGGTTTACCTATTCACTAACAATCCTTAGTGAATCCCTTCAAACCCTGTTTTCCAAAGGGACCACAAAGCACTCTCCCTCTGCCTTCCTGCGGTCTTTGGGGCTTCCCGGTGCTGTAGAAGGTAGATACTTCTCTTGTTCACATCGAAACCTTCTAGTGGCTTCCAAAAACGCTGAACGTTTTCAGGTCAGTTTTCAAGCGCTATTCTCCACAAGGACCACAGAGCATTCCCCCTGCGCCTTCGTTCTGTGTTTTGTACTTCCCAGGTGCGGTAGAAGGGAGATACATCTGCTGTTCACATTTAGAGCTTCTAGTGGCTTAAGAAAAGAAGGTCTCCATTGCCCTTCTTTTGGCATATAGTTCTCCTCCACTGAACGGGGCTTACCGGTCCCAGAAGTGTCGGGCACTCCGTCGCCTACATCTTAGAATCTAGTGCACAGCCTAGTTGCCTAGGACATCATAAACGCATGCTGGAGTTTAAGCACCGCTTTGAAACAGGCTGCCTTGGACCTGGGGCCTGCCTCTTTCTGGGACGTGAAATGGATTGTGTTAAGAAGAGAAGATATGGAACAACAGTGTTTCCCTACCACAACTGAGCCTGCAACGCTGTAAATTCCAGTGAGGAAAAAAACGTTTCACTTCAAGCTCTTTTCAAAAGGGAACACAGAGCATTCTCCCTGCACTTCCCCTTTGAGATTTGTACTTCCCAGGTGCGGTAGAAGGGAGATACATCTGCTGTTCACATTTACACGTTCTAGTGGCTTAAGGAAAGAAGGCCTCCATTTCCCTTCTATTGGCATATATTTGTCCTCAACTGAAAGTGGCTTACAGGTCCCAGTAGTGTCAGGCAGTCCGTCGTTTACATGTTGCATCCTAGTGCAGAGACACATGGCCTAAGACACCGTAAAAGCTTCCTGCATTTAAAGCACCGCTTTGACACACGCTGCCTTGGACCTGCGGCCTGCCTCTCTGTGTGACGAGAAACAGAGAGCTTGAGCTCGATGCTAGTCGTCCCATGTGGTTTACCTATTCACTAACAATCCTTAGTGAATCCCTTCAAACCCTGTTTTCCAAAGGGACCACAAAACACTCTCCCTTTGCCTTCCTGCGGTCTTTGGGGCTTCCCGGTGCTGTACAAGGTAGATACTTCTGTTGTTCACATCGACACCTTCTAGTGGCTTCCGAAAACGCTGAACGTTTTCAGGTCAGTTTTCAAGCCCTATTCTCCACAAGAACCACAGAGCATTCCCCCTGCGCCTTCGTTCTGTGTTTTGTACTTCCCAGGTGCGGTAGAAGGGAGATACATCTGCTGTTCACATTTAGAGCTTCTAGTGGCTTAAGAAAAGAAGGTCTCCATTGCCCTTCTTTTGGCATATAGTTCTCCTCCACTGAACGGGGCTTACCGGTCCCAGAAGTGTCGGGCACTCCGTCGCCTACATCTTAGAATCTAGTGCACAGCCTAGTGGCCTATGACATCATAAACGCATGCTGGAGTTTAAGCACCGCTTTGAAACAGGCTGCCTTGGACCTGGGGCCTGCCTCTTTCTGGGACGGAAATGGATTGTGTTAAGAAGAGAAGATATGGAACAACAGTGTTTCCCTACCACAACTGAGCCTGCAACGCTGTAAATTCCAGTGAGGAAAAAAACGTTTCCCTTCAAGCTCTTTTCCAAAGGGAACACAGAGCATTCTCCCTGCACTTCCCCTTTGAGTTTTGTACTTCCCAGGTGCGGTAGAAGGGAGATACATCTGCTGTTCACATTTACACGTTCTAGTGGCTTAAGGAAAGAAGGCCTCCATTGCCCTTCTTTTGGCATATAGTTGTCCTCAACTGAAAGTGGCTTACTGCTCCCAGTAGTGTCAGGCAGTCCGTCGTTTACATGTTGCATCCTAGTGCAGAGACACATGGCCTAAGACACCGTAAAAGCTTCCTGCATTTAAAGCACCGCTTTGACACACGCTGCCTTGGACCTGCGGCCTGCCTCTCTGTGTGACGAGAAACAGAGAGCTTGAGCTCGATGCTAGTCGTCCCATGTGGTTTACCTATTCACTAACAATCCTTAGTGAATCCCTTCAAACCCTGTTTTCCAAAGGGACCACAAAACACTCTCCCTTTGCCTTCCTGCGGTCTTTGGGGCTTCCCGGTGCTGTAGAAGGTAGATATTTCTCTTATTCACATCGACACCTTCTAGTGGCTTCCGAAAACACTGAACGTTTTCAGGTCACTTTTCAAGCCCTATTCTCCACAAGGACCACAGAGCATTCCCCCTGCGCCTTCGTTCTGTGTTTTGTACTTCCCAGGTGCGGTAGAAGGGAGATACATCTGCTGTTCACATTTAGAGCTTCTAGTGGCTTAAGAAAAGAAGGTCTCCATTGCCCTTCTTTTGGCATATAGTTCTCCTCCACTGAACGGGGCTTACCGGTCCCAGAAGTTTCGGGCACTCCGTCGCCTACATCTTAGAATCTAGTGCACAGCCTAGTGGCCTATGACATCATAAACGCATGCTGGAGTTTAAGCACCGCTTTGACACAGGCTGCCTTGGCCCTGGGGCCTGCCTCTTTCTGGGACGAGAAATGGATTGTGTTAAGAAGAGAAGATATGGAACAACAGTGTTTCCCTGCCACAATTGAGCCTGCAACGCTGTAAATTCCAGGGAGGAAAAAAACGTTTCCCTTCAAGCTCTTTTCCAAAGGGAACACAGAGCATTCTCCCTGCACTTCCCCTTTGAGTTTTGTACTTCCCAGGTGCGGTAGAAGGGAGATACATCTGCTGTTCACATTTACACGTTCTAGTGGCTTAAGGAAAGAAGGCCTCCATTGCCCTTCTTTTGGCATATAGTTGTCCTCAACTGAAAGTGGCTTACTGCTCCCAGTAGTGTCAGGCAGTCCGTCGTTTACATGTTGCATCCTAGTGCAGAGACACATGGCCTAAGACACCGCAAAAGCTTCCTGCATTTAAAGCACTGCTTTGACACACGCTGCCTTGGACCTGCGGCCTGCCTCTCTGTGTGAAGAGAAACAGAGAGCTTGAGCTCGATGCTAGTCGTCCCATGTGGTTTACCTATTCACTAACAATCCTTAGTGAATCCCTTCAAACCCTGTTTTCCAAAGGGACCACAAAGCACTCTCCCTTGGCCTTCCTGCGGTCTTTGGGGCTTCCCGGTGCTGTACAAGGTAGATACTTCTGTTGTTCACATCGACACCTTCTAGTGGCTTCCGAAAACGCTGAACGTTTTCAGGTCAGTTTTCAAGCCCTATTCTCCACAAGGACCACAGAGCATTCCCCCTGCGCCTTCGTTCTCTGTTTTGTACTTCCCAGGTGCGGTAGAAGGGAGATACATCTGCTGTTCACATTTAGAGCTTCTAGTGGCTTAAGAAAAGAAGGTCTCCATTGCCCTTCTTTTGGCAAATAGTTCTCCTCCACTGAATGGGGCTTACCGGTCCCAGAAGTGTCAGGCACTCCGTCGCCTACATCTTAGAATCTAGTGCACAGCCTAGTGGCCTATGACATCATAAACGCATGCTGGAGTTTAAGCACCGCTTTGAAACAGGCTGCCTTGGACCTGGGGCCTGCCTCTCTGTGGGACGAGAAATGGATTGTGTTAAGAAGAGAAGGTATGGAACAACAGTGTTTCCCTGCCACAATTGAGCCTGCAACGCTGTAAATTCCAGGGAGGAAAAAAACGTTTCCCTTCAAGCTCTTTTCCAAAGGGAACACAGAGCATTCTCCCTGCACTTCCCCTTTGAGTTTTGTACTTCCCAGGTGCGGTAGAAGGGAGATACATCTGCTGCTCACATTTACACGTTCTAGTGGCTTAAGGAAAGAAGGCGCCTCCATTGCCCTTCTTTTGGCATATATTTGTCCTCAACTGAAAGTGGCTTACAGCTCCCAGTAGTGTCAGGCAGTCCGTCGTTTACATGTTGCATCCTAGTGCAGAGACACATGGCCTAAGACACCGTAAAAGCTTCCTGCATTTAAAGCACCGCTTTGACACACGCTGCCTTGGACCTGCGGCCTGCCTCTCTGTGTGACGAGAAACAGAGAGCTTGAGCTCGATGCTAGTCGTCCCATGTGGTTTACCTATTCACTAACAATCCTTAGTGAATCCCTTCAAACCCTGTTTTCCAAAGGGACCACAAAGCACTCTCCCTTTGCCTTCCTGCGGTCTTTGGGGCTTCCTGGTGCTGTAGAAGGTAGATACTTCTGTTGTTCACATCGACACCTTCTAGTGGCTTCCGAAAACGCTGAACGTTTTCAGGTCAGTTTTCAAGCCCTATTCTCCACAAGGACCACAGAGCATTCCCCCTGCGCCTTCGTTCTGTGTTTTGTACTTCCCAGGTGCGGTAGAAGGGAGATACATCTGCTGTTCAAATTTAGAGCTTCTAGTGGCTTAAGAAAAGAAGGTCTCCATTGCCCTTCTTTTGGCATATAGTTCTCCTCCACTGAACGGGGCTTACCGGTCCCAGAAGTGTCGGGCACTCCGTCGCCTACATCTTAGAATCTAGTGCACAGCCTAGTGGCCTATGACATCATAAACGCATGCTGGAGTTTAAGCACCGCTTTGAAACAGGCTGCCTTGGACCTGGGGCCTTCCTCTTTCTGGGACGAGAAATGGATTGTGTTAAGAAGAGAAGATATGGAACAACAGTGTTTCCCTGCCACAACTGAGCCTGCAACGCTGTAAATTCCAGCGAGGAAAAAAACGTTTCCCTTCAAGCTCTTTTCCAAAGGGAACACAGAGCATTCTCCCTGCACTTTCCCTTTGAGTTTTGTACTTCCCAGGTGCGGTAGAAGGGAGATACATCTGCTGCTCACATTTACACGTTCTAGTGGCTTAAGGAAAGAAGGCCTCCATTGCCCTTCTTTTGGCATATAGTTGTCCTCAACTGAAAGTGGCTTACAGCTCCCAGTAGTGTCAGGCAGTCCGTCGTTTACATGTTGCATCCTAGTGCAGAGACACATGGCCTAAGACACCATAAAAGCTTCCTGCATTTAAAGCACCGCTTTGACACACGCTGCCTTGGACCTGCGGCCTGCCTCTCTGTGTGACGAGAAACAGAGAGCTTGAGCTCGATGCTAGTCGTCCCATGTGGTTTACCTATTCACTAACAATCCTTAGTGAATCCCTTCAAACCCTGTTTTCCAAAGGGACCACAAAGCACTCTCCCTTTGCCTTCCTGCGGTCTTTGGGGCTTCCCGGTGCTGTACAAGGTAGATACTTCTGTTGTTCACATCGACACCTTCTAGTGGCTTCCGAAAACGCTGAACGTTTTCAGGTCAGTTTTCAAGCCCTATTCTCCACAAGGACCACAGAGCATTCCCCCTGCGCCTTCGTTCTGTGTTTTGTACTTCCCAGGTGCGGTAGAAGGGAGATACATCTGCTGTTCACATTTAGAGCTTCTAGTGGCTTAAGAAAAGAAAAGAAGGTCTCCATTGCCCTTCTTTTGGCATATAGTTCTCCTCCACTGAACGGGGCTTACCGGTCCCAGAAGTGTCGGGCACTCCGTCGCCTACATCTTAGAATCTAGTGCACAGCCTAGTGGCCTATGACATCATAAACGCATGCTGGAGTTTAAGCACCGCTTTGAAACAGGCTGCCTTGGACCTGGGGCCTGCCTCTTTCTGGGACGAGAAATGGATTGTGTTAAGAAGAGAAGATATGGAACAACAGTGTTTCCCTGCCACAACTGAGCCTGCAACGCTGTAAATTCCAGGGAGGAAAAAAACGTTTCCCTTCAAGCTCTTTTCCAAAGGGAACACAGAGCATTCTCCCTGCACTTTCCCTTTGAGTTTTGTACTTCCCAGGTGCGGTAGAAGGGAGATACATCTGCTGCTCACATTTACACGTTCTAGTGGCTTAAGGAAAGAAGGCCTCCATTGCCCTTCTTTTGGCATATAGTTGTCCTCAACTGAAAGTGGCTTACAGCTCCCAGTAGTGTCAGGCAGTCCGTCGTTTACATGTTGCATCCTAGTGCAGAGACACATGGCCTAAGACACCGTAAAAGCTTCCTGCATTTAAAGCACCGCTTTGACACACGCTGCCTTGGACCTGCGGCCTGCCTCTCTGTGTGACGAGAAACAGAGAGCTTGAGCTCGATGCTAGTCGTCCCATGTGGTTTACCTATTCACTAACAATCCTTAGTGAATCCCTTCAAACCCTGTTTTCCAAAGGGACCACAAAGCACTCTCCCTTTGCCTTCCTGCGCTCTTTGGGGCTTCCCGGTGCTGTACAAGGTAGATACTTCTGTTGTTCACATCGACACCTTCTAGTGGCTTCCGAAAACGCTGAACGTTTTCAGGTCAGTTTTCAAGCCCTATTCTCCACAAGGACCACAGAGCATTCCCCCTGCGCCTTCGTTCTGTGTTTTGTACTTCCCAGGTGCGGTAGAAGGGAGATACATCTGCTGTTCCCATTTAGAGCTTCTAGTGGCTTAAGAAAAGAAGGTCTCCATTGCCCTTCTTTTGGCATATAGTTCTCCTCCACTGAACGGGGCTTACCGGTCCCAGAAGTGTCGGGCACTCCGTCGCCTACATCTTAGAATCTAGTGCACAGCCTAGTGGCCTATGACATCATAAACGCATGCTGGAGTTTAAGCACCGCTTTGAAACAGGCTGCCTTGGACCTGGGGCCTGCCTCTTTCTGGGACGAGAAATGGATTGTGTTAAGAAGAGAAGATATGGAACAACAGTGTTTCCCTGCCACAATTGAGCCTGCAACGCTGTAAATTCCAGGGATGAAAAAAACGTTTCCCTTCAAGCTCTTTTCCAAAGGGAACACAGAGCATTCTCCCTGCACTTCCCCTTTGAGTTTTGTACTTCCCAGGTGCGGTAGAAGGGAGATACTTCTGCTGTTCACATTTACACGTTCTACTGGCTTAAGGAAAGAAGGCCTCCATTGCCCTTCTTTTGGCATATAGTTGTCCTCAACTGAAAGTGGCTTACAGCTCCCAGTAGTGTCAGGCAGTTCGTCAGTTACATGTTGCATCCTAGTGCAGAGACACATGGCCTAAGACACCGTAAAAGCTTCCTGCATTTAAAGCACCGCTTTGACACACGCTGCCTTGGACCTGCGGCCTGCCTCTCTGTGTGACGAGAAACAGAGAGCTTGAGCTCGATGCTAGTCGTCCCATGTGGTTTACCTATTCACTAACAATCCTTAGTGAATCCCTTCAAACCCTGTTTTCCAAAGGGACCACAAAGCACTCTCCCTTGGCCTTCCTGCGGTCTTTGGGGCTTCCCGGTGCTGTACAAGGTAGATACTTCTGTTGTTCACATCGACACCTTCTAGTGGCTTCCGAAAACGCTGAACGTTTTCAGGTCAGTTTTCAAGCCCTATTCTCCACAAGGACCACAGAGCATTCCCCCTGCGCCTTCGTTCTCTGTTTTGTACTTCCCAGGTGCGGTAGAAGGGAGATACATCTGCTGTTCACATTTAGAGCTTCTAGTGGCTTAAGAAAAGAAGGTCTCCATTGCCCTTCTTTTGGCAAATAGTTCTCCTCCACTGAATGGGGCTTACCGGTCCCAGAAGTGTCAGGCACTCCGTCGCCTACATCTTAGAATCTAGTGCACAGCCTAGTGGCCTATGACATCATAAACGCATGCTGGAGTTTAAGCACCGCTTTGAAACAGGCTGCCTTGGACCTGGGGCCTGCCTCTCTGTGGGACGAGAAATGGATTGTGTTAAGAAGAGAAGGTATGGAACAACAGTGTTTCCCTGCCACAATTGAGCCTGCAACGCTGTAAATTCCAGGGAGGAAAAAAACGTTTCCCTTCAAGCTCTTTTCCAAAGGGAACACAGAGCATTCTCCCTGCACTTCCCCTTTGAGTTTTGTACTTCCCAGGTGCGGTAGAAGGGAGATACATCTGCTGCTCACATTTACACGTTCTAGTGGCTTAAGGAAAGAAGGCGCCTCCATTGCCCTTCTTTTGGCATATAGTTGTCCTCAACTGAAAGTGGCTTACAGCTCCCAGTAGTGTCAGGCAGTCCGTCGTTTACATGTTGCATCCTAGTGCAGAGACACATGGCCTAAGACACCATAAAAGCTTCCTGCATTTAAAGCACCGCTTTGACACACGCTGCCTTGGACCTGCGGCCTGCCTCTCTGTGTGACGAGAAACAGAGAGCTTGAGCTCGATGCTAGTCGTCCCATGTGGTTTACCTATTCACTAACAATCCTTAGTGAATCCCTTCAAACCCTGTTTTCCAAAGGGACCACAAAGCACTCTCCCTTTGCCTTCCTGCGGTCTTTGGGGCTTCCCGGTGCTGTACAAGGTAGATACTTCTGTTGTTCACATCGACACCTTCTAGTGGCTTCCGAAAACGCCAAACGTTTTCAGGTCAGTTTTCAAGCCCTATTCTCCACAAGGACCACAGAGCATTCCCCCTGCGCCTTCGATCTGTGTTTTGTACTTCCCAGGTGCGGTAGAAGGGAGATACATCTGCTGTTCCCATTTAGAGCTTCTAGTGGCTTAAGAAAAGAAGGTCTCCATTGCCCTTCTTTTGGCATATAGTTCTCCTCCACTGAACAGGGCTTACCGGTCCCAGAAGTGTCGGGCACTCCGTCGCCTACATCTTAGAATCTAGTGCACAGCCTAGTGGCCTATGACATCATAAACGCATGCTGGAGTTTAAGCACCGCTTTGAAACAGGCTGCCTTGGACCTGGGGCCTGCCTCTTTCTGGGACGAGAAATGGATTGTGTTAAGAAGAGAAGATATGGAACAACAGTGTTTCCCTACCACAACTGAGCCTGCAACGCTGTAAATTCCAGTGAGGAAAAAAACGTTTCCCTTCAAGCTCTTTTCCAAAGGGAACACAGAGCATTCTCCCTGCACTTCCCCTTTGAGATATGTACTTCCCAGGTGCGGTAGAAGGGAGATACATCTGCTGTTCACATTTACACGTTCTAGTGGCTTAAGGAAAGAAGGCCTCCATTTCCCTTCTTTTGGCATATATTTGTCCTCAACTGAAAGTGGCTTACAGCTCCCAGTAGTGTCAGGCAGTCCGTCGTTTACATGTTGCATCCTAGTGCAGAGACACATGGCCTAAGACACCGTAAAAGCTTCCTGCATTTAAAGCACCGCTTTGACACACGCTGCCTTGGACCTGCGGCCTGCCTCTCTGTGTGACGAGAAACAGAGAGCTTGAGCTCGATGCTAGTCGTCCCATGTGGTTTACCTATTCACTAACAATCCTTAGTGAATCCCTTCAAACCCTGTTTTCCAAAGGGACCACAAAGCACTCTCCCTTTGCCTTCCTGCGGTCTTTGGGTCTTCCTGGTGCTGTAGAAGGTAGATACTTCTGTTGTTCACATCGACACCTTCTAGTGGCTTCCGAAAACGCTGAACGTTTTCAGGTCAGTTTTCAAGCCCTATTCTCCACAAGGACCACAGAGCATTCCCCCTGCGCCTTCGTTCTGTGTTTTGTACTTCCCAGGTGCGGTAGAAGGGAGATACATCTGCTGTTCAAATTTAGAGCTTCTAGTGGCTTAAGAAAAGAAGGTCTCCATTGCCCTTCTTTTGGCATATAGTTCTCCTCCACTGAACGGGGCTTACCGGTCCCAGAAGTGTCGGGCACTCCGTCGCCTACATCTTAGAATCTAGTGCACAGCCTAGTGGCCTATGACATCATAAACGCATGCTGGAGTTTAAGCACCGCTTTGAAACAGGCTGCCTTGGACCTGGGGCCTTCCTCTTTCTGGGACGAGAAATGGATTGTGTTAAGAAGAGAAGATATGGAACAACAGTGTTTCCCTGCCACAACTGAGCCTGCAACGCTGTAAATTCCAGCGAGGAAAAAAACGTTTCCCTTCAAGCTCTTTTCCAAAGGGAACACAGAGCATTCTCCCTGCACTTTCCCTTTGAGTTTTGTACTTCCCAGGTGCGGTAGAAGGGAGATACATCTGCTGCTCACATTTACACGTTCTAGTGGCTTAAGGAAAGAAGGCCTCCATTGCCCTTCTTTTGGCATATAGTTGTCCTCAACTGAAAGTGGCTTACAGCTCCCAGTAGTGTCAGGCAGTCCGTCGTTTACATGTTGCATCCTAGTGCAGAGACACATGGCCTAAGACACCATAAAAGCTTCCTGCATTTAAAGCACCGCTTTGACACACGCTGCCTTGGACCTGCGGCCTGCCTCTCTGTGTGACGAGAAACAGAGAGCTTGAGCTCGATGCTAGTCGTCCCATGTGGTTTACCTATTCACTAACAATCCTTAGTGAATCCCTTCAAACCCTGTTTTCCAAAGGGACCACAAAGCACTCTCCCTTTGCCTTCCTGCGGTCTTTGGGGCTTCCCGGTGCTGTACAAGGTAGATACTTCTGTTGTTCACATCGACACCTTCTAGTGGCTTCCGAAAACGCTGAACGTTTTCAGGTCAGTTTTCAAGCCCTATTCTCCACAAGGACCACAGAGCATTCCCCCTGCGCCTTCGTTCTGTGTTTTGTACTTCCCAGGTGCGGTAGAAGGGAGATACATCTGCTGTTCACATTTAGAGCTTCTAGTGGCTTAAGAAAAGAAAAGAAGGTCTCCATTGCCCTTCTTTTGGCATATAGTTCTCCTCCACTGAACGGGGCTTACCGGTCCCAGAAGTGTCGGGCACTCCGTCGCCTACATCTTAGAATCTAGTGCACAGCCTAGTGGCCTATGACATCATAAACGCATGCTGGAGTTTAAGCACCGCTTTGAAACAGGCTGCCTTGGACCTGGGGCCTGCCTCTTTCTGGGACGAGAAATGGATTGTGTTAAGAAGAGAAGATATGGAACAACAGTGTTTCCCTGCCACAACTGAGCCTGCAACGCTGTAAATTCCAGGGATGAAAAAAACGTTTCCCTTCAAGCTCTTTTCCAAAGGGAACACAGAGCATTCTCCCTGCACTTTTCCTTTGAGTTTTGTACTTCCCAGGTGCGGTAGAAGGGAGATACATCTGCTGTTCACATTTACACGTTCTAGTGGCTTAAGGAAAGAAGGCCTCCATTGCCCTTCTTTTGGCATATAGTTGTCCTCAACTGAAAGTGGCTTACAGCTCCCAGTAGTGTCAGGCAGTCCGTCGTTTACATGTTGCATCCTAGTGCAGAGACACATGGCCTAAGACACCGTAAAAGCTTCCTGCATTTAAAGCACCGCTTTGACACACGCTGCCTTGGACCTGCGGCCTGCCTCTCTGTGTGACGAGAAACAGAGAGCTTGAGCTCGATGCTAGTCGTCCCATGTGGTTTACCTATTCACTAACAATCCTTAGTGAATCCCTTCAAACCCTGTTTTCCAAAGGGACCACAAAGCACTCTCCCTTTGCCTTCCTGCGCTCTTTGGGGCTTCCCGGTGCTGTACAAGGTAGATACTTCTGTTGTTCACATCGACACCTTCTAGTGGCTTCCGAAAACGCTGAACGTTTTCAGGTCAGTTTTCAAGCCCTATTCTCCACAAGGACCACAGAGCATTCCCCCTGCGCCTTCGTTCTGTGTTTTGTACTTCCCAGGTGCGGTAGAAGGGAGATACATCTGCTGTTCCCATTTAGAGCTTCTAGTGGCTTAAGAAAAGAAGGTCTCCATTGCCCTTCTTTTGGCATATAGTTCTCCTCCACTGAACGGGGCTTACCGGTCCCAGAAGTGTCGGGCACTCCGTCGCCTACATCTTAGAATCTAGTGCACAGCCTAGTGGCCTATGACATCATAAACGCATGCTGGAGTTTAAGCACCGCTTTGAAACAGGCTGCCTTGGACCTGGGGCCTGCCTCTTTCTGGGACGAGAAATGGATTGTGTTAAGAAGAGAAGATATGGAACAACAGTGTTTCCCTGCCACAATTGAGCCTGCAACGCTGTAAATTCCAGGGATGAAAAAAACGTTTCCCTTCAAGCTCTTTTCCAAAGGGAACACAGAGCATTCTCCCTGCACTTCCCCTTTGAGTTTTGTACTTCCCAGGTGCGGTAGAAGGGAGATACTTCTGCTGTTCACATTTACACGTTCTACTGGCTTAAGGAAAGAAGGCCTCCATTGCCCTTCTTTTGGCATATAGTTGTCCTCAACTGAAAGTGGCTTACAGCTCCCAGTAGTGTCAGGCAGTTCGTCAGTTACATGTTGCATCCTAGTGCAGAGACACATGGCCTAAGACACCGTAAAAGCTTCCTGCATTTAAAGCACCGCTTTGACACACGCTGCCTTGGACCTGCGGCCTGCCTCTCTGTGTGACGAGAAACAGAGAGCTTGAGCTCGATGCTAGTCGTCCCATGTGGTTTACCTATTCACTAACAATCCTTAGTGAATCCCTTCAAACCCTGTTTTCCAAAGGGACCACAAAGCACTCTCCCTTTGCCTTCCTGCGGTCTTTGGGGCTTCCCGGTGCTGTAGAAGGTAGATACTTCTGTTGTTCACATCGACACCTTCTAGTGGCTTCCGAAAACGCTGAACGTTTTCAGGTCAGTTTTCAAGCCCTATTCTCCACAAGAACCACAGAGCATTCCCCCTGCGCCTTCGTTCTGTGTTTTGTACTTCCCAGGTGCGGTAGAAGGGAGATACATCTGCTGTTCACATTTAGAGCTTCTAGTGGCTTAAGAAAACAAGGTCTCCATTGCCCTTCTTTTGGCATATAGTTCTCCTCCACTGAACGGGGCTTACCGGTCCCAGAAGTGTCGGGCACTCCGTCGCCTACATCTTAGAATCTAGTGCACAGCCTAGTGGCCTATGACATCATAAACGCATGCTGGAGTTTAAGCACCGCTTTGACACAGGCTGCCTTGGACCTGGGGCCTTCCTCTTTCTGGGACGGAAATGGATTGTGTTAAGAAGAGAAGATATGGAACAACAGTGTTTCCCTGCCACAACTGAGCCTGCAACGCTGTAAATTCCAGGGAGGAAAAAAACGTTTCCCTTCAAGCTCTTTTCCAAAGGGAACACAGAGCATTCTCCCTGCACTTTTCCTTTGAGTTTTGTACTTCCCAGGTGCGGTAGAAGGGAGATACATCTGCTGCTCACATTTACACGTTCTAGTGGCTTAAGGAAAGAAGGCCTCCATTGCCCTTCTTTTGGCATATAGTTGTCCTCAACTGAAAGTGGCTTACAGCTCCCAGTAGTGTCAGGCAGTCCGTCGTTTACATGTTGCATCCTAGTGCAGAGACACATGGCCTAAGACACCATAAAAGCTTCCTGCATTTAAAGCACCGCTTTGACACACGCTGCCTTGGACCTGCGGCCTGCCTCTCTGTGTGACGAGAAACAGAGAGCTTGAGCTCGATGCTAGTCGTCCCATGTGGTTTACCTATTCACTAACAATCCTTAGTGAATCCCTTCAAACCCTGTTTTCCAAAGGGACCACAAAGCACTCTCCCTTTGCCTTCCTGCGGTCTTTGGGGCTTCCCGGTGCTGTACAAGGTAGATACTTCTGTTGTTCACATCGACACCTTCTAGTGGCTTCCGAAAACGCTGAACGTTTTCAGGTCAGTTTTCAAGCCCTATTCTCCACAAGGACCACAGAGCATTCCCCCTGCGCCTTCGTTCTGTGTTTTGTACTTCCCAGGTGCGGTAGAAGGGAGATACATCTGCTGTTCCCATTTAGAGGTTCTAGTGGCTTAAGAAAAGAAGGTCTCCATAGCCCTTCTTTTGGCATATAGTTCTCCTCCACTGAACGGGGCTTACCGGTCCCAGAAGTGTCGGGCACTCCGTCGCCTACATCTTAGAATCTAGTGCACAGCCTCGTGGCCTATGACATCATAAACGCATGCTGGAGTTTAAGCACCGCTTTGAAACAGGCTGCCTTGGACCTGGGGCCTGCCTCTTTCTGGGACGAGAAATGGATTGTGTTAAGAAGAGAAGATATGGAACAACAGTGTTTCCCTACCACAACTGAGCATGCAACGCTGTAAATTCCAGTGAGGAAAAAAACGTTTCCCTTCAAGCTCTTTTCCAAAGGGAACACAGAGCATTCTCCCTGCACTTCCCCTTTGAGTTTTGTACTTCCCAGGTGCGGTAGAAGGGAGATACATCTGCTGTTCACATTTACACGTTCTAGTGGCTTAAGGAAAGAAGGCCTCCATTGCCCTTCTTTTGGCATATAGTTGTCCTCAACTGAAAGTGGCTTACAGGTCCCAGTAGTGTCAGGCTGTCCGTCGTTTACATGTTGCATCCTAGTGCAGAGACACATGGCCTAAGACACCGTAAAAGCTTCCTGCATTTAAAGCACCGCTTTGACACACGCTGCCTTGGACCTGCGGCCTGCCTCTCTGTGTGACGAGAAACAGAGAGCTTGAGCTCGATGCTAGTCGTCCCATGTGGTTTACCTATTCACTAACAATCCTTAGTGAATCCCTTCAAACCCTGTTCTCCAAAGGGACCACAAAACACTCGCCCTTTGCCTTCCTGCAGTCTTTGGGGCTTCCCGGTGCTGTAGAAGGTAGATATTTCTCTTGTTCACATCGACACCTTCTAGTGGCTTCCGAAAAGGCTGAACGTTTTCAGGTCACTTTTCAAGCCCTATTCTCCACAAGGACCACAGAGCATTTCCCCTGCGCCTTCGTTCTGTGTTTTGTACTTCCCAGGTGCGGTAGAAGGGAGATACATCTGCTGTTCACATTTAGAGCTTCTAGTGGCTTAAGAAAAGAAGGTCTCCATTGCCCTTCTTTTGGCATATAGTTCTCCTCCACTGAACGGGGCTTACCGGTCCCAGAAGTGTCGGGCACTCCGTCGCCTACATCTTAGAATCTAGTGCACAGCCTAGTGGCCTATGACATCATAAACGCATGCTGGAGTTTAAGCACCGCTTTGAAACAGGCTGCCTTGGACCTGGGGCCTGCCTCTTTCTGGGACGAGAAATGGATTGTGTTAAGAAGAGAAGATATGGAACAACAGTGTTTCCCTGCCACAATTGAGCCTGCAACGCTGTAAATTCCAGGGATGAAAAAAACGTTTCCCTTCAAGCTCTTTTCCAAAGGGAACACAGAGCATTCTCCCTGCACTTCCCCTTTGAGTTTTGTACTTCCCAGGTGCGGTAGAAGGGAGATACATCTGCTGCTCACATTTACACGTTCTAGTGGCTTAAGGAAAGAAGGCGCCTCCATTGCCCTTCTTTTGGCATATATTTGTCCTCAACTGAAAGTGGCTTACAGCTCCCAGTAGTGTCAGGCAGTCCGTCGTTTACATGTTGCATCCTAGTGCAGAGACACATGGCCTAAGACACCGTAAAAGCTTCCTGCATTTAAAGCACCGCTTTGACACACGCTGCCTTGGACCTGCGGCCTGCCTCTCTGTGTGACGAGAAACAGAGAGCTTGAGCTCGATGCTAGTCGTCCCATGTGGTTTACCTATTCACTAACAATCCTTAGTGAATCCCTTCAAACCCTGTTTTCCAAAGGGACCACAAAGCACTCTCCCTTTGCCTTCCTGCGGTCTTTGGGGCTTCCTGGTGCTGTAGAAGGTAGATACTTCTGTTGTTCACATCGACACCTTCTAGTGGCTTCCGAAAACGCTGAACGTTTTCAGGTCAGTTTTCAAGCCCTATTCTCCACAAGGACCACAGAGCATTCCCCCTGCGCCTTCGTTCTGTGTTTTGTACTTCCCAGGTGCGGTAGAAGGGAGATACATCTGCTGTTCAAATTTAGAGCTTCTAGTGGCTTAAGAAAAGAAGGTCTCCATTGCCCTTCTTTTGGCATATAGTTCTCCTCCACTGAACGGGGCTTACCGGTCCCAGAAGTGTCGGGCACTCCGTCGCCTACATCTTAGAATCTAGTGCACAGCCTAGTGGCCTATGACATCATAAACGCATGCTGGAGTTTAAGCACCGCTTTGAAACAGGCTGCCTTGGACCTGGGGCCTTCCTCTTTCTGGGACGAGAAATGGATTGTGTTAAGAAGAGAAGATATGGAACAACAGTGTTTCCCTGCCACAACTGAGCCTGCAACGCTGTAAATTCCAGCGAGGAAAAAAACGTTTCCCTTCAAGCTCTTTTCCAAAGGGAACACAGAGCATTCTCCCTGCACTTTCCCTTTGAGTTTTGTACTTCCCAGGTGCGGTAGAAGGGAGATACATCTGCTGCTCACATTTACACGTTCTAGTGGCTTAAGGAAAGAAGGCCTCCATTGCCCTTCTTTTGGCATATAGTTGTCCTCAACTGAAAGTGGCTTACAGCTCCCAGTAGTGTCAGGCAGTCCGTCGTTTACATGTTGCATCCTAGTGCAGAGACACATGGCCTAAGACACCATAAAAGCTTCCTGCATTTAAAGCACCGCTTTGACACACGCTGCCTTGGACCTGCGGCCTGCCTCTCTGTGTGACGAGAAACAGAGAGCTTGAGCTCGATGCTAGTCGTCCCATGTGGTTTACCTATTCACTAACAATCCTTAGTGAATCCCTTCAAACCCTGTTTTCCAAAGGGACCACAAAGCACTCTCCCTTTGCCTTCCTGCGGTCTTTGGGGCTTCCCGGTGCTGTACAAGGTAGATACTTCTGTTGTTCACATCGACACCTTCTAGTGGCTTCCGAAAACGCTGAACGTTTTCAGGTCAGTTTTCAAGCCCTATTCTCCACAAGGACCACAGAGCATTCCCCCTGCGCCTTCGTTCTGTGTTTTGTACTTCCCAGGTGCGGTAGAAGGGAGATACATCTGCTGTTCACATTTAGAGCTTCTAGTGGCTTAAGAAAAGAAAAGAAGGTCTCCATTGCCCTTCTTTTGGCATATAGTTCTCCTCCACTGAACGGGGCTTACCGGTCCCAGAAGTGTCGGGCACTCCGTCGCCTACATCTTAGAATCTAGTGCACAGCCTAGTGGCCTATGACATCATAAACGCATGCTGGAGTTTAAGCACCGCTTTGAAACAGGCTGCCTTGGACCTGGGGCCTGCCTCTTTCTGGGACGAGAAATGGATTGTGTTAAGAAGAGAAGATATGGAACAACAGTGTTTCCCTGCCACAACTGAGCCTGCAACGCTGTAAATTCCAGGGAGGAAAAAAACGTTTCCCTTCAAGCTCTTTTCCAAAGGGAACACAGAGCATTCTCCCTGCACTTTCCCTTTGAGTTTTGTACTTCCCAGGTGCGGTAGAAGGGAGATACATCTGCTGCTCACATTTACACGTTCTAGTGGCTTAAGGAAAGAAGGCCTCCATTGCCCTTCTTTTGGCATATAGTTGTCCTCAACTGAAAGTGGCTTACAGCTCCCAGTAGTGTCAGGCAGTCCGTCGTTTACATGTTGCATCCTAGTGCAGAGACACATGGCCTAAGACACCGTAAAAGCTTCCTGCATTTAAAGCACCGCTTTGACACACGCTGCCTTGGACCTGCGGCCTGCCTCTCTGTGTGACGAGAAACAGAGAGCTTGAGCTCGATGCTAGTCGTCCCATGTGGTTTACCTATTCACTAACAATCCTTAGTGAATCCCTTCAAACCCTGTTTTCCAAAGGGACCACAAAGCACTCTCCCTTTGCCTTCCTGCGCTCTTTGGGGCTTCCCGGTGCTGTACAAGGTAGATACTTCTGTTGTTCACATCGACACCTTCTAGTGGCTTCCGAAAACGCTGAACGTTTTCAGGTCAGTTTTCAAGCCCTATTCTCCACAAGGACCACAGAGCATTCCCCCTGCGCCTTCGTTCTGTGTTTTGTACTTCCCAGGTGCGGTAGAAGGGAGATACATCTGCTGTTCCCATTTAGAGCTTCTAGTGGCTTAAGAAAAGAAGGTCTCCATTGCCCTTCTTTTGGCATATAGTTCTCCTCCACTGAACGGGGCTTACCGGTCCCAGAAGTGTCGGGCACTCCGTCGCCTACATCTTAGAATCTAGTGCACAGCCTAGTGGCCTATGACATCATAAACGCATGCTGGAGTTTAAGCACCGCTTTGAAACAGGCTGCCTTGGACCTGGGGCCTGCCTCTTTCTGGGACGAGAAATGGATTGTGTTAAGAAGAGAAGATATGGAACAACAGTGTTTCCCTGCCACAATTGAGCCTGCAACGCTGTAAATTCCAGGGATGAAAAAAACGTTTCCCTTCAAGCTCTTTTCCAAAGGGAACACAGAGCATTCTCCCTGCACTTCCCCTTTGAGTTTTGTACTTCCCAGGTGCGGTAGAAGGGAGATACTTCTGCTGTTCACATTTACACGTTCTACTGGCTTAAGGAAAGAAGGCCTCCATTGCCCTTCTTTTGGCATATAGTTGTCCTCAACTGAAAGTGGCTTACAGCTCCCAGTAGTGTCAGGCAGTTCGTCAGTTACATGTTGCATCCTAGTGCAGAGACACATGGCCTAAGACACCGTAAAAGCTTCCTGCATTTAAAGCACCGCTTTGACACACGCTGCCTTGGACCTGCGGCCTGCCTCTCTGTGTGACGAGAAACAGAGAGCTTGAGCTCGATGCTAGTCGTCCCATGTGGTTTACCTATTCACTAACAATCCTTAGTGAATCCCTTCAAACCCTGTTTTCCAAAGGGACCACAAAGCACTCTCCCTTGGCCTTCCTGCGGTCTTTGGGGCTTCCCGGTGCTGTACAAGGTAGATACTTCTGTTGTTCACATCGACACCTTCTAGTGGCTTCCGAAAACGCTGAACGTTTTCAGGTCAGTTTTCAAGCCCTATTCTCCACAAGGACCACAGAGCATTCCCCCTGCGCCTTCGTTCTCTGTTTTGTACTTCCCAGGTGCGGTAGAAGGGAGATACATCTGCTGTTCACATTTAGAGCTTCTAGTGGCTTAAGAAAAGAAGGTCTCCATTGCCCTTCTTTTGGCAAATAGTTCTCCTCCACTGAATGGGGCTTACCGGTCCCAGAAGTGTCAGGCACTCCGTCGCCTACATCTTAGAATCTAGTGCACAGCCTAGTGGCCTATGACATCATAAACGCATGCTGGAGTTTAAGCACCGCTTTGAAACAGGCTGCCTTGGACCTGGGGCCTGCCTCTCTGTGGGACGAGAAATGGATTGTGTTAAGAAGAGAAGGTATGGAACAACAGTGTTTCCCTGCCACAATTGAGCCTGCAACGCTGTAAATTCCAGGGAGGAAAAAAACGTTTCCCTTCAAGCTCTTTTCCAAAGGGAACACAGAGCATTCTCCCTGCACTTCCCCTTTGAGTTTTGTACTTCCCAGGTGCGGTAGAAGGGAGATACATCTGCTGCTCACATTTACACGTTCTAGTGGCTTAAGGAAAGAAGGCGCCTCCATTGCCCTTCTTTTGGCATATAGTTGTCCTCAACTGAAAGTGGCTTACAGCTCCCAGTAGTGTCAGGCAGTCCGTCGTTTACATGTTGCATCCTAGTGCAGAGACACATGGCCTAAGACACCATAAAAGCTTCCTGCATTTAAAGCACCGCTTTGACACACGCTGCCTTGGACCTGCGGCCTGCCTCTCTGTGTGACGAGAAACAGAGAGCTTGAGCTCGATGCTAGTCGTCCCATGTGGTTTACCTATTCACTAACAATCCTTAGTGAATCCCTTCAAACCCTGTTTTCCAAAGGGACCACAAAGCACTCTCCCTTTGCCTTCCTGCGGTCTTTGGGGCTTCCCGGTGCTGTACAAGGTAGATACTTCTGTTGTTCACATCGACACCTTCTAGTGGCTTCCGAAAACGCCAAACGTTTTCAGGTCAGTTTTCAAGCCCTATTCTCCACAAGGACCACAGAGCATTCCCCCTGCGCCTTCGATCTGTGTTTTGTACTTCCCAGGTGCGGTAGAAGGGAGATACATCTGCTGTTCCCATTTAGAGCTTCTAGTGGCTTAAGAAAAGAAGGTCTCCATTGCCCTTCTTTTGGCATATAGTTCTCCTCCACTGAACAGGGCTTACCGGTCCCAGAAGTGTCGGGCACTCCGTCGCCTACATCTTAGAATCTAGTGCACAGCCTAGTGGCCTATGACATCATAAACGCATGCTGGAGTTTAAGCACCGCTTTGAAACAGGCTGCCTTGGACCTGGGGCCTGCCTCTTTCTGGGACGAGAAATGGATTGTGTTAAGAAGAGAAGATATGGAACAACAGTGTTTCCCTACCACAACTGAGCCTGCAACGCTGTAAATTCCAGTGAGGAAAAAAACGTTTCCCTTCAAGCTCTTTTCCAAAGGGAACACAGAGCATTCTCCCTGCACTTCCCCTTTGAGATATGTACTTCCCAGGTGCGGTAGAAGGGAGATACATCTGCTGTTCACATTTACACGTTCTAGTGGCTTAAGGAAAGAAGGCCTCCATTTCCCTTCTTTTGGCATATATTTGTCCTCAACTGAAAGTGGCTTACAGCTCCCAGTAGTGTCAGGCAGTCCGTCGTTTACATGTTGCATCCTAGTGCAGAGACACATGGCCTAAGACACCGTAAAAGCTTCCTGCATTTAAAGCACCGCTTTGACACACGCTGCCTTGGACCTGCGGCCTGCCTCTCTGTGTGACGAGAAACAGAGAGCTTGAGCTCGATGCTAGTCGTCCCATGTGGTTTACCTATTCACTAACAATCCTTAGTGAATCCCTTCAAACCCTGTTTTCCAAAGGGACCACAAAGCACTCTCCCTTTGCCTTCCTGCGGTCTTTGGGTCTTCCTGGTGCTGTAG
This sequence comes from Mesoplodon mirus, assembly GCF_964341445.2. Lineage (NCBI taxonomy): Eukaryota > Metazoa > Chordata > Mammalia > Artiodactyla > Ziphiidae > Mesoplodon > Mesoplodon mirus. Next base: position 141,296,932 of record NC_138978.1, read on the forward strand.
AAGGTAGATACTTCTGTTGTTCACATCGACACCTTCTAGTGGCTTCCGAAAACGCTGAACGTTTTCAGGTCAGTTTTCAAGCCCTATTCTCCACAAGGACCACAGAGCATTCCCCCTGCGCCTTCGTTCTGTGTTTTGTACTTCCCAGGTGCGGTAGAAGGGAGATACATCTGCTGTTCAAATTTAGAGCTTCTAGTGGCTTAAGAAAAGAAGGTCTCCATTGCCCTTCTTTTGGCATATAGTTCTCCTCCACTGAACGGGGCTTACCGGTCCCAGAAGTGTCGGGCACTCCGTCGCCTACATCTTAGAATCTAGTGCACAGCCTAGTGGCCTATGACATCATAAACGCATGCTGGAGTTTAAGCACCGCTTTGAAACAGGCTGCCTTGGACCTGGGGCCTTCCTCTTTCTGGGACGAGAAATGGATTGTGTTAAGAAGAGAAGATATGGAACAACAGTGTTTCCCTGCCACAACTGAGCCTGCAACGCTGTAAATTCCAGCGAGGAAAAAAACGTTTCCCTTCAAGCTCTTTTCCAAAGGGAACACAGAGCATTCTCCCTGCACTTTCCCTTTGAGTTTTGTACTTCCCAGGTGCGGTAGAAGGGAGATACATCTGCTGCTCACATTTACACGTTCTAGTGGCTTAAGGAAAGAAGGCCTCCATTGCCCTTCTTTTGGCATATAGTTGTCCTCAACTGAAAGTGGCTTACAGCTCCCAGTAGTGTCAGGCAGTCCGTCGTTTACATGTTGCATCCTAGTGCAGAGACACATGGCCTAAGACACCATAAAAGCTTCCTGCATTTAAAGCACCGCTTTGACACACGCTGCCTTGGACCTGCGGCCTGCCTCTCTGTGTGACGAGAAACAGAGAGCTTGAGCTCGATGCTAGTCGTCCCATGTGGTTTACCTATTCACTAACAATCCTTAGTGAATCCCTTCAAACCCTGTTTTCCAAAGGGACCACAAAGCACTCTCCCTTTGCCTTCCTGCGGTCTTTGGGGCTTCCCGGTGCTGTACAAGGTAGATACTTCTGTTGTTCACATCGACACCTTCTAGTGGCTTCCGAAAACGCTGAACGTTTTCAGGTCAGTTTTCAAGCCCTATTCTCCACAAGGACCACAGAGCATTCCCCCTGCGCCTTCGTTCTGTGTTTTGTACTTCCCAGGTGCGGTAGAAGGGAGATACATCTGCTGTTCACATTTAGAGCTTCTAGTGGCTTAAGAAAAGAAAAGAAGGTCTCCATTGCCCTTCTTTTGGCATATAGTTCTCCTCCACTGAACGGGGCTTACCGGTCCCAGAAGTGTCGGGCACTCCGTCGCCTACATCTTAGAATCTAGTGCACAGCCTAGTGGCCTATGACATCATAAACGCATGCTGGAGTTTAAGCACCGCTTTGAAACAGGCTGCCTTGGACCTGGGGCCTGCCTCTTTCTGGGACGAGAAATGGATTGTGTTAAGAAGAGAAGATATGGAACAACAGTGTTTCCCTGCCACAACTGAGCCTGCAACGCTGTAAATTCCAGGGATGAAAAAAACGTTTCCCTTCAAGCTCTTTTCCAAAGGGAACACAGAGCATTCTCCCTGCACTTTTCCTTTGAGTTTTGTACTTCCCAGGTGCGGTAGAAGGGAGATACATCTGCTGTTCACATTTACACGTTCTAGTGGCTTAAGGAAAGAAGGCCTCCATTGCCCTTCTTTTGGCATATAGTTGTCCTCAACTGAAAGTGGCTTACAGCTCCCAGTAGTGTCAGGCAGTCCGTCGTTTACATGTTGCATCCTAGTGCAGAGACACATGGCCTAAGACACCGTAAAAGCTTCCTGCATTTAAAGCACCGCTTTGACACACGCTGCCTTGGACCTGCGGCCTGCCTCTCTGTGTGACGAGAAACAGAGAGCTTGAGCTCGATGCTAGTCGTCCCATGTGGTTTACCTATTCACTAACAATCCTTAGTGAATCCCTTCAAACCCTGTTTTCCAAAGGGACCACAAAGCACTCTCCCTTTGCCTTCCTGCGCTCTTTGGGGCTTCCCGGTGCTGTACAAGGTAGATACTTCTGTTGTTCACATCGACACCTTCTAGTGGCTTCCGAAAACGCTGAACGTTTTCAGGTCAGTTTTCAAGCCCTATTCTCCACAAGGACCACAGAGCATTCCCCCTGCGCCTTCGTTCTGTGTTTTGTACTTCCCAGGTGCGGTAGAAGGGAGATACATCTGCTGTTCCCATTTAGAGCTTCTAGTGGCTTAAGAAAAGAAGGTCTCCATTGCCCTTCTTTTGGCATATAGTTCTCCTCCACTGAACGGGGCTTACCGGTCCCAGAAGTGTCGGGCACTCCGTCGCCTACATCTTAGAATCTAGTGCACAGCCTAGTGGCCTATGACATCATAAACGCATGCTGGAGTTTAAGCACCGCTTTGAAACAGGCTGCCTTGGACCTGGGGCCTGCCTCTTTCTGGGACGAGAAATGGATTGTGTTAAGAAGAGAAGATATGGAACAACAGTGTTTCCCTGCCACAATTGAGCCTGCAACGCTGTAAATTCCAGGGATGAAAAAAACGTTTCCCTTCAAGCTCTTTTCCAAAGGGAACACAGAGCATTCTCCCTGCACTTCCCCTTTGAGTTTTGTACTTCCCAGGTGCGGTAGAAGGGAGATACTTCTGCTGTTCACATTTACACGTTCTACTGGCTTAAGGAAAGAAGGCCTCCATTGCCCTTCTTTTGGCATATAGTTGTCCTCAACTGAAAGTGGCTTACAGCTCCCAGTAGTGTCAGGCAGTTCGTCAGTTACATGTTGCATCCTAGTGCAGAGACACATGGCCTAAGACACCGTAAAAGCTTCCTGCATTTAAAGCACCGCTTTGACACACGCTGCCTTGGACCTGCGGCCTGCCTCTCTGTGTGACGAGAAACAGAGAGCTTGAGCTCGATGCTAGTCGTCCCATGTGGTTTACCTATTCACTAACAATCCTTAGTGAATCCCTTCAAACCCTGTTTTCCAAAGGGACCACAAAGCACTCTCCCTTTGCCTTCCTGCGGTCTTTGGGGCTTCCCGGTGCTGTAGAAGGTAGATACTTCTGTTGTTCACATCGACACCTTCTAGTGGCTTCCGAAAACGCTGAACGTTTTCAGGTCAGTTTTCAAGCCCTATTCTCCACAAGAACCACAGAGCATTCCCCCTGCGCCTTCGTTCTGTGTTTTGTACTTCCCAGGTGCGGTAGAAGGGAGATACATCTGCTGTTCACATTTAGAGCTTCTAGTGGCTTAAGAAAACAAGGTCTCCATTGCCCTTCTTTTGGCATATAGTTCTCCTCCACTGAACGGGGCTTACCGGTCCCAGAAGTGTCGGGCACTCCGTCGCCTACATCTTAGAATCTAGTGCACAGCCTAGTGGCCTATGACATCATAAACGCATGCTGGAGTTTAAGCACCGCTTTGACACAGGCTGCCTTGGACCTGGGGCCTTCCTCTTTCTGGGACGGAAATGGATTGTGTTAAGAAGAGAAGATATGGAACAACAGTGTTTCCCTGCCACAACTGAGCCTGCAACGCTGTAAATTCCAGGGAGGAAAAAAACGTTTCCCTTCAAGCTCTTTTCCAAAGGGAACACAGAGCATTCTCCCTGCACTTTTCCTTTGAGTTTTGTACTTCCCAGGTGCGGTAGAAGGGAGATACATCTGCTGCTCACATTTACACGTTCTAGTGGCTTAAGGAAAGAAGGCCTCCATTGCCCTTCTTTTGGCATATAGTTGTCCTCAACTGAAAGTGGCTTACAGCTCCCAGTAGTGTCAGGCAGTCCGTCGTTTACATGTTGCATCCTAGTGCAGAGACACATGGCCTAAGACACCATAAAAGCTTCCTGCATTTAAAGCACCGCTTTGACACACGCTGCCTTGGACCTGCGGCCTGCCTCTCTGTGTGACGAGAAACAGAGAGCTTGAGCTCGATGCTAGTCGTCCCATGTGGTTTACCTATTCACTAACAATCCTTAGTGAATCCCTTCAAACCCTGTTTTCCAAAGGGACCACAAAGCACTCTCCCTTTGCCTTCCTGCGGTCTTTGGGGCTTCCCGGTGCTGTACAAGGTAGATACTTCTGTTGTTCACATCGACACCTTCTAGTGGCTTCCGAAAACGCTGAACGTTTTCAGGTCAGTTTTCAAGCCCTATTCTCCACAAGGACCACAGAGCATTCCCCCTGCGCCTTCGTTCTGTGTTTTGTACTTCCCAGGTGCGGTAGAAGGGAGATACATCTGCTGTTCCCATTTAGAGGTTCTAGTGGCTTAAGAAAAGAAGGTCTCCATAGCCCTTCTTTTGGCATATAGTTCTCCTCCACTGAACGGGGCTTACCGGTCCCAGAAGTGTCGGGCACTCCGTCGCCTACATCTTAGAATCTAGTGCACAGCCTCGTGGCCTATGACATCATAAACGCATGCTGGAGTTTAAGCACCGCTTTGAAACAGGCTGCCTTGGACCTGGGGCCTGCCTCTTTCTGGGACGAGAAATGGATTGTGTTAAGAAGAGAAGATATGGAACAACAGTGTTTCCCTACCACAACTGAGCATGCAACGCTGTAAATTCCAGTGAGGAAAAAAACGTTTCCCTTCAAGCTCTTTTCCAAAGGGAACACAGAGCATTCTCCCTGCACTTCCCCTTTGAGTTTTGTACTTCCCAGGTGCGGTAGAAGGGAGATACATCTGCTGTTCACATTTACACGTTCTAGTGGCTTAAGGAAAGAAGGCCTCCATTGCCCTTCTTTTGGCATATAGTTGTCCTCAACTGAAAGTGGCTTACAGGTCCCAGTAGTGTCAGGCTGTCCGTCGTTTACATGTTGCATCCTAGTGCAGAGACACATGGCCTAAGACACCGTAAAAGCTTCCTGCATTTAAAGCACCGCTTTGACACACGCTGCCTTGGACCTGCGGCCTGCCTCTCTGTGTGACGAGAAACAGAGAGCTTGAGCTCGATGCTAGTCGTCCCATGTGGTTTACCTATTCACTAACAATCCTTAGTGAATCCCTTCAAACCCTGTTCTCCAAAGGGACCACAAAACACTCGCCCTTTGCCTTCCTGCAGTCTTTGGGGCTTCCCGGTGCTGTAGAAGGTAGATATTTCTCTTGTTCACATCGACACCTTCTAGTGGCTTCCGAAAAGGCTGAACGTTTTCAGGTCACTTTTCAAGCCCTATTCTCCACAAGGACCACAGAGCATTTCCCCTGCGCCTTCGTTCTGTGTTTTGTACTTCCCAGGTGCGGTAGAAGGGAGATACATCTGCTGTTCACATTTAGAGCTTCTAGTGGCTTAAGAAAAGAAGGTCTCCATTGCCCTTCTTTTGGCATATAGTTCTCCTCCACTGAACGGGGCTTACCGGTCCCAGAAGTGTCGGGCACTCCGTCGCCTACATCTTAGAATCTAGTGCACAGCCTAGTGGCCTATGACATCATAAACGCATGCTGGAGTTTAAGCACCACTTTGACACAGGCTGCCTTGGACCTGGGGCCTTCCTCTTTCTGGGACGAGAAATGGATTGTGTTAAGAAGAGAAGATATGGAACAACAGTGTTTCCCTGCCACAATTGAGCCTGCAACGCTGTAAATTCCAGGGAGGAAAAAAACGTTTCCCTTCAAGCTCTTTTCCAAAGGGAACACAGAGCATTCTCCCTGCACTTCCCCTTTGAGTTTTGTACTTCCCAGGTCCGGTAGAAGGGAGATACATCTGCTGTTCACATTTACACGTTCTAGTGGCTTAAGGAAAGAAGGCCTCCATTGCCCTTCTTTTGGCATATAGTTGTCCTCAACTGAAAGTGGCTTACTGCTCCCAGTAGTGTCAGGCAGTCCGTCGTTTACATGTTGCATCCTAGTGCAGAGACACATGGCCTAAGACACCGCAAAAGCTTCCTGCATTTAAAGCACTGCTTTGACACACGCTGCATTGGACCTGCGGGCTGCCTCTCTGTGTGACGAGAAACAGAGAGCTTGAGCTCGATGCTAGTCGTCCCATGTGGTTTACCTATTCACTAACAATCCTTAGTGAATCCCTTCAAACCCTGTTTTCCAAAGGGACCACAAAGCACTCTCCCTTGGCCTTCCTGCGGTCTTTGGGGCTTCCCAGTGCTGTACAAGGTAGATACTTCTGTTGTTCACATCGACACCTTCTAGTGGCTTCCGAAAACGCTGAACGTTTTCAGGTCAGTTTTCAAGCCCTATTCTCCACAAGGACCACAGAGCATTCCCCCTGCGCCTTCGTTCTGTGTTTTGTACTTCCCAGGTGCGGTAGAAGGGAGATACATCTGCTGTTCACATTTAGAGCTTCTAGTGGCTTAAGAAAAGAAGGTCTCCATTGCCCTTCTTTTGGCAAATAGTTCTCCTCCACTGAACGGGGCTTACCGGTCCCAGAAGTATCAGGCACTCCGTCGCCTACATCTTAGAATCTAGTGCACAGCCTAGTGGCCTGTGACATCATAAACGCATGCTGGAGATTAAGCACCGCTTTGAAACAGGCTGCCTTGGACCTGGGGCCTGCCTCTCTGTGGGACGAGAAATGGATTGTGTTAAGAAGAGAAGGTATGGAACAACAGTGTTTCCCTGCCACAATTGAGCCTGCAACGCTGTAAATTCCAGGGAGGAAAAAAACGTTTCCCTTCAAGCTCTTTTCCAAAGGGAACACAGAGCATTCTCCCTGCACTTCCCCTTTGAGTTTTGTACTTCCCAGGTGCGGTAGAAGGGAGATACATGTGCTGCTCACATTTACACGTTCTAGTGGCTTAAGGAAAGAAGGCGCCTCCATTGCCCTTCTTTTGGCATATAGTTGTCCTCAACTGAAAGTGGCTTACAGCTCCCAGTAGTGTCAGGCAGTCCGTCGTTTACATGTTGCATCCTAGTGCAGAGACACATGGCCTAAGACACCATAAAAGCTTCCTGCATTTCAAGCACCGCTTTGACACACGCTGCCTTGGACCTGCGGCCTGCCTCTCTGTGTGACGAGAAACAGAGAGCTTGAGCTCGATGCTAGTCGTCCCATGTGGTTTACCTATTCACTAACAATCCTTAGTGAATCCCTTCAAACCCTGTTTTCCAAAGGGACCACAAAGCACTCTCCCTTTGCCTTCCTGCGGTCTTTGGGGCTTCCCGGTGCTGTACAAGGTAGATAATTCTGTTGTTCACATCGACACCTTCTAGTGGCTTCCGAAAACGCTGAACGTTTTCAGGTCACTTTTCAAGCCCTATTCTCCACAAGGACCACAGAGCATTCCCCCTGCGCCTTCGTTCTGTGTTTTGTACTTCCCAGGTGCGGTAGTTAGGAGATACAACTTCTGTTCACATTTAGAGCTTCTAGTGGCTTAAGAAAAGAAGGTCTCCATTGCCCTTCTTTTGGCATATAGTTCTCCTCCACTGAACGGGGCTTACCGGTCCCAGAAGTGTCGGGCACTCCGTCGCCTACATCTTAGAATCTAGTGCACAGCCTAGTGGCCTATGACATCATAAACGCATGCTGGAGTTTAAGCACCGCTTTGAAACAGGCTGCCTTGGACCTGGGGCCTGCCTCTTTCTGGGACGAGAAATGGATTGTGTTAAGAAGAGAAGATATGGAACAACAGTGTTTCCCTGCCACAATTGAGCCTGCAACGCTGTAAATTCCAGGGAGGAAAAAAACGTTTCCCTTCAAGCTCTTTTCCAAAGGGAACACAGAGCATTCTCCCTGCACTTTCCCTTTGAGTTTTGTACTTCCCAGGTGCGGTAGAAGGGAGATACATCTGCTGTTCACATTTAAACGTTCTAGTGGCTTAAGGAAAGAAGGCCTCCATTGCCCTTCTTTTGGCATATAGTTGCCCCAACTGAAAGTGGCTAACAGGTCCCAGTAGTGTCAGGCAGTCCGTCGTTTACATGTTGCATCCTAGTGCAGAGACACATGGCCTAAGACACCGTAAAATCTTCCTGCATTTAAAGCACCGCTTTGACACACGCTGCCTTGGACCTGCGGCCTGCCTCTCTGTGTGACGAGAAACAGAGAGCTTGAGCTCGATGCTAGTCGTCCCATGTGGTTTACCTATTCACTAACAATCCTTAGTGAATCCCTTCAAACCCTGTTTTCCAAAGGGACCACAAAGCACTCTCCCTTGGCCTTCCTGCGGTCTTTGGGGCTTCCTGGTGCTGTACAAGGTAGATACTTCTGTTGTTCACATCGACACCTTCTAGTGGCTTCCGAAAACCCTGAACGTTTTCAGGTCACTTTTCAAGCCCTATTCTCCACAAGGACCACAGAGCATTCCCCCTGCGCCTTCGTTCTGTGTTTTGTACTTCCCAGGTGCGGTAGAAGGGAGATACATCTGCTGTTCACATTTAGAGCTTCTAGTGGCTTAAGAAAAGAAGGTCTCCATTGCCCTTCTTTTGGCATATAGTTCTCCTCCACTGAACAGGGCTTACCGGTCCCAGAAGTGTCGGGCACTCCGTCGCCTACATCTTAGAATCTAGTGCACAGCCTAGTGGCCTATGATATCATAAACACATGCTGGAGTTTAAGCACCGCTTTGAAACAGGCTGCCTTGGACCTGGGGCCTGCCTCTCTCTGGGACGAGAAATGGATTGTGTTAAGAAGAGAAGATATGGAACAACAGTGTTTCACTGCCACAATTGAGCCTGCAACGCTGTAAATTCCAGTGAGGAAAAAAACGTTTCCCTTCAAGCTCTTTTCCAAAGGGAACACAGAGCATTCTCCCTACACTTCCCCTTTGAGTTTTGTACTTCCCAGGTGCGGTAGAAGGGAGATACATCTGCTGTTCACATTTACACGTTCTACTGGTTTAAGGAAAGAAGGCCTCCATTGCCCTTCTTTTGGCATATAGTTGTCCTCAACTGAAAGTGGCTTACAGCTCCCAGTAGTGTCAGGCAGTCCGTCGTTTACATGTTGCATCCTAGTGCAGAGACACATGGCCTAAGACACCATAAAAGCTTCCTGCATTTAAAGCACTGCTTTGAAACAGGCTACGTTGGACCTGCGGCCTGCCTCTCTGTGTGACGAGAAACAGAGAGCTTGAGCTCGATGCTAGTCGTCCCATGTGGTTTACCTATTCACTAACAATCCTTAGTGAATCCCTTCAAACCCTGTTTTCCAAAGGGACCACAAAGCACTCTCCCTTTGCCTTCCTGCGGTCTTTGGGGCTTCCCGGTGCTGTACAAGGTAGATACTTCTGTTGTTCACATCGACACCTTCTAGTGGCTTCCGAAAACGCTGAACGTTTTCAGGTCAGTTTTCAAGCCCTATTCTCCACAAGGACCACAGAGCATTCCCCCTGCGCCTTCGTTCTGTGTTTTGTACTTCCCAGGTGCGGTAGGAAGGAGATACAACTGCTGTTCACATTTAGAGCTTCTAGTGGCTTAAGAAAAGAAGGTCTCCATTGCCCTTCTTTTGGCATATAGTTCTCCTCCACTGAACGGGGCTTAACGGTCCCAGAAGTGTCGGGCACTCCGTCGCCTACATCTTAGAATCTAGTGCACAGCCTAGTGGCCTATGACATCATAAACGCATGCTGGAGTTTAAGCACCGCTTTGACACAGGCTGCCTTGGACCTGGGGCCTGCCTCTTTCTGGGACGAGAAATGGATTGTGTTAAGAAGAGAAGATATGGAACAACAGTGTTTCCCTGCCACAATTGAGCCTGCAACGCTGTAAATTCCAGTGAGGGAAAAAACGTTTCCCTTCAAGCTCTTTTCCAAAGGGAACACAGAGCATTCTCCCTGCACTTTCCCTTTGAGTTTTGTACTTCCCAGGTGCGGTAGAAGGGAGATACATCTGCTGTTCACATTTACACGTTCTAGTGGCTTAAGGAAAGAAGGCCTCCATTGCCCTTCTTTTGGCATATAGTTGTCCTCAACTGAAAGTGGCTTACAGCTCCCAGTAGTGTCAGGCAGTCCGTCGTTTACATGTTGCATCCTAGTGCAGAGACACATGGCCTAAGACACCATAAAAGCTTCCTGCATTTAAAGCACCGCTTTGAAACAGGCTACGTTTACCTGCGGCCTGCCTCTCTGTGTGACGAGAAACAGAGAGCTTGAGCTCGATGCTAGTCGTCCCATGTGGTTTACCTATTCACTAACAATCCTTAGTGAATCCCTTCAAACCCTGTTTTCCAAAGGGACCACAAAGCACTCTCCCTTGGCCTTCCTGCGGTCTTTGGGGCTTCCTGGTGCTGTACAAGGTAGATACTTCTGTTGTTCACATCGACACCTTCTAGTGGCTTCCGAAAACCCTGAACGTTTTCAGGTCACTTTTCAAACCCTATTCTCCACAAGGACCACAGAGCATTCCCCCTGCACCTTCGTTCTGTGTTTTGTACTTCCCAGGTGCGGTAGAAGGGAGATACATGTGCTGTTCACATTTAGAGCTTCTAGTGGCTTAAGAAAAGAAGGTCTCCATTGCCCTTCTTTTGGCATATAGTTCTCCTCCACTGAACAGGGCTTACCGGTCCCAGAAGTGTGGGGCACTCCGTCGCCTACATCTTAGAATCTAGTGCACAGCCTAGTGGCCTATGACATCATAAACACATGCTGGAGTTTAAGCACCGCTTTGAAACAGGCTGCCTTGGACCTGGGGCCTGCCTCTCTCTGGGACGAGAAATGGATTGTGTTAAGAAGAGAAGATATGGAACAACAGTGTTTCACTGCCACAATTGAGCCTGCAACGCTGTAAATTCCAGTGAGGAAAAAAACGTTTCCCTTCAAGCTCTTTTCCAAAGGGAACACAGAGCATTCTCCCTACACTTCCCCTTTGAGTTTTGTACTTCCCAGGTGCGGTAGAAGGGAGATACATCTGCTGCTCACATTTACACGTTCTACTGGCTTAAGGAAAGAAGGCCTCCATTGCCCTTCTTTTGGCATATAGTTGTCCTCAACTGAAAGTGGCTTACAGCTCCCAGTAGTGTCAGGCAGTCCGTCGTTTACATGTTGCATCCTAGTGCAGAGACACATGGCCTAAGACACCATAAAAGCTTCCTGCATTTAAAGCACTGCTTTGAAACAGGCTACGTTGGACCTGCGGCCTGCCTCTCTGTGTGACGAGAAACAGAGAGCTTGAGCTCGATGCTAGTCATCCCATGTGGTTTACCTATTCACTAACAATCCTTAGTGAATCCCTTCAAACCCTGTTTTCCAAAGGGACCACAAAGCACTCTCCCTTTGCCTTCCTGCGGTCTTTGGGGCTTCCCGGTGCTGTAGAAGGTAGATACTTCTGTTGTTCACATCGACACCTTCTAGTGGCTTCCGAAAACGCTGAACGTTTTCAGGTCAGTTTTCAAGCCCTATTCTCCACAAGGACCACAGAGCATTCCCCCTGCGCCTTCGTTCTGTGTTTTGTACTTCCCAGGTGCGATAGGAAGGAGATACAACTGCTGTTCACATTTAGAGCTTCTAGTGGCTTAAGAAAGAAGGTCTCCATTGCCCTTCTTTTGGCATATAGTTCTCCTCCACTGAACGGGGCTTACCGGTCCCAGAAGTGTCGGGCACTCCGTCGCCTACATCTTAGAATCTAGTGCACAGCCTAGTGGCCTATGACATCATAAACGCATGCTGGAGTTTAAGCACCGCTTTGACACAGGCTGCCTTGGACCTGGGGCCTGCCTCTTTCTGGGACGAGAAATGGATTGTGTTAAGAAGAGAAGATATGGAACAACAGTGTTTCCCTGCCACAATTGAGCCTGCAACGCTGTAAATTCCAGTGAGGGAAAAAACGTTTCCCTTCAAGCTCTTTTCCAAAGGGAACACAGAGCATTCTCCCTGCACTTTCCCTTTGAGTTTTGTACTTCCCAGGTGCGGTAGAAGGGAGATACATCTGCTGTTCACATTTACACGTTCTAGTGGCTTAAGGAAAGAAGGCCTCCATTGCCCTTCTTTTGGCATATAGTTGTCCTCAACTGAAAGTGGCTTACAGCTCCCAGTAGTGTCAGGCAGTCCGTCGTTTACATGTTGCATCCTAGTGCAGAGACACATGGCCTAAGACACCGTAAGAGCTTCCTGCATTTCAAGCACCGCTTTGACACACGCTGCCTTGGACCTGCGGCCTGCCTCTCTGTGTGACGAGAAACAGAGAGCTTGAGCTCGATGCTAGTCGTCCCATGTGGTTTACCTATTCACTAACAATCCTTAGTGAATCCCTTCAAACCCTGTTTTCCAACGGGACCACAAAGCACTCTCCCTTTGCCTTCCTGCGGTCTTTGGGGCTTCCCGGTGCTGTACAAGGTAGATACTTCTGTTGTTCACATCGACACCTTCTAGTGGCTTCCGAAAACGCTGAACGTTTTCAGGTCAGTTTTCAAGCCCTATTCTCCACAAGGACCACAGAGCATTCCCCCTGCGCCTTCGTTCTGTGTTTTGTACTTCCCAGGTGCGGTAGAAGGGAGATACATCTGCTGTTCACATTTAGAGCTTCTAGTGGCTTAAGAAAGAAGGTCTCCATTGCCCTTCTTTTGGCATATAGTTCTCCTCCACTGAACGGGGCTTACCGGTCCCAGAAGTGTCGGGCACTCCGTCGCCTACATCTTAGAATCTAGTGCACAGCCTAGTGGCCTATGACATCATAAACGCATGCTGGAGTTTAAGCACCGCTTTGAAACAGGCTGCCTTGGACCTGGGGCCTGCCCCTTTCTGGGACGAGAAATGGATTGTGTTAAGAAGAGAAGATATGGAACAACAGTGTTTCCCTGCCACAATTGAGCCTGCAACGCTGCAAATTCCAGGGAGGAAAAAAACGTTTTCCTTCAAGCTCTTTTCCAAAGGGAACACAGAGCATTCTCCCTGCACTTTCCCTTTGAGTTTTGTACTTCCCAGGTGCGGTAGAAGGGAGATACATCTGCTGTTCACATTTACACGTTCTAGTGGCTTAAGGAAAGAAGGCCTCCATTGCCCTTCTTTTGGCATATAGTTGCCCCAACTGAAAGTGGCTTACAGCTCCCAGTAGTGTCAGGCAGTCCGTCGTTTACATGTTGCATCCTAGTGCAGAGACACATGGCCTAAGACACCGTAAAATCTTCCTGCATTTAAAGCACTGCTTTGACACACGCTGCCTTGGACCTGCGGCCTGCCTCTCTGTGTGACGAGAAACAGAGAGCTTGAGCTCGATGCTAGTCGTCCCATGTGGTTTACCTATTCACTAACAATCCTTAGTGAATCCCTTCAAACCCTGTTTTCCAAAGGGACCACAAAGCACTCTCCCTTGGCCTTCCTGCGGTCTTTGGGGCTTCCTGGTGCTGTACAAGGTAGATACTTCTGTTGTTCACATCGACACCTTCTAGTGGCTTCGGAAAACGCTGAACGTTTTCAGCTCACTTTTCAAGCCCTATTCTCCACAAGGACCACAGAGCATTCCCCCTGCGCCTTCGTTCTGTGTTTTGTACTTCCGAGGTGCGGTAGAAGGGAGATACATCTGCTGTTCACATTTAGAGCTTCTAGTGGCTTAAGAAAAGAAGGTCTCCATTGCCCTTCTTTTGGCCTATAGTTCTCCTCCACTGAACGGGGCTTACCGGTCCCAGAAGTGTCGGGCACTCCGTCGCCTACATCTTAGAATCTAGTGCACAGCCTAGTGGCCTATGACATCATAAACACATGCTGGAGTTTAAGCACCGCTTTGAAACAGGCTGCCTTGGACCTGGGGCCTGCCTCTCTCTGGGACGAGAAATGGATTGTGTTAAGAAGAGAAGATATGGAACAACAGTGTTTCACTGCCACAATTGAGCCGGCAACGCTGTAAATTCCAGTGAGGAAAAAAACGTTTCCCTTCAAGCTCTTTTCCAAAGGGAACACAGAGCATTCTCCCTACACTTCCCCTTTGAGTTTTGTACTTCCCAGGTGCGGTAGAAGGGAGATACATCTGCTGTTCACATTTACACGTTCTACTGGCTTAAGGAAAGAAGGCCTCCATTGCCCTTCTTTTGGCATATAGTTGTCCTCAACTGAAAGTGGCTTACAGCTCCCAGTAGTGTCAGGCAGTCCGTCGTTTACATGTTGCATCCTAGTGCAGAGACACATGGCCTAAGACACCATTAAAGCTTCCTGCATTTAAAGCACCGCTTTGAAACAGGCTACGTTGGACCTGCGGCCTGCCTCTCTGTGTGACGAGAAACAGAGAGCTTGAGCTCGATGCTAGTCGTCCCATGTGGTTTACCTATTCACTAACAATCCTTAGTGAATCCCTTCAAACCCTGTTTTCCAAAGGGACCACAAAGCACTCTCCCTTTGCCTTTCTGCGGTCTTTGGGGCTTCCCGGTGCTGTACAAGGTAGATACTTCTGTTGTTCACATCGACACCTTCTAGTGGCTTCCGAAAACGCTGAACGTTTTCAGGTCAGTTTTCAAGCCCTATTCTCCACAAGGACCACAGAGCATTCCCCCTGCGCCTTCGTTCTGTGTTTTGTACTTCCCAGGTGCGGTAGGAAGGAGATACAACTGCTGTTCACATTTAGAGCTTCTAGTGGCTTAAGAAAAGAAGGTCTCCATTGCCCTTCTTTTGGCATATAGTTCTCCTCCACTGAACGGGGCTTACCGGTCCCAGAAGTGTCGGGCACTCCGTCGCCTACATCTTAGAATCTAGTGCACAGCCTAGTGGCCTATGACATCATAAACGCATGCTGGAGTTTAAGCACCGCTTTGACACAGGCTGCCTTGGACCTGGGCCCTGCCTCTTTCTGGGACGAGAAATGGATTGTGTTAAGAAGAGAAGATATGGAACAACAGTGTTTCCCTGCCACAATTGAGCCTGCAACGCTGTAAATTCCAGTGAGGGAAAAAACGTTTCCCTTCAAGCTCTTTTCCAAAGGGAACACAGAGCATTCTCCCTGCACTTTCCCTTTGAGTTTTGTACTTCCCAGGTGCGGTAGAAGGGAGATACATCTGCTGTTCACATTTACACGTTCTAGTGGCTTAAGGAAAGAAGGCCTCCATTTCCCTTCTTTTGGCATATAGTTGTCCTCAACTGAAAGTGGCTTACAGCTCCCAGTAGTGTCAGGCAGTCCGTCGTTTACATGTTGCATCCTAGTGCAGAGACACATGGCCTAAGACACCGTAAAAGCTTCCTGCATTTAAAGCACCGCTTTGACACACGCTGCCTTGGACCTGCGGCCTGCCTCTCTGTGTGAAGAGAAACAGAGAGCTTGAGCTCGATGCTAGTCGTCCCATGTGGTTTACCTATTCACTAACAATCCTTAGTGAATCCCTTCAAACCCTGTTTTCCAACGGGACCACAAAGCACTCTCCCTTTGCCTTCCTGCGGTCTTTGGGGCTTCCCGGTGCTGTACAAGGTAGATACTTCTGTTGTTCACATCGACACCTTCTAGTGGCTTCCGAAAACGCTGAACGTTTTCAGGTCAGTTTTCAAGCCCTATTCTCCACAAGGACCACAGAGCATTCCCCCTGCGCCTTCGTTCTGTGTTTTGTACTTCCCAGGTGCGGTAGAAGGGAGATACATCTGCTGTTCACATTTAGAGCTTCTAGTGGCTTAAGAAAGAAGGTCTCCATTGCCCTTCTTTTGGCATATAGTTCTCCTCCACTGAACGGGGCTTACCGGTCCCAGAAGTGTCGGGCACTCCGTCGCCTACATCTTAGAATCTAGTGCACAGCCTAGTGGCCTATGACATCATAAACGCATGCTGGAGTTTAAGCACCGCTTTGAAACAGGCTGCCTTGGACCTGGGGCCTGCCCCTTTCTGGGACGAGAAATGGATTGTGTTAAGAAGAGAAGATATGGAACAACAGTGTTTCCCTGCCACAATTGAGCCTGCAACGCTGCAAATTCCAGGGAGGAAAAAAACGTTTTCCTTCAAGCTCTTTTCCAAAGGGAACACAGAGCATTCTCCCTGCACTTTCCCTTTGAGTTTTGTACTTCCCAGGTGCGGTAGAAGGGAGATACATCTGCTGTTCACATTTACACGTTCTAGTGGCTTAAGGAAAGAAGGCCTCCATTGCCCTTCTTTTGGCATATAGTTGCCCCAACTGAAAGTGGCTTACAGCTCCCAGTAGTGTCAGGCAGTCCGTCGTTTACATGTTGCATCCTAGTGCAGAGACACATGGCCTAAGACACCGTAAAATCTTCCTGCATTTAAAGCACTGCTTTGACACACGCTGCCTTGGACCTGCGGCCTGCCTCTCTGTGTGACGAGAAACAGAGAGCTTGAGCTCGATGCTAGTCGTCCCATGTGGTTTACCTATTCACTAACAATCCTTAGTGAATCCCTTCAAACCCTGTTTTCCAAAGGGACCACAAAGCACTCTCCCTTGGCCTTCCTGCGGTCTTTGGGGCTTCCTGGTGCTGTACAAGGTAGATACTTCTGTTGTTCACATCGACACCTTCTAGTGGCTTCGGAAAACGCTGAACATTTTCAGCTCACTTTTCAAGCCCTATTCTCCACAAGGACCACAGAGCATTCCCCCTGCGCCTTCGTTCTGTGTTTTGTACTTCCGAGGTGCGGTAGAAGGGAGATACATCTGCTGTTCACATTTAGAGCTTCTAGTGGCTTAAGAAAAGAAGGTCTCCATTGCCCTTCTTTTGGCCTATAGTTCTCTTCCACTGAACGGGGCTTACCGGTCCCAGAAGTGTCGGGCACTCCGTCGCCTACATCTTAGAATCTAGTGCACAGCCTAGTGGCCTATGACATCATAAACACATGCTGGAGTTTAAGCACCGCTTTGAAACAGGCTGCCTTGGACCTGGGGCCTGCCTCTCTCTGGGACGAGAAATGGATTGTGTTAAGAAGAGAAGATATGGAACAACAGTGTTTCACTGCCACAATTGAGCCGGCAACGCTGTAAATTCCAGTGAGGAAAAAAACGTTTCCCTTCAAGCTCTTTTCCAAAGGGAACACAGAGCATTCTCCCTACACTTCCCCTTTGAGTTTTGTACTTCCCAGGTGCGGTAGAAGGGAGATACATCTGCTGTTCACATTTACACGTTCTACTGGCTTAAGGAAAGAAGGCCTCCATTGCCCTTCTTTTGGCATATAGTTGTCCTCAACTGAAAGTGGCTTACAGCTCCCAGTAGTGTCAGGCAGTCCGTCGTTTACATGTTGCATCCTAGTGCAGAGACACATGGCCTAAGACACCATTAAAGCTTCCTGCATTTAAAGCACCGCTTTGAAACAGGCTACGTTGGACCTGCGGCCTGCCTCTCTGTGTGACGAGAAACAGAGAGCTTGAGCTCGATGCTAGTCGTCCCATGTGGTTTACCTATTCACTAACAATCCTTAGTGAATCCCTTCAAACCCTGTTTTCCAAAGGGACCACAAAGCACTCTCCCTTTGCCTTTCTGCGGTCTTTGGGGCTTCCCGGTGCTGTACAAGGTAGATACTTCTGTTGTTCACATCGACACCTTCTAGTGGCTTCCGAAAACGCTGAACGTTTTCAGGTCAGTTTTCAAGCCCTATTCTCCACAAGGACCACAGAGCATTCCCCCTGCGCCTTCGTTCTGTGTTTTGTACTTCCCAGGTGCGGTAGGAAGGAGATACAACTGCTGTTCACATTTAGAGCTTCTAGTGGCTTAAGAAAAGAAGGTCTCCATTGCCCTTCTTTTGGCATATAGTTCTCCTCCACTGAACGGGGCTTACCGGTCCCAGAAGTGTCGGGCACTCCGTCGCCTACATCTTAGAATCTAGTGCACAGCCTAGTGGCCTATGACATCATAAACGCATGCTGGAGTTTAAGCACCGCTTTGACACAGGCTGCCTTGGACCTGGGCCCTGCCTCTTTCTGGGACGAGAAATGGATTGTGTTAAGAAGAGAAGATATGGAACAACAGTGTTTCCCTGCCACAATTGAGCCTGCAACGCTGTAAATTCCAGTGAGGGAAAAAACGTTTCCCTTCAAGCTCTTTTCCAAAGGGAACACAGAGCATTCTCCCTGCACTTTCCCTTTGAGTTTTGTACTTCCCAGGTGCGGTAGAAGGGAGATACATCTGCTGTTCACATTTACACGTTCTAGTGGCTTAAGGAAAGAAGGCCTCCATTTCCCTTCTTTTGGCATATAGTTGTCCTCAACTGAAAGTGGCTTACAGCTCCCAGTAGTGTCAGGCAGTCCGTCGTTTACATGTTGCATCCTAGTGCAGAGACACATGGCCTAAGACACCGTAAAAGCTTCCTGCATTTAAAGCACCGCTTTGACACACGCTGCCTTGGACCTGCGGCCTGCCTCTCTGTGTGAAGAGAAACAGAGAGCTTGAGCTCGATGCTAGTCGTCCCATGTGGTTTACCTATTCACTAACAATCCTTAGTGAATCCCTTCAAACCCTGTTTTCCAACGGGACCACAAAGCACTCTCCCTTTGCCTTCCTGCGGTCTTTGGGGCTTCCCGGTGCTGTACAAGGTAGATACTTCTGTTGTTCACATCGACACCTTCTAGTGGCTTCCGAAAACGCTGAACGTTTTCAGGTCAGTTTTCAAGCCCTATTCTCCACAAGGACCACAGAGCATTCCCCCTGTGCCTTCGTTCTGTGTTTTGTACTTCCCAGGTGCGGTAGAAGGGAGATACATCTGCTGTTCACATTTAGAGCTTCTAGTGGCTTAAGAAAAGAAGGTCTCCATTGCCCTTCTTTTGGCATATAGTTCTCCTCCACTGAACGGGGCTTACCGGTCCCAGAAGTGTCGGGCACTCCGTCGCCTACATCTTAGAATCTAGTGCACAGCCTAGTGGCCTATGACATCATAAACGCATGCTGGAGTTTAAGCACCGCTTTGACACAGGCTGCCTTGGACCTAGGCCTGCCTCTTTCTGGGACGAGAAATGCATTGTGTTAAGAAGAGAAGATATGGAACAACAGTGTTTCCCTGCCACAATTGAGCCTGCAACGCTGTAAATTCCAAGGAGGAAAAAAACGTTTCCCTTCAAGCTCTTTTCCAAAGGGAACACAGAGTATTCTCCCTGCACTTCCCCTTTGAGTTTTGTACTTCACAGGTGCGGTAGAAGGGTGATACATCGGCTGTTCACATTTACACGTTCTACTGGCTTAAGGAAAAAAGGCCTCCATTTCCCTTCTTTTGGCATATATTTGTCCTCAACTGAAAGTGGCTTACAGGTCCCAGTAGTGTCAGGCAGTCCGTCGTTTACATGTTGCATCCTAGTGCAGAGACACATGGCCTAAGACACCCTAAAAGCTTCCTGCATTTAAAGCACCACTTTGACACACGCTGCCTTGGACCTGCGGCCTGCCTCTCTGTGTGACGAGAAACAGAGAGCTTGAGCTCGATGCTAGTCGTCCCATGTGGTTTACCTATTCACTAACAATCCTTATTGAATCCCTTCAAACCCTGTTTTCCAAAGGGACCACAAAGCACTCTCCCTTTGCCTTCCTGCGGTCTTTGGGGCTTCCCGGTGCTGTAGAAGGTAGATATTTCTCTTGTTCACATCGACACCTTCTAGTGGCTTCCGAAAACGCTGAACGTTTTCAGGTCAGTTTTCAAGCCCTATTCTCCACAAGGACCACAGAGCATTCCCCCTGCGCCTTCATTCTGTGTTTTGTACTTCCCAGGTGCGGTAGAAGGGAGATACAACTGCTGTTCACAATTAGAGCTTCTAGTGGCTTAAGAAATGAAGGTCTCCATTGCCCTTCTTTTGGCATATAGTTCTCCTCCACTGAACGGGGCTTACCGGTCCCAGAAGTGTCGGGCACTCCGTCGCCTACATCTTAGAATCTAGTGCACAGCCTAGTGCCCTATGACATCATAAACGCATGCTGGAGTTTAAGCACCGCTTTGAAACAGGCTGCCTTGGACCTGGGGCCTGCCTCTTTCTGGGACGAGAAATGGATTGTGTTAAGAAGAGAAGATATGGAACAACAGTGTTTCCCTGCCACAACTGAGCCTGCAACGCTGTAAATTCCAGGGAGGAAAAAAACGTTTCCCTTCAAGCTCTTTTCCAAAGGGAACACAGAGCATTCTCCCTGCACTTTCCCTTTGAGTTTTGTACTTCCCAGGTGCGGTAGAAGGGAGATACATCTGCTGTTCACATTTACACGTTCTAGTGGCTTAAGGAAAGAAGGCCTCCATTGCCCTTCTTTTGGCATATAGTTGTCCTCAACTGAAAGTGGCTTACAGCTCCCAGTAGTGTCAGGCAGTCCGTCGTTTACA
Source organism: Mesoplodon mirus (assembly GCF_964341445.2). Classification (NCBI taxonomy): domain Eukaryota; kingdom Metazoa; phylum Chordata; class Mammalia; order Artiodactyla; family Ziphiidae; genus Mesoplodon; species Mesoplodon mirus. The sequence continues at coordinate 141,317,018 of NC_138978.1, forward strand.
TGTTGCATCCTAGTGCAGAGACACATGGCCTAAGACACCGTAAAAGCTTCCTGCATTTAAAGCACCGCTTTGACACACGCTGCCTTGGACCTGCGGCCTGCCTCTCTGTGTGACGAGAAACAGAGAGCTTGAGCTCGATGCTAGTCGTCCCATGTGGTTTACCTATTCACTAACAATCCTTAGTGAATCCCTTCAAACCCTGTTTTCCAACGGGACCACAAAGCACTCTCCCTTTGCCTTCCTGCGGTCTTTGGGGCTTCCCGGTGCTGTACAAGGTAGATACTTCTGTTGTTCACATCGACACCTTCTAGTGGCTTCCGAAAACGCTGAACGTTTTCAGGACAGTTTTCAAGCCCTATTCTCCACAAGGACCACAGAGCATTCCCCCTGCGCCTTCGTTCTGTGTTTTGTACTTCCCAGGTGCGGTAGAAGGGAGATACATCTGCTGTTCACATTTAGAGCTTCTAGTGGCTTAAGAAAAGAAGGTCTCCATTGCCCTTCTTTTGGCATATAGTTCTCCTCCACTGAACGGGGCTAACCGGTCCCAGAAGTGTCGGGCACTCCGTCGCCTACATCTTAGAATCTAGTGCACAGCCTAGTGGCCTATGACATCATAAACGCATGCTGGAGTTTAAGCACCGCTTTCCAACAGGCTGTCTTGGACCTGGGGCCTGCCTCTTTCTGGGACGAGAAATGGATTGTGTTAAGAAGAGAAGATATGGAACAACAGTGTTTCCCTGCCACAATTGAGCCTGCAAAGCTGTAAATTCCAATGAGGAAAAAAACGTTTCCCTTCAAGCTCTTTTCCAAAGGGAACACAGAGCATTCTCCCTGCACTTTCCCTTTGAGTTTTGTACTTCCCAGGTGCGGTAGAAGGGAGATACATCTGCTCTTCACATTTACACGTTCTAGTGGCTTAAGGAAAGAAGGCCTCCATTGCCCTTCTTCTGGCATATAGTTCTCCTCAACCGAACGTAGCTTACATGTCCCAGAACTGATGGGCAGCCCTTCGCCTACATCTTAGAATCTAGTGCACAGCCTAGTGGCCTATGACATCATAAAGGCATGCTGGAGTTTAAGCACCGCTTTGAAACAGGCTGCCTTGGACCTGGGGCCTGCCTCTTTCTCGGACGAGAAATGGATTGTGTTAAGAAGAGAAGATATGGAACAACAGTGTTTCCCTGCCACAATTGAGCCTGCAACGCTGTAAATTCCAGTGAGGAAAAAAACGTTTCCCTTCAAGCTCTTTTCCAAAGGGAACACAGAGTATTCTCCCTGCACTTTCCCTTTGAGTTTTGTACTTCCCAGGTGCGGTAGAAGGGAGATACATCTGCTGTTCACATTTACACGTTCTACTGGCTTAAGGAAAGAAGGCCTCCTTTGCCCTTCTTTTGGCATATAGTTGTCCTCACCTGAAAGGGGCTTACAGCTCCCAGTAGTGTCAGGCAGTCCGTCGTTTACATGTTGCATCCTAGTGCAGAGACACATGGCCTAAGACACCGTAAAAGCTTCCTGCATTTAAAGCACCGCTTTGACACACGCTGCGTTGGACCTGCGGCCTGCCTCTCTGTGTGACGAGAAACAGAGAGCTTGAGCTCGATGCTAGTCGTCCCATGTGGTTTACCTATTCACTAACAATCCTTAGTGAATCCCTTCAAACCCTGTTTTCCAACGGGACCACAAAGCACTCTCCCTTTGCCTTCCTGCGGTCTTTGGGGCTTCCCGGTGCTGTACAAGGTAGATACTTCTGTTGTTCGCATCGACACCTTCTAGTGGCTTCCGAAAACGCTGAACGTTTTCAGGTCAGTTTTCAAGCCCTATTCTCCACAAGGACCACAGAGCATTCCCCATGTGCCTTCGTTCTGTGTTTTGTACTTCCCAGGTGAGGTAGAAGGGAGATACATCTACTGTTCACATTTAGAGCTTCTAGTGGCTTAAGAAGAGAAGGTCTCCATTGCCCTTCTTTTGGCATATAGTTCTCCTCCACTGAACGGGGCTTACCGGTCCCAGAAGTGTCGGGCACTCCGTCGCCTACATCTTAGAATCTAGTGCACAGCCTAGTTGCCTATGACATCATAAATGCATGCTGGAGTTTAAGCACCGGTTTGACACAGGCTGCCTTGGACCTGGGGCCTGCCTCTTTCTGGGACGAGAAATGGATTGTGTTAAGAAGAGAAGATATGGAACAACAGTGTTTCCCTGCCACAATTGAGCCTGCAACGCTGTAAATTCCAGGGAGGAAAAAAACGTTTCCCTTCAAGATCTTTTCCAAAGGGAACACAGAGCATTCTCCCTTCACTTTCCCTTGGAGTTTTGTACTTCCCAGGTGCGGTAGAAGGGAGATACATCTGCTGTTCACATTTACACGTTCTACTGGCTTAAGGAAAGAAGGCCTCCATTTCCCTACTTTTGGCATATATTTGTCCTCAACTGAAAGTGGCTTACAGCTCCCAGTAGTGTCAGGCAGTCCGTCGTTTACATGTTGCATCCTAGTGCAGAGACACATGGCCTAAGACACCGTAAAAGCTTCCTGCATTTAAAGCACCGCATTGACACACGCTGCCTTGGACCTGCGGCCTGCCTCTCTGTGTGACGAGAAACAGAGAGCTTGAGCTCGATGCTAGTCGTCCCATGTGGTTTACCTATTCACTAACAATCCTTAGTGAATCCCTTCAAACCCTGTTTTCCAAAGGGACCACAAAGCACTCTCCCTTTGCCTTCCTGCGGTCTTTGGGGCTTCCCGGTGCTGTACAAGGTAGATATTTCTCTTGTTCACATCGACACCTTGTAGTGGCTTCCGAAAACGCTGAACGTTTTCAGGTCAGTTTTCACGCCCTATTCTCCACAAGGACCACAGAGCATTCCACCTGCGCCTTCGTTCTGTGTGTTGTACTTCCCAGGTGTGTTAGAAGGGAGATACATCTGCTGTTCACATTTAGAGCTTCTAGTGGCTTAAGAAAAGAAGGTCTCCATTGCCCTTCTTTTGGCATATAGTTCTCCTCCACTGAACGGGGCTTACCGGTCCCAGAAGTGTCGGGCACACCGTCGCCTACATCTTAGAATCTAGTGCACAGCCTAGTGGCCTATGACATCATAAACGCATGCTGGAGTTTAAGCACCGCTTTGAAACAGGCTGCCTTGGACCTGGGGCCTGCCTCTTTCTGGGACGAGAAATGGATTGTGTTAAGAAGAGAAGATATGGAACAACAGTGTTTCCCTGCCACAATTGAGCCTGCAACGCTGTAAATTCCAGGGAGGAAAAAAACGTTTCCCTTTAAGCTCTTTTCCAAAGGGAACACAGAGCATTCTCCCTGCACTTTCCCTTTGAGTTTTGTACTTCCCAGGTGCGGTAGAAGGGAGATACATCTGCTGCTCACATTTACACGTTCTAGTGGCTTAAGGAAAGAAGGCCTCCATTCCCCTTCTGTTGGCATATAGTTGTCCTCAACTGAAAGTGGCTTACAGCTCCCAGTAGTGTCAGGCAGTCCGTCGTTTACATGTTGCATCCTAGTGCAGAGACACATGGCCTAAGACACCGTAAAAGCTTCCTGCATTTAAAGCACCGCTTTGACACACGCTGCGTTGGACCTGCGGCCTGCCTCTCTGTGTGACGAGAAACAGAGAGCTTGAGCTCGATGCTAGTCGTCCCATGTGGTTTACCTATTCACTAACAATCCTTAGTGAATCCCTTCAAACCCTGTTTTCCAAAGGGACCACAAAGCACTCTCCCTTTGTCTTCCTGCGGTCTTTGGGGCTTCCCCGTGCTGTAGAAGGTAGATATTTCTCTTGTTCACATCGACACCTTCTAGTGGCTTCCGAAAATGCTGAACGTTTTCAGGTCAGTTTTCAAGCCCTATTCTCCACAAGGACCACAGAGCATTCCCCCTGCGCCTTCGTTCTGTGTTTTGTACTTCCCAGGTGCGGTAGAAGGGAGATACATCTGCTGTTCACATTTAGAGCTTCTAGTGGCTTAAGAAAAGAAGGTCTCCATTGCCCTTCTTTTGGCATATAGTTCTCGTCCACTGAACGGGGCTTACCGGTCCCAGAAGTGTCGGGCACTCCGTCGCCTACATCTTAGAATCTAGTGCACAGCCTAGTGGCCTATGACATCATAAACGCATGCTGGAGTTTAAGCACCGCTTTGAAACAGGCTGCCTTGGGCCTGGGGCCTGCCTCTTTCTGGGACGAGAAATGGATTGTGTTAAGAAGAGAAGATATGGAACAACAGTGTTTCCCTGCCACAATTGAGCCGGCAACGCTGTAAATTCCAGTGAGGAAAAAAACGTTTCCCTTCAAGCTCTTTTCCAAAGGGAACACAGAGCATTCTCCCTGCACTTTCCCTTTGAGTTTTGTTCTTGCAAGGTTCGGTAGAAGGGAGATACATCTGCTGTTCACATTTACACGTTCTAGTGGCTTAAGGAAAGAAGGCCTCCATTGCCCTTCTTTTGGCATATAGTTGTCCTCAACTGAAAGTGGCTTACAGGTCCCAGTAGTGTCAGGCAGTCCGTCGTTTACATGTTGCATCCTAGTGCAGAGACACATGGCCTAAGACACCGTAAAAGCTTCCTGCATTTAAAGCACCGCTTTGACACACGCTGCCTTGGACCTGCGGCCTGCCTCTCTGTGTGACGAGAAACAGAGAGCTTGAGCTCGATGCTAGTCGTCCCATGTGGTTTACCTATTCACTAACAATCCTTAGTGAATCCCTTCAAACCCTGTTTTCCAAAGGGACCACAAAGCACTCTCCCTTTGCCTTCCTGCGGTCTTTGGGGCTTCCCGGTGCTGTACAAGGTAGATACTTCTGTTGTTCACATCGACACCTTCTAGTGGCTTCCGAAAACGCTGAACGTTTTCAGGTCAGTTTTCAAGCCCTATTCTCCACAAGGACCACAGAGCATTCCCCCTGCGCCTTCGTTCTGTGTTTTGTACTTCCCAGGTGCGGTAGAAGGGAGATACATCTGCTGTTCACATTTAGAGCTTCTAGTGGCTTAAGAAAAGAAGGTCTCCATTGCCCTTCTTTCGGCATATAGTTCTCCTCCACTGAACGGGGCTTACCGGTCCCAGAAGTGTCGGGCACTCCGTCGCCTACATCTTAGAATCTAGTGCACAGCCTAGTGGCCTATGACATCATAAACGCATGCTGGAGTTTAAGCACCGCTTTGACACAGGCTGCCTTGGACCTGGGGCCTGCCTCTTTCTGGGACGAGAAATGGATTGTGTTAAGAAGAGAAGATATGGAACAACAGTGTTTCCCTGCCACAATTGAGCCTGCAACGCTGTAAATTCCAGGGAGGAAAAAAACGTTTCCCTTCAAGCTCTTTTCCAAAGGGAACACAGAGCATTCTCCCTGCACTTCCCCTTTGAGGTTTGTACTTCCCAGGTGCGGTAGAAGGGAGATACATCTGCTGTTCACATTTACACGTTCTAGTGGCTTAAGGAAAGAAGGCCTCCATTGCCCTTCTTTTGGCATATAGTTGTCCTCAACTGAAAGTGGCTTACAGCTCCCAGTAGTGTCAGGCAGTCCGTCGTTTACATGTTGCATCCTAGTGCAGAGACACATGGCCTAAGACACCGTAAAAGCTTCCTGCATTTAAAGCACCGCTTTGACACACGCTGCGTTGGACCTGCGGCCTGCCTCTCTGTGTGACGAGAAACAGAGAGCTTGAGCTCGATGCTAGTCGTCCCATGTGGTTTACCTATTCACTAACAATCCTTAGTGAATCCCTTCAAACCCTGTTTTCCAAAGGGACCACAAAGCACTCTCCCTTTGCCTTCCTGCGGTCTTTGGGGCTTCCCGGTGCTGTACAAGGTAGATATTTCTCTTGTTCACATCGACACCTTCTAGTGGCTTCCGAAAACGCTGAACGTTTTCAGGTCAGTTTTCAAGCCCTATTCTCCACAAGGACCACAGAGCATTCCCCCTGCGCCTTCGTTCTGTGTTTTGTACTTCCCAGGTGCGGTAGAAGGGAGATACATCTGCTGTTCACATTTAGAGCTTCTAGTGGCTTAAGAAAAGAAGGTCTCCATTGCCCTTCTTTTGGCATATAGTTCTCCTCCACTGAACGGGGCTTACCGGTCCCAGAAGTGTCGGGCACTCCGTCGCCTACATCTTAGAATCTAGTGCACAGCCTAGTGGCCTATGACATCATAAACGCATGCTGGAGTTTAAGCACCGCTTTGAAACAGGCTGCCTTGGACCTGGGGCCTGCCTCTTTCTGGGACGAGAAATGGATTGTGTTAAGAAGAGAAGATATGGAACAACAGTGTTTCCCTGCCACAATTGAGCCTGCAAAGCTGTAAATTCCAGTGAGGAAAAAAACGTTTCCCTTCAAGCTCTTTTCCAAAGGGAACACAGAGCATTCTCCCTGCACTTTCCCTTTGAGTTTTGTACTTCCCAAGTGCGGTAGAAGGGAGATACATCTGCTCTTCACATTTACACGTTCTAGTGGCTTAAGGAAAGAAGGCCTCCATTGCCCTTCTTCTGGCATATAGTTCTCCTCAACCGAACGTAGCTTACATGTCCCAGAACTGACGGGCAGCCCTTCGCCTACATCTTAGAATCTAGTGCACAGCCTACTGGCCTATGACATCATAAACGCATGCTGGAGTTTAAGCACCGCTTTGAAACAGGCTGCCTTGGACCTGGGGCCTGCCTCTTTCTGGGACGACAAATGGATTGTGTTAAGAAGAGAAGATATGGAACAACAGTGTTTCCCTGCCACAATTGAGCCTGCAACGCTGTAAATTCCAGGGAGGAAAAAAACGTTTCCCTTCAAGCTCTTTTCCAAAGGGAACACAGAGCATTCTCCCTGCACTTTCCCTTTGAGTTTTGTACTTCCCAGGTGCGGTAGAAGGGAGATACATCTGCTGTTCACATTTACACGTTCTAGTGGCTTAAGGAAAGAAGGCCTCCTTTGCCCTTCTTTTGGCATATAGTTGTCCTCACCTGAAAGTGGCTTACAGCTCCCAGTAGTATCAGGCAGTCCGTCGTTTACATGTTGCATCCTAGTGCAGAGACACATGGCCTAAGACACCGTAAAAGCTTCCTGCATTTAAAGCACCGCTTTGACACACGCTGCCTTGGACCTGCGGCCTGCCTCTCTGTGTGACGAGAAACAGAGAGCTTGAGCTCGATGCTAGTCATCCCATGTGGTTTACCTATTCACTAACAATCCTTAGTGAATCCCTTCAAACCCTGTTTTCCAAAGGGACCACAAAGCACTCTCCCTTTGCCTTCCTGCGGTCTTTGGGGCTTCCCGGTGCTGTACAAGGTAGATATTTCTCTTGTTCACATCAACACCTTCTAGTGGCTTCCGAAAACGTTGAACGTTTTCAGGTCAGTTTTCAAGCCCTATTCTCCACAAGGACCACAGAGCATTCCCCCTGCGCCTTCGTTCTGTGTTTTGTACTTCCCAGGTGTGGTAGAAGGGAGATACATCTGCTGTTCACATTTAGAGCTTCTAGTGGCTTAAGAAAAGAAGGTCTCCATTGCCCTTCTTTCGGCATATAGTTCTCCTCCACTGAACGGGGTTTACCGGTCCCAGAAGTGTCGGACACATCGTCGCCTACATCTTAGAATCTACTGCACAGCCTAGTGGCCTATGACATCATAAACGCATGCTGGAGTTTAAGCACCGCTTTGAAACAGGCTGCCTTGGACCTGGGGCCTGCCTCTTTCTGGGACGAGAAATGGATTGTGTTAAGAAGAGAAGATATGGAACAACAGTGTTTCCCTGCCACAATTGAGCCTGCAACGCTGTAAATTCCAGGGAGGAAAAAAACGTTTCCCTTCAAGCTCTTTTCCAAAGGGAACACAGAGCATTCTCCCTGCACTTCCCCTTTGAGTTTTGTACTTCCCAGGTGCGGTAGAAGGGAGATACATCTGCTGCTCACATTTACACGTTCTAGTGGCTTAAGGAAAGAAGGCCTCCATTGCCCTTCTTTTGGCATATAGTTGTCCTCAACTGAAAGTGGCTTACAGCTCCCAGTAGTGTCAGGCAGTCCGTCGTTTACATGTTGCATCCTAGTGCAGAGACACATGGCCTAAGACACCGTAAAAGCTTCCTGCATTTAAAGCACCGCTTTGACACACGCTGCCTTGGACCTGCGGCCTGCCTCTCTGTGTGACGAGAAACAGAGAGCTTGAGCTCGATGCTAGTCGTCCAATGTGGTTTACTTATTCACTAACAAACCTTAGTGAATCCCTTCAAACCCTGTTTTCCAAAGGGACCACAAAGCACTCTCCCTTTGCCTTCCTGCGGTCTTTGGGGCTTCCCGGTGCTGTACAAGGTAGATATTTCTCTTGTTCACATCGACACCTTCTAGTGGCTTCCGAAAACGCTGAACGTTTTCAGGTCAGTTTTCAAGCCCTATTCTCCACAAGGACCACAGAGCATTCCCCCTGCGCCTTCGTTCTGTGTTTTGTACTTCCCAGGTGCGGTAGAAGGGAGATACATCTGCTGTTCACATTTAGAGCTTCTAGTGGCTTAAGAAAAGAAGGTCTCCATTGCCCTTCTTTTGGCATATAGTTCTCCTCCACTGAACGGGGCTTACCGGTCCCAGAAGTGTCGGGCACTCCGTCGCCTACATCTTAGAATCTAGTGCACAGCCTAGTGGCCTATGACATCATAAACGCATGCTGGAGTTTAAGCACCGCTTTCCAACAGGCTGCCTTGGACCTGGGGCCTGCCTCTTTCTGGGACGAGAAATGGATTGTGTTAAGAAGAGAAGATATGGAACAACAGTGTTTCCCTGCCACAATTGAGCCTGCAACGCTGTAAATTCCAGGGAGGAAAAAAACGTTTCCCTTTAAGCTCTTTTCCAAAGGGAACACAGAGCATTCTCCCTGCACTTTCCCTTTGAGTTTTGTACTTCCCAGGTGCGGTAGAAGGGAGATACATCTGCTGCTCACATTTACACGTTCTAGTGGCTTAAGGAAAGAAGGCCTCCATTCCCCTTCTGTTGGCATATAGTTGTCCTCAACTGAAAGTGGCTTACAGCTCCCAGTAGTGTCAGGCAGTCCGTCGTTTACATGTTGCATCCTAGTGCAGAGACACATGGCCTAAGACACCGTAAAAGCTTCCTGCATTTAAAGCACCGCTTTGACACACGCTGCGTTGGACCTGCGGCCTGCCTCTCTGTGTGACGAGAAACAGAGAGCTTGAGCTCGATGCTAGTCGTCCCATGTGGTTTACCTATTCACTAACAATCCTTAGTGAATCCCTTCAAACCCTGTTTTCCAAAGGGACCACAAAGCACTCTCCCTTTGTCTTCCTGCGGTCTTTGGGGCTTCCCCGTGCTGTAGAAGGTAGATATTTCTCTTGTTCACATCGACACCTTCTAGTGGCTTCCGAAAATGCTGAACGTTTTCAGGTCAGTTTTCAAGCCCTATTCTCCACAAGGACCACAGAGCATTCCCCCTGCGCCTTCGTTCTGTGTTTTGTACTTCCCAGGTGCGGTAGAAGGGAGATACATCTGCTGTTCACATTTAGAGCTTCTAGTGGCTTAAGAAAAGAAGGTCTCCATTGCCCTTCTTTTGGCATATAGTTCTCGTCCACTGAACGGGGCTTACCGGTCCCAGAAGTGTCGGGCACTCCGTCGCCTACATCTTAGAATCTAGTGCACAGCCTAGTGGCCTATGACATCATAAACGCATGCTGGAGTTTAAGCACCGCTTTGAAACAGGCTGCCTTGGGCCTGGGGCCTGCCTCTTTCTGGGACGAGAAATGGATTGTGTTAAGAAGAGAAGATATGGAACAACAGTGTTTCCCTGCCACAATTGAGCCGGCAACGCTGTAAATTCCAGTGAGGAAAAAAACGTTTCCCTTCAAGCTCTTTTCCAAAGGGAACACAGAGCATTCTCCCTGCACTTTCCCTTTGAGTTTTGTTCTTGCAAGGTTCGGTAGAAGGGAGATACATCTGCTGTTCACATTTACACGTTCTAGTGGCTTAAGGAAAGAAGGCCTCCATTGCCCTTCTTTTGGCATATAGTTGTCCTCAACTGAAAGTGGCTTACAGGTCCCAGTAGTGTCAGGCAGTCCGTCGTTTACATGTTGCATCCTAGTGCAGAGACACATGGCCTAAGACACCGTAAAAGCTTCCTGCATTTAAAGCACCGCTTTGACACACGCTGCCTTGGACCTGCGGCCTGCCTCTCTGTGTGACGAGAAACAGAGAGCTTGAGCTCGATGCTAGTCGTCCCATGTGGTTTACCTATTCACTAACAATCCTTAGTGAATCCCTTCAAACCCTGTTTTCCAAAGGGACCACAAAGCACTCTCCCTTTGCCTTCCTGCGGTCTTTGGGGCTTCCCGGTGCTGTACAAGGTAGATACTTCTGTTGTTCACATCGACACCTTCTAGTGGCTTCCGAAAACGCTGAACGTTTTCAGGTCAGTTTTCAAGCCCTATTCTCCACAAGGACCACAGAGCATTCCCCCTGCGCCTTCGTTCTGTGTTTTGTACTTCCCAGGTGCGGTAGAAGGGAGATACATCTGCTGTTCACATTTAGAGCTTCTAGTGGCTTAAGAAAAGAAGGTCTCCATTGCCCTTCTTTCGGCATATAGTTCTCCTCCACTGAACGGGGCTTACCGGTCCCAGAAGTGTCGGGCACTCCGTCGCCTACATCTTAGAATCTAGTGCACAGCCTAGTGGCCTATGACATCATAAACGCATGCTGGAGTTTAAGCACCGCTTTGACACAGGCTGCCTTGGACCTGGGGCCTGCCTCTTTCTGGGACGAGAAATGGATTGTGTTAAGAAGAGAAGATATGGAACAACAGTGTTTCCCTGCCACAATTGAGCCTGCAACGCTGTAAATTCCAGGGAGGAAAAAAACGTTTCCCTTCAAGCTCTTTTCCAAAGGGAACACAGAGCATTCTCCCTGCACTTCCCCTTTGAGGTTTGTACTTCCCAGGTGCGGTAGAAGGGAGATACATCTGCTGTTCACATTTACACGTTCTAGTGGCTTAAGGAAAGAAGGCCTCCATTGCCCTTCTTTTGGCATATAGTTGTCCTCAACTGAAAGTGGCTTACAGCTCCCAGTAGTGTCAGGCAGTCCGTCGTTTACATGTTGCATCCTAGTGCAGAGACACATGGCCTAAGACACCGTAAAAGCTTCCTGCATTTAAAGCACCGCTTTGACACACGCTGCGTTGGACCTGCGGCCTGCCTCTCTGTGTGACGAGAAACAGAGAGCTTGAGCTCGATGCTAGTCGTCCCATGTGGTTTACCTATTCACTAACAATCCTTAGTGAATCCCTTCAAACCCTGTTTTCCAAAGGGACCACAAAGCACTCTCCCTTTGCCTTCCTGCGGTCTTTGGGGCTTCCCGGTGCTGTACAAGGTAGATATTTCTCTTGTTCACATCGACACCTTCTAGTGGCTTCCGAAAACGCTGAACGTTTTCAGGTCAGTTTTCAAGCCCTATTCTCCACAAGGACCACAGAGCATTCCCCCTGCGCCTTCGTTCTGTGTTTTGTACTTCCCAGGTGCGGTAGAAGGGAGATACATCTGCTGTTCACATTTAGAGCTTCTAGTGGCTTAAGAAAAGAAGGTCTCCATTGCCCTTCTTTCGGCATATAGTTCTCCTCCACTGAACGGGGCTTACCGGTCCCAGAAGTGTCGGGCACTCCGTCGCCTACATCTTAGAATCTAGTGCACAGCCTAGTGGCCTATGACATCATAAACGCATGCTGGAGTTTAAGCACCGCTTTGAAACAGGCTGCCTTGGACCTGGGGCCTGCCTCTTTCTGGGACGAGAAATGGATTGTGTTAAGAAGAGAAGATATGGAACAACAGTGTTTCCCTGCCACAATTGAGCCTGCAAAGCTGTAAATTCCAGTGAGGAAAAAAACGTTTCCCTTCAAGCTCTTTTCCAAAGGGAACACAGAGCATTCTCCCTGCACTTTCCCTTTGAGTTTTGTACTTCCCAAGTGCGGTAGAAGGGAGATACATCTGCTCTTCACATTTACACGTTCTAGTGGCTTAAGGAAAGAAGGCCTCCATTGCCCTTCTTCTGGCATATAGTTCTCCTCAACCGAACGTAGCTTACATGTCCCAGAACTGACGGGCAGCCCTTCGCCTACATCTTAGAATCTAGTGCACAGCCTACTGGCCTATGACATCATAAACGCATGCTGGAGTTTAAGCACCGCTTTGAAACAGGCTGCCTTGGACCTGGGGCCTGCCTCTTTCTGGGACGACAAATGGATTGTGTTAAGAAGAGAAGATATGGAACAACAGTGTTTCCCTGCCACAATTGAGCCTGCAACGCTGTAAATTCCAGGGAGGAAAAAAACGTTTCCCTTCAAGCTCTTTTCCAAAGGGAACACAGAGCATTCTCCCTGCACTTTCCCTTTGAGTTTTGTACTTCCCAGGTGCGGTAGAAGGGAGATACATCTGCTGTTCACATTTACACGTTCTAGTGGCTTAAGGAAAGAAGGCCTCCTTTGCCCTTCTTTTGGCATATAGTTGTCCTCACCTGAAAGTGGCTTACAGCTCCCAGTAGTATCAGGCAGTCCGTCGTTTACATGTTGCATCCTAGTGCAGAGACACATGGCCTAAGACACCGTAAAAGCTTCCTGCATTTAAAGCACCGCTTTGACACACGCTGCCTTGGACCTGCGGCCTGCCTCTCTGTGTGACGAGAAACAGAGAGCTTGAGCTCGATGCTAGTCATCCCATGTGGTTTACCTATTCACTAACAATCCTTAGTGAATCCCTTCAAACCCTGTTTTCCAAAGGGACCACAAAGCACTCTCCCTTTGCCTTCCTGCGGTCTTTGGGGCTTCCCGGTGCTGTACAAGGTAGATATTTCTCTTGTTCACATCAACACCTTCTAGTGGCTTCCGAAAACGTTGAACGTTTTCAGGTCAGTTTTCAAGCCCTATTCTCCACAAGGACCACAGAGCATTCCCCCTGCGCCTTCGTTCTGTGTTTTGTACTTCCCAGGTGTGGTAGAAGGGAGATACATCTGCTGTTCACATTTAGAGCTTCTAGTGGCTTAAGAAAAGAAGGTCTCCATTGCCCTTCTTTCGGCATATAGTTCTCCTCCACTGAACGGGGTTTACCGGTCCCAGAAGTGTCGGACACATCGTCGCCTACATCTTAGAATCTACTGCACAGCCTAGTGGCCTATGACATCATAAACGCATGCTGGAGTTTAAGCACCGCTTTGAAACAGGCTGCCTTGGACCTGGGGCCTGCCTCTTTCTGGGACGAGAAATGGATTGTGTTAAGAAGAGAAGATATGGAACAACAGTGTTTCCCTGCCACAATTGAGCCTGCAACGCTGTAAATTCCAGGGAGGAAAAAAACGTTTCCCTTCAAGCTCTTTTCCAAAGGGAACACAGAGCATTCTCCCTGCACTTCCCCTTTGAGTTTTGTACTTCCCAGGTGCGGTAGAAGGGAGATACATCTGCTGCTCACATTTACACGTTCTAGTGGCTTAAGGAAAGAAGGCCTCCATTGCCCTTCTTTTGGCATATAGTTGTCCTCAACTGAAAGTGGCTTACAGCTCCCAGTAGTGTCAGGCAGTCCGTCGTTTACATGTTGCATCCTAGTGCAGAGACACATGGCCTAAGACACCGTAAAAGCTTCCTGCATTTAAAGCACCGCTTTGACACACGCTGCCTTGGACCTGCGGCCTGCCTCTCTGTGTGACGAGAAACAGAGAGCTTGAGCTCGATGCTAGTCGTCCAATGTGGTTTACTTATTCACTAACAAACCTTAGTGAATCCCTTCAAACCCTGTTTTCCAAAGGGACCACAAAGCACTCTCCCTTTGCCTTCCTGCGGTCTTTGGGGCTTCCCGGTGCTGTACAAGGTAGATATTTCTCTTGTTCACATCGACACCTTCTAGTGGCTTCCGAAAACGCTGAACGTTTTCAGGTCAGTTTTCAAGCCCTATTCTCCACAAGGACCACAGAGCATTCCCCCTGCGCCTTCGTTCTGTGTTTTGTACTTCCCAGGTGCGGTAGAAGGGAGATACATCTGCTGTTCACATTTAGAGCTTCTAGTGGCTTAAGAAAAGAAGGTCTCCATTGCCCTTCTTTTGGCATATAGTTCTCCTCCACTGAACGGGGCTTACCGGTCCCAGAAGTGTCGGGCACTCCGTCGCCTACATCTTAGAATCTAGTGCACAGCCTAGTGGCCTATGACATCATAAACGCATGCTGGAGTTTAAGCACCGCTTTCCAACAGGCTGTCTTGGACCTGGGGCCTGCCTCTTTCTGGGACGAGAAATGGATTGTGTTAAGAAGAGAAGATATGGAACAACAGTGTTTCCCTGCCACAATTGAGCCTGCAAAGCTGTAAATTCCAGTGAGGAAAAAAACGTTTCCCTTCAAGCTCTTTTCCAAAGGGAACACAGAGCATTCTCCCTGCACTTTCCCTTTGAGTTTTGTACTTCCCAGGTGCGGTAGAAGGGAGATACATCTGCTCTTCACATTTACACGTTCTAGTGGCTTAAGGAAAGAAGGCCTCCATTGCCCTTCTTCTGGCATATAGTTCTCCTCAACCGAACGTAGCTTACATGTCCCAGAACTGACGGGCAGCCCTTCGCCTACATCTTAGAATCTAGTGCACAGCCTACTGGCCTATGACATCATAAACGCATGCTGGAGTTTAAGCACCGCTTTGAAACAGGCTGCCTTGGACCTGGGGCCTGCCTCTTTCTGGGACGACAAATGCATTGTGTTAAGAAGAGAAGATATGGAACAACAGTGTTTCCCTGCCACAATTGAGCCTGCAACGCTGTAAATTCCAGGGAGGAAAAAAACGTTTCCCTTCAAGCTCTTTTCCAAAGGGAACACAGAGCATTCTCCCTGCACTTCCCCTTTGAGTTTTGTACTTCCCAGGTGTGGTAGAAGGGAGATACATCTGCTGCTCACATTTACACGTTCTAGTGGCTTAAGGAAAGAAGGCCTCCATTGCCCTTCTTTTGGCATATAGTTGTCCTAAACTGAAAGTGGCTTACAGGTCCCAGTAGTGTCAGGCAGTCCGTCGTTTACATGTTGCATCCTAGTGCAGAGACACATGGCCTAAGACACCGTAAAAGCTTCCTGCATTTAAAGCACCGCTTTGACACACGCTGCCTTGGACCTGCGGCCTGCCTCTCTGTGTGAAGAGAAACAGAGAGCTTGAGCTCGATGCTAGTCATCCCATGTGGTTTACCTATTCACTAACAATCCTTAGTGAATCCCTTCAAACCCTGTTTTCCAAAGGGACCACAAAGCACTCTCCCTTTGCCTTCCTGCGGTCTTTGGGGCTTCCCGGTGCTGTACAAGGTAGATACTTCTGTTGTTCACATCGACACCTTCTAGTGGCTTCCGAAAACGCTGAACGTTTTCAGGTCAGTTTTCAAGCCCTATTCTCCACAAGGACCACAGAGCATTCCCCCTGCGCCTTCGTTCTGTGTTTTGTACTTCCCAGGTGCGGTAGAAGGGAGATACATCTGCTGTTCACATTTAGAGCTTCTAGTGGCTTAAGAAAAGAAGGTCTCCATTGCCCTTCTTTTGGCATATAGTTCTCCTCCACTGAACGGGGCTTACCGGTCCCAGAAGTGTCGGGCACTCCGTCGCCTACATCTTAGAATCTAGTGCACAGCCTAGTGGCCTATGACATCATAAACGCATGCTGGAGTTTAAGCACCGCTTTGACACAGGCTGCCTTGGACCTGGGGCCTGCCTCTTTCTGGGACGAGAAATGGATTGTGTTAAGAAGAGAAGATATGGAACAACAGTGTTTCCCTGCCACAATTGAGCCTGCAACGCTGTAAATTCCAGTGAGGAAAAAAACGTTTCCCTTCAAGCTCTTTTCCAAAGGGAACACAGAGCATTCTCCCTGCACTTCCCCTTTGAGTTTTGTACTTCCCAGGTGCGGTAGAAGGGAGATACATCTGCTGTTCACATTTACACATTCTACTGGCTTAAGGAAAGAAGGACTCCATTGCCCTTCTTTTGGCATATAGTTGTCCTCAACTGAAAGTGGCTTACAGGTCCCAGTAGTGTCAGGCAGTCCGTCGTTTACATGTTGCATCCTAGTGCAGAGACTCATGGCCTAAGACACCGTAAAAGCTTCCTGCATTTAAAGCACCGCTTTGACACACGCTGCCTTGGACCTGCGGCCTGCCCCTCTGTGTGACGAGAAACAGAGAGCTTGAGCTCGATGCTAGTCGTCCCATGTGGTTTACCTATTCACTAACAATCCTTAGTGAATCCCTTCAAACCCTGTTTTCCAACGGGACCACAAAGCACTCTCCCTTTGCCTTCCTGCGGTCTTTGGGGCTTCCCGGTGCTGTAGTAGGTAGATAATTCTGTTGTTCACATCGACACCTTCTAGTGGCTTCCGAAAACGCTGAACGTTTTCAGGTCAGTTTTCAAGCGCTATTCTCCACAAGGACCACAGAGCATTCCCCCTGCGCCTTCATTCTGTGTGTTGTACTTCCCAGGTGTGGTAGAAGGGAGATACATCTACTGTTCACATTTAGAGCTTCTAGTGGCTTAAGAAAAGAAGGTCTCCATTGCCCTTCTTTTGGCATATAGTTCTCCTCCACTGAACGGGGCTTACCGGTACCAGAAGTGTCAGATACACCGTCGCCTACATCTTAGAATCTAGTGCACAGCCTAGTGGCCTATGACATCATAAACGCATGCTGGAGTTTAAGCACCGCTTTGAAACAGGCTGCCTTGGACCTGGGGCCTGCCTCTTTCTGGGACGAGAAATGGATTGTGTTAAGAAGAGAAGATATGGAACAACAGTGTTTCCCTGCCACAATTGAGCCTGCAACGCTGTAAATTCCAGTGAGGAAAAAAACGTTTCCCTTCAAGCTCTTTTCCAAAGGGCACACAGAGCATTCTCCCTGCACTTCCCCTTTGAGTTTTGTACTTCCCAGGTGCGGTAGAAGGGAGATACATCTGCTGCTCACATTTACACGTTCTACTGGCTTAAGGAAAGAAGGCCTCCATTGCCCTTCTTTTGGCATATAGTTGTCCTCAACTGAAAGTGGCTTACAGTTCCCAGTAGTGTCAGGCAGTCCGTCGTTTACATGTTGCATCCTAGTGCAGAGACACATGGCCTAAGACACCGTAAAAGCTTCCTGCATTTAAAGCACCGCTTTGACACACGCTGCCTTGGACCTGCGGCCTGCCTCTCTGTGTGACGAGAAACAGAGAGCTGGAGCTCGATGCTAGTCGTCCCATGTGGTTTACCTATTCACTAACAATCCTTAGTGAATCCCTTCAAACCCTGTTTTCCAAAGGGACCACAAAGCACTCTCCCTTTGCCTTCCTGCGGTCTTTGGGGCTTCCCGGTGCTGTACAAGGTAGATACTTCTGTTGTTCACATCGACACCTTCTAGTGGCTTCCGAAAACGCTGAACGTTTTCAGGTCAGTTGTCAAGCCCTATTCTCCACAAGGACCACAGAGCATTCCCCCTGCGCCTTCGTTCTGTGTTTTGTACTTCCCAGGTGCGGTAGAAGGGAGATACATCTGCTGTTCACATTTAGAGCTTCTAGTGGCTTAAGAAAAGAAGGTCTCCATTGCCCTTCTTTTGGCATATAGTTCTCCTCCACTGAACGGGGCTTACCGGTCCCAGAAGTGTCGGGCACTCCGTCGCCTACATCTTAGAATCTAGTGCACAGCCTAGTGGCCTATGACATCATAAACGCATGCTGGAGTTTAAGCACCGCTTTGAAACAGGCTGCCTTGGACCTGGGGCCAGCCTCTTTCTGGGACGAGAAATGGATTGTGTGTAGAAGAGAAGATATGGAACAACAGTGATTCCCTGCCACAACTGAGCCTGCAACGCTGTAAATTCCAGTGTGGAAAAAAACGTTTCCCTTCAAGCTCTTTTCCAAAGGGAACACAGAGCATTCTCCCTGCACTTCCCCTTTGAGTTTTGTACTTGCCAGGTGCGGTAGAAGGGAGATACATCTGCTGCTCACATTTACACGTTCTAGTGGCTTAAGGAAAGAAGGCCTCCATTTCCCTTCTTTTGGCATATAGTTGTCCTCAACTGAAAGTGGCTTACAGTTCCCAGTAGTGTCAGGCAGTCCGTCGTTTACATGTTGCATCCTAGTGCAGAGACACATGGCCTAAGACACCGTAAAAGCTTCCTGCATTTAAAGCACCGCTTTGACACACGCTGCCTTGGACCTGCGGCCTGCCTCTCTGTGTGACGAGAAACAAAGAGCTTGAGCTCGATGCTAGTCGTCCCATGTGGTTTACCTATTCACTAACAATCCTTAGTGAATCCCTTCAAACCCTGTTTTCCAAAGGGACCACAAAGCACTCTCCCTTTGCCTTCCTGCGATCTTTGGGGCTTCCCGGTGCTGTACAAGGTAGATACTTCTGTTGTTCACATCGACACCTTCTAGAGGCTTCCGAAAACGCTGAACGTTTTCAGGTCAGTTTTCAAGCCCTATTCACCACAAGGACCACAGAGCATTCCCACTGCGCCATCGTTCTGTGTTTTGTACTTCCCAGGTGCGGTAGAAGGGAGATACATCTGCTGTTCACATTTAGAGCTTCTAGTGGCTTAAGAAAAGAAGGTCTCCATTGCCCTTCTTTTGGCATATAGTTCTCCTCCACTGAACGGGGCTTACCGGTCCCAGAAGTGTCGGGCACTCCGTCGCCTACATTTTAGAATCTAGTGCACAGCCTAGTGGCCTATGACATCATAAACGCATGCTGGAGTTTAAGCACCGCTTTGAAACAGGCTGCCTTGGACCTGGGGCCTGCCTCTTTCTGGGACGAGAAATGGATTGTGTTAAGAAGAGAAGATATGGAACAACAGTGTTTCCCTGCCACAATTGAGCCTGCAACGCTGTAAATTCCAGTGAGGAAAAAAACGTTTCCCTTCAAGCTCTTTTCCAAAGGGAACACAGAGCATTCTCCCTGCACTTTCCCTTTGAGTTTTGTACTTGCCAGGTGCAGTAGAAGGGAGATACATCTGCTGTTCACATTTACACGTTCTAGTGGCTTAAGGAAAGAAGGCCTCCATTGCCCTTCTTTTGGCATATAGTTGTCCTCAACTGAAAGTGGCTTACAGGTCCCAGTAGTGTCAGGCAGTCCGTCGTTTACATGTTGCATCCTAGTGCAGAGACACATGGCCTAAGACACCGTAAAAGCTTCCTGCATTTAAAGCACCGCTTTGACACACGCTGCCTTGGACCTGCGGCCTGCCCCTCTGTGTGACGAGAAACAGAGAGCTTGAGCTCGATGCTAGTCGTCCCATGTGGTTTACCTATTCACTAACAATCCTTAGTGAATCCCTTCAAACCCTGTTTTCCAACGGGACCACAAAGCACTCTCCCTTTGCCTTCCTGCGGTCTTTGGGGCTTCCCGGTGCTGTGCAAGGTAGATACTTCTGTTGTTCACATCGACACCTTCTAGTGGCTTCCGAAAACGCTGAACGTTTTCACGTCAGTTTTCAAGCCCTATTCTCCACAAGGACCACAGAGCATTCCCCCTGCGCCTTCGTTCTGTGTTTTGAACTTCCCAGGTGCGGTAGAAGGGAGATACATCTGCTGTTCACATTTAGAGCTTCTAGTGGCTTAACAAAAGAAGGTCTCCAATGCCCTTCTTTTGGCATATAGTTCTCCTCCACTGAACGGGGCTTACCGGTCCCAGAAGTGTCGGGCACTCCGTCGCCTACATCTTAGAATCTAGTGCACAGCCTAGTGGCCTATGACATCATAAACGCATGCTGGAGTTTAAGCACCGCTTTGAAACAGGCTGCCTTGGACCTGGGGCCTGCCTCTTTCTGGGACGAGAAATGGATTGTGTGAAGAAGAGAAGATAGGGAACAACAGTGTTTCCCTGCCACAATTGAGCCTGCAACGCTGTAAATTCCAGGGAGGAAAAAATCGTTTCCCTTCAAGCTCTTTTCCAAAGGGAACACAGAGCATTCTCCCTGCACTTCCCCTTTGAGTTTTGTACTTCCCAGGTGCGGTAGAAGGGAGATACATCTGCTGCTCACATTTACACGTTCTAGTGGCTTAAGGAAAGAAGGCCTCCATTGCCCTTCTTTTGGCATATAGTTGTCCTCAACTGAAAGTGGCTTACAGCTCCCAGTAGTGTCAGGCAGTCCGTCGTTTACATGTTGCATCCTAGTGCAGAGACACATGGCCTAAGACACCGTAAAAGCTTCCTGCATTTAAAGCACCGCTTTGACACACGCTGCGTTGGACCTGCGGCCTGCCTCTCTGTGTGAAGAGAAACAGAGAGCTTGAGCTCGATGCTAGTCGTCCCATGTGGTTTACCTACTCACTAACAATCCTTAGTGAATCCCTTCAAACCCTGTTTTCCAACGGGACCACAAAGCACTCTCCCTTTGCCTTCCTGCGGTCTTTGGGGCTTCCCGGTGCTGTACAAGGTAGATATTTCTGTTGTTCACATCGACACCTTCTAGTGGCTTCCGAAAACGCTGAACGTTTTCAGGTCAGTTGTCAAGCCCTATTCTCCACAAGGACCACAGAGCATTCCCCCTGCGCCTTCGTTCTGTGTTTTGTACTTCCCAGGTGCGGTAGAAGGGAGATACATCTGCTGTTCACATTTAGAGCTTCTAGTGGCTTAAGAAAAGAAGGTCTCCATTGCCCTTCTTTTGGCATATAGTTCTCCTCCACTGAACGGGGCTTACCGGTCCCAGAAGTGTCGGGCACTCCGTCGCCTACATCTTAGAATCTAGTGCACAGCCTAGTGGCCTATGACATCATAAACGCATGCTGGAGTTTAAGCACCGCTTTGAAACAGGCTGCCTTGGACCTGGGGCCTGCCTCTTTCTGGGACGAGAAATGAATTGTGTTAAGAAGAGAAGATATGGAACAACAGTGTTTCCCTGCCACAATTGAGCCTGCAACGCTGTAAATTCCAGTGAGGAAAAAAACGTTTCCCTTCAAGCTCTTTTCCAAAGGGAACACAGAGCATTCTCCCTACACTTTCCCTTTGAGTTTTGTACTTGCCAGGTGCGGTAGAAGGGAGATACATCTGCTGTTCACATTTACACGTTCTAGTGGCTTAAGGAAAGAAGGCCTCCTTTTCCCTTCTTTTGGCATATATTTGTCCTCAACTGAAAGTGGCTTACAGTTCCCAGTAGTGTCAGGCAGTCCGTCGTTTACATGTTGCATCCTAGTGCAGAGACACATGGCCTAAGACACCCTAAAAGCTTCCTGCATTTAAAGCACCGCTTTGACACACGCTGCCTTGGACCTGCGGCCTGCCCCTCTGTGTGACGAGAAACAGAGAGCTTGAGCTCGATGCTAGTCGTCCCATGTGGTTTACCTATTCACTAACAATCCTTAGTGAATCCCTTCAAACCCTGTTTTCCAAAGGGACCACAAAGCACTCTCCCTTTGCCTTCCTGCGGTCTTTGGGGCTTCCCGGTGCTGTACAAGGTAGATACTTCTGTTGTTCACATCGACACCTTCTAGTGGCTTCCGAAAACGCTGAACGTTTTCAGGTCAGTTTTCAAGCCCTATTCTCCACAAGGACCACAGAGCATTCCCCCTGCGCCTTCGTTCTGTGTTTTGTACTTCCCAGGTGCGGTAGAAGGGAGATACATCTGCTGTTCACATTTAGAGCTTCTACTGGCTTAAGAAAAGAAGGTCTCCATTGCCCTTCTTTTGGCATATAGTTCTCCTCCACTGAACGGGGCTTACCGGTCCCAGAAGTGTCGGGCACTCCGTCGCCTACATCTTAGAATCTAGTGCACAGCCTAGTGGCCTATGACATCATAAACGCATGCTGGAGTTTAAGCACCACTTTGAAACAGGCTGCCTTGGACCTGGGGCCTGCCTCTTTCTGGGACGAGAAATGGATTGTGTTAAGAAGAGAAGATAGGGCACAACAGTGTTTCCCTGCCTCAATTGAGCCTGCAAAGCTGTAAATTCCCGTGAGGAAAAAAACGTTTCCCTTCAAGCTCTTTTCCAAAGGGAACACAGAGCATTCTCCCTGCATTTCCCTTTGAGTTTTGTCCTTGCCAGGTGGGGTAGAAGTGAAATACATCCGCTGTTCACATTTACACGTTCTAGTGGCTTAAGGAAAGCAGGCCTCCATTGCCCGTCTTCTGGCATATATTTGTCCTCAACTGAAAGTGGCTTACATCTCCCAGTAGTGTCAGGCAGTCCGTCGTTTACATGTTGCATCCTAGTGCAGAGGCTCATGGCCTAAGACACCGTAAATGTTTCCTGCATTTAAAGCACCGCATTGACACACGCTGCCTTGGACCTGCGGCCTGCTTCTCTGTGTGACGAGAAACAGAGAGCTTGAGCTCGATGCTAGTCATCCCATGTGGTTTACCTATTCACTAACAATCCTTAGTGAATCCCTTCAAACCCTGTTTTCCAAAGGGACCACAAAGCACTCTCCCTTTGCGTTCCTTCCATCTTTGGGGCTTCCCGGTGCTGTAGTAGGTAGATAATTCTGTTGTTCACATCGACACCTTCTAGTGGCTTCCGAAAACGCTGAACGTTTTCAGGTCAGTTTTCAAGCCCTATTCTCCACAAGGACCACAGAGCATTCCCCCTGCGCCTTCGTTCTGTGTTTTGTACTTCCCAGGTGCGGTAGAAGGGAGATACATCTGCTGTTCACATTTAGAGCTTCTAGTGGCTTAAGAAAATAAGGTCTCCATTGCCCTTCTTTGGCATATATTTCTCCTCAACTGAACGTGGCTTACCGGTCCCAGAAATGTCGGGCTCTCCGTCGCCAACATCTTAGAATCTAGTGCACAGCCTAGTGGCCTATGACACCATAAACGCTTGCTGGAGTTTAAGCACCGCTTTGACACAGGCTGCCTTGGACCTCGAGCCTGCCTATTTCTGTGAGAAGAAATGGATTGTGTTAAGAAGAGAAGATATGTTACAACAGTGTTTCCCTGCCACAATTTAGCCTGCAATGCTGTAAATTCCAGTGAGGAAAACAAGGTTTCCCTTCAAGCTCTTTTCCAAATGGAACACAGAGCATTCTCCCTCCACTTCCCCTTTGAGTTCTGTACTTCCCAGGTGCGGTAGAACTGAGATACATCCGCTGTTCACATTTACACGTTCCAGTGGCTTAAGGAAAGAAGGCCTCCATTGCCCGTATTTTGGCATATAGTGTCCTCGACTGAAAGTGGCTTACAGGTCCCAGTAGTGTCAGGCAGTCCGTCGTTTACATGTTGCATCCTAGTGCTGATGCTCATGGCCTAAGACACCGTAAAAGCTTCCTGCATTTAAAGCACCGCTTTGACACACGCTGCCTTGGACCTGCGGCCTGCCCCTGTGTGTGACGAGAAACAGAGAGCTTGAGCTCGATGCCCGTCGTCCCATGTGGTTTACCTATTCACTAACAAAACTTAGTGAATCCCTTCAAACCCTGTTTTCCAAAGGGACCACAAAGCACTCTCCCTTTGCCTTCCTGCGGTCTTTGGGGCTTCCCGGTGCTGTAGAAGGTAGATACTTCTGTTGTTCACATCGACACCTTCTAGTGGCTTCCGAAAACGCTGAACGTTTTCAGGTCAGTTTTCAAGCCCTATTCTCCACAAGCACCACAGAGCATTCCACCTGCGCCTTCGTTCTGTGTTTTGTACTTCCCAGGTGCGGTAGAAGGGAGATACATCTGCTGTTCACATTTAGAGCTTCTAGTGGCTTAAGAAAAGAAGGTCTCCATTGCCCTTCTTTTGGCATATAGTTCTCCTCCACTGAACGGGGCTTACCGGTCCGAGAAGTGTTGGGCACTCCGTCGCCTACATCTTAGAATCTAGTGCACAGCCTAGAGGACTATGACATCATAAACGCATGCTGGAGTTTAAGCACCACTTTGAAACAGGCTGCCATGGACCTGGGGCCTGCGTCTTTCTGGGACGAGAAATGGATTGTGTTAAGAAGAGAAGATATGGAACAACAGTGTTTCCCTGCCACAATTGAGCCTGCAACGCTGTAAATTCCAGGGAGGAAAAGAACGTTTCCCTTCAAGCTCTTTTCCAAAGGGAACACAGAGCATTCTCCCTGCATTTCCCTTTGAGTTTTGTACTTGCCAGGTGCGGTAGAAGTGAAATACATCCGCTGTTCACATTTACAAGTTCTAGTGGCTTAAGGAAAGCAGGCCTCCATTGCCCGTCTTCTGGCATATAGTTGTCCTCAACTGAAAGTGGCTTACAGCTCCCAGTAGTGTCAGGCAGTCCGTCGTTTACATGTTGCATCCTAGTGCAGAGGCTCATGGCCTAAGACACCGTATATGTTTCCTGCATTTAAAGCACCACTTTGACACACGCTGCCTTGGACCTGCGGCCTGCCTCTCTGTGTGACGAGAAACAGAGAGCTGGAGCTCGATGCTAGTCGTCCCATGTGGTTTACCTATTCACTAACAATCCTTAGTGAATCCCTTCAAACCCTGTTTTCCAACGGGACCACAAAGCACTCTCCCTTTGCCTTCCTGCGGTCTTTGGGGCTTCCCGGTGCTGTACAAGGTAGATATTTCTCTTGTTCACATCGACACCTTCTAGTGGCTTCCGAAAACGCTGAACGTTTTCAGGTCAGTTTTCAAGCCCTATTCTCCACAAGGACCACAGAGCATTCCCCCTGCGCCTTCGTTCTGTGTTTTGTACTTCCCAGGTGCGGTAGAAGGGAGATACATCTGCTGTTCACATTTAGAGCTTCTAGTGGCTTAAGAAAAGAAGGTCTCCATTGCCCTTCTTTTGGCATATAGTTCTCCTCCACTGAACGGGGCTTACCGGTCCCAGAAGTGTCGGGCACTCCGTCGCCTACATCTTAGAATCTAGTGCACAGCCTAGTGGCCTATGACATCATAAACGCATGCTGGAGTTTAAGCACCGCTTTGAAACAGGCTGCCTTGGACCTGGGGCCTGCCTCTTTCTGGGACGAGAAATGAATTGTGTTAAGAAGAGAAGATATGGAACAACAGTGTTTCCCTGCCACAATTGAGCCTGCAACGCTGTAAATTCCAGTGAGGAAAAAAACGTTTCCCTTCAAGCTCTTTTCCAAAGGGAACACAGAGCATTCTCCCTACACTGTCCCTTTGAGTTTTGTACTTGCCAGGTGCGGTAGAAGGGAGATACATCTGCTGTTCACATTTACACGTTCTAGTGGCTTAAGGAAAGAAGGCCTCCATTGCCCTTCTTTTGGCATATAGTTGTCCTCAACTGAAAGTGGCTTACAGGTCCCAGTAGTGTCAGGCAGTCCGTCGTTTACATGTTGCATCCTAGTGCAGAGACACATGGCCTAAGACACCGTAAAAGCTTCCTGCATTTAAAGCACCGCTTTGACACACGCTGCCTTGGACCTGCGGCCTGCCTCTCTGTGTGACGAGAAACAGAGAGCTGGAGCTCGATGCTAGTCGTCCCATGTGGTTTACCTATTCACTAACAATCCTTAGTGAATCCCTTCAAACCCTGTTTTCCAACGGGACCACAAAGCACTCTCCCTTTGCCTTCCTGCGGTCTTTGGGGCTTCCCAGTGCTGTACAAGGTAGATACTTCTGTTGTTCACATCGACACCTTCTAGTGGCTTCCGAAAACGCTGAACGTTTTCAGGTCAGTTTTCAAGCCCTATTCTCCACAAGGACCACAGAGCATTCCCCCTGCGCCTTCGTTCTGTGTTTTGTACTTCCCAGGTGCGGTAGAAGGGAGATACATCTGCTGTTCACATTTAGAGCTTCTAGTGGCTTAAGAAAAGAAGGTCTCCATTGCCCTTCTTTTGGCATATAGTTCTCCTCCACTGAACGGGGCTTACCGGTCCCAGAAGTGTCGGGCACTCCGTCGCCTACATCTTAGAATCTAGTGCACAGCCTAGTGGCCTATGACATCATAAACGCATGCTGGAGTTTAAGTACCGCTTTGAAACAGGCTGCCTTGGACCTGGGGCCAGCCTCTTTCTGGGACAAGAAATGGATTGTGTTAAGAAGAGAAGATATGGAACAACAGTGTTTCCCTGCCACAATTGAGCCTGCAACGCTGTAAATTCCAGTGAGGAAAAAAACGTTTCCCTTCAAGATCTTTTCCAAATTGAACCCAGAGCATTCTCCCTGCACTTCCCCTTTGAGTTTTGTACTTCCCAGGTGCGGTAGAAGGGAGATACATCTGCTGCTCACATTTACACGTTCTAGTGGCTTAAGGAAAGAAGGCCTCCATTTCCCTTCTTTTGGCATATATTTGTCCTCAACTGAAAGTGGCTTACAGTTCCCAGTAGTGTCAGGCAGTCCGTCGTTTACATGTTGCATCCTAGTGCAGAGACACATGGCCTAAGACACCCTAAAAGCTTCCTGCATTTAAAGCACCGCTTTGACACACGCTGCCTTGGACCTGCGGCCTGCCCCTCTGTGTGACGAGAAACAGAGAGCTTGAGCTCGATGCTAGTCGTCCCATGTGGTTTACCTATTCACTAACAATCCTTAGTGAATCCCTTCAAACCCTGTTTTCCAAAGGGACCACAAAGCACTCTCCCTTTGCCTTCCTGCGGTCTTTGGGGCTTCCCGGTGCTGTACAAGGTAGATACTTCTGTTGTTCACATCGACACCTTCTAGTGGCTTCCGAAAACGCTGAACGTTTTCAGGTCAGTTTTCAAGCCCTATTCTCCACAAGGACCACAGAGCATTCCCCCTGCGCCTTCGTTCTGTGTTTTGTACTTCCCAGGTGCGGTAGAAGGGAGATACATCTGCTGTTCACATTTAGAGCTTCTACTGGCTTAAGAAAAGAAGGTCTCCATTGCCCTTCTTTTGGCATATAGTTCTCCTCCACTGAACGGGGCTTACCGGTCCCAGAAGTGTCGGGCACTCCGTCGCCTACATCTTAGAATCTAGTGCACAGCCTAGTGGCCTATGACATCATAAACGCATGCTGGAGTTTAAGCACCACTTTGAAACAGGCTGCCTTGGACCTGGGGCCTGCCTCTTTCTGGAACGAGAAATGGATTGTGTTAAGAAGAGAAGATAGGGCACAACAGTGTTTCCCTGCCTCAATTGAGCCTGCAAAGCTGTAAATTCCCGTGAGGAAAAAAACGTTTCCCTTCAAGCTCTTTTCCAAAGGGAACACAGAGCATTCTCCCTGCATTTCCCTTTGAGTTTTGTCCTTGCCAGGTGGGGTAGAAGTGAAATACATCCGCTGTTCACATTTACACGTTCTAGTGGCTTAAGGAAAGCAGGCCTCCATTGCCCGTCTTCTGGCATATATTTGTCCTCAACTGAAAGTGGCTTACATCTCCCAGTAGTGTCAGGCAGTCCGTCGTTTACATGTTGCATCCTAGTGCAGAGGCTCATGGCCTAAGACACCGTAAATGTTTCCTGCATTTAAAGCACCGCTTTGACACACGCTGCCTTGGACCTGCGGCCTGCTTCTCTGTGTGACGAGAAACAGAGAGCTTGAGCTCGATGCTAGTCATCCCATGTGGTTTACCTATTCACTAACAATCCTTAGTGAATCCCTTCAAACCCTGTTTTCCAAAGGGACCACAAAGCACTCTCCCTTTGCGTTCCTTCCATCTTTGGGGCTTCCCGGTGCTGTAGTAGGTAGATAATTCTGTTGTTCACATCGACACCTTCTAGTGGCTTCCGAAAATGCTGAACGTTTTCAGGTCAGTTTTCAAGCCCTATTCTCCACAAGGACCACAGAGCATTCCCCCTGCGCCTTCGTTCTGTGTTTTGTACTTCCCAGGTGCGGTAGAAGGGAGATACATCTGCTGTTCACATTTAGAGCTTCTAGTGGCTTAAGAAAATAAGGTCTCCATTGCCCTTCTTTGGCATATATTTCTCCTCAACTGAACGTGGCTTACCGGTCCCAGAAATGTCGGGCTCTCCGTCGCCAACATCTTAGAATCTAGTGCACAGCCTAGTGGCCTATGACACCATAAACGCTTGCTGGAGTTTAAGCACCGCTTTGACACAGGCTGCCTTGGACCTCGAGCCTGCCTATTTCTGTGAGAAGAAATGGATTGTGTTAAGAAAAGAAGATATGTTACAACAGTGTTTCCCTGCCACAATTTAGCCTGCAATGCTGTAAATTCCAGTGAGGAAAACAAGGTTTCCCTTCAAGCTCTTTTCCAAATGGAACACAGAGCATTCTCCCTCCACTTCCCCTTTGAGTTCTGTACTTCCCAGGTGCGGTAGAACTGAGATACATCCGCTGTTCACATTTACACGTTCCAGTGGCTTAAGGAAAGAAGGCCTCCATTGCCCGTATTTTGGCATATAGTGTCCTCGACTGAAAGTGGCTTACAGGTCCCAGTAGTGTCAGGCAGTCCGTCGTTTACATGTTGCATTCTAGTGCTGATGCTCATGGCCTAAGACACCGTAAAAGCTTCCTGCATTTAAAGCACCGCTTTGACACACGCTGCCTTGGACCTGCGGCCTGCCCCTGTGTGTGACGAGAAACAGAGAGCTTGAGCTCGATGCCCGTCGTCCCATGTGGTTTACCTATTCACTAACAAACCTTAGTGAATCCCTTCAAACCCTGTTTTCCAAAGGGACCACAAAGCACTCTCCCTTTGCCTTCCTGCGGTCTTTGGGGCTTCCCGGTGCTGTAGTAGGTAGATAATTCTGTTGTTCACATCGACACCTTCTAGTGGCTTCCGAAAACGCTGAACGTTTTCAGGTCAGTTTTCAAGCCCTATTCTCCACAAGGACCACAGAGCATTCCCCCTGCGCCTTCGTTCTGTGTTTTGTACTTCCCAGGTGCGGTAGAAGGGAGATACATCTGCTGTTCACATTTAGAGCTTCTAGTGGCTTAAGAAAAGAAGGTCTCCATTGCCCTTCTTTTGGCATATAGTTCTCCTCCACTGAACGGGGCTTACCGGTCCCAGAAGTGTCGGGCACTCCGTCGCCTACATCTTAGAATCTAGTGCACAGCCTAGAGGCCTATGACATCATAAACGCATGCTGGAATTTAAGCACCGCTTTGAAACAGACTGCCTTGGACCTGGGGCCTGCCTCTTTCTGGGACGAGAAATGGATTGTGTTAAGAAGAGAAGATATGTTACCACAGTGTTTCCCTGCCACAATTGAGCCTGCAACGCTGTAAATTCCAGTGAGGAAAAGAACGTTTCCCTTCAAGCTCTTTTCCAAAGGGAACACAGAGCATTCTCCCTGCACTTCCCCTTTGAGTTTTGTACTTTCCAGGAGCGGTAGAAGGGAGATACATCTGCTGTTCACATTTACACGTTCTAGTGGCTTAAGGAAAGAAGGCCTCCATTGCCCTTCTTTTGGCATATAGTTGTCCTCAACTGAAAGTGGCTTATAGGTCCCAGTAGTGTCAGGCAGTCCGTCGTTTACATGTTGCATCCTAGTGCAGAGACACATGGCCTAAGACACCGTAAAAGCTTCCTGCATTTAAAGCACCGCTTTGACACACGCTGCCTTGGACCTGCGGCCTGCCTCTCTGTGTGAAGAGAAACAGAGAGCTTGAGCTCGATGCTAGTCGTCCCATGTGGTTTACCTATTCACTAACAATCCTTAGTGAATCCCTTCAAACCCTGTTTTCCAAAGGGACCACAAAGCACTCTCCCTTGGCCTTCCTGCGGTCTTTGGGGCTTCCCGGTGCTGTACAAGGTAGATACTTCTGTTGTTCACATCGACACCTTCTAGTGGCTTCCGAAAACGCTGAACGTTTTCAGGTCACTTTTCAAGCCCTATACTCCACAAGGACCACAGAGCATTCCCCCTGCGCCTTCGTTCTGTGTTTTGTACTTCCCAGGTGCGGTAGAAGGGAGATACATCTGCTGTTCACATTTAGAGCTTCTAGTGGCTTAAGAAAAGGAGGTCTCCATTGCCCTTCTTTTGGCATATAGTTCTCCTCCACTGAACGGGGCTTACCGGTCCCAGAAGTGTCGGGCACTCCGTCGCCTACATCTTAGAATCTAGTGCACAGCCTAGTGGCCTATGACATCATAAACGCATGCTGGAGTTTAAGCACCGCTTTGAAACAGGCTGCCTTGGACCTGGGGCCTGCCTCTTTCTGGGACGAGAAATGGATTGTGTTAAGAAGAGAAGATAGGGCACAACAGTGTTTCCCTGCCTCAATTGAGCCTGCAAAGCTGTAAATTCCCGTGAGGAAAAAAACGTTTCCCTTCAAGCTCTTTTCCAAAGGGTACACAGAGCATTCTCCCTGCATTTCCCTTTGAGTATTGTACTTGCCAGGTGCGGTAGAAGTGAAATACATCCGCTGTTCACATTTACAAGTTTTAGTGGCTTAAGGAAAGCAGGCGTCCATTGCCCGTCTTCTGGCATATAGTTGTCCTCAACTGAAAGTGGCTTACAGCTCCCAGTAGTGTCAGGCAGTCCGTCGTTTACATGTTGCATCCTAGTGCAGACGCTCATGGCCTAAGACACCGTATATGTTTCCTGCATTTAAAGCACCGCTTTGACACATGCTGCCTTGGACCTGCGGCCTGCCTCTCTGTGTGACGAGAAACAGAGAGCTTGAGCTCGATGCTAGTCATCCCATGTGGTTTACCTATTCACTAACAATCCTTAGTGAATCCCTTCAAACCCTGTTTTCCAAAGGGACCACAAAGCACTCTCCCTTTGCGTTCCTTCGGTCTTTGGGGCTTCCCGGTGCTGTAGTAGGTAGATAATTCTGTTGTTCACATCGACACCTTCTAGTGGCTTCCGAAAACGCTGAACGTTTTCAGGTCAGTTTTCAAGCCCTATTCTCCACAAGGACCACAGAGCATTCCCCCTGCGCCTTCGTTCTGTGTTTTGTACTTCCCAGGTGCGGTAGAAGGGAGATACATCTGCTGTTCATATTTAGAGCTTCTAGGGGCTTAAGAAAACAAGGTCTCCATTGCCCTTCTTTTGGCATATATTTCTCCTCAACTGAACGGGGCTTACAGGTCCCAGAAGTGTCGGGCTCTCCGTCGCCTACATCTTAGAATCTAGTGCACAGCCTAGTGGCCTATGACACCATAAACGCTTGCTGGAGTTTAAGCACCGCTTTGACACAGGCTGCATTGGACCTCGAGCCTGCCTATTTCTGTGACAAGAAATGGATTTTGTTAAGAAGAGAAGATATGTTACAACAGTGTTTCCCTGCCACAATTTAGCCTGCAACGCTGTAAATTCCAGTGAGGAAAACAAGGTTTCCCTTCAAGCTCTTTTCCAAAGGGAACACAGAGCATTCTCCCTGCACTTCCCCTTTGAGTTTTGTACTTCCCAGGTGCGGTAGAAGTGAGATACATCCGCTGTTCACATTTACACGTTCCAGTGGCTTAAGGAAAGAAGGCCTCCATTGCCCGTATTTTGGCATATAGTGTCCTCGACTGAAACTGGCTTACAGGTCCCAGTAGTGTCAGGCAGTCCGTCGTTTACATGTTGCATCCTAGTGCAGATGCTCATGGCCTAAGACACCCTAAAAGATTCCTGCATTTAAAGTACCGCTTTGACACACGCTGCCTTGGACCTGTGGCCTGTCTCTATGTGTGACGAGAAACAGCGAGCTTGTGCTAGATGCTAGTCGTCCCATGTGTTTTACCTATTCACTAACAATCCTTAGTGAATCCCTTCAAACCCTGTTTTCCAAAGGGTCCACAAAGCACTCTCCCTTTGCCTTCCTTCGGTCTTTGGTGCTTCCCAATGCTGTAGAAGGTAGATAATTCTCTTGTACGCAGTGATACCTTCTAGTGGCTTCCAAAAACGCTGAACGTTTTCAGGTCAGTTTTCAAGCCCTATTCTCCACAAGGACCACAGAGCATTCCCCCTGCGCCTTCGTTCTGTGTTTTGTACTTCCCAGGTGCGGTAGAAGGGAGATACATCTGCTGTTCACATTTAGAGCTTCTAGTGGCTTAAGAAAAGAAGGACTCCATTGCCCTTCTTTTGGGATATAGTTCTCCTCCACTGAACGGGGCTTACCGGTCCCAGAAGTGTCGGGCACTCCGTCGCCTACATCTTAGAATCTAGTGCACAGCCTAGAGGCCTATGACATCATAAACGCATGCTGGAGTTTAAGCACCGCTTTGAAACAGGCTGCCTTGGACCTGGGGCCTGCCTCTTTCTGGGACGAGAAATGGATTGTGTTAAGAAGAGAAGATATGTTACAACAGTGTTTCCCTGCCACAATTGAGCCTGCAACGCTGTAAATTCCAGTGAGGAAAAAAACGTTTCCCTTCAAGCTCTTTTCCAAAGGGAACACAGAGCATTCTCCCTGCACTTCCCCTTTGAGTTTTGTACTTTCCAGGAGCGGTAGAAGGGAGATACATCTGCTGTTCACATTTACACGTTCTAGTGGCTTAAGGAAAGAAGGCCTCCATTGCCCTTCTTTTGGCATATAGTTATCCTCAACTGAAAGTGGCTTACAGGTCCCAGTAGTGTCAGGCAGTCCATCGTTTACATGTTCCATCCTAGTGCAGAGACACATGGCCTAAGACACCGTAAAAGCTTCCTGCATTTAAAGCACCGCTTTGACACACGCTGCCTTGGACCTGCGGCCTGCCTCTCTGTGTGACGAGAAACAGAGAGCTTGAGCTCGATGCTAGTCGTCCCATGTGGTTTACCTATTCACTAACAATCCTTAGTGAATCCCTTCAAACCCTGTTTTCCAAAGGGACCACAAAGCACTCTCCCTTTGCCTTCCTGCGGTCTTTGGGGCTTCCCGGTGCTGTACAAGGTAGATACTTCTGTTGTTCACATCGACACCTTCTAGTGGCTTCCGAAAACGCTGAACGTTTTCAGGTCAGTTTTCAAGCGTTATTCTCCAAAAGGACCACAGAGCATTCCCCCTGCGCCTTCGTTCTGTGTTTTGTACTTCCCAGGTGCGGTAGAAGGGAGATACATCTGCTGTTCACATTTAGAGCTTCTAGTGGCTTAAGAAAAGAAGGTCTCCATTGCCCTTCTTTTGGCATATAGTTCTCCTCAACAGAACGTGGCTTACAGGTCCCAGAAGTGTCGGGCTCTCCGTCGCCTACATCTTAGAATCTAGTGCACAGCCTAGTGGCCTATGACACCATAAACGCTTGCTGGAGTTTAAGCACCGCTTTGACACAGGCTCCCTTGGACCTGGGGACTGCGTATTTCTGTGACAAGAAATGGATTGTGTTAAGAAGAGAAGATAGGGCACAACTGTGTTTCCCTGCCCCAATTGAGCCTCCTACGCTGTAAATTCCAGTGAGGAAAAAAACGTTTCCCTTCAAGCTCTTTTCCAAAGGGAACACAGAGCATTCTCCCTCTACTTTCCCTTTGAGTTTTGTACTTCCCAGGTGCAGTAGAAGTGAGATCCATCCGCTGTTCACATTTACATGTTCTAGTGGCTTAAGGAAAGAAGGCCTCCATTACCCGTCTTTTGGCATATAGTTGTCCTCAACTGAAAGTGGCTTACATGTCCCAGTAGTGTCAGGCTGTCCGTCGTTTACATGTTGCATCCTCGTGCAGAGACACATGGCCTAAGACACCTTAAAAGCTTCCTGCATTTAAAGCAGCGCTTTGACACACGCTGCCTTGGACCTGCGGCCTGCCTCTCTGTGTGACGAGAAACAGAGAGCTTGAGCACAATGCTAGTCGTCCCATGTGGTTTACCTATTCACTAACAATCCTTAGTGAATCCCTTCAAACCCTGTTTTCCAAAGGGACCACAAAGGACTCTCCCTTTGCATTCCTTCGTTCTTAGGGGCTTGCCGGTGCTGTAGAAGGTAGATAATTCTGTTGTTCACATTGACACCTTCTTGTGGCTTCCGAAAACGCTGAACGTTTTCAGGTCAGTTTTCAAGCCCTATTCTCCCCAAGGAGCACAGAGCATTCCCCCTGCGCCTTCGTTCTGTGTTTTGTACTTCCCTGGTGCGGTAGAAGGGAGATACATCTGCTGTTCACATTTAGAGCTTCTAGTGGCTTAAGAAAAGAAGGTCTCCATTTCCCTTCTTTTGGCATATAGTTCTCCTCAACTGAACGTGGCTTAGAAGTCTCAGAAGTGTCGGGCACTCCGTCGCCTACATCTTAGAATCTAGTGCACAGCCTAGTGGCCTATGACACCATAAACGCTTGCTGGAATTTAAGCACCGCTTTGACACAGGCTGCCTTGGACCTGGGGCCTGCCTATTTCTGTGACAAGAAATGGAATGTGTTAAGAAGAGAAGATATGGCACAACAGTGTTTCCCTGCCACAATTGAGCCTGCAATGCTGTAAATTCCCGTGAGGAAAAAAACGTTTCCCTTCAAGCTCTTTTCCAAAGGGAACACAGAGCATTCTCCCTCTACTTTCCCTTTGAGTTTTGTACTTCCGAGGTTCGGTAGATGGGAGATACATCCGCTGTTCACATTTACACGTTCTAGTGGCTTAAGGAAAGAAGGCCACCATTGCCCTTCTTTTGGCATATAGTTGTCCTCACCTGAAAGTGGCTTACAGCTCCCAGTAGTGTCAGGCAGTCCGTCGTTTACATGTTGCATCCTAGTGCAGAGACACATGGCCTAAGACACCGTAAAAGCTTCCTGCATTTAAAGCACCGCTTTGACACACGCTGCCTTGGACCTGCGGCCTGCCTCTCTGTGTGACGAGAAACAGAGAGCTTGAGCACGATGCTAGTCGTCCCATGTGGTTTACCTATTCACTAACAATCCTTAGTGAATCCCTTCAAACCCTGTTTTCCAAAGGGACCACAAAGCACTCTCCCTTTGCGTTCCTTCGGTCTTTGGGGCTTCCCGGTGCTGTACAAGGTAGATACTTCTGTTGTTTACATTGAAAAGAAACCGACGCGAGAAACTAGGCGCTTCCGTGAGGCCCCTTTGGTAAGCAGTGTTTCTGCGTGAGGTGACGGGCTTAGCCGAGACGATCCCTCAGTCAGGCCTCGGTGACGGTGCCCCTTTCAAAGGCCTAGCAGTGGTACGGGAAATGTGTTCTTCATTATAGGGGGTGAGGGGAGGGATACCGAGTCACGTTTCTGCGTGAGGTTAAGCGCCGTCAACTTTGAGTTCCTAGGTTCACTTCCCTGCACCGGGGTGGTCTCAGGGCATCTGAGACTTTCGCCTGAAGGCTGACATGAATCGTACACGAGACCGCCCACCAGCACGTTCCTGAGGCTGGTGTCCAGGAGTGCAGGTGTAGCAGGAGCTGGCTGCTTAGTGGCCCTTCCCTCTGCAGGCGTCGGGTTCAGCCCAATGTCCCACGGGGCCTGAAGTTGCTCAGAAGCCACTGATGACCCTTTGGGGTACTCCGTGTCCTTCCATGACCGGGGCCCAGCCGCGAGAGGCCGCGCCACCCTGGGAGGGATAACGGCATTCAGCCACTGCACTCACTAAGGCTTCTCGGAAGCTGCCGCCCTCGAGCGCTGACCAAGGCATATGCGGACTTCCCTTGCCGCACGACAGCCTAACAATCATCAGAGGATGAGAGCACGTTTCTCCAGCTGGACCAGAAGTCGACGTGCTGCTTGTGGGAGCAAGACGTCCCCTATAAATTCCGAGAAGCCTTGTAATCGCAGGTTTTTCCCAGTGCAGCTCAGGTTTACAGTCTGAGGTCCCCCTTGCCTTGCCCGGGTGACCAGGGAGAAACGTGTGCCTGGAGAGTCTTGTAAGCTCTGGGTATCCAGCTCTCTGACAGAGGAAACACTTTGTTGCCTGGCCTTCTGCATACCAAGAGCTCAAAGATCGTGGGGCCGGAGGTGGCTCAGAAGGCACAGACGACACTTTCGGTACACAGTGACTTTCCTGGGAAAACGGTGCAGACGAGACGCTCCTCAGACTTGTGGAAGGCACACCAGCGTTACAGCACTTCAGTGACGAAAGCCTCGGGTCAACTTGTGACCATCAACTCTGCTGATGGTAACCCTGCCCCTTCCTTTGCCGACTATCGCCTTAGCTGAAGTCCTCTGCTGGATGAGCTCCGGGCAAGGGATGGCAGGCGCACTGTTTCTCTCGAGAAACCTCACTTTTCCTCCCGGGGACTTCCTGCAGGGTGTCCAGGAGGAGCGACCCCTGTGCTTTTCCTTCCGTTTTCTGCCCCAAGTCTCCTGCTTTCCCAAGGGGCAAATAATGCTTGACCCTTCAGGCTCCAGCTTCTACGTGGACCTCCAGCCTGTGGACCGGCACCTTGTGCCCGGGGCCCAGAGAGCCATATGCGACACACTAGGCTCTCCCGTGAGGACACTTTGGTCAGCAGAGGTACTGCGACAGGTGGGGTGCCTAGCCAAAACAGTGCTTCAGTCAGGCCTTGGCCACATTGGAAAGTTCAGTGGCCTAGCAGTGCTTCGGAAAATGCATCCATCATTTCGGGCTGGTTCCAAAGTCACGTTTCTTCTGGAGGTAAAGGGGTCGTCAGCTTGGAGTTCGTCGAAGCAATGCTAATCACCGAGTAAGGTTCAGCGCATTTCAGAACTTCGCTGGGAGTCTGACAAGCATTGCACGTGACACCGTCCGCCACCGTGTTCCTGATACTGGTTTCCAGAGGTGGAGATCTGGCTCTCTGCCGGAGCAGGTCGCGTGGTGCCGTGCCCTCTGCATGCCTAGAGTGGAACGCAATGACCCACGGGGCTGGAGGTTGCTCAGAGGCCACAGATAACACGATGGGGACCCCGTGCTCTTCCACGAGCCGGGTCCAGGCGCAAGGGAACTCGCAGTCCTGAGAGGCCTACCAGAGTTAAAGCAGCACATTCACTAAGCCTTCTCGGGAACCGTAATGCACTCCAACACTTGCCATGGCACACGCGGACCTTCCTTTTGCAGCATGTGGGCAGGTTTCCTAACCACGAGCCAGAAGGCTTGGGGATGAGCTCCGAGCCCTGAACTGCATGCACCCACGTTCTTTCGAGAAAACCCACTCTGCCTCACTTGGCCTCCCAGGGAACTCCTACGGTGAATCCAAGATAGGCGACGGGACTGTTTTTCAGGGAGCTCTGAGGACGCAGCTCTCTGGGTTGCCAACAGGCCAAGTTTTACTTTGCTCGTCCGACGCCCTTTTCATGATTGACACCCAGCTCATGTAGCTGAAGGGCCTGAGCAGCCAAAAGAGACACAGGTCGCACACTGGACCCCTTCCCTGAAAGCACGTTGGGAAACATGTGTTCCTCCTGAATTGCACAAGTAAGGGAACGCCTTCGTTTCCCCCCAACCCCCCCCCCCCCGTTCACGGTATATCTTGCAAAGGGCTAGCAATCTTCCGAGGACGACTGCACAGGTCTCTCACCGTGTCTGGGGTCGAGGTGCTGCTCGAGGGAGCAAGAGGTCAGGTGTGAATGCCGAGAAGCCGGTCAAGCATGGCGTTTCTCTCAAAGCGCCTCAGGTTAACAAAATGAGACCCCCTTGCATTGCCCGCAAGCCCGGTTAGAAACGTGATCTTCAGGCTTCTTCCAAGCTCTGGAAATCTAGCTCTCCGATGGAGGAAAGGCTTTGTCGCCCGGCCTTCTGCGTCCCAAACAGTAGAGCCCAAAGACCCATGTGGCTGGAGGCTGTTCAGCAGGCACAGATGCCACTTGTGGTACACACGTCCACCACCATGTTCCTGCACCTTACTTTGAGCCTGGCGCTCAGCTGACACTCGCCCTAGATGAAGTCAACTGCTGGATGTGCTCCTAGCAAGAAATCGCAAGCACGCTCTTCCTTTGAGGAAACCCTCCGTTCCTCCGCGGGTATTCCTGCAGGTTGCAGTAGGTGAGGAGCGCAGGGCTTTTTATTCAGTCTTTCGGCCTCAAGCATCCTAGTTTTCAAAGGGGTAAATAATTCTTTCCCATCGGGCTCCATTGTCGTTGTGGACCCGTAGCCTGGGTAGCAGCACCTTCTACCGGGGTGAAAAGAAACCCACGCGAGAAACTAGGCGCTTCCGTGAGGCCCCTTTGGTAAGCAGTGTTTCTGCCTGAGGTGACGGGCTTAGCCGAGACGATGCCTCAGTCAGGCCTTGGTGACGGTGCCCCTTTCAAAGGCCTAGCAGTGGTACGGGAAATGTGTTCTTCATTATAGGGGGTGAGGGGAGGGATACCGAGTCACGTTTCTGCGTGAGGTTAAGCGCCGTCAGCTTTGAGTTCCTAGGTTCACTTCCCTGCACCGGGGTGGTCTCAGGGCATCTGAGATTTTCGCCTCAAGGCTGACATGAATCGTACACGAGACCGCCCACCAGCACGTTCCTGAGGCTGGTGTCCAGGAGTGCAGGTGTAGCAGGAGCTGGCTGCTTAGTGGCCCTTCCCTCTGCAGGCATCAGGTTCAGCCCAATGTCCCACGGGGCCTGAAGTTGCTCAGAAACCACTGATGACCCTTTGGGGTACTCCGTGTCCTTCCATGACCGGGGCCCAGCCGCGAGAGGCCACGCCACCCTGGGAGGGATAACGGAATTCAGCCACTGCACTCACTAAGGCTTCTCGGAAGCTGCCGCCCTCGAGCGCTGACCAAGGCATATGCGGACTTCCCTTGCCGCACGACAGCCTAACAATCATCAGAGGATGAGAGCACGTTTCTCCAGCTGGAACAGAAGTCGACGTGCTGCTTGTGGGAGCAAGACGTCCCCTATAAATTCCGAGAAGCCTTGTAATCGCAGGTTTTTCCCAGTGCAGCTCAGGTTTACAGTCTGAGGTCCCCCTTGCCTTGCCCGGACGACCAGGGAGAAACGTGTGCCTGGAGAGTCTTGTAAGCTCTGGGTATCCAGCTCTCTGACAGAGGAAACACTTTGTTGCCTGGCCTTCTGCATACCAAGAGCTCAAAGACCGTGGGGCTGGAGGTGGCTCAGAAGGCACAGATGACACTTTCGGTACACAGTGACTTTCCTGGGACAACGGTGCAGACGAGACGCTCCTCAGACTTGTGGAAGGCACACCAGCGTTACGGCACTTCAGTGACGAAAGCCTCGGGTCAACTTGTGACCATCAACTCTGCTGATGGTAACCCTGCCCCTTCCTTTGCCGACTATCGCCTTAGCTGAAGTCCTCTGCTGGATGAGCTCCGGGCAAGGGATGGCAGGCGCACTGTTTCTCTCGAGAAACCTCACTTTTCCTCCCGGGGACTTCCTGCAGGGTGTCCAGGAGGAGCGACCCCTGTGCTTTTCCTTCCGTTTTCTGCCCCAAGTCTCCTGCTTTCCCAAGGGGCAAATAATGCTTGACCCTTCAGGCTCCAGCTTCTACGTACACCTCCAGCCTGTGGACCGGCACCTTGTGCCCGGGGCCCAGAGAGCCATATGCGACACACTAGGCTCTCCCGTGAGGACACTTTGGTCAGCAGAGGTACTGCGACAGGTGGGGTGCCTAGCCAAAACAGTGCTTCAGTCAGGCCTTGGCCACATTGGAAAGTTCAGTGGCCTAGCAGTGCTTCGGAAAATGCGTCCATCATTTCGGGCTGGTTCCAAAGTCACGTTTCTGCTGGAGGTAAAGGGGTCGTCAGCTTGGAGTTCGTCGAAGCAATGCTAATCACCGAGTAAGGTTCAGCGCATTTCAGAACTTCGCTGGGAGTCTGACAAGCATTGCACGTGACACCGTCCGCCACCGTGTTCCTGATACTGGTTTCCAGAGGTGGAGATCTGGCTCTCTGCCAGAGCAGGTCGCGTGGTGCCGTGCCCTCTGCATGCCTACAGTGGAACGCAATGACCCATGGGGCTGGAGGTTGCTCAGAGGCCACAGATAACACGTTGGGGACCCCGTGCTCTTCCACGAGCCGGGTCCAGGCGCAAGGGAACTCGCAGTCCTGAGAGGCCTACCAGAGTTAAAGCAGCACATTCACTAAGCCTTCTCGGGAACCGTAATGCACTCCAACACTTGCCATGGCACACGCGGACCTTCCTTTTGCAGCATGTGGGCAGGTTTCCTAACCACGAGCCAGAAGGCTTGGGGATGAGCTCCGAGCCCTGAACTGCATGCACCCACGTTCTTTCGAGAAAACCCACTCTGCCTCACTTGGCCTCCCAGGGAACTCCTACGGTGAATCCAAGACAGGCGACGGGACTGTTTTTCAGGGAGCTCTGAGGACGCAGCTCTCTGGGTTGCCAACAGGCCAAATTTCACTTTGCTCGTCCGACGCCCTTTTCACGATTGACACCCAGCTCATGTAGGTGAAGGGCCTGAGCAGCCAAAAGAGACACAGGTCGCACACTGGTCCCCTTCCCTGAAAGCACGTTGGGAAACATGTGTTCCTCCTGAATTGCACGAGTAAGGGAACGCCTTCGTTTCCCCCCCCCCCCCCGGTCATGGTATATCTTGCGAAGGGCTAAAATCTTCCGAGGACGACTGCACAGGTCTCTCACCGTGTCTGGGGTCGAGGTGCTGCTCGAGGGAGCAAGAGGTCAGGTGTGAATGCCGAGAAGCCGGTCAAGCATGGCGTTTCTCTCAAAGTGCCTCAGGTTTACAAAATGAGGCCCACTTGCATTGCCCGCAAGCCCGGTTAGAAACGTGATCTTCAGGCTTCTTCCAAGCTCTGGAAATCTAGCTCTCCGATGGAGGAAGGGCTTTGTCTTCCGGCCTTCTGTGTCCCAAACAGTAGAGCCCAAAGACCCATGTGGCTGGAGGCTGTTCAGCAGGCACAGATGCCACTTGTGGTACACACGTCCACCACCATGTTCCTGCACCTTACTTTGAGCCTGGCGCTCAGCTGACCCTCGCCCTAGATGAAGTCAACTGCTGGATGTGCTCCTAGCAAGAAATCGCAAGCACGCTCTTTCTTTGAGGAAACCCTGCGTTCCTCCCCGGGTATTCCTGCAGGGTGCAGTAGGTGAGGAGCGCAGGGCTTTTTATTCAGTCTTTCGACCTCAAGCATCCTAGTTTTCAAAGGGGTAAATAATTCTTTCCCATCAGGCTCCATTGTCGTTGTGGACCCGTAGCCTGGGTAGCAGCACCTTCTACCGGGGTGAAAAGAAACCCACGCGAGAAACTAGGCGCTTCCGTGAGGCCCCTTTGGTAAGCAGTGTTTCTGCGTGAGGTGACGGGCTTAGCCGAGACGATGCCTCAGTCAGGCCTCGGTGACGGTGCCCCTTTCAAAGGCCTAGCAGTGGTACGGGAAATGTGTTCTTCATTATAGGGGGTGAGGGAAGGGATACCGAGTCACGTTTCTGCGTGAGGTTAAGCGCCGTCAGCTTTGAGTTCCTAGGTTCACTTCCCTGCACCGGGGTGGTCTCAGGGCATCTGAGATTTTCGCCTGAAGGCTGACATGAATCGTACACGAGACCACCCACCAGCACGTTCCTGAGGCTGGTGTCCAGGAGTGCAGGTGTAGCAGGAGCTGGCTGCTTAGTGGCCTTTCCTCTGCAGGCGTCGGGTTCAGCCCAATGTCCCACGGGGCCTGAAGTTGCTCAGAAACCACTGATGACCCTTTGGGGTACTCCGTGTCCTTCCATGACCAGGGCCCAGCCGCGAGAGCTCGAGCCACCCTGGGAGGGATAACGGCATTCAGCCACTGTACTCACTAAGGCTTCTCGGAAGCTGCCGCCCTCGAGCGCTGACCAAGGCATATGCGGACTTCCCTTGCCGCACGACAGCCTATCAATCATAAGAGGATGAGAGCACGTTTCTCCAGCTGGACCAGAAGTCGACGTGCTGCTTGTGGGAGCAAGACGTCCCCTATAAATTCCGAGAAGCCTTGTAATCGCAGGTTTTTCCCAGTGCAGCTCAGGTTTACAGTCTGAGGTCCCCCTTGCTTTGCCCGGATGACCAGGGAGAAACGTGTGCCTGGAGAGTCTTGTAAGCTCTGGGTATCCAGCTCTCTGACAGAGGAAACACTTTGTTGCCTGGCCTTCTGCATACCAAGAGCTCAAAGACCGTGGGGCTGGAGGTGGCTCAGAAGGCACAGATGACACTTTCGGTACACAGTGACTTTCCTGGGACAACGGTGCAGACGAGACGCTCCTCAGACTTGTGGAAGGCACACCAGCGTTACGGCACTTCAGTGACGAAAGCCTCGGGTCAACTTGTGACCATCAACTCTGCTGATGGTAACCCTGCCCCTTCCTTTGCCGACTATCGCCTTAGCTGAAGTCCTCTGCTGGATGAGCTCCGGGCAAGGGATGGCAGGCGCACTGTTTCTCTCGAGAAACCTCACTTTTCCTCCCGGGGACTTCCTGCAGGGTGTCCAGGAGGAGCGACCCCTGTGCTTTTCCTTCCGTTTTCTGCCCCAAGTCTCCTGCTTTCCCAAGGGGCAAATAATGCTTGACCCTTCAGGCTCCAGCTTCTACGTGGACCTCCAGCCTGTGGACCGGCACCTTGTGCCCGGGGCCCAGAGAGCCATATGCGACACACTAGGCTCTCCCGTGAGGACACTTTGGTCAGCAGAGGTACTGCGACAGGTGGGGTGCCTAGCCAAAACAGTGCTTCAGTCAGGCCTTGGCCACATTGGAAAGTTCAGTGGCCTAGCAGTGCTTCGGAAAATGCGTCCATCATTTCGGGCTGGTTCCAAAGTCACGTTTCTGCTGGAGGTAAAGGGGTCGTCAGCTTGGAGTTCGTCGAAGCAATGCTAATCACCGAGTAAGGTTCAGCGCATTTCAGAACTTCGCTGGGAGTCTGACAAGCATTGCACGTGACACCGTCCGCCACCGTGTTCCTGATACTGGTTTCCAGAGGTGGAGATCTGGCTCTCTGCCGGAGCTGGTCGCGTGGTGCCGTGCCCTCTGCATGCCTAGAGTGGAACGCAATGACCCACGGGGCTGGAGGTTGCTCAGAGGCCACAGATAACACGTTGGGGACCCCGTGCTCTTCCACGAGCCGGGTCCAGGCGCGAGGGAACTCGCAGTCCTGAGAGGCCTACCAGAGTTAAAGCAGCACATTCACTAAGCCTTCTCGGGAACCGTAATGCATGCCAACACTTGACATGGCACACGCGGACCTTCCTTTTGCAGCATGTGGGCAGGTTTTCTAACCACGAGCCAGAAGGCTTGGGGATGAGCTCCGAGCACTGAAATGCATGCACCCACGTTCTTTCGAGAAAACCCACTCTGCCTCACTTGGCCTCCCAGGGAACTCCTACAGTGAATCCAAGACAGGCGACGGGACTGTTTTTCAGGGAGCTCTGAGGACGCAGCTCTCTGGGTTGCCAACAGGCCAAATTTCACTTTGCTCGTCCGACGCCCTTTTCACGATTGACACCCAGCTCATGTAGCTGAAGGGCCTGAGCAGCCAAAAGAGACACAGGTCGCACACTGGACCCCTTCCCTGAAAGCACGTTGGGAAACATGTGTTCCTCTTGAATTGCACGGGTAAGGGAACGCCTTCGTTTCCCCCCGGTCATGGTATATCTTGCAAAGGGCTAGCAATCTTCCGAGGACGACTGCACAGGTCTCTCACTGTGTCTGGGGTCGAGGTGCTGCTTGAGGGAGCAAGAGGTCAGGTGTGAATGCTGAGAAGCCGGTCAAGCATGGCGTTTCTCTCAAAGCGCCTCAGGTTTACAAAATGAGGCCCCCTTGCATTGCCCGCAAGCCCGGTTAGAAACGTGATCTTCAGGCTTCTTCCAAGCTCTGGAAATCTAGCTCTCCGATGGAGGAAAGACTTTGTTGCCCGGCCTTCTGTGTCCCAAACAGTAGAGCCCAAAGACCCATGTGGCTGGAGGCTGTTCAGCAGGCACAGATGCCACTTGTGGTACACACGTCCACCACCATGTTCCTGCACCTTACTTTGAGCCTGGCGCTCAGCTGACCCTCGCCCTAGATGAAGTCAACTGCTGGATGTGCTCCTAGCAAGAAATCGCAAGCACGCTCTTTCTTTGAGGAAACCCTGCATTCCTCCCCGGGTATTCCTGCAGGGTGCAGTAAGTGAGGAGCGCAGGGCTTTTTATTCAGTCTTTCGGCCTCAAGCATCCTAGTTTTCAAAGGGGTAAATAATTCTTTCCCATCAGGCTCCATTGTCATTGTGGACCCATAGCCTGGGTAGCAGCACCTTCTACCGGGGTGAAAAGAAACCCATGCGAGAAACTAGGCGTTTCTGTGAGGCCCCTTTGGTAAGCAGTGTTTCTGTGTG
This sequence comes from Mesoplodon mirus, assembly GCF_964341445.2. NCBI lineage: Eukaryota > Metazoa > Chordata > Mammalia > Artiodactyla > Ziphiidae > Mesoplodon > Mesoplodon mirus. Next base: position 141,360,827 of record NC_138978.1, read on the forward strand.
AGGTGACGGCCTTAGCCGAGACGATGCCTCAGTCAGGCCTCGGTGACGGTGCCCCTTTCAAAGGCCTAGCAGTGGTACGGGAAATGTGTTCTTCATTATAGGGGGTGAGGGGAGGGATACCGAATCACGTTTCTGCGTGTGGTTAAGCGCCGTTAGGTTTGAGTTCCTAGGTTCACTTCCCTGCTCCGTGGAGGTCTCAGGGCATCTGAGATTTTCGCCTCAAGGCTGACATGAATTGTACACGAGACCGCCCACCAGCACGTTCCTGAGGCTGGTGTCCAGGAGTGCAGGTGTAGCAGGAGCTGGCTGCTTAGTGGCCCTTCCCTCTGCAGGCATCTGTTTGAGCCCAATGTCCCATGGGGCCTGAAGTTGCTCAGAAGCCACTGATGACCCTTTGGGGTACTCCGTGTCCTTCCACGACCAGGGCCCAGCTGCGAGAGGCCACGCCACCTTGAGAGTTATACCGGCATTCAGCCACTGCACTCACTAAGGCGTCTTGGAAGCAGCTGCACTCCAGCACTGATCAAGGCACATGCGGACCTTCCTTGCCACATGAGGAGTTATTAAAATACTAGTCACTGGGCCCCACCCGGAGTTTCTGAATCTGTATATCTGGGGTGAGGCTCAAGAATGTGCATTTCTAATTTGCATTTCACGAGATGCTCCTACAACCTGTCACAGGACCACATTTTGAGATGGACTAATCTCGCATATACTAGACCTGCAATTAATGTTCACGGGGACTCCCCAACCATCTAAGTAGAGATTGAAAGGGAGAATGACAAGATATGTGGGAATATGTACCCAAACCGGATCAAGCGAAATCTGCAAGCCTTACATGTAGCTAGTAGTAAGAACAGTTCCATTTAACAAATGTAAATTGAATGTCTTCTCTCCATTTCTTCCATATGCTCCGTTGGATCGTGCTTTGCTCACATGCACCGTCTCATGTGATACTCCTCCTAGCCTTCTGAAGTGTGTGAAGATCAGGAGGAAGGGGCTCTCGGAGAGGTCCCGTGATTGCTGAGGGCCCAGAGCTCTGGAAGGCAGAGCACAGGCGGCTGGAGTCGGCTGACTATGATGGGGGCCCTTTCAAGCTGCCTCTCAGACACCTGAGCATGCTTGACTGAGGCTGGATGGGCCCCTGTGAACCTGCCTCGGGCCCTGCCCTCTGATGGCTTCTGTCCTGTCTGAATTCCGATTGCGAGCACACTCTCTTAACCAGCTGAGCCTGCTTTGTGGTCAAGGGCCGAATCATCTCGCCCTTGCCAGGCTCATTGGCTCTGCCTCTCTTCTCACCCACAGGACACTTAGTCCTTCTAAGAGCGTGGCGTGTGTCCTAACCTCTAGCTGTTTGCTCTTGGCTCCAAGGCTCCCAGCAAAATCAGGAGGTCCTCAGGGTTTGGGGTAGAACCAGGAGGCCGTCCCTTGGCAACCAGCACATACCAGGCCCTGCAGGTCTCAGAAGGAGTCCTCCCTTCCCTATCTTGGGCATCTGAGTGGCTGCAGAGACCCAGCCATGGCAACACCTCAGTCGCGAGCCACCTTGAGAGGCTCAGATGTAGGTGCTGCCCTCCCCCACTCGGCCTGGGTCAGGGAGGGAAGGGGCACTAACTGCACGGACTTCAGGATGCCAGGGTTCCCTCCTCCAGGCCCCAGATCCATTTGAGTTTTTATGGTTGCTTGAAGGAACACGGGCTTGAGAGCAAAAGGACGTAATCTGAACCAACCCTGGGTCTCTGTTACCAAAATAGCTGTGTGGTCTAAGGAAGTCACAACTTCTTCCCCTGTATTTGTTTCCTCCTTTGCAGAGGGCTGAGAAGGACCCGCCTCCTAAAGTTGCTTGGCGGGCTGAATGATATCAGTGTGTTCCAGCTGCTGGCACCTAATGAGCAGTGATTAACCCCATCTTCCTTCCTTTGGTGAGCCTGTTCCTGGAGGTACACAGGCCGTGAGACAAAGACCCCACCTGCTAGGAGCTTCCACCCCACAGTCTTGCCCAAACATTGCAATGGCAGGGGGTCTGAGACTGGACCCGGCTGCGGGTGTTGGGTTCAGGAGGTCAGGCTGCTGGTCCAAGGGATGGGCATCCAGTGTGTGAGCTCTGCAGCTGGGTGACTAAAGCCTGCTCCATGCCAGCTGGGCTTGAATCAGAGCTAATGGCCTGCTAATGGTTTTCAGAGCTTTGCCTTGGAGGTGTGGAGGAGCCGTGTGACTCACTGAGAGCCGTGTGACTCACTGCCTTGCCAGCCGGGGTGACTGGAGGCTCTTCCATCCAGCAGCCTCTGCTCTCAGCATCATTTTTTTTTTTTCGGTACGCGGGCTTCTCACTGTTGTGGCCTCTCCCGTTGCGGAGCACAGGCTCCGGACGCGCAGGCTCAGCGGCCATGGCTCATGGGCCTAGCCGCTCCGTGGCATGTGGGATCTTACCGGACCGGGGCATGAACCCGTGTCCCCTGCATCGGCAGGCGGACTCTCAACCACTGTGCCACCAGGGAAGCCCAGCACCTTTTGTTTCATGTTCCTTCATTTATATTTATTCATTCTGCAAACACTAGTCAGGGACCCAGAATGTGCTGGGCCCTGGGAGCACAGGCCCAGTTGAGGAAGACAGACGAAGGGGGAAGGACTGAAGGTGGGTGACCTCCCACACTTTACCCCCTCTGCTCATCAGGCTCTGAGTGGCAGGGGGTGGATGAGTCAGAGCTTTCCTCCAGGCTCCCGAGGCTCACCCCCTTTCTCATGGGGTCACAGAACAGGCCTGATGAAGGAGAAGATTTTGAGGTTAATTGCACTGAACTTGGCTCCTGAAGGGATGTGGGATGGGGAAGGAGGAAGCATGGAAGATAGTGCCCGGGGGGACCAAGAGAAGGTACCACTGACAGCTGTGGCCATAGAGCTGGCTTGGAAGGGGAGGAGATCGACTTGGTTTCATTTTGTTTTCTTGATATTTTTTTCTTTTAGAAGATGAAAAGGGAGTCAAGAAGCCCAGTGAGGGGATAAAAGTGAGGACGGAGAAAGGGTAAATGCTTCCTTGGCCCCAGCTCCCTTGAGCCTTCCTTCCCTGTTTCTCTGTCTCCAGCATCTCCCCTCTTCCTCTGGCCATCCTGTCTACCCTCTTGTCTCTTCAATGCCTCTCCATCCCAGACTACCTCTGAAGCTCCCGAGGAATAATCGAAAAGTACAGTGACCGCCAAAATTGCTCCCCAGACCCTGGCTCCCCCTCGGCATCTGCTGTCCAGATTTTGCTTCAAAGTTCTGCCCATCACTCACAACCAGAAAAGAAGTATTGATTAGAAAAGAAAAAGAAGTTGGGAATTTGAGTTGGAAAGTGGAAGGAGCAAGGGATCTCTTTCACATTCAGGTAACGGCACTGTGGCTAGTGAGCTGTAGTGGGACATGAATAGCAACTCCAAACCCCACTCAAATCCTGCTGAATTGAGGTCTGATTAAAGGCTAAGTGATGGATGGTGACAGTGAAGTGACTTGTCCAAGGGTATTCGATAAAAACTAGTTCTTCTCTCCCTTTCCTCCTCCAAATTTCCTGGAGGTCCCAGGACATTCCTAAGACGCTCCCCACCATCATCTCTGTGGCCGTGGACTAGCTTCTAACCACTTGTCCAATTGCCAGAGCCTAGAGGTGGTTGGGAGCTTTGCAGTAATGAGCCTGGGCTCTTACTAGCTGTGGGAACTTGGGAAGTATGTAACTTCTCAGAGTCTCAGTTTCCTTATCTGTAAAATGGGGATAATAATATCTACCCAATGGGATGCTGTGAGGATTAAATGAGATAATGAGTGTGAAGGGCTTAACATGGTACCCAGAAGAGAGTATGTTCTCAATATGTGTCAGTCAATAATAATTCCAATAATATCTCTACTTGGACGACCTACAAGCACCTTACACTCGGTATTTCTTCCCCACAAACCAGCTCCCTGGCCTCACCTTCTAGTTCCCTTACTGGAGTTAGCATTCCTCCTACATGTCCTTGGTGGTCTGGTCACCTGGATTCTATTCTGTTCCTTCCTCGCATGAACTTCCTACCATCTCCTCATGCCCAAGTTCAGTCCTTCATTATGTTTTCCCTGGGCTCCCTGATATCAGCGCTCCTGTGCAATCCCTCTCCACAGAGCCACCAGATGTAGCTTTTGGATTATGTCACTCTCTTCCTCAGGAACCTCCTGTGACTCCCCAGTGGCCACTACTAATGTAACTACACACTCCTCACCCTGACGGTTCAGGTCCTCCACAGTATGGCCTGACGCACCCCACCACCCTTCTCCCTGCCCTTTCCCTCTCCCGACTCTTCCCCTTGGATGGGACATCACTGTCCCCACCACCCTCTTGGTCCCCAGGGTATGCTCTGTCAACAGAACAGATTGTACAGACTATCCTAGGTAAAAAAAAAAAAAGGAATCTTTTGATGCTACCCTCAACCCGCCAATACACTGGTCTACACAGTCAAGGTTCTCCAGAGGAACAGATTTATATATAGAATGTATGTATATATACATGAATTGGCTCATGCAATTATGGAATCTGGAAACTCAGAAATCTGCTGAGCTGGCAGGCTGAAGACCCAGGAGCACCAATGCTAGGTCCAGTCTGAAGGCCATCTGCTGTAGAATCAGGATAAGCCAACGTTGCAGATGAATTCTGAAGGCAGTCAGTTGGAGAATTCTCTCTTACTTGAGAGAGGCTGGTCTTTTGCTCTATTCAGGCCTTCAGCTGATTGGAGGAGGCCCACCCACATTATGAAGGGCAATCTGCTTTGCTCAAAGTCTACCAATTAAAATGTTAAACTCATTCAAAAACATCCTCACAGAAACACCCAGAATAACGTTTGATCAGATATCTGGGCATCCTGTGGCTGAGCCAAGTTGACTCATAAAATTAACCATCACCCCACTCATACTCCTCTCAATGTCTGCCCTCTTGAAAGGATCATTAAAAAGTCATCCACCTTGAAGAGTTCTATGGGGCATTTTGCGTCCCAGAAATATTTACACTGTATCTCTAATTGTGGAATTTCAGCACTGATTTCCCACGCAAAGGAAGTATGATTTTGAGTGGGGTGTAGGGGTCTTTCTGAAGCCTGTGAAGAAATCACAGCACACTGGCATTTCAGCCAGCTGGCTGCTGTCCATGGCTGACATTCCTGCTAGGCTTGGTTCACTCTTTTGCAGCTTTGCAGATAGTATGTCCAAGCACAGCTGTAAGAAAAATTGTGAAGTAGAGCAAAATACAGGGCATGAAACCAACCAGAAACCACAAAGAGTGCTCATCCGTGAGAGGAAGAGGACCTCATTGCCAGGCCAGTTGGGAAACAAGAGATCCCTGGGCTCCAGGAGCTGGGAAGTGGAGCCCAGGGTGAAGGGGTGTGTGTGTGTGGTGTGTGTGTGTGAGTGTGTGTGTGTGTATGCATGGGTGCCTGTGAGTGTGTGCATGGGTGCCTGTGAGTGTGTGTGTGTCTGTGAGTGTGTGTGTGTGTGTGTGTGTATGAACCCTGACAGAAAGAGCTGGACACACATCTTGCCCTTCCTCAGGCTCTGGTGTTTCAGGTGTCTCTGGCCACAGCCCTGCTCAAGCTTAGTCCACTCTGCCCTTCTTTTTTGCCCCTTTTCCCATGACTCTCAGATGCCAGGATCCAGGCTCTGACCCCTGGTTCCTCACCATTGCCCTTCCCAGGATGCTCAGTCTCCTCAGGGTGTTGGGGAATCTGCTATGGGGCAAGACCCAGGAGGCCAAGCTTCTCCTTTTGGTTCTGTCTACATCTGCCTCGGGTTCTTCTATCACAAAGTGACTCAAAGCTAGTTGATCTGTCAGCTTCTCTTCTAGCTCCAACAATGTGTGAGTAATTATTTTGGAAAACAGTGAAATTTAATGAATGAGTATTTCAGGATGTTTCAGCTGCAAATAACAAAACACTTGGAATAAAGAACTAAATGATCAGGCTGATTCATCACAGCAAACCTGCAGATCAGAGGGAGGTGATCCCAGGATTGGTGTGGAATCTCTGAGAGATCATCGAGGACTCAGGCTCTTCCACCTTCTCTCTCTGCCTTCTTCACGGCTGCCGCTGTCTTCCCTCATGGTGGCAAGATGGCTGCAGTGGCTCCAAGCTTCCATTCTCATGTAGCAGCTTCTCAAGTAGGAAGAAAAGCGGTAAGAGTGCAATCAGTGAGCAAAATCTTTCTCAGAGCTCTAGTAGCTTCATTTTGGGTCTCTGGTCAAAACTGGGTCACAGGTCTAATTTTAAACCAATCACTGGACAAAGGGATGGGACGGACCAATCATGATACATCTACTTGGTCCTGATGGATGTATGAACAATTGAAAACTTGGGATTCTGTTAGCAAGAAAGGTTTGGAGCAGCTGTTTGGTGGGTTACCGGGGGAATGCTTTCAGGAGAAAGAAACAGTGTCTGGTGGTTGTAACCAAAAAGGGAATTTATTGGGAGGAAAATATAGGGTGGGGCCTGGAGGAAATAGGCAGAAAATAGCAGGAGCTTTTGAAATAAATGCTTTTCACCCAGAATGGCCTGGTACAGACCCCTCATCACTGGGAGAGAATTCTAGTGCCTCTGTGCTTTGCATCACTTGTTCAAGACAAGTCTTGACAGAAGTATCGTATTGAATCAGGCTGGGGTCCAGGCCTATGACCTGGACACCTGGGTGCAGAGAGGAGCACCTGGCCTGTTTAGTCTCCAAAGTAGCCACTTACCAAGACCTTATCCAATGGGAGATTCTCATCCAATAGGAAAGAGGAGTTGGAGGCTGCACAGCCAACACAAAGCCAGACAGCACAGCTAATGTCCAGGAATTAGAAAAGCCTTTGTGAAGCCTGTGGCTTGGGAGATGCAGTCCTTGGGAAGCAGTGGTTGGGCTTATTTATTTCCACCATGATTAATTACCAGGAAACAAAGTAATGACTATATGCTCCATATCATTTTGCAAGTCTTAAAAACTTTTGGGTAAGTTCAATTTATTTACAACACTAATATCTCTTTATGTCAGCCCAGTTGGCAGTGTGGTTGGCTGTTCGCAACTTCAAGGAATTAGAAGCATATGGTTAAAACAAACAACAAACATTAGAAGGAACATCATCTCTGAGGAAGCTGGACTGGGGAGGAGTTTGATCTCAGGGCCGTAACTGCAGCTGCTTCTCCCTTAGGTCTTTTCTGCAGCCCCGTCCCCGCCCCCCGCCCAGGTAAGGCACTGATAGGAGCAGAGGCTCCTGAGGGGCCCAGGTTACATCTCCAGTGACTTGGCGATGGATTGAGTTGGTTAGGCGGAAAGAAGCAGGTGTTCTTGCATTTTACAAATTCTATTGAATTGAGGCAAAATTTCTGGTCACCCGCAGGACCTTCAATTAAAATGAGCCCTGTTTCATCAGCCCTGAATGCGGAGATCCGGGTCTGGGATGGTGGAAAGGATGGGGCAAGAGTGTGAACAGCTAGTGATGCTCATGCACACACTCCCACCTGAGCATGGGCACACTTGCACCTGCACATGCTCACAGTTGCGCCCGCGCCCGCGCACTTTCGCACCTGCGCGCGCGCGCGAACACGCTCACAGCTGCGCTTGCGCACTCTCGCGCCTGCACATGCGCATACCCGCACCTGCGCACACAGCACAAACCGTGTGCGTGGGCAGTACCCCCACTCAGCGCCGACCTCGTGCCATGTACGTGGAAGTGCAATTGGTCCTGGTGCCAGCCCAGTCAGGGGATTCTTGAGAATCCTGTGCCGGCTGTTCCAGCTTCTGGAGAGGACGAAGCCACGGAGTCTGCTGAGGTAATGGCCTGGATTTTCATTGGTGCTAAGTGACCTCTTTGCGGGAGGCTTCAGGGTTGGTTCGTGCTTACACTTACGGACAGACGAGGTCCCCTCTTCTTGGGGGGCCCACGGGGGTGGGGGTCGTCAGCTTCAGGCACGTCAAATGTCCTTTCCTACATCCACTAAAATTTAGACGCTTCAGATATTTAATATCTTTCCTCCCAGTGCACACTCAACCTTGGCGGAGAAACTCAACAATGGTGGTTGTCACATCATCTAAAAAGAAACATTCTCTTATCAATAAAACTCCTGACTAGAATATTCATATCTAATCAATCATCTTCTTTAAACCCCACCCCCCACCCCGCCGCTTATCAGGCCCACTAAGTAGCCTCCGGAGGGACCATCACAAAGTGTGTTACCAGGAGCTCCACGGGAGGGATTGACCCCCGTACTCACATCACCAGGCCTGAGACAACCCTGCACAGCCAAAGAGGAGTGAGAGAGGGGAGAAGGGGAGCCCACCCTCCTTCTGCCACCTGGATTCCTCTGTGACTCAGGAACCCAGCTGAAGTTCTCACTCCACCCTCACATACCCCTCACACACTCAAATTTCCTCCTCAGAGCCTCTTCCTTGCCCAGGTGGAGCCGTGGATGTGTGACAGCTCAGTTTCCATCTGCCCACCAAACCCAACCTTCTCAATGACCCCGTGAAGGCCTGCTTTCTTCAAAGACCCCTTTCCTGACTGTCCTGCCCCTCCTAGACCTCGCACCCCAAACTCACTCTCTCCCCCACCATCATTAAGGCAAGGCGTTTATTTCCCTCCAGTCAGACACAGTGCTTCTTCCCTTGGCGATCTCTTTTTCCTGGCTTAAAGGCCACCTCTGGTGTTTATTCAGCGTGATTTCCCTGGACTACAGATATGATGTGTGTAGCAGATAGAAGGGGTGGGAAGCTAAAGGTAGTCTTTACCATCCGTGTATGACATTCCTTCCAGCTTTTTTCTTTCCCAGTTCGTTTGTTCATTCGTTCATCAATCATGGATTGCTCATTTGTCATGTGTCAAGTGCTATGAAAGATAAAGAGCGTGAAAGAAAACGTATAAGACATGGTCTCTGCCGTCAAGAAGCTCAGAGTCTAGTAGGGCAGGACAGTTCCACAAGCAGATAGGAGTGAGTGCAATGATGAAGGATTCCAGACAGGAGCAATGTGGAGGAGCCCTGAACCTGGGTGGGGATGAAGCTGAATTGCAAAGGATGAGGAGGCATTGGCCGGGCAAGGTGGGGTGGGGGACAGGAGATCAAGAGACAGTGGTATCCCAGGGAGAGGGGACTGCGCAAGTAAGAGCCTGGAGGCCAAAAGTCACCAGGTGTGTGCTGGGAACTAAAGGTAGTTTAGAGTTGCCGGACCTTAAGGCAGGGACTGGTGAGCGCTGAGGCCTGAGCTGCTACAACACCCAGGGGTGTCATCCTACTGTAGTCAGTGCTGATGGATCCCCCTGCTGGGGACAGTTTTTGTGACCTTAGACCATGGCACTGAATGGGTCCCAGAGGCAGGTAAGGGCTGAGCTTGGTGGGTGTTACAATTTGAAAAGGGCCAAAGGACATGAACTTCAGCCTCATGCTAGCCCAGCTCCCTGGGCCTCACCGTGTGTGCCCTTCCAGACTCGCTCCCTCTGGCTCTTCCTTCCCATTCCCTCCCTCTTAGGTCACAACCTGTCAGAACTGGAAGACACCTTAAATGCCATCAAGAATAACCCCCTCTTTTAACAAAGAAAGACATGGAGGCCTGGAAAAGGGAGTGCCGGTGGTCACACCGCCAGTTAGTGGCAAAATCTGCCCGTCTGTTCTTCCCTCAAACCCAGCTCCCTACTGGCTGAGTGGGCAACACACCCAGCATCCACCCCTCCCCCCAGCTTCTCTCGGTATTTTCTTTCACGTTTTCAGGTGTGCCTGAGGCTAATTTACTTAAACCTCTCCTCAAACAGCTACTGTTTGGCGGGGGTGGGACCTGGGGTTGCACAGTAAGGCCCGAGGAGAGGTTTGTGGGAAATGCACTTCCTTACTCTTCTGTGGACGTTTCCAGAAGTCCCCTGGCTCTCCCTGGTTGTGGGGCAAGGGCTGCACACAGCACAGGGTGGAAACTATCGGAGGAGGTTCGGAAGAAGGAGGACCCTGGGAGACAGACACAGATGTGAGGTAGGAGGGTCCCCCGCGTAACCTCTCCCTCAGGTGCACTGGCGTAGCCTGGTGTGTGGTCTTGAGGAGAGCACAGAGACGGGACACCAAACAGGAGGACATCTTGTCCTGTGGCCCTCCCCTTGGTAGTGCCCTCTGGGGGTTAGGGGTGGGGAGGGCAGCATACCAGGAACTATGGGAAGTGAACAGGAGAAGCGGCTGGCTCGCCGCAATGCTAGGGGTGATGCCTGGAAGCCCCTGGAGCATGTGCGGCAGTAGGACGGGGTCACACGTGCATCAGTTCTGTAGATGATCACCTGCAGGTGTTCACTTTATCCTCGTCCCCTCCCCTTGATGTTGGGCTGTCCTGTGACTTGTTTTGGCCAAAGGAATGGAGCATAACATTAGCAGAAGCTGTAAATGTGCTCGTGTGGTTGAGCTTCACCCTGACACACAGAGCACGTCCTGAGCGTCCACTAGTCCCAGAATTCAGAGACGCGTGGAGCAGATGTGAACATGACCCGCAGTCTGAAGCAGAGCCACCGCAGCCCACTTGCAGGCCTTTGAATGAGAAATAAACATGATCACCATCTGAGAGTTTGAGGCATGGCCAAGAGCAAATCCTAGAATACAGGTTCCTTTGTGAGTAACCGAAAGTACAAATGAATTGTGCCGTAAATCAAAAAGGTTTTATTTTCTCACATAAACAGTCCAGAGGTAGGCCATCCAGGGAGTTATCCAGACCCAAGATCCTACCAGCTTTCTGGTTCATCAGAAGCTGTGGCCCTCAGCTTCGTGGTCAAAAGTGATGTGGATGCTCAAGGTCCAACCATCATGTCCACACTCCAGCCAGGAGGAAGGAGGAGGGGGGGGGAGAAGAGCGTACCCATCTCTCTAAAGAGACTTCCTAGAAGTTTTTGCACACCAGAAGTAATTTTCAAAGTATTTACAACATGGATTTCAATTAATCAGAATGGATGCCCTCTGTCAACAACAGGTACATCTGTACCTGTACTTGTGGGTTGTCCTGATCACCTTTCCACTTGCAAATCTCACTGGCCACAGCTCAGTCACATGACCACACCTAGCTTCAAGGAACACTGGGAAGTGTTCTTTGAACACTGGGAAGTAGTCTTTATTCCAGACGACCATGGGCGCACTTACCTACTATCAGAGAAGGGGAGGACCTTTACAGTGGGACAGCTAGCATCTCTGCCACACTATAGAAAGTACTTAAAGCTCTTGGTACAGGTCCACAAGCCCTTGCCACAATTTGAGAAACAATTTTCCTGAAAACAAGTATTTTTCAGAAATCATTGGCTGGCAAAATTTGACCTGAAGTGTCTGTTTATCCCTCTTGTGAATATTCATATATTTGCTGCAGAAATATAATGTTTGATCATGAGGTGCTGCCCTGGATTCCTCTAGGGTATTTGTATGTGTGTGTGATACACACGCAAGTACAGTATTACCTATAAAATCTTTTAAAAGTCTGAATTTGAAACCCATTTGGCTCAGGGTTTTGGATAGAGTGATCACTCATCCCAGTTTGCTTGGGATTTTCTGGTTTACCCTTGTCCTGGTGAAATTATTAATAGCTCTCCCAACTTTCATTTTCACAATTGCTCAGTTTGGATGATAAATTATAGGGTCAGCCTATGTACAAACTAAGCTCTCAGTTAATGGCAGCCGTTATTACTGTTCCCCAGCAGAGCTCCTGTAGTGCCTACTGATATCTACAGATATGCTAAAATGTTTCTTCAAGTAACGATTCAGTTCCTCACGGCTAAACAGTACCCTCCTGCCGGTTTTGTCTCCATTCTTCATGAATTGCCTTCCAAGATAGTGTGGCAGTCAGTTTCATCCCAGCCACCTCCCAGAGAGCACAGGCTTGGAAGCAATGAACACTAAATCAAGGCAGTTTTACTGAATCAGGAAAATGACTAGCATATTCTGAACCTTGGCAGACTTTTCTTTCTTCATTCCTGGCGAATTTAAAAAATAGGTCTGGAGATACCTGTGGATGCAGCAGAATTCCACAGGCATGATACCCTCTTCGCCCAGCAGAGATGTAAGGAAAACAGCTGAGTCAAAAGGCCTTTTATTGCTTTCGTTAATTGTCCTCTGGGTCTCATGGCCAGGATCTCAACTGTGAGCAGGGCCAGCCCTGGACAAGGCCATAGAAGGCCCCCTTCTGTTCTCTTCCCCTCCGCTCCCTTGGCATCCGTGTACCCTCTTAGCTTTCCCACTGCGAGGTGCAGAGAAGTGGATCCCAAACTTGGCTGGTCTTCATTCAGGCCTGGGGTGTGTGCAAAGAGAGATTGCCGAGGCTTGCCCAAGGTCAGTGATTTGGGAGTCTGGCGCCAAGCCCAGGAATCTGTGTTTTAACTATTCCTCTGTTGATTCTGAAGAGCAGCCCAGTTTAAAAAACAATGAGCAAGGACTTGGAATCACACAAAGCTGAGTTCAAATTTAACTTCTGTCACTGTGGCCTGGGGCTGTTTCTAAGCTTCTCTGAGTCTCAATCTGCCCATCTGTAAAATGTGAAACTTCAGGAAAATAATGTATTTTATTTTATTTTTAAAAGAATTAAAAAATCTCCTTTGAATATATAGTTACATTCCTTTTTGTAATGCTCAGTGTTTTTATTGTGTTCACGCATGTGGGATCTTAGTTCCCCAACCAGGGATCAAACCTGCACCCCCTGCAGTGGAAGTGCGGAGTCTTAACCACTGGACCGTCAGGGAAGTCCCAATGTATGTTAAATATAAAAAATGTTTTTCAGATCGAAACTCTATTCTTCTTCTCAAACATAAAATCAGACACTCCCCAGGTAGCTCATTAACACACTGGGAGAACCAAGGAGAATCTCATTGCTGAAAAGAACAGGCATAGGCTTGCCTCCCACCTTGTCCTCTGCTCCCCTCCCATCCGGGAGAGCAAAGGGCAGAGTTCATGACCTCAAGGTGACAACAAAAGCAGATTTGTCTATGCTTGGCAGGTAGTGTGCAGTCAACAAATATTTGTCGATTGCTTGCTTGATTTTATGTTTTTGTTTACCCGATTTCCTCTAAAAGTTTTAGGAATCTAATTCTTGTTTGTGGGAGAGGCATGGTGGGAGAGAGGTGAACTGTGAGATTAGATAATATTTTATAGATGGGCTTTTATATTTCTGCCATATTTGTGGCAATATGTCTTAATGAGAGAGGATGGTCTTTAGAGTCTGCTGGATTTGGTTTTAGATCTTGCCTTCACCATTGCTGTCAGGACAAACTAAACTCTTAGTGGATTAACACGGTGAAGGTTTACCTCATCCAAGTCACAGTCCAGTGCAGGTAGCAGAGGACAAGGTGAAGGGTGCTGTGTTCCATGTAGTCACTGAGGGAGCAAGCTCCTCCCATCTCTATGGCTTCCCGGTGCCCTGGGTCATCCAGATAGTGATGGGAAAGGGCACGATGGACCAAGGTTTTTACGCACTAGGACCGGAAGTGGCAAAATCACTTCTGTCCCTATTTCATGGACAGAATTCAGTAATGCAGTCAGCCTAATAGCAAGAGGACCAGGAAATATAGTTTAAGACGTGCCTAGAAAGAAAAGGAGAAAATGGATACTAATGAGCAGTAGAAGGTTCTGCCAGACCCATTCATCAGCTCTGTGACCTTGGGCAAATGTCTTTAACTCTTAGCCTTAGTTTCTTCATCTGTACAATGGGAATGATACACATCTATTGGGATAGTTGTAAGACTTAAAAGATATAATATATGTAACATGCTTGATACACAGTGTGCCCTTCCCTTTTAAATATATGGAAGAGCATGTTTTCTTTCCTCTGAGTAGCCCCAAATACTGACTAGTTGAAAGTTTTGGCCTTCAACAAACTTTCTACCAAGTTAGGGGAACACAGATGAGAACACAGCTCCTGTCTCCTGGAGTGGAGAGTTCAGTTTGGATCATCTCCTTTCAGCGAAGCAGTGAGGCAGTCCCTGAATCCTGGGGGAGTTTGTCTTAAGGTCTTTTCATGACATGTGTTAAGGGTTTGCTGGAGTATTACCTTAAAAACCAGAAGCATCTGTACTCTAGTTACCTGGAGGAAAGAACCAGAAGAAAATGACTTCCATGGCAGCACCAAGCAATTATGTTAATATAAGTAAAAACATTCTGATGACGCTTAGTAGTCTGTTGGAAAGATTCTGGAAAAAATATTTTCTTCCCTTGAAATCTTTAAGCAAACGTCAATTTCTACCTTTTGGAGTTAGCCTCTGCTGTAGTTCCTCTCTGAAGTACTCAGATAATAGTATCTCAGGCATATTTCTTGAGTTTTCAGATGCTAAAAACCACCACCCAATGGAAGAAATGAACTCCTTGATGATCATGAGCACGTAGCCCCCAGACCTTCTGGCACCTAAGGATGGATAATGTTACCTGCCCTGTGGCCCCAACATCAGCCAGTCAGATGATTGTGCACGAGCTGATCACATTCCCTGGGACGTCCCTCCCTCACCTGGCCTTTAAAAATGCTTTGCTGAAATCCTTTGGAGATTTCAGGGTTTTTGGAACATGGACCACACCTCTCCTTGCTCGATCCTGCAATAAACCTTTCTCTGCTCCAGACTCCAACCTTTCGGTTTGTTTGGCCTCACTGTGCTTCAGACACACGAACATGCATTCGGTAACAACCTGACCAGCTTTACCAGCATCCCCTGATAATGTGTCAGATATTCAAGTTTTAGGGCCCTGTCCCAGCCCTATGGAATCAGCAACTCTAGTGGGACTCAGTGATCTCTGTTATAACTGGCCCTCCAGATGATTTTTATTCACCTTAAAGTTTGAAAATATCTGCATTGTCAGCTGCCAAAGCGTCCACCAGCAGGTGAAGGGGAGTGGCGCCTGGAAAAGATAGGGAGTAGCCAAGGCAAGTACAGCAGCATTTGCCGAGGTAGTAATGGAGAATGCCTTTTCTCCACTGGTTGGCACAGACTAGTATCTGGGAGCAGTGGCAGGGTTATTTAGGATGCTTTACATTTCAGTGTAGACTGACCTCTGTCCTGGTTTGCCAGGGACTTCCCCTGTGTGAGCACTTAAAATCTCATCCTGGCAAACCCCTTAGCCCTGGATTTGAAAAACTTAGGGAATAACATGAAATTTAGGGGAAACATGATCTAGGTTTTGGGCAAGTCACAAGTGCTAATTAAAGCTAAGCAAGTATGGACAACATCTAGCCTTCTTTACCCCTTTGCAGGAAGGTAAATCTGATTGGGTGAAAGAACTTATTGTTAAATCTTTGTAGAAACATACCCTTCTGCTTAGTCCGCTGGTTCTCACTTCTGGCTAGACAGTGACATCGTCTGAGGAGATTTAAAATGATTTTATTGGTTTAGGATGACCAACTGTTGGTGTGAGGGTTTTTAAAAAGTGCTTCAGATGATTCTAATGTGCAGCCAAATTTAGGTGCCACTGCTTAAGCTTTTGAACCACTGCTACATATTTTCACTTCATCTTCCTATGAGAATATCCAACTGTAGTTGGTTTTTTTTTCTTTTTCTTTTTTTAACTGTCTTATTATAAGATTTACTGTCTTAAATAAGCTTGAATGTACAGAAAATCCTGCTAGTCCATCTGGTATAGCTGGATCCTTAGAATAATATCGTTAAGATATATACCATTTAAGTATTGTGACTGGCCTTTTTAAAATTAACATATGCATTGAATTAGTACCATCTGTTTTGAAGTTGTCATGTTGGGTAGCTATACCTCTAATCTGCTGCCATTGCTAAATATCTGGACACCTCTTATTAGCAATTGCTTTTAAACATCTTTAGGGGTTAAAACCAAGATTGCTGTATTATTTGTACTGGGACCACAAAAACCTCACAAAGTTCCCCCGCTGTACTTTCTACCCCCATCTCTAACCCTTGGCAACTTCTAATCTGTTCGCCATCTCCACAGTTTTGTTATTTTAAGAATAATATGTAAATATCATCATGAATTACTTAATCTTCGGAGATTGGCTTTTTAAAATTTTTCCTTCGGCATCATTACCTTGAAGTTCATTTCAATTTTTGCATATATTAATAATTTGTTCCTTTTCGTTGCTCGGTAGTATTCTATCATAAGATTTTATCACAATTTGTTTCAACATTCATCCATTGAAAGACATTTGGGTAGTGGCCAGTTTTTGGCTGTTATAAATAAAACTGCTATGAACATTTCTGTGTAAGTTTCTGTGGGAACTTAATTAAGTTTTTGTTTCTTTTGGATAAATGCTCAAGAGTACAATTACTGTGTTGTAGGGTGAATCTACTTTTAGGATTAAAAGAGACTGTCAAGCTGTTTCTCAGAGTGGCTAAACCATTTTATTTTCCCACCAGTGATGTGATATAACTTTTCTACGTACTCACCAGCATTTGATGTTGTCACTATACTTTAATTTTAGTTATTCTCTGATATCTCATTATGGTCTTAATTTGCATTTCCCTAATGGCTAATGATGTTGAGCATCTTTTCATGTGCTTCTTTGCCATGTGTATATTCTCTTCCATGAAATGTCTGTTCCTGTCTTCTGCCTATTTTCTAGTTGGATTTTTTTAAGTTGTTTGGAGAGTTCTTTGTATATTATAGATACAAGTCATCTGTCTCATGTGGGATTTTCAAATATGTTTTCCCACTGTGTAATTTGAGTTTTCATCCACTTAAAATGATCTTCTATGAAGCATTTTTAACTCATTTTGATGAGATCCAATTTATCAGTTTTTGCTTTTATCGATCATACTTTCGGTGTCAAGTCTAAGAATTATTCACGTAGTTCTAGATGCCAAAGATTTTCTCCTATTTTTTTTTCTAAAAATGTCCTGCTTTTACATTTAAGATTATGATCCACTTTGATTTAATTTTTGTGTAAGGTGTGGAGGTTTAGGTTAAGGTTCATTTTTTGTTTGTTTGTTTTTGTCGAGGGATGTCCAACTGTTTCAGTACCATTTTTTGAAATGTCTATTCTTCCTTGATAGCTTTCACACTGCTGTCAAAAACAAGTTAAATGTATTTATGTCAGTCTACTTCTGGGTTCTCTATTCCATTCCATTGATCTGTGTATCTAACCTCCATCATTACTGCAAAATCTTGAAATTGGGTAGATTAATTCCTCCTATTTTAATCTTCCTTTACAAATTGTTTTAGCTATTCTTCAGCCTCTTCTTACCATATAAATCCTAGAATAAGCTTGTCTATATCCACAAAAACCTTGAGGGCATTTTAACAGTAACTCTGTTAAGCCTCTTAACTTGGGGAGAATTGACATCTTTATTATGTTGTGTTTTCTAATCCATGAACAAGGTATGTCTCCCTATTTGTTTGGGACTTTAAAATTTTTCTTCATCAGCATTTTGTAATTTTCAGTATAGAGGACCTATAAATGTCTTATTGGGCTTATATTTAAGTATTTATTTAGGTCAGTTGTAAATGGCATCACATTTTTATTTAAGCTTCTACACATTTGTTATTAATATATAATTTGATAAAACTGTGTTGATTTGTAATCTAAAACATTTACAAACTAATATTATTTCTCAAGCTTTTTGTGGATTCCTTGGTATTTTCTCCATTTAGATTATCATCTCCTCTTCAGATACAGTTTTACTTTTCCTTATTTAATATAATAGTATATATTACTATTCAACATTCAGTAGGATATATTCCTTCCTATTCAACGTAGTAGGAATAGTCCTTTTATCTTTTAAATAAATGTTTTAAAAATTTAACTTTTAAATTTATGTATTTATTTATTTTTGCTTTATTTTCTTACTAGAACCTCCATTAATATATTTAATAAAAGTGGTGAGGGCAGATATTGGTGCCTTGTTTCTGATCTTACAGAGAAAGCATTCAGTCTTTCACAGTTAAATATAATGTCGGTATAGGTTGTTTGTAGATCATCTTTATGAGTTTCAGTATGTTCCTTTTCTATTCCTAGTTTGCTTGGGGTTTTTTTCTTCTTTTTTTAAATTTTTTTATTTTATTATTATTTTTTTACAACTTTATTGGAGTATAATTGCTTCACAATGGTGTGTTAGTTTCTGTTTTATAACAAAGTGAATCAGTTATACATATACATATGTTCCCATATCTCTTCCCTCTTGCGTCTCCCTCCCTCCCACCCTCCCTATCCCACCCCTCCAGGCGGTCACAAAGCACCTATCTGATCTCCCTGTGCTATGCGGCTGCTTCCCACTAGCTATCTACCTTATGTTTGGTAGTGTATATATGTCCATGCCTCTCTCTCGCTTTGTCACAGCTTACCCTTTCCCCTCCCCATATTCTCAAGTCCATTCTCAAGTAGGTCTGTGTCTTTATTCCTGTTTTACCCCTAGGTTCTTCATGACATATTTTTTCTTAGACTCCATATATATGTGTTAGCATACGGTATTTGTCTTTCTCTTTCTGACTTACTTCACTCTGTATGACAGACTCTAGGTCTATCCACCTCATTACAAATAGCTCAATTTTGTTTCTTTTTATGGCTGAGTAATATTTCATTGTATATATGTGCCAAATCATGAATGGGATTGGATTTTGTCAAATGCTTTCTCTGCATTAATGGATGGGATCACATGACTTTTCCCCCTTAATCTATTGGATATGGTGGATAACATTGTTTGATTTTCAAATATTTAACCAACTTTGCATAACTGGAATAAATACCACTTGGTCATGATATATTATTCTTTTTATATATTTCTGGATTTAATTTGCTCATATCTGGCTGAAGATTTTTACAGGCAATTTCATAAAACATATTGGTCTATACTCTTCTTCTTTTTATACTATTCCTGTCTGATTTTGGTATCAACGTAATACTGGCTTAATAAATTAATTAGGAACTGTTCCCTCTACTTCTATTTCTTATCAAATCATGTAAAATTGGTTTTAATTCTTTAAGTCTTGGGTAAAAGTGAAACATCTAAGCCTGAATATTTCTTTTGGGAGTTTTTATATGAAAAATCAGTGTTTCTAATGGTTACAGGAAAATTGAGATTATCTATTTCATCTTGGCTGAGTTTTGGTAGTTTTGGGTGTAGAAGCATTGGCCCATTTCATCTACATTTTTGAATTTATAGTGTAGACTTGTTCATAATAACTTGTCCCTTATTAACCTGCAGGATAGGTCATGGTATCCCTGGTTGCATTTCTGATATCTGTGATTGGTGCCATCTCTGTTTTTACCTTTATCAGTCTTGCTAGATCTTTATTGATTAAATTGTTTATTTCCAAGAACCAGCCTTTTGTTTCATTGATTTTCCCCCCCCCATTTTCCTGTTTTCAGGTTCATGGATTTCTGTTTCATCTTTATTATTTCCTTCTTTCTGCTTGTTTAGTGTTTTTTCCTCTTCCTTTTTTACTATTGTAATATAGAAAATGAGATTATTGCTTTGAAATATTTTATTTCCCAATTTAGTTCTATAAACTTCCCTTTTAGCATTACTTTCACTTCATTCCACAAACTTTGATCTGTTATATCTCCAGTTTCTTTTATTCTATGCATTAAAAATTTTTTCCTTGACGCTGTCTTTTTTACCCATGAGTTATTTGGAATTGTGATGTTTAGTTTTCATGTGATTGAAGATTCTCCTGTTGTCTTTCTGTTATTGATTTCTAGTCTGATTCCATTATGGCTAGAGAACATACTCTCTATGATTTTAATTCTTTTAAATCTGCTAATGTTTTTTTATCACCCAGTATATGGTATATGAGTGAATTTTCCACGGACACTTGAATATGTATTCTGCTCTTATTGAGTGTGTTCTTTAAATGTCAGTTATGTCCTGTTGATTGATGATGTTTTCAGTTCTTCCATATCCTTGCTGATTTTTCTCTCTGGTAGTTCTATAAATTGCTGTGTTGAAGTCTCAAATAATAATTGTGGATTTAAATTTTTCTCCTTTTACTACCTTTTTCAGTGTTTGCTTCATGTATTTTGAAGTTCTGTTGTTTGGTGCACACACATTTAGTATCACTAGGTCATCTAGGTGGATTATTCCTGTTATCTTTATGTAATGACCCTGTTTGCCCCTAATAATTTCCTTTGCTCTGAAATCTACTTTATCTGATATTAATTTATCCATTCCTGCTTTTTCTGATTAATGTTCACATGATATATCATTTTCATCCTTTTACTCTGAACTACCTATATCATGATGTTTAAAGTAAGCTTCTTATAGACAGTATATAGTTGGATCATGCTTGTGATTTTTTAATCTACTCTTCCAATCTCTGTCTTTGACTTGGTTACTTAGATCATTTACAGTCAATGTAATTATCGCTATGTTAAAGATTAGGTCTACCATTTTATTTTTTGTTTTGTCTTTTACCTTAGTTTCTCAGTCTTGTGTTTCTCTTATTTTGCCTTCTTGTGGGTTACTTAAACATTTTTTAATAAGCCCATTTTAATTTATTTATTTATAATCATTTGTGTATACTGTTTGTATAGTTTTCTTAGTGGTTGCTTTTGTCATTACAGTATACATATGTAACTTATCATAGTCTACTGGAATCAGTGTTTTATTACTTCAAGTGAAGTTTCAAAATTTTACTTCCATTTAGGTCTCTTAATATTCCCCAGTTTTAAAGTATGATTTTCTGTAGTATTTCCTTTCTCTACATTGAGAACCACATCAGATGGTGTCATAATTTTTGCTTTGACCATCATATAGTATTTAAGAAACTCATGAGACTAATGATAGTCTCTTATATTTACCCCATTTGTTTTCACCCATTCCATTGTTCCCCTTTTCTTTCTGAAGTTCCCAGTGTTCTGTTTTTGTTTTTTTATGTTTTCATAACTGTAGGTGATATCTGGTCTTTCCAGTGCCATTGGATATGAGTTTCAGGAAACCCTGAGCCTGGCTCACTTAATGCTGCTGAGTTGGAGGGTTTGTATATGTGGGGCCTGTTGGCTCAGCAGATGCTAGCAGATTACACTAATGTTGATGGGACTAGTGCCACAGGAGGATGGGTTCCCATTCAGGCTATGCTGCTGCTACAGTAGAACAAGTCCCCCTCTACCCCAAGTGTGGGGCAGTGACCTGCTGCTGTCACTGCTTTGTATTAGGCTGCTTTTCCTCAGTGTGTGATGGGATCCCATGGAAGCTGCTGCTGTTGCTGTCAATCACAATGTTAAATTCATTTCAGAAATACTTAAGTATTAATATATAGCCTGGCTCTTGTAGAATATCTGTATTTGTTTTTTATTGCTTTCATACAAATTACCAAAAACTTAGTGACTCAAAACAAGGTAAATTGATTACCTTACAAGTCTGACATTGGTCTCAATTGAGTAAAGTAAAAGTGTTGGCAGGATCGACAGACGAATGGATAAAGATGTGGCACAGGGATTCCCTGGTGGCGCAGTGGTTGGGAGTCCGCCTGCTGATGCAGGGGACATGGGTCATTCCCTGCTCCAGGAAGATACCACATGCTGTGGAGTGGCTGAGCCCATAATCCACGGCTGCTGAGCCGGCACGTCCGGAACCTGTGCTCCGCAACCGGAGAGTCCGCAACAGTGAGAAGCCCACTTAGCACAAAAAAAAAAAAAATGTGGCCCATATATACAATGGAATATTACTCAGCCATAAAAAGAGATGAAATTGAGTTTTTTGTAGTGAGGTGGATTGACCTAGAGACTGTCATACAGAAAGAAGTAAGTCAGAAAGGGAAAAACAAATACCATATGCTAACACATATATATGGAATATAAAAAAAAGAAAAAATGGTTATGAAGAACCTAAGGGCAGGGCAGGAATAAAGATGCAGCCATAGAGAGTGGACTTGAGGACACAGGGAGGGGGAAGGATAATCTGGGATGAAGTGAGAGAGTGGCATGGACATATATACACTACCAAATGTAAAATAGATAGCTAGTGGGAAGCAGCCACAAAGCACAGGGAGATCAGCTCTGTGCTTTGTGTCCACCTAGAGGGGTGGGATAGGGAAGGGAGGGTGGTAGGGAGATGCAAGAGGGAGAGGATGTGGGGATATATGTATATGTATAGCTGATTGACTTTGTTATGAAGCAGAAACTAACACACCATTGTAAAGCAATTATACTCCAATATAGATGGTTAAAAAAGAAAAAAAAAAGTGTTGGCAGAGCTACATTCTTTTCTGGAGGCTCTTAGGGGTGTTTCTGTTCCCTGGACTTTATCTGCTGCCAGCGGTCACTTGTAGTCTTTGACTCAGAGTCCCCTTTCTCCACCTACAAAACCCAAAATGTTGCATCGCTGTTATTCTGCTTCTATTAAGACATCTCTATCTTTCTCTTTCTACAGTTGGGAATGGTTTTCTGCTTTTAAGGACTCATGCAATTAGATTTGTTCCATGAGGTAATCCAGGATAATCTTTCTATCTCAAGGTCTATGACTGAAGTTATTCAGTCATATCTGCAAAGTCCTCTTCACCATGTAAGGTAACATATTAATAGGTTCCAGGGATTAGGGTGAGGGCATTTTTAGGAGCCATTATGCTGCCTACCACACCCTTAACAAGTGACCTTGAGAAAATTACTGAGATTTTTAAAGCCTTACTTTCCTCAAACATAAAATGGAAAGAAAGCTAACTAGTTAATATCATGAAAGTGAAACAGTATATATGAAATCAACTAATTCAGAAAATAAGATTTCTTTTTCTTTATGATTTATATGATTCTCAGAGTTCAGTTACTTGAAGAGTTACTTTTTTTAAACAGAACTAAGGAATTCAGGGTTCAGATGCTGTAAGATTGTCTGAATTATCTGAGTAACAATTAGCTAAGCACAGGTGTAAAGCATTTGATTTACTCCCTAGTGTTCTTTATCTTCTCATCCCACTAAATGCATATCCCTTGTCTAGCTCCAGCCAGTAGAGTCAGAGCTTGTTTTACTGTTTAACTAAAGTTCAATTTAAATTCTCTCTACATCTCCAGATTCTCAGCCCTGGTTGCATATTATATTCACTGGGGAGATTTCAAGAACTACTGATGTCAAATTTCTACCTATCATGGATATTTGAGAAGGGACCTGGAATGAAATGCTCTAGCTTATGGCTTTTGGCGCCAAATCATGTTACCTGTAGAAGGTATCTTCTAGGTATGAAAATAGTTCAGATAAGTCAAATTTCTCAGTAAAAGATGACAAAACTATGGCTTAGGTGGTAAATTTTCCATGTCAATTTGTCTGGGTCCCCATGCCCAGTTATTTGGTCAAATATTATTCTGGATATTTCTGTGATGGCGTTTTTGTGTTTATTTATTTATTTATTTATTTATTTATTTATACTTTTGGCTGTGTTGGGTCTTCGTTGCTGCCCGTGGGCTTTCTCTATTTGCAGCAAGCGAGGGCTACTCTTCTTTGTGGTGCACGGTCTTCTCATTGCGGTGCCTTCTCCTGTTGCAGAGCATGGGCTCTAGGTGCACGGGCTCAGTAGCTGTGGTGCATGGGCTTAGTTGGTCCACGGCATGTGGGATCTTCCCAGACCAGGGCTCAAACCCGTGTCCCCTGCATTTGCAGGCGGATCCTTAACAACTGTGCCACCAGGGTAGTCCCTGTGATGGTGTTTTTGGATGAAATTCATATTTAAATTGGTGGTGGACTTTGAGTAAAGCAGATTATCCTCCATACTATGGGTGGGCCTCATCCAATCAGTTAAAGTTCTAATAAAGCAAAGACTGACTTCCCTGTGGCAAAAAGGAATTCTGCCAGAAGACTTACAGAAATTGAACTGCAACTCTTCCTACAGTCTCTAGACAGCCTAACCTGCAGATTATGAATTTACCAAGCCTCTATTATTGTGTGAACCAATTGTTTAAAATCTCTCTCTCTCTTTCTCTATCTTTATATAGATATGGATATAGATCTAGGTATCAATATTGATATCTAGATCTATATCCATCAATATATATGGGCACATTGTATACACCTGCTGTTGGTTCTGTTTTTCTGGAGAATCTTGACTAACATAGTGGCCCATATAAATAAAAGGATGAACCCAAGTTCACCCAGGTAGAGAGTAGTACAATGAGAACTGGAACTTAAGGCCTCGTGACTCATTCAGCTGTGAACAGTGACCCACAACTGGGGTCCGCAAGCTCTGGCCCACTGATCAGATCTCGCTTGACTCCTGGTTTTGTACATAACGTTTTGCTTGAACACAGCCACACCCATTCATTAAGGTATTGTGCATGGCTGTTTCTGTGCTACAGCAGCAGATAGGCAATTGCAACAGAGACGTATGGTACACAAAATCCAAAATATTTACTATCTGACCCTTTACAGAAAAAATCTGCTGACCCTTGCTCTAGGATGCCATCTGATTTCTGATAGCCCCGAGGAGAATAATTCATGTACATTGGGATAGATTGTTAATCTCATGTCTTCCTTAGGTCAAAGATCTCTTAAATGCTCACCCTTGCAATAGCCAGCTTGGGGAGCACTGTCTGAGGATGCAGAAATATTTTTTGTCAGATCTTTCCAATCCACACTGCTCCCTATGGTTCTTAAAACCTATTTTTGAAAAAAATTTTATTGGCATATAGTTGATTTACAGTGTTGTGTTAGTTTCAGGTGTACAGAAAAGTGAAACAGTTATACATATACATATACGCACTTTTTTTTGTTTTGTTTTTGTTTTGGGGTTGTTTTTTTTTTGCTGCACGTGGGCCTCTCACTGTTGTGGCCTCTCCTGTTGTGGAGCACAGGCTCCGGACGCACAGGCTCAGTGGCCATGGCTCACGGGCCCAGCCGCTCCGCGGCATGTGAGATCTTCCCGGACTGGGGCACAAACCCGTGTCCCCTGCATCGGCAGGCGGACTCTCAACCACTGCGCCACCAGGGAAGCCCCACTTGTATTTTTTTTTAGAGTCGTTTCCAAATAGCCCATTACAGAGTATTGAGTGGAGTTCCCTGTGCTAATAAGAAGAGCAGGTTCTTATTACTTACCTATTTTATGTAGAGTAGTGTGTATATTTCAGTCCCAATCTCCCATTTTAACCTCCCCTCCACAATCCCTTTGTAACCCTAAGTTTGTTTTCTACATCCGTGCCTCTACTTCTAAAACCTGTCTATTTTAACCAACTACCACTCATTGCTTACTGTCTCTGGCTTCATGTACTTGATAATAAATCTACTTCTTGTTCTATCCTGGATGACATGTCCCAAGGACTGAGATAATATCTTATTCTACATAACTTGTCCTTGATATTGTCTATCTTGGGGTCTTCGTCTATGTCCCAAAGAAGACAGTCACACTCTGTCTTCTAGTACTACTAACAATACCACATTTTAGGGCATGAATTTGACCCAATGCACTGAACTATCCCTTTAGAAACTGTATGCAACCTGTCACTGGGTTTTAGCACGGGGTAGAACTCAGATTAGTGTTCATATTTAAACAAATCTACTTGACCAGAAACCTTTTGTCTCACCATTTATTTTATTACACAAGTAATTTCTGTCTTTGCATCTATGATATAAATATTTTTAATTTCCTAAATTATCTGAAAAATTATTTAGAGCTTCTGTTTCAGTAGGCATTGGAATTTCTGTGTTATGACTATTTCATTATTTTATTTCCAAATGTTAAATCAGGCTTCAAGCTTTGGCCAAGAGTAGACAGGAAAGGGTTTAAAAAGAAATGAAGAGTGGGAAAGACTTCTGATGCAACGGAGACTTAATAAAGATTTGCTTTTGAATCAGTAATTTATAATAAAGGTTTGATTTTGAATCAATAATTTATGTCATTGCAAAATAGCTCCCTGGTAAAATTCCATTCTTTGGTATCATTAAGTCCAGAAATGAACAATCAAAATATGCAGTGCTCTTCTTCATTTCCTAAAAACAAACCTATATCTAGATGAGAGGAGAATTCATTTCATCACTCAGGCTCTGGACTTACAACTCCAAGTCCTGTCTTCTTTCAACCATACCTGCTAGGTTTCTGTCTAACTTCTTGAGCATGGGGTAATGGCTTCAGCTTTCATCCCCTTCCTCAGTATATAGCTTAGTGACTATGAGTAAGGGATCTAAAACTTGAGAACTTGGGCTCAAATCTTGACTCTAAAATTTACTTGTTGAGTACTCTTGAGAATGTTATCTGTTTTTGCCTCAGTTTTCTCATCTATAAAATAGAGATAACATTACTTCTCTCAGTGAGTTACTATGAGGGTTAAAAGAGAAAATTCATACAATGCAAGAATTTATCAGTTCTTGAAACACAATAAATACCGAAAAGAAATGTTAGCCATTATCAAGGGCCCCTCATTTTATGGATAATATAGATTAGTTTATATAGGTCTAATATTTACATATACATAAACATTTTGTACCTATATGTGTGTATACGTTCTTCTTAGAAATTGAGCAGTCAACATTCACATCTAAAAGTATGTGCTCTGTGAAATGTAGATCTCCTGTGTACAGACACAGTGCTATATTATCTATTAGATAAGAGATATCTGTGATATCTAATAGATAACACAGTTATGTATTGCTATATAATTAAGAAGTCCAAACTTAGTGTTGAAACAAAAAAAAATTTAATATGTGCCCAGATTCTGTGGGTCAGCAATTCAAACAGTACACAGAGGAGATGGCTTGTCTCTACTCCATGACTGATGTCTGAAACCTCAGCTCATGAGGATTGAAATGGCTGGGGCTGGAATCATCTAGACAATTTTAATTCCCATTTCTGGCCCTTGAGATGGGATGACTTGAAGACTGGGCCCAACAAGGACTGTTGACTGGAGTGCCTATAGTTGGCTGCCCATGTGGCTTGGACTTCTCATAACGTGGTAGTTAGGATTCAAGATAGAGTATCCCAAGAATGAGTGTCCAGGGTTCAAGCATTCCACGAGAATCATGCAGAAGCTGCATGACCTTTTATGACCTAGTCTTAGATGTTACATAGCATCACTTTCATTATATACTATTGCAGGCATTGGAGACCTTTTTCCATAAAGTGTCAGACAGTCAATATTTTAGGCTTTACAAGCCATACAATTTCTTTTGCAACTACTTAGCTCTGCTGCTGTGATGTGAAAACAGACACAAACAATACATATACTGAGGAACATGGCTGTGTTCCAATAAAGCTTCATTTATAAAAGCTGGTAGAGGGCTAGATTTGGCCCACCAGCCATAATTTACTGACCCCTGCTCTATTGTTTGTTAGGATTTGGGAGCCAAAATGTTCGTCAGTATTTACTGCTTTGCTAGTCCATTTAAGAAAATGGACTACTGAAAAAATAGCTTCAGACACAATATGGCATTTTATGATTTAGCATAAAATCTGAGAAATATAGAGGTTATCTGAAGCCTGCAATGGTAAAGTTCCCTCTGCTATTGAAGTTATTGTCTTTAAACAAAGATTCTACATCAGTAATGCTATATATATATATATATATATATATATATATATATATATATTATATATATATATATATATGATATTCAGGTTAATTTCCTATTCTGTCTAAGGAAGTAATTGGTTGGTTGGTATGAGAGATGGTGTGGCTTCCAAAGGTGAAAAGTATTATTTTGTTGTAATTTCCGGCTGCCTAGGGATGGGAGAGGCCCAGGACACTGTAGTCAGTATATTATGTGGAGCAGGTTATATTGTGGTTTATTCATGAACTTTTACATGTTTATTTTCTATGCAAGTTTCTGTGCTCCTTTTTGAGTTTTGGTAGATAAGTGTTTTGTAACCTTCGAATACTTGGAGTTATATATATATATATATATATATATATATATATATATATATATATATGTAACTTTTATATATACATATTTTAACGTAGTACTTAAAGCAGTGGAGAGTGTACTATAGTCTACCTAGGTTCAAATTCTGGCTTTACCCTATGACTTCCCTGTGGCTTCCTCTGCTCACCTATTAAAAAGGAGTATAATAAGACTGCTGTGGTGAGTTATATACTAAGTGCTATTTAAGCATTTGCTATAATGATTATGTATACTCGAAGGCAAGGAACTTGCCCCTTGATCGTGTCTGTATTCCTAGTGCTTTCCTAGTGCATTGTCTTAGGATAGAGATAGCTCAGTATAGTTCTTCTCACTATAAAGTACTGTTATGTTGAAAGTCTTTGCTTGTGCACTAATAATCTATGACATATCTGCTGAGGACATGGAAACAAATAGTTTTAAAACGGCAGTGGATTACAAAAGATTGTATGATGTAAAGCCTTTATTATGTAATTATAAAACTAACAAATGATCATGGTAGAAAATTTGAAAAACTCCTAGACAAAATAGAGATCAATAAAATTTGGAGTAACTTTCAGAATGTAGAGTTGTCCATGAATATTAGTGCTTTCACATTTTCTGGGACTTTAAGTAGACTCTGCTTCTTAAGAGTCTATTCATGATATCTTATTTTAATGATGTTTTCATCATGGGGACACACACACACAGAAATCTGCTAAAAAAAAAGAAAGACATGTAAATCACTGATGTTTCAGATAGCCACATGAAATAAAGTGAGAAAGGTCAACAAGCTGAAAGAATGTGCAGTAGCATCTCCTTAATTGCTTACAGAATTCTGATAATTACCTCTTTCTGGATAAAGTAATTAATGGGGAATCTAATTCAAGAAAAATGTATGAACTTCAAGCCTTCTCGAAGCCAAGTATTTCTTTCCACAGGAGTTTATTTTCCACGACCGTGCTTCCTTATTACCTGACAGGGAAAGAGTATTGTATGGCAAAGGATCTTCCTGAAAGAGGGTGCTTCCCACACTGATTGTCATAAACGACTTCGGAATTACTGTTGCTGTATTACCAAAATCTTAAACTAGGATATTTTGGACAAATGTGGTCCGTAGTTAATTTTTAGAGCTACAAACTGTCAGATGGCTCTGCAATAGCAATTGTCTGGCTATTCTTCACGGCGATCACAATATGGTAATGACCTTGAGGTATCACTAAAAAGCAGGAAGGTGGGAGTCTTCCTTTGGTTCCAGAGTGAAATGCGAGTTGGAGTTGGAGTTGGAAAAGAGGCCGACAACCAAGTGATAGAGAAGGAAATGTGAGGTCATTAGTGAAAAACCAGGTTTAAGTTAAGGTGAAGAGGCATGAGGAAATGGTCAGCTGTTACAGCATTACAAAGATCATCAAGAAGCAAATCCATGAATGTGGTTTGTATTGCAATCTGCTGAAAAAGAGACAAATATCCTGGCCTGGCCTTCATGGAGATTATATTTTATTGATTCTGATAATAGATTATTGTTGAAAAGGGCCTCCTATAAATTATAACCATGCAAAGGCAGCAAGATAATTTTTTTTCTTTATGTATGTGTTTCTCATTCCTACTCACTTCTCTCTTAGGGGAAGAGAAAATCACAAAAAACAAAAATGTCAAATCTCAGCTATTCATTTTCAAAATATTTTTTTCCAAATTCCAATGGAAGCAATAGGTTAACTGTTAAGATTTGTAAGGCTCAAAAAGCTAGATTTTTACAAAGTGTAGCCAAATTTTATTCCATAAATAATAGCTTTGGAAAGAATATGTGATGATGCAAAGTTGGAAAAAGCTGGTTTTTCTTCCGTAAATGACTTCACCATGTTGGGAGAAGAGGCAGAGAAGAAAACATGGGGTGAGTTTTTCTGATACGGGACTCTAGTGCTTTAAAATAGACTAGATAATCCTAGGGATAATCTGAGGTAGAACAGACCAATGCCTCATTTCCAATCTGGTACCCTGGAAGAAAACAGTGTATTTCCTTTGAGGTCTTGAGAGGTTTTTCTTCTGCTTTGTTTTGGTTTTGGTTCATTTTGTAATCAACCTTATTAAAGTATCATTTACATACAATAAAATGCAGACATTTTTAATCAACGGTTCAGTGACTTTTAATTAACGTATACATTTGTATAACTACCACTCCCATAAAGATCGATAACAATTCTAAAACCCTAGAAAGTTTCCTCCTAGGCTTTAGCAAAAGTATCCCCATCTCCCAACCCAAGGCAACCACGGATCTGTTTTTTATCATTAGAGATGAATTTTGCCCAGTTTAGAATTTCATGTAAGTTGAATAATACAGTAGGTGCCCTTTTGATCTGGCTTCACTTGCTCAGCATATGGTTTTTGAAGGTCATTCATGTTGGGATGTTTTAAACCAGGACTTTAGCCTGGGTGGCGATGTTGTCTGAAGGCACCTATAGGTACATCTGAGTCTCTGGCATTGTCACTGTCTGTTCTTGGCTTAGTATTTTCAACTTTACTAAGCAGCACAAGGTTGAAGTAAGGAAGACCATTGTCAGTATAATGGAGGTGAAGTGGTTTCTGTTATATAATATTCTCAGCATAAATTGAACTGCTTGGAATCATCGTGTTGATAATCGACAAAGATACTCTTCCTCCAAAAACTTTGATACTATAAAACTTCTAAAGGACGCTGTCCTAGGACTCTTTTAGTTTTCATTTTTTGGGAAATATTTCCGGAAAATTCAGATGCTCACAACCTGAAAGAAGCAGTTATTCACCTGAAGGCTAGCTCTGCTAAAGTTGAGTTGTCCGACCTTTACATGCTGATAGAACCCAAGTAGCCTTGCAAAACAATGCTCTCTTATTAGACATGAGCATATAGATTAAGTTGGACGTGTATATGCAATAGAGTGAAAAAAACAAAGAATCTTTGAGTTTCCCTTGCTGGGTTTTTTTTATTTTTTCACTTAAGTTTCTATAGCATATGCTAATAGTTTAGGGTAACCTCAGGTTAGTTTTAGGTCCACTCTTTATGTAAATGTTGAAGTACTCCACACCCACCTTTTTTCTACCTTCCTTCTTTTCTTCCATCTTTTCTTTCTAACTTCTTATAATCCATTACACTTAATCCTGCATTTGTTGAGGTGGCAAGTACTGTAGGAAAATTGAAGGCAGTGTGAAATTTTGCTGTTCAGAATGCATGTTGACCAAATTCTATATTGAGAAAAGGTCTGAATTTACCCACAGTAACCCTTTCTCAGCGTCTCTGAATAAAGGCCATAGAAACTGGGCTATATATAATATCCTGACAGGTATGTAGAATTCATAGCAATTGCCCTCAAAGAGCTAGCGTAGATGCATATGAATGTATTTAATGATTGCTTTATTGGCAGCAGTGCCAACATACACAGTCTGTTTTGTTTTATATCATTATCATTACCTGCTGTTTACCACTGTATACATTGCTAATGGTGTGGTTTCTATGGCTTGTGAATTTCATGGCCAAATAATATGTAATTTATTGCACACTTTAGTGTAGAAGATGGAGACTCCATAAATTTTCGTGTGCTCTTTGCCCCTTTGGAATGTATTACACTGAGATCAGGCAAAGTAATAAATTTATTTCAAATGTGCGTGATAGCTAAACATCAATTAGGACTGATGGGCAATATTTCACCTTCCAGCAACATAACAGTTTTTAAAGACTAAGCCATTGAATGTGGAGTTCCTGAACATGGGACTCAGTTCACTGGGATCCCTTCTTAGAAAAATAAAGGAAAACTTGAATTGGATATGTGTGGCTTATTCAAGTAGTAACAAATCAGCTACATCTTTGTTAACTTAATTTGTCACAATCGTTTGGTATTTTATTAACTCTCTTGCCCTTCTTCCCGACTCTCACGAGAATGGATCATGAGTATCTTAAAACATACTAAGTCGGCTTCCATCCCTGTTAATCTAACTACAAAAGCACACTTTCCTTATCCAATGTAACTTACTGTCTTTTAGAGTAGCTGTGGTTTTAATTCTCTACAAAATTAAAACCAGCAAAGAGAAACATTTTCAAGAAGCCAGCACATTGTAGAGCTTTAGGAAGAAGACTTTAGAATTAAGGGCAACTATATCATTTTATAGTTAAAGCACCTGAGGCCTAATGTAGGAAGGTAACCATCGAGGTCAGGGTAAGGGGTTGAAGATCAGGTTTCAAGCTGAGAAGGAGTCTACAGGGACTCAATCTGAGCAGGTCAAAAACTGAAATGAGACCACGAATGTTCTGGGAAGGCTGGCATCTGGCCTCAAGTGTGGGATTCAGACAGGGAGTGGGCCCGGGGGGAACTGAGCTTCTGCAGGAGGCAGAGAAGTCCACCTCATCTCCAGAAAGTGCCACTGACATCAGGGAGTTGAGGGGAAAGAGCAGTGAATTCCAGTCCACCTGAGAAAGCAGGACAATCTGATTAACTCTGAATTTAGGCTTATTTCAGATAGTTCTTGAGAAGGAACTTGGACAAGAGCAGGTCCCGCACAGCCTCTTTAAATCCATGCTCAGTATTTTCTGTTGGAGCTGCTTAAACCCTCCAAGTGACTCCAGTATTTTAATTTCACTCTATATTTAATTCTGACAGTTCTATGATTGATTATTTAATGGGCAAATAAGTAGGGTCACAAAAGAGTGTGAATGTATTTTACAGGATGAGGATGGGCAGAGTGGAACAGTCTGGAATAGGACACCAATAAAAAGGGATCTTGGTAAATAAGAACGTCTATTAGAAATGGAGAGGAATTCTCAAGGAAATTAGTGCCTGACACCACGCCCTTCTCTGCATGTTTAGAAGCTAGCTTCTAATTTTATTTTCATAGGAGATGTCCCTGTGATGAACTGTCTTTTACCTCCACACTACTTATCACATGGAAATATTGTGAAGTTTGTCTGAGAGAAAGTATTAGAATTTGTCTTGGAAGCAGCTATAAACATTTCCTGGAACAATCTAAGGGAAAGTATGAATGGTGATTTTTTCCATAAATCAAATCAACTTTAAAAGGTGCATTTGGAGAGTCAGAGAGTACTAATATTGTTAGAAAGAAAGGTTTAAAAGCTGGTTAAACCTAATTTTTAAAAAATCCATATGTACCACATTGTAAAAAAGAGAAGGAAGACGGCATTCATGATTACTGCGCTGGCAGGGTAGGGGGCAGTTGCATGCTGGGAGTGGCTCTCGTACTGGCTCTTCCACTCTTCACACTTCCGCTCGGCCAGAGCCAGGGACCGCTGAGGGAGATCAGAGGAGAGGGTGGTGCCTTGGGGGTTCCAGGGAGTGGTGCAGCTGGCTCCCTTGCCACCCAGACTGCCCCAGGGTTCCCAGCCCCAAGGATTATGGAGCATCCCCACACCTGTTTGCTCTGCAGTTGCTGTTCTGCACGCATTTTCTCCTCCAGCACTTTCTGCAGTGTCTCCTTGGCCTTCTGCTCATAGCTGTTTTTCTGGTCTTCCATCTGTAATAGCAACTTATTCATTCCCCAAGAAGTGTACTTCTGTAAATTTGAGGCAATTCAACAAATACACATTGACCTACTGTGTGCTAAAGCCTGAGCAGGGATACAGAAATGAAAAGAAATTGGTCCTTGCCCACAGGGCAGAGATGTCAGTAATCTGGTGGACCTTCTTCCAGGCTGGAGGCAGGCAGGGAGAGAGAGTCCCTCAGGTGATGTGAGAGGTGAGTGGGGATAAAAAACTGCCCTGGGCATGCCGGGCATTCTCCCCTAGGCCTTCCACAGGCATTTGAAATGCGACATTTCCAAAGGGAAATCATCTTTCTAAACCTGCTCCTATCTCAGTGGCCAGCATCACCACCCACCCAGTCTCCCAAACCCTAAACCAGGGAATCATCCTTGATTTCTCTCTCACCTTCTTCAAGGAATCAGTTCATCATCAAGCTTTGTCAAGTCAACGTCTCTAACAGCTCATTACCTGTATCCTCTATCCCTACTGCCTCCTCCTTAGTTCAGACCCTAGTAACACTATTACATGGATTATATAGAGACTATGTATTATCTTCATGCCTTGCCTCCCTTCAAACCCTTTTCAGTCCTGCAGCTAGAGGGTTCTTTCTAAGACTTAAATCTGATCCCATCACAACCTGCTTAAATCTCTCAGTGGTTCTCAGTGTTCTAAGAATCAGGTCCAAACTCCTTGGCATGGTTCCTACTTACAAGCCCAGACTTTCATCTCATGCTGCCTCCACGCAAGCTGAACTGCTTGTAGGTCCCCTAAGCACTGTGCTTTTCAGCCTCTGCCTTTGCCCGTAAAGCTTCTTCTGCTTAGAGTATTGTGACCCATGCTTCTCACCTGGTTAACTTCTACCCATGTTCAAGATTCAGCCCTAGAATCATAAATTCTGATAAACTTGGCCAACCATACCTACCCCCCGACTCTTTATGGATTAGGCAGTTTTACTGGTGTTCACATAGTATCTATATTTCTAATCTATTGACTCATCTGTCTCCTTTAAGGGATTGTAAACTCCTTTGAGGCAGGGAGCATTTTTAAAAAAATAAAATTATTTTTGTAGGCTTGGGGATCTGAACAATATTCAGTACAGTCAAGTTTTAAAAATTAATACATTTGTATTTTTAGAATTTCTCCTGGCTTCAAGGTCAAAAAGAAAAAGACGCAAGAGCAGCTTTGCAAATTTACTGGGGTTCTTGCCTTTCCAGTGCTTTTCATTTTTATGCCCTGTGATTTTGGGGAAAGCAGGAGCCTTTTACTGTCGATTCTGGGTTACCCAACTGGGTAAGAGATAGTCTAGATAATGCAGATTTAGAGTTCAATATCAAATCATTTTCATTTAGCTATGGAGTCATCTGAAAATTTGGATTTAAATGTTGAGTGGGTCTTATGTTCTTGGAATTGTCATTAGAAACCAGATACAGGAGTTACTGGTTGAGATCATACATGGTTATGTCCAGGTTATTGGACTTAACCATGCTGGTCACTGACCAGCTTTATCCCCCATTGAAAACGAGTAGACTGGCATTCTGGATTATATGTCAGTCTCTTATGAGCTTGGTTGGCATTACTGAAAAAATAAAAGTTGTGGATCCGCAAACCCATAGACTATATAGACTATGTTCCCCTGCAGAATTCTAACTACATGGCCACCTTATCTTCCTAACATCAAGTGGGAGCAGTCTGGCCGGTCCATCTCGTTCTCTTGACTTATCTCCCTGCCTGTCAGAAATAACACTTCTCGAGTGTGAAAAATGACTTTTTTCTATCTCATATAATCCAAGATTAGGCCAATCAAGAGATTGTACTGGTAAACTCCTATTCAATCCTTCCAGACCCCGCTAAAGTGGTCCCTTTCCTTTGGAGTCTACCCTATACCACCTCAGGCAGAAGAATTGCTCCCTTCTCTTTTCTCTGTGTCACTTTGTAGAAAGTGCTGTTACAGCTTTAGCACACTGCAGTAGAGTTATTTATGACCTGTCTCTCTCTTCCTGGCTGCTATTGGAACTCCTAAAGACAAAGGACCCTACCTCTGTCCCTGGAGCACCCAAGCCAGCACACAGTTGGAACTTATCAGATGTCTGTTGAATAAACGAGTGAGACAACTCAGTTTAGTTCAGCACCGGAAACCACCTAGCATGCACAGCTGTGTGTCTCAGGCTCCTACTCAGCTATGAAAACAACTTCCTTAACCAGCAGGAGCCCTGAACATAAACACCTAAATCCGGATACAGTGACCGACATGAAGAGGGAGGGCTGAGCCTAGGAGTCTCTTTGATATCACTGCAAACTTCTTAGTTTTGTCCCATGTCCTCCCATCCCATCTCTCTGTCTAAGCACAGCCATCTACATGGTAAGGTCAGATGTTCACAGAGGCTGGGAGGTTGGGTGTTCTCTCTGTGCACCCGGGGCTTTCTGCTCCAGTGGCATCAAACTGCTTATGCTCCCTGAACATTAAAGTCTAGGGGTTTCAATGTGGGGTCCAAGGACCCCTGGGAATCCAGGATCTGCAAGGTCTTCCCTTTTCCAACTACATTTCTGTGTGAGGCTGGATTTTCCTCATATGCTTCAACCAAAACAATGTATTAACAACAGACTGAATGCAGACGCAAATATGAGAATCTAGCTGTCTTCCGTTCAGACATTAAAAAGATTTGCCAGCTTGGTGCTTTGCGACCACCTAGAGGAGTGGGATAAGGAGGGAGGGAGGAAGGCGCAAGAGGGAGGGGATATGGGGATATACGTATGCATATAGCTGATTCACTTTGTTATACAGCAGAAAATAATACAACACTATAATTATACTCCAATAAAGACGTTAAAAAAACCCAAAGGGGGAAGGGGGAGGGGAGGGGGAGGGGGAGGGGGGAAACGGTGAAAAATAAAAAAATAAAAAAAAAAAAACCCAAAGAACAAAACCAAACAAAAATTTGAAAAAGCATAAAACAATGCCACTCCTCTCACTATTTTTTTTAAAAATACTTATTTTTCACAAAAATATATAATTTAGGTTCACATGTAATCTATTTACTATTGTTATTTTAAAATTAATACATATTTTAAGATTCCTGTTTTCATTTCAATGTGGTAAATATAAAAAGTTCTTTGGATTTTAATAATTTTTTTAAAGAGTATAAAGGGGTCCTGAGATTAAAAAGCTGGAGACCCACTGCATTAGCCTATATCATGCCTCTGGTTCTTTGCCTATGCTGTATCCCCTGCCCAGAATATAGTTCCTGTTTCCACATTTGCCTGGAAAATACTAATATAACTATAAATATTGCCCTAGTTCTCCCCTTCTGTGGAGTCATTCATTCCTCCTTGTATTCTACTATATCCTGAAAACATTTATTTCTCACATCTCTGCATTGTTTAGGCATCTGTCTCCCTGACAAAACTGCAAGCTCTCTAGCATCAGGAACCCTGTCTAATTAGTCTCATTTTCAGTGCTCAGTGTAGAGACCATGACTTATGAATATTTGTTGAATGAATGGACTAAAATCAGGAGGTCTGAATTTTAGTTCCAGTTCTGCCTCTGACTAGCAGTGTGACTGTGGACTAGTCACCTGACCTCCCTGACACTCAGTTTCCTCATTGGCAAAATGAGAAAATTAGCTAATCTCTAAGGTCCCTTCCCGCTTTGACATTCACGTCTGGGCTGACTAGTAGGTGTAGGATGACTTGGAATAAATATTGGTGTGAATCCCATATGAAAATAGTTGCATTTATCACAGTCAGTAATATTAACTGAATTGGGACCGTCCTTTCTTTCTTCCAACAAATTAAAGATGGAAACTCTTGCCTCTTTTGGTTCTGGGTCTTCCATGGGTGTGTCCTCAGCTGACCACCCTGGATTGAGCCAAGCTTTCCCATATATTTACTGTGACATGTTTGACCTCTAGGTCTTAGCACCATCCCCCACCTTCGGCCTCTTCAGTAGCGAAAAAGCCCCTTCTCTTGCTGGGATGGTATGGAAAGAAGAATGAGATAGGCACACATAGAAGTCCATGACTTTGTTCAAGCAAAGATTTCCCTTACCTCCAAGAGCTGTCAGAGGCCTGAATCAGGGCACACAGTAGGTCTTGGAGAATCATCATCTTCTGTTTTAGAACCAGCTCACTCTGTAGGGCCTCCTGGGGGGCAAAATGCAAGAGGGTAAGATTAAGTTGGAGGAGAAGGGAGCAGATGGATGGAGGAGCTGAGGGGAGAATTCACATGTTACTTACTTTGAGGTACTCAGAAAGCTGGATGATTTTCTAGAGAGAAAGAAAAGGGGTATTTAAGAAGATTGTAGGTTCCCTGAGATCCTAGAACATGGAACCCGAGCCAGGATTGGCTTGTGCTGAGTCAACTTTCTTCCTTGGCTCAGGGTCCTTCCAGGCCCCCATGTCTATGCTCATCCAGGAAGAGGGTACCCCTCCATCCCAGCTGAGTTTACCATGGAATTCCAGAATGTCAGACCTTGGAGGAGCTTAGATGCCACCTGACTCAACACCTTCACCATGGGGATTTTCTTACCGTGTCTAGAACTGCAGCTCCATAACTGGAAGAGAAGAAAAAAACAAAAGACAAAAATGACAATGGATCAAAGAAATAAGAGTGTCAGGAGGCAGAGTATTGATTCCTTCTCTGATCTCTTCTGAAGAGCCAATGGGGAACGGGGGGGGGAAGGCCTTCCTTTTTCTTAATTAAGGTGGACGTGGAAGTTCCTTGCGCTCCTCTCCACATTCTGGGGGAGGGTTCAAGTAAAAGCTTAGAAGAGAGGAATGGATGGGCTGTGAAGGAGTTGAGGTCAGGAACATGAAAGGTATTCACTTGGTTTGCTGACTGGCGTCATTCTTAATTGTTGGCTGTGTTTCTTCTGCCTTTGAGTGCCTGAGGGATAGGGATAGGGTGATTCAGAGCCCATGGGAGAGGCAGTGAGGGAAGTGGGGTGGGATAGGGACTCTCCACCACCAGCAAGTGGAAAGGCCTCGGCCCAGTGAGTGAGGAAGGCCCTGCTCTTACCACGGTGGTGTTTGGGTGGCTTCTTGATGAGAGAGTCCTGTGGTGGAAGGCCCCCAGCCTGGGAGGGGAGGTGGTCAGCCGGATCCCTCCAGGTGCCTGAGGGAGGATGGTGTTGGGTTGCAAAGACCTTGGAGCTGGTCCCTGACACCTGGAAAGCAAGTGGGGGATGCTGAGAGCCTAGATAGAGCCTCTTAGAACAGGATTCTCCAGCTGACTGCAGAAAGATGGGCCAGTGATCATTTCGGGTCCAGAAAACCAAAGGAACCCATTCAAGCCTTCAGAGCTACAAGGATATCCCTGCTCCTGCCCTTTCTTGCCCTGGCTGGTGGGATCAGTCCTCCTCAGTTCAGGCAAATGGGGAGCTGGGCTTGTCTCCAATTACTCTCTCTAGAGTCCCTGATCCCGGAAAGAGAACCGGTCTGAGGTGGGAGTGAGGGGATCTGGGATCAGGTCCTACCTTTTCTTGGTCTCAGTCTCCTGGCTGTATAATGACGAGCTTGGAGTAGATGGTGTCCAAGGTGCCGTCCTATTCTAGAGGTGGTTTCCTTCCTCTTATTAACAGCTGGACTATTGTTGAGGTTTTGTGTGAAGAGAAGGTAAATTAGGCAGCTGTAGGGAGGAATGCAGCAGTAGTTGTCACAATTTTGCCTGCTATTTTTATATTTTCTTCTTACAAACTAAAAAATTTTATGTTTGTAACATAACACTAAAAGGCTAGGAAATGCCTGTGGCAGCTAATCATGCAGACTAACTCAATCTCAAGAAACCTTAAATAACTGATAGGCTCAGGAAGAGTTCTTTAGGTAACTGTGTTTTCTGTTCTTTTTCTCCTTAAAATTATTTTTTCAACGAAAGCACATAGAAACCTTCTTGCCTTAGAAAGTACACAGTTGGTTTTATTTTACAGCTGGGCTCAGGGATCATTTTTCTGAACAGCACCTCCTGTTGTGGATAACATATGCACTGGTTAAGAAGGCCCAACAGAGCACCTATTCTGGGGACAGTACAATACCAGTTACTCCCAGGGAATCCGGAGGACCCATCCCTGCTGTCCACATGCTCACAACATGGGTAGGAAGACACAGATGGTTTGCCAGCTGAGCTCATTTCAACATACCCTGGGTTTTGCCAGCACTACTCCTTCCCAGGGCAGACTAATGGGCCCTCTAAAAGTTACACGATCTTAGAGGATTTATAACCTCATAAAAACCACAGAGAGCAGAGGTGGCCTGGAGAAGCTAGGGAAGCTAGGGCTTCCTGGGCCAGATGCGGCCTTAGGTGAACGATATTGGAATTGGGATGGCCCAAGAGAAAGAGAGAAGGTGGATGATGCAGCAGCCTTACAGAAGAATAGAGATGAGAAGTGTGTGTGCGTGTGTGTGTGTGTGTGAGAGAGAGAGAGAGAGAGAGAGAGAGAGAGAGAGAGAGAGAGAGAGAGATTTGAGGGAGATGTTAAGAAGATTGGTCTGTGTACCTGGCCTACAGTAAGCATTCATTGAATGTTTGTTGAATGACGGATGAATGAATGCTGTAGAAGATAAGTCTAGATAGACTGAATTTGAACTAATACTAGGAATTAGCTATGGAATTGTTTTTAAATGATTCTTTTTTCTCCTAAAAGGCAAGTGCAAAACAAAAAAATAGCTAAACAAAAAAAAACCCCAAAACACAACAACAAAAATATCTGTTGAGTAAGTGGCTAAGGGAGACTTTATGATGACTGAGGAAGGAGGGACTTCATTTAAATCACTTCTTAGTGACCTTGAGCCCACCCACCTGCCTTGGTGTTGCACCCCATCCCCTCCAGAGAAGTGTGTCCCTCGACATGGCCCACCTGCTCTCTGGGGGAAGAAATCCTGTTGGCCCAAGACAAGGGCTCTTTGAGATCAGTCGCCTGGCCTGGCTCCCTGGCCTGCGGGCTCTGTGCCTTGCCTTTCTCTTCCACCTTCAGGTTCCTCTGCCTGAAAAACTGCTGTTGTCGTGCCCTCTGGAGCTGTTCCCTCTGCTGGGTTCTCAGTGCCTTCCCCACCTGGCGGCAAGTGGTCACATTGGGGCGGCAGCGGCGACTCTCATGGGTCTCCTGCCAGCGCTCGCACTTGGCCTCGTAGCTCTCAGCCCACCAGGCCAAGCCAGAGGCAGGCCTAGGGTCTGGGTTGATCATGATGACCTCGTGAGCATCTGTTGTGCTTGGCTTCCAGTTCCTGGAATAGCTGCCCGGATCTGCCAAGTGCCACGAGGGAGGCGAAGAGGAGGGGTCAGGAGATGGGCCGAAAAATGGCCATCTCCCTGGACGAGGGGGCAGAAATATCACAGCGTCCCATATGTGTGGGTTGACAACTGAAGAGGGGATGATGTCATGTGGGAACTCAGGACTTCTGGATTCAGCCTCTAGACTAATTTCTGCTCTTCTCTGGCCTGCATCTCCCCTTCTGCAAAGTGGCGAGATTCCTCTGGCTGCCACTTCTTCCTTGACCAAACGTCTCACCCTGCCTCTAAGTTAGGGGAACGTGAGAAATAATTGATAAAAATCACTAAAAGCTTCTAGCCTTCTGGAGGGCAGATGGGGCTGTGTTCCTTTTCCAGGGACTTCTAAAGAACCAGTTAAACTGGCTCCCTGATCCCCAATCTAAAAGGAAAGCCAGAATCTTTACTGCTCTCTTGGCCCAGTTGTTACTAACATAGGTGAGTAACTTTTCTCAAGGCCTGGAGGGATAGCCAAACCCCTTGAGGTGCTACCAGTCCTATGGCCAGCACTCACTGTCCTCTGCTTAGCCTTTAGCAGCTATCTTGCCAGCCTGGTCCGGGGCATGGTTCGGGAGGGACACCCCACGCTATTGCCTACAGTCATGGAGTCCTGACCTTGGTCCCTTGGCACTCCACTCCTGGCCCAGGACTGGGCTCTGACTCTGAGGTACAGGACCACCCAGATCCATACTGGCTGAGTACTTGCCACTTGCCCATCACTGACCAAAACTCATTTCAGAGCTTTCAGCTCAGTATCTCTTCCAGTGGCAGGTTCCATTTTTTTAGAATCACCTCCCTGTTAGGGCTAAGTATGGTGCCAAGTCTGCTTTCCTTAGCCCAGACACAGATCGTGCCATCGAAACCAGCAACGATGTGGATTATACCTAAATAAGGCTATTGCCAAGAAAAAGGAAACCAAAGCAAACAAACAAAAACAGTAACCAAAGGTCCCCAGGGAACCAGGCTTGGAGTAGAGGCCACACTTGCTGCCCCTCTACGTGGCCTTACCTGCTACTCACATAAGCCCACCCTCACCCCTACTGCCTTCTCTGTGCCCTTCTCTCTCTTTCCTACTCTCCCTCACCTACCTTCTGCAAATTTATTCATTCTCCTAGAACCCTCTGGTAGCTTGGCTGAGTTGGGGCTGGACATGGCTAAGCTGGATTCTGAGCACTAGAAATTCTGGTCCCTGGGGTCAGCCCAGAGACTGATGAAAGGAGGGGGACTTCCCCTTACAGCTGCCGCCTCTCTCTGTCCCACAGCCTCACTACCCACCATCCTGGGAATCTAGCTCCCAGGGAGGTCAGTGGAGGGATTTCTCAGCTTCACCAACCAGGAGGCATTTGCTGGCTCTGGCCCCTCAGGTTTATTTATAGTCAAACAGACCCAACATGTAGCAGCCTCTCCGCCCTTTCATTGGAGTTCCCTGCTCCTCCTGGATCAGTCTGGAATTCTCTGCAGGACTCTTGCTCTCTTTCTCTCTCTCTGGTCATACGACTCCTTACGGGGCAGGGGGCGGGGGTCATGGGTGGGGCCGTATCACACCCTGAGAGGGAGTCTTACACAGTCAGACCCTGTTCGCTCTCCAATGCCTGACTCTCCAGGCTTGGAGGGGCATCTTCTGGTCTTGGGCAGTGCTGACCCCAAGCAGAACTGTTAAGTTGTCGATGCTTGTCTGCTCGTCTCATCCC
This sequence comes from Mesoplodon mirus, assembly GCF_964341445.2. Lineage (NCBI taxonomy): Eukaryota > Metazoa > Chordata > Mammalia > Artiodactyla > Ziphiidae > Mesoplodon > Mesoplodon mirus. Next base: position 141,402,963 of record NC_138978.1, read on the forward strand.
TGGGTGCTTCTCCCCTCTCTTTAGGCTTTTCTCCTCACTCCTACTCTATAGGGTCCCCTCACTTCTCACCTGCCACTTTCTTCATTTAAAAACTTAAGAAAGGATCTGAGAGGCCGATTCATATTCAATTATGAAGGACTGGGTGTGCAGGTAAACTCCACTTTCAGAATCTATACTTGTGGTGTCCTAAGCCATAGGCCCTAGTTATTCTGCCGTAAATGGGGGAGGCGAGGTGCCCCGACCCTGGACTCAGACTGTGTGGTCTCCTGTCCTGGCCCTGTCATCTACTACCCACGTGCTTTGGAACAAGCTATTAACTGTCTCTATGTCTCTGTCTCCTCATTTATAAAGTGGGAACCTACCTCCTAAGGTTATGAGGATTAAAGAGAAAATGCATGTCAAGCATCTGGGACATAGCACACAATAAATGTTAGCTTTTTAGAATAATATGATTATTATCACTCCTGTCCTACAGATCTTGGATATCGAAGACTCAGTGCTATAAGACAAATGTCCCGAGCTAACCTAGCACTCCAGGACGGAGAATGCCTCATCCTCCAATTCCCTCGCCCCCTTTCTCTTTGAAGGGGCACTGTCTACCCCACGGAGGCGATGCTGGTCCCTGGTTGAAATCATATTTACTGTTGCTCTGTTCATCTGACTTCTCGGTGTAGGCTACAGGGAGAAAGGACTACTCTGTGGTCTGGATACAACTGCCATCTCAGTTAGGTCTGGCAGAAAGGCAAAGAAGAGAGGACTGCCTGCTTCTCACCTTTAAAATGTGGGGTGCTAGGTCCCCTCCCTGTTTGGTTCCAGGTAATCCCTCAGGCTTCGTAGACTAGGCAGATCCCTTGATTGTGGAGAATCCTCCTGCCTCCTGCTGTGAAGAAGAAAGGGCTGTTAGGGAGAGAGAAGTGTGTGGGCTGTGTCTACGCTAGTTCACTGAAACGCATGGCTGCCCTGCTCTGTTTTCTGGGGGGGCAGACGTTAGCCCTTGCTACGCAAGCTCGGAATTGCAGTGGGAAAGTCTCCTCAGAGATGTGAGTGTTCTCAGGCCCCCAGACTCTCACACTGGGTAGGATTTGGTGTGGCACACCTGGGTAGAATCATACCCAACTTTCCGGAAGGTCTTGGTTATTCTGATTTGCTTAAACACAAGAAGCCATGTTGATGGCTGACTGACAAAGATGGGCTGTAGAAGAAAATGGAATGGGTCCCCATGTGCTTCGAAGAAAGGTCACTGGGCCACTGCCCAGGCAGCCCTTGGTGGCATGACAGGGTCCAGCTGGAGCTCTGGGAAAGGGTGGTATTGGCTGGGGGAGACTGTGCTCACTGCCACAGGGGGAGATCTGGGCGCTGCCCTCACCTGACAGTGCTTTGTTGCTGACTTTCCTGGTCTTTGCTCCTAATTCCCTGCTGTGTGTGTGATAAATGGCCTCCTGCATGAATGAACGGTCTGGACTTCCTAGCCGAGAGCTCTCAGAGTGAGCTAGGAGAGAAGGGCCTGCACCCAAGCTGCTGGGCAGGCAGCTTGGTGCTATGGGGTCCCTGCTGTGAAGGGAGCTGTAAAATGTAACCCCCATCGCTGGGGAGCCTGAACCCTTAGTCATCTGACTCACTGCTAATCTAATCTTATGGATCGAGCAGAGAGTGATGGAAGCTGTGCCTCTGGAGACCAACGCGGGACACTTTCCTGTGTACCCAACCCCCAACACTCAAAACTACAACATCCACTCCAGTGTCTCCCCCTTCAGACCAGGGAAGCTGACAGACAGAGCCTCTTCTGCCCCACCCCAGAATCGGAGGTCCCCAACCTGGACACAAAAGCCTCCTCCTCAGTTACCTTGGGTCCCAGGCTCCAACCCAAGCAGCTCAGGAAAGCATCCCAGCTCCTGGGCAGATCTCGGCTCTGGTCTCTAATGGGGCAAGCTCTCAATCCATGGCTCTGGGCCCCCTTAGCATTTCCCTTCTTGGTACTGTCTTTCTTTTTGTACAGCAGCCTTGCTGAAACAGGATACCACAATACTTGCTCACCCCAGTTCCTCTCTCTTGCTCTCTGGTGCGATCTGAGGGGTGCGTGAACCCTTGAGGCCTTCAGGGCTGGGCTTAGGAGCTCCTCCCACCAGCGGGCATCCCAGCCACCCTTTCTCTTGCTCTTTGATTGGTCTGAGCTCTCGGTCAGTTTCAAGTCAAAAATCCCTTTCTAGCTTAGACAAGGATGGGTCTCTGGGTCAGAGCCAAACCTTGCAGTTTCTATGAAGGGGAAAAAAAGGCCTTTTTGACCTAGAAGAGAGGTTCCAGTGTAGGTTTTCATGTGTATCAGGTAGTTATCTGTGTAAGGATTTTCTCTTTTCTTACTTTACTTCTTCCCAATCCTGGTGTTGTAAAGGCTTTTTGCTCTTCTAAAGTACTGGTATTTTTTTTTTCAGAATTCTGGAATGAGGTCAGCTCTGAATTTCCTCCTTTCTGAAGCAATGGGACGGGGGACAGGGGGTAGGGGAAGGTGAAAAGATGGTGGTTGGGTGGCTGGGAAATCAGGGAGCAATAGCAGGCGGAATCTTATGAAAATATTTCCTAGTCCACTGAACTAGGAAATGTGGGGAAAAACTAAAAGGAACTTATCTGTGTGCATTAAAAAGAAACTATTACAAATGTGATAGTCAGGAAATTTTCAAGAAGTTCAGTATAAGATGGTGGAGAGGGAACCGGATTGGGACAAGTTGACTGAGTAGCTTTGTAACCTTTGTGCAATTCATCTTGTCTGAATGGTCCATTCAACGTCTGAATGGATGATTTATGTGGCTCCCATGAAGTCTAAGACTTCACATGTGAGGCACGTAATGAGACTTTTTAATAGCTGTGATAAGGTAACAATTATTAAGAGGTTGGGAGTATGTCACGATCTTCTCAGGTGCCTACTACTGCCTCCATTCTCTGAGGAGAAGAGAGCAGGAGGAGGCAGGGGAACATGAAGAGGATGGATTCTCAAGCACTGGGACTGAAGGGAAACGACATTCCCTCAGGATGAGAGACAATAGCCCAAGGTCCTGCGCCTGAAGCTTGGCACATGGAAATGGGAATGAGGACAGAGGGGCTGGGGAGCCCAAGATGGCAGAGTAAGAGAATGTTATGGGCACAGAAGTATGAGAAGGTTCTGGGAGTTTAGGGCGCTAGAGCATAAGAGAGGACAGGTGACGGTAATAGGAGTTCCTGTGGGCCAACTATTTGGGTTCCACTGAAAGTCAGAAAGAAATGTGTATGAACAGAGTGAAGTAAGTCAGAAAGAGAAAGACAAATACTGTATGCTAACACATATATATGGAATTTAAGAAAAAAAAATGTCATGAAGAACATAGGGGTAAGACAGGAATAAAGACACAGACCTACTAGAGAATGGACTTGAGGATATGGGGAGGGGGAAGGGTAAGCTGTGACAAAGTGAAAGAGCGGCATGGACATATATACACTACCAAACGTGAGGTAGATAGCTAGTGGGAAGCAGCCGCATAGCACAGGGAGATCAGCTCGATACTTTGTGACTGCCTGGAGGGGTGGGATAGGGAGGGTGGGAGGGAGACGCAAAAGGGAGGGGATATGGAAACATATGTATATGTATAACTGATTAAATTTGTTATAAAGCGAAAAAAAAAAAAAAGAAATGTGTATGAAGATTGAACTCCCTTTTAGGGCTATGCATTCAATGGGATACCACCTCTACTTTAACTGGGGTTTAGAGAGGTTACATGTGTGAGTTCAAGGTCACACAGGTTTGCCTGGCATCAGAGCCTGAGCTTTTAACACTATGTTCTGAGAATAATACAATTAATAAGGTTGTCATACCTATCTATCTATATGGACAGAGAGAGAAACACACACACACACACACACACACACACAACTCTGAAAACAGAGAACGTACCTTATTTTCAAATGCCCATGAAGTGTCAAAAACTTCATCGTATTGATCATAAAGCAAGCATCATTAAAAAAAAGCAAACATTAGTGTAATGCATTGAAAATAGACAGGATTTGACTTTTAGTCTGCTGCTGCCCTCAATCAGTTGTGTGAGTTTGGCTTATTATTTTATTACTATCCCAATTTCTTCATTCGTAAATGGGGAGGGCCCCTTCTGGAGCTGATATTTTCTGCTTCTTTGCTTTCTATTTAAAAATGTATTACCCTCAAAAGAATGATGTTGGACCCTTATCACATAAATAAAAATGAACTCAAAACGGATCAAAGACCTAAATGTAACAGCTAAAACTATAAAACTCTTAGAAGAAAACTTAGGGCAAAATCTTCAGGACATTGGATTTGGCAATGATTTCTTGAATGTGACACCAAAAGCACAATTTGGGATGATGAAAAAGTTCCAGAGATGGATAATGGTGGATGGTTGCATAACAATGTGAATTACTTAAGTAGTGCCACTAAACTGTACAGTTAAAAATGGTTAAAATTCTAAACTTTATGTCGTATATTTTACCACAATAAAAATTATTATATTTCATGCATACAAAAGAATATAGAAAAAAGCAAACATTAAAACAACTTTATATCTTACAGCAGGATTTTCTAACCATAGTACAGTAAAATTAGAAATAAATAGCAGGGCTTCCCTGGTGGTGCAGTGGTTGAGAGCCCGCCTGCCAATGCAGGGGACACGGGTTCGTGCCCCGGTCTGGGAAGATCCCACATGCCGCGGAGTGGCTGGGCCCGTGAGCCATGGCCGCTGAGCCTGAGCGTCCAGAGACTGTGCTCTGCAACAGGAGAGGCCACAACAGTGAGAGGCCTGTGTACCGCAAAAAAAAAAAAAAAAAAAAAAAGAAAGAAAAGAAAGAAACAGCAAAAGTTGGAAGAAATAAACATTTCAACCTCTTGGGAAAAAAATCCTCCTGGTTTGCTCTTGAAATATAGAGGAAACCAAATCTGTAACTAAGAATGACTTGAAAACAATGCTAATGAGAATATTAAGAACAAAATCTATGAGATATGGCCAAGGCATAGTCTTAAATATTTTTGTATTCGTAGTCTTAAATATTTTCATTACTTAAATAAGGGGGTTTAAAAACAAATTAGCCATTTATTTATTTTCAAATAAATTTCTAAAAAAAGAAAGGAGGTAAGAATAAAAGGGAGATAAAAGGGGAAAGCAATAGAATAAATTGGAATTTAGAGTAGAATTCATTTATTTATTCATAAATAAATTCAGGAACTGGTCCTCGTGTGTGTTTGTGGAGAGAGGTATAAATACCAATAGAAAACAAAAGCAGTAAAATAAACTACTAGCAAGCCAAATCAATGTAAAAAAGCAAAAGTGTACCTGTAAAAATGTATAAATGATACATGGAAAGTAAATATAATTCAATGGAAACTAAAATAAATTTAGAGTTATTTGTGTAACTATGCTAGTGTTTTGAAAATCTGGATAAGATGGATTTAAGAAACTCTGCTTTACCAAATTAGACTCAAGTAGAGATAGATAGTCTAATCATCTGCCTGCCTCTACCTGAGGGTCCCCTTCCTCTAGTGTGTGTTAGTAAAGAGAAGGATTTAGATCAGGCCCTTGTTGAGTTGACCACCTGGCATTTACTGGCTGGCATTCTGTGCTTCTCCTCACTATTTCCAGGTCCCTTTGTTGATGGCCATATCCTGAACTTTGGGATATGGTCGCCTTGATAGATGCTGAGCCCTCTATGAGCTCCCATGAAGGGGTGAATATAGGATAAGAAACACTATGCTTTAGAACCCTGTTGCTTTACCCTTCACAACATCACACAGGGAGGTATAGGATTATCAGATTTTATGGTAGGGTTGGGGTAATGACCGGGAATCTCAATTATGAAAGAAAAAATTTTAAACTGTACGCTAGTATGACTTTTCCTATACTCCAAGAAACAGCACTATGAAGTTAACCCCTAGTTAACCCATGGAGGGCCCCCTATGGGTGCTACTAGTTCTAATCTTGTTCCCCCTTTCCACTCTACTGGATGACTCCTTATTCATTTTTTGGGAAATGGCAACCTTGCTCAAAAGAAGTTGTCCCTCCAGTATTTTCTTAGCAATGCCTTCCTGAAGTCTAAGTTATTCACTTTAGAATAAGTTCACAGACATTCAACAGAATAGTGCCTGGTGGCCTTGGCAACCCAAATTTTGCCGAAGGTACCAGGGGTGTTTGGTGAGGGGAGCTTGGAACTCTAAGTCCTGCAGAGCAGCTCAGGGTGGGCATACTTAAGTCTGTTCCCATTCAAGTTTTCCCCAGTGCAGACTTACAGACTTTCCTCTTTAGTCTTCCAAGTGTCTAGCTGCTAACTGTTTAATCAGATGTCCATACAAACATCCCTAGGACAAATATTCATTCTCAGAGGTGATACAGTCTAAACTCATCAGGAGAAGATAAATATCTTCTGAACTTGTCCATTTGCAAGTTTGCTTCTCTAACAGTGGAGTTACAACTTCACATTCATGGCAGGACAGAATTCTCAGTCCTCTTTTTTGTTGCTTTATGTCATCATTGTTGATAAGAGGACCTTTTACTGTACTAAAACCTCCAAGTTACGCTGTGAGAGATGATCAGTATTGGCATGAGATTCATCTATTGTATAGACGCTAAGAATCTGAAAGGCTTAACCCCAATGCACAGCTAACTGTGGATCCATTCTTGTGGGTCTCAGCACTGAGCAAGGAACAGGTTACTTTTCATCTGAGCCTCCTGAGAAGGACCATCTCACTGGCTTTGACCTGGAAGGGCCCAGACAGGATGCAACTTTAAGCCTGAGGCTGGGGTGGAAGGTGTGTGCATACGTACGTGCGTGCGTGCGTGCGTGTGTGTGTGTGTGTGTGTGTGTAAGAATGGACAGATAGAAAAGTGAAGAAGAAGGTAGGCCAGAAAAGGAGGGCCTCCCAGACACCAATCTGTTTGGACTAAAAGGAAAAACTGGGTGTTAGTCTTCAGAGCAACTTAGTTTCTCCCTTTAGACTTTGTTTCAGATTGTGTCCCCTTGGGCCTGTCAGAATACAAAATAAGGCTTATCTCCGAATCAAATATCATCATGAGTTATCCCCTAGGTATGCCATACCCCTTTCTGAACCTTGAAAACTACTGCTTTTTAGGGTTCAATTAAAGCACTGCCCTCCTCTCCCCAGGGTGAGTTGTCCAATAACAGGACTCTGAGAACTTCTAGTTTATCACTAAAAAGCCACCTTATTTATTAAAAACAATATACTTACCTAAATTACTCAGCTACCAAAAGTCACTTAAGAAGAAATTAAAAATATGAAGCTTCTATTCTTTAAAACATGCTTTCACTTACTCTACTTCACTTCCACAAGCCTGGGTCGTCAGAGCCAGTAACTAACTGTCTGAAGCCAAGAATTCTAAGAACCTCAACCATGGTAACCGTACACACCAACACTGTAATTCCAGAGACGTTTGCTCTCTGGTAAGATTAGGTTATTTGATAGTGTTATCCTCTTTCTGAAACTGACAATTTTCCTTCCTAGTTTAAATTGTCATTTTTTGGCCACAGCTTCAGTTAAACAATACCAATTATTTCACAGATGGCTTCACATTCCCAAACTGTAATGTCCTCCAGAGCCTTTTCAATACATCTTACATCTACATTTCTACCCTAACCTTTCAGATCTGTTTTATACTCAGCACAATCTATTATCCATAACAGAGAATATTTTAGTTGATGCAGTAAAATGAACCCAGACTGATCTCACCAGAGCGCTGACATGTTAGATGGCTGTCAGCCTGCTCTGCAGAGAGCATTCCTGGGCTCTGAAGACCAATAATGAAAGCAGCTTGGTGGAGAAATGGGTCAGAAGGCCTTCAGATTTTCTTTCATTTTCTTTTTTTTCAGTTCTATAAAGGGGTAATCTGATACCCTTAAAATAATTTTTAAAATAGAAAAAGAAAGACCTCATCTTACCACCCAAACACAAATTAGTTTCATATTTTTTACATTCCCTTCTAGTTTTTGCCTGTATGCACACATCTTTTTCTTTTTAAATATAGATTTTGTGTTGTGAATCTACAGTTAAGTGTTTTCTTTCCACTTGATACTGTATTATAAATAGTTTTCATGTTTTTACCTTTTTTCACATTTTTACTTTTTAGTGTTGTCACAATCTTTCATAATGTGAGTGTGCTACGATCTGTTTAATAATTTCCTTATTATTGAATGACAGCCATGCCTCCCTAGCATTGTTCAGGATAATGATAAACCACTGGTTAATACCATTTAATAGACATAAAAATAACTATGAGTTATAATATAATTTTCTGTGATTACAATGATAAATTCAGAGCTGGGATAACTTTCAACTTTGGAACAAGATTACTTTATGTATCATATCTGATACGTCCTGTTGCTCACTCTGAAGGGTTTTGCCCTGAATGGCAGCCCAGGGCAATAGAGCAGCAAGGGTGCTCCAAAGTAGGCCTGCCTGTGTTGGAAGCCTGGCTTCACCTTTACTGCCTGTTTCAGATTAGTAAATTATTTAACCTCTTTACATCTCAGTTTCTTCCTCTGTAAAATGACTATAATGATAATCCCTACCCTATGGGGATTATTTAAAGATTATATGACCTAACACTTATATAGTACTCAGTACATGTTAGCTGTAACTATTATTTTAGCCCTTGTGACCTGTCAGTGGTGGAGGTAATGGATCCTCAGTTGGATCTGCAGTTGTATGAATACGAAGGAGTGCTTTCAGTGAGTTTTTGTCTGGTATAATTTCACAAGTATATCTATAGGATAAAAATGTTTAAAGTTATCACTTCAAAAGACCAATAAACATGTGGAACCTCTCCATCCATGAGATGATGCCAAAAGTTAAAATATGTAATCTTTTGACAATCTAAATATCTTTATTATTATTATTTTTGTGTGCTTAATAAAATATGTAACTTTAAAAAAATTTTTTTTTATTTTTTATTTTGTGGTACACGGGCCTCTCACTGTTGTGGCCTCTCCCGCTGCGGAGCACAGGCTCCGGACTCGCAGGCCCAGTGGCCACGGCTCACGGGCCCAGCCGCTCCACGGCACGTGGGATCCTCCCGGACCGGGGCACGAACCCATGTCCCCTGCATCGGCAGGCGGACCCCCAACCACTGCACCACCAGGGAAGCCCTGTGTATCATTTTTGACTCACTGTTTAAAGACACCAGAGGAACAATAAGAAATACCAAGGCATATTTCTGAAAATTACACAGATGAGCACACACCGTTGATATGTTCTAATAATATATCACAGAAGGACACAGTTCACAACAAAGTAAATTTTCACTCAGCAAGTGTCCATTGAACCCTATAGGTCTTATCAAAGCTATCAGCTTCTTGGATAAAATGCTAGTACTCCCCCCCGCACCTCCCCTACCATGTGTAGTGTGAAAGGGAGGTGCAATGACAATGATTCTTCACTGAGATTAATTTGTACCCAATTCAGAAAGAGATTTTCTCTGGGTCCTAAAGTCCCTCAAAACCCAAGAGCCTCCTTGACCAAATCCACAGTCATTAACTTCCCCATCCCACAAGTCCCCTGGGCAAACTGATAAACCCAGGCCTTCCACCCACCTAACAGGTGAGTAACCTAGAGCTGCACAGCACCAATCAGAGCATCCCCATGGGCAAGTAGGTATGGGCTAATGTTTCTTTAGTTCCTGGTGGCTCATCAGCCAGCCAGGAACCAGACACAGAGGCTGCCTGGGGGACTATTCTATACATGGCAAAGAAATGGAGGCAGAAGGTGGGGCAGGAAATGGACTGTAATAGGAGCTGAAGATCCAGCTAGAAAATCAAGGCTCACTTACTTGGGAGAGAGCTGATCCACAGCTCTGGAGAGCTATAGAAAGGCTGTATAGGTGCCTGGGGTACTTCCATCTCCAGAGGTTCCGTTTTGGGCCACACTGCTTCGGGGCTGCAGTTGCCCACACTGCAGTTGCCCACACTGGCTGTTGCTATGGAAGAACCTAGAAAAGAAGGATGTGGGTGAGCAGGCAGGAGCACCACACATGCATATCACCTGGCTCCGAAGCTCTCAAACCTAAAAGGTCCAGCACTGGACCACAACTCAGTGTGGCAGCCCATCAGTAATTCCCCCAACAAACACCAAAAGAAATAAGGCTCTGCTGCTTCTGCTTCCTAATCTTATTAGTTCTCTCATAAACTCATAATTCTGAAAACATGCATTTGCTGATGATTAACAGACAAGTGGGCACTCCCTGGGGTTAAATTAGAACAGGCATGAATGAGAGATTCCCTGTTACAAAATTTGAACCCAGCAATTAAACAGAAACTGGTTGTCTTCCGTAAACTGAACTCAACTAAATTGGTTGATTAGCTTTGAGTAAGTGTTAATGTATAGAAATTCCTTTAAAAACAAACACATACTGTTCTACATGCATGAAACATCTGGAAGGATACTCAAGAACCTGGAAAGATCTGTCTCTCTTCCAGGGAAGGAACTGTTCAGACAGGTTAGAAGGAAAACCTTTCAGCTGATTCCCTTTTTGTACCATTATGAATTTTAAACCATGTAAGAGTATTATTTATTCAAAAGTATCCAGTTAAAGCTTTTAAAAGAGAGAATGAAAAACACATCCTATATCCCTGCTATTGTCAAAGTTGGCTCACTCCAAAGTTTACAGATTTTTCCTCCTAGCCTCACCTTTTAAGCATCTATCCTTCAACAGTTCTTCTTCCTCTGCCCAACAGCTCTGAAATCACAGAGGTTAAGGTTTCTTTGACCCTTTGTGTACGAGTCTGGTTATATCTATGTACCCATTTTACTTTTTTATTTTTAACATACGTTCACATGTTTCCACAAAGGATCCAAGGTGGCCCATAATGTAAGGACACACAATATTAGCTTTAAAAAAACATGGAAAAAAAAAAGGGAAATCATGATCCTGGAAATGGGTTGCATCCTTTTAAGGGGTGAAAATAACAGAATGAGTGAGCCAGAGATTTGGGAAAGGATCTCACATTTCCAAATGTCCAAATCTTAAAATTGCACCAAGTGGGAATGTAGCTGTGGCAATATTAACCTGAGAGAGCTCTATGATCATTGTCTTTACTCATCACTTGGTTGCAAGGTTATAAATGACAGGGTAAGTCAAGGAGGGCAAGTAGACAGATAAGAGTCATTTCCTGATTCTCAAAAGAAGGGGCATCACCTAGGGAAGGGGACTCCAAAATCCTACAGGAATCATCTTGATATACTAAAGTTTCTAGGTGGTAAAAGTATCTCATTTGACCCTAGCAGCCAGATGGAACTTAGAAAAGTAGTGAAAAGCTACTCAACTGAATGCAAGTCATATGACTAGGAGCATGTCAGTGGAAAGTTCAAGTGAAGATGCTGTGGAAGAGCAGTTCACCTTGTGGTTGAGCGTCCTCAGAATGTGCAATGGGAGATGCAGTACCTGCTCTGTCTCACAGTGACCCTCCAACCTCTAAACTCATCTTTCCTGGGAAGCTGAATTCAAAAAGTCAATTTAAAAAAAAGATTAAAGTCTCTAGTAGAGAAATTTTATCAGAGCCTAGTATTAAGAGCTGTAGAGCCACAAGTTTCCCATGATACAGCCTTAGCAGAGGCTGTTAAGGCAGTGACAGAAAATTTGTACCGAGGGAAATAGCAGAAGAGTTTGCCTACAATTCATGAAAATGATCCCTGCACTTGGCCTGAAGGAAATCAGCAAAATTTATAACAGCTTGTGTATTTGTATGCGGGATTGAGAATGAATTTAATTTGTTAATTTCTCTGAATTATCACATAAGATTCAGAAGATGCTCTCTCTGCCTAGAAACCACCTCACTCGGATAACTATGCCTACGGGGTTCCTTTGCCTATGACTCCTACTTGCTAACAGACTGGCAGCCTGGCCCCAGGGCCTGGTCGCTGCTCCCAGTGCAATGGTGGATATGGTGTCAACGGTTGCAAAATCAAAGCCCCTTACATCCTCTCCATGCCTCTGTCCCACCCCCCACCCCACTCACCATTGATGTTCAGGAACGGGAAGGTGTCCTGGATGGGAACGTGGTGCTGTGACTGGTCCAGCTCATCTTCCTCATCTTCTTCATCCACATCATTATCTTTCTCATCCCAAGGAGCAGATCCAGTGGATCCTACCCGAGAAACACACACACACACACACAAAGGTCAAAAGTGAGGCGCTCACGTTGCACTGTCATCCCTGCAGCTGACCCACTGTTCAAGCTAGGCACTGCCAGCACAGAGGTTCCTTGGGTTCAGTGTGCACCCTCAATGCCAAAGAGTGGGAACCAAGGGTGTTCACCCCACTCCCAGCTCCTCCTACGGAGCCCCAGTGCAAGCTCTCATCCCCTCCCCTATCCAGGAGCTGCAGACCCTACTCCCTTCTCCTAGAAATCTTTTAATTCCTACTCTAAACCCCTTTCTACACATTAGCATCCCTTCTAAGGACCCAAGGAGCACAGCTTCTCTCCTTTATAAGCTTACTGTGAAGACAGACCCTTCCCTCATGGCAGAGCCTCACTAGATTCACTGGAGGTCAAGTCTAAATTATCTGGCTCTTAGTCGGAACTTGCTAAACATTGAGTAAATATAGGGATCAGGTGGTATTCTCCTAGGAAAAATACCATACAAATTAAATGATCACTTACCCATCATTTATAAAGAGAACTTAATAGCCTTCATAATGTCATGTCAATTGATTCTTAGAACAGCCTTTGAAATACGCAGGAAAGATGAGAACCCAGATGTTATAGTGAGAGAAGCTGAGGCTCAAAAGGTTGAATGACTTGATTCAATGTCCCACAAGTAGTGAGATGGAAAGACCGAGGTTTATAACTCAGACCTTCTAAGTTTTAATCCCTCCTTCTTCTAAACTACCTGGCCTCTCTTCTCAGTGTTGAGTCCCAAGAGAAGTTATTTTTTATAGAACTCAATACCCCCTCTTCTTTCTAATGCTTTACTATTCCACTGCGTGGGCAGGAAGAGTGTGCTGAGTTTATATCTTTTGTTCTCTGGGTTCTTTCTAGGGACAGATTTCTTGCTTTATTTACCAGTCTTCAACTTTGTAAGCGAGGCAACTTCCAAGTCGACTATCGCTTTAAGGGTCCAGCCCGGAACCTGGCACACTGTCCACCTTCTCCCCAGCAGCTGGGGCCTCACCTGGGTTAATGATAGAGCCCTGGGGCTGGGGGATGTCACACACTTGATATATCTTCACTGGGTTCATGGGCACCTCCTTGGTGCCGTCGTACATCAGGTTGAATTCCCTGCTCTTGTTGAGCGCACAGCAGAGGTGGGCCTTCCATTTAGCTGGGTCGGGGTCGTCCACCCCTTCCTGGTACTTCCCCCATCTCCACAGCCCAGGCCTGAGGGATAGGAAACTGCAGTGAGTGCCTGCTTGTTGCCCAGAAACACTGGAAAGTGTGCCCGCCCTCCCTCATACAGACACAGATACACACAGCCCTGCCTGACCGCCCCATCACCCCAACTCCAATTTACAGAGACTGCAGCAGAAAACACCACGCTGGGGACCAGGCAAGGCAGGGCCTGAGAGAAATTAAGCCAAATGCAAGTACAATATTTTAAAAAGAGGAGCCTCATCTCAAGTGCTTGTGCCAACATCATCTGTCAAGACTACAATGGCCTTAATGAAGGGTTGAAAATAAAGAAAAATCTGGAACAAGTGTACACCAAAATACTAATGGTAACTTTTGGATAGCAAGATTTCAGGTAATTTTGTTTTGTTTTGTTTGCCTTATTTGTTTTTCACATGAATTGCTTATATAATGAGAAGAGAAAGGGAGGTGGCGTATGATATGAAGAATTTAGGCTTGCTGCTCCCTCTCCCTTCAGTCTTTAATCTGATGCACAAATAACTGTTGAAACCAAGTACCTTTAGGAGTAGCAGCCCATAGGTGGGCAGGAAGAACGCTCTGGGGGTTCAGCTTGCCTCAGTGTGAGGCTGAGGGCCCCAAGTCCTAAAAAACTCACACCACCTGCCTTTCCCTGCTTCCTCAAACTCCCACATTGAGAACATTTTGCTAGGAACACCAGTGGCTGGTGGCCTGGGCCAAAACCAGTGTGGCCCCGCCTCTCTGGTTTTCAATTTCCAGGTCTAACGGGCATTTATGTGTCTGTTCACGGGATATCAGCCTTCCCCCACTGTTAACGTATCTCAGATGTCTACACTTTCTTCAGGGCTGTGACGTATGTGCTGGTGCAGAAAAGGGGGATGTCTTTTGCAGAGGACTCAAGGTCAGGAAGCACACGGCAGCTTGTTCAAGTGGACAGGGCACATCGCTTGTCCAGTCCCAACTCCCTGCCTCTGCTCCTGAACTAGACTACTTCCTCAAGCCGAAATGGAACTTTTCCGGCCCCATCCTTTGAGCTCTCTGGTCTCCCTCAGTCAATCCCTGCAGAGCCTCACAATCATGAGGAAGCTTCTCGCAACAGCCGAGCTAAATCCTTCTCCTCCAATGCACTCATTTCTTCTTACCATCTTCTCAGACCTGGGGGCTCCTCCACTTGATGTGCAGTATGGAATGAAGCAGTTTGACAAAGCTGCTGCCCTTGGGCACTCAGCAGGCTCCATTCCATCCAACCCCCTGTAGGGGATTTCAACCTCATCAGTCCCTAGTGTCGGAGAGGCACGTCTCCAGTTGCCCCTGGCAGTACCTGGCTGCTGCCTCCTCACGTTTTCCTCTCTCTTTGCTTGATCCTCCGTGCCCACTCCCACTCTGGCCCCATCCAGCTGGCTTGGGCTGTGCTGACTTTGGCACAGGTCTGCAAAATTTCTGTGGCTCCCTGAATCCCTGCCCCTCCACAGAGAGCAGCCAGACTAACATCCTGCTCACAACACAGCCATTCCCCAGGGCCCACTCAGATGATGCAGAGAACCTGAGGCTGATGCAGCAGAGGGTGGTACCCACCACATGACAATCGTTGTGCTTTATAAACATCCCTTATTCAAAGCCATTCTGAGTCTTGCCTCTGAGATTCTGGTCACTGGGCAGGTCCCTATTTCTCTTCCTAAAATGGACACAGTCTCTGCATTTTCATGGCAATTTACGAGTCCCTTCCCACACACTGATTTCACTCAATTCTCACAACAATCCTGTGAGGCAGGCAAGACTGGTTTTAGCCCCATTTTACTGAAGGGGAAGCTAAAGCCCAAAGAGATTATGTGACTTGTTCAAGACCACACATGCAAGGGATGGTAGTAGGATCTGAAGCCAGGTCTTCCAGCTCCTGGTCAGAAGGGGCCGTCTGATAATGGGGGAGCTGATAGGCCTGGGTTCAAACCCTAACCCCACCGCTTATTGGCTATGTGACTTGGGCAAGTTACTTAGCCCCTCTGAGACTCAGCTTCTGCATCTGTAACATGAGGGTGCCGCCCCCCTTACAGTGTTCTCGAGAAGCAAATGAGATAATGGACCTAGGGTATGCAGCAGGCACCCACTTAATGCTAGTCAGAACGGCCCACACCCCATATCCTGCCAAAGGCCTGTCAGAGCTTGGGATCTGTGAAAGCACCCTCACTCTTCTCCTGACACCCAGGCCCTCCCTTAGCATTCTGCAAACAGATACACAGATATAAGTAGGACAAAGCAGCTTCCCACAGCCAATTTTTCCTCAAGCCCTAAGCATACAGAACATTCTCACGAGTGGAGCTTTCAGGAACCAGTCTCCTCCCACATGGCCAGCCACCACCAGGCACTTCAACAGCAAGTCCAGTTTCAGACCAAGGCCACAGCGAGAGGCCAGCTGGGCCAGGGCAGGCCCATCCCCCTCTGATGCCAGCTCCAGTAGTTGGTGCTGATTTACAGATGTTTTCCTTACCACTTTCATATCATTATTTAATGTTTACATTAAAAGCATTCATTTACTTTCTAATATTCACAGGCCAATTTTTCTTCTACCTCTCATCTCTACACCCAATATAACTGAGTTGGGTGGGAAACAACTCTAAGTTGGCTCTCTCTCCTTAGAGGTATGAGCCCACCTTTCCTGGCCCAGTCTCAGCAAGAACCTGGAGCATCAATCTTGAGAGGCTCAGGGCAGGGACTGGATTTCACTTCTGACTTCCAACTTACAGTCAGGGAAGAAATGGGCAAACTCATTTCTCCGTGTCTCGGGAGTGCAGGAACTAAAGCTACTCATGAGATGGAAGACTGACCAGCACAGAGAAGTTGGTCTGGAGCAGAGGCATGGGCTCCGGAGTTACAAACCACATAATACCCCTTCCCACAACGAGCTTCCCACCTACTTCTGTCTTAGACTTGGGTTTCACTGACATTTTATGAAATGCCACGTGATTCAATCTTAGTTTCAGTGAAGCAAAATAACTCTCACATCAGAGCTACTCTTCAGTTAGGAAAACATATTTGTAGAATAAAAACCTGTAATTAAATCACCTTTCATTTTTAAGCGGAGGTTATGGATGGGGCAAAAGGTTTTAACATCAAAAGAAAAACTTGCAAAGGGCCCTCGACACCCATTCTACAGGCTGTTAGGAGCCTGCGAACACTCAGGAGTTCTGCCCTGATCTGGACAGCCATTCCCGGGCCAGAGCAAGAGCCCTGAGCGAATGAAGGGTTGATTGCTGGCTGACCCTTGGGAGTTCTAGAACAACATACACAGCATACACACACTTATAGGAGTTTAGCCAATCACACCTGGGATCCCTTGGGATGTGAGTTGAGTAGCTTTGACCAATGGGAAAGAATAAATGGCCTCAACCATAACAGACATGCCCCAACAAGAGAAATTACTATGCCTGCTAAGTTTGCCCCTACCCCCCATCATAAACATTCTTTTTGTTGCATCAGCATTTTGGATCTAGTACCTTCTTCAAGCCAAAATTGAAAACAGGAAAACAAAAAACCAGAAAGGTCTGAGAGAACTGGAAAACACTTCAAGTCAGATGGTAAAAGAATACCTTGACCTTGAAAATGGTATTTTCCTCCTCTTGGTGGGGGCTATGCCGGGTGGCATGTTTCTAGGGAATCTGGAAGCGTTTGGAGTCCCTATGTAGCCAGATGAGCCCAGGGTACAGGCCACTATCCACTTGGGCCACCAACCAGGGCTTCAGCCGAACTCTGCGGGGGTGGAGAGCCATGATCTGGGTTGGGGGGAGGGGGAAGAAATGGGGAGAGGAGAATTAGGCCAGCCCCTGGGAAAAGTTCCCAGCCACTGTTCCCATATGATAGAGCTACAGTTCCATTAGATTACAGCAAAGAAACTAAATATGGGAATAAACTGTGCCAGGTGGGGCAGAAAAGAAAACGGGTTAAAAGGTTCTTTTGATTCTTATTCCAAAGCCATTTATTTTTCATGCTCTAGCCAAATCAGACTTATCACGTAAGTAGATCGCATTTCTTCTATTTAAATCCTGAGGCAGAAAAATAAAGAGATGATGTCATCCCTGCTGGAAAACAGTCCTTCCGCAAGTACCAAGGGAAGAGAAGAGAAACTGCTCTTTTCAATCTCATCTCGGGAGAAGGAAGAAAAAAGTTATGGAAATAGCAGGTATATAGGCAAGAACTTGAAGCATGCTCTCTTTTTAGACAACTAAGGTGAATGGGAATATTTTAGTAAGAAATGACACCATCATGATGAGAGAGAAGTAGGTGAGGGATGGTCCCTGGTTCCAAAGTCCTCACTTACATAGATGAGCAGGCAGTGTATCCACAGGGATCTGAGAGCTGGGCCTCAAGTCAGTTTTCCTTTCTCTGGGCCACCCAAAGTTTCTGCACCAAAAAAAAAAAAATGCGGGGAGTGGGGGTCTGAGCTGGTTATCCCTACGACAATCCAGTGTCTAGGAGAAGGCTTGGGAGCACTGGAGACAAAGTGTAAGAACCCTGCCCTGTATCTGGGTCTGGTAAAGCTAAGATGCCCTAGAATGATCAAATACCACAGTTCCTAACCTTATAGAGTACTAAAACCAGTCATAAGACAAGCTCTGTACTGCTGGGACAGCCTCCTCACCTGGGTCTGTTTACCTCCCCACAGAGGCTGAATTGAACTGATTGGTTGCTGGAGCCAGCCTGGGTAAAGTCTGCAGTTGATTCTCATAAAGGGCATAGCATAGCAGATAACATTGGTGGCAGCGGCCAGCGCTCAAAGCGGGGAAACAAAGGCCTGCCCAGATTGGGTGCCTAAAGGAAAAAGCAGTTACTGGAGAAGTGTTTGCCTGGGGTGTTGTGTTTAGATTTTTTGGCGTTCTCATTTCTCTTTGTTTTTACTTCGGGTGAGAAAGGCCTGCAAAAGAACGTTCACTCAACAAATATTTGTCCGTCAGCTACTGTGTGACAAGGGCGACATTAGTTACTAAACACAATGTTCTCATCAGACTTCTTGAAGAAATTCACATTGGAATTGCTCAAACATCCACTGACCTGAGAAAAGGAAGATAAATAAGTCACCGTCCCACCCAGAAAGATTCCCACCTGGATCGCGGTTCAGAACCCAAACCAGCTGAGTCAGCTGAAGGCTCCCCCGAAGGCTCCCCCTCGGAGGAACTTAGCTTAAGGGGTGGGTCCTAAGGCCACTTCTCTCCCCAGCCAGGCTCCCAACAAATGGGAAAACTCAAACCCAGCTCGGTCACTGGCACTTTAAGAGCAAGGCAGGGCCTGCTCTCACCTGAGCCTTCTGACCCAATTACCAAGTTCTGCAACTGAAACCTTCCCCCCTGGGGGCAGCTCACAGTGGGTAGGTGAGGTAGCACTCGGTATTCAAGTGCCCCCCACCCCCATGTTCTTGGCCTTGGTGTAGGTTGCTATGTAGGACTGCAAAGTCAAGCTATCAAACCATGGTGAACATTTACCTTATAAGGAGGAGGGAATGCATATTCTCCCCAGGGCAAGTTCTAGCCTTCTCTTCCTCAGTCCTGGCCTGCAGGAAGGGGGATGGGGTAAGGGAAGAACAAAGAGAACAGGGAAATGGGCAGCAAACTGGTCCACCTAGTGAGGGGCTTTCGAGAATTTCTGTTGCAATATTGGTCAGTCTTGTGTCGAGGTCTGGCAGACACGTGAAATCCACCTCTTGACAGATCATGGGCTTTGAAGAAAAAGGCTTATCCTAGTTGATCCACGCACATCAAAAAAAATTAAGGCAACCAGGCAAACGCAAGGAACTGCACAGAGTGATGGGGAGGGAGAGGCAGCCACCGTTAGAGGTCAATGACTAAGATCTAGAGCCCTGTGTTCTCAGCAGTCTCCCAAGATGGCAGTACACAGGAGCAATGCTGCCCCAGCCTCCTCCTCCTCTATGCCCCACCTCCATCACAGCTAACCCTCTCCACCTTCTGAAAGTCCACCGAGATCTCCTCCACCTGCCACCCAGCGCCTAAGACTATAAGAACAGGCAGAGAGGGAAACTTTGGAAGCAATCAAAATCACAGAGAAAAATATCTAATTAGACATTCATAGGTTGCAATATCAAGTAGCCATTAACATCGAGGCATCTGAAGAATTTTTACTGGATTTGGGAAAATGTTTAAATATGTACTTAAGGGGGAAAAAGGCATCATACAATATTGACTGTATAGTAGTATCTCCATCTTGTAACAGGACGCGCACTTGTGTACATAAGCACAGAGAATTTTTGAAAGGGAAACAAATAATACATCGATGCGACAAGAAGTTCTTAGTGGTTACCTGGTGATAGGACTGTGGGTGGATTTTATACGTGCCTAAGTACTTCTATATACGATTCACATTTTCCTACAATGCTGTGTGTCGATTCACAACTTAAAAACAAAACACTACAAGTAGTATTCTTTTTAACCACAAGAAGCGGAGACATTTCTTGGTCACTGGGAGATATAAAAGATGATGGCCTTCAGCTAATGAAACCATGGTAACAACAATCCTCTACCTACATAGGCTTAACAGTTTTTTCATGCGCTTTTGTTTAACGTGTCTGATTTCATCCTCATAATGAAATGATCATCCCCATTGTTATCATCCCCATTTTACAGCTGGGTTAACTGAGGCACAGCAAAGTGTTTTATCTGGGGCCTGGACCCAACACTTCTCAGTCAGAGTGTGCTGTACCATATCCTGCCACTGCACCCAGCCTTCTAAGTCCCTTCCTTCTTCTATACACCAAGAAAGTAAATGAAAGACATCAACAAAGATCCAAGCAGCATGGAGGGCCAACGAAGTGGTTAGGGAGGAGACTGCATGACACCCACCCTTAAACACACCTAAACCAGAGTTCTCTTTCAGAACACTCTCACCACCCAAATCCCAATGCCCACAGAACAAGCTTAGCCTACTTTAACTCAGCTCTGGCATCTCTAGCTGCCATCACAGCAAAATTCAAGGCCTGTGTCTCCAACAGGTATTCAACTAGCCAAAGAACAAAGATTTAACCCATCCACTCCCCTCATACTGGGCACTGAGCAGGGACACTATCAACCTCCCCAAGGCATAAACCACTCAATCTCACACCCCCATTCCAGGGAACAGGTCCCCTACAAACACCTGTACTGCCGCCTCTGCAGCCCCTGCCCAGACTAGTTTCCAGGGACACGGCCACCCCAAAGCCAAGATTCAGTCGTCAGTGGTTTTGCTCAGAGTAAAACACACACCCTCATTTCTTGCAGACAGGCCTCCGGAGTGGTCCTGCTTTTTCCCTTCCTCCTGGAGAGACCTGAAATGCCATCTTCCACGTTCCCCAGTCTTTCCTCCGTTTAGTTTAGTCCTGTTCAGGGGTAAATTCTGGGCCTCGAGCCATAATGCCCACACCCTGCCTCCCTGCTTGATTGAAGTTGGCGGCTGGAGAGGGAGCTACAGGGCAGAGGTGCTGCTGTCACCCAGGAGACAAACATCGAAAACTACTCTCCTGGGTCAGCATCAGCTTTCACCAACCCCTACTCAAACACCTTCTTCCTCTCCCTTCCCTGGCTTCCACTTCTGACATCCACCAAGAGAGCAGGGCTGGGGTAGGGATGACCCCTTTACCACACAGCAGGCTCCCTGTGAACAGTGGCACCCTGGACCTGCTTTCCAGTCAGGCCTGGAAGACTTTCCCCACTTCTCTATACCAGCCCTCCAGCCCTTTCAGGCGAAGAGGGCCTCACCCCCAGAGCAACCACACACGGTGCCACCGTCGCCAGCACGTAGCTTCGCTACTTGGAAATTCACAGGTGTCTCTCAGGCCCAGGGCAGGGGCCTGACTGTGCTAAACAAATCCCAGGAGAGGAAACAAACGATAAAGTTACTGGCCGGCCCGACGCGCAATTTCCCAAAACACCCAAGATCAAGCGCCGGCCGGCCTGGGAAATCCCCTCTTCGGGATCCAGGGGCCTGCGGAGCCGTGGGCTGGGAGGACCAGCGTGGTGGAGGAGCCTTAGCGCTCCCCGACGGCTGGTGGGTAGGGGCCCGAGAGCGTCACTCTCCAGTTGGGCGGGAGGGAAAGGGAGTCGACAGAAGTAGGGGGTCGGTAAGGGCCCAGCGCCCCCCCGGGCTAGGACCGCCCGAAAGCTACCTGAAGCAGAGCGATGGGCACCCAGCCCTACAGGCTATCCCCAAACAAACAGATGTCCTTAAGCAAGCGTTCCTCACCCCCACAAACTCTGGAGGGGACGCTTCTTCACCGGCGGGCGTGTCCTCTCTCCCTCAAGCGAGGCTCCAGACGTTGGCGTCCCCACCTTTCTTCAATCCGGCCGCCAGAAGCGAACGTCCCTCCGAACCAAGTCCCCAGTTAGGATCACCCGTCGCCACTGCTCTCCTCGGCTGCTTGGGCAAGCAACACCTGGCTCTGCGCAGGTAAGGACTGCAGGCCCCGCTCCCGGTCCCACACCGGCCCTCACCTTCCCCGCCCAGGTGAGCCAAGCTCACGTCAGCGCCTCGCCTCGGGACGCCGCGGACCCATCTGCCGTCCGGCCACGCCTCCCAGGTGTGGCCACGCCCCACTGCGTTCAGGATTGGCGGGTTGCGAGAAATATGATACTCCGTGTTCCTGGGCAGCCCAGCACCCCACCAGCCCCTTCCCCACCGCCCTCCCCCGCTTCTAATCCGGGCTGAGAAAATTCCGGGACTGGGGTCTAGACCTGACCCCTTGGGGCTAGTGGTCTTCTGAACTGGAAGCAACTGGGAGGAAAAATAAGTCGAAAAGACTTAGATCTAAGTCGAGAAGGTGCCTCCCTTCCTTCATGCCCCATAATCCCCCTGCGATGTGGAGACAGTTAACTACAAATAAGGATTTAGAGATTCTGTGTTGGCCCTAATACCTGTGGGCCTGTATAAGTGGAGTGGGGTATGGGGAAGGGAGGGACTCGGGACACTTGGTCCCTTCTGAGGGAAGACCTGTGGCCTACAGGGCAGGAATCCTGCCTTCACTCTGCCTTTTACCCCTATGACCCCGAGTGAGTTGCTTAGCTGCTCAGTTTCAGTTTCCTCATCTATTCAGTGAGAATAATAGTCCTGCCTTTTCCAAATACTATCAGGTAATGATTAAAAGCATGGCCTCTGGAGCCAACTACTGAGATTCAAATCCAACTCCATCAGTTACTACAGACTTGGGCAAGTTTTTTAAGCTGTCTGGGCCTCAGTTTCTTATCTGTAGAAGGAGGTAAATAATAGTACCCACCTCAAAGGCGTGTTGTGGGCATTCAAAAAATTACTTCATATAAAGTGCTTGGAACAGTATTTGGCACTTTCCAAGTGCAGTATAAATACCATTTTTATTGGTGTGAGGATAAGAAGTACCATATTGGCATTGCCTCATGGAAGAAACAGACATCTACTGTTACTTGAAATCCAAGGCCTGTATGTCCCTTAACAGGTACTTGATAAAAGTTCTCTCACCTTTCCCACTGCAGAGAACTCCAGTCCATGTAAAGTGCATGCTTACGGTGAGCTGTGTACTAGCACATGAGATGTGGAAGCACTAGGCTGTCACAGGTAAGAAGGGGCATAAGCAGGGTACTTAGGTTTTGGAGTTTAAAGCAATGTGTGAGAGACCATGATGGAGTAGTGTTATGACTGAATTGTGTCCCCCCCAAATTCAGATGTTGAGGTCCTATAACCTGCAGGATCTCAGAATGAGATCGTGCTTGGAGATAAAGTCTTCACAGAGGTAAGCAAGTTGAAATGCAGTCATTAGAGTGTGCCCTAATCAAATACAACTTGTGTCATTCTAAAAAAAAAAAGGAAATTTGGACACAGAGACAGATAGGCATTGAGGGAAGATGATGTGAAGAGACGCAGGGAGAAGACAGCCATCTTCAAGCCAAGGAGAGAAGCCTGGGACAGATCCTTTCCTCACTCAAAGTCCTCAGCAGGAACCAACGTTACAGACACCTTGATTTTGGACTTCTAGCCTCCAGAACTGTAAGACAATAAATTTCTGTTGTTTAAGCCAGCCAGTCTGTGCTACTTTTTTGCAGTAGCCCTAGTAAACTAATACAGATGGGTTGGAGAGCTCCAGATTTGGTAATACTGTGGACTTGATTCCTAGTCCCAATTCAGCCTAGGGACATAGCTAGCAAAGGCCTGGGAAGGCAGCAAGGCCCAGATCCTGACTCAGGCAGCCTGTGTCTCAGTCACTGCTTGTGGCCACTCTTCCCTTCACTTAGGGGAAGGGAAGGGCTATCTCATCAGCACAGCCAGCCTATTACTGCTGATGAGCTCACCGGACAAGCCATATCTTCCATCAGGCCCAGGGCTGGGCTCCTGAGACCAAGCAAACAGTCCACTGCAGGTGTGTGTGATGGAGGAAGACCACCAGGAGAGTGTCATTTGAGGGGAGCAAAAAGCCCAATGGCACACGAGTATGAGTGCACACACAGACATTCACTTTTCCAGTAGCTGAAATTACCATAACTAAGGTGATTTCTTAGTGATCTTCTTTGGAAGACACTTTTTTTTTTCTTCTGCTCTGTGTGGCTTGTGGGATCTTAGTTCCCTGACCAGGGGTTGAACCCCAGGGCCACAACAGTGAAAGCTCCAAATCCTAACCACTGGACCACCAGGGAATTCCCTGGAAGACACAGAGTTTAGAATCAGAAAATTCGAGCTGGGAGGGCCCTTCAAATCCTCTAGTCTAGGGATGAAACTGGCTTAGAGATGTTTGTTTGACCCACACGTTTTTTGGTTTTTTACTTTTTTTAAAATTTTTTGGCTACATTGCGTCTTCGTTGCTGCGCGTGGGCTTTCTCTAGTTGCGGCAAGCTGGGGCTACTCTTCGTTGCGGTGAATGGGCTTCTCATTGCGGTGGCTTCTCTTGTCACAGAACACGGGCTGTAGGTGCATGGGCTTCAGTAGTTGCAGCACACGGGCTCAGTAGTTGCAGCATGCGGGCTCAGTTGTTGTGGTGCATGGGCTTAGTTGCTCCACGGCATGTGGGATCTTCCCAGACCAGGGCTCGAACCTGTGTCCCCTGCATTGTCAGGAGGATTCTCAACCACTGTGCCACAAGGGAAGTCCCCCACACAGTTTTTTAAACATTGGGAGATTTCACCTAAACATCCAGGTCCTTAGCATCTCTTGAAGAGTCAAATGCTCTAGACAGCCTAGGTCAGCATTTCCAACAGGCAGCAGCTGCCCATTTAGAGGGAGTCTACAGGTAGCAGTCAGGACAACCCCATCATATTGGATTCACTCATTTACTTTAATTTCCCGATTCTGTAGGCATATGAGTTTGCAACCTCTAGTCCAAATATCCCTTTTTTAAAGGTGAGAAAACTGAGGCCCAAGGAGGTCAAGTGATTTGCTTAAGGTCACATAGCAAATTAGCCACAAAGCCAAGACTAGAACCCAAGCCCAGAGCTCTTCCCACTTGGACCCTGTTCAGCACCCCAGCCAGACTCTATTCTGACTGTGCTGCACTGGTCGTTAATTTTTTGGGTTTTTTTTTTTTTTTTTTTTTTTTTGCGGTACGCGGGCCTCTCACCGCTGTGGCCTCTCCCATCGCGGAGCACAGGCTCCGGACGCGCAGGCTCAGCGGCCATGGCTCACGGGCCCAGCCGCTCCACGGCATGTGGGATCTTCCCAGACCAGGGCATGAACCGGTGTCCCCTGCATTGGCAGGCGGAATCTCAACCACTGCGCCACCAGGGAAGCCCGTTAATTTTTTTTTTTAAGTTACCCATGCATCTAGACACTGTCGATATTATGGTGAACAACTCCTGTGTCACCCTACTGAAGAATCAGTGAAAGGGAATAAAGCAGGAGGAATTAAGGTAGAGATCAGGAGGAAACTCCTGGCTCTTCAAATGATGAGAGCTGGCAATAGGCTACCCTGAAGTCTCCTTTGCTTGAGACATACCTCATCTGCTTGGTCTGAGGAATAAGAACATCTTGTGAGTCTCTGCAAGGGCTCTAGAGGAATCAGTTCTTCTATGTTCTCAAAAGAGCTCTCACGGGATTCAGACTTCCCCAGTGTGGCTTGAGCCTGCAGTGTTCCCAGCATTTTGCCCTCCGTCCCTGCTCAGGTGAGGCATTAATGAGTCACTTGTGAGTCTGAGTTTCAGGCAGTGGGATGTACGTTTGAACACAGAGGCCGTGATTCATAACTACAGGGAATCAGGGAATTTCCCTCTCTGGCTCCCAGGCAACTCTTACCTGGTGAGGAGGGGTCTTTTTCACCACCCTGTGGCTTTGGTCTCTGCAATATCAAACATAGGACAATAAAGCCCAAAGTCCAAATGTGACACAAATCCCACCCTCTTCTTGGCAGAGTAGAGGGCATGGCAACTGGAACCTTTCCCAATGGCTCGGTACAGTGGAGAGTGTTCCTGGAATCAGTGACAGCAAATAATCTCAGAGACTGGGCTGCACGTCAGTGGAGCTCCTGAAGAAGGAGTAGGGACTTCAAGCTAGCTAAACAATCCAATTCTGTGCTCTCTCAGAGGAACTCAGACCCCAGCCAGCCTCTGGAAGGCAATTCTGGAACCCACCAAGTCTACCCCAAGTCCTTTCTGGGCCCTGGCTTATCTCTGGCTCCATCAAGTGTTTCAAGGTACTGGGGCCACCGATGGGCCTAACACATTGCCTGAACAACAACCTAAATTGTAGTGCACATTGCTGTTGCCCCTTCCTCTGTCCCCTTACCCTCCATAGACTGCATCCCAGAATGCAATCCAAATCCTAGAATCACTGAGCTTTCTGCAACGGAAGCTGCAGCACAAATCCATAAATGAATCTATCTCACTTTCCAACCCAGACAATGAAACAAACTTTGGCCTGGGACTTTAGGAGAATTCTCCACTAACGTGTTCAGAATTACTTGTTTCTGACTCTCTTCTTATCCTTGGACCAAGCTGAGCACTGGTAAGTGTTCTCAGAGAAGCAGCTTTCTTTATTCCAAACTTGGATCTGTATAAGAGGAGGAGGAGGAAAAAGAAGGCTCAGTAACTCCCTTGGAAGTACGCTGCCCACCTGGGGCCCTCCCTCCAAACTTCTTCCCTTCAGCACCAATCTAACAGTCCACTTCCATCTCCCCTGGCAAAGAAAGTTGTCACTGGACCTGCAGATAAAAGAGCCAAACAAGAAGTTACAAGTACCATGAGCGTGAGGGTTCATAGTCCTGATTTCAAATATGTTTCCCTGTTGGGACAGAGCAGTGTCCTGATTTTGACTTTGGTCAGCACCAAACTACCTATCCTTTGATTATCTATGGCTATGATATGAGATCGTGGATATGAAAGCTCTCTGAAATTGGATAAGTGCTGTGTGGATGGGAGGGCTTCTCACTGCTATTATCTGCTTTTTGTTTCCTCCTGTAAATCATTCTCTCCAGGCCTCAGTCAAGTCCTTGAGGGCAGCAAGGCACAGGCCAGACAGGAACTCCTGTAAGTCAGGAGCTCCTGGCACAGGGCTAGGGGCAGGGTGATCTGCACGAGCAATGGAGAATGTGTTGACTTCAGAAAAATGAGTTATCTGGGGATACAGGATCATTGGGGGTCAGTGAGATGAAAAACTGGACTTCTGTTCAGTAAGACTGATTGACCAAATGTGTTTTATCGTGTCTCCCTCCCCAGGCCATTCCAGTAAAATGACAATGAAGGAATTAAAAAAAAAAAAGATTTTAACCCACAAGGTTAAGAGAGGACAAAAGCACAGGCGGGGAGATAAGATGGATGAAAGATTTCAACAGGAAATATTAGGAGATGAAATATTATGTTAACAAAAATAAGGAGTGGGGAGGGCTGATATTTTGATTATAAAACTTTCAGTACTATTTAATTTTTAAAGCAGATATATATAAAATTTAAGAAAAATATTATTATAAGTATTTTTTTAAAGAAAGAAGCAAGAGCACCTGGGACTCAGGAGAGACCTGGGTGTCAGATCTTTCTTTGGTACTTGGTGACAGCAGAGCTTGTCACCGTCTCTGTCTGAGCCTGAGCCCCTTTATCTGAAGGAGCTGAACAAATGCCACAATCACCTTCTAGTTCTAACAATTCCTAGTTCTACAAGTAACTTAGAGAGGCAGCACTGACGTCCTCAGAAAAACAATGTGTGCTTTGGAATTAGTCAAAAGTTGTCTCAGATTTCCCCTCTTTCAATTCCTAGCTGTGTGAGCTGGCTGGGCCTCAGTTTACTCAACTCATGCATGAGGATACTGCCTATTTCTCAGGACTGACAGAAGGATTCAATGAAATAAGTAAAGCAACAAATAAGTGAAGCAGCAAATGTATGTTTTCTCAACTGCTGCACCTCCCATATTTAGGCAAGGATCTGGCACAGTTCTGGTCACCAGGCATTGGTTTAATTAAAACCTGAAGAGTTCAGAAATGAGTTACTGTATTATTTATTCTTGGGGTAGGGAGAATGTGAAGCACCTCATTTCTGTTGATTGTATTAGGGGCAAGGTCCAAGTGTGGATATCAGAGCCTAGTGAGTAACTCCTTTGAGGAGAGGTAGCTAACTAAAGGGTAGACAAGGGAGGGCATGAATGAGAGGTTCTTTGACCAAGTACCCTCCATCCCTCCACCCCTCCACTGTGGGAACTTTCTCTTAACAGTGTCCACATACACAACCTCAACCTAGATTAGCCTCCTATTCCATTACCTATCGTTCTGCAGAAAAGGTAAAGATGGTGTCCACAGGGATTTCCTCTCTCTTGAGTGGCTCTGGACTGGCACACTGATTTTCCACACTATGGGCTGCCTTCCACACTAATTTCTCCACATCACTTAAAACTTTGGTTGCATAGCATTCAAACAGGCCATTCGATCTGGATGCTGCTCCTAGACACCTACAGCTCGACCCCCCTCCTCAATTCCCACAGTCTGAATTCCAATTTGTCTGAGTTGAACTGAGGCCTACAAGGTGACTAAATGCCGTGGAGGGTTAGCTCAATCCAGGAAGAAAGGGAAGATGTACATACAGATATAAGAGTTCAGTGTTGATCTCGTGTAACCCCTGACCACGAGCGCATCCGGGTCAAGATCAGAAAGGATTTATATCTTTTCTAAGACAGACCCAAACCAGAGCCCTGGGTCCATCCCACATGAGACACAAGCATCATTCCTTCATTCATCCTTCAGTAAATATTTATTCAGCGCCTCTTATATGCCAGACAAAATCCCTGCCCTCATGAAACTTACTGCCTCCTACTGTTTTCTTTTATTCCTACTGAAGCCCTCTGTTTAAACCTTCCCATGTGTATCCTTCTACTATTGTGGCCCCGTCCTATCCCCTACCTTAATCTATCCTAAGCCCTTTTGTGAGCTCTGATCGGTTTACTCTTCTGGTCAAAAACATTCTGTGATTTCCCAATGTTTATTGAATCAAGAAACTTGATTCACTCATCCAACAAATGTTTATTGCATGTCTACGATGGGTCAGGCTCTGTTCTAGGTGCTGGGGATACAGCAGTGAGCATGAGAAACAGATAAAAACTTCTGCTCTTAGAGTGCTTATATTCTAGTGGGGGAGATAGACAATAACCAAGATAAACAAGTACGATAAGTAAAGCATGTTAGTTGGTGATAAGTTCTAAGAGCAATAAGGCAACAGGTCAGGAAGTGGAGGGGGCGAGGGAGAAGTAAAATTTTAGATAGACTAACCAGCAAGAAGAAGACATCTAAGTAAAGATCTAAGAAAATGAAGGAGGGAAACCTGGGGATAGCAGAGGGAATATGGGTCCAGAAAAAGAGGCTGGCAAGTGCAAAGGCCCTGAGGTAAGAGCACACTTTAAAGGATGAGCAGGGAGGTCAGAATGAGGCCCAGTGTCTGGCAGAGTGAGGAGAGAGGGGAGACGGTTGGGATGTGAGATCTGAGATCTAATAGCTGCAGCTTTTACTCTGATAGAGATAGGGGGCCACTAGGGGTTTTGAGCAGAAAAGTGACGTGGGGTGACTTGTTTTGCAGGATCACTCTGGCTGCTATGTTTAAAATAAAGAGAAAGGAGAAAATGGCCAAGCAGGGAGATGAGTTG
Organism: Mesoplodon mirus; assembly: GCF_964341445.2. Taxonomy (NCBI): domain Eukaryota; kingdom Metazoa; phylum Chordata; class Mammalia; order Artiodactyla; family Ziphiidae; genus Mesoplodon; species Mesoplodon mirus. The sequence continues at coordinate 141,432,364 of NC_138978.1, forward strand.
GAAGGCCCCTTGCTGGCCCTCTTCTGTTTGTCCAATCACATCTCTTACTATTCTGCTACCCTGTAGCCCTAACAGACTCTTCTTCCCTGAACACACTTGGCAGTGGCTGACCTATCATCCTTGATGAAGTGGCCTCCACTTCGAATAATAATAACAACTGGAATAATAGCTGCTACTTATCCAGCATCAATAATTCCATTCAATTTTTTAAAAAGTATTGTCTAATTTCACTTACAGACATTATTTCATTTAATGTTTATATTTTGTCCCCACTTATTGGGAAAGCTGAGGCTTTTTACAAGTTGCCACCAATTGGAAGGTCCCTGGGCCCAACCATAAGATAAAGAACACTTGATTCCCTTTTGGCCTCAAGTGGACCATTTGCATCTTTATGGGTCTCCAGACCATGTGACCCTCTGGGCATTTCCTCACAGGAAGCCTGCAGAAAGGGAGAGGGAGGTGTTTAGGATGACCCTTAAATGTCAATATTAATTATCTGGAGAGAAAAACAGAAACAAAGGACATTTTAGGCAAAGAAAATAGCACTGCAGAGGTTCAGAGGTACCACATGAGAGGGTCAGGAAACTGCAGTTTACTGGTGTGTAGCATTTATAGGGATGCATTAGGCAGGAAACAGATCTGGAAGGCCTTGAATGGAATGTCATATCAAAGAGCTAGACTTTCTCCTATTTACAGTGAGGGAACATTGAAGGGGTTTAGGTAAACAAACAAGTAAACAAAAATATTGTTCAAGCTTTAACAAGGTAAGAGTGTCCGGGAATGTTGAGGACTGTGTCTACTTGGAAAGCATGCATTCCTTGTAAAGGAAGCAGCCAGAGTTCTGGCTGATGGTTGCTGTACAGAAAGACAGGCCCAGTTTTGCCACTGGGAAATCTAGATTTTTATATAAATCTTCCAATTTTTTATATGTTTGCAACAAGTTTTTTAAAAATTTTGATTACGTATAAAATTTTAATTGTATATAAAACCCTGCATAGGAGCTGCCCTCTGGGGGCTTCTGCCTGGAGTATAAGTAAGCTCCAGGAGGACAGGGACTTTGTCTTATTTCCACTGTGTTCTCAGTTCTTGCCACAGAGCCTGGCACACAGTAGGTGTTCATACATGTTTGCTAAATGTATATGTATGTGTTAGTTATTAGTATTCGTATTGTACGCTTGAGGAAACTGAGGCTCATGAAGGACAATAGATGACACAGGAAGTGGCCACACTCAGGTTCAAGTTCAAATCTCTGAACTTGGAAATAGACAAAATGTCTTGCAAGAAAGATGGATTGGGCTTCCCTGGTGGCACAGTGGTTGAGAGTCCGCTTGCTGATGCAGGGGACACGGGTTCATGCCCCGGTCTGGGAGGATACCACATGCTGCGGAGCGGCTGGTTCCGTGAGCCATGGCCGCTGAGCCTGTGCGTCCAGAGCCTGTGCTCCGCAACGGGAGAGGCCACAGCAGTGAGAGGCCTGTGTAGCACCAAAAAAAAAAAAAAAAAAGAAAGATGGATTAAGGTAGACTAAGAGTAGGAGAGTAGAAACAGCTCTTCGTCAGACCCTTACACCACCCCCATCCCCTATCCAGGATGTGGGGACAGCTCAGATGTCCTGTGTGTGGCTCCACTTGATTTTCACCTCCCTGGGAAATTTCTGATGCCGTTCTCTGGGACTGTTTTCCCTCTCTTATCTCACTCAGACCTAGGAATCAGAGATGAGGCAGCCCACTCACCACCTGTCCCTCCCCAGCACAGTGACATCTGTAAAGCGTTGAGTTGCTAGCAGTAGCAGTTTCTTCTGGGTCTTTCAAATCCAAACAAGACCCACCAGATCTTGCTGTCCAGGATCCTGGATGACTAAATCCCTAGGGGTACCAGGTAGCTACCAGGCTTTTTCTGATCTAGTTCACTCTTTTACAAACATTATTAGCAGAGCTGCTCATGGCTTCTGCATACATAGAAATGAAAGGAGGGGGGCTGTACAGCAGAAACTAACACAACATTGTGAAGCAACTCTACTCCAATAAAAAATAATTTAAAAACAAGAAAGAAAGGAAAGGAGGTGGGAAAACAATAGAGCCAGTGAAGGGGGATTTGGGGAAATAGAATAACAGTGTTTGAGGCTTCTAAAATCAGAGTCAGGATTTCTGCTAAGATCTACTCAGTTGCCATAAAATCAATCCTTCCTTCCTTTCCTTCTTTCTTCCTCTCTTCCTCCCTTCATCAAATCAGACAATAGTTTAGTCAGTCAAGAAACATTTGTTGTTCAGTGTTCAACAGACTCCCATAATTGGCAGGGAATGATTTGAATGATGCCCATGAACTGTGTCACATTTTATTCATATATTCATACACTTTCAGTTTATTCAGAAAGGATAAGGAGAGAAGGAAACACTAGCATGTTTTGCCAACTATTACAATTCACAGGGGAAAGCTGTTGTTCCTCTCTACAGTTCTGGGAGGAATTTACCAATTTCTGGACTCTTTCCAGAAGCTTGTATTTGAAGGCACAGTCACGGCTCAGTGCACTGCTTTCCTTTTATTTATTTATATATATATATATATTTATTTATTTATTTATTTATTTTATTCATTCATTCATTCACTCATTTATTTATAGCTGCATTGAGTGTTCGTTGCTGTATGCGGGCTTCCTCCATTTGTGTCCAGCAGTGGCTACTCTTCACTGAAGTGCGTGGGCTTCTCATTGTGGGGGCTTCTCTTGTTGCGGAGCACGGGCTCTAGGCGCATAGACTTCAGTAGTTGTGGTGTGCGGGCTCTAGAGTGCAGGCTTAGCAGTTGTGGTGCATGGGCTTAATTGTTCCGTGGCATGTGGGATCTTCCCGGACTAGGGCTCGAACCCGTGTCCCCTGCACTGGCAGGTGGATTCTTAACCACTGCGCCATCAGGGAAGTCCCTCAGTGCTCTGCTTTCTGTGCTGGAACCCCACGCACTGCATTGCTGGCCAGTCAGTTCATCTTGCACACATTCATTTTCCTTAAATGGATTTATTTTCAAGTCCATCGGGGGATTTTTCTTAAATTTAATCTTTAAAAGAGTCTTATCCAAGGTAAATGGATAAATTACCAGCTGGTAAATGGTGAGTAGGAAGCTGGCCAGGCCTGATCTGCCTGCCCCTGTGTCCTTTGCATTAGGTCATGGAGGGGAACCCAAGCTTTGGAATGTTAATCTTGCCCACGGGCCTGAAGTAATATCCCAGGATGTGAATGTGCATGACCATGTGTCTGTCCTGGGGGCGTGAAGAAGGCAAGATGCTCTGTCCTTGACCCTGACTGACTGAACCCAGGGGCTGGATCTGGAGGTTTAGGGGCCGGGGAACCTCTCTCTAAGTGCTTCAATGTCTGGAGGCCCCAAGAGTTTCGCTGTTTCAGAGCAGGCATGGCCAACTCCCAGTTGCTATTCTGCGCTGTGGCAACTGCCAGCTTGTCTTCCCTTCCTGCCCAGCCTGGGAAACCGGAGGCGTTTCTAGCTCAGGCCCAGACCCATCCTGGTGGCCTGGATTCCACCGCCTAGGCAGAAAGCTCATCTCAGCCCAGGGACCATTTCTCCCTGGGTTTTGTCACAGAGGAATTTCTATTCCAGCAGTTCAGGGCGATGGGGGTGGGTGGGTGGCCACGGGCTTCTTCTCCCTTAAGCTACAGAGTGGTGGGGTGCATATCAGTGTGTAGAGAAGGAAAGAGGGGAGGGAAGGGAAGCTTGAGACATTCCATCCCTGAGGTTGTTTCATCCCCAAATCCAAGGCAAATAAGGGAGTTCGGAAGGCTGGACTGTCTGCCCAGCAGCCCAGTCCTGACTCCCTGAAAGGAGGACTTTCTCGCATTCCTACAGGAGGGTGGCAAAGAGACTGGGTCTGGGCAGGTCTGGAGAGCACCTGTTCCCTGTGGCTTTGGGGGAACATGTCCCGACTCGCTGAGCTCTCAGGTAGGAGTCTCTGGGTAGGAAGCCCAGACTCTGATTGCGCAGGGGCTGTGTGTGTGTGTGTGTGTGTGTGTGCAACAAATAATTGTTTAGTGCATCCGTGAGCTTTTTGCTTATCTGAAATTCAAATTTAACTGAACTTATCTGGCAACCCCAATATAGGGGGCAGGACTTGGTTGAACTGGACTGAGGCTGACACTCCATCCCCCTGCCTCTCCAATTTCAGGGAGGCAAGGGCCAGTTTCTGGACACATAACCCTGCCTTGACCTGCTCCCCACCCTGAAGCAAGAGAATTCCTTGGGCATTGCCTGTCCCACACAGCTAGGTCCCCTCGGATTTCGGACTTCAGTTCTGAAACTCCAGAGACTTTCATGTCAACCGGTAATGCTCCATCCTGGAGTCCCTTTGAAGATGAAAAGCTCTCCTGAGAACTGAAGTGCTCTGTTATTGTAATTAACATAATTAACAGCACTTTTGCTCATAGCCCTGTAGGAAACTGGGGGACTTTGCTTTTTGTAAGAAATACCTACCTCACTCTCCCAGGAGATGGCCAACCTCTTCTAATCCAATACGAGGGTAGATGTCCCTGCCAGCCCGTGTCTGCTCCCACCTACCCTGACTTAGCCTTGTCTTTTTATTTGTTCAGATGGTTTTTCACCACAACAAGGCACCTGGCTCTCCAGGCACAGTAGCCACCCTCTCCTGGGAGATGTCTGTGCCTTCTTGATGAATGGTAAAGCCTGGAGTAAAGCCTTTTGGTAAATGGTCTACCCTAGCTCTGGAATGGACAGAAGGGGTGCCAGCTGCTGCCATCTCACTTCTCAACCCAAACGCCCTGACCACTAGGAGCAAACTCTTCCTTAATGCCAGGAATCAGGTTATTGCTATGTAGAGTGGCCATGTGGGAGGTATATAGCATTTCCTTCTGAAGGTAGCTGGTCATACAGTGGTAACCAGGGTAGCTAAAGGTCATGCCCAGGGGCCTTGTCCAGAGTCTGTTGTCTTAATTATTTATTTCTAGGAGTGCATCCTTCTGCTTTCCCCAAGGAGGTGATCAACTCTTGCACAGGAAGAGCCAGCGCATTCCATTTCCTAAAGGTGTAGCATAGAGGAGATACTCAGCATTGCTAATTGGGTTGTGAAAAGTTGATGTTTGTGATAGACCAAAGAAGCATGCCTGCCTCTCTCCGGATTCCCAGGGCTCCTAGCAGCTCTCTCTGGGTTTCCTGGCACCTACTGTACGATTTTTATCCGGCCTGTCACGTGACTGTACAAACTTACACCAGTGCTCTGTGTCGTTACTACTGGCAGTGCAAGGCCTCTGCCCAAACTGGCTGAAGCTTCAAGAACTTCAGACAGTTGACTCTGATGACGGCTAGAGGTTATAAAATTTCCCTGTCACCCCAAATCTGTCTTCAACACCTTGGTATTGTCCTACCCTAGATTCTCTTAGGAAATCACAAGAAGGAAAATTAGAGTCCTGGACCTCAGTAGAATGTGCTTTCAGGTCTTTAGAGCCTGTTCCTCCCCCCACAACATACACACACACACACACTCATTTGCGAGTGGCAGAGTCAACTCCTCCCCACCTTCCTATTTCATTCAGTTTAATTTAATAGGAACTTATGCTTAGACAGCAAATGATGCTCAACAACAATAATGGCTCACATTGAGCTTTGTAGATCTAGTCTCTTTGAGATTCAGAGTCACCAGAACATGTCAGATGAACTAGAGGGGTCCTTACAAGGCTCAATGACAGTTGTGACAAGGCCACTGAAATGACCTTCACCGTAAGACAGTAGTGACCTAGGGCCTGGAGCCCATCATAGGGGTGAGTTGGCTCTGGGAACGGCATGAGGCTGATGCTGAAGCCTCCTTCCAACCCACCTGCCTTGACACTATGGGTGTGCCAAGGGAAATGGCCATGCACTCATCAAGTGAAGAACTCGGACCCTAAAGAGCTATACCACTGGGAGCTAGTGGCATGCCTGAGACTGAGTATAACAAAATGGGGGGAGTTGGGGAGGGCACAGGGAGGGCTGGGGAGAATGTCTGCTCTTGCCCCCTGGAGCACAGCCAGGCTTCAGCAGTGACTGCTGATGAATGTAACCAGGACTGACCCTTTGGACTGGGTCAACATCATTGAGAGACTTGGCCAAACCAGATGGAAGACTGAACTCCTTGCTAATCTACTCATGGAGAAACTTGGTGTCTTAGTCCATTTGGGCTGCTATAACAAAGTACCATAGACTGGGTGGCTTATAAACAACAGATATTTATTTCTCACAGTTATGGAGGCTGGGAATTCCAAGAAGATTTGGTGCCTGGTGAAGACCAACTTCTAAGTTCTTAGAAGGCCATCTTCTTGCTGTGTCCTCCCATGGTGGAAGAGACGAGATTGCTCTGTGGAGTCCTTTTCATAAGGGCAGTAATCCCATTCATGAGGGCTCCACCCTCATGACCGAATCACTTTCCAGAGGCCCCAGCTCCTGCTACCATCACATTGGGGGTTAGGATTTCGACATACGAATTTGGCAATGGGGCGTGGGGACACAAATATTCAGTCCATTGTACTCAGTGTCATTGGGATTCCAACTTTAAAAGAGACTTGGTCCCTTTAGTTAAAGGCTGAAGTACAGGGACAACTTTGAAGAGCAGTTATTCTTCAAATAATATATACCCTTCGAGGGAAATAAACCTTAACTATCTTTTCTAAGAGAAAAAGCTAGTGTTTTCTTCATTTTTGAATCAGGGCTACACAATTGTCTAATGTTATTTTCTTTTAATGAGTCTTCATGGTCTTTTTGTTTTGGGAAGAACAAACACTGGTTCCTGGGTATATTCCTGGCTGGTTGAAGAGAATGTCCTCCTTGGATCCCAGCTGACAGTGCTCAACACTTACCCATGCTGCCCTCATCTCTTTTCCTGCCTTGTCCCAGATACATTCACTGTCATCCACTCCAGCCATCAAAGAGACTACAGTACAGTTACTTTAGGATTGGAGGACACAATGATCCAAACATTCATCTGGCTCCAAAATCCCCTCTTCAGGCAGAGCTGGAGGAGTTCTAAGTCTGCAGAATGAAGGTAGTCCGCCTTCAACACTGACTTACAAGCAGCTTTGCAATCTGCCTTTGTGGAATTTTCAGTGCAAGAATTTATGGTAAACTCACGAAGGACATCTTTAGCTGCAGACTTTATTTCTAAAATTTTTAGTTCTAGTCAGAATAAATGCACAGAGAGGAAAACAAGGAGAAATAAAAACCACAAGAAGATGCTAGAAATCTTCTTCATGAGAAATGTATGGTTGTTCAATATGGGAAAGGCTGACATTCTTGGGGCTTCACTATCTGAATAAGAAAAGCTGCCCCCAAAATGCAAGGTAAATCAGCGCCCAAGGAAAAAGATTAAGATCACTGAAGCCTCCCACACCAGATGTAACAGGCTGGGCAGTTAAGCCTGTGATGGGAGAACCACACCAGGGAGTGATTTGCTAACAGTCAAAAGTGGGAGAACATAGCAGCTGCTGTCAATTTGAGCTAAGAGGCAATTATAGATTCACTTTCATTCAAGATGGTAATTCTTAACTTCATTTTTTAAAATGTAGGACCGTAGTCTCTATCCTGAGGATTTTTTCCCCCACTTCTTTTCTCCTAAAGAAAAGCATTCTCATAAACTGTCATGTAGGTTAACTGGTGGTGCTCAGAAAAGTCATGAATTTTATGGGCAAAGTGGCATGTAAAAGGTGAATGAGAAAAAAAAAAAAACCATCACATTTAAGTCAGGCCATCGCAGGCTGGATTAATCACTCCACCTCTGTTCTCTCGGTGCATGGCTCTTACTTTCATTCAAGAATTTATCATGTTGTGATGTCATGGACAATCATCGGCTTCTAGGACTCCTCCTTCCCTCAGGACTCTGAGCTCCCTGAGGCCAGGGCCTCTGTTTCATTCTTTCTCATAAACTCCCTTGCCACTCAATATATGACCAGTGTACAGTAATGCGCAATCAGTGACTACTGAACAAATACCCTCCAGGTCCTATACTAGTTCCAGTGGCATATATGAAGTCTAAACTCATTTTGTACTTACTGTGATGGAGATTTGAATCCAGATCCAACTGAGTCCAATACCCTCATTCTTAAGCCCTTTGTAAACCTGCCTTTCCTGAGACGGATTGATCAGTAAATGGGAGAAGATATCAGCTTTCCTGCTCCCCAAATGGCTTCTCCTTCTCCATCACCTTGCTGGGTCTTCCTCATCCCCCCCCAGCCCCTGAAATTTACAAGCCCCCAGGGTTCAGTTCTCAGGCTCCTTCTCTGTATTTACACGTCCGTGATCTCATTCAGTCTCATTCATATGCTGACCACTCCCATTTGGGCATCCTGGACTCTCCCCTGAATCCCAGATGTGCATGCATATTTGACTACCTCCAGGACCTCTTCACTTAGCTGTCTAATAGAAACCTCAAATTTAATGTGTGATTTGAATGATCTTGACATTTTTTTTTGATATACCAAAGTAATAAATGCTGTTTATGACTTCTTTAAGTTTACATAGTGCTCCAACATATTAATACCCTCTGAGCTTCAAAAAACCAAATACATTTACAGTAGCATTATCAGTCATCAAAATGACAGGGAAGGAAACTTTACCTTGTGAGAATGCACAAATGTTCTCATTAAGGCAGCATTGACCCAGACGATCATTTAGTATCTGTCAAGATGGATAAAAGGGTCTCTGAGCCACAGGAACGGAGGGAGAACAGAAGCAGTTAACAGCGATGGGGAGCAGGGCCCATTAGCTTGGCCCCTATGATCCCCCCATGTTGTATCCATGCCCCACACAGGAACTAGCATGGATGGCGTGGATTTCACAAAGTGAATTCACTCCAGTCTCAACTGAGAATAATTCTATCAGGAGAGACTTGAAAGACTAGTTCCAAGAAATGTTGAGAAGTGGGAGGAAGCCTTTGGTAAAAACAGGAAAAAGGGCTTCCCTGGTGGCGCAGTGGTTGAGAGTCCACCTGCCGATGCAGGGGACGCGGGTTCGTGCCCCAGTCCGGGAAGATCTCACGTGCCGCGAAGCGGCTGGGCCCGTGAGCCATGGCCGCTGAGCCTGCGCGTCCGGAGCCTGTGCTCAGCAACGGCAGAGGCCACAACAGTAAGAGGCCCGCGTACCGAAAAAAAAAACAAAAAAAACATGAAAAAGTCTCCAAAGTCTTTTGGAGGTGGGCAGCATCAGTAGCGAATCGGCTGCTCCAGGAAGGCGTCAGAAAGGAAGATTTAATGTCCTTGTCACCCGTACAGACATCACCGTGATTTCGCTGAAGTCCAAATCGATTCACATAACCCCCTTGCTTGAAATCCTTTAAGCGTTCCTCACCTTACATGGGATTGGGCCTCAATGCCTCAGCAAGGCATGCAAGGCCTTTAGTGGGCTGAATCCTCACCTGTCCGTCTCTCCAACCTCTCTACTCCCAGCCACCCACCTCAGCAACAGGGTCCACAGACAGTTCTCCAAACACATCTTTCCACCTTGCTCATGCTATTCCCTCTCCCTGGAACCTTCTTTCCCAGGAAACCCTGACTCAGTGCATCCTCTGTGCAACTCCCCATGACCTTTCCTCTCTCCTCCACAGCAAGAGGAGCTTCTTTATCTTCTGGGTTCCTAAAACCCTTTGTAGACACCCTTCTAATCTAGCCCATGACAACATAATTATTTGTTAATTGCTTTGTCTCCCCCAACTAGACTATGAGGTCTTTCAAGGGGAAAGCCTGAGGTCTGAGCTTTTTAAATCATTAATGCCTAACATGACAGGAACATGACAGGAACACGGTAACTGTTTAGAAAATGTTTGATAAATGAATGAAGGTTTGCCTGCTAAGCCTCTGCCAGAAAAATGTGAAAAACAGAATGTAGTTACACCAACATTCCACTAGAGAGAGGGAGGTAAAACTTTATCCCCTCTAGTGTAGCATTTTAGCCTTGTTCTCAGTCAGATGAATATAATCTGATAAAATATTTCAGTTTTAGGCTAGGCCTAATATAAAACAACCTCTGATAAGCTTGAGGAAACATAATTATTACAGGTCACTCTATGCCAGGCTCTAGGTTTGACAATGGATAGTTCTTCTGGGTACAGATGAATAGAAAGGGTAGGCACTATATATAATAGTGTTTTACATTTTCAAGTTATGTAGAGTGCATTGAAACGCACTACAAAGCTTTTCTCTTTTCAGACATAATCTCGTTATCTAAAACATGCTCCACCTAGAAAGCTCATTGCTCCTTACACAATAAACGCTGTGGAATCCGATGACTACCCAGCTCTCTAATTTCCTGTTGCCCTATATCCCTCATACCCTGTCTTGAACACACACACATGCTGTTCATGAAGTCAGCTGAAACAACTCATACTGCCTAAAATCTAGAATCTAGATTAATCTCAAGTTCAATACCGATGTTCAATGAACATGACAGGCTGACAAATGTTCAAAGGCAGCAGATGACCCTCCCCCCCCGGCCCCCAACCCCCAGCAGCCCCAAAACCCTGACTGAGCTGCTTCCTTAGCACCCAGCATCTATCAGTTTAGCATTTATCACAGTGTATCGTAATAGTCTGCATACTTATCCATACCTGGATGAGGCTGAGAGCTCCTTGAAGAGGCTGGAATGGATCTTATTCTTTCCCCCAGCCTCAGCTACTAGCACAGCACCTGGCACATGGTGTTTCGTACATTTTTTTAAATGAATAAACAAGCTCATTTCATTATACAGGTAGCGAGAGACTGATTTCTGCCAGCACTCTCAGGAAGAGGCTGGATGGCTTTGGGGTGTATACAGACGTGTATGCATACATGTGGTGGAGGAGACTGTCTGATTTGAGGCATCTAGGAGGAGACAGATGTGTGGGTGCACACACACCTTCCCCAGAATCTTCCCAAATCGGTAGCTGAGGTGTCGGAGCTTTCATAATTAGAGAGTCACACCTTTGGATTATTTATGGCTCCCTGTCAACATATCTTGAACACATGTGCCCTTGTTACCACTTATATTATCACATAAATTTCAAAACTCAAACTTCCCCAGCATCTGATCGATCTGTATCCTCAAATTGTGCTCCTTCCCCACCTTCCCATTCCTGCTCTGTTGAGAATCTCAGATAGACTCCTGTTTACTTTCTGTGGTTTGTATTAGGACATAGTTTGTCTTTTCAAATACATCACTATATGTCAAATAAGCTCTTTCCAATCATGTACACCATAATATTTGCAAGGGATTAAAACACATCAATTTGTATAATTCCATGAATTCATAATGATACTAAAAATTAAAAAAAAACTTGATTGGTCAACATTAGAAGATCCAGTGAATTGACTCCTTGTGTTGAAAATTAGTAAATGAAGGGAGAGAATCAAGCATTTCTTCTGCTTTTCCTATACAAACAGTACCACTGGGTAAGCAAAATTTAGGGGAAGGAAAAGCTTGCTTTCATAGAAATAGTCCAGCAAGTAAGTGAAGAAGAAATGATAGAATTAGAATATCACCTCATGATAGAATTAGAATGTGACCTCTAATGAATTAACGAATTTAGACATTGACTACCAATGACTGGTAACATCACAAAATGAAAGGCAACCAGACGGTGTACGCCTCCTGATGGAAGTATAAAATATCAGCTATAATGAAATCTGATCAAAGTTCTAAATCCCACAATGTATTCGCGAGAAACACAGAGAACAGCAGAACATGTTCAACTAACAGTGTAAAAAAAAAAAAAAGACGACATTTATGAGACAATCAGAAATCTGAATACTGACTGGTTATATGATGATATTAAATAATTGTTATCATCTTTTTTTAGGTGAAATAGTGCCATTGTAGCTATGTTAAAGAAAAACCCTTATGTTTTAGATATTTATAAATAAATATTTACAGATAAAATAATACAATGTCTGGGATTTGCTTCAAAAATAATACAGGGGCGGGAGTTAGGGGTAGTGGGTGGGCATATAAATGAAACAAGATGGCCTTGCATTGAAGCCCAGGGTTGGGAACATGGGAGTGTATTATACTGTTTTGTCTACTTTTGTATATACTTGAAATTGTCCAAAGAAAAAGTTTTTAATAAAGAAAAACGAACACTTTTCTGAATATTCTGACCATCTTGTCTTAAGGGACAGCCACCCCCCTCCCACCCCTTGAGATCGTTATGCTAGGGAGTCTCCCCTAATTGAAAATACCCAAGTAACATTAATTCATCAGCCTCTCTTTACAAACTAGTATAAAAGATTATTTCCTGGATTGTTTTTACCCCTGAAAATACTGAGTCCCTGAGGGCAAAGGGCAAAGAAAACCCTGCAGGAGGGAAAAGGAAGGGCTGAGCGTGAGAAGAAGAAAGGGAAGAACAAATTTTTCCTTTATTACGATTTTCCCAGGGCCTTCACTAGTTGGCACATGCATCTTCTTTGTGTGGGTTTTACCAAGAGAACTTTCACTGGAGGCATGAAAAATACGTTTAAATTCCGAACTCTCAGGTTAAAATTTCACAAAGCGTCCCCTTTTATGTTGTCAAAGGCTAATATAAATATTTTCAGAAGCGGGCTCAGTGAGCCAATGATGAGACCACTTGGGTGGAGCAAGGGCACAGTTGTGACTGAACCTGGGAACAGTCTAGACCTGTCCATAGGACTACAATGCCATGGAAAGCAGGAGAGAGTAAAGAGTCACATCAAGTGCTCAAGAGTATAGCTTTTTATAGCAGAACTCTGGAAGAACACCAAGAAACTGGTTGCCTCTGGGGGGGTGAAGCTGGGGCACTTGGAATAGGGTGGGAGGAGACAAAACATTGTATGACTTTATTGTCATAGCCAGGTTATACTGTGGTTAGTGACTTAGTATGTATGATGACATTTGCAAACAGCCTTTTGTTTAGGTAAGTGACTGTACTTTTTATGTTGAAATGAGACAGAAGACAGATGTGTGTTTGTTTCTGGGTTCCTTGGCTGGGCCGTCTGCTGGCACTACCTGCTGTTTGCATATTTTCTTGATCCTCCCTCCCCTTGCCTCCCTACCCCACCCTAAGCTCCCAGCATCTAATTAGGAGTAGATGGTCCCCAGAAGGAGAAAACTAGGATTTGAATAGTTGTAGTGCGACTTGTATAGGTGTGACATGGTATTGGACAAAGGTCCAATTCTCTCACAGACGCTCGTCTAATAGCAGAGGCAGTGAACACTCTTTGATGGCTCCTATTTTACCTTAAATATTCAGGTGAATTCTGTGGTTTATGATTGACATTGTAAGTTACTATTAGAAACAAAGTGTCTCTATGTTTATCCTGTGGTTTTTGTTTTGTTTTGTTTTTTCGGTACCCGGGCCTCTCACTGTTGTGGCCTCTCCCGTTGCGGAGCCCAGGCTCCGGACGCGCAGGCTCAGCGGCCATGGCTCACGGGCTTAGCCGCTCCGCGGCATGTGGGATCTTCCCAGACCTGGGGCACGAACCCGTGTCCCCTGCATCGGCAGGCGGACTCTCAACCACTGCGCCACCAGGGAAGCCCTATCCTGTGGTTTTTAAGTATCCCTGCACACTCTGCCTGTCTCTAGAGTATTAAGTCCAGCTGTGCTGTTTTTACCTCTTTGTTTATTGAGATTATTATTTACTTGCATTAAAATGTACCAATTTCAAAGGTACAGTTTGATTAATTTTGGTAATTGTATACAAGGTGTAACCACCACCACGACCCAGATATAGAAAAGTTACTTACCCTTTAAAAGTTTTCCATCCCAGTTTGCCCCAATTCAGTTTTGAGACACTTGATTGAGTTTTACTGCTTTCTCTAACATCGACTCTCCGGGTGATTTAGGAAAGTCACTTTACCTCTCTGGATGTGTTTTTGCTTTTATAACATGAAAAATGCCAGAACAGATGTGTTACCAAGGGCCCTTGCAATCCTTTCAGAAAATGAGGGGGTAGGGTAAGGGCGGGAATCTCAGCCTTGCGTCCTCATTCTTCACATAGCACACGCATGTGGCAGATCCTAGTGGGAAAAGCCTGTGGTCGCATCAGAGAGAATTAGGTTTCCATCTCCTCTCTTGCTAGTGTGTATGTAACCTTTTGTAAGCATCAGCTTTCTCATCTCCAATATCAGGCTCATTAACAAGGCCTATTTGTTTACTGTTGTTGTGAGGATGAACTGAGATGCACCGGCAGCCTTAAATGTTAGTTGGTATTTGTATTATGGCATAATATAAAGGCACTGCATTCAACCATCTCAGTTACTACACGTTTATGCAGGCTGATTCTCACAGCCAAAACAGACGCACAAAGTACACCCACCCATTTACCCACCTGGGGAAGCCCGAAGCCTCCCTGCCTGCCTGCCTGCCTTACGGGGCTCAGAGAAAAGCTGCGCAGGCGTGCACGTGCTTCCAAAGAGCCTCGCTAGGGGGCGGAATGGGAAACAGGAAGTTCTAACGCCTGTCATACAAGCGCGACGTAAAGCGGGTCTGCTTTATGGCACCCTGCTTCCGCCGTAAAGCGCCGTTGGCAATCCCGCGTGAGTGGGTTGACGAGACTACTTCCGGGTGAAAAACGCGATTCTTGGAGGTTGGCTGACTTGCCGTCTTCCTCATGGGCAAACGCGGGAGCCGGAGCCGGAGCCGGAGCCAGAGCCAGCTGCTCAGCTCCCTAACTAAAAAGCAGAAGCATCATCTAAGGGATTTCGGCGAGGAGCATCCCTTCTATGACACGTATGGAGAGGCAAGGCTGGGACCGGCGCTGCCGGCGTCCTTTCCCGGTGGGAGCCCGCGTGTCCCCGCGTTTGGTCCGCCGGTGCCCCGGGGGTAGTGACAGGGCAGCTCCCGCCGCGTCTCACGCTGCCCCGGCGCCGGCCTAGCTCGCCCGGGGGTCCTGGCGGCTTCCCGCCTGAGATGGGGTTCTTCACCGGTCTTCCTACTCTTTGTTGAGCCTGTAGTTTTATGCTAGACGGCACGCCTCCTGTGTGGCGACTGGGCCGAGATTTTATAAGCTTGTTTTCGTTTGATATGTTTTTAAAGAATTGCTTGGGGGCTTCCCTGGTGGCGCAGTGGTTAAGAATCCGCCTGCCAACGGAGGGGACAGGGGTTCGAGCCCTGGTCCGGGAAGATCCCACATGCCGCGGTGCAAGTAAGCCCGTGCGCCACAACTATTGAGCCTGCACTCTAGAGCCCGCGAACCACAACAGCTGAGCCAGGGTGGTGCAACTACTGATGCCCGCGAGCCTAGAGCCCCTGCTCCGTAACAAGAGAAGCCACCGCTCGCCGCAACTAGAGAAAGCCCGGGCGCAGCAACGAAGACCCATAGCAGGCAAAAATAAATAAATTAAATAAGTTAAAAAAAATAAAAAAAGAATTGCTTGGGACCCTCGACATCACCTATCTATTCAACGACCACGAGGAAACTAATGTTTGGGTAGTTGTGGGTTCCTCTATAAGTATCCAGACGCTCAGTGATGATCTTAGTGCTCATCCCACCCCCTTTGGGTTGCTTTATCAACAGTTAGAGGGATAGTCTACTTAAGAAATTTGCTAGAAAAGGTGAACCCCGAGGGCTTTTATTTGCCAAAATTTCCCATCTTTTGGATGAGAGCCTGTTACTGTGTGACTGTAGTATTTCTCATGTGGTCTTGTTAGACCTTTTCATTCGTCTATTATTATCTATTTGGCATGTCCTTACAAAACCTGTCCAAATGCATATGGAGTTTTTACTTGACAATAGATATAATGTATTTATAACGGTATAGTCTGCCATGTTCATTTAAAGTTGTATCATTAGGCTTTTCCTGATTGCTACATACTAGTAGTTAAAGTTTAACATTGCCTGTTTCTTCTCAGGGTTTCCAGAAAGGAAGCAAAACCACAGACTTGTCAACTGGTAATGCTTTATACCTTCTTTATGATAGTAGATTCTGGACTGTTACTTTAAAGATTATATATGGTAATAATGTTTGGCTACATTTCCATTCTTTCTGATTTTAGATGTAAGCTATATTTTAGTAATATTGCTTAGTTTTAAGTGCAGATGTCTGTTAAGATGCCCTTGTGATAACTAATATAGTATAGAGTATGAAACTGTCCTGAGAGATTAGCCTGTTAGAACCTGTTAAGGAGGCTTACCAGAGGGCTCTTGGTGAATCCTAAGAGGGAATGTCATGTTTGCTTAACATAAAATAGAGTGCAAAACCATCAAAGGTCTTATTTCATTACCACAGACTCAGAAATAAAGCACACTTTTTTGTTGTAAGTTTTCCTGTTGCTCCTTTAAAGGTGCCAAGTGTCTGACACATAGGTTAGATCGCCTTATAACCTAAAGCTCCATGTGTTTAGTTTGCTGTCTTCCCATGTGGAACATTAGCAGTTCAAAGAAGAGGAAGAGCTTCTAGAATCATAGCTAGATTAGCTGTTTTAAACAAATTTGGTGCTAGGTTTGGTTGAATAGATAGGATTGCATATTTGCAGAAAAGCTAGTTTTTATTTAGAAAAGTCTGAACTTGGTTCCACTGTGAGCCTGATGATAGTCGTGGGGTAGCAACAAGAACAATATAATTTTTGTTTTTAAAATCCCCATTTTCCTTTTAGTCAGAGAGTTTAGATACTTCAAGTTCTGAAAGTGGAGCATAGAGTGAACCAGAACAAGTTTCTGGTTACAACAGACTACTTGCCACGTTAAAGGATGTTTCCAAGGAAGATGAGGAGGAGGAAGAGGAAGAAGACCGTGTTATAGATGAGACAGAAATGAATCTTGAAGACGGCGATAGTGACATCATTGTGGAGGAAGAGATGGCAGTAGAGTCTACTGACATGCAGAAGAGTAAGTGTCTTTGATGTGGGTTTATCATCTTTGCAGGGACCACAGACAGATTGCCCCAGGGGCAGGGTGCCTTGTACCATAGAGCTGGGTGAAAGCACATGGATTCAAAGCAGAGATTCTTAACATTGTTGGGCTCTGTGATATCTTCAAGAATCTGATGAAAACACAGGACCCTCTGGCCATAAAAATGCAGAAATGACGTTTTTGCTTATGATTTCCAGGATTTCATCAATCCTACTTCAAATTCCCCTGATTGAGAGGAAAGGGAACATAATTCTGTTTTTGTAATGGTCTCAATTTATGAAAGAGATGATTGTTCCTGCCTTAGAGGAACCAAGTTTAGTGGAAGATAGACATAAAATATACAGAACTTTTCAAGCATCAAATCTGAATGGAACTGATAAATATAAGGTGTTAAAGAGATGCAAAGTGGTCACATGCTGCCAGGGTAAATGAGGGGAGGCTTCAGA
Source organism: Mesoplodon mirus (assembly GCF_964341445.2). NCBI lineage: Eukaryota > Metazoa > Chordata > Mammalia > Artiodactyla > Ziphiidae > Mesoplodon > Mesoplodon mirus. Next base: position 141,449,624 of record NC_138978.1, read on the forward strand.
GAAGAGCTGGGATTGAAAGCTTAAAGGAACTCTGTCTCACTCAGACATCTAGGTGACTTATTTTTTAAAAATTATAATTTATTTCTGGCTGCATTGTGTCTTTGTTGCAGTGCGCCGGCTTCTCACTGTGGTGGCTTCTCTTGTTGTGGAGCATGGGCTCTAGGCACGTGGGCTTCAGTAGTTGTGGCACACGGGCTCAGTAGTTGTGGCTCACGGGCTCTAGAGCACAGGCTCTGTAGTTGTGGCGCACAGGCTTAGTTGCTCTGCGGCATGTGGGATCTTCCCAGACTAGGGCTTGAAACCACGTCCCCTGCATTAGCAGGCGAATTCTTAACCACTGTGCCACCAGGGAAGTCTCCATAGGTGACTTTTTAATTTAACTTTAAAATCAACTTTATTGAAGTATGAATTACATTCAACAAGGTGTACTCATTTTAATTTGATGAGTTTTGACAGATGTGTCTGTCTATATTGTCATCACCAAAGTCAAGATACAGAACACTTCCAATACCTGCAAAAAGTTCCTTCTTGTCCTTTTACAGTCAGTTTCCCAGGCCTGGCATCAGGCAACCACTGACATGCTTTCTTTCACTATGTATTAGTGTTTCCTATTGTAGAAATTCATATGAATGGAAGCACACAATAAGTACCCTTTTGCATGTGGCTTCTTTGGCTCCTCATGTTGTTGTGACTCATCCGTGTAGTTCATATTAGTAATTCATTTCTTTTTATTACTGGAATAGTAGTCCATTGTCTGAATATATCTGGGTAACTTTTTATATTCTGTTATCTTAATGCCTATTTGCCTTACTGTATTTTTTTCTATACTTTTAGGTGTCACACACCATTCTTAGTATTTTCATTCATCACTTGTACTCGGATAAAAAAATCGTTGCCTCAGACTTAGGGACTTTTAAAATTTTGTTGGTTTTCCAGTTTTCTTTCATGTTTTAGGTTTTTAAAAATGAAAAGTTCGGTTTTTTAAATTATAAAAGTAATATATGGGCCTCCCTGGTGGCGCAGTGGTTGAGAGTCCGCCTGCCGATGCAGGGGATACGGGTTCGTGCCCCGGTCCGGGAGGATCCCATATGCCGCGGAGCGGCTGGGCCCGTGAGCCATGGCCGCTGAGCCTGCGCATCCGGAGCCTGTGCTCTGCAACGGGAGAGGCCACAACAGTGAGAGGCCCGCATACCGCAAAAAAAAAAAAAAAAGTAATATATATTTACTGTAAAAATTTAAGAGGGTAATATAGTTAATGTATATCTCCTCCACCCTGGGATGAACACCTTGAACATTTTATAGAACCTTCCAGACTACTTTTTTATGGATATATGAGTGAATATATGTTTGTGTGTATGTGCATAATGGCCTCATACATTTCTGTAAGTTACTTTTTTCTTTAATGATATAACGTGTGTAACTGTGGGTTCACATTAGCTTAATCACATAGTATTCCATTGTAAATAATATGTGGTAATTTAATTAGTACCCCTTCGATAGAAATAAAATCATTTTTTCTAGTTATTTGTTATATCAACGCTGATTTGAACATCTTTACATGTACTAGGTCAGCAGTCAAGCTCAGTTTTGAAACTTATGTCTTCTACCTGAATTTGCTTAAAAGTAAATGATAGCCTAAGGAATTAGATTTCATTTGTCAACAGAAGTGTAATTATATTTATGAGTAGTAAATAATTTCACAAAATGTTTTATCAAAACTGCACATGCGGCCTTACCTGCTGACCCTAAGGGAAAAGATGGGCACGGGCCACCTGGCACAGCAGAGGAATCCCCAGAGGAGTTTACAGATGCAAAACATGAGTCACTCTTCAGCCTAGAAACCAACTTTCTCGAAGAGGAAAGAGGAGGCAACTGTTCTCTGAAAGCATCACAAGGTCAGAGCACAGCTCATGTTGTTTGAATTCAGCTGGTGCTTAGTATGGGTGGTTGTGGTCTAATACCTGTTAAATCTCTTGTTATTGGAATGAGCAGTAATAGAAACAGATAGTTTAGCAGCTAGATGTAGAGCTGGAAAGAAATGCTTCTCCAAGATCTTTTGTGTTTTTCAGGGTTAGGCAGTGTTGCGAGTGGGCGCGGCTGTTCATGAGGACAAACAGTTGAACAATGATAGCAGGGAAGGCCAGTTCCTCAAAGCTCACGATCCACAGCTGGGGTCAGGGGAACACTTCTGATTTTTTTCCCCAAGCAGGGAAGGGAGAGAAAGAGGAGAAAAGTACTTTGCATTTTTCTCTCTATCCTTCACTTGCTCTTCCTTACTGAAGCAGTAATTTTACAGATTTGTGAGACCCGGCAGTGGCTAATCTGATTGGTCCTTATTACCAGGAAGCACCTCAGAAGCCAGAAAGCTCCACCCTGTCTCCCCAGTCTCTCTCTTTATTTTTGGCTGCATTGGGTCTTTGTGGCAGTGCGTGGGCTTCTCACGGTGGTGGCTTCTCTTGTTGTGGAGCGCAGGCTCTAGGCACGCGGGCTTCAGCAGTTGTGACACGCAGGCTCAGCAGTTGTGACACACGGGCTCAGTAGTTGTGGCTTGCTGGCTCTAGAGCTCAGGCTCTGTAGTTGTGGCGCATGGGCTTAGTTGCTCCGCAGCATTGGCAGGCGGATTCTTTTTTTTTTTTTTTTTTGCGGTACGTGGGCCTCCCACTGTTGTGGCCTCTTCCGTTGCGGAGCACAGGCTCTGGACACGCAGGCTCAGTGGCCATGGCTCATAGGCCCAGCCGCTCCGCGGCATGTGGGATCTTCCCGGACCGGGGCACGAACCCATGTCCCCTGCATCGGCAGGCGGACTCTCAACCACTGCGCCACCAGGGAAGCCCGGCAGGCGGATTCTTAACCACTGTGCCACTGGGGAAGTCCCCATAGGCGACTTTTTAATTTAACTTTAAAATCAACTTTATTGAGGTATGAATTACATTCAACAAGGTGTACCCATTTTAAGTATATAATTCGGTAAGTTTTGACAAATGTGTATATCTATATTGTCATCGCCAAAGTCAAGATACAGAACACTGGGCCATGCCTCTGTCCCCACGACTGTTACTTAGACAAGCCTGTGGTAGGCTGAGGCAGGGCTCTGCTGTCTCTCAGGTCCTGTGTCTTAGCCTGTGCCTGGGTGGGCAAGTCAGGTGGGTCTCATTCTGTGTCCTGACTGCCTTTTTTGGTCCCAGTGCCATTCTTCAACCAGCGGTGCCATTGAAGTTGAAATTTTAATCCTCATTTGGTTCTGTTAGCTATTCTAGACAAGAGGAAGAAGTAGCAGGTAGAATTTGGGCAAAAACCGCATTCTGAACTCAAAAAAAGTAAAAAAAAAAAACAAACCCTGGAGGAAACATTAGGAGGCTTGACTATCCTAAAGTTTCTCTGGTTGTTTGGTCTATATTGATATATTATCACCTAGAATTCTTACTTCCTGTTGTTCACCTTTATCTTAGGTCTTAATATAAGGTGCACTGCATTTGAAGTTTTACTACCTGGGTCTTTGAATGGGTCATTTAACTTTGCTTCTTACATGAGTGGGGCTGGAAGAGAAGGTTGCGTGGCCAGTGCAGAGCACTGACCCTGCCATTTTGATAATTTGTTCACCTCAGTTGAGTGTTGAGCATTTATATTTGTCTTCCAGTGCAGGTTAAATCAGACATGGAACCTGCCCTCAGGGATCCTGCAGTCTAGTTAGGTGAGGTAGGACATGCACATATATGTGTTGGTGTGGATAACTGAGGGCAGGGTGGGGCACTTGAGAGAAAGTGATGACTGTCTATAGGGGACCAGAGATGGCTTCTTTGGAGCCAGAACTGTGCCTGACACAGTAGGCTCTTGGGAAATAGTTATTTATTGTGAGTCAGGGGGTAACATTCAACGGATACTATTTGGATATATAGAAATGCGGTGAACAAGAGGATAGAATTTTCAGTTAAAGGAAGGAAAGCCACAGTGGCAGAAGAATTTGAGAGCCATGTAATTCAAAAATTACATTAGAGAGGTAGGTTAGAGGTGTATGTTGAATTTCAGTCCAGGAAGTTTCTTCAAAGGTTTTTGAGGTGGGGAATAATGTGATTAAAGAAATGCTTTAGGGAGATGAACCTGTCAGAAACTTTTAAGCTCTGGACTGGGATAAATGATGGGGAAAGTTGATGGGGAAAAAGATGAGTTAACATCATGAAAACAGGATGTCATTCACAGGGGAAGACTGGAAAATCCCTGTCATTTGCCCTAAGTGTTCTAATATTCTTTATTTCTGAATTAGATCCATTTGCACAACATGTAAACAAAGAACTGAAAGAAAAAGAAATCCAGGCTGTTGCCACAAATCCCAAAACTACCCACCAGCTAAAAGTAAGCAGTGGTCTTGGGTTTTAGTGGTCTCCCTGAATGTATGATACACACCCGTGGCAGATGGCTTGAGAGGGAGCAAGATAGAGGAAGACTGGAAGAGCCCAGTAAGGCACAGGCATAGCTAGAAAAGGCACTGGGAAGCTGGAAGGTGGGGACCAATAAGATAAGAATGCTTTGGAGACAGGTACACCAGGGTTTAGACCAATGTCTGCAAGGGGCTATCTCATGACCTAAGGCAAGTTAATCTACCTTTTTAATCTTCACTGTTCTCATCTGTTAGAGGGGGACAGTAATGCCTGCATCAAAATAACGTAATTTAGTTTACTGGAAGACATGTACGAAGTGTTCAGTCAAACAGTAGCTACTGCTGTTCATTTGTTTGAAATATCTGAGATAAGTTCACACCTAAATTATTCAGTATGGAGCAGTTTTTGCTTCTTTTTTCGGTGATTTTTTTTTTCACCACTGATGCTATTCATAAGAATTGGTCATCCTTGTTTCATTGAAATTTTTATTGAGATAATAATTATAGATGCAGTTGTAAGAAATAATACAAAGGTATCCCATGTGCCCTTTGCCCGGTTTCCCCCAATGGTAGCATCTTACAAAACTGTAGTACAATATCACAAGTAGGAAATTTCCACTGATACAACCTACCTGTCTTATTCAGATTTCCTCACTTTTGCTCCTGCTCCTTTGTGTTATTTAGTTCTATACTGTTTTATCACGTGTAGGTTGCCCTGGCCACCACCACAGTCAACATACAGAGCATTTCCAGCACCATAAAGATCCCTCCTCTTCCCTGGTGCCATTTTATAACCACACCCACCTCCCTTCCCCCATTCCTAACCCTTGGTAACCACTAATCTGTTCTCCATTTCTATAATTTTGTTATTTCAAAAGCGTTATATAAATAAAATCATACAGGTTGGCTTTTTTTCACGCAGCATAATTCCTTGGAGATTCATCCCAGTTGTTGGCATATATCAATAGTTAATTCTTTTTTATTGCAGAGGTCATCCTTTCTTTATTGCTAAGATCAGCAGTTTTGTTACAGTGCAAAAATTCCCAAACTGGTATTCCACAAAATAACTATTCTTTTCGATTCTAATATATGTCTCCAAAAAAAAAAAATCCAAAACAACAACAAAAACCTTGTTCCATGTCCAAGTAAATTTGGAAAACTCTGGGTCAAACGAAGTGGAACGGAGTCCTTGTTACAGGACTCAGCAGGACCTTTAGTGTCCAATCTGCATGTGACTCTCCCTGAGGGGGATTAGGTTTTGTGGTGGTTACCGAAGTTATTTGACCGTTGGGCCCCCTTTTCTTTTGTCTAGAGTAAATTTTGACTTCCTACAGTGTGGTCCACAGGACAGTTTGTGGCCCACTGATCTAGTGAAGAGCTCACAAGGTTTCTAAAGGGTTACCTTAGCTCTGTTCTCCTCTGTTTGTCTGAATCCTACAACCTCTGAACCTCAGCATTTCCTAAACTGCAAGAAGAGCATTATAGTGTTTAGCTTGTAAGGTTGTTGTGAGGATAAAGTGAGAGGATCTGTAAGTTGTGAAAGGCCTTGGTAAATTATAAAGCACTATATGAATGTAAGGTACTATAATTCATTTCTAACTTAGTTCTTGATCATTTCTCCCACAGTGGCCCATCCTGGGCCAGCTTGTCTTTTCATCCAGGTTTCAACAGTTGGAAACTTTTAAACCCCCAAAGGACATTGACTTAAAGTCACTTCATCTCCAGAAGCCTCTGGAATCCACCTGGATCAAGACCAACAGCCAGTTCCTCTCTGGTCCCCCAAATTCAAGTAGCCCCTTCACACCCCTCCAGAAAGAGCTCTTCTTAATTATGAATTCTTACCGGGACCTGTTCTACCCAGAAAGGACTGCCCTGAAGAAAGGGGAAGAGATCCGCCACGTGTACTGCCTGCATGTGATAAATCACGTTCTCAAAGCCAATGCCCAGGTGCTTGCCAACAACAGCAGATGCTGAAGCCAGAAACTTGGGTTGGGTGATGATGATGACTTCAGGGACCAAGGGCTAACGAGGCCCAAGGTGAGTGGCAGCAGCAGAACTTTGCCCTCAAGGAGGCTGTAAGGCTCTAACATATGGGTCCTGGCACTTAGCAGGTTCTCAGATGGTTTAATGACTGGAATAATGAATGAGTCCAAGAATGAGCATATTAGATGGGCCAGGTAATGTCACGGCAGTGCTGCAGACAGCTCAGTGGACTGTCTAACAGCAGATCTAACTGGAAACTGGAGTAGGAGGTACCTCCATGATAATTCTTTCCTTAAAGCTAAACCCTGATCTTACATAAGTAACACTCCACTATAAATGTCTTCTTTGTGATTGTCAGAGCTGGATGGGACCTTAAGGAGCCTTTTATTCAATCCCTACATATTACCCCTGTGGACAGAGACCCAGATTCGTAGAGGACCTTGCTAAAGAGAACCAGGGAAAAAGTAGCAGAGACAGGACTAGAACCAAGGATTCTCTTCACTAAGCCACATAAATATGTAAACCTTGGAAAACAAAATCCCTGTTTTTGCATTGTATCATTATTACTGCTTAAAGTGATGATTACATTTATGTGGCTCATAAGCCTAAGCTCCAGTGGATTGGGAGCTTACATCGTTTAATTCTGTCTACATTTTTCATGATGTGCTGGAGCTAGATACTGTGCCACCCATACCCCCTTACCCCTTAGCCTCTGTGTCTATATTGAAGAAGCCTCATCTTAGATTCTTCTTATTGGGCTTAATAGGATTTTAGGATTTTGATACTGATATGGCTCTTAGAGATTTCTTAGTCCAACCCTCTTGTTTGATAGTTGGGGAAACCAAAGCCTAGACACTTACTTAGTGTGACAGCCGGGACAGTAACTTGGCCCTCTTCAAAACTGATCCATCATCCCTGCACTGTACCAAACTGAATCACTACACCCCTCTGGCTGTGCTGGTTGCCCTTCTGAGAAACTATCTCAGAATCTTGAACATCAGGATAATAAGATTATCTGTTTCCATTTAGAATTGCAAAATAGAATATGAGGTAGATTACCCATGAATCACATTCAGAATTTGGTGAATTGCCTGATCTGACTGGGGTTATATCCATTGATTGTATTGTTTACACAAGGGTAGTTAGAAGGTAATCATTTGTTAAGCATCTTCTGTTTTTTTTCCTCAACAGTTAAAATTAAGCACTTTTGGAAATGTTTGGAAAACTGAATCCTATATTTCCCATTGAAATATCATCTTATTTCAGAAATCCTTTATCATCATTTCTGAAAAATGTACTAGGAAATGTACTAGAAAAGTAATGATGCTTTAGTCCTTTCCTTACTAACTTTATTCTCTACTTAATACATCTAATTCATTTGTTCAGCATATTCCTTGGGTCTTACGGATCAAAATACTGAACTAAGTTCTGTAGGAGACAGAAATGAGTAACATTTCTTGTCCTCAAAGAGCTTTGTGTGTTTATGCCCTTGGGTTTTCGCTAATGGACACCTCTGTTAACGGCATTGACTTACCTCAAAAAGTATTTCTGGGCTTCCCTGGTGGCGCAGTGGTTGAGAGTCCGCCTGCTGATGCAGGGGACACGGGTTCGTGCCCCGGTCCAGGAAGATCCCACATGCCGCGGAGTGGCTGGGACCGTGAGCCATGGCCGCTGAGCCTGCGCGTCCGGAGCCTGTGCTCCGCAATGGGAGAGGCCACAACAGTGAGAGGCCCGCGTACCGCAAGAAAAAAAATAAAATAAAATTTCTACATTCTGCTTAAGAATTGCGCCCCCCACCCCAAGGAGCCATGAGATTGAAGTCCATAGGACATGGTGCTGTGGGTCGGAAAGATGCTCAGCCTTCAGTACTGAGCCAGGTCCTGTGTAAAGGGGGTGACACGGATGTGGTCCTTGGCCAGGGGCTGTGGAACGGAGGGCTCCTTAGGTCCCCAGCAGGCTCACCTCGAGCTGTCCTTCCTTCCCCTTGCCCCTCCAAGGCTGCCCATCACTCCCTCCACAGGTGCTGATAGTGGTGCCATTCCGGGAAGCTGCTTTGCGGGTGGTACAGCTCTTCATCAGTCTTCTTGAGGGCGACAGCAAGAAGAAAATAATTGTAAGCAACAAAAAGAGGTTTAATGGAGAGTATGGCTCAGATCCCAAGGAGAGACCACCCAACCTGAAGAGGCCTGAGGATTATGAAGCTGTATTTGTCGGCAACATCGATGACCACTTCAGGACTGGTAATTCCTCCTTGTCAAAACTGAGACCCTGAGGGACCTGAGGTGTGAGGTGCACATAGCTGGAAGCTAGAAGCCTGGAATTAGGCATTCTTTCAGAGGGTCACTGTCTCAGCCTCCTAGCAGAACCAGGATGCATTTGAGACCACTCGTCTGCCAGGGGAGAGTCTTGCCTTGGCTAATGGGGTACATACTTGGCTAATGGGATGGAGTGTCTGTGAAGGCATGTATGAAAGGCACCTGCATGTTTATAACAAATGTCTCAGCATGCCTATAGCTGGTAGCTCACAGTCAATGCTACAGGGCTTCTTGGGGGAGTTGGAGGTGATGGGGCTGGGTGGGTCAGTCTGGGGAAGATGAATAAACTAGAGCATCTGTACGTAATGGACTTCCCTCCTGCCTGCCATGTGGAGTGCCCACACCTGAATTATCTCCACTCTGGACTTACTGACTCCCACCCAGCTTTGCACATTTTTGCTTGTTTGTCATTCAGCTCCCATGTACTTGGTTGCTTGTTCATTGAAAAAGTTCCTGGAAAATATTTATTAGTCACATATGCCCATTTACCACTTATTAAGCATCTACTATGTGCCAGGCACTGTTAAGCTGGAGATATGGAATTAAAAGTTACTGTTAAGCAAGTCCAGCCTTAAGACAAATCAGACAGTATGGGATGAGATGTGTTACGGTTAGAGGATAGTGGGTGTTCTAGTTAAAGTATTTAAAGCAAATATCCTTACTCAAAATGGGCTCAGGACTGTTAGGGAAGGCCTTCTGTTGGAGGTACCATCCATACTAAGTTGAAACCTGAGTCAGATTTAGCCAGGTACAAAGTGGAGCAATGAGAGTGGAAGAAAAAGTTTCAGACAGGAAACGGCAAGTGTGGAGGCATCAGGGTGAGTAAACCGGCATGACTTAAGATTCAGAGGCTTTAGGATGGCTGGAGTGTGCATGCAAGGGGATTAGAGCTTATGGTTAGTTTTAAACATATGCAGGTGGCCAACAAGGAGCTGATAAATCAGTCTCTTGTTTAATTGATATATAATTGACATATTAGTTTCAGGTGTACAACATAGTGATTCAATGTCTATATACCTTACAAACGTATCACAACAATAAGTAAAGTTACCGTTTGTCACCATACAAAGTTAATGCAATATTATTGACTATATTCCCCATGGCATACATTGGATCCCTGTGACCTGTTCACTTTATAACTGGAAGTTTTATACCTCCTGATCTCCCCCATCCATTTTGCCCACCCTCCAACCCCGCCCTCCCTGCTGGCAACCACCAGTCTGTTCTCTGTATCTATCCATCTGTTTTTTTGTTTTTTAGATTCCACATATAAGTGAAATCACATACTATTGATATTTGTCTTTGTCTGACTTATTTCACTTACTGTGACACCCTCAAGGTCTATCCTTGTTGTCGCAGATGGCAAGATTTCATTCATTTATGGCTGAGTAATATTCCATTGTGTGTGTGTGTGTGTGTGTGTGTACACACCACATCTTTATCCATTCATCATTTGTGGACACTTAGGCTGCTTCCATATTCCATATTTTGGCTATTATAAATGTTGCATTGAACGTAGGAGTGCATATATCTTTTTGAATTAGTGGGTTTTTTTCTTTGGATAAACACCCAGAAGTTGAATTGCTCAATTGTATGGTGATTCTATTTTTAATTTTTGAAGAACATCCATACTGTTTTCCATAGTGGCTGCACCAATTTACATTTCCACTAACAATGCACAAGGGTTCCCTTTTCTCCACATCTTTGCCAGCATTTGTTATTTCTTGTCTTTTGGATAAGACCTATTCTGACAGGTTTGAGGTGATATCTCATTGTGGTTTTTTTTCTCTCTGTGCTTTGGTTAATAGCAACTTATTATACATGGTGGCTGTAAGAATTTATAACTCCAAAATCACAGCCTATCATTTTATATTATTTCATTTTGATCACAGCACTTACTAGCCACCTGATACATTCTTCTTCTTCTTCTTTTTTTTTTAATTGGAGTAGGTATAGTTGATTTACAATGTTGTGCTCATTTCTGCTGTACGGCAGTGACTCAGTTATACACATATATACATCCTTTTTTATATTCTTTTGCATTATGGCATATCCCAGGAGATTGGATATAGTTCCCTGTGCTATACAGTAGGACCTTGTTGTTTACCCATTCTAAAGGTAATAGTTTGCATCAACTAACCCCAGACTCTCAGTCCATCCCTTTCCCCACCCCTGACCTTGGCAACCACAGGTCTGTGAGTCTGTTTCTGTTTTGTAGATAGGTTCATTTGTGCCATATTTTAGATTTCATATATATGTGATATCATATGGTATTTGTCTTTCTCTTTCTGACAGACTCCTCTTAGTATGATAATCTGTAGTTGCATCCATGTTGCTGCCAAATGGCATTATTTTGTTCATTTTTATGACTGAGTAGTATTCCATTGTGTATATGTATCACATCTTTATCCATTCATCTGTCAATGGACATTTAGGTTGTTTCCATGTCTTGGCTATTGTGAATAGTGCTGCTATGAACATAGGGGTGCATGTATCTTTTTGAATTATAGTTTTGTCCAGATATATGCCCAGGAGTGGGATTGCTGGATCATATGGTAATTATATTTTTAGTTTTCCAAGGAAACTCCATACTGTTTTCCATAGTGACTGCACCAACTTACATTCCCACCAACAGTGTAGGAGGGTTCCCTTCTCTCCACACCGTCTCCAGCATTTGTTATTTGTAGACTTTTTAATGATGGCCATTCTGACCAGTGTGAGATGGTACCTCATTGTAGTTTTGATTTCTCATTGTGATTTTGATTTGCATTTTCCTGATGATGAGTGATGTTGAGCATCTCTACATTTGACTGTTGGCTATCAGTACGACTTCTTTGGAAAAATGTCTATTCAGGTCCTCTGCTTTCTTTTTCTTTTTTTGCTGTACGCGGGCCTCTCACTGTTGTGGCCTCTCCCGTTGCGGAGCACAGGCTCCGGACGCGCAGGCTCAGCGGCCATGGCTCATGGGCCCAGCCACTCCACGGCATGTGGGATCCCCCCGGACCGGGGCACGACCCCGTGTCTCCTGCATCGGCAGGTGGATTCTCAACCACTGCGCCACCAGGGAAGCCCCCTCTGCTATTTTTTAATTGGATTGTTTGGGGGGGGGGGTTTGCGGTTTTTTTTTTTGCAGTACGCGGGCCTCTCACTGTTTTGGCCTCTCCCATTGCAGAGCGCAGGCTCCGGACGCGCAGGCTCAGCGGCCATGGCTCACGGGCCTAGCCGCTCCGCGGCACGTGGGATCTTTCCGGACCAGGGCACGAACCCATATCCCCTGCATCGGCAGGCGGACTCTCAACCACTGCGCCACCAGGGAAGCCCTGTTTGGGGTTTTTTGATAATGAGTTACATGAGTTCTTTATATATTTTGGATCTTAACCCCTTACTAGATTTGCAAATATCCTCTCCCATTCAGTAGATTGCCTTTTTGTTCATTGATGGTTTCCATTGCTGTGCACAAGCTTTTTAGTTTGATGTAGTCCCACTTGTTTATTTTTGGTTTCATTGCCCTTGCCTGTGGAGTCAGATCCAAAAAAATATTGCTAAGACTGTTGTCAGGGAAGTTACTGCCTATGTTTTCTTCTGGGAGTTCTGTGGTTTTCAGGTCTTATGTTCAAGTCTTTAATCCATTTTGAGTTGATTTTTGTAGATGGTGTAAGCTGGTGGTCCACTTTCATTCTTTTGCATGTAGCTGTCTAGTTTTCCCATCACCATTTGTTGATGAGACTGTCTTTTCTGCATTGTATATTCTTGTCTCTTTTGTCATAGATTAATTGACCATATAAATACGGATTTATTTCTGGGCTCTCTGTTCTGTTGATCTGTGTCTGTTTTTGTGCTATTACCGTACAATTTTGATTACTGTAGACTTGTAGTGTAGTTTAAAATCAGGGAGTGTTATACCTTCAGCTTTGTTCTTCTTTCTCATAATCAGTTTGGCTATTCAGGATCCTTTGCAACTCTGTACGAATTTTAGGATTATTCTAGTTTTATGAAAAATGTCATGGGTATTTTGATAAGGATTGCATTAAATCTGTAGATTTCTTTGGGTAGTCTGGACTTTTTTTTTGAATTTTATTTCTTTATACAGCAGGTTCTTATTAGTTATCCATTTAATACATATTAGTATATACATGTTAGTCCCAATCTCCCAATTCATCACACCCCCACCCCCACCCCCACTTTCCCCCCTTGGTGTCCAGTATGGACATTTTAACAGTACTAAGTCTTCCAGTCTATGAGCATGGTGTATTTTTTCATGTTTCTGTCATCTTTAATTTCTTTCATCAATACCTTGTAGTTTTCCAAGTACAAGTTTTTTACCTTCTTGGTTAGATTTTTTCTAGGTATTTTATTGTTTTTGATGCTATTGTAAATGGATTGTTTTCTTAATTTCTCTTTCTAATAGTTCATTATTAATGTATATAAATACAACAGATTTTTGTTAATTTTGTATCCTGCAACATTAGTAAATTTATTTATTAGTTCTGACAGTTTTTTGGTGGAGTCTTTAGGGTTTTCTCCATAAAGTATCATGTCATCTGCAAATAGTCAGTTTTACTTCCTCCTTTCCAATTTGGGTATCTTTTATTTCTTTTTCTTGCCTAGTTGCTGTGGCTAGGATTTCTAATACTATGTTGAATAAAAGTGGCAGAAGTGTGCATCCTTGTCTTGTTCCTGATTTTAGAGGAAATGCTTTCAGCTTTTCACCACTGAATATGATGTTAGCTGTGGGTTTATCGTATATGCCTTTGTTATGTTGAGATACATTCCCTCTATACCCACTTTGTCAACCCATCCTTGCATCCCTGGAATAAATTCTACTTGATTATAGTGTATGGTCCTTTTAATGTATTGCTGGATTCAGTTTGCTAATAATTTGTCAAGGATTTTTGCATCTGTGTTTATCAGGCATAGTAGCCTGTACATTTCTTTTTTTGTGGTGTTTCAGTATCAGGGTTATGCTGGCCTCATAAAATGAGTTTGGAAGTGTTTCCGCCTCTTCAGTTTTTTGAAATATGTTTGAGAAGGATAGGTATTAAATCTTCTTTAAATATTTTGTAGAATTTACCATGAAGCTCTCTGGTCCTGGTCTTTTGTTTTTGGGGAGTTTTTTGATTACTGATTCAATCACATTACTAGTAATTGATCTATTCACATTTTCTGTTTCTTCATGATTCAGTTTTAGAAGATTGTGTGTTTCTAGGAATTTATGTATTTCTTCTAGGTTATCTGACTTGTTGGTGTATAATTGTTCGTAGTAGTCTCTTATGATACTTTGTATTTCTGTAGGGTCAGTTATAACTTCTCTTTCATTTCTGATTTTATTTGGGCCCCTTCTCTTTTTTTCTTATTGAGTCTGACTAAAGGTTTGTTAATTTTGTTTATCTTTTCACAGAACCAGCTCTTAGTTTCATTGATCTTTTTTTTTGTCTCCATTTCATTTATTCAGTATTTCTCATCTGACTTCTATTATTTCCTTCCTTCTTTGTTGGAAGTTTTTTCCTTTCAGCATATTTGAACATATCATGCCATCCCCTTCTGGACCACAAAGTTTCTGATGAAAAATCAGCTGATATTCTTTTTTTTTTTATTAGTTTCTGCTTTATAACAAAGTGAATCAGTCATACATATACATCTGTTCCCACATCCCTTCCCTCATGCATCTCCCTCCCTCCCACTCTCCCCATCCCACCCCAGCTGATATTCTTATGGGGATTCCCTTGTCTGTAATTAGTTGTTTTTCTCTTGCTGCTTAAGATTCCCTCTTTACCTTTGACTTTTAACATATTAATTATAATGTGTCTTGGTATGAATCTCCTTGGGTTCATTTTGTTTGGGACTCTTGGTTCTTGCCGGACCTGAATGTCTGTTTCCTTCACCAGGTTAGGGACATTTTTAGCCATTATTTCTTCAGATAATTTTTCTGCCCCTTTCTTTCTCTGTCCTCCTTCTGGGACCCCTATAATGTGGATGTTAGTGCCCCTTTCTCTCTCTTCTTCTGCGACCCCTTAACACCGATGATAGTACACTTGATGTTGTCCCACAGTTCCCTTAAACTGTCCTCATATTTTAAAAATATTTTTTCTCTTTGCTGCTCTGTTGGGGTGATTTCTACTACCTTGTCTGCCAGGTCACTGATCTGTTCTTTTCTACCATCTAGTCTGCTGTTGATTCCCTCTAGTGTATTTTTCAGTTCAATTATTATAATCTTCAGCTGTGTGAGTTCTGTTTAGAACTTTCTTATATTTTGTCTCTTTCTTGAGTTTCTGTGTTCGTTCATTCATCTCCCAAGTTTGGTGAGCATCTTTAGGACTATGACTTTGAATTCTTTATCAGATAAATCACTTACATCTGTTTCATTAAATATTTTTTCTGGGGTTTTATCTTGTTCCTTCATTTGGAACATGTTCCTCTGCTTCCTCATTTTGCTTGACTCTCCGTGTTTGTTTCTGTGTATTATGCAAAACAGTTATTGCCCCGTCTTGAAGGAGTGGCCCTGTGTGGGAGATGAACTGTATTTTTAACTTTTTCCTAGTTCTTGGTCGTCTTATAAACTCTCTCTCTCTGTTTGTTTCACTCCCATGGAGTCTAGAAATGCAGTCCCACCCCCATCTGCCTGAGCCTGGTGCTCAAGGAGTGTCCCCTGTGTGGGCTACGTGCGATTGTTGCCTCGGGTCGTGTCCTGCGAGTGGCATGAGATGGGGTAGTTGTGGCTGCTCGTTGTCCATGTTTGTCAGTGCTGCACACAAGCAGTGCAGGGCCGTGGGGTAGGGGGTACTCACCCACCACCACTGTTAGCAACTTAGAGTGAGAGTGCAAAAAAGTGGCACCCACCAGTGCCATCAAGGTAGAGGGAATTTGTAAAAATGGCATCTGCCAGCATTCTGTCCCCAGAGAGAGTCCCAGCCAACTTCTGCCCCTCTGGTAGATGCTTTAAGATTAGCAAGTGAATCTCCTTCACATATGATCTGGGCTCTTTACAGACTGCTACTTGTTGCTTAGGAAAGAGATGTGGGCAGGAAATATAAATTTTTGTGATGATAATGTTAAAGCCATAATTAGTGAATATATTTATCCAAAGCTTTATGTAGAGTGAAAGAGAACTTGTGGGTGAATCCAGGGATTTGTTGAAGAGCTCTTTGAATATGGAAAAATAGATAAGGACCAGGTCAGTAATAGGAGAAGTAAGTGTTAAAGTGATAGAAACCACCAGTAAGGAAAAGAACATTTCAAGGAGGGTGTGCTTATGCATTCGTGACAAGAAACACTAAAGTGCCATTGAATTGGTAACTGAGAGCTGTTGGTGACCTTGGCAAGAGTCATTTCAGTGGTGTCCTGAGACTCAGAGGCAGATTGCAGTGCATTAAGGAGTGAGTGGGAGATTTTAAAGTAGAGATAATGTTTTGGAAGGTTTGCCAGTGAAGGAAAAGAAGAGGGTGGGAGCTAGAAGGGACCGTAGATGCAAAGGAGGGATGATGATGATGACGATGATGATTTTAATAATTAAAGCAGTTTGAGCACAATTACATGCAAAGGGGAAGATGTGGAAGGTACAAGGGGAGGCTGCAGTTTGAGAGGGTGGAAGCTAATGGCTTGGTGGTGACTCATGAACTGATGTGTGCTTGGCTGTTTTGTGTATAGGAGTGGCAATACTGCAGAGAAGCATCCGACTTTATGCCCCCTTCTATTCGTCAGACATCCTCATTGCCTCCCCTCTGGGCTTGAGGACCATCATTGGTGGAGAAGGAGAGAAGAAGAGAGATTTTGACTTTCTGTCTTCTATTGAGCTTCTCATCATTGATCAAACTGACATTTACCTGATGCAGAACTGGGAGCATGTCTTGGTAATGCTGGTCATTAACATTTAGAGACAAGAAGCTCAGTGGTTTGAGTCTGAAATGGTTATTAAAGTCCAGATTAAAACTCAGCTTGGAAATGGAAATATTCCACATTTTCCAATTTGAAAATGGGAAATGTTGTCCCCTCTTCTACCCACAAGTTGGTCAGTAAAGTATCCAGAAAGATAAAAATTCTTGTCAACATTTTCAAATCTCCAGAAAAGATTTCTTCCCCTTAAAAGTTGCTTCTAGTAATAGACCAGTTTAGTGTGGTTAGTTGGTTGGTTGAAATCCCTCCTCACCAGGAATGTTTTTATCTAAAATAGTTCCTCCTGTTTATGCTCGTTCTCTTTTGTTTGGTCTTCAGTGGAGATGGGAAAACATTGCTCATGATTTCTTAATTTGTGATGTTTTACAGAGAAATGTAAGATGTTTTTGTCCCCCTACTGTAATTTGTACTATCATTTTTTTTCTCCCTCTCAACATACGCTGCAATGTTTTGGGGTTTAGGATTGTGCTTTGGAACAATCCTCATCACAGAACTATAGGTTTATTTTTATAAGGCATGTGAGAATTTACCTTTTCTACAACCCCAGGACTTGGAGTAAGTTTGGGACAGATAAAGGGGAGTACTTATTTATAAAGTAGGGAATAAACTTATAGTACTTGTGACCCTTCAATATACATTACAAGGTAAAAATATGATTAAAATAGAAAAGGCATGTCAATGGTTGAGTCATCTTTATTTTGAGCAAAAGGCACATGTAGTCATTCAGGCAATTTTCTAACGTTTTGGGAACCAAGTCATGGAAGGACAGCAGCTCTGTTTTCCGTGTCATTTCTCTTCTCGTCCAAGTCTGGAACTGAGTTGCTTATAGAGTCACCAGAGTGGCATTTCAGAATTTCCTTGAAAAGAAATATTCTGTATAGGTAGCATCTTGATCCTTTTTGAAAGATCCACAAGGTGGCCAGTTTGAGCTTTTCTTCTTGTTCGCTTGACTATGGGCAAGTCACTCACCCATCTGAGCCTGTTTTCTTGTTGTAATTTGGGAGATGATAGTATCTACTTCATGGGGTTAAATAAGATGATGGGCTTATAGAAAGGTTAGCAACGCCCAACAGGTAAGTGTTCAATAAGTATTAATGGAGTATTATTTCTGCTCAAAGCATTTGATGAACCACATGAACCTGCTGCCCTTGGACTCACATGGGGTGGACTTTTCTCGAGTGCGCCTGTGGAACCTCAATAATTGGTCCAAGTACTATCGTCAGACGCTGCTGTTTGGGGCCCTGCAGGATGCCCAGATCAACTCTGTGTTCAACAAGTACTGCGTCAATGTGCAAGGCCAGGTGGGTTCTCTCCTTCTTTCTCTGAATTTTCATGAAGTATTGTGTATAGTTTGGGTCATGAGGCAGAAGGAGAGGACAGCATTTGGTCAACAATGGGGATAGCTCACTTCCTAATGTTCTCACTGACTCCTGGCAGGTGGCTGTGAGGAACGTCCCGATGACAGGCTGCATCAGTCATGTCCTGGTGCAGCTCCCACATGTCTTCCAGAGGATGGAACCTGAGAACCTAGCTTCAGTGATTGATGCCAGGTACCCTCCCCTGTCCCATTGGACCCCTGGGGGTCACAGAGAGGGATTTTACTTGGGCATTCAAATTTAGAATTGTATTCCATGTTGGCTTTATTAGTTACCATTTACAAAATGAAATGAGATAATTGAATCCAATCATGCCATTGACAGAGGAGGACACTGAAGGCCAGAGAAATGGTGGGTTGTCCTAGTTCTGATAGTGTCAGGGTTAGTAAATCAAGGGTACTTTCCCCTAGACTGTGGCATTTTTAAATTACATTAATTTTTTAATGCCTCATGTCAACAACTTAATTCTAAGCCCTTCAGGGCAAGAACTGTTTTTCTAATTCTCTGTGTAACTTCCCCCCGTCTTCTCATTGTGTTTAGTCAGGGGACCCATGGTAGCAGAATGGTGCTTAACACATGGTAGGTGTTCAGTAATTATTTGTTGACTGACTGATTGACAACTGAATGAATGAATGATACAGTTACGTACTTCCTAGAATAATTCTCTGGGATATACCAGCATCACATCTATCCTTTATGATGAATAGTGTTGGCACTTACTTTTTGATGCGCTTAACAAGTTTTATCCTTACATAATCTCTTTGCAATGAGGTAGGCCAAATTGGCCTCTTAGGGGAGGTAGAAGGAGACTGTGACTTGCCCAGGGTCATGCAGTTGGCAGTGACACTATGGCTCACCTCTAGACCACTGACTCTGCCCTTTGCCTTTCCAAATCAGGTTTAACTTTTTCATCAACAAGATTTTGCCTCAGTATCATGATGCAGTCATGTCTCACACGCTTATCTATGTCCCCTCCTACTTTGACTTTGTGCGTCTCCGAAATTACTTCAAGAAGGAGGAACTGAACTTCACTCATATCTGCGAGTACACCCAGAAGTCTGGTGTCTCCAGGGCCAGACACTTCTTCCTTCAAGGAGAGAAGCAGTTCCTGCTCCTCACAGAGCGCTTCCATTTCTACAAAAGGTAAAGTAGGACCAGGTTTCAAGTGTCCTCTCTGGAGGGCCTGCTTCCAAGTGCGTGGTGGGCTTTGCTGTGTTATAAGGTCCTCCCTTGCTTCACCTCCTGCAGACAAGCCAGAGTTTGGGGGGCTGGACAGACTTTTCTTGATTGGTTGGTTGGTTTTCTTTCAAAATGGGCATTGTTGGAAAAGGTGGTAGAAACGAATGAGTGACTACAGCATAACCTGTATATAGATCTGGAGTGGGTCCATACTTAGGGTACCTCCTGTAGCTGTGGGTATACCCCTCAAGAAAGACATTACAGAGTTGAGCAGCTCTCAACAGAATACAGGAAGGGGAGGAACCTGTCGTAGAAGCACAGATGAAACACTGGGGACTGTGTGGTCTGTGGAGATGGAAGTTGAGTGCAGGGTCAGTGTTCAGAAAGCTCTCATTTGTCCTGAGGCAGTGCACACACACTTCTGCACCAAGGAGAACCAGGACTAAGGGGCTCCTTGAAGTTTATGAGAAGCAAAAGGTGAGGGGCTTAGAGGTGAATATTTAAGGGCTTCAGGGTTTGCTTCTTGCTGGCATCATTATTTGCTTTGTTCCAGTGAGTTGTTTTCATTCATGTTGGAAATGGTATTTTGGGGGAGTTTGCACTCAGCAGGTCTAAAGAACCCTTAGTTTTCCAAAAGCTTGATACATCAAAGCAAGTCCTTTAAATGAAGTGGATGGATTGGAAAACTTCCCAGCGTGATTGTCTGTAGCAAGTGTGAACTAAGCTGGGATGAAGACTGCTCTCAAGTAGCAACTTTTCAAGGAGAGGGCATGATGTCAAAGGAGCCCTTTCTCTTAAGTAGGCAGGACAGTCTTCTGTCTTACACTGTTCATTTATTGACCAAACAGTTTTGTCCCCAAAGTCACTATAAAGACAAACCGAACACGTGCCATTAGCTTTGTACCCTGGACCAGGTTAGTGGGTGTTTAAGTTGAATGGAGATAATCTGCAACTGCCAATTATCTCAAGGTTCCCAGCTATAGATTTTTTTGCTTGAGAGGTCACCAAGGTGATGATGGGTATTTTGATCTGCAGTGTCTTTGTGATTTGATTTTTTCATTTGACCTTGGGAAAAGTACATGTATTTTACACTCTAGTATCCAGCTTTAAAATTCTGTATTTATATTCTCTATGGAAGTAGGCCATGTTAGACA
Organism: Mesoplodon mirus; assembly: GCF_964341445.2. Classification (NCBI taxonomy): domain Eukaryota; kingdom Metazoa; phylum Chordata; class Mammalia; order Artiodactyla; family Ziphiidae; genus Mesoplodon; species Mesoplodon mirus. The sequence goes on from NC_138978.1 coordinate 141,469,896, forward strand.
TACTGCAGTTCATTTGTGAGCTAGCAAAAAACTTTCAACCTGAGGATTTGTTTTCTCTGGGGAGATGAAACCAGTAGAATCTTAGGATGGGATGGGCATTTGGTCATGATGGCCCTCCTGAGGGGAGGACAGTTCACAGTTCTTTCTCTGAGCATTATCAGTGGGTTAGCACAGGAAGGATTCTTAAGCAGGGGGCAATCAGAAACTCTGGAGGTAGGATTTCTGGAGGTGGGAAACGCTAGTGGGGTGTTTCTGAGTGCTCCCTGCCCCAGGGAGAACCCCAGTTATAGAAGTAACAGACCTCATCTTTATAGACTGTATGCAGGAGCCAGCCTTGCAAGTCAGTTGTGGTTGCCTCATTTATCTTTAACAGTTGTCAGGTAACATAGACATCGGGAATGTCCTTAGTTTTAGGTCCTGTCACAGTGTTACGCCATATTTGTAGGGGTCACCGAAGACCCAAAGCACATACAGGAGAGGAGGAAGGCAGGGGAAGAGGTGCAGAAGGTCATGGGAATTGTTACTAACTGCCCCTCTGAAGAGGTTCTGGTCACGTGCTCTTATTTCCAGGAGATGCCTAGTCTCTACTGTGCACGAATTGGTACTAAGAGAGATTTTCTTGGGTTTTAAATGTAATACCTATTGGAATTGGTTTTGTTGTTTTATTTTGCTTTAAAAATACTCTCATTATATAAGAGTATTACACAATTATTGTAGAGAACCTAGAAAATCTAGGTTAAAAAAATGGGATCACCTATAATCTTACTGATATAAATACCCATTTTGGTGTATTTCTTTCGTGTCTCTTTGATGTAAAAAACATGTGCACGTGCACACACACACAGACACAGGCATTTTAAAAAGGACACCAAAGTTGGGATCACAGTGTACACATTTGGATTTTTTTTCTTTTATCTTGAATGTTTTATGTGCTTATTGAAAAAAAGCTTAAATAAGTTAGCATTTTGATATATATTTGTATGTTATGGATGTATTTTTAAGTTAATATATATATAGTTCTACTATATCCTGCCCCTGCTCCAACTTTTTATTTGGGAAAATTTCATTTCAAAAGACATTGTAAGACTATCCCAGTGAACATCTCTAACTCCTTCCACTTAGGCTTCACTAGCTGTTAGCATTTTGCCACATTCTCATGCACCCACATTCTCTGTCTCTCCTTCTCTCTTTCCACTCACATCTCTTATTTTTTCTTCCTGAACCATTTGAGAGTAAATTATGGGAGGCTTCATGACACTTAACTCCTAAATCTTTCAGCCTGTAGAGCTTAAAAACATTCTTTTATCTAACCACAACACCATTAACATACCACTTGACATTACTGCAGTAATACCATCTAATATTTAGTCTGTATGCACATTTTCCTAGTTGTTCCCAAAATGACTATTACAGCTGTTTCTCACCACCCCCCCGACCCCAATCCAGGATTTAGTTAAGAATCCTACATTGCATTTGCGTGACATGTTTCTTTAGTCTATTTTAGCAGTTCTCAAGCAGGAGCAGTTTTGCTCCCCAAGGGACATTTGGAACTATCTGGAGACATTTTTGGTTGGTACAGTTGGAGGGTTATTCTAGTGGTCTAGTGGTTCAAGCGGGTCAAGGCCTGGGTGCTGCTAGACGTCCTACAGTGCACAGGACAGCCCTTACAACAAAGAATTACCTGGCTTAAAATGGCAGTAGTGCCAGGGTTAAGAAACCCTGATCTAGAATAATTCTCTGCCTTTGTTTCTTGCTGTGATACTGATATTTTTTGAAGAGTCCAGTCCAGTTTCCTGTAGAATGTCCCACATCTGGATTTGGCTGTTTTCTTATTATTTAGATCAGTGTTCCCAAACTTTGCCACATATTAGAATCCCCTTGGGGAGCTTTTAAAAATCTGAATGCCCTGGTCATACCCCAGTATCAATTAAATCATGGTGTTTGGGGATGGGGACCAATTACAGGTACTTTTAAAAAACAAATAGGTGATCCAGTGAGCATCAGAGTTCGGGGACCAAAGATTTAAACATTATTTTAGTAAGAATTCTACATAGAGGATATTGTGTACTTCCCCCTGCATCTCCTCAAGAGGCCCAGGGTGTCAGTTTATCCCATTTTTGGTGATACTAAATGTAATCACTTGGTCAAGGTAGGTCTGCTAAATCTTTACATTGTAAAAATACCTTTTCTGTGTAATTATAAGTAATCTTTAAGGTGTGTATAGCATCCTTTTTAATGGTTGCATAGTGTTACATTGTATGGGTATATAATTAACCCAGTTTCCTTTTAATGGGCATATTGATTTGTTGTTTTCTGTTATTATATACAATAATGCCAAGAGCATCCATACGCGTAGTTGATGGCATAGTTGCCTAGGCATTTCCTTAGGATAAATTTGGAAAGGAAAACTTATTTGTTCAAAAGCTGTACCCAGTCTAAAATTTGCTGTGTGTTGCCACTCCCATCTTCTCCCCTCCCCGGTGAAATACACACTCACAATAATTTATACTCCATTAGCCTATTTCTGTAAATTCTGTAAATATTTCTGTAAATTCTTTTTTCCAGTGACTTGATAATCAAAATGATACCTCATGGTTTTAATGTCTTTTTCTTGCTTTTCTGTGTTTTTTGTAATTGTCAGTTGAATGTAGTGCCTGAGTAAGTAGTTGGCCTGGACGCCTCTTCTGTCAGGCCACTAGTGTGGCAGTTGTGAATCTAGTTAGGATTTGGTTGTTACCATAGTTGCCTTCTGTTTACCACAAACTGCCAGTTCCTCCAGCAGACAGTGGCCCACTGTGGGGCCCAGTGCTGGAGGGCCTTGTCTCAGTGTCCTGCTCCCCTCTCAGCTTTCACCATGCCCTGCACCCCTGTGCCGAGGGAGAGCCTCTCCCACGCTCCGGCCCCTCCCCCAGCAGCAGGCTGCTCCTGCTCGCTCCTCCCCTAAGGCTTGAAGTGGGGCAGTTGTTCTCCTCCTGGTCCAGCTCAGATGCAGGCAGGTTCTGTCCATCCTGGGCTTTGGAGCTGGCGCTTTCTCAGGGCTCCTGCACCACCCTCCATGGTGGCCAGCCTCTGCCTTGTTCTACGAGGGGTCTTGGTGGGAAAGAGTTCCCTGCATCTCTGCAGTGGTGGCAAACATCTGCTTACATCAGTGCAGGATCTTGGGCTGAACAGGCTTCATGCCCTTTCCCCAGTCTTCATGCCCTTTCCCCTTTCCCCAGACTGCTCTTTTTACTGGATGTAAGTCCTGTGGTGGGGAGGGATGGGGTGAGGGGTTAATGCTCCTCCCTTAGGGCACACAGTTTTGCTGCTTCTGACTCCACCCTGGCAGTTGACCTTTGCCCCCTCACTGGCTTCAGGCTTTAGCTTCATATACAACATGGCTCTGGGAAGAGAGTGAGTTTTCATGTCTGCACCACCATCGGGGTCTCTCAGGTCTTCTGCCTTGCCTCCAGTCTTTCCAGGGCTCCCAGTGGAGACCTTTGGAAAAGCCCGTGAAGTAAAGGAGTGTCTGGGAATCCCAGGGATTCTGAACTGTCATGCAAGCCCATAATTGCCCTTTAAGAACTTGTTAAAAGTGTAGCTTTTTTCTTCCTACCCACTTTCTTAGCAGCTGCCCTCTTCCCCACTGTGCTCTGCCAAAGGTGAAGTGGTTCATATGTCCTGCCTTTCTTCAGACCATCTTGTCACTCTTTGGAATTCAGTCAGTGATGGGCTGAAGCTGGCTCATACCAGCTCTTAAGGTATGGTTGCACATCTCTTGCCAGTTCCAAGTTCAGCAACATGACACTGGTAGCTTGAAATGGAGTATTTACACCACAGAAATTGGCAAATGCTTCAAATCAGCACCTATCCTCCCCCACTGAGAATCAGTTGTTAAACACACACCAGGGCACCGTTGAATCAGTTCACTTGGTTGCCCTGTGACATCAGCTGTCTAGGCTCAGGAAAAGGAACACTGTTGTAGATTATCTTTTTCTTGTTAGCATGGGAGCAGTATTCTCTTGAGTTTTCTACATACTAAGCAGAAATGGAACTCTGTGTTTGTTTTTGTTTGTTTTGATAACTACTGAGGCAGAACTGTTTTTTTTCAACATCTTTAGCCATTAAAATTCCTTTATGGAAAGAGGATGTGGAAAGCTGATCCAAGTAATGGACTGCAGTTATATTTTGGGAGAGGAGGGTCTCCAGAGAGATCAGGATGAGCCAAGGGATAAAAAGACAAGGAAAACTTAACCGTCCATGAATAAAATAAAATTCCCGAGGGAGTCTGACATCAGCCCTGTATGAGAGTCTAACAGGAAAAATCAGAACCTTGTCAACGTATAAAATCTTTGGTCATGGAGCCCAAGAGGGAATGATTGATCTCAACCTGAACCGTAAGGTAAGTCCCTAGGGTCTGCACCCCCCCACACCATGCAGCCCTGTGCAGCAGGGAAAGAAGCAAGGAAGCTGTTGAAATTAATTGCCTTCCCATAATGCCTAATGGGTCCTCGGGCAGGATTTTGTAAATGGGTGAACTTGGGACATCTGCCATGGAGTTAACATGTCTACAGAATGACAAGAAAAGACTAATGGGAGTGCATTTACAGTTTATGCTGTTTATTTTATGTACTGGGTCTGGTCTGACCTCATCTCCATTACAGAACACTGTTTTGCCTGATTATAATAAGGATAATGTTAAATTGGAAATGCCTGCTTTTCAAATTTTCTGCGACAGATTTCTAATCCTTGTCTACTATTCTTCCCCACCCTACCTCAGTCTGCTCAGATTAGGCTCAAGAAGTGCAAATTCATTTTATCATTATCTTAAGCCAAACATTAGGAATTCAAATACACTGTCACAAAAAATGAGCCCCTCCAGCTCAAATTAGAGTAACTTTTGGTCTGTGTGTTATTTGTGCCATGGTCTTTCTCCTTGCATGAAATAGCGAGAGTGACTATGCCCCTGTAAAACTCCTTGGTGGCTTTTCCATAAAATTTCTCATGTAGACATAGCCTCTCTTTCTCCTTCTAACAGATACACAATAAAAGGCATCAGGGACCTGATTTTCTATGAACTGCCAACATATCCCCACTTCTACAGTGAAGTTTGTAACATGCTGCAAGCCACCACCAGAGGAGAGGAAGCTGCCTGGACCTGCACTGTCCTCTACTCCAAGTACGATGCCCAGAGGCTGTCTGCTGTGGTCGGGGTGGAGCGGGCTGCACAGATGCTGCAGTCCAAGAAGAACGTCCACCTCTTCATTGCTGGAGAGAGATGAGAATTGGTTGGACAGGAAATGGTGTTTGGTGTGATATGTCATGCTTGATTCTGTGTCTCTTGGACCTGATTCTGATCACTTACACAAAGAAGGGCTGCAACAAGGAAGGAGCACCAGGCAGGTTCTTAGCAGATACCTCTTTCTTTTCAGACCATATATACCTGAAAAGTTCCGTGTAAACCAGATTTTGGTAAAACCCATCTTTCAGAGGTCAGGGGAGAGCTCATGGAACTCTGAGAAGTTGATAGAAGGAATCTTCTACTTGTGAATTTTTTTGTACGCCATAAATTCTTTTGTTGTGATTTCACCTCTAATTTATTACACTTGGTAAATTCTTTCAGATTTGCCTGTTTCTATTTGACACCTTCTTAAAGTGAGGCATGCATTTCTTTGCTTGTGAGAACTGGTTATGAGAAATTGGAATACTTCTTGCTGTTGAATATCATCTTAGTTTTGGATCGCAAAGGTTTTGCAAACCTGTTATTTTTCCCCAGCCAAACTTTTTTAAACCTTAAATATTCTATTTTAATTCAGCCTAGAAGAGCACATTCGTTCACTGATCTTTTTTTAACTCCTGAATGTTTTAATGAAAATATATACTTAAAAATCACATTATATAAAATAACATTAATTTCTACCTTATTTCAAGAAATAATTTTATGAAATTCTTGATGTCGCAAATTCATCGTCAACATCACTGTCTTCATTGCTATAGTCATTTTTTAAGTCATATAACATGAAAAGAAGTTACACTTTTAAAAACATTTTTAGGGAGTTCCCTGGCGGTCCAGTGGTTTGGGCTCGGCGCTTTCACTGCCGAGGCCCAGTTTCAGTTCCTGGTCAGGGAACAAAGATCCTGCAAGCTGCACAGCGTGGCCAAAAAAAAAAAAAAAAAATTGAACTATTCTCAGAAAAATTACCAATTCAGAACCTGAATCATCTGAAATTAAATTGCCAAGTTGCTGGGCCTGTCACTCCTAAAAATCACTCCTGAATTTAGTATGTATTTCATGTAAACAAGGACATTTTTCTATGTAACCTCAAAACAACCGTCAAATCAGGAAATTGCCACTAATCCTTGGGCCCCATTCAGATTTGCCAAATGTCCCAATAATAACCTTTATAGCAAAAGGATGCAGTTCAGAGTTACATACTGCTTTGAGTTGTCATGTCTCTGTAGTGGCCTTTATTCTGAATGGTACCTCAGCTTTTTCTTGGCTTTCTTGACCTTGACACTTTATTTTTTTAATTCTTAAATTAAAAAAAAATTTTAAACATCTTTATTGGAGTATAATTGCTTTACAATGGTGTGTTTCTGCTTTATAACAAAGTGAATCAGCTATACATATATCCCCATATCTCCTCCCTCTTGCATCTCCCTCCCACCTTCCCTATCCCACCCCTCTAGGTGGTCACAAAGCACTGAGCTGATCTCCCTGTGCTATGTGGCTGCTTCCCACTAGCTATTTTACACTTGGTAGTGTATTATAAATCCATGGCACTCTCTCACTTCATCCCAGCTTATCCTTCCCCCTCCCCGTGTCCTCAAGTCCGTTCTCTATGTCTCCGTCCACCTAACCTGCCCCTAGGTTCTTCAGAACTTTTTTTTTTTCAGATTCCATATATATGCATTAGCATACGGTATTTGTTTTTCTCTTTCTGACTTACTTCACTCTGTATGACAGTCTCTATGTCCATCCACCTCACTATAAATAATTCAATTTCATTTCTTTTTATGGCTGAGTAATGGACGTTGACACTTCAGAAGATTGCAGGCCAGTTACTTTGGATGGTGTTTCCTGTCAGATTAGGTTAGGTTAGGTTTAGTTTATGCATCTTTGGCAGGAGCAGCATAGAAGCAATGGTGCGTCTTCCTTGCTGTATCTCTTCAAGCGGTGCATGATTTCCACCTGTCCCATCATTATGACACTAACTGACCACTTGTTTAAGGTGGTGCTTGCCAGACTTTTCCACTATAGAATCACTCATTCCCCCTTTATTAATTTATATTAATATTACAAGTATGGATTCTTCAGTTTTTATTCAATGGGTTGTAATTGGTTATTATCGTTACTCCTTTAGATGCTTAAATGGTCTCAGATGTGGCCAGCAGGAACACCTTCCAGCTGACTCCTGTGTCTTCTTGACACATCCCCCTTTAACTTGGGCATTTCTTTATTTTCTGACACTATAAGACATTCCAAGTTTGTCTTGTACTTTCCCTATTCCAGCCCTGCTTTCTTTAGTGGAAAATTATCTTGAAGCGAAGATTTGAGTGCTAAGTGTACCCAGTACTGTTGTGGAGCCACTGGTCCCAGGCCATCTCAGTGGTCAGAGTTTGGGAATATCTGCATGCGTGTATATGTATACACATACCTATGTGCCCATGACATCTAAATTTATTTCTGTATCCATATATTGAAAACCATGAATTTACACCTTACCTCCAATTTCAGACTGACAACACAGGGTTCCTTTTGTTTTCTCCCTTTCCAAACTTGTAACTCCCTTCTCAGATAGTGAGACATGTGGCTCCCATTAGGCTCAGTGGAACAACCCATATTGGTACAGATTTTCTTCCTCTTGGACATGCTTAAAATTGCTCATCAAAAAAAAAAAAAAAGTGAAATCACTTTTGGGGTACTTTTCCTGCTAGATATTTAAATAGGCATTTTTATTTGTCTCTCAACATGGAGAGTAGAACTATTCATTCCATATATAGATGGGTTCCTAAAGTTTTGCAAATTTATAGGCTTAAGCCAGCCAAACTCACGGTACAAAGAACATGTTCTTAAATATATATTTTTAAAATGGAGTATAGTTGGGGCCTCCCTGGTGGCGCAGTGGTTGAGTCCGCCTGCCGATGCAGGGGATACGGGTTCGTGCCCCGGTCCGGGAGGATCCCATATGCCGCGGAGCGGCTGGGCCCGTGAGCCATGGCCGCTGAGCCTGCGCGTCCGGAGCCTGTGCTCCGCAACGGGAGAGGCCACAACAGTGAGAGGCCCACGTACCGCAAGGAAAAAAAAAAAAAAACAATGTGTGCTGTCTATGCCAAAATAAAAAAAATAATAAAAAAATGGAGTATAGTTGATTTACAATGTTGCATTAGTTTCAGGTGTACAGCAAAGCAAATCAGTTATACATATACATGTATCCACTCTACAAAGAATTGTCTTATCCATAGAGTGCCCTGTGGTTATTGGCATATTTGTGCTGTGTTTACCATAGAGCCTGTGTATTATGAGAAAAGAAACGAGTTATTTGCCTAGTTCAGAGATAGGAGGAAGAAGGGACTCTGATTACCCCCATCTTCTATTTCCATATTCTTTTCCCTGTGAATTGTAGCTAATTCATGGCTTTCATTATCACTATTCACAAGACTCTCAAATCTCCATCTTCTCTGGACCTCCACTCACATGTGAGCCTGGATTTCAAGTCTATGTATAGCCCCAGAAATACATGTTTTTTTAAGCATCCCTACTGATTTTAATGCTAGCTTGTAGCCAGCTAACTGCTTCTCGCCTACAGAGAACACTGAGGGTTTCAAGTGCGAAACAAGCAGTATTGCTTCTGTTCCTGGCTCAGCACCTGGGAAAGAAGGTAAGCCTCAGCAGTGGCCCTGGCTCCTGAGTTGATTGCAAAGAGTTGACTTTTTGGAGTGGTTTCATCAAAAGCATGCCTTAACGTCAGGTCTCTCACACAAAATAAGGGAGAGAAGAGGGTCTATTGGACCACGGATAATAACACCTGAGCTGGAATTATACACAATCTTGATATTTCTTAGCAAGGCTCATCTTCAGCAAGCAAGTACCTATATAGTGCTGGTAGAAAATAGACAAAGGAATGGTCCCAATCCTGGGAAGAGGTAGAATTTTAAGGTAGGAAGAGGAACTTAACCAGAAAGTAAGAGTTTTAAACTTTTTTTTTCCTTCCCACAGTAATAACAACTTAGCACTTTTCTCTTTGAGGGGAAAAAAGCTTTGAGTCATGAATGCTTTCTGCAGCTGGCTGCACCATATGCAGTATTCAAAAGACAAGAACTAGCTAATCATAGAGAACCAGCGGCAGCTTAACAGCCCTCTGCTGGCTTCCAAAAGGCTTATAATTGAGTGCAGATGGTCCCGGCAGGATGGGTATGAATCCCTGCTGACTCCTCACATCCCAGAGGGCCAAGGGGGGCTCATGAAGCCTCCCAGCCCTGATTGTGCCCTCGTGGGAGCCACTGAGGAAGGAGGGGAGGCAGGTGGTGTGAGAGCCTGCTGGCTGCCTTCTGCCCAGCCTTCCCTTGGCTGCGTGAACAGATCTTCAGGCTGCAGAGTGTAGCTTTGATGAGTCTAGGGTCTCAAGATTATAGAAGTCCTGGGGTAAGGGAGCAGGGTTGGGGGTTCTTTATAATCATTGGAAGAGCCTCATCGTGTAACCTGCAGGTGGCTGCAGGGCACCAGAGCCTCACGGAGGAGGGGTGTGGTGGGCACTGCACAGACTGCTGCTTTCAGGGAGCATCCTCCTGGGGGTGGGGCCCTCACAGCTGGCCCGGCCTCTCCTTCCCATCTCTTTCCCAGCTTCTCTCTTTAAAGGAATCATGGTAGTCATCCTTGCACCATTCACAAAAAGCTTTTCTGGCTTTTCTAGCTAAACAATTCTAAACAAATTTCAGTCTGCTTTTAATACCAGAGTCAGTGAATTGGGAGTAGATACACAGATAATCCAAAATTCATGTAGTCTTTGGAGGGAGAAAGAAGACAGCTCCCTCTCCTTTCCTTGGGGCCTAGCCATCCCTCCCACGTGAATCTACCACGTCTAGCTGACAGCACAAAGTGCATTTCTTTCTAAAGACCTGTATTTCTTCCTCTTATACCACATGCTCTAGCCAGAGCTGCAATAAAATTCTATGTATTTTATGTCCTGTTTCTGAGCTGAACACGCGTTCCTATCCCCTCATCGATTGCCTTGTTTCTGAGGACCCTCCTTTCTTCAGATGTGGGAAGGAGTTCTCTCTGCATTGCTTGCATTTCAGTATAATTCCTGGATTTGCCTTTCACCTCTGGCCACGTTGCCATCATTCCTGTGGGAGGTGAGAGCATGAGAAAGAACAGAGGTCTGGACCTCAATCAAACGGGCTGGCTGTCTCAATAGTTAAGAGTCCTATGCGCCAAAGGAGTCAGGGCTGAGATTGGATTGCTACAAGGCTTGCTCGGCCTGCACAGAGAAATCTGAACCTGGTGGGCAGCTCCACCTAGGTGTCACCCTCACTGCTGGGCGGAACACCTGCACTTGCTTGTCCTCCTGGCTCCCACAGTGGGTGGGGCATGGCACAGTCCGGGCCAAGTTGTCATGGTCTTCAGGCTTGGGCCTCTGCAGCTGGCTGGGACTGGTGGGAGCTGTAGCCTCAGCTGACAAGGGGAAAGAAGGCAGTCTTTGCTGCTTGGCTGATTTGGAAGCTGTGCCAAATTCCTGCCCATCTGTTCTCCCAACTGAGCCAAGGCCAAAGCTGTCTAGCTCTTGCCAACCCAGGGAATGACATGGAGCCCTGTGTCCTGCAGCCCTCATTCTCACTGCACCCTGCAGCCCCTCTCATCTGTCAGTTTGACTCCCCACAGAGATGGCCCTGGGCTCACAGCTGCTGTTTGCCCACAGATGTCCATGGATTTCTGCCTTTTATGTTCATCATTTTTCAAAACCGGCCCTGAGCTGGGTGCTGACACCAACATTACCACCAACCCACTGTGGCTCTGTGCAGGTCCTCCTGGCCACCTCTCAGCTTTCTCATCTTTAGAAAGCGGGGTACAATCTCCACTATCCTGACAGAGGGACATGAGAGAAAGTAGAAGAGACTGCTGTTGTTTGCCCTGTACTCGCCTCCTACTTCCCTAGTAAGAGGACCCTGGATTTTATTGGGTGACAAAGTGCCCAGTCCCCCTTGCGGTAGGGTGTGGCCAGGGAAAAGAGCACTAACCTTGGGGCAGACTCTTAGGAGAGCTCTTTGAAACTGGTAGGAACACCACTTTTTCCTCTTGTTCTTCCCTTTTTCCTGCCTGCAACACAGAAGTGATGGTTGAAGCTCTAAAGGACAGAACTCTGTGCACAGAAGATGGTGGAGCCAAAGGGCAGAAGGACCCTGGCTCCAGGTCATATCCTGAAGCTGCATCCCAGCTCTGCATGGTCTCTCTTCACACTTTTCTGTGAAAACCTAAATCCCTCATTTGTTTCAGCCACTGAGGCCAGGCAGTATTGTTGGCCTCAGGCTGTATTGCTGAGTCCTAACTGGCTACAGAGGACAAAAATGGGATCACAAGTCCTGAAGTCCAAAGGCTCTGCCTATTCTTTCTTCTTTCTTCTTGTCTCTGCAGGAACCAGCATAGAGATTGTGCTTCAAGGTTGACGCCTGGCCATTTGGTGACAGTGCGGAGTGAGCGCTAAGACGTGTCTGGCTTTGTGCCATCACTTCCGTCATCTCCAATCCAACTGGATCTATAAGAATGAGGGAGGACATATGTCTCCTCACAGGGTTTATGGAAACTGATGGTGGCAGAAAAATAACTGGCAAGAAAACAGACTTCAATTCTCTGAAAGTTGGCGACCACCTGTTTTTCATTTCTTTAGGTGTATTTCAAAGCAAAACTAGGAAATGGGTCCAGATCCCCAGTTTGGTAGCAACTTAGAGGTCTTGTGGTCCAATCTGCTGCTTGACCCCTGAGTCGCCTATAGGTTGTCTCTGAGAGGGAGATCAGCTCAGTGCGTTGTGACCACCTAGAGGGGTGGGAGGGAGAAGCAAGAGGGAGGGGATATGGGGATATATGTATATGTATAGCTAATTCACTTTGTCATATAGCAGAAACTAACACAACATTGTAAAGCAATTGTACTCCAATAAAGATGTTAAAAATAAAAACAGGACTATCATACAGAGTGAAGTAAGTCAGAAAGAGAAAAACAAATATATATTAACATATGTGGAATCTAGAAAAATGGTATATAGATGTTCTTATGTGCAAAGCAGAAATAGAGACACAGATGTAGAGAACAAATGTATGGTTCCAAGGGAGAAGGGGTGGTGGTGGGATGAATTGGGAGATTGGGATTGACATATATACACTACTTTTTTAATACTTTTTTTAACACCTTTATTGGAGTATAATTGCTTTACAATGGTGTGTTGGTTTCTGCTGTATAACAAAGTGAATCAGCTATACGTATACATATATCCCCATAGCTCCTCCCTCTTGCGTCTCCCTCCCACCCTCCCTGTCCCACCCCTCTAGGTGGTCTCAAAGCACTGAGCTGATGTCCCTGTGCTATGCGGCTGCTTCCCACTAGCTATCTGTTTTACACTTGGTAGTGTATATACGTCCATGCCACTCTCTCACTTCATCCCAACTTACCCTTCCCCCTCCCCATGTCCTCAAGTCCATTCTCTACGCCTGTGTCTTTATTCCTGTCCTGCCCCTAGGTTCTTCAGAACCATTAAAATTTTTTTTTCTAGATTCCATATATATGCATTAGCATACGGTATTTGTTTTTCTCTTTCTGACTTACTTCACTCCGTATGACAGTCTCTAGGTCCATCCACCTCACTACAAATAACTCAATTTCGTTTCTTTTTATGGCTGAGTAATATTCCATTGGACATATATACACTATTAATACTATGTATAAAATAGATAACTAATGAGAACATACTGTATAGCACAAGGAACTCCCCTCATTGCTGTGTGGTGACCTAAATGGGAAGAAAATCCAAAAAAGGAGATATATGTACATGTATAGCTGATTCACTTTGCTGTACAGCAGATACTAACACAACATTGTAAAGCAACTATATGCCAATAAAAATTCATTAAAAAAATAACAGGATCTGAACCCAGGTAGTATGATTCCCCCAAACCCACATTGTTTTTCACTAGTTGATGCTTCTCTAAAACAAAAACAAAAAGCACTCGATTGTAGCTATTATTATTACTACCCCTTTAAAAGGAGAAATCTGAAATTGTTGAACTCTTAAAAAGACAGAGGATTATAATGCTTTCTTGGTGGTGGTAGCGTTGTTATAAACAAACACTAAGTTGTTTTGTATGCCATCCTTCTGGATTGTATGACATTCTAAAGGGCGGTCTAGGCTTCTGAGAAGCTTAATGCCTCATATAGCAGATGATTATTGAAGGCATATTTTTAACTTGTTTGCTGCTCTGTTTATCCTTGGTCCATCGAGCTTTACCCGGGGAAATTAAATTCTTAATATCAGGCCAAATAAAAATTAAGAAGATACCTTTTCTTGAAACATGCACCTACACGGAAAAGCAGCATAACAGTGTTTAAAATCATGGACACTGAAGCAAGGCTGTCTGGGTTCAAATCTTTGCTTTGCTACTTTCTAGTGATTTTTATGAAATTCCTTAAACTCTCTGTGTCTCAGTAGCCACATCTGCAAAATGGGCTTATGGTAATAGTAATACCTGTCTCTAGAGTTGTTATAATAATTAAGTTACTTAATCCATGCAGGGTACTTAGAACTGCTTGGCACATAGTCACTGCTCAGTCAGTCTGAACTAGTATTACATACAGACCTTCCGTCCCACAGCACAAAGCTAAAAGAAAACAAAGGAAAGTCGTGGGGCATCAACTTCTGTTTTGGGTTATTCTTGCCTATAAGTGAGTGAAAAAGAAATTTTGAGAGAGACGGCTTCAGAAAATAGCTGTGGGGATTTTACTCAGCAAATTCCAGGGCTTAAGGACAAGGAAGTGTGACATTTTAATGAGTTATAAACACCAGGTGGTGCTGTAAACAAGTTCAGTAACAGGCTCTTCACCTCCCCTCTGGCTGCCTCTGGGCTGCCACTGCCCTGTGCCCTCTTGAGCTGAAGAGACCCAGAAATCCAAGCCTCTTTTTTTTCTTCTTCTTCTTTTTGAAACAATTCCAACACATAGGAAATGTGAAAATTCAAAGACAGTTACAAAAACTTGTGGTATAATTTAATTGTTTATAAGTTAACCCCTTTTAAAAATGAGTCCACAAATAACATGTTTATTTCAGGAAACAGTTTGTATAGAGCAGTGTACATTACGTTTTAAGAAATGGAAAATCACTACTAGGTGCAATCCATAATTAAACTCACAGATAACTGTTAAAAATTAACATTTTAAACACCCCAAATTATAATAACTTGATGAATAACTTCCTTTGGGAATCCAACCAAATTTGTACGTATGAGGCCCAAGTCAAATGGTCCCCTGCTTCCCCTTCACCAAGCTCTGGCTACACCTTTTGTGCAGAGAAAAGATTGGGCACATGACTTGGAATTCTGGTTGCTTGTCTGAACCTTCATTATGGGGGGGGGTCAGAGTTTTCCTCATAGAGAAAACTGCTGGGTACTTTCCTAGCCTCTTATCCACCCACCTCTTCCAGGCCTGGCTTGTCACTCACTACCTTCTTGAGACTATCCATTTCCATACCTGCCCCAGAGCAGATGCCCTCCTAACACTTCCTCCCTCTTTGGTCCTCCTCTTGGGAATAGTATTTCCCAGACCAAAAGATAGCAGGAGGCCATGGGGAAAGAGAAGTAAGTTAATATTTATTGAACACCTACTATGGGCCAGGAACTGTCCTGGGTGCTTCATCTGCATCATCTCATAACCACCGTAAACCTAGTATCTGTCACCATTTTTTTCATGTGGGGGAAACATGCTTGGAGAAATTAGATATCTAAGGCTTCCAAAGTTAAACAGCTAGTTAGTGGCCAATGCTGCATGTTTTTTCTGTCATCCCCATGAGATTGAGAAGGAGGTCAGGACGAGCGGCTCAGATGGAGATGAATCTGCAGGGGATTCTTTCAGTCTGTGGCCACGTCTGGTCCATTTTATTAAGCCCAGCAACTCTTAAGCATGAACTCTTCTCTCTGACTCCCTTCCCACGGCTTTACTTAGTTCAGGCCTTTGTTAGCCTCTTCCTGTGGTACAGTCCAGACTTTGGAACCTGCTAGCTTAGGCTTCAATGCCAGCTTTACCTTTTACTGGGTGTGTGACCTTTGTCAAGTTGCTTGCCTTTGTCTTACCTCAGTTTCCTTATTTGTAAGACGGAGATAATGACATCTTTCTTAGGAAGTAGAATTGTGAAGTTGAAATGAAACCACATAAGTACTTATAGATCTCATCAAATCCCGTTCTCTCCCTTTTGCTTGGACTGCCTACTGATTCATCCATGCTACAAATATGTACTGTGCACCCACCATGTGCCAGGAATTCTTTTGGGCACATAGGATAGACCTGCTTCCTGCACTTGGAGAATTAGAGTGCATGGGGGAGACAGAAAATAAACAACGAGAAGCTAGATAAAAATATAATTTCAGATGGTGCTAAATGCTGGAAGAAAATAGAGCAAGGTCAATGGATAGAGATCTTTGGCTATCTTGTTTCCTCTGCACAGAATGCCCTGTCGCCACTGTGGAACTCTTACCTTTCAAGACCCCCTTCAAATGATCCCCTGCCCCCATCTACGGCCATACCACCCTGAACACGCCCGATCTCCTCTGATCTCGGAAGCTAAGCAGGGTCGGGCCCGGTTAGTACTTGGATGGGAGACCGCCTGGGAATACTGGGTGCTGTAGGCTTTTTGCCTCCCGCTGCGGCTCCGCCTTCTCCTTTAGACGCCCCGTGGCGGTGGCCGCCAGCTCCACCCCCCGCCGGGCACAGCTGCAGGCCCCACCTCCTCCGGCCCCTCCCACCACAGCGCGCCAGAGGGGGCGCTCCATGCGGCAAGAAGGCGGCCCTACAAGGCGGCCGCACCCCAGATGCTCCCGGGGTGGCTGGCCCGGACCCAGACTCCGCCGCGGGCCCGGGTGCCGTCCGTGCGGCCCGCGAGCCCCTCGACCTGCACCTGGCCGCCCCCACCGACGCCCAGCCCCGGCGCCGCCACCTGTCCTCCGGTGTGCCTCTCCACAGCTCTCTCCGGATAAAGGCCTCCATCCGCCGTTTCGCCACGGCCGGGGGCGGGAGCGGGAGCGGGGGCCGGGGCCGCTTCCCTGGGCCTGCCGGCCACCAGGGCGCGGGGTCCTGTGCTCGGCGGGTGCTGTGGGGGCAAGGGTGGCCTTGCTGGGGCTGAGGGGCCGTGCCGACTCAAAGGTGGCTCCCAGTGGCTTCGGGCCAACGGCTGTCAGGCAGGAGGGCCGGCCAGGACTGCGGCTGGGCTGCGCCTAGAGGCCCGTGGGCGGGCAGGGGGGGATGGCCAAGGGACCGCGGGCCCCGGACCCTGAAGCCTCCGGGGCGGCGTCCCTGTGAGCGTCAAGCGGGATCGGGGGCGGGGCGCCAATCGCCAACGGGCCTGGAGGGTGCCTCCCGCCCTGGGCTGCGAGGTCGGCCACCATTCCGCCACCCCCGGGTCCCCGAGCACTCCTGTCGCCAGCCTGGGCGGGCGGTAGGGCCCTGACGGAGAGGGCTGGCCGCCGGGCTGGCAGAACAGCGCAAGCGCCAGCGAAGCTGGCCCTCAGGAGGCAGCCCGCGGCCCCTGCTGCCGTCTACGGCCATACCGCCCTGAACGCGCCCGATCTCGTCTGATCTCGGAAGCTAAGTAGGGTCGGGCCTGGTTAGTACTTGGATGGGAGACCGCCTGGGAATACCGGGTGCTGTAGGCATTTTGCCTCCCGATGCGGCTCCGACAGAGGGGGCGCTCCATGCGGCCAGAAGGCGGCCCTGCAAGGCGGTCGCACCCCAGATGCTCCCGGGGTGGCTGGCCCGGACCCAGACTCCGCCGCGGGCCCGGGTGCCGTCCGTGCGGCCCGCGAGCCCCTCGACCTGCACCTGGCCGCCCCCACCGCGCCCAGCCCCGGCGCCGCCACCTGTCCGCCAGTGTGCCTCTCCACAGCTCCCTCCGGATAAAGCGCCCCATCCGCCGTTTCGCCACGGCCGGGGGCGGGAGCGGGAGCGGGGGCCGGGGCCGCTTCCCCGGGCCTGCCGGCCACCAGGGCGCGGGGTCCTGTGCTCGGCGGGTGCCGTGGGGGCAAGAGTGGGCTTGCTGGGGCTGAAGGGCCGTGCCGACTCAAAGGTGACTCCCAGTGGCTTCGGGCCAACGGCTGTCAGGCAGGAGGGCCGGCCCAGTCTGCGGCTGGGCTGTGCCTAGCGCCCCGTGGGCGGGCAGGGTTGGATGGCCAAGGGACTGCGGGCCCCGGGCCCTGAAGCCTCCGGGGCCGCTTCCCTGTGAGCGACGTTCGGGATTTGGGGCGGGGCGCCAAGCGCTGAAGGGATTGCTGGGTCCCGCCCGCCCTGGGCTGGGAGGTCGCCGCCCCCTCCGCCATGCCCTGGTACACGAGGCCTCCGTTCCCCTGCCTGGGCGGGCGGCGGGGCTCTGCCGGGGCGGGCTGGCCGCGGGGCTGGCGGTAAGGCGCAAGCGAAAGCGAAGCTGGGCCTCAAGAGGCAGCCCGCGGCCCCCGCCCCCGTCTACGGCCATACCACCCTGAACGCGCCCGATCTCGTCTGATCTCGGAAGCTAAGCAGGGTCGGGCCCGGTTAGTACTTGGGAGACCACATGGGAATACCGGGTGCTGTAGGTTTTTTGCGTCCTGCTGCGGCTCCGCCTTCTCCTTTAGTCGCCCGCAGCGGTGGCCGCCAGTTCCGGCCCCCGACGGGCAACGCTGCAGGCCCCACCCCCTCCGGCCCCTCCTACCACAGCGCGCCAGAGGGGGCGCTCAATGCGGCAAGAAGGCGGCCCTGCAAGGCGGACGCACCCCCGGACGCTCCCGGGGTGGCTGGCCCGGACCCAGACTCCGCCGCGGGCCCGGGTGCCGTCCGTGCGGCCCGCGAGCCCTCGACCTGCACCTGGCCGCCCCCACCGACGCCCAGCCCCGGCGCCGCCACCTGTCGGCCGGTGTGGCTCTCCACAGCTCCATCAGGATAAAGCACCGACTCCGCCATTTCGTAACGGCCGAGGTCGGGAGCGGAAGCGGGGGCCAGGTCCGCTTCCCCGGGCCTGCCGGCCACCAGGGCGGGTGGTAGGTGTACACGGTTGCAGGTGTAAACGGTTCGACAGAACTTTTTCTACGCTCCTGTGGCCAAGTCATGGCCACCAGTCAGACTGTCTCCTGGCCATCCTGCAGAGCACAGAGCTCAGCAAAGGGTATCCACCCCTTCTACAGCAATGTCAGTCGGCTCACCGGCTTTGGGGAGGTAAGGACCCGGCTTCCATACCCTGCCCCACATGAATGTACAGCCCTGCCTATTCCCTACAGATAAATACACACAAGATAAATGCAGCCTTCATGCCCTCTCCCCATCCTGTCCCTGAAGAAGGTGGTGGCAGAAATGAACCGCCTGGGCATGATGGTGGACTTGGCCCATGTCTCGGATGCTGCGGCACGGCGAGCCCTCCAAGTGTCACAGGCACCTGTCATCTTCTCCCACTCAGCTGCCCGGGGTATGGGCAAAAACACTCGCAATGTTCCTGATGATATCCTGCAGCTTCTGGTGAGAGACTGCCCTGGCCCTCAAACCTAAAGCAAGAGATTCAAACCAGGAGCCCTTGAACCTGAGCCTCTTCTCCCTCCATTTCCTCAAACGCCAGGTTAAATATCTTCTGCCCCCAAAACCCACGGTCCACAGCCCCTGAGCTCTTCAGCCCTAGGTGGTGGTCTAGGTGGTAAGATACTCCTCCAAACCCGGAAACCCAGGGCCAACACACCACCCAGACCAGGGCTGCGGCTCCTCCATTCACACAAACCCAGAGAGGAGACGACTCTGACCTCAAAGCCAGGGCTGAACACCTTCCTCACAGGGGCCGAGAGACTGAACAGGCAGCTGGCTGTGCTGGGGGCCAAGCTGACTGTCTACGGGTCCACCCCTGCAGAAGAAGAACGGTGGCATCGTGATGGTGCCCTTGTCCGAGTGGGTGCTGCAGTGCAACCTGTTAGCCAACGTGTCTACTGTGGCAGGAGAGCCTCACCCTGGGCTCTCTGAAAACTCGGATTTGGAGCTGAAGCTGGTCCAAATTTAGGGAGGACTTCAGAAGAGCCCCAGTGGTTTGACCCACCTATTGGCAATAGGTACAGCACCCAAAAACCCAAGAATGGACAGTACACAGCACCTTGGTGCCATGTGGAACTGGAGCCACAGAATCAAAACTGCGATACGGATGGGTATCAGGGAGGCTGTCAGACACTGCTTTATGTCAAACACATAGAGAAAATATCCACTATCAGAACCGTTGGTTGACTGACTTTTTTTCACATCTTTCTGACAAAATTCGTGAAGTTGTGAGTACCACAAGCGTCATTACACTTCTGTTCAAGATGTAATCTCAGGCTCACAATCATTGTTTAGCTTCTGTATATTGCAGTGTACATAAAGGTCTGTATTAGTCTGGTTGGGCTGTTATAGTGAAATACTATAGACTGAACGACTTCCACAGCAGAAATTTATTTTCTCACAGTTCTGGAGGGTGGAAGTCCAAGATTAAGGTATTGAATACCATAAGAATTGGTTTCTGGTGAGAACAATCTTCCTGGCTTGCTGATGGCTGTCTTCTTGCAGTGTCCTCACACGGCCTTTCCTCTACGAGCAGAGGGAGAGAGATCTCTGGAATCTATTCCCCTTCTTATAAGGACACCATCAGTCCCTGTCAGATTATTACCTCACCCTTATGACTTCAGTTAACTTCAGTTACCTCCCTAAAGGACCTATCTCCTATCTTCTACAGTCAACTTAGGAGGGGCTTCAACATATAATTTTTCGGGGGACACAATTCAGTCCATAACAACAACTTAAGATAGCTTTCTCTGATTTTCAGTCTTTCACTAATACCTCCCTCTTTGTCTACGAGTTATTCAAGTTTCCTTAAATTTTTTTTTTAATTTTCTTACATTATCCCTTCCCTTTAAATGCTGTCTTCACTTCTTAATTGGCATTTCTTGCAAATGAAGGCACCTTTCCTCACAATATATTGATTACTCTCCCCACTGTAACACAGCGTCTTCTCCCATGACTTTCCTGAAGTGGTTCCACTTTTGTTCATAAAAGTTTAGCCATCCAATCAGATGCTTTATTTTCAGTTCCCATAGCATTTTGCCTTTGGGAAACAACTGACTCCATTAGATGGTGCTTCTTTTAAAACTACCTTCCTTTATGTTTTATAGCAATCTTATGATTTCTGTTGGCCTACCACCTAGCTTCTTTCTGATCATTCTTTTTATTTTTAGTTTTCAGTTGTTACTCTCCTCACTCCTTAGCGTCAGATACTACATACAGTTGGCCTTCTTCTCATCTCTTATATACTCTCTCTCTTACTCCAGCAGCTTTGTTTACCATTTAATATATTATCTGCCAGGCGCCTTCCATCTGTTACCAACATCTCTCCCTCTTTGTCATTTCAGCCTTCGCTATGCTCTCTGAGCTCTCATAGGCAGATCTATTGAACACAGGAATCTCAGTGGAAAATACGAGTACGTTATTTCTCTACTGAGTAAAGCCCTTACAGATCACATGGTCCTGATCCATCTTGCAGCCACCTCATCTGGACTATTTGACCTCCCATGTCACAATAGCAGAGGACCAGACAAGAGGGACACTGGCTCCTAATGACCTCAGCCCAGAAGTGATACACTTGATTCTGCTTCTTTGCCACTGGCCACAACGAATCAAAGGAAAACAGTTGAACTACAAAGGAGGATGAAAAATGTAGATAAGCACATAGGATATTTGATGAGTGCTATCTCGAGGTGACATCACCTCCCATCAAACTTTTATTTCACAGAGAAAACACAGACTATAAAGCAAAAACACCCCAAACTACCTTCTTCTCTTTACGTCCAAGAAGAGCTTTTCGACATAGTGTATAAATACCTAGTCTCACTTCCTCAGTATCTTCCATTCATTTTCCCACCTCATTGGTATTGTTAAGGTTTTCCTCTTTAGCGATTGTATTTTGGCCCCCTCCCATTAAAAAGCTGCCTCCCTCCCATTAAAAATTACTCTTGCTTGATGCCAAGTAATTCTCTAGTTACCTTTTCTCTCTTCCTAATTTCACAGTGCAGTTTATCAAAACTTGTATTTATTCTCATTGTCTGTATTTTCTTATCTTTATGTACCTCGTGACTCACACAATTTTGCTCTTTTCTTCTTACTTATCTGCACTGGAATTGCATTCACCAACATTTAGTTTGTGATTAAACTGAGTGAATATTGTTTGGTCATTCTGTCACCTTTCAGCAATAGTTGATTTTGTTGATCAAACTTGGCATCTCAGAAAAATCTTTCACCTTCACAACAGTAGCATCTTAACCTGCTACTTCTTCCTCCTGCCTCTGGACATCCTTATCTCTTTCACTGGGCACTCTCACTCTGCCCTCTGCCAAGAGATGTGTATTTCTCAGAAGCTCTCTTCTGCCCTTGATAGATGGTCTCATCTACTCTTGTGATTCCAGCCACCATATATATCACAGATCTTGACCTAAAACTTACATCTCTCTCTCCTGAGTCTCTTACAAACTTAACTAATTGCCAACTGAACAACTCTGCCCAAGTATAACATGGACACTTAAAATTAATTATGTGATGTTACTGAACGATTAATTTTACCTTCAATACTTACTTCCACTATTCATCTCTCTACATCATTTAGACCACCACTATTTGTACACTTGTCCAAGTTGGATACTGGGGGAACACTCAAGACTCTGGACTCTGACAACCCTCAGAATGGGAGAAAATAGTTGCAAACGAAGCAACTGACAAGGGATTCATCTCCAAAAAATATAAACATAAATAAATTTGTAAACTATATAAGCAACTCATGCAGATCAATATCAAAAAAAACAACCCAATGAAACAATGGACGGAAGACCTAAACAGACATTTCTCCAAAGATGGCCAACAAACACGTGAAAAGATGCTCAACATCACGAATTATGAGAGAAATGCAAATCAACACTACAAGGAGGTATCACCTCACACCGGTCAGAATGGCCATCATCAAAAAATCTACAAACAATAAATGCTGGAGAGGATGTGGAGAAAACGGAACGCTCCTACACTGTTGGTGGGAGTGGAAATTGGTACAGCCACTAGGGAGAGCAGTATGGAGGTTCCTTAAAAAAACTACAAATAGAACTACCATATGACCCAGCAATCCCACTACTGGGCCTATACCCTGAGAAAACCAGAATTCAAAAGGAGTCATGTACCAAAATGTTCATTGCAGCTCTATTTACAATAGCCAGGAGATGGAAACAACCTCAGTGTCCATCGTCAGATGAATGGATAAAGAAGATGTGACACACATATTCAGTGGAATATTACTCAGCCATAAAAAGAAACGAAATTGAGCTATTTGTAATGAGGCGGATGGACCTAGAGTCTGTCATACAGAGTGAAGGAAGTCAGAAAGACAAAGACAAATACCGTATGCTAACACATATATATATATATGGAATTTAAGAAAAAAAATGTCATGAAGAACCTAGGGGTAAGACAGGAATAAAGACACAGACCTACTAGAGAATGGACTTGGGGATATGGGGAGGGCGAAGGGTAAGCCATGACAAAGTGAGAGAGTGGCATGGACATATATACACTACCAAACGTAAAATGGATAGCTAGTGGGAAGCAGCCGCATAGCACAGAGAGATCAGCTCGGTGCTTTGTGACCACCTAGAGGGGTGGGATAGGGAGGGTGGGAGTGAGGGAGATGCAAGAGGGAAAGATATAGGAACTTATGTATAACTGATTCACTTTGGTATAAAGCAGAAACTAACACACCATTGTAAAGCCATTATACTCCAATAAAGATGTTACAAAAAGAACACTTGTTTTTTCTTTTGTTTTGTTTTTTGTTTTTTTGTTTTTTACCTTTTAGTTTAAATTTTAGTTCCTGCCCCCAAACATCCATTAAGTCCCCAGGAGAAGGAAAAGGGGATGTGACTAGCAATAGAGAGAAACTTCCTTCACAACAATGGCCATGGCAAGCTTAGGCACTTTTGGTGAAATCTCTCTGGGAAGTACTGGCAGAGGAATAAAAGGCAAACTGACACAGAAGTATTGCCTGGTGTGCATTTCCAGGCTCTGCCTTCTTTCTCATGTCTTGGCGGCAGGTGGAGGAAGAGGAGAAAAGGTTAAACTTTTGTATCAACCGGCAGAATAAGCTTATAACATCCTCTCACTACCTCTGCATGGGTTCTAGTCTCTGCAGCACTACATAAGCTTTGCCCAAAGTAATGAACAGTTGAAAGTCCAATGTAATACTTCACCAAACAACTTAAAAATGCTTGCACACTGGAAAGGATTCAGTTGCGGAGAACACAAATGGACCCAGAGCAACTTTTGCCAAAAGAGAATATTGTGCTAAATGTACAGCCATCGCTCTTTTCCATATGAAGAAACAGTCAGAAGGATAAAAGAACTTGGTCAAAAATCACACAAGTAAGTAGGACAGAATCTGGTCTGTCTGTCATAAGGGTTGTGTTCTTTAACCACCAGGCTAGCTTTTCCCAAACCTGATTCATGCACAGAATAACTATACACCTCTGTTTGCCTTGAATATTCCCTGTTTATACGTATGCCTGCTGCAGTTTTTAATATTGCCCACTTTGACTCCCCAAAGCAACCAAGAACTCACAATAATTTGGTCACTCTATCCATGGACCACTGTGGTGGGACTGCCCAGGAAGCTTAAAAGTGCAGCCTCCCGAGCCCTACTCCAGATCTAGATAAGTTTTCTTAGGGTTGGCTCAAGAATCCAGGTACAAGTCTTTCTCGGTGCTTTTGTGAGTCTCTCGCTCTCGTAAGTTAATAAACCGTTTATTCCGCCTTCCCCAGATGCCCAGCCAGGTCCTGTTAAGGTAGGAGTCCCCCCGCCACATCACAGGGATGCTCCCAGTCAAGTAATCTCTGGAGCCGTGGAGAATCTGAATGGTCTCATGCTGGCCCACCTGCCATGACAAACCTCCTCCAGAGCATTCCCTTTCACAGTTTACATTCTACCACTCCCAAAGGCAGTCCGCTCCAATGAGGCCTGACTTCGTCTGTCCTAACGTGTACCCGCTGATTCAAGCAGTTTAGGAAGAGAAGGTGCTGTGCTTCTCAACCACGGTGGCCCAACCTCTAAAATGGTAGTCGAAGCAGTCTCTACCTCCTGGGAACAACGCCTCTGCAACAGCCCCATTAAACGAATGTCCCATCTTTGCTTTTTCAGGGTGGGGGTCGGGCAACAGGGAGTCCCCCTCCTAAAGAAGGTTCTCTCTCATTGCCACACTATCAGAGGCTGCCCCAAATGTGCTTGCTTCCTGTGGGCCTGATCAGGCTAAGGGCAGAGTTGTCTCTTTCCTTCTCTGAGGCGGACCAAATCGTCTGAGTAACACCTCTTCACACTGTTGACCATGTTTCTCACGGGGGCTGCTGCTGAGTCTTTATCTCATCCTTTCATGGTGGAGAGACAGAGGATTCTAATGACTTTTACTTCTAGGGGAGAGGGGCCTGGAGTGATTATGTTGTCATTTTGTATTATGTCCTTTTGTCATGAATTTGTTTTCAATTTCATGTTCAAATGGGCCCACCATTCCCACTTTGTGAGGTCATTCAGCACCCGCATTTTGCACCTTTAACATCTCTCTCAGTATCACTTGGAAATGTTTGAAATGGCAGGAGCTTGTCCTCATATTCCTATCAGCTGTAAACCCGGAGCCCCGACATGAACCTAACCATTGAGCAGAACACCTCTCCACTACCTGTGTACCACTGCGAAGGCCCCTTAACCTCTTGGTTTCTTTAAGTCCTCAGTTGTAAAAATTTCAGGGTGCGATGAATTTATATTGGGGGCAGGACAAGGTCGAGAAGAGTGTGTCTTTGCTTTTATTCTTCCAAACTGGAATGTCTTCCCTCTCTTCCCCATGGGTCCAAATCTCACTTGTCCTTCAGGCCCACTGCAAAGGAGCCTTCCCTGATTCCCCTGTCCACACAAATCTCTGCCTCTTAGGCTAAGTGCCATACAACCTAGCTGTCTCTTACCTTAATCTTGCCTCTCAAGCCAATCACAGAATGTGGGTCTCTCTTGCCCTCCTGTGGCCCCTGGGGCTGTGCCAGACCACCAGCACGCCCCACCTGGGGTGTCTACTAGACTACGGCATTGGTGGGGAGGCCCAGCTGTGAGGGGCCAGGCAGAGTACCTCTGCCTCTACCCTGTTCTCCTCCAAAAAACTGCCCCTCCTCCTGAAGCCTGCCCCTCAAGTCACAGGTTCCATATATGACCTCACTGGGTAGTGATGCCCTCACAGGCCTTCTCACAGATTCCACGGTAACAGATTCCATGGTAACTGACAACCAAACAGATTCGTATCTGGTGGAGGACTGGTAGGGAAGTTTCTCTGACTATCAGAGACAATGTCTGACTTCATAGGCTATATATACTCAACCCTGTGCTCTGTTCCCTGGCTGGGCAGTGCAGCAGGTACACCCAGACCGGCCACCTCCACAGGAGGTATGGGATACAATCCACCTCACCTGGCTGGCACATGTTTTTGTGGGGCCTGCCAACTATGTACAACTGAGCACACTCCCACATGTAAGTAATACCAGTGACCTGGGACACCTTCAGGGACCCACAGGGCTCACTGCTGAGGACAAGTGAAAGGTCATCCCTGGACAAGTGTGCAGGACGGTTCTAAGCTTTATAATGTAGCCTTCCCCTTTGGGCTACAGGATGCTTCCATTCAGACCCTTTCCTGAATGGCCTCTTAGCAAAAGACAAGTGCATTTTTGTTGGCAAACGGTAAATGGAGCAGTTTGAGGAACAGGGCCACAATTAGAAGCACACCTTCAAACCCAGGCACCTCTGTGCTGTCATGCAGACATCTCTATCGGTCCTCTCAGACACATCCCATACTGAGTTGCTGAGTACTCGGGGACAGGGTGGTGCCATATTGATGGGAAGACCGGAAGAATGAAGGGGGGGGGGTGATGAAGTGCTAATGAGACGGGAGGGCTGAGGAGATGGTGTCCCAGGAGGCTGCGTTGATGTGAGCCTAGACTTGGTACCCAGACCCCGGTTCTGAGTCTCCTGATCACTCTGCCTCAGTATTTAGCCTTGTTCTAATCTAGATAAAAGTACCAGAGGGCTAGAGTTCAGTGTGGTTGAAACAGGCGGTATAACTGGGGCCCAAGAGGGGTTGCCAAGGTGAGAGGGGTTCTTAACAAATTTGTATTAGATTATTTCTTTCCAAAACTTGAAAGACATTTCCATTAAAGCCTCAGAAGTGACAGACTGCAAGAAATGTTTTCTCTGTTGTGGAAGGGAGAGATGGAGAGGATCATGAGTGCAATTTCTTTCGGGTTCTACTGTTTTCCCTGGAAACGGTGAAGAGACTTCCTCATCTGCTGCAGCCGTAGGCGCTAGGGATTGCTTTTGCAGCCAGTGTCCCTTCTCTAGGGACTCATAGAGGTGATGGGCCAAGGCTGTGTTTTGGATGTCAAGTAGATTAAAGGTCTTCAGCCAGAAACTGGGAGAGACATGAGAGGGGGAAATTGTGGCAGGAGACTGTGCACAGCACAAGTGACTGATCAGTTCTGATTTTCTTTGCAGCAGCAGTGGCTCCCGTTTGTCCTCCCACACCCGGGCATTACCATGTCCTCTACCGAGGGTGTGGAGAAACGCAGTTGGGCTGGCATGGGGAGACATACTGCCTGGTTGGTGGCTACCGGGCCTACGGGGATGTTCCTTTGGCCCCACCAGCAAAGGTGGAAGCAGTGAAGCCAGTCCCCAGACGTGCGCCCAAACGAAAGCACTCTTCAGAAAGTTCGGACGAAGAGCTGGGCTGCTCCAGACCCAAAAACCGGCGATTGGAGCATGGTGGACCTGCTCCCTGAAGCAAGAACAGGATGGAGAGTCAAGCAGCATGCACCCTGCCCCGAGGTTCACATGCTCCTTTACTGCCAGCCCTTTCTGTCCCCAGTGGGGTCCCTTACTGCTCAATAAAATGTTTGTGTGTAACACATTTCTAGGGTCGCCAGTGCTCAGACTTAGGTCACTAGCCCTGTGCTAGGCACTCCTGCCACCTGGGAAAGGTTCCAAAGGTGGAACAGCTCCAGGGGGTGCCAGGGATCACAGCAAAAACTTGAGAGGCTGGGGATGAAGGAGTTTGGGCACAGTCCCTAAAGCATCTCTGTGGTTGAGCTTCTGTGAGAAGGCACATCCCCAGAGAGAGAGAGAGAGAGAGAGAGAGAGAGAGAGAGAGAGTGTTGTGTGTGTGTGTGTGTGTGTGTTGAGGAGAGGGGGTCTCTAGAGGAGGCAGCTAGGGGGAGGGCCTGAGGCTGGCAATGGGGAATGGCGTGCAGCCTCTGAGTAAGCACAGGCACTTAAGCCCTTGAGGTTTCTGGGAAAGCTAGAGCCACAAGGGCCACGAGATAAGGCAAGTGTAGCAGCAGAACCCAGGTGCCAGGTCTTTCCTCAGAACCTATACTTCTCCACGAGGCCGGGCCTTCCACGCTGAGGTAGGAGGGATCCTGGCCAGAAGGTCAGCCAGCAGCTCTGGGAGGAAGATTGCTGCGGTGGGGACTCTGCTGCCATGGAAATCACTTCATTTCCTTCCACTCAAATAGCCTGCTGACTGGCTTCCTGCTCTGTTGAGTAAAAGGGTCGCTGACTCTCCCCAGAAGGTCGTTCAGTTCACATCCCCAAAGTCCCTCTATTCAGGCCCTGGGGAGGTGTAGCGACTCCTGAGGGCGCTCTTTCCTGAGGCTGGCTGACAGAAGTGGAGGAGGTTCCTGATAGTTCCCAGGCGCTAGTTGAAGTCCCCAGAGAATGGTCATGCAGGTTGGGGAGTCAAGTAGGTGGAGAGAGAAGGTCGGGGGCAGAGGACCCCTTCCTGAAACCAGAGCTCACATGGTTACCCCCCCCCCATTTCCAGAAACTATCTCTTCCCCCACACAAGCCCTCATGGCCCAGTCCCGGGAAACCGGGAGCCCAGAGCACTTGTGGCCACAGAGGCACTGGCACGCAGCCCTCAGGGTGGGCGGGGCGGGCTGCAGGCAGATGGGGATGAGGTGTGCTCCTGGGAGGCCTCGGGCTGAAGGTGGCCCTCTGAGAGAAGCACCCCAGCTTGGACAGGAAGGTTACAGGCCGGGGAGAGCAACCTAGGGCGCCCCCTCGGAGCAGTGGGAGTGGGAAGAGGGGCAGGGGTGGAGGGAACCCGCGATGGGAGGCGAGTGCGCTCTCCGCAGAGGCCAGCTTAGCCCGCAGGAGCTGCCTGTGAGCAGGGGGCGGGAGGGCACTGCTGCCCTGTGGCTGCTGGGCTTTCCGGATCGCGGCTCTCTGCGAGGGTCCTGTGACTCTGTATCCCCTCCCTCAAACCGCCCCCCTCGCGAGGCCGCGCCGCTGGGTGCCCTGTGTCGACAGGCAGAACCCCACTGCCCGCCCCTCGCAGACCCGCCTCTGCCCGCCTCGATGGTCCCCGCGCACTCAGCCAGCGGCCTCTGCTGTGTCTGCTGCTCCCGCTGGGTCTGCTGCTGCGGCCGGTTACCCGTGAAGACCACGCCGGGCACCTCCAGAACCCCAAGTCCGCGGGAGCGCACGCGGGCCCTGATGCGGGACTTCCCGCTCGTGGACGGGTGGCTGCAGTGTGTGCCGGCTGCTGGGGGCCGCTGGGGGCCTAGCCTGGCCCCGGGCAGGGCAAGAGGTCCGGAGCATGCAGAGCTAGTGCGGAGGCTCCCTCACACCACCCCTGGATGTCCTCTCCATCATCTATGGATGCCCTTCCCCTTCTCTGTCATCCCCTCCCTGGTGGGAACCCCTCAGCCCAGGCCTCAGCTGCTCCTAGTATAGTCTGTGTGACAGTGGGATGTGGAGGACCCACAGGCTGGCCCAGGCCAGGCAATGTGTCCTGCCTCATCCCAAGACCTAAGGAGCCCACCTATTTGCCTTGACCTCCCTCCAGCCACAACGACATGCCCCTGGTCCTGAGGCTGTTTTACCACCACAGGCTACAGGATGTTAATCTGCGCAATTTCAGCCATGGCCAGACCAGCGTGGACAGGCTGAAAAATGATCTCGTGGGTGCCCAGGTACCAAAGGGACACACAAGGTGCCACCATGGCTGCTGGGGAATGTGGGGCAGTTTGGGGGCCTCAGAGACCACAGGTTAGTCACATTGGAACTAAGTTACCATAGTGACCTAGAAAGTGCCATGCCATGGATGCTGGGGGAACAGGGGTCACAGTGAGCCAACCTGACGGGCATCCAAGTACCACAGAAAAAGCAACGCATTACATGGGACTTCTGGGCACACTGAGTGTTGTGCCAGCTGAGGAGGCTATGAGAAGCCCAAGGAGCTCCAAAGCCCAAACTAAGCCCTTGCCTTCCCTCAGTTCTGGTGAGCCTGCGTCCCATGCCGGACCCACGAACGCG
This sequence comes from Mesoplodon mirus, assembly GCF_964341445.2. NCBI lineage: Eukaryota > Metazoa > Chordata > Mammalia > Artiodactyla > Ziphiidae > Mesoplodon > Mesoplodon mirus. Next base: position 141,499,524 of record NC_138978.1, read on the forward strand.
ATGCTGTGCGCCTCACCCTGGAGCAAGTTCACCTCATCTGCCCCATGTGTGCCTCCTATTCTGAGCTGGAGCTTGTGACCTCAGTTAAAGGTAGCCGGGGGACTTCCCTGGTAGTCCAGAGGTGAAGACTCCACGCTTCCACTGCAGGGGCCTCGGGTTGGATCCCCGGTGGGGGAACTAAGAGCCCTCATGCTGCGTGGCACGGCCAAAAAAACAAAACAAAATGGTAAAGAGACTGGTCGTGGTAGGTGTTAGGGACTTCAGTTAGCTACCCCTGCCTCTGAAAATGATCATCTGACCTACCTGCCCCCAGCTCTCAACAATACCCGGAAGTTGGCTAGCCTCATTGGTGTGGAGGGCGGCCACTCACTGGACAGGAGCCTCTCCATCTTGCGTACCTTCTATGCGCTGGGTGTGCGCTACGTGACACTCACCCACACCTGCAACACGCCCTGGTGAGCACAGTGCAGATGGTAAGGGCCCAGTGAGGCAGGGATCTGCCCAAGATCACGCTGGGGCCCAAAGCAAGTTTATCCCTGGGATCCAGCCCTGAACCTGGGGTTGGGAGGGGAATGGAGGTTTGCAGAACAAGACTGAATCCCCAGAAGGGCCCTCCTACTGCCAGGCACAGCCCAGTTTGGGTCCCTCCTCTTGCATCAGGGAGTTGCAGGTGTAGACGGTTCGACACAACCTCTTTCTACGCTCTTGTAGCCAAGTCATGGCCACCAGTCAGACTGCCTCCTGGCCATCCTGCAGAGCACAGAGCTCAGCAAAGGGTATCCACCCCTTCTACAGCAATGTCAGTCGGCTCACCAGCTTTGGCGAGGTAAGGACCCGGCTTCCATACCCTGCCCCACATGAATGTACAGCCCTGCCTGTTCCCTACAGATAAATACACACAAGATAAATGCAGCCCTCATGCCCTCTCCCCATCCTGTCCCTGCAGAAGGTGGTGGCAGAAATGAACCGCCTGGGCATGATGGTGGACTTGGCCCATGTCTCGGATGCTGCGGCACGGCGAGCCCTCCAAGTGTCACAGGCACCTGTCATCTTCTCCCACTCAGCTGCCCGGGGTATGTGCAAGAACACTCGCAATGTTCCTGATGATATCCTGCAGCTTCTGGTGAGAGACTGCCCTGGCCCTCAAACCTAAAGCAAGAGATTCAAACCAGGAGCCCTTGAACCTGAGCCTCTTCTCCCTCCATTTCCTCAAACGCCAGGTTAAATATCTTCTGCCCCCAAAACCCACGGTCCACAGCCCCTGAACTCTTCAGCCCTAGGTGGGGGTCTAGGTGGTAAGATACTCCTCCAAACCCGGAAACCCAGGGCCAACACACCACCCAGACCAGGGCTGCGGCTCCTCCATTCACACAAACCCAGAGAGGAGATGACTCTGACCTCAAAGCCAGGGCTGAACACCTTCCTCACAGGGGCCGAGAGAGTGAACAGGCAGCTGGCTGTGCTGGGGGCCAAGCTGACTGTCCACGGGTCCGCCCCTGCAGAGGAAGAACGGTGGCATCGTGATGGTGCCCTTGTCCGAGTGGGTGCTGCAGTGCAACCCGTTAGCCAACGTGTCTACTGTGGCAGGCGAGCCTCACCCTGGGCTCTCTGAAAACTCGGATTTGGAGCTGAAGCTGGTCCAAATTTAGGGAGGACTTCAGAAGAGCCCCAGTGGTTTGACCCACCTATTGGCAATAGGTACAGCACCCAAAAACCCAAGAATGGACAGTACACAGCACCTTGGTGCCATGTGGAACTGGAGCCACAGAATCAAAACTGCGATACGGATGGGTATCAGGGAGGCTGTCAGACACTGCTTTATGTCAAACACATAAAGAAAATATCCACTATCAGAACCGTTGGTTGACTGACTTTTTTTCACATCTTTCTGACAAAATTCGTGAAGTTGTGAGTACCACAAGGGTCATTACACTTCTGTTCAAGATGTAATCTCAGGCTCACAATCACTGTTTAGCTTCTGTATATTGCAGTGTACATAAAGGTCTGTATTAGTCTGGTTGGGCTGTTATAGTGAAATACTATAGACTGAACGACTTCCACAGCAGAAATTTATTTTCTCACAGTTCTGGAGGGTGGAAGTCCAAGATTAAGGTACTGAATACCATAAGAATTGGTTTCTGGTGAGAACAATCTTCCTGGCTTGCTGACGGCTGTCTTCTTGCAGTGTCCTCACACGGCCTTTCCTCTACGAGCAGAGGGAGAGAGATCTCTGGAATCTATTCCCCTTCTTATAAGGACACCATCAGTCCCTGTCAGATTATTACCTCACCCTTATGACTTCAGTTAACTTCAGTTACCTCCCTAAAGGACCTATCTCCTATCTTCTACAGTCAACTTAGGAGGGGCTTCAACATATAATTTTTCGGGGGACACAATTCAGTCCATAACAACAACTTAAGATAGCTTTCTCTGATTTTCAGTCTTTCACTAATACCTCCCTCTTTGTCTACGAGTTATTCAAGTTTCCTTAAATTTTTTTTTTAATTTTCTTACATTATCCCTTCCCTTTAAATGCTGTCTTCACTTCTTAATTGGCATTTCTTGCAAATGAAGGCACCTTTCCTCACAATATATTGATTACTCTCCCCACTGTAACACAGCGTCTTCTCCCATGACTTTCCTGAAGTGGTTCCACTTTTGTTCATAAAAGTTTAGCCATCCAATCAGATGCTTTATTTTCAGTTCCCATAGCATTTTGCCTTTGGGAAACAACTGACTCCATTAGATGGTGCTTCTTTTAAAACTACCTTCCTTTATGTTTTATAGCAATCTTATGATTTCTGTTGGCCTACCACCTAGCTTCTTTCTGATCATTCTTTTTATTTTTAGTTTTCAGTTGTTTCTCTCCTCACTCCTTAGCGTCAGATACTACATACAGTTGGCCTTCTTCTCATCTCTTATATACTCTCTCTCTTACTCCAGCAGCTTTGTTTACCATTTAATATATTATCTGCCAGGCGCCTTCCATCTGTTACCAACATCTCTCCCTCTTTGTCATTTCAGCCTTCGCTATGCTCTCTGAGCTCTCACAGGCAGATCTATTGAACACAGGAATCTCAGTGGAAAATACGAGTACGTTATTTCTCTACTGAGTAAAGCCCTTACAGATCACATGGTCCTGATCCATCTTGCAGCCACCTCATCTGGACTATTTGACCTCCCATGTCACAATAGCAGAGGACCAGACAAGAGGGACACTGGCTCCTAATGACCTCAGCCCAGAAGTGATACACTTGATTCTGCTTCTTTGCCACTGGCCACAACGAATCAAAGGAAAACAGTTGAACTACAAAGGAGGATGAAAAATGTAGATAAGCACATAGGATATTTGATGAGTGCTATCTCGAGGTGACATCACCTCCCATCAAACTTTTATTTCACAGAGAAAACACAGACTATAAAGCAAAAACACCCCAAACTACCTTCTTCTCTTTACGTCCAAGAAGAGCTTTTCGACATAGTGTATAAATACCTAGTCTCACTTCCTCAGTATCTTCCATTCATTTTCCCACCTCATTGGTATTGTTAAGGTTTTCCTCTTTAGCGATTGTATTTTGGCCCCCTCCCATTAAAAAGCTGCCTCCCTCCCATTAAAAATTACTCTTGCTTGATGCCAAGTAATTCTCTAGTTACCTTTTCTCTCTTCCTAATTTCACAGTGCAGTTTATCAAAACTTGTATTTATTCTCATTGTCTGTATTTTCTTATCTTTATGTACCTCGTGACTCACACAATTTTGCTCTTTTCTTCTTACTTATCTGCACTGGAATTGCATTCACCAACATTTAGTTTGTGATTAAACTGAGTGAATATTGTTTGGTCATTCTGTCACCTTTCAGCAATAGTTGATTTTGTTGATCAAACTTGGCATCTCAGAAAAATCTTTCACCTTCACAACAGTAGCATCTTAACCTGCTACTTCTTCCTCCTGCCTCTGGACATCCTTATCTCTTTCACTGGGCACTCTCACTCTGCCCTCTGCCAAGAGATGTGTATTTCTCAGAAGCTCTCTTCTGCCCTTGATAGATGGTCTCATCTACTCTTGTGATTCCAGCCACCATATATATCTCAGATCTTGACCTAAAACTTACATCTCTCTCTCCTGAGTCTCTTACAAACTTAACTAATTGCCAACTGAACAACTCTGCCCAAGTATAACATGGACACTTAAAATTAATTATGTGATGTTACTGAACGATTAATTTTACCTTCAATACTTACTTCCACTATTCATCTCTCTACATCATTTAGACCACCACTATTTGTACACTTGTCCAAGTTGGATACTGGGGGAACACTCAAGACTCTGGACTCTGACAACCCTCAGAATGGGAGAAAATAGTTGCAAACGAAGCAACTGACAAGGGATTCATCTCCAAAAAATATAAACATAAATAAATTTGTAAACTATATAAGCAACTCATGCAGATCAATATCAAAAAAAACAACCCAATGAAACAATGGACGGAAGACCTAAATAGACATTTCTCCAAAGATGGCCAACAAACACGTGAAAAGGTGCTCAACATCACGAATTATGAGAGAAATGCAAATCAACACTACAAGGAGGTATCACCTCACACCGGTCAGAATGGCCATCATCAAAAAATCTACAAACAATAAATGCTGGAGAGGATGTGGAGAAAACGGAACGCTCCTACACTGTTGGTGGGAGTGGAAATTGGTACAGCCACTAGGGAGAGCAGTATGGAGGTTCCTTAAAAAAACTACAAATAGAACTACCATATGACCCAGCAATCCCACTACTGGGCCTATACCCTGAGAAAACCAGAATTCAAAAGGAGTCATGTACCAAAATGTTCATTGCAGCTCTATTTACAATAGCCAGGAGATGGAAACAACCTCAGTGTCCATCGTCAGATGAATGGATAAAGAAGATGTGGCACACATATACACTGGAATATTACTCAGCCATAAAAAGAAACGAAATTGAGCTATTTGTAATGAGGTGGATGGACCTAGAGTCTGTCATACAGAGTGAAGGAAGTCAGAAAGACAAAGACAAATACCGTATGCTAACACATATATATATATGGAATTTAAGAAAAAAAATGTCATGAAGAACCTAGGGGTAAGACAGGAATAAAGACACAGACCTACTAGAGAATGGACTTGGGGATATGGGGAGGGCGAAGGGTAAGCCATGACAAAGTGAGAGAGTGGCATGGACATATATACACTACCAAACGTAAAATGGATAGCTAGTGGGAAGCAGCCGCATAGCACAGAGAGATCAGCTCGGTGCTTTGTGACCACCTAGAGGGGTGGGATAGGGAGGGTGGGAGGGAGGGAGATGCAAGAGGGAAAGATATGGGAACTTATGTATAACTGATTCACTTTGGTATAAAGCAGAAACTAACACACCATTGTAAAGCCATTATACTCCAATAAAGATGTTACAAAAAGAACACTTGTTTTTTCTTTTTTTTTGTTTTTTGTTTCTTTCGTTTTTTACCTTTTAGTTTAAATTTTAGTTCCTGCCCCCAAACATCCATTAAGCCCCCAGGAGAAGGAAAAGGGGATGTGACTAGCAATAGAGAGAAACTTCCTTCACAACAATGGCCATGGCAAGCTTAGGCACTTTTGGTGAAATCTCTCTGGGAAGTACTGGCAGAGGAATAAAAGGCAAACTGACACAGAAGTATTGCCTGGTGTGCATTTCCAGGCTCTGCCTTCTTTCTCATGTCTTGGCGGCAGGTGGAGGAAGAGGAGAAAAGGTTAAACTTTTGTATCAACCGGCAGAATAAGCTTATAACATCCTCTCACTACCTCTGCCTGGGTTCTAGTCTCTGCAGCACTACATAAGCTTTGCCCAAAGTAATGAACAGTTGAAAGTCCAATGTAATACTTCACCAAACAACTTAAAAATGCTTGCACACTGGAAAGGATTCAGTTGTGGAGAACACAAATGGACCCAGAGCAACTTTTGCCAAAAGAGAATATTGTGCTAAATGTACAGCCATCGCTCTTTTCCATATGAAGAAACAGTCAGAAGGATAAAAGAACTTGGTCAAAAATCACACAAGTAAGTAGGACAGAATCTGGTCTGTCTGTCGTAAGGGTTGTGTTCTTTAACCACCAGGCTAGCTTTTCCCAAACCTGATTCATGCACAGAATAACTATACACCTCTGTTTGCCTTGAATATTCCCTGTTTATACGTATGCCTGCTGCAGTTTTTAATATTGCCCACTTTGACTCCCCAAAGCAACCAAGAACTCACAATAATTTGGTCACTCTATCCATGGACCACTGTGGTGGGACTGCCCAGGAAGCTTAAAAGTGCAGCCTCCCGAGCCCTACTCCAGATCTAGATAAGTTTTCTTAGGGTTGGCTCAAGAATCCAGGTACAAGTCTTTCTCGGTGCTTTTGTGAGTCTCTCGCTCTCGTAAGTTAATAAACCGTTTATTCCGCCTTCCCCAGATGCCCAGCCAGGTCCTGTTAAGGTAGGAGTCCCCCCGCCACATCACAGGGATGCTCCCAGTCAAGTAATCTCTGGAGCCGTGGAGAATCTGAATGGTCTCATGCTGGCCCACCTGCCATGACAAACCTCCTCCAGAGCATTCCCTTTCACAGTTTACATTCTACCACTCCCAAAGGCAGTCCGCTCCAATGAGGCCTGACTTCGTCTGTCCTAACGTGTACCCGCTGATTCAAGCAGTTTAGGAAGAGAAGGTGCTGTGCTTCTCAACCACGGTGGCCCAACCTCTAAAATGGTAGTCGAAGCAGTCTCTACCTCCTGGGAACAACGCCTCTGCAACAGCCCCATTAAACGAATGTCCCATCTTTGCTTTTTCAGGGTGGGGGTCGGGCAACAGGGAGTCCCCCTCCTAAAGAAGGTTCTCTCTCATTGCCACACTATCAGAGGCTGCCCCAAATGTGCTTGCTTCCTGTGGGCCTGATCAGGCTAAGGGCAGAGTTGTCTCTTTCCTTCTCTGAGGCGGACCAAATCGTCTGAGTAACACCTCTTCACACTGTTGACCATGTTTCTCACGGGGGCTGCTGCTGAGTCTTTATCTCATCCTTTCATGGTGGAGAGACAGAGGATTCTAATGACTTTTACTTCTAGGGGAGAGGGGCCTGGAGTGATTATGTTGTCATTTTGTATTATGTCCTTTTGTCATGAATTTGTTTTCAATTTCATGTTCAAATGGGCCCACCATTCCCACTTTGTGAGGTCATTCAGCACCCGCATTTTGCACCTTTAACATCTCTCTCAGTATCACTTGGAAATGTTTGAAATGGCAGGAGCTTGTCCTCATATTCCTATCAGCTGTAAACCCGGAGCCCCGACATGAACCTAACCATTGAGCAGAACACCTCTCCACTACCTGTGTACCACTGCGAAGGCCCCTTAACCTCTTGGTTTCTTTAAGTCCTCAGTTGTAAAAATTTCAGGGTGCGATGAATTTATATTGGGGGCAGGACAAGGTCGAGAAGAGTGTGTCTTTGCTTTTATTCTTCCAAACTGGAATGTCTTCCCTCTCTTCCCCATGGGTCCAAATCTCACTTGTCCTTCAGGCCCACTGCAAAGGAGCCTTCCCTGATTCCCCTGTCCACACAAATCTCTGCCTCTTAGGCTAAGTGCCATACAACCTAGCTGTCTCTTACCTTAATCTTGCCTCTCAAGCCAATCACAGAATGTGGGTCTCTCTTGCCCTCCTGTGGCCCCTGGGGCTGTGCCAGACCACCAGCACGCCCCACCTGGGGTGTCTACTAGACTACGGCATTGGTGGGGAGGCCCAGCTGTGAGGGGCCAGGCAGAGTACCTCTGCCTCTACCCTGTTCTCCTCCAAAAAACTGCCCCTCCTCCTGAAGCCTGCCCCTCAAGTCACAGGTTCCATATATGACCTCACTGGGTAGTGATGCCCTCACAGGCCTTCTCACAGATTCCACGGTAACAGATTCCATGGTAACTGACAACCAAACAGATTCGTATCTGGTGGAGGACTGGTAGGGAAGTTTCTCTGACTATCAGAGACAATGTCTGACTTCATAGGCTATATATACTCAACCCTGTGCTCTGTTCCCTGGCTGGGCAGTGCAGCAGGTACACCCAGACCGGCCACCTCCACAGGAGGTATGGGATACAATCCACCTCACCTGGCTGGCACATGTTTTTGTGGGGCCTGCCAACTATGTACAACTGAGCACACTCCCACATGTAAGTAATACCAGTGACCTGGGACACCTTCAGGGACCCACAGGGCTCACTGCTGAGGACAAGTGAAAGGTCATCCCTGGACAAGTGTGCAGGACGGTTCTAAGCTTTATAATGTAGCCTTCCCCTTTGGGCTACAGGATGCTTCCATTCAGACCCTTTCCTGAATGGCCTCTTAGCAAAAGACAAGTGCATTTTTGTTGGCAAACGGTAAATGGAGCAGTTTGAGGAACAGGGCCACAATTAGAAGCACACCTTCAAACCCAGGCACCTCTGTGCTGTCATGCAGACATCTCTATCGGTCCTCTCAGACACATCCCATACTGAGTTGCTGAGTACTCGGGGACAGGGTGGTGCCATATTGATGGGAAGACCGGAAGAATGAAGGGGGGGGGGGTGATGAAGTGCTAATGAGACGGGAGGGCTGAGGAGATGGTGTCCCAGGAGGCTGCGTTGATGTGAGCCTAGACTTGGTACCCAGACCCCGGTTCTGAGTCTCCTGATCACTCTGCCTCAGTATTTAGCCTTGTTCTAATCTAGATAAAAGTACCAGAGGGCTAGAGTTCAGTGTGGTTGAAACAGGCGGTATAACTGGGGCCCAAGAGGGGTTGCCAAGGTGAGAGGGGTTCTTAACAAATTTGTATTAGATTATTTCTTTCCAAAACTTGAAAGACATTTCCATTAAAGCCTCAGAAGTGACAGACTGCAAGAAATGTTTTCTCTGTTGTGGAAGGGAGAGATGGAGAGGATCATGAGTGCAATTTCTTTCGGGTTCTACTGTTTTCCCTGGAAACGGTGAAGAGACTTCCTCATCTGCTGCAGCCGTAGGCGCTAGGGATTGCTTTTGCAGCCAGTGTCCCTTCTCTAGGGACTCATAGAGGTGATGGGCCAAGGCTGTGTTTTGGATGTCAAGTAGATTAAAGGTCTTCAGCCAGAAACTGGGAGAGACATGAGAGGGGGAAATTGTGGCAGGAGACTGTGCACAGCACAAGTGACTGATCAGTTCTGATTTTCTTTGCAGCAGCAGTGGCTCCCGTTTGTCCTCCCACACCCGGGCACTACCATGTCCTCTACCGAGGGTGTGGAGAAACGCAGTTGGGCTGGCATGGGGAGACATACTGCCTGGTTGGTGGCTACCGGGCCTACGGGGATGTTCCTTTGGCCCCACCAGCAAAGGTGGAAGCAGTGAAGCCAGTCCCCAGACGTGCGCCCAAACGAAAGCACTCTTCAGAAAGTTCGGACGAAGAGCTGGGCTGCTCCAGACCCAAAAACCGGCGATTGGAGCATGGTGGACCTGCTCCCTGAAGCAAGAACAGGATGGAGAGTCAAGCAGCATGCACCCTGCCCCGAGGTTCACATGCTCCTTTACTGCCAGCCCTTTCTGTCCCCAGTGGGGTCCCTTACTGCTCAATAAAATGTTTGTGTGTAACACATTTCTAGGGTCGCCAGTGCTCAGACTTAGGTCACTAGCCCTGTGCTAGGCACTCCTGCCACCTGGGAAAGGTTCCAAAGGTGGAACAGCTCCAGGGGGTGCCAGGGATCACAGCAAAAACTTGAGAGGCTGGGGATGAAGGAGTTTGGGCACAGTCCCTAAAGCATCTCTGTGGTTGAGCTTCTGTGAGAAGGCACATCCCCAGAGAGAGAGAGAGAGAGAGAGAGAGAGAGAGAGAGAGAGAGTGTTGTGTGTGTGTGTGTGTGTGTGTTGAGGAGAGGGGGTCTCTAGAGGAGGCAGCTAGGGGGAGGGCCTGAGGCTGGCAATGGGGAATGGCGTGCAGCCTCTGAGTAAGCACAGGCACTTAAGCCCTTGAGGTTTCTGGGAAAGCTAGAGCCACAAGGGCCACGAGATAAGGCAAGTGTAGCAGCAGAACCCAGGTGCCAGGTCTTTCCTCAGAACCTATACTTCTCCACGAGGCCGGGCCTTCCACGCTGAGGTAGGAGGGATCCTGGCCAGAAGGTCAGCCAGCAGCTCTGGGAGGAAGATTGCTGCGGTGGGGACTCTGCTGCCATGGAAATCACTTCATTTCCTTCCACTCAAATAGCCTGCTGACTGGCTTCCTGCTCTGTTGAGTAAAAGGGTCGCTGACTCTCCCCAGAAGGTCGTTCAGTTCACATCCCCAAAGTCCCTCTATTCAGGCCCTGGGGAGGTGTAGCGACTCCTGAGGGCGCTCTTTCCTGAGGCTGGCTGACAGAAGTGGAGGAGGTTCCTGATAGTTCCCAGGCGCTAGTTGAAGTCCCCAGAGAATGGTCATGCAGGTTGGGGAGTCAAGTAGGTGGAGAGAGAAGGTCGGGGGCAGAGGACCCCTTCCTGAAACCAGAGCTCACATGGTTACCCCCCCCCCATTTCCAGAAACTATCTCTTCCCCCACACAAGCCCTCATGGCCCAGTCCCGGGAAACCGGGAGCCCAGAGCACTTGTGGCCACAGAGGCACTGGCACGCAGCCCTCAGGGTGGGCGGGGCGGGCTGCAGGCAGATGGGGATGAGGTGTGCTCCTGGGAGGCCTCGGGCTGAAGGTGGCCCTCTGAGAGAAGCACCCCAGCTTGGACAGGAAGGTTACAGGCCGGGGAGAGCAACCTAGGGCGCCCCCTCGGAGCAGTGGGAGTGGGAAGAGGGGCAGGGGTGGAGGGAACCCGCGATGGGAGGCGAGTGCGCTCTCCGCAGAGGCCAGCTTAGCCCGCAGGAGCTGCCTGTGAGCAGGGGGCGGGAGGGCACTGCTGCCCTGTGGCTGCTGGGCTTTCCGGATCGCGGCTCTCTGCGAGGGTCCTGTGACTCTGTATCCCCTCCCTCAAACCGCCCCCCTCGCGAGGCCGCGCCGCTGGGTGCCCTGTGTCGACAGGCAGAACCCCACTGCCCGCCCCTCGCAGACCCGCCTCTGCCCGCCTCGATGGTCCCCGCGCACTCAGCCAGCGGCCTCTGCTGTGTCTGCTGCTCCCGCTGGGTCTGCTGCTGCGGCCGGTTACCCGTGAAGACCACGCCGGGCACCTCCAGAACCCCAAGTCCGCGGGAGCGCACGCGGGCCCTGATGCGGGACTTCCCGCTCGTGGACGGGTGGCTGCAGTGTGTGCCGGCTGCTGGGGGCCGCTGGGGGCCTAGCCTGGCCCCGGGCAGGGCAAGAGGTCCGGAGCATGCAGAGCTAGTGCGGAGGCTCCCTCACACCACCCCTGGATGTCCTCTCCATCATCTATGGATGCCCTTCCCCTTCTCTGTCATCCCCTCCCTGGTGGGAACCCCTCAGCCCAGGCCTCAGCTGCTCCTAGTATAGTCTGTGTGACAGTGGGATGTGGAGGACCCACAGGCTGGCCCAGGCCAGGCAATGTGTCCTGCCTCATCCCAAGACCTAAGGAGCCCACCTATTTGCCTTGACCTCCCTCCAGCCACAACGACATGCCCCTGGTCCTGAGGCTGTTTTACCACCACAGGCTACAGGATGTTAATCTGCGCAATTTCAGCCATGGCCAGACCAGCGTGGACAGGCTGAAAAATGATCTCGTGGGTGCCCAGGTACCAAAGGGACACACAAGGTGCCACCATGGCTGCTGGGGAATGTGGGGCAGTTTGGGGGCCTCAGAGACCACAGGTTAGTCACATTGGAACTAAGTTACCATAGTGACCTAGAAAGTGCCATGCCATGGATGCTGGGGGAACAGGGGTCACAGTGAGCCAACCTGACGGGCATCCAAGTACCACAGAAAAAGCAACGCATTACATGGGACTTCTGGGCACACTGAGTGTTGTGCCAGCTGAGGAGGCTATGAGAAGCCCAAGGAGCTCCAAAGCCCAAACTAAGCCCTTGCCTTCCCTCAGTTCTGGTGAGCCTGCGTCCCATGCCGGACCCACGAACGCGATGCTGTGCGCCTCACCCTGGAGCAAGTTCACCTCATCTGCCCCATGTGTGCCTCCTATTCTGAGCTGGAGCTTGTGACCTCAGTTAAAGGTAGCCGGGGGACTTCCCTGGTAGTCCAGAGGTGAAGACTCCACGCTTCCACTGCAGGGGCCTCGGGTTGGATCCCCGGTGGGGGAACTAAGAGCCCTCATGCTGCGTGGCACGGCCAAAAAAACAAAACAAAATGGTAAAGAGACTGGTCGTGGTAGGTGTTAGGGACTTCAGTTAGCTACCCCTGCCTCTGAAAATGATCATCTGACCTACCTGCCCCCAGCTCTCAACAATACCCGGAAGTTGGCTAGCCTCATTGGTGTGGAGGGCGGCCACTCACTGGACAGGAGCCTCTCCATCTTGCGTACCTTCTATGCGCTGGGTGTGCGCTACGTGACACTCACCCACACCTGCAACACGCCCTGGTGAGCACAGTGCAGATGGTAAGGGCCCAGTGAGGCAGGGATCTGCCCAAGATCACGCTGGGGCCCAAAGCAAGTTTATCCCTGGGATCCAGCCCTGAACCTGGGGTTGGGAGGGGAATGGAGGTTTGCAGAACAAGACTGAATCCCCAGAAGGGCCCTCCTACTGCCAGGCACAGCCCAGTTTGGGTCCCTCCTCTTGCATCAGGGAGTTGCAGGTGTAGACGGTTCGACACAACCTCTTTCTACGCTCTTGTAGCCAAGTCATGGCCACCAGTCAGACTGCCTCCTGGCCATCCTGCAGAGCACAGAGCTCAGCAAAGGGTATCCACCCCTTCTACAGCAATGTCAGTCGGCTCACCAGCTTTGGCGAGGTAAGGACCCGGCTTCCATACCCTGCCCCACATGAATGTACAGCCCTGCCTGTTCCCTACAGATAAATACACACAAGATAAATGCAGCCCTCATGCCCTCTCCCCATCCTGTCCCTGCAGAAGGTGGTGGCAGAAATGAACCGCCTGGGCATGATGGTGGACTTGGCCCATGTCTCGGATGCTGCGGCACGGCGAGCCCTCCAAGTGTCACAGGCACCTGTCATCTTCTCCCACTCAGCTGCCCGGGGTATGTGCAAGAACACTCGCAATGTTCCTGATGATATCCTGCAGCTTCTGGTGAGAGACTGCCCTGGCCCTCAAACCTAAAGCAAGAGATTCAAACCAGGAGCCCTTGAACCTGAGCCTCTTCTCCCTCCATTTCCTCAAACGCCAGGTTAAATATCTTCTGCCCCCAAAACCCACGGTCCACAGCCCCTGAACTCTTCAGCCCTAGGTGGGGGTCTAGGTGGTAAGATACTCCTCCAAACCCGGAAACCCAGGGCCAACACACCACCCAGACCAGGGCTGCGGCTCCTCCATTCACACAAACCCAGAGAGGAGATGACTCTGACCTCAAAGCCAGGGCTGAACACCTTCCTCACAGGGGCCGAGAGAGTGAACAGGCAGCTGGCTGTGCTGGGGGCCAAGCTGACTGTCCACGGGTCCGCCCCTGCAGAGGAAGAACGGTGGCATCGTGATGGTGCCCTTGTCCGAGTGGGTGCTGCAGTGCAACCCGTTAGCCAACGTGTCTACTGTGGCAGGCGAGCCTCACCCTGGGCTCTCTGAAAACTCGGATTTGGAGCTGAAGCTGGTCCAAATTTAGGGAGGACTTCAGAAGAGCCCCAGTGGTTTGACCCACCTATTGGCAATAGGTACAGCACCCAAAAACCCAAGAATGGACAGTACACAGCACCTTGGTGCCATGTGGAACTGGAGCCACAGAATCAAAACTGCGATACGGATGGGTATCAGGGAGGCTGTCAGACACTGCTTTATGTCAAACACATAAAGAAAATATCCACTATCAGAACCGTTGGTTGACTGACTTTTTTTCACATCTTTCTGACAAAATTCGTGAAGTTGTGAGTACCACAAGGGTCATTACACTTCTGTTCAAGATGTAATCTCAGGCTCACAATCACTGTTTAGCTTCTGTATATTGCAGTGTACATAAAGGTCTGTATTAGTCTGGTTGGGCTGTTATAGTGAAATACTATAGACTGAACGACTTCCACAGCAGAAATTTATTTTCTCACAGTTCTGGAGGGTGGAAGTCCAAGATTAAGGTACTGAATACCATAAGAATTGGTTTCTGGTGAGAACAATCTTCCTGGCTTGCTGACGGCTGTCTTCTTGCAGTGTCCTCACACGGCCTTTCCTCTACGAGCAGAGGGAGAGAGATCTCTGGAATCTATTCCCCTTCTTATAAGGACACCATCAGTCCCTGTCAGATTATTACCTCACCCTTATGACTTCAGTTAACTTCAGTTACCTCCCTAAAGGACCTATCTCCTATCTTCTACAGTCAACTTAGGAGGGGCTTCAACATATAATTTTTCGGGGGACACAATTCAGTCCATAACAACAACTTAAGATAGCTTTCTCTGATTTTCAGTCTTTCACTAATACCTCCCTCTTTGTCTACGAGTTATTCAAGTTTCCTTAAATTTTTTTTTTAATTTTCTTACATTATCCCTTCCCTTTAAATGCTGTCTTCACTTCTTAATTGGCATTTCTTGCAAATGAAGGCACCTTTCCTCACAATATATTGATTACTCTCCCCACTGTAACACAGCGTCTTCTCCCATGACTTTCCTGAAGTGGTTCCACTTTTGTTCATAAAAGTTTAGCCATCCAATCAGATGCTTTATTTTCAGTTCCCATAGCATTTTGCCTTTGGGAAACAACTGACTCCATTAGATGGTGCTTCTTTTAAAACTACCTTCCTTTATGTTTTATAGCAATCTTATGATTTCTGTTGGCCTACCACCTAGCTTCTTTCTGATCATTCTTTTTATTTTTAGTTTTCAGTTGTTTCTCTCCTCACTCCTTAGCGTCAGATACTACATACAGTTGGCCTTCTTCTCATCTCTTATATACTCTCTCTCTTACTCCAGCAGCTTTGTTTACCATTTAATATATTATCTGCCAGGCGCCTTCCATCTGTTACCAACATCTCTCCCTCTTTGTCATTTCAGCCTTCGCTATGCTCTCTGAGCTCTCACAGGCAGATCTATTGAACACAGGAATCTCAGTGGAAAATACGAGTACGTTATTTCTCTACTGAGTAAAGCCCTTACAGATCACATGGTCCTGATCCATCTTGCAGCCACCTCATCTGGACTATTTGACCTCCCATGTCACAATAGCAGAGGACCAGACAAGAGGGACACTGGCTCCTAATGACCTCAGCCCAGAAGTGATACACTTGATTCTGCTTCTTTGCCACTGGCCACAACGAATCAAAGGAAAACAGTTGAACTACAAAGGAGGATGAAAAATGTAGATAAGCACATAGGATATTTGATGAGTGCTATCTCGAGGTGACATCACCTCCCATCAAACTTTTATTTCACAGAGAAAACACAGACTATAAAGCAAAAACACCCCAAACTACCTTCTTCTCTTTACGTCCAAGAAGAGCTTTTCGACATAGTGTATAAATACCTAGTCTCACTTCCTCAGTATCTTCCATTCATTTTCCCACCTCATTGGTATTGTTAAGGTTTTCCTCTTTAGCGATTGTATTTTGGCCCCCTCCCATTAAAAAGCTGCCTCCCTCCCATTAAAAATTACTCTTGCTTGATGCCAAGTAATTCTCTAGTTACCTTTTCTCTCTTCCTAATTTCACAGTGCAGTTTATCAAAACTTGTATTTATTCTCATTGTCTGTATTTTCTTATCTTTATGTACCTCGTGACTCACACAATTTTGCTCTTTTCTTCTTACTTATCTGCACTGGAATTGCATTCACCAACATTTAGTTTGTGATTAAACTGAGTGAATATTGTTTGGTCATTCTGTCACCTTTCAGCAATAGTTGATTTTGTTGATCAAACTTGGCATCTCAGAAAAATCTTTCACCTTCACAACAGTAGCATCTTAACCTGCTACTTCTTCCTCCTGCCTCTGGACATCCTTATCTCTTTCACTGGGCACTCTCACTCTGCCCTCTGCCAAGAGATGTGTATTTCTCAGAAGCTCTCTTCTGCCCTTGATAGATGGTCTCATCTACTCTTGTGATTCCAGCCACCATATATATCTCAGATCTTGACCTAAAACTTACATCTCTCTCTCCTGAGTCTCTTACAAACTTAACTAATTGCCAACTGAACAACTCTGCCCAAGTATAACATGGACACTTAAAATTAATTATGTGATGTTACTGAACGATTAATTTTACCTTCAATACTTACTTCCACTATTCATCTCTCTACATCATTTAGACCACCACTATTTGTACACTTGTCCAAGTTGGATACTGGGGGAACACTCAAGACTCTGGACTCTGACAACCCTCAGAATGGGAGAAAATAGTTGCAAACGAAGCAACTGACAAGGGATTCATCTCCAAAAAATATAAACATAAATAAATTTGTAAACTATATAAGCAACTCATGCAGATCAATATCAAAAAAAACAACCCAATGAAACAATGGACGGAAGACCTAAATAGACATTTCTCCAAAGATGGCCAACAAACACGTGAAAAGGTGCTCAACATCACGAATTATGAGAGAAATGCAAATCAACACTACAAGGAGGTATCACCTCACACCGGTCAGAATGGCCATCATCAAAAAATCTACAAACAATAAATGCTGGAGAGGATGTGGAGAAAACGGAACGCTCCTACACTGTTGGTGGGAGTGGAAATTGGTACAGCCACTAGGGAGAGCAGTATGGAGGTTCCTTAAAAAAACTACAAATAGAACTACCATATGACCCAGCAATCCCACTACTGGGCCTATACCCTGAGAAAACCAGAATTCAAAAGGAGTCATGTACCAAAATGTTCATTGCAGCTCTATTTACAATAGCCAGGAGATGGAAACAACCTCAGTGTCCATCGTCAGATGAATGGATAAAGAAGATGTGGCACACATATACACTGGAATATTACTCAGCCATAAAAAGAAACGAAATTGAGCTATTTGTAATGAGGTGGATGGACCTAGAGTCTGTCATACAGAGTGAAGGAAGTCAGAAAGACAAAGACAAATACCGTATGCTAACACATATATATATATGGAATTTAAGAAAAAAAATGTCATGAAGAACCTAGGGGTAAGACAGGAATAAAGACACAGACCTACTAGAGAATGGACTTGGGGATATGGGGAGGGCGAAGGGTAAGCCATGACAAAGTGAGAGAGTGGCATGGACATATATACACTACCAAACGTAAAATGGATAGCTAGTGGGAAGCAGCCGCATAGCACAGAGAGATCAGCTCGGTGCTTTGTGACCACCTAGAGGGGTGGGATAGGGAGGGTGGGAGGGAGGGAGATGCAAGAGGGAAAGATATGGGAACTTATGTATAACTGATTCACTTTGGTATAAAGCAGAAACTAACACACCATTGTAAAGCCATTATACTCCAATAAAGATGTTACAAAAAGAACACTTGTTTTTTCTTTTTTTTTGTTTTTTGTTTCTTTCGTTTTTTACCTTTTAGTTTAAATTTTAGTTCCTGCCCCCAAACATCCATTAAGCCCCCAGGAGAAGGAAAAGGGGATGTGACTAGCAATAGAGAGAAACTTCCTTCACAACAATGGCCATGGCAAGCTTAGGCACTTTTGGTGAAATCTCTCTGGGAAGTACTGGCAGAGGAATAAAAGGCAAACTGACACAGAAGTATTGCCTGGTGTGCATTTCCAGGCTCTGCCTTCTTTCTCATGTCTTGGCGGCAGGTGGAGGAAGAGGAGAAAAGGTTAAACTTTTGTATCAACCGGCAGAATAAGCTTATAACATCCTCTCACTACCTCTGCCTGGGTTCTAGTCTCTGCAGCACTACATAAGCTTTGCCCAAAGTAATGAACAGTTGAAAGTCCAATGTAATACTTCACCAAACAACTTAAAAATGCTTGCACACTGGAAAGGATTCAGTTGTGGAGAACACAAATGGACCCAGAGCAACTTTTGCCAAAAGAGAATATTGTGCTAAATGTACAGCCATCGCTCTTTTCCATATGAAGAAACAGTCAGAAGGATAAAAGAACTTGGTCAAAAATCACACAAGTAAGTAGGACAGAATCTGGTCTGTCTGTCGTAAGGGTTGTGTTCTTTAACCACCAGGCTAGCTTTTCCCAAACCTGATTCATGCACAGAATAACTATACACCTCTGTTTGCCTTGAATATTCCCTGTTTATACGTATGCCTGCTGCAGTTTTTAATATTGCCCACTTTGACTCCCCAAAGCAACCAAGAACTCACAATAATTTGGTCACTCTATCCATGGACCACTGTGGTGGGACTGCCCAGGAAGCTTAAAAGTGCAGCCTCCCGAGCCCTACTCCAGATCTAGATAAGTTTTCTTAGGGTTGGCTCAAGAATCCAGGTACAAGTCTTTCTCGGTGCTTTTGTGAGTCTCTCGCTCTCGTAAGTTAATAAACCGTTTATTCCGCCTTCCCCAGATGCCCAGCCAGGTCCTGTTAAGGTAGGAGTCCCCCCGCCACATCACAGGGATGCTCCCAGTCAAGTAATCTCTGGAGCCGTGGAGAATCTGAATGGTCTCATGCTGGCCCACCTGCCATGACAAACCTCCTCCAGAGCATTCCCTTTCACAGTTTACATTCTACCACTCCCAAAGGCAGTCCGCTCCAATGAGGCCTGACTTCGTCTGTCCTAACGTGTACCCGCTGATTCAAGCAGTTTAGGAAGAGAAGGTGCTGTGCTTCTCAACCACGGTGGCCCAACCTCTAAAATGGTAGTCGAAGCAGTCTCTACCTCCTGGGAACAACGCCTCTGCAACAGCCCCATTAAACGAATGTCCCATCTTTGCTTTTTCAGGGTGGGGGTCGGGCAACAGGGAGTCCCCCTCCTAAAGAAGGTTCTCTCTCATTGCCACACTATCAGAGGCTGCCCCAAATGTGCTTGCTTCCTGTGGGCCTGATCAGGCTAAGGGCAGAGTTGTCTCTTTCCTTCTCTGAGGCGGACCAAATCGTCTGAGTAACACCTCTTCACACTGTTGACCATGTTTCTCACGGGGGCTGCTGCTGAGTCTTTATCTCATCCTTTCATGGTGGAGAGACAGAGGATTCTAATGACTTTTACTTCTAGGGGAGAGGGGCCTGGAGTGATTATGTTGTCATTTTGTATTATGTCCTTTTGTCATGAATTTGTTTTCAATTTCATGTTCAAATGGGCCCACCATTCCCACTTTGTGAGGTCATTCAGCACCCGCATTTTGCACCTTTAACATCTCTCTCAGTATCACTTGGAAATGTTTGAAATGGCAGGAGCTTGTCCTCATATTCCTATCAGCTGTAAACCCGGAGCCCCGACATGAACCTAACCATTGAGCAGAACACCTCTCCACTACCTGTGTACCACTGCGAAGGCCCCTTAACCTCTTGGTTTCTTTAAGTCCTCAGTTGTAAAAATTTCAGGGTGCGATGAATTTATATTGGGGGCAGGACAAGGTCGAGAAGAGTGTGTCTTTGCTTTTATTCTTCCAAACTGGAATGTCTTCCCTCTCTTCCCCATGGGTCCAAATCTCACTTGTCCTTCAGGCCCACTGCAAAGGAGCCTTCCCTGATTCCCCTGTCCACACAAATCTCTGCCTCTTAGGCTAAGTGCCATACAACCTAGCTGTCTCTTACCTTAATCTTGCCTCTCAAGCCAATCACAGAATGTGGGTCTCTCTTGCCCTCCTGTGGCCCCTGGGGCTGTGCCAGACCACCAGCACGCCCCACCTGGGGTGTCTACTAGACTACAGCATTGGTGGGGAGGCCCAGCTGTGAGGGGCCAGGCAGAGTACCTCTGCCTCTACCCTGTTCTCCTCCAAAAAACTGCCCCTCCTCCTGAAGCCTGCCCCTCAAGTCACAGGTTCCATATATGACCTCACTGGGTAGTGATGCCCTCACAGGCCTTCTCACAGATTCCACGGTAACAGATTCCATGGTAACTGACAACCAAACAGATTCGTATCTGGTGGAGGACTGGTAGGGAAGTTTCTCTGACTATCAGAGACAATGTCTGACTTCATAGGCTATATATACTCAACCCTGTGCTCTGTTCCCTGGCTGGGCAGTGCAGCAGGTACACCCAGACCGGCCACCTCCACAGGAGGTATGGGATACAATCCACCTCACCTGGCTGGCACATGTTTTTGTGGGGCCTGCCAACTATGTACAACTGAGCACACTCCCACATGTAAGTAATACCAGTGACCTGGGACACCTTCAGGGACCCACAGGGCTCACTGCTGAGGACAAGTGAAAGGTCATCCCTGGACAAGTGTGCAGGACGGTTCTAAGCTTTATAATGTAGCCTTCCCCTTTGGGCTACAGGATGCTTCCATTCAGACCCTTTCCTGAATGGCCTCTTAGCAAAAGACAAGTGCATTTTTGTTGGCAAACGGTAAATGGAGCAGTTTGAGGAACAGGGCCACAATTAGAAGCACACCTTCAAACCCAGGCACCTCTGTGCTGTCATGCAGACATCTCTATCGGTCCTCTCAGACACATCCCATACTGAGTTGCTGAGTACTCGGGGACAGGGTGGTGCCATATTGATGGGAAGACCGGAAGAATGAAGGGGGTGGTGATGAAGTGCTAATGAGACGGGAGGGCTGAGGAGATGGTGTCCCAGGAGGCTGCGTTGATGTGAGCCTAGACTTGGTACCCAGACCCCGGTTCTGAGTCTCCTGATCACTCTGCCTCAGTATTTAGCCTTGTTCTAATCTAGATAAAAGTACCAGAGGGCTAGAGTTCAGTGTGGTTGAAACAGGCGGTATAACTGGGGCCCAAGAGGGGTTGCCAAGGTGAGAGGGGTTCTTAACAAATTTGTATTAGATTATTTCTTTCCAAAACTTGAAAGACATTTCCATTAAAGCCTCAGAAGTGACAGACTGCAAGAAATGTTTTCTCTGTTGTGGAAGGGAGAGATGGAGAGGATCATGAGTGCAATTTCTTTCGGGTTCTACTGTTTTCCCTGGAAACGGTGAAGAGACTTCCTCATCTGCTGCAGCCGTAGGCGCTAGGGATTGCTTTTGCAGCCAGTGTCCCTTCTCTAGGGACTCATAGAGGTGATGGGCCAAGGCTGTGTTTTGGATGTCAAGTAGATTAAAGGTCTTCAGCCAGAAACTGGGAGAGACATGAGAGGGGGAAATTGTGGCAGGAGACTGTGCACAGCACAAGTGACTGATCAGTTCTGATTTTCTTTGCAGCAGCAGTGGCTCCCGTTTGTCCTCCCACACCCGGGCACTACCATGTCCTCTACCGAGGGTGTGGAGAAACGCAGTTGGGCTGGCATGGGGAGACATACTGCCTGGTTGGTGGCTACCGGGCCTACGGGGATGTTCCTTTGGCCCCACCAGCAAAGGTGGAAGCAGTGAAGCCAGTCCCCAGACGTGCGCCCAAACGAAAGCACTCTTCAGAAAGTTCGGACGAAGAGCTGGGCTGCTCCAGACCCAAAAACCGGCGATTGGAGCATGGTGGACCTGCTCCCTGAAGCAAGAACAGGATGGAGAGTCAAGCAGCATGCACCCTGCCCCGAGGTTCACATGCTCCTTTACTGCCAGCCCTTTCTGTCCCCAGTGGGGTCCCTTACTGCTCAATAAAATGTTTGTGTGTAACACATTTCTAGGGTCGCCAGTGCTCAGACTTAGGTCACTAGCCCTGTGCTAGGCACTCCTGCCACCTGGGAAAGGTTCCAAAGGTGGAACAGCTCCAGGGGGTGCCAGGGATCACAGCAAAAACTTGAGAGGCTGGGGATGAAGGAGTTTGGGCACAGTCCCTAAAGCATCTCTGTGGTTGAGCTTCTGTGAGAAGGCACATCCCCAGAGAGAGAGAGAGAGAGAGAGTGTGTGTGTGTGTGTGTGTGTGTGTGTGTTGAGGAGAGGGGGTCTCTAGAGGAGGCAGCTAGGGGGAGGGCCTGAGGCTGGCAATGGGGAATGGCGTGCAGCCTCTGAGTAAGCACAGGCACTTAAGCCCTTGAGGTTTCTGGGAAAGCTAGAGCCACAAGGGCCACGAGATAAGGCAAGTGTAGCAGCAGAACCCAGGTGCCAGGTCTTTCCTCAGAACCTATACTTCTCCACGAGGCCGGGCCTTCCACGCTGAGGTAGGAGGGATCCTGGCCAGAAGGTCAGCCAGCAGCTCTGGGAGGAAGATTGCTGCGGTGGGGACTCTGCTGCCATGGAAATCACTTCATTTCCTTCCACTCAAATAGCCTGCTGACTGGCTTCCTGCTCTGTTGAGTAAAAGGGTCGCTGACTCTCCCCAGAAGGTCGTTCAGTTCACATCCCCAAAGTCCCTCTATTCAGGCCCTGGGGAGGTGTAGCGACTCCTGAGGGCGCTCTTTCCTGAGGCTGGCTGACAGAAGTGGGGGAGGTTCCTGATAGTTCCCAGGCGCTAGTTGAAGTCCCCAGAGAATGGTCATGCAGGTTGGGGAGTCAAGTAGGTGGAGAGAGAAGGTCGGGGGCAGAGGACCCCTTCCTGAATCCAGAGCTCACATGGTTACCCCCCACCCCCCCATTTCCAGAAACTATCTCTTCCCCCACACAAGCCCTCATGGCCCAGTCCCGGGAAACCGGGAGCCCAGAGCACTTGTGGCCACAGAGGCACTGGCACGCAGCCCTCAGGGTGGGCGGGGCCGGCTGCAGGCAGATGGGGATGAGGTGTGCTCCCGGGAGGCCTCGGGCTGAAGGTGGCCCTCTGAGAGAAGCACCCCAGCTTGGACAGGAAGGTTACAGGCCGGGGAGAGCAACCTAGGGCGCCCCCTCGGAGCAGTGGGAGTGGGAAGAGGGGCAGGGGTGGAGGGAACCCGCGATGGGAGGCGAGTGGGCTCTCCGCAGAGGCCAGCTTAGCCCGCAGGAGCTGCCTGTGAGCAGGGGGCGGGAGGGCACTGCTGCCCTGTGGCTGCTGGGCTTCCCGGATCGCGGCTCTCTGCGAGGGTCCTGTGACTCTGTATCCCCTCCCTCAAACCGCCCCCCTCGCGAGGCCACGACGCTGGGTGCCCTGTGTCGACAGGCAGAACCCCACTGCCCGCCCCTCGCAGACCCGCCTCTGCCCGCCTCGATGGTCCCCGCGCACTCAGCCAGCGGCCTCTGCTGTGTCTGCTGCTCCCGCTGGGTCTGCTGCTGCGGCCGGTTACCCGTGAAGACCACGCCGGGCACCTCCAGAACCCCAAGTCCGCGGGAGCGCACGCGGGCCCTGATGCGGGACTTCCCGCTCGTGGACGGGTGGCTGCAGTGTGTGCCGGCTGCTGGGGGCCGCTGGGGGCCTAGCCTGGCCCCGGGCAGGGCAGGAGGTCCGGAGCATGCAGAGCTAGTGGGGAGGCTCCCTCCCACCACCCCTGGATGTCCTCTCCATCATCTATGGATGCCCTTCCCCTTCTCTGTCATCCCCTCCCTGGTGGGAACCCCTCAGCCCAGGCCTCAGCTGCTCCTAGTATAGTCTGTGTGACAGTGGGAGGTGGGGGACCCACAGGCTGGCCCAGGCCAGGCAATGTGTCCTGCCTCATCCCAAGACCTAAGGAGCCCACCTATTTGCCTTGACCTCCCTCCAGCCACAACGACATGCCCCTGGTCCTGAGGCTGTTTTACCACCACGGGCTACAGGATGTTAATCTGCGCAATTTCAGCCATGGCCAGACCAGCGTGGACAGGCTGAAAAATGATCTCGTGGGTGCCCAGGGACACACAAGGTGCCACCATGGCTGCTGGGGAATGTGGGGCAGTTTGGGGGCCTCAGAGACCACAGGTTAGTCACATTGGAACTAAGTTACCATAGTGACCTAGAAAGTGCCATGCCATGGATGCTGGGGGAACAGGGGTCACAGTGAGCCAACCTGACGGGCATCCAAGTACCACAGAAAAAGCAACGCATTACATGGGACTTCTGGGCACACTGAGTGTTGTGCCAGCTGAGGAGGCTATGAGAAGCCCAAGGAGCTCCAAAGCCCAAACTAAGCCCTTGCCTTCCCTCAGTTCTGGTGAGCCTACGTCCCATGCCGGACCCACGAACGCGATGCTGTGCGCCTCACCCTGGAGCAAGTTCACCTCATCTGCCCCATGTGTGCCTCCTATTCTGAGCTGGAGCTTGTGACCTCAGTTAAAGGTAGCCGGGGGACTTCCCTGGTAGTCCAGAGGTGAAGACTCCACGCTTCCACTGCAAGGGCCTCGGGTTGGATCCCCGGTGGGGGAACTAAGAGCCCTCATGCTGCGTGGCACGGCCAAAAAAACAAAACAAAATGGTAAAGAGACTGGTCGTGGTAGGTGTTAGGGACTTCAGTTAGCTACCCCTGCCTCTGAAAATGATCATCTGACCTACCTGCCCCCAGCTCTCAACAATACCCGGAAGTTGGCTAGCCTCATTGGTGTGGAGGGCGGCCACTCACTGGACAGGAGCCTCTCCATCTTGCGTACCTTCTATGCGCTGGGTGTGCGCTACGTGACACTCACCCACACCTGCAACACGCCCTGGTGAGCACAGTGCAGATGGTAAGGGCCCAGTGAGGCAGGGATCTGCCCAAGATCACGCTGGGGCCCAAAGCAAGTTTATCCCTGGGATCCAGCCCTGAACCTGGGGTTGGGAGGGGAATGGAGGTTTGCAGAACAAGACTGAATCCCCAGAAGGGCCCTCCTAC
This sequence comes from Mesoplodon mirus, assembly GCF_964341445.2. Classification (NCBI taxonomy): domain Eukaryota; kingdom Metazoa; phylum Chordata; class Mammalia; order Artiodactyla; family Ziphiidae; genus Mesoplodon; species Mesoplodon mirus. The sequence goes on from NC_138978.1 coordinate 141,524,204, forward strand.
TGCCAGGCACAGCCCAGTTTGGGTCCCTCCTCTTGCATCAGGGAGTTGCAGGTGTAGACGGTTCGACACAACCTCTTTCTACGCTCTTGTAGCCAAGTCATGGCCACCAGTCAGACTGCCTCCTGGCCATCCTGCAGAGCACAGAGCTCAGCAAAGGGTATCCACCCCTTCTACAGCAATGTCAGTCGGCTCACCAGCTTTGGCGAGGTAAGGACCCGGCTTCCATACCCTGCCCCACATGAATGTACAGCCCTGCCTGTTCCCTACAGATAAATACACACAAGATAAATGCAGCCCTCATGCCCTCTCCCCATCCTGTCCCTGCAGAAGGTGGTGGCAGAAATGAACCGCCTGGGCATGATGGTGGACTTGGCCCATGTCTCGGATGCTGCGGCACGGCGAGCCCTCCAAGTGTCACAGGCACCTGTCATCTTCTCCCACTCAGCTGCCCGGGGTATGTGCAAGAACACTCGCAATGTTCCTGATGATATCCTGCAGCTTCTGGTGAGAGACTGCCCTGGCCCTCAAACCTAAAGCAAGAGATTCAAACCAGGAGCCCTTGAACCTGAGCCTCTTCTCCCTCCATTTCCTCAAACGCCAGGTTAAATATCTTCTGCCCCCAAAACCCACGGTCCACAGCCCCTGAACTCTTCAGCCCTAGGTGGGGGTCTAGGTGGTAAGATACTCCTCCAAACCCGGAAACCCAGGGCCAACACACCACCCAGACCAGGGCTGCGGCTCCTCCATTCACACAAACCCAGAGAGGAGATGACTCTGACCTCAAAGCCAGGGCTGAACACCTTCCTCACAGGGGCCGAGAGAGTGAACAGGCAGCTGGCTGTGCTGGGGGCCAAGCTGACTGTCCACGGGTCCGCCCCTGCAGAGGAAGAACGGTGGCATCGTGATGGTGCCCTTGTCCGAGTGGGTGCTGCAGTGCAACCCGTTAGCCAACGTGTCTACTGTGGCAGGCGAGCCTCACCCTGGGCTCTCTGAAAACTCGGATTTGGAGCTGAAGCTGGTCCAAATTTAGGGAGGACTTCAGAAGAGCCCCAGTGGTTTGACCCACCTATTGGCAATAGGTACAGCACCCAAAAACCCAAGAATGGACAGTACACAGCACCTTGGTGCCATGTGGAACTGGAGCCACAGAATCAAAACTGCGATACGGATGGGTATCAGGGAGGCTGTCAGACACTGCTTTATGTCAAACACATAAAGAAAATATCCACTATCAGAACCGTTGGTTGACTGACTTTTTTTCACATCTTTCTGACAAAATTCGTGAAGTTGTGAGTACCACAAGGGTCATTACACTTCTGTTCAAGATGTAATCTCAGGCTCACAATCACTGTTTAGCTTCTGTATATTGCAGTGTACATAAAGGTCTGTATTAGTCTGGTTGGGCTGTTATAGTGAAATACTATAGACTGAACGACTTCCACAGCAGAAATTTATTTTCTCACAGTTCTGGAGGGTGGAAGTCCAAGATTAAGGTACTGAATACCATAAGAATTGGTTTCTGGTGAGAACAATCTTCCTGGCTTGCTGACGGCTGTCTTCTTGCAGTGTCCTCACACGGCCTTTCCTCTACGAGCAGAGGGAGAGAGATCTCTGGAATCTATTCCCCTTCTTATAAGGACACCATCAGTCCCTGTCAGATTATTACCTCACCCTTATGACTTCAGTTAACTTCAGTTACCTCCCTAAAGGACCTATCTCCTATCTTCTACAGTCAACTTAGGAGGGGCTTCAACATATAATTTTTCGGGGGACACAATTCAGTCCATAACAACAACTTAAGATAGCTTTCTCTGATTTTCAGTCTTTCACTAATACCTCCCTCTTTGTCTACGAGTTATTCAAGTTTCCTTAAATTTTTTTTTTAATTTTCTTACATTATCCCTTCCCTTTAAATGCTGTCTTCACTTCTTAATTGGCATTTCTTGCAAATGAAGGCACCTTTCCTCACAATATATTGATTACTCTCCCCACTGTAACACAGCGTCTTCTCCCATGACTTTCCTGAAGTGGTTCCACTTTTGTTCATAAAAGTTTAGCCATCCAATCAGATGCTTTATTTTCAGTTCCCATAGCATTTTGCCTTTGGGAAACAACTGACTCCATTAGATGGTGCTTCTTTTAAAACTACCTTCCTTTATGTTTTATAGCAATCTTATGATTTCTGTTGGCATACCACCTAGCTTCTTTCTGATCATTCTTTTTATTTTTAGTTTTCAGTTGTTTCTCTCCTCACTCCTTAGCGTCAGATACTACATACAGTTGGCCTTCTTCTCATCTCTTATATACTCTCTCTCTTACTCCAGCAGCTTTGTTTACCATTTAATATATTATCTGCCAGGCGCCTTCCATCTGTTACCAACATCTCTCCCTCTTTGTCATTTCAGCCTTCGCTATGCTCTCTGAGCTCTCACAGGCAGATCTATTGAACACAGGAATCTCAGTGGAAAATACGAGTACGTTATTTCTCTACTGAGTAAAGCCCTTACAGATCACATGGTCCTGATCCATCTTGCAGCCACCTCATCTGGACTATTTGACCTCCCATGTCACAATAGCAGAGGACCAGACAAGAGGGACACTGGCTCCTAATGACCTCAGCTCAGAAGTGATACACTTGATTCTGCTTCTTTGCCACTGGCCACAACGAATCAAAGGAAAACAGTTGAACTACAAAGGAGGATGAAAAATGTAGATAAGCACATAGGATATTTGATGAGTGCTATCTCGAGGTGACATCACCTCCCATCAAACTTTTATTTCACAGAGAAAACACAGACTATAAAGCAAAAACACCCCAAACTACCTTCTTCTCTTTACGTCCAAGAAGAGCTTTTCGACATAGTGTATAAATACCTAGTCTCACTTCCTCAGTATCTTCCATTCATTTTCCCACCTCATTGGTATTGTTAAGGTTTTCCTCTTTAGCGATTGTATTTTGGCCCCCTCCCATTAAAAAGCTGCCTCCCTCCCATTAAAAATTACTCTTGCTTGATGCCAAGTAATTCTCTAGTTACCTTTTCTCTCTTCCTAATTTCACAGTGCAGTTTATCAAAACTTGTATTTATTCTCATTGTCTGTATTTTCTTATCTTTATGTACCTCGTGACTCACACAATTTTGCTCTTTTCTTCTTACTTATCTGCACTGGAATTGCATTCACCAACATTTAGTTTGTGATTAAACTGAGTGAATATTGTTTGGTCATTCTGTCACCTTTCAGCAATAGTTGATTTTGTTGATCAAACTTGGCATCTCAGAAAAATCTTTCACCTTCACAACAGTAGCATCTTAACCTGCTACTTCTTCCTCCTGCCTCTGGACATCCTTATCTCTTTCACTGGGCACTCTCACTCTGCCCTCTGCCAAGAGATGTGTATTTCTCAGAAGCTCTCTTCTGCCCTTGATAGATGGTCTCATCTACTCTTGTGATTCCAGCCACCATATATATCACAGATCTTGACCTAAAACTTACATCTCTCTCTCCTGAGTCTCTTACAAACTTAACTAATTGCCAACTGAACAACTCTGCCCAAGTATAACATGGACACTTAAAATTAATTATGTGATGTTACTGAACGATTAATTTTACCTTCAATACTTACTTCCACTATTCATCTCTCTACATCATTTAGACCACCACTATTTGTACACTTGTCCAAGTTGGATACTGGGGGAACACTCAAGACTCTGGACTCTGACAACCCTCAGAATGGGAGAAAATAGTTGCAAACGAAGCAACTGACAAGGGATTCATCTCCAAAAAATATAAACATAAATAAATTTGTAAACTATATAAGCAACTCATGCAGATCAATATCAAAAAAAACAACCCAATGAAACAATGGACGGAAGACCTAAACAGACATTTCTCCAAAGATGGCCAACAAACACGTGAAAAGATGCTCAACATCACGAATTATGAGAGAAATGCAAATCAACACTACAAGGAGGTATCACCTCACACCGGTCAGAATGGCCATCATCAAAAAATCTACAAACAATAAATGCTGGAGAGGATGAGGAGAAAACGGAACGCTCCTACACTGTTGGTGGGAGTGGAAATTGGTACAGCCACTAGGGAGAGCAGTATGGAGGTTCCTTTAAAAAACTACAAATAGAACTACCATATGACCCAGCAATCCCACTACTGGGCCTATACCCTGAGAAAACCAGAATTCAAAAGGAGTCATGTACCAAAATGTTCATTGCAGCTCTATTTACAATAGCCAGGAGATGGAAACAACCTCAGTGTCCATCGTCAGATGAATGGATAAAGAAGATGTGGCACACATATACACTGGAATATTACTCAGCCATAAAAAGAAACGAAATTGAGCTATTTGTAATGAGGCGGATGGACCTAGAGTCTGTCATACAGAGTGAAGGAAGTCAGAAAGACAAAGACAAATACCGTATGCTAACACATATATATATATGGAATTTAAGAAAAAAAATGTCATGAAGAACCTAGGGGTAAGACAGGAATAAAGACACAGACCTACTAGAGAATGGACTTGGGGATATGGGGAGGGCGAAGGGTAAGCCATGACAAAGTGAGAGAGTGGCATGGACATATATACACTACCAAACGTAAAATGGATAGCTAGTGGGAAGCAGCCGCATAGCACAGAGAGATCAGCTCGGTGCTTTGTGACCACCTAGAGGGGTGGGATAGGGAGGGTGGGAGTGAGGGAGATGCAAGAGGGAAAGATATAGGAACTTATGTATAACTGATTCACTTTGGTATAAAGCAGAAACTAACACACCATTGTAAAGCCATTATACTCCAATAAAGATGTTACAAAAAGAACACTTGTTTTTTCTTTTGTTTTGTTTTTTGTTTTTTTGTTTTTTACCTTTTAGTTTAAATTTTAGTTCCTGCCCCCAAACATCCATTAAGCCCCCAGGAGAAGGAAAAGGGGATGTGACTAGCAATAGAGAGAAACTTCCTTCACAACAATGGCCATGGCAAGCTTAGGCACTTTTGGTGAAATCTCTCTGGGAAGTACTGGCAGAGGAATAAAAGGCAAACTGACACAGAAGTATTGCCTGGTGTGCATTTCCAGGCTCTGCCTTCTTTCTCATGTCTTGGCGGCAGGTGGAGGAAGAGGAGAAAAGGTTAAACTTTTGTATCAACCGGCAGAATAAGCTTATAACATCCTCTCACTACCTCTGCCTGGGTTCTAGTCTCTGCAGCACTACATAAGCTTTGCCCAAAGTAATGAACAGTTGAAAGTCCCATGTAATACTTCACCAAACAACTTAAAAATGCTTGCACACTGGAAAGGATTCAGTTGCGGAGAACACAAATGGACCCAGAGCAACTTTTGCCAAAAGAGAATATTGTGCTAAATGTACAGCCATCGCTCTTTTCCATATGAAGAAACAGTCAGAAGGATAAAAGAACTTGGTCAAAAATCACACAAGTAAGTAGGACAGAATCTGGTCTGTCTGTCATAAGGGTTGTGTTCTTTAACCACCAGGCTAGCTTTTCCCAAACCTGATTCATGCACAGAATAACTATACACCTCTGTTTGCCTTGAATATTCCCTGTTTATACGTATGCCTGCTGCAGTTTTTAATATTGCCCACTTTGACTCCCCAAAGCAACCAAGAACTCACAATAATTTGGTCACTCTATCCATGGACCACTGTGGTGGGACTGCCCAGGAAGCTTAAAAGTGCAGCCTCCCGAGCCCTACTCCAGATCTAGATAAGTTTTCTTAGGGTTGGCTCAAGAATCCAGGTACAAGTCTTTCTCGGTGCTTTTGTGAGTCTCTCGCTCTCGTAAGTTAATAAACCGTTTATTCCGCCTTCCCCAGATGCCCAGCCAGGTCCTGTTAAGGTAGGAGTCCCCCCGCCACATCACAGGGATGCTCCCAGTCAAGTAATCTCTGGAGCCGTGGAGAATCTGAATGGTCTCATGCTGGCCCACCTGCCATGACAAACCTCCTCCAGAGCATTCCCTTTCACAGTTTACATTCTACCACTCCCAAAGGCAGTCCGCTCCAATGAGGCCTGACTTTGTCTGTCCTAACGTGTACCCGCTGATTCAAGCAGTTTAGGAAGAGAAGGTGCTGTGCTTCTCAACCACGGTGGCCCAACCTCTAAAATGGTAGTCGAAGCAGTCTCTACCTCCTGGGAACAACGCCTCTGCAACAGCCCCATTAAACGAATGTCCCATCTTTGCTTTTTCAGGGTGGGGGTCGGGCAACAGGGAGTCCCCCTCCTAAAGAAGGTTCTCTCTCATTGCCACACTATCAGAGGCTGCCCCAAATGTGCTTGCTTCCTGTGGGCCTGATCAGGCTAAGGGCAGAGTTGTCTCTTTCCTTCTCTGAGGCGGACCAAATCGTCTGAGTAACACCTCTTCACACTGTTGACCATGTTTCTCACGGGGGCTGCTGCTGAGTCTTTATCTCATCCTTTCATGGTGGAGAGACAGAGGATTCTAATGACTTTTACTTCTAGGGGAGAGGGGCCTGGAGTGATTATGTTGTCATTTTGTATTATGTCCTTTTGTCATGAATTTGTTTTCAATTTCATGTTCAAATGGGCCCACCATTCCCACTTTGTGAGGTCATTCAGCACCCGCATTTTGCACCTTTAACATCTCTCTCAGTATCACTTGGAAATGTTTGAAATGGCAGGAGCTTGTCCTCATATTCCTATCAGCTGTAAACCCGGAGCCCCGACATGAACCTAACCATTGAGCAGAACACCTCTCCACTACCTGTGTACCACTGCGAAGGCCCCTTAACCTCTTGGTTTCTTTAAGTCCTCAGTTGTAAAAATTTCAGGGTGCGATGAATTTATATTGGGGGCAGGACAAGGTCGAGAAGAGTGTGTCTTTGCTTTTATTCTTCCAAACTGGAATGTCTTCCCTCTCTTCCCCATGGGTCCAAATCTCACTTGTCCTTCAGGCCCACTGCAAAGGAGCCTTCCCTGATTCCCCTGTCCACACAAATCTCTGCCTCTTAGGCTAAGTGCCATACAACCTAGCTGTCTCTTACCTTAATCTTGCCTCTCAAGCCAATCACAGAATGTGGGTCTCTCTTGCCCTCCTGTGGCCCCTGGGGCTGTGCCAGACCACCAGCACGCCCCACCTGGGGTGTCTACTAGACTACAGCATTGGTGGGGAGGCCCAGCTGTGAGGGGCCAGGCAGAGTACCTCTGCCTCTACCCTGTTCTCCTCCAAAAAACTGCCCCTCCTCCTGAAGCCTGCCCCTCAAGTCACAGGTTCCATATATGACCTCACTGGGTAGTGATGCCCTCACAGGCCTTCTCACAGATTCCACGGTAACAGATTCCATGGTAACTGACAACCAAACAGATTCGTATCTGGTGGAGGACTGGTAGGGAAGTTTCTCTGACTATCAGAGACAATGTCTGACTTCATAGGCTATATATACTCAACCCTGTGCTCTGTTCCCTGGCTGGGCAGTGCAGCAGGTACACCCAGACCGGCCACCTCCACAGGAGGTATGGGATACAATCCACCTCACCTGGCTGGCACATGTTTTTGTGGGGCCTGCCAACTATGTACAACTGAGCACACTCCCACATGTAAGTAATACCAGTGACCTGGGACACCTTCAGGGACCCACAGGGCTCACTGCTGAGGACAAGTGAAAGGTCATCCCTGGACAAGTGTGCAGGACGGTTCTAAGCTTTATAATGTAGCCTTCCCCTTTGGGCTACAGGATGCTTCCATTCAGACCCTTTCCTGAATGGCCTCTTAGCAAAAGACAAGTGCATTTTTGTTGGCAAACGGTAAATGGAGCAGTTTGAGGAACAGGGCCACAATTAGAAGCACACCTTCAAACCCAGGCACCTCTGTGCTGTCATGCAGACATCTCTATCGGTCCTCTCAGACACATCCCATACTGAGTTGCTGAGTACTCGGGGACAGGGTGGTGCCATATTGATGGGAAGACCGGAAGAATGAAGGGGGGGGTGATGAAGTGCTAATGAGACGGGAGGGCTGAGGAGATGGTGTCCCAGGAGGCTGCGTTGATGTGAGCCTAGACTTGGTACCCAGACCCCGGTTCTGAGTCTCCTGATCACTCTGCCTCAGTATTTAGCCTTGTTCTAATCTAGATAAAAGTACCAGAGGGCTAGAGTTCAGTGTGGTTGAAACAGGCGGTATAACTGGGGCCCAAGAGGGGTTGCCAAGGTGAGAGGGGTTCTTAACAAATTTGTATTAGATTATTTCTTTCCAAAACTTGAAAGACATTTCCATTAAAGCCTCAGAAGTGACAGACTGCAAGAAATGTTTTCTCTGTTGTGGAAGGGAGAGATGGAGAGGATCATGAGTGCAATTTCTTTCGGGTTCTACTGTTTTCCCTGGAAACGGTGAAGAGACTTCCTCATCTGCTGCAGCCGTAGGCGCTAGGGATTGCTTTTGCAGCCAGTGTCCCTTCTCTAGGGACTCATAGAGGTGATGGGCCAAGGCTGTGTTTTGGATGTCAAGTAGATTAAAGGTCTTCAGCCAGAAACTGGGAGAGACATGAGAGGGGGAAATTGTGGCAGGAGACTGTGCACAGCACAAGTGACTGATCAGTTCTGATTTTCTTTGCAGCAGCAGTGGCTCCCGTTTGTCCTCCCACACCCGGGCATTACCATGTCCTCTACCGAGGGTGTGGAGAAACGCAGTTGGGCTGGCATGGGGAGACATACTGCCTGGTTGGTGGCTACCGGGCCTACGGGGATGTTCCTTTGGCCCCACCAGCAAAGGTGGAAGCAGTGAAGCCAGTCCCCAGACGTGCGCCCAAACGAAAGCACTCTTCAGAAAGTTCGGACGAAGAGCTGGGCTGCTCCAGACCCAAAAACCGGCGATTGGAGCATGGTGGACCTGCTCCCTGAAGCAAGAACAGGATGGAGAGTCAAGCAGCATGCACCCTGCCCCGAGGTTCACATGCTCCTTTACTGCCAGCCCTTTCTGTCCCCAGTGGGGTCCCTTACTGCTCAATAAAATGTTTGTGTGTAACACATTTCTAGGGTCGCCAGTGCTCAGACTTAGGTCACTAGCCCTGTGCTAGGCACTCCTGCCACCTGGGAAAGGTTCCAAAGGTGGAACAGCTCCAGGGGGTGCCAGGGATCACAGCAAAAACTTGAGAGGCTGGGGATGAAGGAGTTTGGGCACAGTCCCTAAAGCATCTCTGTGGTTGAGCTTCTGTGAGAAGGCACATCCCCAGAGAGAGAGAGAGAGAGAGAGAGAGAGAGAGAGTGAGTGTGTGTGTGTGTGTGTGTGTGTGTGTGTGTGTGTGTGTGTGTTGAGGAGAGGGGGTCTCTAGAGGAGGCAGCTAGGGGGAGGGCCTGAGGCTGGCAATGGGGAATGGCGTGCAGCCTCTGAGTAAGCACAGGCACTTAAGCCCTTGAGGTTTCTGGGAAAGCTAGAGCCACAAGGGCCACGAGATAAGGCAAGTGTAGCAGCAGAACCCAGGTGCCAGGTCTTTCCTCAGAACCTATACTTCTCCACGAGGCCGGGCCTTCCACGCTGAGGTAGGAGGGATCCTGGCCAGAAGGTCAGCCAGCAGCTCTGGGAGGAAGATTGCTGCGGTGGGGACTCTGCTGCCATGGAAATCACTTCATTTCCTTCCACTCAAATAGCCTGCTGACTGGCTTCCTGCTCTGTTGAGTAAAAGGGTCGCTGACTCTCCCCAGAAGGTCGTTCAGTTCACATCCCCAAAGTCCCTCTATTCAGGCCCTGGGGAGGTGTAGCGACTCCTGAGGGCGCTCTTTCCTGAGGCTGGCTGACAGAAGTGGGGGAGGTTCCTGATAGTTCCCAGGCGCTAGTTGAAGTCCCCAGAGAATGGTCATGCAGGTTGGGGAGTCAAGTAGGTGGAGAGAGAAGGTCGGGGGCAGAGGACCCCTTCCTGAATCCAGAGCTCACATGGTTACCCCCCACCCCCCCATTTCCAGAAACTATCTCTTCCCCCACACAAGCCCTCATGGCCCAGTCCCGGGAAACCGGGAGCCCAGAGCACTTGTGGCCACAGAGGCACTGGCACGCAGCCCTCAGGGTGGGCGGGGCCGGCTGCAGGCAGATGGGGATGAGGTGTGCTCCCGGGAGGCCTCGGGCTGAAGGTGGCCCTCTGAGAGAAGCACCCCAGCTTGGACAGGAAGGTTACAGGCCGGGGAGAGCAACCTAGGGCGCCCCCTCGGAGCAGTGGGAGTGGGAAGAGGGGCAGGGGTGGAGGGAACCCGCGATGGGAGGCGAGTGGGCTCTCCGCAGAGGCCAGCTTAGCCCGCAGGAGCTGCCTGTGAGCAGGGGGCGGGAGGGCACTGCTGCCCTGTGGCTGCTGGGCTTCCCGGATCGCGGCTCTCTGCGAGGGTCCTGTGACTCTGTATCCCCTCCCTCAAACCGCCCCCCTCGCGAGGCCACGACGCTGGGTGCCCTGTGTCGACAGGCAGAACCCCACTGCCCGCCCCTCGCAGACCCGCCTCTGCCCGCCTCGATGGTCCCCGCGCACTCAGCCAGCGGCCTCTGCTGTGTCTGCTGCTCCCGCTGGGTCTGCTGCTGCGGCCGGTTACCCGTGAAGACCACGCCGGGCACCTCCAGAACCCCAAGTCCGCGGGAGCGCACGCGGGCCCTGATGCGGGACTTCCCGCTCGTGGACGGGTGGCTGCAGTGTGTGCCGGCTGCTGGGGGCCGCTGGGGGCCTAGCCTGGCCCCGGGCAGGGCAGGAGGTCCGGAGCATGCAGAGCTAGTGGGGAGGCTCCCTCCCACCACCCCTGGATGTCCTCTCCATCATCTATGGATGCCCTTCCCCTTCTCTGTCATCCCCTCCCTGGTGGGAACCCCTCAGCCCAGGCCTCAGCTGCTCCTAGTATAGTCTGTGTGACAGTGGGAGGTGGGGGACCCACAGGCTGGCCCAGGCCAGGCAATGTGTCCTGCCTCATCCCAAGACCTAAGGAGCCCACCTATTTGCCTTGACCTCCCTCCAGCCACAACGACATGCCCCTGGTCCTGAGGCTGTTTTACCACCACGGGCTACAGGATGTTAATCTGCGCAATTTCAGCCATGGCCAGACCAGCGTGGACAGGCTGAAAAATGATCTCGTGGGTGCCCAGGGACACACAAGGTGCCACCATGGCTGCTGGGGAATGTGGGGCAGTTTGGGGGCCTCAGAGACCACAGGTTAGTCACATTGGAACTAAGTTACCATAGTGACCTAGAAAGTGCCATGCCATGGATGCTGGGGGAACAGGGGTCACAGTGAGCCAACCTGACGGGCATCCAAGTACCACAGAAAAAGCAACGCATTACATGGGACTTCTGGGCACACTGAGTGTTGTGCCAGCTGAGGAGGCTATGAGAAGCCCAAGGAGCTCCAAAGCCCAAACTAAGCCCTTGCCTTCCCTCAGTTCTGGTGAGCCTACGTCCCATGCCGGACCCACGAACGCGATGCTGTGCGCCTCACCCTGGAGCAAGTTCACCTCATCTGCCCCATGTGTGCCTCCTATTCTGAGCTGGAGCTTGTGACCTCAGTTAAAGGTAGCCGGGGGACTTCCCTGGTAGTCCAGAGGTGAAGACTCCACGCTTCCACTGCAGGGGCCTCGGGTTGGATCCCCGGTGGGGGAACTAAGAGCCCTCATGCTGCGTGGCACGGCCAAAAAAACAAAACAAAATGGTAAAGAGACTGGTCGTGGTAGGTGTTAGGGACTTCAGTTAGCTACCCCTGCCTCTGAAAATGATCATCTGACCTACCTGCCCCCAGCTCTCAACAATACCCGGAAGTTGGCTAGCCTCATTGGTGTGGAGGGCGGCCACTCACTGGACAGGAGCCTCTCCATCTTGCGTACCTTCTATGCGCTGGGTGTGCGCTACGTGACACTCACCCACACCTGCAACACGCCCTGGTGAGCACAGTGCAGATGGTAAGGGCCCAGTGAGGCAGGGATCTGCCCAAGATCACGCTGGGGCCCAAAGCAAGTTTATCCCTGGGATCCAGCCCTGAACCTGGGGTTGGGAGGGGAATGGAGGTTTGCAGAACAAGACTGAATCCCCAGAAGGGCCCTCCTACTGCCAGGCACAGCCCAGTTTGGGTCCCTCCTCTTGCATCAGGGAGTTGCAGGTGTAGACGGTTCGACACAACCTCTTTCTACGCTCTTGTAGCCAAGTCATGGCCACCAGTCAGACTGCCTCCTGGCCATCCTGCAGAGCACAGAGCTCAGCAAAGGGTATCCACCCCTTCTACAGCAATGTCAGTCGGCTCACCAGCTTTGGCGAGGTAAGGACCCGGCTTCCATACCCTGCCCCACATGAATGTACAGCCCTGCCTGTTCCCTACAGATAAATACACACAAGATAAATGCAGCCCTCATGCCCTCTCCCCATCCTGTCCCTGCAGAAGGTGGTGGCAGAAATGAACCGCCTGGGCATGATGGTGGACTTGGCCCATGTCTCGGATGCTGCGGCACGGCGAGCCCTCCAAGTGTCACAGGCACCTGTCATCTTCTCCCACTCAGCTGCCCGGGGTATGTGCAAGAACACTCGCAATGTTCCTGATGATATCCTGCAGCTTCTGGTGAGAGACTGCCCTGGCCCTCAAACCTAAAGCAAGAGATTCAAACCAGGAGCCCTTGAACCTGAGCCTCTTCTCCCTCCATTTCCTCAAACGCCAGGTTAAATATCTTCTGCCCCCAAAACCCACGGTCCACAGCCCCTGAACTCTTCAGCCCTAGGTGGGGGTCTAGGTGGTAAGATACTCCTCCAAACCCGGAAACCCAGGGCCAACACACCACCCAGACCAGGGCTGCGGCTCCTCCATTCACACAAACCCAGAGAGGAGATGACTCTGACCTCAAAGCCAGGGCTGAACACCTTCCTCACAGGGGCCGAGAGAGTGAACAGGCAGCTGGCTGTGCTGGGGGCCAAGCTGACTGTCCACGGGTCCGCCCCTGCAGAGGAAGAACGGTGGCATCGTGATGGTGCCCTTGTCCGAGTGGGTGCTGCAGTGCAACCCGTTAGCCAACGTGTCTACTGTGGCAGGCGAGCCTCACCCTGGGCTCTCTGAAAACTCGGATTTGGAGCTGAAGCTGGTCCAAATTTAGGGAGGACTTCAGAAGAGCCCCAGTGGTTTGACCCACCTATTGGCAATAGGTACAGCACCCAAAAACCCAAGAATGGACAGTACACAGCACCTTGGTGCCATGTGGAACTGGAGCCACAGAATCAAAACTGCGATACGGATGGGTATCAGGGAGGCTGTCAGACACTGCTTTATGTCAAACACATAAAGAAAATATCCACTATCAGAACCGTTGGTTGACTGACTTTTTTTCACATCTTTCTGACAAAATTCGTGAAGTTGTGAGTACCACAAGGGTCATTACACTTCTGTTCAAGATGTAATCTCAGGCTCACAATCACTGTTTAGCTTCTGTATATTGCAGTGTACATAAAGGTCTGTATTAGTCTGGTTGGGCTGTTATAGTGAAATACTATAGACTGAACGACTTCCACAGCAGAAATTTATTTTCTCACAGTTCTGGAGGGTGGAAGTCCAAGATTAAGGTACTGAATACCATAAGAATTGGTTTCTGGTGAGAACAATCTTCCTGGCTTGCTGACGGCTGTCTTCTTGCAGTGTCCTCACACGGCCTTTCCTCTACGAGCAGAGGGAGAGAGATCTCTGGAATCTATTCCCCTTCTTATAAGGACACCATCAGTCCCTGTCAGATTATTACCTCACCCTTATGACTTCAGTTAACTTCAGTTACCTCCCTAAAGGACCTATCTCCTATCTTCTACAGTCAACTTAGGAGGGGCTTCAACATATAATTTTTCGGGGGACACAATTCAGTCCATAACAACAACTTAAGATAGCTTTCTCTGATTTTCAGTCTTTCACTAATACCTCCCTCTTTGTCTACGAGTTATTCAAGTTTCCTTAAATTTTTTTTTTAATTTTCTTACATTATCCCTTCCCTTTAAATGCTGTCTTCACTTCTTAATTGGCATTTCTTGCAAATGAAGGCACCTTTCCTCACAATATATTGATTACTCTCCCCACTGTAACACAGCGTCTTCTCCCATGACTTTCCTGAAGTGGTTCCACTTTTGTTCATAAAAGTTTAGCCATCCAATCAGATGCTTTATTTTCAGTTCCCATAGCATTTTGCCTTTGGGAAACAACTGACTCCATTAGATGGTGCTTCTTTTAAAACTACCTTCCTTTATGTTTTATAGCAATCTTATGATTTCTGTTGGCATACCACCTAGCTTCTTTCTGATCATTCTTTTTATTTTTAGTTTTCAGTTGTTTCTCTCCTCACTCCTTAGCGTCAGATACTACATACAGTTGGCCTTCTTCTCATCTCTTATATACTCTCTCTCTTACTCCAGCAGCTTTGTTTACCATTTAATATATTATCTGCCAGGCGCCTTCCATCTGTTACCAACATCTCTCCCTCTTTGTCATTTCAGCCTTCGCTATGCTCTCTGAGCTCTCACAGGCAGATCTATTGAACACAGGAATCTCAGTGGAAAATACGAGTACGTTATTTCTCTACTGAGTAAAGCACTTACAGATCACATGGTCCTGTTCCATCTTGCAGCCACCTCATCTGGACTATTTGACCTCCCATGTCACAATAGCAGAGGACCAGACAAGAGGGACACTGGCTCCTAATGACCTCAGCTCAGAAGTGATACACTTGATTCTGCTTCTTTGCCACTGGCCACAACGAATCAAAGGAAAACAGTTGAACTACAAAGGAGGATGAAAAATGTAGATAAGCACATAGGATATTTGATGAGTGCTATCTCGAGGTGACATCACCTCCCATCAAACTTTTATTTCACAGAGAAAACACAGACTATAAAGCAAAAACACCCCAAACTACCTTCTTCTCTTTACGTCCAAGAAGAGCTTTTCGACATAGTGTATAAATACCTAGTCTCACTTCCTCAGTATCTTCCATTCATTTTCCCACCTCATTGGTATTGTTAAGGTTTTCCTCTTTAGCGATTGTATTTTGGCCCCCTCCCATTAAAAAGCTGCCTCCCTCCCATTAAAAATTACTCTTGCTTGATGCCAAGTAATTCTCTAGTTACCTTTTCTCTCTTCCTAATTTCACAGTGCAGTTTATCAAAACTTGTATTTATTCTCATTGTCTGTATTTTCTTATCTTTATGTACCTCGTGACTCACACAATTTTGCTCTTTTCTTCTTACTTATCTGCACTGGAATTGCATTCACCAACATTTAGTTTGTGATTAAACTGAGTGAATATTGTTTGGTCATTCTGTCACCTTTCAGCAATAGTTGATTTTGTTGATCAAACTTGGCATCTCAGAAAAATCTTTCACCTTCACAACAGTAGCATCTTAACCTGCTACTTCTTCCTCCTGCCTCTGGACATCCTTATCTCTTTCACTGGGCACTCTCACTCTGCCCTCTGCCAAGAGATGTGTATTTCTCAGAAGCTCTCTTCTGCCCTTGATAGATGGTCTCATCTACTCTTGTGATTCCAGCCACCATATATATCACAGATCTTGACCTAAAACTTACATCTCTCTCTCCTGAGTCTCTTACAAACTTAACTAATTGCCAACTGAACAACTCTGCCCAAGTATAACATGGACACTTAAAATTAATTATGTGATGTTACTGAACGATTAATTTTACCTTCAATACTTACTTCCACTATTCATCTCTCTACATCATTTAGACCACCACTATTTGTACACTTGTCCAAGTTGGATACTGGGGGAACACTCAAGACTCTGGACTCTGACAACCCTCAGAATGGGAGAAAATAGTTGCAAACGAAGCAACTGACAAGGGATTCATCTCCAAAAAATATAAACATAAATAAATTTGTAAACTATATAAGCAACTCATGCAGATCAATATCAAAAAAAACAACCCAATGAAACAATGGACGGAAGACCTAAACAGACATTTCTCCAAAGATGGCCAACAAACACATGAAAAGATGCTCAACATCACGAATTATGAGAGAAATGCAAATCAACACTACAAGGAGGTATCACCTCACACCGGTCAGAATGGCCATCATCAAAAAATCTACAAACAATAAATGCTGGAGAGGATGTGGAGAAAACGGAACGCTCCTACACTGTTGGTGGGAGTGGAAATTGGTACAGCCACTAGGGAGAGCAGTATGGAGGTTCCTTAAAAAAACTACAAATAGAACTACCATATGACCCAGCAATCCCACTACTGGGCCTATACCCTGAGAAAACCAGAATTCAAAAGGAGTCATGTACCAAAATGTTCATTGCAGCTCTATTTACAATAGCCAGGAGATGGAAACAACCTCAGTGTCCATCGTCAGATGAATGGATAAAGAAGATGTGACACACATATTCAGTGGAATATTACTCAGCCATAAAAAGAAACGAAATTGAGCTATTTGTAATGAGGCGGATGGACCTAGAGTCTGTCATACAGAGTGAAGGAAGTCAGAAAGACAAAGACAAATACCGTATGCTAACACATATATATATATGGAATTTAAGAAAAAAAATGTCATGAAGAACCTAGGGGTAAGACAGGAATAAAGACACAGACCTACTAGAGAATGGACTTGGGGATATGGGGAGGGCGAAGGGTAAGCCATGACAAAGTGAGAGAGTGGCATGGACATATATACACTACCAAACGTAAAATGGATAGCTAGTGGGAAGCAGCCGCATAGCACAGAGAGATCAGCTCGGTGCTTTGTGACCACCTAGAGGGGTGGGATAGGGAGGGTGGGAGGGAGGGAGATGCAAGAGGGAAAGATATAGGAACTTATGTATAACTGATTCACTTTGGTATAAAGCAGAAACTAACACACCATTGTAAAGCCATTATACTCCAATAAAGATGTTACAAAAAGAACACTTGTTTTTTCTTTTGTTTTGTTTTTTGTTTTTTTGTTTTTTACCTTTTAGTTTAAATTTTAGTTCCTGCCCCCAAACATCCATTAAGCCCCCAGGAGAAGGAAAAGGGGATGTGACTAGCAATAGAGAGAAACTTCCTTCACAACAATGGCCATGGCAAGCTTAGGCACTTTTGGTGAAATCTCTCTGGGAAGTACTGGCAGAGGAATAAAAGGCAAACTGACACAGAAGTATTGCCTGGTGTGCATTTCCAGGCTCTGCCTTCTTTCTCATGTCTTGGCGGCAGGTGGAGGAAGAGGAGAAAAGGTTAAACTTTTGTATCAACCGGCAGAATAAGCTTATAACATCCTCTCACTACCTCTGCCTGGGTTCTAGTCTCTGCAGCACTACATAAGCTTTGCCCAAAGTAATGAACAGTTGAAAGTCCAATGTAATACTTCACCAAACAACTTAAAAATGCTTGCACACTGGAAAGGATTCAGTTGCGGAGAACACAAATGGACCCAGAGCAACTTTTGCCAAAAGAGAATATTGTGCTAAATGTACAGCCATCGCTCTTTTCCATATGAAGAAACAGTCAGAAGGATAAAAGAACTTGGTCAAAAATCACACAAGTAAGTAGGACAGAATCTGGTCTGTCTGTCATAAGGGTTGTGTTCTTTAACCACCAGGCTAGCTTTTCCCAAACCTGATTCATGCACAGAATAACTATACACCTCTGTTTGCCTTGAATATTCCCTGTTTATACGTATGCCTGCTGCAGTTTTTAATATTGCCCACTTTGACTCCCCAAAGCAACCAAGAACTCACAATAATTTGGTCACTCTATCCATGGACCACTGTGGTGGGACTGCCCAGGAAGCTTAAAAGTGCAGCCTCCCGAGCCCTACTCCAGATCTAGATAAGTTTTCTTAGGGTTGGCTCAAGAATCCAGGTACAAGTCTTTCTCGGTGCTTTTGTGAGTCTCTCGCTCTCGTAAGTTAATAAACCGTTTATTCCGCCTTCCCCAGATGCCCAGCCAGGTCCTGTTAAGGTAGGAGTCCCCCCGCCACATCACAGGGATGCTCCCAGTCAAGTAATCTCTGGAGCCGTGGAGAATCTGAATGGTCTCATGCTGGCCCACCTGCCATGACAAACCTCCTCCAGAGCATTCCCTTTCACAGTTTACATTCTACCACTCCCAAAGGCAGTCCGCTCCAATGAGGCCTGACTTCGTCTGTCCTAACGTGTACCCGCTGATTCAAGCAGTTTAGGAAGAGAAGGTGCTGTGCTTCTCAACCACGGTGGCCCAACCTCTAAAATGGTAGTCGAAGCAGTCTCTACCTCCTGGGAACAACGCCTCTGCAACAGCCCCATTAAACGAATGTCCCATCTTTGCTTTTTCAGGGTGGGGGTCGGGCAACAGGGAGTCCCCCTCCTAAAGAAGGTTCTCTCTCATTGCCACACTATCAGAGGCTGCCCCAAATGTGCTTGCTTCCTGTGGGCCTGATCAGGCTAAGGGCAGAGTTGTCTCTTTCCTTCTCTGAGGCGGACCAAATCGTCTGAGTAACACCTCTTCACACTGTTGACCATGTTTCTCACGGGGGCTGCTGCTGAGTCTTTATCTCATCCTTTCATGGTGGAGAGACAGAGGATTCTAATGACTTTTACTTCTAGGGGAGAGGGGCCTGGAGTGATTATGTTGTCATTTTGTATTATGTCCTTTTGTCATGAATTTGTTTTCAATTTCATGTTCAAATGGGCCCACCATTCCCACTTTGTGAGGTCATTCAGCACCCGCATTTTGCACCTTTAACATCTCTCTCAGTATCACTTGGAAATGTTTGAAATGGCAGGAGCTTGTCCTCATATTCCTATCAGCTGTAAACCCGGAGCCCCGACATGAACCTAACCATTGAGCAGAACACCTCTCCACTACCTGTGTACCACTGCGAAGGCCCCTTAACCTCTTGGTTTCTTTAAGTCCTCAGTTGTAAAAATTTCAGGGTGCGATGAATTTATATTGGGGGCAGGACAAGGTCGAGAAGAGTGTGTCTTTGCTTTTATTCTTCCAAACTGGAATGTCTTCCCTCTCTTCCCCATGGGTCCAAATCTCACTTGTCCTTCAGGCCCACTGCAAAGGAGCCTTCCCTGATTCCCCTGTCCACACAAATCTCTGCCTCTTAGGCTAAGTGCCATACAACCTAGCTGTCTCTTACCTTAATCTTGCCTCTCAAGCCAATCACAGAATGTGGGTCTCTCTTGCCCTCCTGTGGCCCCTGGGGCTGTGCCAGACCACCAGCACGCCCCACCTGGGGTGTCTACTAGACTACAGCATTGGTGGGGAGGCCCAGCTGTGAGGGGCCAGGCAGAGTACCTCTGCCTCTACCCTGTTCTCCTCCAAAAAACTGCCCCTCCTCCTGAAGCCTGCCCCTCAAGTCACAGGTTCCATATATGACCTCACTGGGTAGTGATGCCCTCACAGGCCTTCTCACAGATTCCACGGTAACAGATTCCATGGTAACTGACAACCAAACAGATTCGTATCTGGTGGAGGACTGGTAGGGAAGTTTCTCTGACTATCAGAGACAATGTCTGACTTCATAGGCTATATATACTCAACCCTGTGCTCTGTTCCCTGGCTGGGCAGTGCAGCAGGTACACCCAGACCGGCCACCTCCACAGGAGGTATGGGATACAATCCACCTCACCTGGCTGGCACATGTTTTTGTGGGGCCTGCCAACTATGTACAACTGAGCACACTCCCACATGTAAGTAATACCAGTGACCTGGGACACCTTCAGGGACCCACAGGGCTCACTGCTGAGGACAAGTGAAAGGTCATCCCTGGACAAGTGTGCAGGACGGTTCTAAGCTTTATAATGTAGCCTTCCCCTTTGGGCTACAGGATGCTTCCATTCAGACCCTTTCCTGAATGGCCTCTTAGCAAAAGACAAGTGCATTTTTGTTGGCAAACGGTAAATGGAGCAGTTTGAGGAACAGGGCCACAATTAGAAGCACACCTTCAAACCCAGGCACCTCTGTGCTGTCATGCAGACATCTCTATCGGTCCTCTCAGACACATCCCATACTGAGTTGCTGAGTACTCGGGGACAGGGTGGTGCCATATTGATGGGAAGACCGGAAGAATGAAGGGGGGGGGTGATGAAGTGCTAATGAGACGGGAGGGCTGAGGAGATGGTGTCCCAGGAGGCTGCGTTGATGTGAGCCTAGACTTGGTACCCAGACCCCGGTTCTGAGTCTCCTGATCACTCTGCCTCAGTATTTAGCCTTGTTCTAATCTAGATAAAAGTACCAGAGGGCTAGAGTTCAGTGTGGTTGAAACAGGCGGTATAACTGGGGCCCAAGAGGGGTTGCCAAGGTGAGAGGGGTTCTTAACAAATTTGTATTAGATTATTTCTTTCCAAAACTTGAAAGACATTTCCATTAAAGCCTCAGAAGTGACAGACTGCAAGAAATGTTTTCTCTGTTGTGGAAGGGAGAGATGGAGAGGATCATGAGTGCAATTTCTTTCGGGTTCTACTGTTTTCCCTGGAAACGGTGAAGAGACTTCCTCATCTGCTGCAGCCGTAGGCGCTAGGGATTGCTTTTGCAGCCAGTGTCCCTTCTCTAGGGACTCATAGAGGTGATGGGCCAAGGCTGTGTTTTGGATGTCAAGTAGATTAAAGGTCTTCAGCCAGAAACTGGGAGAGACATGAGAGGGGGAAATTGTGGCAGGAGACTGTGCACAGCACAAGTGACTGATCAGTTCTGATTTTCTTTGCAGCAGCAGTGGCTCCCGTTTGTCCTCCCACACCCGGGCACTACCATGTCCTCTACCGAGGGTGTGGAGAAACGCAGTTGGGCTGGCATGGGGAGACATACTGCCTGGTTGGTGGCTACCGGGCCTACGGGGATGTTCCTTTGGCCCCACCAGCAAAGGTGGAAGCAGTGAAGCCAGTCCCCAGACGTGCGCCCAAACGAAAGCACTCTTCAGAAAGTTCGGACGAAGAGCTGGGCTGCTCCAGACCCAAAAACCGGCGATTGGAGCATGGTGGACCTGCTCCCTGAAGCAAGAACAGGATGGAGAGTCAAGCAGCATGCACCCTGCCCCGAGGTTCACATGCTCCTTTACTGCCAGCCCTTTCTGTCCCCAGTGGGGTCCCTTACTGCTCAATAAAATGTTTGTGTGTAACACATTTCTAGGGTCGCCAGTGCTCAGACTTAGGTCACTACCCCTGTGCTAGGCACTCCTGCCACCTGGGAAAGGTTCCAAAGGTGGAACAGCTCCAGGGGGTGCCAGGGATCACAGCAAAAACTTGAGAGGCTGGGGATGAAGGAGTTTGGGCACAGTCCCTAAAGCATCTCTGTGGTTGAGCTTCTGTGAGAAGGCACATCCCCAGAGAGAGAGAGAGAGAGAGAGAGAGAGAGAGTGAGTGTGTGTGTGTGTGTGTGTGTGTGTGTGTGTGTGTCTGTGTGTGTGTGTGTGTGTGTGTGTTGAGGAGAGGGGGTCTCTAGAGGAGGCAGCTAGGGGGAGGGCCTGAGGCTGGCAATGGGGAATGGCGTGCAGCCTCTGAGTAAGCACAGGCACTTAAGCCCTTGAGGTTTCTGGGAAAGCTAGAGCCACAAGGGCCACGAGATAAGGCAAGTGTAGCAGCAGAACCCAGGTGCCAGGTCTTTCCTCAGAACCTATACTTCTCCACGAGGCCGGGCCTTCCACGCTGAGGTAGGAGGGATCCTGGCCAGAAGGTCAGCCAGCAGCTCTGGGAGGAAGATTGCTGCGGTGGGGACTCTGCTGCCATGGAAATCACTTCATTTCCTTCCACTCAAATAGCCTGCTGACTGGCTTCCTGCTCTGTTGAGTAAAAGGGTCGCTGACTCTCCCCAGAAGGTCGTTCAGTTCACATCCCCAAAGTCCCTCTATTCAGGCCCTGGGGAGGTGTAGCGACTCCTGAGGGCGCTCTTTCCTGAGGCTGGCTGACAGAAGTGGGGGAGGTTCCTGATAGTTCCCAGGCGCTAGTTGAAGTCCCCAGAGAATGGTCATGCAGGTTGGGGAGTCAAGTAGGTGGAGAGAGAAGGTCGGGGGCAGAGGACCCCTTCCTGAATCCAGAGCTCACATGGTTACCCCCCACCCCCCCATTTCCAGAAACTATCTCTTCCCCCACACAAGCCCTCATGGCCCAGTCCCGGGAAACCGGGAGCCCAGAGCACTTGTGGCCACAGAGGCACTGGCACGCAGCCCTCAGGGTGGGCGGGGCCGGCTGCAGGCAGATGGGGATGAGGTGTGCTCCCGGGAGGCCTCGGGCTGAAGGTGGCCCTCTGAGAGAAGCACCCCAGCTTGGACAGGAAGGTTACAGGCCGGGGAGAGCAACCTAGGGCGCCCCCTCGGAGCAGTGGGAGTGGGAAGAGGGGCAGGGGTGGAGGGAACCCGCGATGGGAGGCGAGTGGGCTCTCCGCAGAGGCCAGCTTAGCCCGCAGGAGCTGCCTGTGAGCAGGGGGCGGGAGGGCACTGCTGCCCTGTGGCTGCTGGGCTTCCCGGATCGCGGCTCTCTGCGAGGGTCCTGTGACTCTGTATCCCCTCCCTCAAACCGCCCCCCTCGCGAGGCCACGACGCTGGGTGCCCTGTGTCGACAGGCAGAACCCCACTGCCCGCCCCTCGCAGACCCGCCTCTGCCCGCCTCGATGGTCCCCGCGCACTCAGCCAGCGGCCTCTGCTGTGTCTGCTGCTCCCGCTGGGTCTGCTGCTGCGGCCGGTTACCCGTGAAGACCACGCCGGGCACCTCCAGAACCCCAAGTCCGCGGGAGCGCACGCGGGCCCTGATGCGGGACTTCCCGCTCGTGGACGGGTGGCTGCAGTGTGTGCCGGCTGCTGGGGGCCGCTGGGGGCCTAGCCTGGCCCCGGGCAGGGCAGGAGGTCCGGAGCATGCAGAGCTAGTGGGGAGGCTCCCTCCCACCACCCCTGGATGTCCTCTCCATCATCTATGGATGCCCTTCCCCTTCTCTGTCATCCCCTCCCTGGTGGGAACCCCTCAGCCCAGGCCTCAGCTGCTCCTAGTATAGTCTGTGTGACAGTGGGAGGTGGGGGACCCACAGGCTGGCCCAGGCCAGGCAATGTGTCCTGCCTCATCCCAAGACCTAAGGAGCCCACCTATTTGCCTTGACCTCCCTCCAGCCACAACGACATGCCCCTGGTCCTGAGGCTGTTTTACCACCACGGGCTACAGGATGTTAATCTGCGCAATTTCAGCCATGGCCAGACCAGCGTGGACAGGCTGAAAAATGATCTCGTGGGTGCCCAGGGACACACAAGGTGCCACCATGGCTGCTGGGGAATGTGGGGCAGTTTGGGGGCCTCAGAGACCACAGGTTAGTCACATTGGAACTAAGTTACCATAGTGACCTAGAAAGTGCCATGCCATGGATGCTGGGGGAACAGGGGTCACAGTGAGCCAACCTGACGGGCATCCAAGTACCACAGAAAAAGCAACGCATTACATGGGACTTCTGGGCACACTGAGTGTTGTGCCAGCTGAGGAGGCTATGAGAAGCCCAAGGAGCTCCAAAGCCCAAACTAAGCCCTTGCCTTCCCTCAGTTCTGGTGAGCCTACGTCCCATGCCGGACCCACGAACGCGATGCTGTGCGCCTCACCCTGGAGCAAGTTCACCTCATCTGCCCCATGTGTGCCTCCTATTCTGAGCTGGAGCTTGTGACCTCAGTTAAAGGTAGCCGGGGGACTTCCCTGGTAGTCCAGAGGTGAAGACTCCACGCTTCCACTGCAGGGGCCTCGGGTTGGATCCCCGGTGGGGGAACTAAGAGCCCTCATGCTGCGTGGCACGGCCAAAAAAACAAAACAAAATGGTAAAGAGACTGGTCGTGGTAGGTGTTAGGGACTTCAGTTAGCTACCCCTGCCTCTGAAAATGATCATCTGACCTACCTGCCCCCAGCTCTCAACAATACCCGGAAGTTGGCTAGCCTCATTGGTGTGGAGGGCGGCCACTCACTGGACAGGAGCCTCTCCATCTTGCGTACCTTCTATGCGCTGGGTGTGCGCTACGTGACACTCACCCACACCTGCAACACGCCCTGGTGAGCACAGTGCAGATGGTAAGGGCCCAGTGAGGCAGGGATCTGCCCAAGATCACGCTGGGGCCCAAAGCAAGTTTATCCCTGGGATCCAGCCCTGAACCTGGGGTTGGGAGGGGAATGGAGGTTTGCAGAACAAGACTGAATCCCCAGAAGGGCCCTCCTACTGCCAGGCACAGCCCAGTTTGGGTCCCTCCTCTTGCATCAGGGAGTTGCAGGTGTAGACGGTTCGACACAACCTCTTTCTACGCTCTTGTAGCCAAGTCATGGCCACCAGTCAGACTGCCTCCTGGCCATCCTGCAGAGCACAGAGCTCAGCAAAGGGTATCCACCCCTTCTACAGCAATGTCAGTCGGCTCACCAGCTTTGGCGAGGTAAGGACCCGGCTTCCATACCCTGCCCCACATGAATGTACAGCCCTGCCTGTTCCCTACAGATAAATACACACAAGATAAATGCAGCCCTCATGCCCTCTCCCCATCCTGTCCCTGCAGAAGGTGGTGGCAGAAATGAACCGCCTGGGCATGATGGTGGACTTGGCCCATGTCTCGGATGCTGCGGCACGGCGAGCCCTCCAAGTGTCACAGGCACCTGTCATCTTCTCCCACTCAGCTGCCCGGGGTATGTGCAAGAACACTCGCAATGTTCCTGATGATATCCTGCAGCTTCTGGTGAGAGACTGCCCTGGCCCTCAAACCTAAAGCAAGAGATTCAAACCAGGAGCCCTTGAACCTGAGCCTCTTCTCCCTCCATTTCCTCAAACGCCAGGTTAAATATCTTCTGCCCCCAAAACCCACGGTCCACAGCCCCTGAACTCTTCAGCCCTAGGTGGGGGTCTAGGTGGTAAGATACTCCTCCAAACCCGGAAACCCAGGGCCAACACACCACCCAGACCAGGGCTGCGGCTCCTCCATTCACACAAACCCAGAGAGGAGATGACTCTGACCTCAAAGCCAGGGCTGAACACCTTCCTCACAGGGGCCGAGAGAGTGAACAGGCAGCTGGCTGTGCTGGGGGCCAAGCTGACTGTCCACGGGTCCGCCCCTGCAGAGGAAGAACGGTGGCATCGTGATGGTGCCCTTGTCCGAGTGGGTGCTGCAGTGCAACCCGTTAGCCAACGTGTCTACTGTGGCAGGCGAGCCTCACCCTGGGCTCTCTGAAAACTCGGATTTGGAGCTGAAGCTGGTCCAAATTTAGGGAGGACTTCAGAAGAGCCCCAGTGGTTTGACCCACCTATTGGCAATAGGTACAGCACCCAAAAACCCAAGAATGGACAGTACACAGCACCTTGGTGCCATGTGGAACTGGAGCCACAGAATCAAAACTGCGATACGGATGGGTATCAGGGAGGCTGTCAGACACTGCTTTATGTCAAACACATAAAGAAAATATCCACTATCAGAACCGTTGGTTGACTGACTTTTTTTCACATCTTTCTGACAAAATTCGTGAAGTTGTGAGTACCACAAGGGTCATTACACTTCTGTTCAAGATGTAATCTCAGGCTCACAATCACTGTTTAGCTTCTGTATATTGCAGTGTACATAAAGGTCTGTATTAGTCTGGTTGGGCTGTTATAGTGAAATACTATAGACTGAACGACTTCCACAGCAGAAATTTATTTTCTCACAGTTCTGGAGGGTGGAAGTCCAAGATTAAGGTACTGAATACCATAAGAATTGGTTTCTGGTGAGAACAATCTTCCTGGCTTGCTGACGGCTGTCTTCTTGCAGTGTCCTCACACGGCCTTTCCTCTACGAGCAGAGGGAGAGAGATCTCTGGAATCTATTCCCCTTCTTATAAGGACACCATCAGTCCCTGTCAGATTATTACCTCACCCTTATGACTTCAGTTAACTTCAGTTACCTCCCTAAAGGACCTATCTCCTATCTTCTACAGTCAACTTAGGAGGGGCTTCAACATATAATTTTTCGGGGGACACAATTCAGTCCATAACAACAACTTAAGATAGCTTTCTCTGATTTTCAGTCTTTCACTAATACCTCCCTCTTTGTCTACGAGTTATTCAAGTTTCCTTAAATTTTTTTTTTAATTTTCTTACATTATCCCTTCCCTTTAAATGCTGTCTTCACTTCTTAATTGGCATTTCTTGCAAATGAAGGCACCTTTCCTCACAATATATTGATTACTCTCCCCACTGTAACACAGCGTCTTCTCCCATGACTTTCCTGAAGTGGTTCCACTTTTGTTCATAAAAGTTTAGCCATCCAATCAGATGCTTTATTTTCAGTTCCCATAGCATTTTGCCTTTGGGAAACAACTGACTCCATTAGATGGTGCTTCTTTTAAAACTACCTTCCTTTATGTTTTATAGCAATCTTATGATTTCTGTTGGCATACCACCTAGCTTCTTTCTGATCATTCTTTTTATTTTTAGTTTTCAGTTGTTTCTCTCCTCACTCCTTAGCGTCAGATACTACATACAGTTGGCCTTCTTCTCATCTCTTATATACTCTCTCTCTTACTCCAGCAGCTTTGTTTACCATTTAATATATTATCTGCCAGGCGCCTTCCATCTGTTACCAACATCTCTCCCTCTTTGTCATTTCAGCCTTCGCTATGCTCTCTGAGCTCTCACAGGCAGATCTATTGAACACAGGAATCTCAGTGGAAAATACGAGTACGTTATTTCTCTACTGAGTAAAGCCCTTACAGATCACATGGTCCTGATCCATCTTGCAGCCACCTCATCTGGACTATTTGACCTCCCATGTCACAATAGCAGAGGACCAGACAAGAGGGACACTGGCTCCTAATGACCTCAGCTCAGAAGTGATACACTTGATTCTGCTTCTTTGCCACTGGCCACAACGAATCAAAGGAAAACAGTTGAACTACAAAGGAGGATGAAAAATGTAGATAAGCACATAGGATATTTGATGAGTGCTATCTCGAGGTGACATCACCTCCCATCAAACTTTTATTTCACAGAGAAAACACAGACTATAAAGCAAAAACACCCCAAACTACCTTCTTCTCTTTACGTCCAAGAAGAGCTTTTCGACATAGTGTATAAATACCTAGTCTCACTTCCTCAGTATCTTCCATTCATTTTCCCACCTCATTGGTATTGTTAAGGTTTTCCTCTTTAGCGATTGTATTTTGGCCCCCTCCCATTAAAAAGCTGCCTCCCTCCCATTAAAAATTACTCTTGCTTGATGCCAAGTAATTCTCTAGTTACCTTTTCTCTCTTCCTAATTTCACAGTGCAGTTTATCAAAACTTGTATTTATTCTCATTGTCTGTATTTTCTTATCTTTATGTACCTCGTGACTCACACAATTTTGCTCTTTTCTTCTTACTTATCTGCACTGGAATTGCATTCACCAACATTTAGTTTGTGATTAAACTGAGTGAATATTGTTTGGTCATTCTGTCACCTTTCAGCAATAGTTGATTTTGTTGATCAAACTTGGCATCTCAGAAAAATCTTTCACCTTCACAACAGTAGCATCTTAACCTGCTACTTCTTCCTCCTGCCTCTGGACATCCTTATCTCTTTCACTGGGCACTCTCACTCTGCCCTCTGCCAAGAGATGTGTATTTCTCAGAAGCTCTCTTCTGCCCTTGATAGATGGTCTCATCTACTCTTGTGATTCCAGCCACCATATATATCACAGATCTTGACCTAAAACTTACATCTCTCTCTCCTGAGTCTCTTACAAACTTAACTAATTGCCAACTGAACAACTCTGCCCAAGTATAACATGGACACTTAAAATTAATTATGTGATGTTACTGAACGATTAATTTTACCTTCAATACTTACTTCCACTATTCATCTCTCTACATCATTTAGACCACCACTATTTGTACACTTGTCCAAGTTGGATACTGGGGGAACACTCAAGACTCTGGACTCTGACAACCCTCAGAATGGGAGAAAATAGTTGCAAACGAAGCAACTGACAAGGGATTCATCTCCAAAAAATATAAACATAAATAAATTTGTAAACTATATAAGCAACTCATGCAGATCAATATCAAAAAAAACAACCCAATGAAACAATGGACGGAAGACCTAAACAGACATTTCTCCAAAGATGGCCAACAAACACGTGAAAAGATGCTCAACATCACGAATTATGAGAGAAATGCAAATCAACACTACAAGGAGGTATCACCTCACACCGGTCAGAATGGCCATCATCAAAAAATCTACAAACAATAAATGCTGGAGAGGATGAGGAGAAAACGGAACGCTCCTACACTGTTGGTGGGAGTGGAAATTGGTACAGCCACTAGGGAGAGCAGTATGGAGGTTCCTTTAAAAAACTACAAATAGAACTACCATATGACCCAGCAATCCCACTACTGGGCCTATACCCTGAGAAAACCAGAATTCAAAAGGAGTCATGTACCAAAATGTTCATTGCAGCTCTATTTACAATAGCCAGGAGATGGAAACAACCTCAGTGTCCATCGTCAGATGAATGGATAAAGAAGATGTGACACACATATTCAGTGGAATATTACTCAGCCATAAAAAGAAACGAAATTGAGCTATTTGTAATGAGGCGGATGGACCTAGAGTCTGTCATACAGAGTGAAGGAAGTCAGAAAGACAAAGACAAATACCGTATGCTAACACATATATATATATGGAATTTAAGAAAAAAAATGTCATGAAGAACCTAGGGGTAAGACAGGAATAAAGACACAGACCTACTAGAGAATGGACTTGGGGATATGGGGAGGGCGAAGGGTAAGCCATGACAAAGTGAGAGAGTGGCATGGACATATATACACTACCAAACGTAAAATGGATAGCTAGTGGGAAGCAGCCGCATAGCACAGAGAGATCAGCTCGGTGCTTTGTGACCACCTAGAGGGGTGGGATAGGGAGGGTGGGAGTGAGGGAGATGCAAGAGGGAAAGATATAGGAACTTATGTATAACTGATTCACTTTGGTATAAAGCAGAAACTAACACACCATTGTAAAGCCATTATACTCCAATAAAGATGTTACAAAAAGAACACTTGTTTTTTCTTTTGTTTTGTTTTTTGTTTTTTTGTTTTTTACCTTTTAGTTTAAATTTTAGTTCCTGCCCCCAAACATCCATTAAGCCCCCAGGAGAAGGAAAAGGGGATGTGACTAGCAATAGAGAGAAACTTCCTTCACAACAATGGCCATGGCAAGCTTAGGCACTTTTGGTGAAATCTCTCTGGGAAGTACTGGCAGAGGAATAAAAGGCAAACTGACACAGAAGTATTGCCTGGTGTGCATTTCCAGGCTCTGCCTTCTTTCTCATGTCTTGGCGGCAGGTGGAGGAAGAGGAGAAAAGGTTAAACTTTTGTATCAACCGGCAGAATAAGCTTATAACATCCTCTCACTACCTCTGCCTGGGTTCTAGTCTCTGCAGCACTACATAAGCTTTGCCCAAAGTAATGAACAGTTGAAAGTCCAATGTAATACTTCACCAAACAACTTAAAAATGCTTGCACACTGGAAAGGATTCAGTTGCGGAGAACACAAATGGACCCAGAGCAACTTTTGCCAAAAGAGAATATTGTGCTAAATGTACAGCCATCGCTCTTTTCCATATGAAGAAACAGTCAGAAGGATAAAAGAACTTGGTCAAAAATCACACAAGTAAGTAGGACAGAATCTGGTCTGTCTGTCATAAGGGTTGTGTTCTTTAACCACCAGGCTAGCTTTTCCCAAACCTGATTCATGCACAGAATAACTATACACCTCTGTTTGCCTTGAATATTCCCTGTTTATACGTATGCCTGCTGCAGTTTTTAATATTGCCCACTTTGACTCCCCAAAGCAACCAAGAACTCACAATAATTTGGTCACTCTATCCATGGACCACTGTGGTGGGACTGCCCAGGAAGCTTAAAAGTGCAGCCTCCCGAGCCCTACTCCAGATCTAGATAAGTTTTCTTAGGGTTGGCTCAAGAATCCAGGTACAAGTCTTTCTCGGTGCTTTTGTGAGTCTCTCGCTCTCGTAAGTTAATAAACCGTTTATTCCGCCTTCCCCAGATGCCCAGCCAGGTCCTGTTAAGGTAGGAGTCCCCCCGCCACATCACAGGGATGCTCCCAGTCAAGTAATCTCTGGAGCCGTGGAGAATCTGAATGGTCTCATGCTGGCCCACCTGCCATGACAAACCTCCTCCAGAGCATTCCCTTTCACAGTTTACATTCTACCACTCCCAAAGGCAGTCCGCTCCAATGAGGCCTGACTTCGTCTGTCCTAACGTGTACCCGCTGATTCAAGCAGTTTAGGAAGAGAAGGTGCTGTGCTTCTCAACCACGGTGGCCCAACCTCTAAAATGGTAGTCGAAGCAGTCTCTACCTCCTGGGAACAACGCCTCTGCAACAGCCCCATTAAACGAATGTCCCATCTTTGCTTTTTCAGGGTGGGGGTCGGGCAACAGGGAGTCCCCCTCCTAAAGAAGGTTCTCTCTCATTGCCACACTATCAGAGGCTGCCCCAAATGTGCTTGCTTCCTGTGGGCCTGATCAGGCTAAGGGCAGAGTTGTCTCTTTCCTTCTCTGAGGCGGACCAAATCGTCTGAGTAACACCTCTTCACACTGTTGACCATGTTTCTCACGGGGGCTGCTGCTGAGTCTTTATCTCATCCTTTCATGGTGGAGAGACAGAGGATTCTAATGACTTTTACTTCTAGGGGAGAGGGGCCTGGAGTGATTATGTTGTCATTTTGTATTATGTCCTTTTGTCATGAATTTGTTTTCAATTTCATGTTCAAATGGGCCCACCATTCCCACTTTGTGAGGTCATTCAGCACCCGCATTTTGCACCTTTAACATCTCTCTCAGTATCACTTGGAAATGTTTGAAATGGCAGGAGCTTGTCCTCATATTCCTATCAGCTGTAAACCCGGAGCCCCGACATGAACCTAACCATTGAGCAGAACACCTCTCCACTACCTGTGTACCACTGCGAAGGCCCCTTAACCTCTTGGTTTCTTTAAGTCCTCAGTTGTAAAAATTTCAGGGTGCGATGAATTTATATTGGGGGCAGGACAAGGTCGAGAAGAGTGTGTCTTTGCTTTTATTCTTCCAAACTGGAATGTCTTCCCTCTCTTCCCCATGGGTCCAAATCTCACTTGTCCTTCAGGCCCACTGCAAAGGAGCCTTCCCTGATTCCCCTGTCCACACAAATCTCTGCCTCTTAGGCTAAGTGCCATACAACCTAGCTGTCTCTTACCTTAATCTTGCCTCTCAAGCCAATCACAGAATGTGGGTCTCTCTTGCCCTCCTGTGGCCCCTGGGGCTGTGCCAGACCACCAGCACGCCCCACCTGGGGTGTCTACTAGACTACAGCATTGGTGGGGAGGCCCAGCTGTGAGGGGCCAGGCAGAGTACCTCTGCCTCTACCCTGTTCTCCTCCAAAAAACTGCCCCTCCTCCTGAAGCCTGCCCCTCAAGTCACAGGTTCCATATATGACCTCACTGGGTAGTGATGCCCTCACAGGCCTTCTCACAGATTCCACGGTAACAGATTCCATGGTAACTGACAACCAAACAGATTCGTATCTGGTGGAGGACTGGTAGGGAAGTTTCTCTGACTATCAGAGACAATGTCTGACTTCATAGGCTATATATACTCAACCCTGTGCTCTGTTCCCTGGCTGGGCAGTGCAGCAGGTACACCCAGACCGGCCACCTCCACAGGAGGTATGGGATACAATCCACCTCACCTGGCTGGCACATGTTTTTGTGGGGCCTGCCAACTATGTACAACTGAGCACACTCCCACATGTAAGTAATACCAGTGACCTGGGACACCTTCAGGGACCCACAGGGCTCACTGCTGAGGACAAGTGAAAGGTCATCCCTGGACAAGTGTGCAGGACGGTTCTAAGCTTTATAATGTAGCCTTCCCCTTTGGGCTACAGGATGCTTCCATTCAGACCCTTTCCTGAATGGCCTCTTAGCAAAAGACAAGTGCATTTTTGTTGGCAAACGGTAAATGGAGCAGTTTGAGGAACAGGGCCACAATTAGAAGCACACCTTCAAACCCAGGCACCTCTGTGCTGTCATGCAGACATCTCTATCGGTCCTCTCAGACACATCCCATACTGAGTTGCTGAGTACTCGGGGACAGGGTGGTGCCATATTGATGGGAAGACCGGAAGAATGAAGGGGGTGGTGATGAAGTGCTAATGAGACGGGAGGGCTGAGGAGATGGTGTCCCAGGAGGCTGCGTTGATGTGAGCCTAGACTTGGTACCCAGACCCCGGTTCTGAGTCTCCTGATCACTCTGCCTCAGTATTTAGCCTTGTTCTAATCTAGATAAAAGTACCAGAGGGCTAGAGTTCAGTGTGGTTGAAACAGGCGGTATAACTGGGGCCCAAGAGGGGTTGCCAAGGTGAGAGGGGTTCTTAACAAATTTGTATTAGATTATTTCTTTCCAAAACTTGAAAGACATTTCCATTAAAGCCTCAGAAGTGACAGACTGCAAGAAATGTTTTCTCTGTTGTGGAAGGGAGAGATGGAGAGGATCATGAGTGCAATTTCTTTCGGGTTCTACTGTTTTCCCTGGAAACGGTGAAGAGACTTCCTCATCTGCTGCAGCCGTAGGCGCTAGGGATTGCTTTTGCAGCCAGTGTCCCTTCTCTAGGGACTCATAGAGGTGATGGGCCAAGGCTGTGTTTTGGATGTCAAGTAGATTAAAGGTCTTCAGCCAGAAACTGGGAGAGACATGAGAGGGGGAAATTGTGGCAGGAGACTGTGCACAGCACAAGTGACTGATCAGTTCTGATTTTCTTTGCAGCAGCAGTGGCTCCCGTTTGTCCTCCCACACCCGGGCACTACCATGTCCTCTACCGAGGGTGTGGAGAAACGCAGTTGGGCTGGCATGGGGAGACATACTGCCTGGTTGGTGGCTACCGGGCCTACGGGGATGTTCCTTTGGCCCCACCAGCAAAGGTGGAAGCAGTGAAGCCAGTCCCCAGACGTGCGCCCAAACGAAAGCACTCTTCAGAAAGTTCGGACGAAGAGCTGGGCTGCTCCAGACCCAAAAACCGGCGATTGGAGCATGGTGGACCTGCTCCCTGAAGCAAGAACAGGATGGAGAGTCAAGCAGCATGCACCCTGCCCCGAGGTTCACATGCTCCTTTACTGCCAGCCCTTTCTGTCCCCAGTGGGGTCCCTTACTGCTCAATAAAATGTTTGTGTGTAACACATTTCTAGGGTCGCCAGTGCTCAGACTTAGGTCACTAGCCCTGTGCTAGGCACTCCTGCCACCTGGGAAAGGTTCCAAAGGTGGAACAGCTCCAGGGGGTGCCAGGGATCACAGCAAAAACTTGAGAGGCTGGGGATGAAGGAGTTTGGGCACAGTCCCTAAAGCATCTCTGTGGTTGAGCTTCTGTGAGAAGGCACATCCCCAGAGAGAGAGAGAGAGAGAGAGAGAGAGAGAGAGTGAGTGTGTGTGTGTGTGTGTGTGTGTGTGTGTGTGTGTGTGTGTGTGTGTGTTGAGGAGAGGGGGTCTCTAGAGGAGGCAGCTAGGGGGAGGGCCTGAGGCTGGCAATGGGGAATGGCGTGCAGCCTCTGAGTAAGCACAGGCACTTAAGCCCTTGAGGTTTCTGGGAAAGCTAGAGCCACAAGGGCCACGAGATAAGGCAAGTGTAGCAGCAGAACCCAGGTGCCAGGTCTTTCCTCAGAACCTATACTTCTCCACGAGGCCGGGCCTTCCACGCTGAGGTAGGAGGGATCCTGGCCAGAAGGTCAGCCAGCAGCTCTGGGAGGAAGATTGCTGCGGTGGGGACTCTGCTGCCATGGAAATCACTTCATTTCCTTCCACTCAAATAGCCTGCTGACTGGCTTCCTGCTCTGTTGAGTAAAAGGGTCGCTGACTCTCCCCAGAAGGTCGTTCAGTTCACATCCCCAAAGTCCCTCTATTCAGGCCCTGGGGAGGTGTAGCGACTCCTGAGGGCGCTCTTTCCTGAGGCTGGCTGACAGAAGTGGGGGAGGTTCCTGATAGTTCCCAGGCGCTAGTTGAAGTCCCCAGAGAATGGTCATGCAGGTTGGGGAGTCAAGTAGGTGGAGAGAGAAGGTCGGGGGCAGAGGACCCCTTCCTGAATCCAGAGCTCACATGGTTACCCCCCACCCCCCCATTTCCAGAAACTATCTCTTCCCCCACACAAGCCCTCATGGCCCAGTCCCGGGAAACCGGGAGCCCAGAGCACTTGTGGCCACAGAGGCACTGGCACGCAGCCCTCAGGGTGGGTGGGGCCGGCTGCAGGCAGATGGGGATGAGGTGTGCTCCCGGGAGGCCTCGGGCTGAAGGTGGCCCTCTGAGAGAAGCACCCCAGCTTGGACAGGAAGGTTACAGGCCGGGGAGAGCAACCTAGGGCGCCCCCTCGGAGCAGTGGGAGTGGGAAGAGGGGCAGGGGTGGAGGGAACCCACGATGGGAGGCGAGTGGGCTCTCCGCAGAGGCCAGCTTAGCCCGCAGGAGCTGCCTGTGAGCAGGGGGCGGGAGGGCACTGCTGCCCTGTGGCTTCTGGGCTTCCCGGATCGCGGCTCTCTGCGAGGGTCCTGAGACTCTGTATCCCCTCCCTCAAACCGCCCCCCTCGCGAGGCCGCGACGCTGGGTGCCCTGTGTCGACAGGCAGAACCCCACTGCCCGCCCCTCTCAGACCCGCCTCTGCCCGCCTCGATGGTCCCCGCGCACTCAGCCAGCGGCCTCTGCTGTGTCTGCTGCTCCCGCTGGGTCTGCTGCTGCGGCCGGTTACCCGTGAAGACCACGCCGGGCACCTCCAGAACCCCAAGTCCGCGGGAGCGCACGCGGGCCCTGATGCAGGACTTCCCGCTTGTGGACGGGTGGCTGCAGTGTGTGGCGGCTGCTGGGGGCCGCTGGGGGCCTAGCCTGGCCCCGGGCAGGGCAGGAGGTCCGGAGCATGCAGAGCTAGTGGGGAGGCTCCCTCCCACCACCCCTGGATGTCCTCTCCATCATCTATGGATGCCCTTCCCCTTCTCTGTCATCCCCTCCCTGGTGGGAACCCCTCAGCCCAGGCCTCAGCTGCTCCTAGTATAGTCTGTGTGACAGTGGGAGGTGGGGGACCCACAGGCTGGCCCAGGCCAGGCAATGTGTCCTGCCTCATCCCAAGACCTAAGGAGCCCACCTATTTGCCTTGACCTCCCTCCAGCCACAACGACATGCCCCTGGTCCTGAGGCTGTTTTACCACCACGGGCTACAGGATGTTAATCTGCGCAATTTCAGCCATGGCCAGACCAGCGTGGACGGGCTGAAAAATGATCTCGTGGGTGCCCAGGGACACACAAGGTGCCACCATGGCTGCTGGGGAATGTGGGGCAGTTTGGGGGCCTCAGAGACCACAGGTTAGTCACATTGGAACTAAGTTACCATAGTGACCTAGAAAGTGCCATGCCATGGATGCTGGGGGAACAGGGGTCACAGTGAGCCAACCTGACGGGCATCCAAGTACCACAGAAAAAGCAACGCATTACATGGGACTTCTGGGCACACTGAGTGTTGTGCCAGCTGAGGAGGCTATGAGAAGCCCAAGGAGCTCCAAAGCCCAAACTAAGCCCTTGCCTTCCCTCAGTTCTGGTGAGCCTACGTCCCATGCCGGACCCACGAACGCGATGCTGTGCGCCTCACCCTGGAGCAAGTTCACCTCATCTGCCCCATGTGTGCCTCCTATTCTGAGCTGGAGCTTGTGACCTCAGTTAAAGGTAGCCGGGGGACTTCCCTGGTAGTCCAGAGGTGAAGACTCCACGCTTCCACTGCAGGGGCCTCGGGTTGGATCCCCGGTGGGGGAACTAAGAGCCCTCATGCTGCGTGGCACGGCCAAAAAAACAAAACAAAATGGTAAAGAGACTGGTCGTGGTAGGTGTTAGGGACTTCAGTTAGCTACCCCTGCCTCTGAAAATGATCATCTGACCTACCTGCCCCCAGCTCTCAACAATACCCGGAAGTTGGCTAGCCTCATTGGTGTGGAGGGCGGCCACTCACTGGACAGGAGCCTCTCCATCTTGCGTACCTTCTATGCGCTGGGTGTGCGCTACGTGACACTCACCCACACCTGCAACACGCCCTGGTGAGCACAGTGCAGATGGTAAGGGCCCAGTGAGGCAGGGATCTGCCCAAGATCACGCTGGGGCCCAAAGCAAGTTTATCCCTGGGATCCAGCCCTGAACCTGGGGTTGGGAGGGGAATGGAGGTTTGCAGAACAAGACTGAATCCCCAGAAGGGCCCTCCTACTGCCAGGCACAGCCCAGTTTGGGTCCCTCCTCTTGCATCAGGGAGTTGCAGGTGTAGACGGTTCGACACAACCTCTTTCTACGCTCTTGTAGCCAAGTCATGGCCACCAGTCAGACTGCCTCCTGGCCATCCTGCAGAGCACAGAGCTCAGCAAAGGGTATCCACCCCTTCTACAGCAATGTCAGTCGGCTCACCAGCTTTGGCGAGGTAAGGACCCGGCTTCCATACCCTGCCCCACATGAATGTACAGCCCTGCCTGTTCCCTACAGATAAATACACACAAGATAAATGCAGCCCTCATGCCCTCTCCCCATCCTGTCCCTGCAGAAGGTGGTGGCAGAAATGAACCGCCTGGGCATGATGGTGGACTTGGCCCATGTCTCGGATGCTGCGGCACGGCGAGCCCTCCAAGTGTCACAGGCACCTGTCATCTTCTCCCACTCAGCTGCCCGGGGTATGTGCAAGAACACTCGCAATGTTCCTGATGATATCCTGCAGCTTCTGGTGAGAGACTGCCCTGGCCCTCAAACCTAAAGCAAGAGATTCAAACCAGGAGCCCTTGAACCTGAGCCTCTTCTCCCTCCATTTCCTCAAACGCCAGGTTAAATATCTTCTGCCCCCAAAACCCACGGTCCACAGCCCCTGAACTCTTCAGCCCTAGGTGGGGGTCTAGGTGGTAAGATACTCCTCCAAACCCGGAAACCCAGGGCCAACACACCACCCAGACCAGGGCTGCGGCTCCTCCATTCACACAAACCCAGAGAGGAGATGACTCTGACCTCAAAGCCAGGGCTGAACACCTTCCTCACAGGGGCCGAGAGAGTGAACAGGCAGCTGGCTGTGCTGGGGGCCAAGCTGACTGTCCACGGGTCCGCCCCTGCAGAGGAAGAACGGTGGCATCGTGATGGTGCCCTTGTCCGAGTGGGTGCTGCAGTGCAACCCGTTAGCCAACGTGTCTACTGTGGCAGGCGAGCCTCACCCTGGGCTCTCTGAAAACTCGGATTTGGAGCTGAAGCTGGTCCAAATTTAGGGAGGACTTCAGAAGAGCCCCAGTGGTTTGACCCACCTATTGGCAATAGGTACAGCACCCAAAAACCCAAGAATGGACAGTACACAGCACCTTGGTGCCATGTGGAACTGGAGCCACAGAATCAAAACTGCGATACGGATGGGTATCAGGGAGGCTGTCAGACACTGCTTTATGTCAAACACATAAAGAAAATATCCACTATCAGAACCGTTGGTTGACTGACTTTTTTTCACATCTTTCTGACAAAATTCGTGAAGTTGTGAGTACCACAAGGGTCATTACACTTCTGTTCAAGATGTAATCTCAGGCTCACAATCACTGTTTAGCTTCTGTATATTGCAGTGTACATAAAGGTCTGTATTAGTCTGGTTGGGCTGTTATAGTGAAATACTATAGACTGAACGACTTCCACAGCAGAAATTTATTTTCTCACAGTTCTGGAGGGTGGAAGTCCAAGATTAAGGTACTGAATACCATAAGAATTGGTTTCTGGTGAGAACAATCTTCCTGGCTTGCTGACGGCTGTCTTCTTGCAGTGTCCTCACACGGCCTTTCCTCTACGAGCAGAGGGAGAGAGATCTCTGGAATCTATTCCCCTTCTTATAAGGACACCATCAGTCCCTGTCAGATTATTACCTCACCCTTATGACTTCAGTTAACTTCAGTTACCTCCCTAAAGGACCTATCTCCTATCTTCTACAGTCAACTTAGGAGGGGCTTCAACATATAATTTTTCGGGGGACACAATTCAGTCCATAACAACAACTTAAGATAGCTTTCTCTGATTTTCAGTCTTTCACTAATACCTCCCTCTTTGTCTACGAGTTATTCAAGTTTCCTTAAATTTTTTTTTTAATTTTCTTACATTATCCCTTCCCTTTAAATGCTGTCTTCACTTCTTAATTGGCATTTCTTGCAAATGAAGGCACCTTTCCTCACAATATATTGATTACTCTCCCCACTGTAACACAGCGTCTTCTCCCATGACTTTCCTGAAGTGGTTCCACTTTTGTTCATAAAAGTTTAGCCATCCAATCAGATGCTTTATTTTCAGTTCCCATAGCATTTTGCCTTTGGGAAACAACTGACTCCATTAGATGGTGCTTCTTTTAAAACTACCTTCCTTTATGTTTTATAGCAATCTTATGATTTCTGTTGGCATACCACCTAGCTTCTTTCTGATCATTCTTTTTATTTTTAGTTTTCAGTTGTTTCTCTCCTCACTCCTTAGCGTCAGATACTACATACAGTTGGCCTTCTTCTCATCTCTTATATACTCTCTCTCTTACTCCAGCAGCTTTGTTTACCATTTAATATATTATCTGCCAGGCGCCTTCCATCTGTTACCAACATCTCTCCCTCTTTGTCATTTCAGCCTTCGCTATGCTCTCTGAGCTCTCACAGGCAGATCTATTGAACACAGGAATCTCAGTGGAAAATACGAGTACGTTATTTCTCTACTGAGTAAAGCCCTTACAGATCACATGGTCCTGATCCATCTTGCAGCCACCTCATCTGGACTATTTGACCTCCCATGTCACAATAGCAGAGGACCAGACAAGAGGGACACTGGCTCCTAATGACCTCAGCTCAGAAGTGATACACTTGATTCTGCTTCTTTGCCACTGGCCACAACGAATCAAAGGAAAACAGTTGAACTACAAAGGAGGATGAAAAATGTAGATAAGCACATAGGATATTTGATGAGTGCTATCTCGAGGTGACATCACCTCCCATCAAACTTTTATTTCACAGAGAAAACACAGACTATAAAGCAAAAACACCCCAAACTACCTTCTTCTCTTTACGTCCAAGAAGAGCTTTTCGACATAGTGTATAAATACCTAGTCTCACTTCCTCAGTATCTTCCATTCATTTTCCCACCTCATTGGTATTGTTAAGGTTTTCCTCTTTAGCGATTGTATTTTGGCCCCCTCCCATTAAAAAGCTGCCTCCCTCCCATTAAAAATTACTCTTGCTTGATGCCAAGTAATTCTCTAGTTACCTTTTCTCTCTTCCTAATTTCACAGTGCAGTTTATCAAAACTTGTATTTATTCTCATTGTCTGTATTTTCTTATCTTTATGTACCTCGTGACTCACACAATTTTGCTCTTTTCTTCTTACTTATCTGCACTGGAATTGCATTCACCAACATTTAGTTTGTGATTAAACTGAGTGAATATTGTTTGGTCATTCTGTCACCTTTCAGCAATAGTTGATTTTGTTGATCAAACTTGGCATCTCAGAAAAATCTTTCACCTTCACAACAGTAGCATCTTAACCTGCTACTTCTTCCTCCTGCCTCTGGACATCCTTATCTCTTTCACTGGGCACTCTCACTCTGCCCTCTGCCAAGAGATGTGTATTTCTCAGAAGCTCTCTTCTGCCCTTGATAGATGGTCTCATCTACTCTTGTGATTCCAGCCACCATATATATCACAGATCTTGACCTAAAACTTACATCTCTCTCTCCTGAGTCTCTTACAAACTTAACTAATTGCCAACTGAACAACTCTGCCCAAGTATAACATGGACACTTAAAATTAATTATGTGATGTTACTGAACGATTAATTTTACCTTCAATACTTACTTCCACTATTCATCTCTCTACATCATTTAGACCACCACTATTTGTACACTTGTCCAAGTTGGATACTGGGGGAACACTCAAGACTCTGGACTCTGACAACCCTCAGAATGGGAGAAAATAGTTGCAAACGAAGCAACTGACAAGGGATTCATCTCCAAAAAATATAAACATAAATAAATTTGTAAACTATATAAGCAACTCATGCAGATCAATATCAAAAAAAACAACCCAATGAAACAATGGACGGAAGACCTAAACAGACATTTCTCCAAAGATGGCCAACAAACACGTGAAAAGATGCTCAACATCACGAATTATGAGAGAAATGCAAATCAAC
Source organism: Mesoplodon mirus (assembly GCF_964341445.2). Taxonomy (NCBI): domain Eukaryota; kingdom Metazoa; phylum Chordata; class Mammalia; order Artiodactyla; family Ziphiidae; genus Mesoplodon; species Mesoplodon mirus. Next base: position 141,564,327 of record NC_138978.1, read on the forward strand.
ACTACAAGGAGGTATCACCTCACACCGGTCAGAATGGCCATCATCAAAAAATCTACAAACAATAAATGCTGGAGAGGATGAGGAGAAAACGGAACACTCCTACACTGTTGGTGGGAGTGGAAATTGGTACAGCCACTAGGGAGAGCAGTATGGAGGTTCCTTTAAAAAACTACAAATAGAACTACCATATGACCCAGCAATCCCACTACTGGGCCTATACCCTGAGAAAACCAGAATTCAAAAGGAGTCATGTACCAAACTGTTCATTGCAGCTCTATTTACAATAGCCAGGAGATGGAAACAACCTCAGTGTCCATCGTCAGATGAATGGATAAAGAAGATGTGACACACATATTCAGTGGAATATTACTCAGCCATAAAAAGAAACGAAATTGAGCTATTTGTAATGAGGCGGATGGACCTAGAGTCTGTCATACAGAGTGAAGGAAGTCAGAAAGACAAAGACAAATACCGTATGCTAACACATATATATATATATGGAATTTAAGAAAAAAAATGTCATGAAGAACCTAGGGGTAAGACAGGAATAAAGACACAGACCTACTAGAGAATGGACTTGGGGATATGGGGAGGGCGAAGGGTAAGCCATGACAAAGTGAGAGAGTGGCATGGACATATATACACTACCAAACGTAAAATGGATAGCTAGTGGGAAGCAGCCGCATAGCACAGAGAGATCAGCTCGGTGCTTTGTGACCACCTAGAGGGGTGGGATAGGGAGGGTGGGAGTGAGGGAGATGCAAGAGGGAAAGATATAGGAACTTATGTATAACTGATTCACTTTGGTATAAAGCAGAAACTAACACACCATTGTAAAGCCATTATACTCCAATAAAGATGTTACAAAAAGAACACTTGTTTTTTCTTTTGTTTTGTTTTTTGTTTTTTTGTTTTTTACCTTTTAGTTTAAATTTTAGTTCCTGCCCCCAAACATCCATTAAGCCCCCAGGAGAAGGAAAAGGGGATGTGACTAGCAATAGAGAGAAACTTCCTTCACAACAATGGCCATGGCAAGCTTAGGCACTTTTGGTGAAATCTCTCTGGGAAGTACTGGCAGAGGAATAAAAGGCAAACTGACACAGAAGTATTGCCTGGTGTGCATTTCCAGGCTCTGCCTTCTTTCTCATGTCTTGGCGGCAGGTGGAGGAAGAGGAGAAAAGGTTAAACTTTTGTATCAACCGGCAGAATAAGCTTATAACATCCTCTCACTACCTCTGCATGGGTTCTAGTCTCTGCAGCACTACATAAGCTTTGCCCAAAGTAATGAACAGTTGAAAGTCAAATGTAATACTTCACCAAACAACTTAAAAATGCTTGCACACTGGAAAGGATTCAGTTGCGGAGAACACAAATGGACCCAGAGCAACTTTTGCCAAAAGAGAATATTGTGCTAAATGTACAGCCATCGCTCTTTTCCATATGAAGAAACAGTCAGAAGGATAAAAGAACTTGGTCAAAAATCACACAAGTAAGTAGGACAGAATCTGGTCTGTCTGTCATAAGGGTTGTGTTCTTTAACCACCAGGCTAGCTTTTCCCAAACCTGATTCATGCACAGAATAACTATACACCTCTGTTTGCCTTGAATATTCCCTGTTTATACGTATGCCTGCTGCAGTTTTTAATATTGCCCACTTTGACTCCCCAAAGCAACCAAGAACTCACAATAATTTGGTCACTCTATCCATGGACCACTGTGGTGGGACTGCCCAGGAAGCTTAAAAGTGCAGCCTCCCGAGCCCTACTCCAGATCTAGATAAGTTTTCTTAGGGTTGGCTCAAGAATCCAGGTACAAGTCTTTCTCGGTGCTTTTGTGAGTCTCTCGCTCTCGTAAGTTAATAAACCGTTTATTCCGCCTTCCCCAGATGCCCAGCCAGGTCCTGTTAAGGTAGGAGTCCCCCCGCCACATCACAGGGATGCTCCCAGTCAAGTAATCTCTGGAGCCGTGGAGAATCTGAATGGTCTCATGCTGGCCCACCTGCCATGACAAACCTCCTCCAGAGCATTCCCTTTCACAGTTTACATTCTACCACTCCCAAAGGCAGTCCGCTCCAATGAGGCCTGACTTCGTCTGTCCTAACGTGTACCCGCTGATTCAAGCAGTTTAGGAAGAGAAGGTGCTGTGCTTCTCAACCACGGTGGCCCAACCTCTAAAATGGTAGTCGAAGCAGTCTCTACCTCCTGGGAACAACGCCTCTGCAACAGCCCCATTAAACGAATGTCCCATCTTTGCTTTTTCAGGGTGGGGGTCGGGCAACAGGGAGTCCCCCTCCTAAAGAAGGTTCTCTCTCATTGCCACACTATCAGAGGCTGCCCCAAATGTGCTTGCTTCCTGTGGGCCTGATCAGGCTAAGGGCAGAGTTGTCTCTTTCCTTCTCTGAGGCGGACCAAATCGTCTGAGTAACACCTCTTCACACTGTTGACCATGTTTCTCACGGGGGCTGCTGCTGAGTCTTTATCTCATCCTTTCATGGTGGAGAGACAGAGGATTCTAATGACTTTTACTTCTAGGGGAGAGGGGCCTGGAGTGATTATGTTGTCATTTTGTATTATGTCCTTTTGTCATGAATTTGTTTTCAATTTCATGTTCAAATGGGCCCACCATTCCCACTTTGTGAGGTCATTCAGCACCCGCATTTTGCACCTTTAACATCTCTCTCAGTATCACTTGGAAATGTTTGAAATGGCAGGAGCTTGTCCTCATATTCCTATCAGCTGTAAACCCGGAGCCCCGACATGAACCTAACCATTGAGCAGAACACCTCTCCACTACCTGTGTACCACTGCGAAGGCCCCTTAACCTCTTGGTTTCTTTAAGTCCTCAGTTGTAAAAATTTCAGGGTGCGATGAATTTATATTGGGGGCAGGACAAGGTCGAGAAGAGTGTGTCTTTGCTTTTATTCTTCCAAACTGGAATGTCTTCCCTCTCTTCCCCATGGGTCCAAATCTCACTTGTCCTTCAGGCCCACTGCAAAGGAGCCTTCCCTGATTCCCCTGTCCACACAAATCTCTGCCTCTTAGGCTAAGTGCCATACAACCTAGCTGTCTCTTACCTTAATCTTGCCTCTCAAGCCAATCACAGAATGTGGGTCTCTCTTGCCCTCCTGTGGCCCCTGGGGCTGTGCCAGACCACCAGCACGCCCCACCTGGGGTGTCTACTAGACTACAGCATTGGTGGGGAGGCCCAGCTGTGAGGGGCCAGGCAGAGTACCTCTGCCTCTACCCTGTTCTCCTCCAAAAAACTGCCCCTCCTCCTGAAGCCTGCCCCTCAAGTCACAGGTTCCATATATGACCTCACTGGGTAGTGATGCCCTCACAGGCCTTCTCACAGATTCCACGGTAACAGATTCCATGGTAACTGACAACCAAACAGATTCGTATCTGGTGGAGGACTGGTAGGGAAGTTTCTCTGACTATCAGAGACAATGTCTGACTTCATAGGCTATATATACTCAACCCTGTGCTCTGTTCCCTGGCTGGGCAGTGCAGCAGGTACACCCAGACCGGCCACCTCCACAGGAGGTATGGGATACAATCCACCTCACCTGGCTGGCACATGTTTTTGTGGGGCCTGCCAACTATGTACAACTGAGCACACTCCCACATGTAAGTAATACCAGTGACCTGGGACACCTTCAGGGACCCACAGGGCTCACTGCTGAGGACAAGTGAAAGGTCATCCCTGGACAAGTGTGCAGGACGGTTCTAAGCTTTATAATGTAGCCTTCCCCTTTGGGCTACAGGATGCTTCCATTCAGACCCTTTCCTGAATGGCCTCTTAGCAAAAGACAAGTGCATTTTTGTTGGCAAACGGTAAATGGAGCAGTTTGAGGAACAGGGCCACAATTAGAAGCACACCTTCAAACCCAGGCACCTCTGTGCTGTCATGCAGACATCTCTATCGGTCCTCTCAGACACATCCCATACTGAGTTGCTGAGTACTCGGGGACAGGGTGGTGCCATATTGATGGGAAGACCGGAAGAATGAAGGGGGGGGTGATGAAGTGCTAATGAGACGGGAGGGCTGAGGAGATGGTGTCCCAGGAGGCTGCGTTGATGTGAGCCTAGACTTGGTACCCAGACCCCGGTTCTGAGTCTCCTGATCACTCTGCCTCAGTATTTAGCCTTGTTCTAATCTAGATAAAAGTACCAGAGGGCTAGAGTTCAGTGTGGTTGAAACAGGCGGTATAACTGGGGCCCAAGAGGGGTTGCCAAGGTGAGAGGGGTTCTTAACAAATTTGTATTAGATTATTTCTTTCCAAAACTTGAAAGACATTTCCATTAAAGCCTCAGAAGTGACAGACTGCAAGAAATGTTTTCTCTGTTGTGGAAGGGAGAGATGGAGAGGATCATGAGTGCAATTTCTTTCGGGTTCTACTGTTTTCCCTGGAAACGGTGAAGAGACTTCCTCATCTGCTGCAGCCGTAGGCGCTAGGGATTGCTTTTGCAGCCAGTGTCCCTTCTCTAGGGACTCATAGAGGTGATGGGCCAAGGCTGTGTTTTGGATGTCAAGTAGATTAAAGGTCTTCAGCCAGAAACTGGGAGAGACATGAGAGGGGGAAATTGTGGCAGGAGACTGTGCACAGCACAAGTGACTGATCAGTTCTGATTTTCTTTGCAGCAGCAGTGGCTCCCGTTTGTCCTCCCACACCCGGGCATTACCATGTCCTCTACCGAGGGTGTGGAGAAACGCAGTTGGGCTGGCATGGGGAGACATACTGCCTGGTTGGTGGCTACCGGGCCTACGGGGATGTTCCTTTGGCCCCACCAGCAAAGGTGGAAGCAGTGAAGCCAGTCCCCAGACGTGCGCCCAAACGAAAGCACTCTTCAGAAAGTTCGGACGAAGAGCTGGGCTGCTCCAGACCCAAAAACCGGCGATTGGAGCATGGTGGACCTGCTCCCTGAAGCAAGAACAGGATGGAGAGTCAAGCAGCATGCACCCTGCCCCGAGGTTCACATGCTCCTTTACTGCCAGCCCTTTCTGTCCCCAGTGGGGTCCCTTACTGCTCAATAAAATGTTTGTGTGTAACACATTTCTAGGGTTGCCAGTGCTCAGACTTAGGTCACTAGCCCTGTGCTAGGCACTCCTGCCACCTGGGAAAGGTTCCAAAGGTGGAACAGCTCCAGGGGGTGCCAGGGATCACAGCAAAAACTTGAGAGGCTGGGGATGAAGGAGTTTGGGCACAGTCCCTAAAGCATCTCTGTGGTTGAGCTTCTGTGAGAAGGCACATCCCCAGAGAGAGAGAGAGAGAGAGAGAGAGAGAGAGAGAGTGTTGTGTGTGTGTGTGTGTGTGTGTGTGTGTGTGTGTTGAGGAGAGGGGGTCTCTAGAGGAGGCAGCTAGGGGGAGGGCCTGAGGCTGGCAATGGGGAATGGCGTGCAGCCTCTGAGTAAGCACAGGCACTTAAGCCCTTGAGGTTTCTGGGAAAGCTAGAGCCACAAGGGCCACGAGATAAGGCAAGTGTAGCAGCAGAACCCAGGTGCCAGGTCTTTCCTCAGAACCTATACTTCTCCACGAGGCCGGGCCTTCCACGCTGAGGTAGGAGGGATCCTGGCCAGAAGGTCAGCCAGCAGCTCTGGGAGGAAGATTGCTGCGGTGGGGACTCTGCTGCCATGGAAATCACTTCATTTCCTTCCACTCAAATAGCCTGCTGACTGGCTTCCTGCTCTGTTGAGTAAAAGGGTCGCTGACTCTCCCCAGAAGGTCGTTCAGTTCACATCCCCAAAGTCCCTCTATTCAGGCCCTGGGGAGGTGTAGCGACTCCTGAGGGCGCTCTTTCCTGAGGCTGGCTGACAGAAGTGGGGGAGGTTCCTGATAGTTCCCAGGCGCTAGTTGAAGTCCCCAGAGAATGGTCATGCAGGTTGGGGAGTCAAGTAGGTGGAGAGAGAAGGTCGGGGGCAGAGGACCCCTTCCTGAATCCAGAGCTCACATGGTTACCCCCCACCCCCCCATTTCCAGAAACTATCTCTTCCCCCACACAAGCCCTCATGGCCCAGTCCCGGGAAACCGGGAGCCCAGAGCACTTGTGGCCACAGAGGCACTGGCACGCAGCCCTCAGGGTGGGCGGGGCCGGCTGCAGGCAGATGGGGATGAGGTGTGCTCCCGGGAGGCCTCGGGCTGAAGGTGGCCCTCTGAGAGAAGCACCCCAGCTTGGACAGGAAGGTTACAGGCCGGGGAGAGCAACCTAGGGCGCCCCCTCGGAGCAGTGGGAGTGGGAAGAGGGGCAGGGGTGGAGGGAACCCGCGATGGGAGGCGAGTGGGCTCTCCGCAGAGGCCAGCTTAGCCCGCAGGAGCTGCCTGTGAGCAGGGGGCGGGAGGGCACTGCTGCCCTGTGGCTGCTGGGCTTCCCGGATCGCGGCTCTCTGCGAGGGTCCTGTGACTCTGTATCCCCTCCCTCAAACCGCCCCCCTCGCGAGGCCACGACGCTGGGTGCCCTGTGTCGACAGGCAGAACCCCACTGCCCGCCCCTCGCAGACCCGCCTCTGCCCGCCTCGATGGTCCCCGCGCACTCAGCCAGCGGCCTCTGCTGTGTCTGCTGCTCCCGCTGGGTCTGCTGCTGCGGCCGGTTACCCGTGAAGACCACGCCGGGCACCTCCAGAACCCCAAGTCCGCGGGAGCGCACGCGGGCCCTGATGCGGGACTTCCCGCTCGTGGACGGGTGGCTGCAGTGTGTGCCGGCTGCTGGGGGCCGCTGGGGGCCTAGCCTGGCCCCGGGCAGGGCAGGAGGTCCGGAGCATGCAGAGCTAGTGGGGAGGCTCCCTCCCACCACCCCTGGATGTCCTCTCCATCATCTATGGATGCCCTTCCCCTTCTCTGTCATCCCCTCCCTGGTGGGAACCCCTCAGCCCAGGCCTCAGCTGCTCCTAGTATAGTCTGTGTGACAGTGGGAGGTGGGGGACCCACAGGCTGGCCCAGGCCAGGCAATGTGTCCTGCCTCATCCCAAGACCTAAGGAGCCCACCTATTTGCCTTGACCTCCCTCCAGCCACAACGACATGCCCCTGGTCCTGAGGCTGTTTTACCACCACGGGCTACAGGATGTTAATCTGCGCAATTTCAGCCATGGCCAGACCAGCGTGGACAGGCTGAAAAATGATCTCGTGGGTGCCCAGGGACACACAAGGTGCCACCATGGCTGCTGGGGAATGTGGGGCAGTTTGGGGGCCTCAGAGACCACAGGTTAGTCACATTGGAACTAAGTTACCATAGTGACCTAGAAAGTGCCATGCCATGGATGCTGGGGGAACAGGGGTCACAGTGAGCCAACCTGACGGGCATCCAAGTACCACAGAAAAAGCAACGCATTACATGGGACTTCTGGGCACACTGAGTGTTGTGCCAGCTGAGGAGGCTATGAGAAGCCCAAGGAGCTCCAAAGCCCAAACTAAGCCCTTGCCTTCCCTCAGTTCTGGTGAGCCTACGTCCCATGCCGGACCCACGAACGCGATGCTGTGCGCCTCACCCTGGAGCAAGTTCACCTCATCTGCCCCATGTGTGCCTCCTATTCTGAGCTGGAGCTTGTGACCTCAGTTAAAGGTAGCCGGGGGACTTCCCTGGTAGTCCAGAGGTGAAGACTCCACGCTTCCACTGCAGGGGCCTCGGGTTGGATCCCCGGTGGGGGAACTAAGAGCCCTCATGCTGCGTGGCACGGCCAAAAAAACAAAACAAAATGGTAAAGAGACTGGTCGTGGTAGGTGTTAGGGACTTCAGTTAGCTACCCCTGCCTCTGAAAATGATCATCTGACCTACCTGCCCCCAGCTCTCAACAATACCCGGAAGTTGGCTAGCCTCATTGGTGTGGAGGGCGGCCACTCACTGGACAGGAGCCTCTCCATCTTGCGTACCTTCTATGCGCTGGGTGTGCGCTACGTGACACTCACCCACACCTGCAACACGCCCTGGTGAGCACAGTGCAGATGGTAAGGGCCCAGTGAGGCAGGGATCTGCCCAAGATCACGCTGGGGCCCAAAGCAAGTTTATCCCTGGGATCCAGCCCTGAACCTGGGGTTGGGAGGGGAATGGAGGTTTGCAGAACAAGACTGAATCCCCAGAAGGGCCCTCCTACTGCCAGGCACAGCCCAGTTTGGGTCCCTCCTCTTGCATCAGGGAGTTGCAGGTGTAGACGGTTCGACACAACCTCTTTCTACGCTCTTGTAGCCAAGTCATGGCCACCAGTCAGACTGCCTCCTGGCCATCCTGCAGAGCACAGAGCTCAGCAAAGGGTATCCACCCCTTCTACAGCAATGTCAGTCGGCTCACCAGCTTTGGCGAGGTAAGGACCCGGCTTCCATACCCTGCCCCACATGAATGTACAGCCCTGCCTGTTCCCTACAGATAAATACACACAAGATAAATGCAGCCCTCATGCCCTCTCCCCATCCTGTCCCTGCAGAAGGTGGTGGCAGAAATGAACCGCCTGGGCATGATGGTGGACTTGGCCCATGTCTCGGATGCTGCGGCACGGCGAGCCCTCCAAGTGTCACAGGCACCTGTCATCTTCTCCCACTCAGCTGCCCGGGGTATGTGCAAGAACACTCGCAATGTTCCTGATGATATCCTGCAGCTTCTGGTGAGAGACTGCCCTGGCCCTCAAACCTAAAGCAAGAGATTCAAACCAGGAGCCCTTGAACCTGAGCCTCTTCTCCCTCCATTTCCTCAAACGCCAGGTTAAATATCTTCTGCCCCCAAAACCCACGGTCCACAGCCCCTGAACTCTTCAGCCCTAGGTGGGGGTCTAGGTGGTAAGATACTCCTCCAAACCCGGAAACCCAGGGCCAACACACCACCCAGACCAGGGCTGCGGCTCCTCCATTCACACAAACCCAGAGAGGAGATGACTCTGACCTCAAAGCCAGGGCTGAACACCTTCCTCACAGGGGCCGAGAGAGTGAACAGGCAGCTGGCTGTGCTGGGGGCCAAGCTGACTGTCCACGGGTCCGCCCCTGCAGAGGAAGAACGGTGGCATCGTGATGGTGCCCTTGTCCGAGTGGGTGCTGCAGTGCAACCCGTTAGCCAACGTGTCTACTGTGGCAGGCGAGCCTCACCCTGGGCTCTCTGAAAACTCGGATTTGGAGCTGAAGCTGGTCCAAATTTAGGGAGGACTTCAGAAGAGCCCCAGTGGTTTGACCCACCTATTGGCAATAGGTACAGCACCCAAAAACCCAAGAATGGACAGTACACAGCACCTTGGTGCCATGTGGAACTGGAGCCACAGAATCAAAACTGCGATACGGATGGGTATCAGGGAGGCTGTCAGACACTGCTTTATGTCAAACACATAAAGAAAATATCCACTATCAGAACCGTTGGTTGACTGACTTTTTTTCACATCTTTCTGACAAAATTCGTGAAGTTGTGAGTACCACAAGGGTCATTACACTTCTGTTCAAGATGTAATCTCAGGCTCACAATCACTGTTTAGCTTCTGTATATTGCAGTGTACATAAAGGTCTGTATTAGTCTGGTTGGGCTGTTATAGTGAAATACTATAGACTGAACGACTTCCACAGCAGAAATTTATTTTCTCACAGTTCTGGAGGGTGGAAGTCCAAGATTAAGGTACTGAATACCATAAGAATTGGTTTCTGGTGAGAACAATCTTCCTGGCTTGCTGACGGCTGTCTTCTTGCAGTGTCCTCACACGGCCTTTCCTCTACGAGCAGAGGGAGAGAGATCTCTGGAATCTATTCCCCTTCTTATAAGGACACCATCAGTCCCTGTCAGATTATTACCTCACCCTTATGACTTCAGTTAACTTCAGTTACCTCCCTAAAGGACCTATCTCCTATCTTCTACAGTCAACTTAGGAGGGGCTTCAACATATAATTTTTCGGGGGACACAATTCAGTCCATAACAACAACTTAAGATAGCTTTCTCTGATTTTCAGTCTTTCACTAATACCTCCCTCTTTGTCTACGAGTTATTCAAGTTTCCTTAAATTTTTTTTTTAATTTTCTTACATTATCCCTTCCCTTTAAATGCTGTCTTCACTTCTTAATTGGCATTTCTTGCAAATGAAGGCACCTTTCCTCACAATATATTGATTACTCTCCCCACTGTAACACAGCGTCTTCTCCCATGACTTTCCTGAAGTGGTTCCACTTTTGTTCATAAAAGTTTAGCCATCCAATCAGATGCTTTATTTTCAGTTCCCATAGCATTTTGCCTTTGGGAAACAACTGACTCCATTAGATGGTGCTTCTTTTAAAACTACCTTCCTTTATGTTTTATAGCAATCTTATGATTTCTGTTGGCCTACCACCTAGCTTCTTTCTGATCATTCTTTTTATTTTTAGTTTTCAGTTGTTTCTCTCCTCACTCCTTAGCGTCAGATACTACATACAGTTGGCCTTCTTCTCATCTCTTATATACTCTCTCTCTTACTCCAGCAGCTTTGTTTACCATTTAATATATTATCTGCCAGGCGCCTTCCATCTGTTACCAACATCTCTCCCTCTTTGTCATTTCAGCCTTCGCTATGCTCTCTGAGCTCTCACAGGCAGATCTATTGAACACAGGAATCTCAGTGGAAAATACGAGTACGTTATTTCTCTACTGAGTAAAGCCCTTACAGATCACATGGTCCTGTTCCATCTTGCAGCCACCTCATCTGGACTATTTGACCTCCCATGTCACAATAGCAGAGGACCAGACAAGAGGGACACTGGCTCCTAATGACCTCAGCTCAGAAGTGATACACTTGATTCTGCTTCTTTGCCACTGGCCACAACGAATCAAAGGAAAACAGTTGAACTACAAAGGAGGATGAAAAATGTAGATAAGCACATAGGATATTTGATGAGTGCTATCTCGAGGTGACATCACCTCCCATCAAACTTTTATTTCACAGAGAAAACACAGACTATAAAGCAAAAACACCCCAAACTACCTTCTTCTCTTTACGTCCAAGAAGAGCTTTTCGACATAGTGTATAAATACCTAGTCTCACTTCCTCAGTATCTTCCATTCATTTTCCCACCTCATTGGTATTGTTAAGGTTTTCCTCTTTAGCGATTGTATTTTGGCCCCCTCCCATTAAAAAGCTGCCTCCCTCCCATTAAAAATTACTCTTGCTTGATGCCAAGTAATTCTCTAGTTACCTTTTCTCTCTTCCTAATTTCACAGTGCAGTTTATCAAAACTTGTATTTATTCTCATTGTCTGTATTTTCTTATCTTTATGTACCTCGTGACTCACACAATTTTGCTCTTTTCTTCTTACTTATCTGCACTGGAATTGCATTCACCAACATTTAGTTTGTGATTAAACTGAGTGAATATTGTTTGGTCATTCTGTCACCTTTCAGCAATAGTTGATTTTGTTGATCAAACTTGGCATCTCAGAAAAATCTTTCACCTTCACAACAGTAGCATCTTAACCTGCTACTTCTTCCTCCTGCCTCTGGACATCCTTATCTCTTTCACTGGGCACTCTCACTCTGCCCTCTGCCAAGAGATGTGTATTTCTCAGAAGCTCTCTTCTGCCCTTGATAGATGGTCTCATCTACTCTTGTGATTCCAGCCACCATATATATCACAGATCTTGACCTAAAACTTACATCTCTCTCTCCTGAGTCTCTTACAAACTTAACTAATTGCCAACTGAACAACTCTGCCCAAGTATAACATGGACACTTAAAATTAATTATGTGATGTTACTGAACGATTAATTTTACCTTCAATACTTACTTCCACTATTCATCTCTCTACATCATTTAGACCACCACTATTTGTACACTTGTCCAAGTTGGATACTGGGGGAACACTCAAGACTCTGGACTCTGACAACCCTCAGAATGGGAGAAAATAGTTGCAAACGAAGCAACTGACAAGGGATTCATCTCCAAAAAATATAAACATAAATAAATTTGTAAACTATATAAGCAACTCATGCAGATCAATATCAAAAAAAACAACCCAATGAAACAATGGACGGAAGACCTAAACAGACATTTCTCCAAAGATGGCCAACAAACACATGAAAAGATGCTCAACATCACGAATTATGAGAGAAATGCAAATCAACACTACAAGGAGGTATCACCTCACACCGGTCAGAATGGCCATCATCAAAAAATCTACAAACAATAAATGCTGGAGAGGATGTGGAGAAAACGGAACGCTCCTACACTGTTGGTGGGAGTGGAAATTGGTACAGCCACTAGGGAGAGCAGTATGGAGGTTCCTTAAAAAAACTACAAATAGAACTACCATATGACCCAGCAATCCCACTACTGGGCCTATACCCTGAGAAAACCAGAATTCAAAAGGAGTCATGTACCAAAATGTTCATTGCAGCTCTATTTACAATAGCCAGGAGATGGAAACAACCTCAGTGTCCATCGTCAGATGAATGGATAAAGAAGATGTGACACACATATTCAGTGGAATATTACTCAGCCATAAAAAGAAACGAAATTGAGCTATTTGTAATGAGGCGGATGGACCTAGAGTCTGTCATACAGAGTGAAGGAAGTCAGAAAGACAAAGACAAATACCGTATGCTAACACATATATATATATGGAATTTAAGAAAAAAAATGTCATGAAGAACCTAGGGGTAAGACAGGAATAAAGACACAGACCTACTAGAGAATGGACTTGGGGATATGGGGAGGGCGAAGGGTAAGCCATGACAAAGTGAGAGAGTGGCATGGACATATATACACTACCAAACGTAAAATGGATAGCTAGTGGGAAGCAGCCGCATAGCACAGAGAGATCAGCTCGGTGCTTTGTGACCACCTAGAGGGGTGGGATAGGGAGGGTGGGAGTGAGGGAGATGCAAGAGGGAAAGATATAGGAACTTATGTATAACTGATTCACTTTGGTATAAAGCAGAAACTAACACACCATTGTAAAGCCATTATACTCCAATAAAGATGTTACAAAAAGAACACTTGTTTTTTCTTTTGTTTTGTTTTTTGTTTTTTTGTTTTTTACCTTTTAGTTTAAATTTTAGTTCCTGCCCCCAAACATCCATTAAGTCCCCAGGAGAAGGAAAAGGGGATGTGACTAGCAATAGAGAGAAACTTCCTTCACAACAATGGCCATGGCAAGCTTAGGCACTTTTGGTGAAATCTCTCTGGGAAGTACTGGCAGAGGAATAAAAGGCAAACTGACACAGAAGTATTGCCTGGTGTGCATTTCCAGGCTCTGCCTTCTTTCTCATGTCTTGGCGGCAGGTGGAGGAAGAGGAGAAAAGGTTAAACTTTTGTATCAACCGGCAGAATAAGCTTATAACATCCTCTCACTACCTCTGCATGGGTTCTAGTCTCTGCAGCACTACATAAGCTTTGCCCAAAGTAATGAACAGTTGAAAGTCCAATGTAATACTTCACCAAACAACTTAAAAATGCTTGCACACTGGAAAGGATTCAGTTGCGGAGAACACAAATGGACCCAGAGCAACTTTTGCCAAAAGAGAATATTGTGCTAAATGTACAGCCATCGCTCTTTTCCATATGAAGAAACAGTCAGAAGGATAAAAGAACTTGGTCAAAAATCACACAAGTAAGTAGGACAGAATCTGGTCTGTCTGTCATAAGGGTTGTGTTCTTTAACCACCAGGCTAGCTTTTCCCAAACCTGATTCATGCACAGAATAACTATACACCTCTGTTTGCCTTGAATATTCCCTGTTTATACGTATGCCTGCTGCAGTTTTTAATATTGCCCACTTTGACTCCCCAAAGCAACCAAGAACTCACAATAATTTGGTCACTCTATCCATGGACCACTGTGGTGGGACTGCCCAGGAAGCTTAAAAGTGCAGCCTCCCGAGCCCTACTCCAGATCTAGATAAGTTTTCTTAGGGTTGGCTCAAGAATCCAGGTACAAGTCTTTCTCGGTGCTTTTGTGAGTCTCTCGCTCTCGTAAGTTAATAAACCGTTTATTCCGCCTTCCCCAGATGCCCAGCCAGGTCCTGTTAAGGTAGGAGTCCCCCCGCCACATCACAGGGATGCTCCCAGTCAAGTAATCTCTGGAGCCGTGGAGAATCTGAATGGTCTCATGCTGGCCCACCTGCCATGACAAACCTCCTCCAGAGCATTCCCTTTCACAGTTTACATTCTACCACTCCCAAAGGCAGTCCGCTCCAATGAGGCCTGACTTCGTCTGTCCTAACGTGTACCCGCTGATTCAAGCAGTTTAGGAAGAGAAGGTGCTGTGCTTCTCAACCACGGTGGCCCAACCTCTAAAATGGTAGTCGAAGCAGTCTCTACCTCCTGGGAACAACGCCTCTGCAACAGCCCCATTAAACGAATGTCCCATCTTTGCTTTTTCAGGGTGGGGGTCGGGCAACAGGGAGTCCCCCTCCTAAAGAAGGTTCTCTCTCATTGCCACACTATCAGAGGCTGCCCCAAATGTGCTTGCTTCCTGTGGGCCTGATCAGGCTAAGGGCAGAGTTGTCTCTTTCCTTCTCTGAGGCGGACCAAATCGTCTGAGTAACACCTCTTCACACTGTTGACCATGTTTCTCACGGGGGCTGCTGCTGAGTCTTTATCTCATCCTTTCATGGTGGAGAGACAGAGGATTCTAATGACTTTTACTTCTAGGGGAGAGGGGCCTGGAGTGATTATGTTGTCATTTTGTATTATGTCCTTTTGTCATGAATTTGTTTTCAATTTCATGTTCAAATGGGCCCACCATTCCCACTTTGTGAGGTCATTCAGCACCCGCATTTTGCACCTTTAACATCTCTCTCAGTATCACTTGGAAATGTTTGAAATGGCAGGAGCTTGTCCTCATATTCCTATCAGCTGTAAACCCGGAGCCCCGACATGAACCTAACCATTGAGCAGAACACCTCTCCACTACCTGTGTACCACTGCGAAGGCCCCTTAACCTCTTGGTTTCTTTAAGTCCTCAGTTGTAAAAATTTCAGGGTGCGATGAATTTATATTGGGGGCAGGACAAGGTCGAGAAGAGTGTGTCTTTGCTTTTATTCTTCCAAACTGGAATGTCTTCCCTCTCTTCCCCATGGGTCCAAATCTCACTTGTCCTTCAGGCCCACTGCAAAGGAGCCTTCCCTGATTCCCCTGTCCACACAAATCTCTGCCTCTTAGGCTAAGTGCCATACAACCTAGCTGTCTCTTACCTTAATCTTGCCTCTCAAGCCAATCACAGAATGTGGGTCTCTCTTGCCCTCCTGTGGCCCCTGGGGCTGTGCCAGACCACCAGCACGCCCCACCTGGGGTGTCTACTAGACTACAGCATTGGTGGGGAGGCCCAGCTGTGAGGGGCCAGGCAGAGTACCTCTGCCTCTACCCTGTTCTCCTCCAAAAAACTGCCCCTCCTCCTGAAGCCTGCCCCTCAAGTCACAGGTTCCATATATGACCTCACTGGGTAGTGATGCCCTCACAGGCCTTCTCACAGATTCCACGGTAACAGATTCCATGGTAACTGACAACCAAACAGATTCGTATCTGGTGGAGGACTGGTAGGGAAGTTTCTCTGACTATCAGAGACAATGTCTGACTTCATAGGCTATATATACTCAACCCTGTGCTCTGTTCCCTGGCTGGGCAGTGCAGCAGGTACACCCAGACCGGCCACCTCCACAGGAGGTATGGGATACAATCCACCTCACCTGGCTGGCACATGTTTTTGTGGGGCCTGCCAACTATGTACAACTGAGCACACTCCCACATGTAAGTAATACCAGTGACCTGGGACACCTTCAGGGACCCACAGGGCTCACTGCTGAGGACAAGTGAAAGGTCATCCCTGGACAAGTGTGCAGGACGGTTCTAAGCTTTATAATGTAGCCTTCCCCTTTGGGCTACAGGATGCTTCCATTCAGACCCTTTCCTGAATGGCCTCTTAGCAAAAGACAAGTGCATTTTTGTTGGCAAACGGTAAATGGAGCAGTTTGAGGAACAGGGCCACAATTAGAAGCACACCTTCAAACCCAGGCACCTCTGTGCTGTCATGCAGACATCTCTATCGGTCCTCTCAGACACATCCCATACTGAGTTGCTGAGTACTCGGGGACAGGGTGGTGCCATATTGATGGGAAGACCGGAAGAATGAAGGGGGGGGTGATGAAGTGCTAATGAGACGGGAGGGCTGAGGAGATGGTGTCCCAGGAGGCTGCGTTGATGTGAGCCTAGACTTGGTACCCAGACCCCGGTTCTGAGTCTCCTGATCACTCTGCCTCAGTATTTAGCCTTGTTCTAATCTAGATAAAAGTACCAGAGGGCTAGAGTTCAGTGTGGTTGAAACAGGCGGTATAACTGGGGCCCAAGAGGGGTTGCCAAGGTGAGAGGGGTTCTTAACAAATTTGTATTAGATTATTTCTTTCCAAAACTTGAAAGACATTTCCATTAAAGCCTCAGAAGTGACAGACTGCAAGAAATGTTTTCTCTGTTGTGGAAGGGAGAGATGGAGAGGATCATGAGTGCAATTTCTTTCGGGTTCTACTGTTTTCCCTGGAAACGGTGAAGAGACTTCCTCATCTGCTGCAGCCGTAGGCGCTAGGGATTGCTTTTGCAGCCAGTGTCCCTTCTCTAGGGACTCATAGAGGTGATGGGCCAAGGCTGTGTTTTGGATGTCAAGTAGATTAAAGGTCTTCAGCCAGAAACTGGGAGAGACATGAGAGGGGGAAATTGTGGCAGGAGACTGTGCACAGCACAAGTGACTGATCAGTTCTGATTTTCTTTGCAGCAGCAGTGGCTCCCGTTTGTCCTCCCACACCCGGGCATTACCATGTCCTCTACCGAGGGTGTGGAGAAACGCAGTTGGGCTGGCATGGGGAGACATACTGCCTGGTTGGTGGCTACCGGGCCTACGGGGATGTTCCTTTGGCCCCACCAGCAAAGGTGGAAGCAGTGAAGCCAGTCCCCAGACGTGCGCCCAAACGAAAGCACTCTTCAGAAAGTTCGGACGAAGAGCTGGGCTGCTCCAGACCCAAAAACCGGCGATTGGAGCATGGTGGACCTGCTCCCTGAAGCAAGAACAGGATGGAGAGTCAAGCAGCATGCACCCTGCCCCGAGGTTCACATGCTCCTTTACTGCCAGCCCTTTCTGTCCCCAGTGGGGTCCCTTACTGCTCAATAAAATGTTTGTGTGTAACACATTTCTAGGGTCGCCAGTGCTCAGACTTAGGTCACTAGCCCTGTGCTAGGCACTCCTGCCACCTGGGAAAGGTTCCAAAGGTGGAACAGCTCCAGGGGGTGCCAGGGATCACAGCAAAAACTTGAGAGGCTGGGGATGAAGGAGTTTGGGCACAGTCCCTAAAGCATCTCTGTGGTTGAGCTTCTGTGAGAAGGCACATCCCCAGAGAGAGAGAGAGAGAGAGAGAGAGAGAGAGAGTGAGTGTGTGTGTGTGTGTGTGTGTGTGTGTGTGTGTGTGTGTGTGTGTGTGTTGAGGAGAGGGGGTCTCTAGAGGAGGCAGCTAGGGGGAGGGCCTGAGGCTGGCAATGGGGAATGGCGTGCAGCCTCTGAGTAAGCACAGGCACTTAAGCCCTTGAGGTTTCTGGGAAAGCTAGAGCCACAAGGGCCACGAGATAAGGCAAGTGTAGCAGCAGAACCCAGGTGCCAGGTCTTTCCTCAGAACCTATACTTCTCCACGAGGCCGGGCCTTCCACGCTGAGGTAGGAGGGATCCTGGCCAGAAGGTCAGCCAGCAGCTCTGGGAGGAAGATTGCTGCGGTGGGGACTCTGCTGCCATGGAAATCACTTCATTTCCTTCCACTCAAATAGCCTGCTGACTGGCTTCCTGCTCTGTTGAGTAAAAGGGTCGCTGACTCTCCCCAGAAGGTCGTTCAGTTCACATCCCCAAAGTCCCTCTATTCAGGCCCTGGGGAGGTGTAGCGACTCCTGAGGGCGCTCTTTCCTGAGGCTGGCTGACAGAAGTGGGGGAGGTTCCTGATAGTTCCCAGGCGCTAGTTGAAGTCCCCAGAGAATGGTCATGCAGGTTGGGGAGTCAAGTAGGTGGAGAGAGAAGGTCGGGGGCAGAGGACCCCTTCCTGAATCCAGAGCTCACATGGTTACCCCCCACCCCCCCATTTCCAGAAACTATCTCTTCCCCCACACAAGCCCTCATGGCCCAGTCCCGGGAAACCGGGAGCCCAGAGCACTTGTGGCCACAGAGGCACTGGCACGCAGCCCTCAGGGTGGGCGGGGCCGGCTGCAGGCAGATGGGGATGAGGTGTGCTCCCGGGAGGCCTCGGGCTGAAGGTGGCCCTCTGAGAGAAGCACCCCAGCTTGGACAGGAAGGTTACAGGCCGGGGAGAGCAACCTAGGGCGCCCCCTCGGAGCAGTGGGAGTGGGAAGAGGGGCAGGGGTGGAGGGAACCCGCGATGGGAGGCGAGTGGGCTCTCCGCAGAGGCCAGCTTAGCCCGCAGGAGCTGCCTGTGAGCAGGGGGCGGGAGGGCACTGCTGCCCTGTGGCTGCTGGGCTTCCCGGATCGCGGCTCTCTGCGAGGGTCCTGTGACTCTGTATCCCCTCCCTCAAACCGCCCCCCTCGCGAGGCCACGACGCTGGGTGCCCTGTGTCGACAGGCAGAACCCCACTGCCCGCCCCTCGCAGACCCGCCTCTGCCCGCCTCGATGGTCCCCGCGCACTCAGCCAGCGGCCTCTGCTGTGTCTGCTGCTCCCGCTGGGTCTGCTGCTGCGGCCGGTTACCCGTGAAGACCACGCCGGGCACCTCCAGAACCCCAAGTCCGCGGGAGCGCACGCGGGCCCTGATGCGGGACTTCCCGCTCGTGGACGGGTGGCTGCAGTGTGTGCCGGCTGCTGGGGGCCGCTGGGGGCCTAGCCTGGCCCCGGGCAGGGCAGGAGGTCCGGAGCATGCAGAGCTAGTGGGGAGGCTCCCTCCCACCACCCCTGGATGTCCTCTCCATCATCTATGGATGCCCTTCCCCTTCTCTGTCATCCCCTCCCTGGTGGGAACCCCTCAGCCCAGGCCTCAGCTGCTCCTAGTATAGTCTGTGTGACAGTGGGAGGTGGGGGACCCACAGGCTGGCCCAGGCCAGGCAATGTGTCCTGCCTCATCCCAAGACCTAAGGAGCCCACCTATTTGCCTTGACCTCCCTCCAGCCACAACGACATGCCCCTGGTCCTGAGGCTGTTTTACCACCACGGGCTACAGGATGTTAATCTGCGCAATTTCAGCCATGGCCAGACCAGCGTGGACAGGCTGAAAAATGATCTCGTGGGTGCCCAGGGACACACAAGGTGCCACCATGGCTGCTGGGGAATGTGGGGCAGTTTGGGGGCCTCAGAGACCACAGGTTAGTCACATTGGAACTAAGTTACCATAGTGACCTAGAAAGTGCCATGCCATGGATGCTGGGGGAACAGGGGTCACAGTGAGCCAACCTGACGGGCATCCAAGTACCACAGAAAAAGCAACGCATTACATGGGACTTCTGGGCACACTGAGTGTTGTGCCAGCTGAGGAGGCTATGAGAAGCCCAAGGAGCTCCAAAGCCCAAACTAAGCCCTTGCCTTCCCTCAGTTCTGGTGAGCCTACGTCCCATGCCGGACCCACGAACGCGATGCTGTGCGCCTCACCCTGGAGCAAGTTCACCTCATCTGCCCCATGTGTGCCTCCTATTCTGAGCTGGAGCTTGTGACCTCAGTTAAAGGTAGCCGGGGGACTTCCCTGGTAGTCCAGAGGTGAAGACTCCACGCTTCCACTGCAGGGGCCTCGGGTTGGATCCCCGGTGGGGGAACTAAGAGCCCTCATGCTGCGTGGCACGGCCAAAAAAACAAAACAAAATGGTAAAGAGACTGGTCGTGGTAGGTGTTAGGGACTTCAGTTAGCTACCCCTGCCTCTGAAAATGATCATCTGACCTACCTGCCCCCAGCTCTCAACAATACCCGGAAGTTGGCTAGCCTCATTGGTGTGGAGGGCGGCCACTCACTGGACAGGAGCCTCTCCATCTTGCGTACCTTCTATGCGCTGGGTGTGCGCTACGTGACACTCACCCACACCTGCAACACGCCCTGGTGAGCACAGTGCAGATGGTAAGGGCCCAGTGAGGCAGGGATCTGCCCAAGATCACGCTGGGGCCCAAAGCAAGTTTATCCCTGGGATCCAGCCCTGAACCTGGGGTTGGGAGGGGAATGGAGGTTTGCAGAACAAGACTGAATCCCCAGAAGGGCCCTCCTACTGCCAGGCACAGCCCAGTTTGGGTCCCTCCTCTTGCATCAGGGAGTTGCAGGTGTAGACGGTTCGACACAACCTCTTTCTACGCTCTTGTAGCCAAGTCATGGCCACCAGTCAGACTGCCTCCTGGCCATCCTGCAGAGCACAGAGCTCAGCAAAGGGTATCCACCCCTTCTACAGCAATGTCAGTCGGCTCACCAGCTTTGGCGAGGTAAGGACCCGGCTTCCATACCCTGCCCCACATGAATGTACAGCCCTGCCTGTTCCCTACAGATAAATACACACAAGATAAATGCAGCCCTCATGCCCTCTCCCCATCCTGTCCCTGCAGAAGGTGGTGGCAGAAATGAACCGCCTGGGCATGATGGTGGACTTGGCCCATGTCTCGGATGCTGCGGCACGGCGAGCCCTCCAAGTGTCACAGGCACCTGTCATCTTCTCCCACTCAGCTGCCCGGGGTATGTGCAAGAACACTCGCAATGTTCCTGATGATATCCTGCAGCTTCTGGTGAGAGACTGCCCTGGCCCTCAAACCTAAAGCAAGAGATTCAAACCAGGAGCCCTTGAACCTGAGCCTCTTCTCCCTCCATTTCCTCAAACGCCAGGTTAAATATCTTCTGCCCCCAAAACCCACGGTCCACAGCCCCTGAACTCTTCAGCCCTAGGTGGGGGTCTAGGTGGTAAGATACTCCTCCAAACCCGGAAACCCAGGGCCAACACACCACCCAGACCAGGGCTGCGGCTCCTCCATTCACACAAACCCAGAGAGGAGATGACTCTGACCTCAAAGCCAGGGCTGAACACCTTCCTCACAGGGGCCGAGAGAGTGAACAGGCAGCTGGCTGTGCTGGGGGCCAAGCTGACTGTCCACGGGTCCGCCCCTGCAGAGGAAGAACGGTGGCATCGTGATGGTGCCCTTGTCCGAGTGGGTGCTGCAGTGCAACCCGTTAGCCAACGTGTCTACTGTGGCAGGCGAGCCTCACCCTGGGCTCTCTGAAAACTCGGATTTGGAGCTGAAGCTGGTCCAAATTTAGGGAGGACTTCAGAAGAGCCCCAGTGGTTTGACCCACCTATTGGCAATAGGTACAGCACCCAAAAACCCAAGAATGGACAGTACACAGCACCTTGGTGCCATGTGGAACTGGAGCCACAGAATCAAAACTGCGATACGGATGGGTATCAGGGAGGCTGTCAGACACTGCTTTATGTCAAACACATAAAGAAAATATCCACTATCAGAACCGTTGGTTGACTGACTTTTTTTCACATCTTTCTGACAAAATTCGTGAAGTTGTGAGTACCACAAGGGTCATTACACTTCTGTTCAAGATGTAATCTCAGGCTCACAATCACTGTTTAGCTTCTGTATATTGCAGTGTACATAAAGGTCTGTATTAGTCTGGTTGGGCTGTTATAGTGAAATACTATAGACTGAACGACTTCCACAGCAGAAATTTATTTTCTCACAGTTCTGGAGGGTGGAAGTCCAAGATTAAGGTACTGAATACCATAAGAATTGGTTTCTGGTGAGAACAATCTTCCTGGCTTGCTGACGGCTGTCTTCTTGCAGTGTCCTCACACGGCCTTTCCTCTACGAGCAGAGGGAGAGAGATCTCTGGAATCTATTCCCCTTCTTATAAGGACACCATCAGTCCCTGTCAGATTATTACCTCACCCTTATGACTTCAGTTAACTTCAGTTACCTCCCTAAAGGACCTATCTCCTATCTTCTACAGTCAACTTAGGAGGGGCTTCAACATATAATTTTTCGGGGGACACAATTCAGTCCATAACAACAACTTAAGATAGCTTTCTCTGATTTTCAGTCTTTCACTAATACCTCCCTCTTTGTCTACGAGTTATTCAAGTTTCCTTAAATTTTTTTTTTAATTTTCTTACATTATCCCTTCCCTTTAAATGCTGTCTTCACTTCTTAATTGGCATTTCTTGCAAATGAAGGCACCTTTCCTCACAATATATTGATTACTCTCCCCACTGTAACACAGCGTCTTCTCCCATGACTTTCCTGAAGTGGTTCCACTTTTGTTCATAAAAGTTTAGCCATCCAATCAGATGCTTTATTTTCAGTTCCCATAGCATTTTGCCTTTGGGAAACAACTGACTCCATTAGATGGTGCTTCTTTTAAAACTACCTTCCTTTATGTTTTATAGCAATCTTATGATTTCTGTTGGCATACCACCTAGCTTCTTTCTGATCATTCTTTTTATTTTTAGTTTTCAGTTGTTTCTCTCCTCACTCCTTAGCGTCAGATACTACATACAGTTGGCCTTCTTCTCATCTCTTATATACTCTCTCTCTTACTCCAGCAGCTTTGTTTACCATTTAATATATTATCTGCCAGGCGCCTTCCATCTGTTACCAACATCTCTCCCTCTTTGTCATTTCAGCCTTCGCTATGCTCTCTGAGCTCTCACAGGCAGATCTATTGAACACAGGAATCTCAGTGGAAAATACGAGTACGTTATTTCTCTACTGAGTAAAGCACTTACAGATCACATGGTCCTGTTCCATCTTGCAGCCACCTCATCTGGACTATTTGACCTCCCATGTCACAATAGCAGAGGACCAGACAAGAGGGACACTGGCTCCTAATGACCTCAGCTCAGAAGTGATACACTTGATTCTGCTTCTTTGCCACTGGCCACAACGAATCAAAGGAAAACAGTTGAACTACAAAGGAGGATGAAAAATGTAGATAAGCACATAGGATATTTGATGAGTGCTATCTCGAGGTGACATCACCTCCCATCAAACTTTTATTTCACAGAGAAAACACAGACTATAAAGCAAAAACACCCCAAACTACCTTCTTCTCTTTACGTCCAAGAAGAGCTTTTCGACATAGTGTATAAATACCTAGTCTCACTTCCTCAGTATCTTCCATTCATTTTCCCACCTCATTGGTATTGTTAAGGTTTTCCTCTTTAGCGATTGTATTTTGGCCCCCTCCCATTAAAAAGCTGCCTCCCTCCCATTAAAAATTACTCTTGCTTGATGCCAAGTAATTCTCTAGTTACCTTTTCTCTCTTCCTAATTTCACAGTGCAGTTTATCAAAACTTGTATTTATTCTCATTGTCTGTATTTTCTTATCTTTATGTACCTCGTGACTCACACAATTTTGCTCTTTTCTTCTTACTTATCTGCACTGGAATTGCATTCACCAACATTTAGTTTGTGATTAAACTGAGTGAATATTGTTTGGTCATTCTGTCACCTTTCAGCAATAGTTGATTTTGTTGATCAAACTTGGCATCTCAGAAAAATCTTTCACCTTCACAACAGTAGCATCTTAACCTGCTACTTCTTCCTCCTGCCTCTGGACATCCTTATCTCTTTCACTGGGCACTCTCACTCTGCCCTCTGCCAAGAGATGTGTATTTCTCAGAAGCTCTCTTCTGCCCTTGATAGATGGTCTCATCTACTCTTGTGATTCCAGCCACCATATATATCACAGATCTTGACCTAAAACTTACATCTCTCTCTCCTGAGTCTCTTACAAACTTAACTAATTGCCAACTGAACAACTCTGCCCAAGTATAACATGGACACTTAAAATTAATTATGTGATGTTACTGAACGATTAATTTTACCTTCAATACTTACTTCCACTATTCATCTCTCTACATCATTTAGACCACCACTATTTGTACACTTGTCCAAGTTGGATACTGGGGGAACACTCAAGACTCTGGACTCTGACAACCCTCAGAATGGGAGAAAATAGTTGCAAACGAAGCAACTGACAAGGGATTCATCTCCAAAAAATATAAACATAAATAAATTTGTAAACTATATAAGCAACTCATGCAGATCAATATCAAAAAAAACAACCCAATGAAACAATGGACGGAAGACCTAAACAGACATTTCTCCAAAGATGGCCAACAAACACATGAAAAGATGCTCAACATCACGAATTATGAGAGAAATGCAAATCAACACTACAAGGAGGTATCACCTCACACCGGTCAGAATGGCCATCATCAAAAAATCTACAAACAATAAATGCTGGAGAGGATGTGGAGAAAACGGAACGCTCCTACACTGTTGGTGGGAGTGGAAATTGGTACAGCCACTAGGGAGAGCAGTATGGAGGTTCCTTAAAAAAACTACAAATAGAACTACCATATGACCCAGCAATCCCACTACTGGGCCTATACCCTGAGAAAACCAGAATTCAAAAGGAGTCATGTACCAAAATGTTCATTGCAGCTCTATTTACAATAGCCAGGAGATGGAAACAACCTCAGTGTCCATCGTCAGATGAATGGATAAAGAAGATGTGACACACATATTCAGTGGAATATTACTCAGCCATAAAAAGAAACGAAATTGAGCTATTTGTAATGAGGCGGATGGACCTAGAGTCTGTCATACAGAGTGAAGGAAGTCAGAAAGACAAAGACAAATACCGTATGCTAACACATATATATATATGGAATTTAAGAAAAAAAATGTCATGAAGAACCTAGGGGTAAGACAGGAATAAAGACACAGACCTACTAGAGAATGGACTTGGGGATATGGGGAGGGCGAAGGGTAAGCCATGACAAAGTGAGAGAGTGGCATGGACATATATACACTACCAAACGTAAAATGGATAGCTAGTGGGAAGCAGCCGCATAGCACAGAGAGATCAGCTCGGTGCTTTGTGACCACCTAGAGGGGTGGGATAGGGAGGGTGGGAGGGAGGGAGATGCAAGAGGGAAAGATATAGGAACTTATGTATAACTGATTCACTTTGGTATAAAGCAGAAACTAACACACCATTGTAAAGCCATTATACTCCAATAAAGATGTTACAAAAAGAACACTTGTTTTTTCTTTTGTTTTGTTTTTTGTTTTTTTGTTTTTTACCTTTTAGTTTAAATTTTAGTTCCTGCCCCCAAACATCCATTAAGCCCCCAGGAGAAGGAAAAGGGGATGTGACTAGCAATAGAGAGAAACTTCCTTCACAACAATGGCCATGGCAAGCTTAGGCACTTTTGGTGAAATCTCTCTGGGAAGTACTGGCAGAGGAATAAAAGGCAAACTGACACAGAAGTATTGCCTGGTGTGCATTTCCAGGCTCTGCCTTCTTTCTCATGTCTTGGCGGCAGGTGGAGGAAGAGGAGAAAAGGTTAAACTTTTGTATCAACCGGCAGAATAAGCTTATAACATCCTCTCACTACCTCTGCCTGGGTTCTAGTCTCTGCAGCACTACATAAGCTTTGCCCAAAGTAATGAACAGTTGAAAGTCCAATGTAATACTTCACCAAACAACTTAAAAATGCTTGCACACTGGAAAGGATTCAGTTGCGGAGAACACAAATGGACCCAGAGCAACTTTTGCCAAAAGAGAATATTGTGCTAAATGTACAGCCATCGCTCTTTTCCATATGAAGAAACAGTCAGAAGGATAAAAGAACTTGGTCAAAAATCACACAAGTAAGTAGGACAGAATCTGGTCTGTCTGTCATAAGGGTTGTGTTCTTTAACCACCAGGCTAGCTTTTCCCAAACCTGATTCATGCACAGAATAACTATACACCTCTGTTTGCCTTGAATATTCCCTGTTTATACGTATGCCTGCTGCAGTTTTTAATATTGCCCACTTTGACTCCCCAAAGCAACCAAGAACTCACAATAATTTGGTCACTCTATCCATGGACCACTGTGGTGGGACTGCCCAGGAAGCTTAAAAGTGCAGCCTCCCGAGCCCTACTCCAGATCTAGATAAGTTTTCTTAGGGTTGGCTCAAGAATCCAGGTACAAGTCTTTCTCGGTGCTTTTGTGAGTCTCTCGCTCTCGTAAGTTAATAAACCGTTTATTCCGCCTTCCCCAGATGCCCAGCCAGGTCCTGTTAAGGTAGGAGTCCCCCCGCCACATCACAGGGATGCTCCCAGTCAAGTAATCTCTGGAGCCGTGGAGAATCTGAATGGTCTCATGCTGGCCCACCTGCCATGACAAACCTCCTCCAGAGCATTCCCTTTCACAGTTTACATTCTACCACTCCCAAAGGCAGTCCGCTCCAATGAGGCCTGACTTCGTCTGTCCTAACGTGTACCCGCTGATTCAAGCAGTTTAGGAAGAGAAGGTGCTGTGCTTCTCAACCACGGTGGCCCAACCTCTAAAATGGTAGTCGAAGCAGTCTCTACCTCCTGGGAACAACGCCTCTGCAACAGCCCCATTAAACGAATGTCCCATCTTTGCTTTTTCAGGGTGGGGGTCGGGCAACAGGGAGTCCCCCTCCTAAAGAAGGTTCTCTCTCATTGCCACACTATCAGAGGCTGCCCCAAATGTGCTTGCTTCCTGTGGGCCTGATCAGGCTAAGGGCAGAGTTGTCTCTTTCCTTCTCTGAGGCGGACCAAATCGTCTGAGTAACACCTCTTCACACTGTTGACCATGTTTCTCACGGGGGCTGCTGCTGAGTCTTTATCTCATCCTTTCATGGTGGAGAGACAGAGGATTCTAATGACTTTTACTTCTAGGGGAGAGGGGCCTGGAGTGATTATGTTGTCATTTTGTATTATGTCCTTTTGTCATGAATTTGTTTTCAATTTCATGTTCAAATGGGCCCACCATTCCCACTTTGTGAGGTCATTCAGCACCCGCATTTTGCACCTTTAACATCTCTCTCAGTATCACTTGGAAATGTTTGAAATGGCAGGAGCTTGTCCTCATATTCCTATCAGCTGTAAACCCGGAGCCCCGACATGAACCTAACCATTGAGCAGAACACCTCTCCACTACCTGTGTACCACTGCGAAGGCCCCTTAACCTCTTGGTTTCTTTAAGTCCTCAGTTGTAAAAATTTCAGGGTGCGATGAATTTATATTGGGGGCAGGACAAGGTCGAGAAGAGTGTGTCTTTGCTTTTATTCTTCCAAACTGGAATGTCTTCCCTCTCTTCCCCATGGGTCCAAATCTCACTTGTCCTTCAGGCCCACTGCAAAGGAGCCTTCCCTGATTCCCCTGTCCACACAAATCTCTGCCTCTTAGGCTAAGTGCCATACAACCTAGCTGTCTCTTACCTTAATCTTGCCTCTCAAGCCAATCACAGAATGTGGGTCTCTCTTGCCCTCCTGTGGCCCCTGGGGCTGTGCCAGACCACCAGCACGCCCCACCTGGGGTGTCTACTAGACTACAGCATTGGTGGGGAGGCCCAGCTGTGAGGGGCCAGGCAGAGTACCTCTGCCTCTACCCTGTTCTCCTCCAAAAAACTGCCCCTCCTCCTGAAGCCTGCCCCTCAAGTCACAGGTTCCATATATGACCTCACTGGGTAGTGATGCCCTCACAGGCCTTCTCACAGATTCCACGGTAACAGATTCCATGGTAACTGACAACCAAACAGATTCGTATCTGGTGGAGGACTGGTAGGGAAGTTTCTCTGACTATCAGAGACAATGTCTGACTTCATAGGCTATATATACTCAACCCTGTGCTCTGTTCCCTGGCTGGGCAGTGCAGCAGGTACACCCAGACCGGCCACCTCCACAGGAGGTATGGGATACAATCCACCTCACCTGGCTGGCACATGTTTTTGTGGGGCCTGCCAACTATGTACAACTGAGCACACTCCCACATGTAAGTAATACCAGTGACCTGGGACACCTTCAGGGACCCACAGGGCTCACTGCTGAGGACAAGTGAAAGGTCATCCCTGGACAAGTGTGCAGGACGGTTCTAAGCTTTATAATGTAGCCTTCCCCTTTGGGCTACAGGATGCTTCCATTCAGACCCTTTCCTGAATGGCCTCTTAGCAAAAGACAAGTGCATTTTTGTTGGCAAACGGTAAATGGAGCAGTTTGAGGAACAGGGCCACAATTAGAAGCACACCTTCAAACCCAGGCACCTCTGTGCTGTCATGCAGACATCTCTATCGGTCCTCTCAGACACATCCCATACTGAGTTGCTGAGTACTCGGGGACAGGGTGGTGCCATATTGATGGGAAGACCGGAAGAATGAAGGGGGGGGGTGATGAAGTGCTAATGAGACGGGAGGGCTGAGGAGATGGTGTCCCAGGAGGCTGCGTTGATGTGAGCCTAGACTTGGTACCCAGACCCCGGTTCTGAGTCTCCTGATCACTCTGCCTCAGTATTTAGCCTTGTTCTAATCTAGATAAAAGTACCAGAGGGCTAGAGTTCAGTGTGGTTGAAACAGGCGGTATAACTGGGGCCCAAGAGGGGTTGCCAAGGTGAGAGGGGTTCTTAACAAATTTGTATTAGATTATTTCTTTCCAAAACTTGAAAGACATTTCCATTAAAGCCTCAGAAGTGACAGACTGCAAGAAATGTTTTCTCTGTTGTGGAAGGGAGAGATGGAGAGGATCATGAGTGCAATTTCTTTCGGGTTCTACTGTTTTCCCTGGAAACGGTGAAGAGACTTCCTCATCTGCTGCAGCCGTAGGCGCTAGGGATTGCTTTTGCAGCCAGTGTCCCTTCTCTAGGGACTCATAGAGGTGATGGGCCAAGGCTGTGTTTTGGATGTCAAGTAGATTAAAGGTCTTCAGCCAGAAACTGGGAGAGACATGAGAGGGGGAAATTGTGGCAGGAGACTGTGCACAGCACAAGTGACTGATCAGTTCTGATTTTCTTTGCAGCAGCAGTGGCTCCCGTTTGTCCTCCCACACCCGGGCACTACCATGTCCTCTACCGAGGGTGTGGAGAAACGCAGTTGGGCTGGCATGGGGAGACATACTGCCTGGTTGGTGGCTACCGGGCCTACGGGGATGTTCCTTTGGCCCCACCAGCAAAGGTGGAAGCAGTGAAGCCAGTCCCCAGACGTGCGCCCAAACGAAAGCACTCTTCAGAAAGTTCGGACGAAGAGCTGGGCTGCTCCAGACCCAAAAACCGGCGATTGGAGCATGGTGGACCTGCTCCCTGAAGCAAGAACAGGATGGAGAGTCAAGCAGCATGCACCCTGCCCCGAGGTTCACATGCTCCTTTACTGCCAGCCCTTTCTGTCCCCAGTGGGGTCCCTTACTGCTCAATAAAATGTTTGTGTGTAACACATTTCTAGGGTCGCCAGTGCTCAGACTTAGGTCACTACCCCTGTGCTAGGCACTCCTGCCACCTGGGAAAGGTTCCAAAGGTGGAACAGCTCCAGGGGGTGCCAGGGATCACAGCAAAAACTTGAGAGGCTGGGGATGAAGGAGTTTGGGCACAGTCCCTAAAGCATCTCTGTGGTTGAGCTTCTGTGAGAAGGCACATCCCCAGAGAGAGAGAGAGAGAGAGAGAGAGAGAGAGTGAGTGTGTGTGTGTGTGTGTGTGTGTGTGTGTGTGTGTCTGTGTGTGTGTGTGTGTGTGTGTGTTGAGGAGAGGGGGTCTCTAGAGGAGGCAGCTAGGGGGAGGGCCTGAGGCTGGCAATGGGGAATGGCGTGCAGCCTCTGAGTAAGCACAGGCACTTAAGCCCTTGAGGTTTCTGGGAAAGCTAGAGCCACAAGGGCCACGAGATAAGGCAAGTGTAGCAGCAGAACCCAGGTGCCAGGTCTTTCCTCAGAACCTATACTTCTCCACGAGGCCGGGCCTTCCACGCTGAGGTAGGAGGGATCCTGGCCAGAAGGTCAGCCAGCAGCTCTGGGAGGAAGATTGCTGCGGTGGGGACTCTGCTGCCATGGAAATCACTTCATTTCCTTCCACTCAAATAGCCTGCTGACTGGCTTCCTGCTCTGTTGAGTAAAAGGGTCGCTGACTCTCCCCAGAAGGTCGTTCAGTTCACATCCCCAAAGTCCCTCTATTCAGGCCCTGGGGAGGTGTAGCGACTCCTGAGGGCGCTCTTTCCTGAGGCTGGCTGACAGAAGTGGGGGAGGTTCCTGATAGTTCCCAGGCGCTAGTTGAAGTCCCCAGAGAATGGTCATGCAGGTTGGGGAGTCAAGTAGGTGGAGAGAGAAGGTCGGGGGCAGAGGACCCCTTCCTGAATCCAGAGCTCACATGGTTACCCCCCACCCCCCCATTTCCAGAAACTATCTCTTCCCCCACACAAGCCCTCATGGCCCAGTCCCGGGAAACCGGGAGCCCAGAGCACTTGTGGCCACAGAGGCACTGGCACGCAGCCCTCAGGGTGGGCGGGGCCGGCTGCAGGCAGATGGGGATGAGGTGTGCTCCCGGGAGGCCTCGGGCTGAAGGTGGCCCTCTGAGAGAAGCACCCCAGCTTGGACAGGAAGGTTACAGGCCGGGGAGAGCAACCTAGGGCGCCCCCTCGGAGCAGTGGGAGTGGGAAGAGGGGCAGGGGTGGAGGGAACCCGCGATGGGAGGCGAGTGGGCTCTCCGCAGAGGCCAGCTTAGCCCGCAGGAGCTGCCTGTGAGCAGGGGGCGGGAGGGCACTGCTGCCCTGTGGCTGCTGGGCTTCCCGGATCGCGGCTCTCTGCGAGGGTCCTGTGACTCTGTATCCCCTCCCTCAAACCGCCCCCCTCGCGAGGCCACGACGCTGGGTGCCCTGTGTCGACAGGCAGAACCCCACTGCCCGCCCCTCGCAGACCCGCCTCTGCCCGCCTCGATGGTCCCCGCGCACTCAGCCAGCGGCCTCTGCTGTGTCTGCTGCTCCCGCTGGGTCTGCTGCTGCGGCCGGTTACCCGTGAAGACCACGCCGGGCACCTCCAGAACCCCAAGTCCGCGGGAGCGCACGCGGGCCCTGATGCGGGACTTCCCGCTCGTGGACGGGTGGCTGCAGTGTGTGCCGGCTGCTGGGGGCCGCTGGGGGCCTAGCCTGGCCCCGGGCAGGGCAGGAGGTCCGGAGCATGCAGAGCTAGTGGGGAGGCTCCCTCCCACCACCCCTGGATGTCCTCTCCATCATCTATGGATGCCCTTCCCCTTCTCTGTCATCCCCTCCCTGGTGGGAACCCCTCAGCCCAGGCCTCAGCTGCTCCTAGTATAGTCTGTGTGACAGTGGGAGGTGGGGGACCCACAGGCTGGCCCAGGCCAGGCAATGTGTCCTGCCTCATCCCAAGACCTAAGGAGCCCACCTATTTGCCTTGACCTCCCTCCAGCCACAACGACATGCCCCTGGTCCTGAGGCTGTTTTACCACCACGGGCTACAGGATGTTAATCTGCGCAATTTCAGCCATGGCCAGACCAGCGTGGACAGGCTGAAAAATGATCTCGTGGGTGCCCAGGGACACACAAGGTGCCACCATGGCTGCTGGGGAATGTGGGGCAGTTTGGGGGCCTCAGAGACCACAGGTTAGTCACATTGGAACTAAGTTACCATAGTGACCTAGAAAGTGCCATGCCATGGATGCTGGGGGAACAGGGGTCACAGTGAGCCAACCTGACGGGCATCCAAGTACCACAGAAAAAGCAACGCATTACATGGGACTTCTGGGCACACTGAGTGTTGTGCCAGCTGAGGAGGCTATGAGAAGCCCAAGGAGCTCCAAAGCCCAAACTAAGCCCTTGCCTTCCCTCAGTTCTGGTGAGCCTACGTCCCATGCCGGACCCACGAACGCGATGCTGTGCGCCTCACCCTGGAGCAAGTTCACCTCATCTGCCCCATGTGTGCCTCCTATTCTGAGCTGGAGCTTGTGACCTCAGTTAAAGGTAGCCGGGGGACTTCCCTGGTAGTCCAGAGGTGAAGACTCCACGCTTCCACTGCAGGGGCCTCGGGTTGGATCCCCGGTGGGGGAACTAAGAGCCCTCATGCTGCGTGGCACGGCCAAAAAAACAAAACAAAATGGTAAAGAGACTGGTCGTGGTAGGTGTTAGGGACTTCAGTTAGCTACCCCTGCCTCTGAAAATGATCATCTGACCTACCTGCCCCCAGCTCTCAACAATACCCGGAAGTTGGCTAGCCTCATTGGTGTGGAGGGCGGCCACTCACTGGACAGGAGCCTCTCCATCTTGCGTACCTTCTATGCGCTGGGTGTGCGCTACGTGACACTCACCCACACCTGCAACACGCCCTGGTGAGCACAGTGCAGATGGTAAGGGCCCAGTGAGGCAGGGATCTGCCCAAGATCACGCTGGGGCCCAAAGCAAGTTTATCCCTGGGATCCAGCCCTGAACCTGGGGTTGGGAGGGGAATGGAGGTTTGCAGAACAAGACTGAATCCCCAGAAGGGCCCTCCTACTGCCAGGCACAGCCCAGTTTGGGTCCCTCCTCTTGCATCAGGGAGTTGCAGGTGTAGACGGTTCGACACAACCTCTTTCTACGCTCTTGTAGCCAAGTCATGGCCACCAGTCAGACTGCCTCCTGGCCATCCTGCAGAGCACAGAGCTCAGCAAAGGGTATCCACCCCTTCTACAGCAATGTCAGTCGGCTCACCAGCTTTGGCGAGGTAAGGACCCGGCTTCCATACCCTGCCCCACATGAATGTACAGCCCTGCCTGTTCCCTACAGATAAATACACACAAGATAAATGCAGCCCTCATGCCCTCTCCCCATCCTGTCCCTGCAGAAGGTGGTGGCAGAAATGAACCGCCTGGGCATGATGGTGGACTTGGCCCATGTCTCGGATGCTGCGGCACGGCGAGCCCTCCAAGTGTCACAGGCACCTGTCATCTTCTCCCACTCAGCTGCCCGGGGTATGTGCAAGAACACTCGCAATGTTCCTGATGATATCCTGCAGCTTCTGGTGAGAGACTGCCCTGGCCCTCAAACCTAAAGCAAGAGATTCAAACCAGGAGCCCTTGAACCTGAGCCTCTTCTCCCTCCATTTCCTCAAACGCCAGGTTAAATATCTTCTGCCCCCAAAACCCACGGTCCACAGCCCCTGAACTCTTCAGCCCTAGGTGGGGGTCTAGGTGGTAAGATACTCCTCCAAACCCGGAAACCCAGGGCCAACACACCACCCAGACCAGGGCTGCGGCTCCTCCATTCACACAAACCCAGAGAGGAGATGACTCTGACCTCAAAGCCAGGGCTGAACACCTTCCTCACAGGGGCCGAGAGAGTGAACAGGCAGCTGGCTGTGCTGGGGGCCAAGCTGACTGTCCACGGGTCCGCCCCTGCAGAGGAAGAACGGTGGCATCGTGATGGTGCCCTTGTCCGAGTGGGTGCTGCAGTGCAACCCGTTAGCCAACGT
This sequence comes from Mesoplodon mirus, assembly GCF_964341445.2. NCBI lineage: Eukaryota > Metazoa > Chordata > Mammalia > Artiodactyla > Ziphiidae > Mesoplodon > Mesoplodon mirus. The sequence continues at coordinate 141,597,481 of NC_138978.1, forward strand.
GTCTACTGTGGCAGGCGAGCCTCACCCTGGGCTCTCTGAAAACTCGGATTTGGAGCTGAAGCTGGTCCAAATTTAGGGAGGACTTCAGAAGAGCCCCAGTGGTTTGACCCACCTATTGGCAATAGGTACAGCACCCAAAAACCCAAGAATGGACAGTACACAGCACCTTGGTGCCATGTGGAACTGGAGCCACAGAATCAAAACTGCGATACGGATGGGTATCAGGGAGGCTGTCAGACACTGCTTTATGTCAAACACATAAAGAAAATATCCACTATCAGAACCGTTGGTTGACTGACTTTTTTTCACATCTTTCTGACAAAATTCGTGAAGTTGTGAGTACCACAAGGGTCATTACACTTCTGTTCAAGATGTAATCTCAGGCTCACAATCACTGTTTAGCTTCTGTATATTGCAGTGTACATAAAGGTCTGTATTAGTCTGGTTGGGCTGTTATAGTGAAATACTATAGACTGAACGACTTCCACAGCAGAAATTTATTTTCTCACAGTTCTGGAGGGTGGAAGTCCAAGATTAAGGTACTGAATACCATAAGAATTGGTTTCTGGTGAGAACAATCTTCCTGGCTTGCTGACGGCTGTCTTCTTGCAGTGTCCTCACACGGCCTTTCCTCTACGAGCAGAGGGAGAGAGATCTCTGGAATCTATTCCCCTTCTTATAAGGACACCATCAGTCCCTGTCAGATTATTACCTCACCCTTATGACTTCAGTTAACTTCAGTTACCTCCCTAAAGGACCTATCTCCTATCTTCTACAGTCAACTTAGGAGGGGCTTCAACATATAATTTTTCGGGGGACACAATTCAGTCCATAACAACAACTTAAGATAGCTTTCTCTGATTTTCAGTCTTTCACTAATACCTCCCTCTTTGTCTACGAGTTATTCAAGTTTCCTTAAATTTTTTTTTTAATTTTCTTACATTATCCCTTCCCTTTAAATGCTGTCTTCACTTCTTAATTGGCATTTCTTGCAAATGAAGGCACCTTTCCTCACAATATATTGATTACTCTCCCCACTGTAACACAGCGTCTTCTCCCATGACTTTCCTGAAGTGGTTCCACTTTTGTTCATAAAAGTTTAGCCATCCAATCAGATGCTTTATTTTCAGTTCCCATAGCATTTTGCCTTTGGGAAACAACTGACTCCATTAGATGGTGCTTCTTTTAAAACTACCTTCCTTTATGTTTTATAGCAATCTTATGATTTCTGTTGGCATACCACCTAGCTTCTTTCTGATCATTCTTTTTATTTTTAGTTTTCAGTTGTTTCTCTCCTCACTCCTTAGCGTCAGATACTATATACAGTTGGCCTTCTTCTCATCTCTTATATACTCTCTCTCTTACTCCAGCAGCTTTGTTTACCATTTAATATATTATCTGCCAGGCGCCTTCCATCTGTTACCAACATCTCTCCCTCTTTGTCATTTCAGCCTTCGCTATGCTCTCTGAGCTCTCACAGGCAGATCTATTGAACACAGGAATCTCAGTGGAAAATACGAGTACGTTATTTCTCTACTGAGTAAAGCCCTTACAGATCACATGGTCCTGATCCATCTTGCAGCCACCTCATCTGGACTATTTGACCTCCCATGTCACAATAGCAGAGGACCAGACAAGAGGGACACTGGCTCCTAATGACCTCAGCTCAGAAGTGATACACTTGATTCTGCTTCTTTGCCACTGGCCACAACGAATCAAAGGAAAACAGTTGAACTACAAAGGAGGATGAAAAATGTAGATAAGCACATAGGATATTTGATGAGTGCTATCTCGAGGTGACATCACCTCCCATCAAACTTTTATTTCACAGAGAAAACACAGACTATAAAGCAAAAACACCCCAAACTACCTTCTTCTCTTTACGTCCAAGAAGAGCTTTTCGACATAGTGTATAAATACCTAGTCTCACTTCCTCAGTATCTTCCATTCATTTTCCCACCTCATTGGTATTGTTAAGGTTTTCCTCTTTAGCGATTGTATTTTGGCCCCCTCCCATTAAAAAGCTGCCTCCCTCCCATTAAAAATTACTCTTGCTTGATGCCAAGTAATTCTCTAGTTACCTTTTCTCTCTTCCTAATTTCACAGTGCAGTTTATCAAAACTTGTATTTATTCTCATTGTCTGTATTTTCTTATCTTTATGTACCTCGTGACTCACACAATTTTGCTCTTTTCTTCTTACTTATCTGCACTGGAATTGCATTCACCAACATTTAGTTTGTGATTAAACTGAGTGAATATTGTTTGGTCATTCTGTCACCTTTCAGCAATAGTTGATTTTGTTGATCAAACTTGGCATCTCAGAAAAATCTTTCACCTTCACAACAGTAGCATCTTAACCTGCTACTTCTTCCTCCTGCCTCTGGACATCCTTATCTCTTTCACTGGGCACTCTCACTCTGCCCTCTGCCAAGAGATGTGTATTTCTCAGAAGCTCTCTTCTGCCCTTGATAGATGGTCTCATCTACTCTTGTGATTCCAGCCACCATATATATCACAGATCTTGACCTAAAACTTACATCTCTCTCTCCTGAGTCTCTTACAAACTTAACTAATTGCCAACTGAACAACTCTGCCCAAGTATAACATGGACACTTAAAATTAATTATGTGATGTTACTGAACGATTAATTTTACCTTCAATACTTACTTCCACTATTCATCTCTCTACATCATTTAGACCACCACTATTTGTACACTTGTCCAAGTTGGATACTGGGGGAACACTCAAGACTCTGGACTCTGACAACCCTCAGAATGGGAGAAAATAGTTGCAAACGAAGCAACTGACAAGGGATTCATCTCCAAAAAATATAAACATAAATAAATTTGTAAACTATATAAGCAACTCATGCAGATCAATATCAAAAAAAACAACCCAATGAAACAATGGACGGAAGACCTAAACAGACATTTCTCCAAAGATGGCCAACAAACACATGAAAAGATGCTCAACATCACGAATTATGAGAGAAATGCAAATCAACACTACAAGGAGGTATCACCTCACACCGGTCAGAATGGCCATCATCAAAAAATCTACAAACAATAAATGCTGGAGAGGATGTGGAGAAAACGGAACGCTCCTACACTGTTGGTGGGAGTGGAAATTGGTACAGCCACTAGGGAGAGCAGTATGGAGGTTCCTTAAAAAAACTACAAATAGAACTACCATATGACCCAGCAATCCCACTACTGGGCCTATACCCTGAGAAAACCAGAATTCAAAAGGAGTCATGTACCAAAATGTTCATTGCAGCTCTATTTACAATAGCCAGGAGATGGAAACAACCTCAGTGTCCATCGTCAGATGAATGGATAAAGAAGATGTGACACACATATTCAGTGGAATATTACTCAGCCATAAAAAGAAACGAAATTGAGCTATTTGTAATGAGGCGGATGGACCTAGAGTCTGTCATACAGAGTGAAGGAAGTCAGAAAGACAAAGACAAATACCGTATGCTAACACATATATATATATGGAATTTAAGAAAAAAATGTCATGAAGAACCTAGGGGTAAGACAGGAATAAAGACACAGACCTACTAGAGAATGGACTTGGGGATATGGGGAGGGCGAAGGGTAAGCCATGACAAAGTGAGAGAGTGGCATGGACATATATACACTACCAAACGTAAAATGGATAGCTAGTGGGAAGCAGCCGCATAGCACAGAGAGATCAGCTCGGTGCTTTGTGACCACCTAGAGGGGTGGGATAGGGAGGGTGGGAGTGAGGGAGATGCAAGAGGGAAAGATATAGGAACTTATGTATAACTGATTCACTTTGGTATAAAGCAGAAACTAACACACCATTGTAAAGCCATTATACTCCAATAAAGATGTTACAAAAAGAACACTTGTTTTTTCTTTTGTTTTGTTTTTTGTTTTTTTGTTTTTTACCTTTTAGTTTAAATTTTAGTTCCTGCCCCCAAACATCCATTAAGTCCCCAGGAGAAGGAAAAGGGGATGTGACTAGCAATAGAGAGAAACTTCCTTCACAACAATGGCCATGGCAAGCTTAGGCACTTTTGGTGAAATCTCTCTGGGAAGTACTGGCAGAGGAATAAAAGGCAAACTGACACAGAAGTATTGCCTGGTGTGCATTTCCAGGCTCTGCCTTCTTTCTCATGTCTTGGCGGCAGGTGGAGGAAGAGGAGAAAAGGTTAAACTTTTGTATCAACCGGCAGAATAAGCTTATAACATCCTCTCACTACCTCTGCATGGGTTCTAGTCTCTGCAGCACTACATAAGCTTTGCCCAAAGTAATGAACAGTTGAAAGTCCAATGTAATACTTCACCAAACAACTTAAAAATGCTTGCACACTGGAAAGGATTCAGTTGCGGAGAACACAAATGGACCCAGAGCAACTTTTGCCAAAAGAGAATATTGTGCTAAATGTACAGCCATCGCTCTTTTCCATATGAAGAAACAGTCAGAAGGATAAAAGAACTTGGTCAAAAATCACACAAGTAAGTAGGACAGAATCTGGTCTGTCTGTCATAAGGGTTGTGTTCTTTAACCACCAGGCTAGCTTTTCCCAAACCTGATTCATGCACAGAATAACTATACACCTCTGTTTGCCTTGAATATTCCCTGTTTATACGTATGCCTGCTGCAGTTTTTAATATTGCCCACTTTGACTCCCCAAAGCAACCAAGAACTCACAATAATTTGGTCACTCTATCCATGGACCACTGTGGTGGGACTGCCCAGGAAGCTTAAAAGTGCAGCCTCCCGAGCCCTACTCCAGATCTAGATAAGTTTTCTTAGGGTTGGCTCAAGAATCCAGGTACAAGTCTTTCTCGGTGCTTTTGTGAGTCTCTCGCTCTCGTAAGTTAATAAACCGTTTATTCCGCCTTCCCCAGATGCCCAGCCAGGTCCTGTTAAGGTAGGAGTCCCCCCGCCACATCACAGGGATGCTCCCAGTCAAGTAATCTCTGGAGCCGTGGAGAATCTGAATGGTCTCATGCTGGCCCACCTGCCATGACAAACCTCCTCCAGAGCATTCCCTTTCACAGTTTACATTCTACCACTCCCAAAGGCAGTCCGCTCCAATGAGGCCTGACTTCGTCTGTCCTAACGTGTACCCGCTGATTCAAGCAGTTTAGGAAGAGAAGGTGCTGTGCTTCTCAACCACGGTGGCCCAACCTCTAAAATGGTAGTCGAAGCAGTCTCTACCTCCTGGGAACAACGCCTCTGCAACAGCCCCATTAAACGAATGTCCCATCTTTGCTTTTTCAGGGTGGGGGTCGGGCAACAGGGAGTCCCCCTCCTAAAGAAGGTTCTCTCTCATTGCCACACTATCAGAGGCTGCCCCAAATGTGCTTGCTTCCTGTGGGCCTGATCAGGCTAAGGGCAGAGTTGTCTCTTTCCTTCTCTGAGGCGGACCAAATCGTCTGAGTAACACCTCTTCACACTGTTGACCATGTTTCTCACGGGGGCTGCTGCTGAGTCTTTATCTCATCCTTTCATGGTGGAGAGACAGAGGATTCTAATGACTTTTACTTCTAGGGGAGAGGGGCCTGGAGTGATTATGTTGTCATTTTGTATTATGTCCTTTTGTCATGAATTTGTTTTCAATTTCATGTTCAAATGGGCCCACCATTCCCACTTTGTGAGGTCATTCAGCACCCGCATTTTGCACCTTTAACATCTCTCTCAGTATCACTTGGAAATGTTTGAAATGGCAGGAGCTTGTCCTCATATTCCTATCAGCTGTAAACCCGGAGCCCCGACATGAACCTAACCATTGAGCAGAACACCTCTCCACTACCTGTGTACCACTGCGAAGGCCCCTTAACCTCTTGGTTTCTTTAAGTCCTCAGTTGTAAAAATTTCAGGGTGCGATGAATTTATATTGGGGGCAGGACAAGGTCGAGAAGAGTGTGTCTTTGCTTTTATTCTTCCAAACTGGAATGTCTTCCCTCTCTTCCCCATGGGTCCAAATCTCACTTGTCCTTCAGGCCCACTGCAAAGGAGCCTTCCCTGATTCCCCTGTCCACACAAATCTCTGCCTCTTAGGCTAAGTGCCATACAACCTAGCTGTCTCTTACCTTAATCTTGCCTCTCAAGCCAATCACAGAATGTGGGTCTCTCTTGCCCTCCTGTGGCCCCTGGGGCTGTGCCAGACCACCAGCACGCCCCACCTGGGGTGTCTACTAGACTACAGCATTGGTGGGGAGGCCCAGCTGTGAGGGGCCAGGCAGAGTACCTCTGCCTCTACCCTGTTCTCCTCCAAAAAACTGCCCCTCCTCCTGAAGCCTGCCCCTCAAGTCACAGGTTCCATATATGACCTCACTGGGTAGTGATGCCCTCACAGGCCTTCTCACAGATTCCACGGTAACAGATTCCATGGTAACTGACAACCAAACAGATTCGTATCTGGTGGAGGACTGGTAGGGAAGTTTCTCTGACTATCAGAGACAATGTCTGACTTCATAGGCTATATATACTCAACCCTGTGCTCTGTTCCCTGGCTGGGCAGTGCAGCAGGTACACCCAGACCGGCCACCTCCACAGGAGGTATGGGATACAATCCACCTCACCTGGCTGGCACATGTTTTTGTGGGGCCTGCCAACTATGTACAACTGAGCACACTCCCACATGTAAGTAATACCAGTGACCTGGGACACCTTCAGGGACCCACAGGGCTCACTGCTGAGGACAAGTGAAAGGTCATCCCTGGACAAGTGTGCAGGACGGTTCTAAGCTTTATAATGTAGCCTTCCCCTTTGGGCTACAGGATGCTTCCATTCAGACCCTTTCCTGAATGGCCTCTTAGCAAAAGACAAGTGCATTTTTGTTGGCAAACGGTAAATGGAGCAGTTTGAGGAACAGGGCCACAATTAGAAGCACACCTTCAAACCCAGGCACCTCTGTGCTGTCATGCAGACATCTCTATCGGTCCTCTCAGACACATCCCATACTGAGTTGCTGAGTACTCAGGGACAGGGTGGTGCCATATTGATGGGAAGACCGGAAGAATGAAGGGGGTGGTGATGAAGTGCTAATGAGACGGGAGGGCTGAGGAGATGGTGTCCCAGGAGGCTGCGTTGATGTGAGCCTAGACTTGGTACCCAGACCCCGGTTCTGAGTCTCCTGATCACTCTGCCTCAGTATTTAGCCTTGTTCTAATCTAGATAAAAGTACCAGAGGGCTAGAGTTCAGTGTGGTTGAAACAGGCGGTATAACTGGGGCCCAAGAGGGGTTGCCAAGGTGAGAGGGGTTCTTAACAAATTTGTATTAGATTATTTCTTTCCAAAACTTGAAAGACATTTCCATTAAAGCCTCAGAAGTGACAGACTGCAAGAAATGTTTTCTCTGTTGTGGAAGGGAGAGATGGAGAGGATCATGAGTGCAATTTCTTTCGGGTTCTACTGTTTTCCATGGAAACGGTGAAGAGACTTCCTCATCTGCTGCAGCCGTAGGCGCTAGGGATTGCTTTTGCAGCCAGTGTCCCTTCTCTAGGGACTCATAGAGGTGATGGGCCAAGGCTGTGTTTTGGATGTCAAGTAGATTAAAGGTCTTCAGCCAGAAACTGGGAGAGACATGAGAGGGGGAAATTGTGGCAGGAGACTGTGCACAGCACAAGTGACTGATCAGTTCTGATTTTCTTTGCAGCAGCAGTGGCTCCCGTTTGTCCTCCCACACCCGGGCATTACCATGTCCTCTACCGAGGGTGTGGAGAAACGCAGTTGGGCTGGCATGGGGAGACATACTGCCTGGTTGGTGGCTACCGGGCCTACGGGGATGTTCCTTTGGCCCCACCAGCAAAGGTGGAAGCAGTGAAGCCAGTCCCCAGACGTGCGCCCAAACGAAAGCACTCTTCAGAAAGTTCGGACGAAGAGCTGGGCTGCTCCAGACCCAAAAACCGGCGATTGGAGCATGGTGGACCTGCTCCCTGAAGCAAGAACAGGATGGAGAGTCAAGCAGCATGCACCCTGCCCCGAGGTTCACATGCTCCTTTACTGCCAGCCCTTTCTGTCCCCAGTGGGGTCCCTTACTGCTCAATAAAATGTTTGTGTGTAACACATTTCTAGGGTCGCCAGTGCTCAGACTTAGGTCACTAGCCCTGTGCTAGGCACTCCTGCCACCTGGGAAAGGTTCCAAAGGTGGAACAGCTCCAGGGGGTGCCAGGGATCACAGCAAAAACTTGAGAGGCTGGGGATGAAGGAGTTTGGGCACAGTCCCTAAAGCATCTCTGTGGTTGAGCTTCTGTGAGAAGGCACATCCCCAGAGAGAGAGAGAGAGAGAGAGAGAGAGAGAGAGAGAGTGTTGTGTGTGTGTGTGTGTGTGTGTTGAGGAGAGGGGGTCTCTAGAGGAGGCAGCTAGGGGGAGGGCCTGAGGCTGGCAATGGGGAATGGCGTGCAGCCTCTGAGTAAGCACAGGCACTTAAGCCCTTGAGGTTTCTGGGAAAGCTAGAGCCACAAGGGCCACGAGATAAGGCAAGTGTAGCAGCAGAACCCAGGTGCCAGGTCTTTCCTCAGAACCTATACTTCTCCACGAGGCCGGGCCTTCCACGCTGAGGTAGGAGGGATCCTGGCCAGAAGGTCAGCCAGCAGCTCTGGGAGGAAGATTGCTGCGGTGGGGACTCTGCTGCCATGGAAATCACTTCATTTCCTTCCACTCAAATAGCCTGCTGACTGGCTTCCTGCTCTGTTGAGTAAAAGGGTCGCTGACTCTCCCCAGAAGGTCGTTCAGTTCACATCCCCAAAGTCCCTCTATTCAGGCCCTGGGGAGGTGTAGCGACTCCTGAGGGCGCTCTTTCCTGAGGCTGGCTGACAGAAGTGGGGGAGGTTCCTGATAGTTCCCAGGCGCTAGTTGAAGTCCCCAGAGAATGGTCATGCAGGTTGGGGAGTCAAGTAGGTGGAGAGAGAAGGTCGGGGGCAGAGGACCCCTTCCTGAATCCAGAGCTCACATGGTTACCCCCCACCCCCCCATTTCCAGAAACTATCTCTTCCCCCACACAAGCCCTCATGGCCCAGTCCCGGGAAACCGGGAGCCCAGAGCACTTGTGGCCACAGAGGCACTGGCACGCAGCCCTCAGGGTGGGCGGGGCCGGCTGCAGGCAGATGGGGATGAGGTGTGCTCCCGGGAGGCCTCGGGCTGAAGGTGGCCCTCTGAGAGAAGCACCCCAGCTTGGACAGGAAGGTTACAGGCCGGGGAGAGCAACCTAGGGCGCCCCCTCGGAGCAGTGGGAGTGGGAAGAGGGGCAGGGGTGGAGGGAACCCGCGATGGGAGGCGAGTGGGCTCTCCGCAGAGGCCAGCTTAGCCCGCAGGAGCTGCCTGTGAGCAGGGGGCGGGAGGGCACTGCTGCCCTGTGGCTGCTGGGCTTCCCGGATCGCGGCTCTCTGCGAGGGTCCTGTGACTCTGTATCCCCTCCCTCAAACCGCCCCCCTCGCGAGGCCACGACGCTGGGTGCCCTGTGTCGACAGGCAGAACCCCACTGCCCGCCCCTCGCAGACCCGCCTCTGCCCGCCTCGATGGTCCCCGCGCACTCAGCCAGCGGCCTCTGCTGTGTCTGCTGCTCCCGCTGGGTCTGCTGCTGCGGCCGGTTACCCGTGAAGACCACGCCGGGCACCTCCAGAACCCCAAGTCCGCGGGAGCGCACGCGGGCCCTGATGCGGGACTTCCCGCTCGTGGACGGGTGGCTGCAGTGTGTGCCGGCTGCTGGGGGCCGCTGGGGGCCTAGCCTGGCCCCGGGCAGGGCAGGAGGTCCGGAGCATGCAGAGCTAGTGGGGAGGCTCCCTCCCACCACCCCTGGATGTCCTCTCCATCATCTATGGATGCCCTTCCCCTTCTCTGTCATCCCCTCCCTGGTGGGAACCCCTCAGCCCAGGCCTCAGCTGCTCCTAGTATAGTCTGTGTGACAGTGGGAGGTGGGGGACCCACAGGCTGGCCCAGGCCAGGCAATGTGTCCTGCCTCATCCCAAGACCTAAGGAGCCCACCTATTTGCCTTGACCTCCCTCCAGCCACAACGACATGCCCCTGGTCCTGAGGCTGTTTTACCACCACGGGCTACAGGATGTTAATCTGCGCAATTTCAGCCATGGCCAGACCAGCGTGGACAGGCTGAAAAATGATCTCGTGGGTGCCCAGGGACACACAAGGTGCCACCATGGCTGCTGGGGAATGTGGGGCAGTTTGGGGGCCTCAGAGACCACAGGTTAGTCACATTGGAACTAAGTTACCATAGTGACCTAGAAAGTGCCATGCCATGGATGCTGGGGGAACAGGGGTCACAGTGAGCCAACCTGACGGGCATCCAAGTACCACAGAAAAAGCAACGCATTACATGGGACTTCTGGGCACACTGAGTGTTGTGCCAGCTGAGGAGGCTATGAGAAGCCCAAGGAGCTCCAAAGCCCAAACTAAGCCCTTGCCTTCCCTCAGTTCTGGTGAGCCTACGTCCCATGCCGGACCCACGAACGCGATGCTGTGCGCCTCACCCTGGAGCAAGTTCACCTCATCTGCCCCATGTGTGCCTCCTATTCTGAGCTGGAGCTTGTGACCTCAGTTAAAGGTAGCCGGGGGACTTCCCTGGTAGTCCAGAGGTGAAGACTCCACGCTTCCACTGCAGGGGCCTCGGGTTGGATCCCCGGTGGGGGAACTAAGAGCCCTCATGCTGCGTGGCACGGCCAAAAAAACAAAACAAAATGGTAAAGAGACTGGTCGTGGTAGGTGTTAGGGACTTCAGTTAGCTACCCCTGCCTCTGAAAATGATCATCTGACCTACCTGCCCCCAGCTCTCAACAATACCCGGAAGTTGGCTAGCCTCATTGGTGTGGAGGGCGGCCACTCACTGGACAGGAGCCTCTCCATCTTGCGTACCTTCTATGCGCTGGGTGTGCGCTACGTGACACTCACCCACACCTGCAACACGCCCTGGTGAGCACAGTGCAGATGGTAAGGGCCCAGTGAGGCAGGGATCTGCCCAAGATCACACTGGGGCCCAAAGCAAGTTTATCCCTGGGATCCAGCCCTGAACCTGGGGTTGGGAGGGGAATGGAGGTTTGCAGAACAAGACTGAATCCCCAGAAGGGCCCTCCTACTGCCAGGCACAGCCCAGTTTGGGTCCCTCCTCTTGCATCAGGGAGTTGCAGGTGTAGACGGTTCGACACAACCTCTTTCTACGCTCTTGTAGCCAAGTCATGGCCACCAGTCAGACTGCCTCCTGGCCATCCTGCAGAGCACAGAGCTCAGCAAAGGGTATCCACCCCTTCTACAGCAATGTCAGTCGGCTCACCAGCTTTGGCGAGGTAAGGACCCGGCTTCCATACCCTGCCCCACATGAATGTACAGCCCTGCCTGTTCCCTACAGATAAATACACACAAGATAAATGCAGCCCTCATGCCCTCTCCCCATCCTGTCCCTGCAGAAGGTGGTGGCAGAAATGAACCGCCTGGGCATGATGGTGGACTTGGCCCATGTCTCGGATGCTGCGGCACGGCGAGCCCTCCAAGTGTCACAGGCACCTGTCATCTTCTCCCACTCAGCTGCCCGGGGTATGTGCAAGAACACTCGCAATGTTCCTGATGATATCCTGCAGCTTCTGGTGAGAGACTGCCCTGGCCCTCAAACCTAAAGCAAGAGATTCAAACCAGGAGCCCTTGAACCTGAGCCTCTTCTCCCTCCATTTCCTCAAACGCCAGGTTAAATATCTTCTGCCCCCAAAACCCACGGTCCACAGCCCCTGAACTCTTCAGCCCTAGGTGGGGGTCTAGGTGGTAAGATACTCCTCCAAACCCGGAAACCCAGGGCCAACACACCACCCAGACCAGGGCTGCGGCTCCTCCATTCACACAAACCCAGAGAGGAGATGACTCTGACCTCAAAGCCAGGGCTGAACACCTTCCTCACAGGGGCCGAGAGAGTGAACAGGCAGCTGGCTGTGCTGGGGGCCAAGCTGACTGTCCACGGGTCCGCCCCTGCAGAGGAAGAACGGTGGCATCGTGATGGTGCCCTTGTCCGAGTGGGTGCTGCAGTGCAACCCGTTAGCCAACGTGTCTACTGTGGCAGGCGAGCCTCACCCTGGGCTCTCTGAAAACTCGGATTTGGAGCTGAAGCTGGTCCAAATTTAGGGAGGACTTCAGAAGAGCCCCAGTGGTTTGACCCACCTATTGGCAATAGGTACAGCACCCAAAAACCCAAGAATGGACAGTACACAGCACCTTGGTGCCATGTGGAACTGGAGCCACAGAATCAAAACTGCGATACGGATGGGTATCAGGGAGGCTGTCAGACACTGCTTTATGTCAAACACATAAAGAAAATATCCACTATCAGAACCGTTGGTTGACTGACTTTTTTTCACATCTTTCTGACAAAATTCGTGAAGTTGTGAGTACCACAAGGGTCATTACACTTCTGTTCAAGATGTAATCTCAGGCTCACAATCACTGTTTAGCTTCTGTATATTGCAGTGTACATAAAGGTCTGTATTAGTCTGGTTGGGCTGTTATAGTGAAATACTATAGACTGAACGACTTCCACAGCAGAAATTTATTTTCTCACAGTTCTGGAGGGTGGAAGTCCAAGATTAAGGTACTGAATACCATAAGAATTGGTTTCTGGTGAGAACAATCTTCCTGGCTTGCTGACGGCTGTCTTCTTGCAGTGTCCTCACACGGCCTTTCCTCTACGAGCAGAGGGAGAGAGATCTCTGGAATCTATTCCCCTTCTTATAAGGACACCATCAGTCCCTGTCAGATTATTACCTCACCCTTATGACTTCAGTTAACTTCAGTTACCTCCCTAAAGGACCTATCTCCTATCTTCTACAGTCAACTTAGGAGGGGCTTCAACATATAATTTTTCGGGGGACACAATTCAGTCCATAACAACAACTTAAGATAGCTTTCTCTGATTTTCAGTCTTTCACTAATACCTCCCTCTTTGTCTACGAGTTATTCAAGTTTCCTTAAATTTTTTTTTTAATTTTCTTACATTATCCCTTCCCTTTAAATGCTGTCTTCACTTCTTAATTGGCATTTCTTGCAAATGAAGGCACCTTTCCTCACAATATATTGATTACTCTCCCCACTGTAACACAGCGTCTTCTCCCATGACTTTCCTGAAGCGGTTCCACTTTTGTTCATAAAAGTTTAGCCATCCAATCAGATGCTTTATTTTCAGTTCCCATAGCATTTTGCCTTTGGGAAACAACTGACTCCATTAGATGGTGCTTCTTTTAAAACTACCTTCCTTTATGTTTTATAGCAATCTTATGATTTCTGTTGGCATACCACCTAGCTTCTTTCTGATCATTCTTTTTATTTTTAGTTTTCAGTTGTTTCTCTCCTCACTCCTTAGCGTCAGATACTACATACAGTTGGCCTTCTTCTCATCTCTTATATACTCTCTCTCTTACTCCAGCAGCTTTGTTTACCATTTAATATATTATCTGCCAGGCGCCTTCCATCTGTTACCAACATCTCTCCCTCTTTGTCATTTCAGCCTTCGCTATGCTCTCTGAGCTCTCACAGGCAGATCTATTGAACACAGGAATCTCAGTGGAAAATACGAGTACGTTATTTCTCTACTGAGTAAAGCCCTTACAGATCACATGGTCCTGATCCATCTTGCAGCCACCTCATCTGGACTATTTGACCTCCCATGTCACAATAGCAGAGGACCAGACAAGAGGGACACTGGCTCCTAATGACCTCAGCTCAGAAGTGATACACTTGATTCTGCTTCTTTGCCACTGGCCACAACGAATCAAAGGAAAACAGTTGAACTACAAAGGAGGATGAAAAATGTAGATAAGCACATAGGATATTTGATGAGTGCTATCTCGAGGTGACATCACCTCCCATCAAACTTTTATTTCACAGAGAAAACACAGACTATAAAGCAAAAACACCCCAAACTACCTTCTTCTCTTTACGTCCAAGAAGAGCTTTTCGACATAGTGTATAAATACCTAGTCTCACTTCCTCAGTATCTTCCATTCATTTTCCCACCTCATTGGTATTGTTAAGGTTTTCCTCTTTAGCGATTGTATTTTGGCCCCCTCCCATTAAAAAGCTGCCTCCCTCCCATTAAAAATTACTCTTGCTTGATGCCAAGTAATTCTCTAGTTACCTTTTCTCTCTTCCTAATTTCACAGTGCAGTTTATCAAAACTTGTATTTATTCTCATTGTCTGTATTTTCTTATCTTTATGTACCTCGTGACTCACACAATTTTGCTCTTTTCTTCTTACTTATCTGCACTGGAATTGCATTCACCAACATTTAGTTTGTGATTAAACTGAGTGAATATTGTTTGGTCATTCTGTCACCTTTCAGCAATAGTTGATTTTGTTGATCAAACTTGGCATCTCAGAAAAATCTTTCACCTTCACAACAGTAGCATCTTAACCTGCTACTTCTTCCTCCTGCCTCTGGACATCCTTATCTCTTTCACTGGGCACTCTCACTCTGCCCTCTGCCAAGAGATGTGTATTTCTCAGAAGCTCTCTTCTGCCCTTGATAGATGGTCTCATCTACTCTTGTGATTCCAGCCACCATATATATCACAGATCTTGACCTAAAACTTACATCTCTCTCTCCTGAGTCTCTTACAAACTTAACTAATTGCCAACTGAACAACTCTGCCCAAGTATAACATGGACACTTAAAATTAATTATGTGATGTTACTGAACGATTAATTTTACCTTCAATACTTACTTCCACTATTCATCTCTCTACATCATTTAGACCACCACTATTTGTACACTTGTCCAAGTTGGATACTGGGGGAACACTCAAGACTCTGGACTCTGACAACCCTCAGAATGGGAGAAAATAGTTGCAAACGAAGCAACTGACAAGGGATTCATCTCCAAAAAATATAAACATAAATAAATTTGTAAACTATATAAGCAACTCATGCAGATCAATATCAAAAAAAACAACCCAATGAAACAATGGACGGAAGACCTAAACAGACATTTCTCCAAAGATGGCCAACAAACACGTGAAAAGATGCTCAACATCACGAATTATGAGAGAAATGCAAATCAACACTACAAGGAGGTATCACCTCACACCGGTCAGAATGGCCATCATCAAAAAATCTACAAACAATAAATGCTGGAGAGGATGAGGAGAAAACGGAACGCTCCTACACTGTTGGTGGGAGTGGAAATTGGTACAGCCACTAGGGAGAGCAGTATGGAGGTTCCTTAAAAAAACTACAAATAGAACTACCATATGACCCAGCAATCCCACTACTGGGCCTATACCCTGAGAAAACCAGAATTCAAAAGGAGTCATGTACCAAAATGTTCATTGCAGCTCTATTTACAATAGCCAGGAGATGGAAACAACCTCAGTGTCCATCGTCAGATGAATGGATAAAGAAGATGTGACACACATATTCAGTGGAATATTACTCAGCCATAAAAAGAAACGAAATTGAGCTATTTGTAATGAGGCGGATGGACCTAGAGTCTGTCATACAGAGTGAAGGAAGTCAGAAAGACAAAGACAAATACCGTATGCTAACACATATATATATATGGAATTTAAGAAAAAAAATGTCATGAAGAACCTAGGGGTAAGACAGGAATAAAGACACAGACCTACTAGAGAATGGACTTGGGGATATGGGGAGGGCGAAGGGTAAGCCATGACAAAGTGAGAGAGTGGCATGGACATATATACACTACCAAACGTAAAATGGATAGCTAGTGGGAAGCAGCCGCATAGCACAGAGAGATCAGCTCGGTGCTTTGTGACCACCTAGAGGGGTGGGATAGGGAGGGTGGGAGTGAGGGAGATGCAAGAGGGAAAGATATAGGAACTTATGTATAACTGATTCACTTTGGTATAAAGCAGAAACTAACACACCATTGTAAAGCCATTATACTCCAATAAAGATGTTACAAAAAGAACACTTGTTTTTTCTTTTGTTTTGTTTTTTGTTTTTTTGTTTTTTACCTTTTAGTTTAAATTTTAGTTCCTGCCCCCAAACATCCATTAAGTCCCCAGGAGAAGGAAAAGGGGATGTGACTAGCAATAGAGAGAAACTTCCTTCACAACAATGGCCATGGCAAGCTTAGGCACTTTTGGTGAAATCTCTCTGGGAAGTACTGGCAGAGGAATAAAAGGCAAACTGACACAGAAGTATTGCCTGGTGTGCATTTCCAGGCTCTGCCTTCTTTCTCATGTCTTGGCGGCAGGTGGAGGAAGAGGAGAAAAGGTTAAACTTTTGTATCAACCGGCAGAATAAGCTTATAACATCCTCTCACTACCTCTGCCTGGGTTCTAGTCTCTGCAGCACTACATAAGCTTTGCCCAAAGTAATGAACAGTTGAAAGTCCAATGTAATACTTCACCAAACAACTTAAAAATGCTTGCACACTGGAAAGGATTCAGTTGCGGAGAACACAAATGGACCCAGAGCAACTTTTGCCAAAAGAGAATATTGTGCTAAATGTACAGCCATCGCTCTTTTCCATATGAAGAAACAGTCAGAAGGATAAAAGAACTTGGTCAAAAATCACACAAGTAAGTAGGACAGAATCTGGTCTGTCTGTCATAAGGGTTGTGTTCTTTAACCACCAGGCTAGCTTTTCCCAAACCTGATTCATGCACAGAATAACTATACACCTCTGTTTGCCTTGAATATTCCCTGTTTATACGTATGCCTGCTGCAGTTTTTAATATTGCCCACTTTGACTCCCCAAAGCAACCAAGAACTCACAATAATTTGGTCACTCTATCCATGGACCACTGTGGTGGGACTGCCCAGGAAGCTTAAAAGTGCAGCCTCCCGAGCCCTACTCCAGATCTAGATAAGTTTTCTTAGGGTTGGCTCAAGAATCCAGGTACAAGTCTTTCTCGGTGCTTTTGTGAGTCTCTCGCTCTCGTAAGTTAATAAACCGTTTATTCCGCCTTCCCCAGATGCCCAGCCAGGTCCTGTTAAGGTAGGAGTCCCCCCGCCACATCACAGGGATGCTCCCAGTCAAGTAATCTCTGGAGCCGTGGAGAATCTGAATGGTCTCATGCTGGCCCACCTGCCATGACAAACCTCCTCCAGAGCATTCCCTTTCACAGTTTACATTCTACCACTCCCAAAGGCAGTCCGCTCCAATGAGGCCTGACTTCGTCTGTCCTAACGTGTACCCGCTGATTCAAGCAGTTTAGGAAGAGAAGGTGCTGTGCTTCTCAACCACGGTGGCCCAACCTCTAAAATGGTAGTCGAAGCAGTCTCTACCTCCTGGGAACAACGCCTCTGCAACAGCCCCATTAAACGAATGTCCCATCTTTGCTTTTTCAGGGTGGGGGTCGGGCAACAGGGAGTCCCCCTCCTAAAGAAGGTTCTCTCTCATTGCCACACTATCAGAGGCTGCCCCAAATGTGCTTGCTTCCTGTGGGCCTGATCAGGCTAAGGGCAGAGTTGTCTCTTTCCTTCTCTGAGGCGGACCAAATCGTCTGAGTAACACCTCTTCACACTGTTGACCATGTTTCTCACGGGGGCTGCTGCTGAGTCTTTATCTCATCCTTTCATGGTGGAGAGACAGAGGATTCTAATGACTTTTACTTCTAGGGGAGAGGGGCCTGGAGTGATTATGTTGTCATTTTGTATTATGTCCTTTTGTCATGAATTTGTTTTCAATTTCATGTTCAAATGGGCCCACCATTCCCACTTTGTGAGGTCATTCAGCACCCGCATTTTGCACCTTTAACATCTCTCTCAGTATCACTTGGAAATGTTTGAAATGGCAGGAGCTTGTCCTCATATTCCTATCAGCTGTAAACCCGGAGCCCCGACATGAACCTAACCATTGAGCAGAACACCTCTCCACTACCTGTGTACCACTGCGAAGGCCCCTTAACCTCTTGGTTTCTTTAAGTCCTCAGTTGTAAAAATTTCAGGGTGCGATGAATTTATATTGGGGGCAGGACAAGGTCGAGAAGAGTGTGTCTTTGCTTTTATTCTTCCAAACTGGAATGTCTTCCCTCTCTTCCCCATGGGTCCAAATCTCACTTGTCCTTCAGGCCCACTGCAAAGGAGCCTTCCCTGATTCCCCTGTCCACACAAATCTCTGCCTCTTAGGCTAAGTGCCATACAACCTAGCTGTCTCTTACCTTAATCTTGCCTCTCAAGCCAATCACAGAATGTGGGTCTCTCTTGCCCTCCTGTGGCCCCTGGGGCTGTGCCAGACCACCAGCACGCCCCACCTGGGGTGTCTACTAGACTACGGCATTGGTGGGGAGGCCCAGCTGTGAGGGGCCAGGCAGAGTACCTCTGCCTCTACCCTGTTCTCCTCCAAAAAACTGCCCCTCCTCCTGAAGCCTGCCCCTCAAGTCACAGGTTCCATATATGACCTCACTGGGTAGTGATGCCCTCACAGGCCTTCTCACAGATTCCACGGTAACAGATTCCATGGTAACTGACAACCAAACAGATTCGTATCTGGTGGAGGACTGGTAGGGAAGTTTCTCTGACTATCAGAGACAATGTCTGACTTCATAGGCTATATATACTCAACCCTGTGCTCTGTTCCCTGGCTGGGCAGTGCAGCAGGTACACCCAGACCGGCCACCTCCACAGGAGGTATGGGATACAATCCACCTCACCTGGCTGGCACATGTTTTTGTGGGGCCTGCCAACTATGTACAACTGAGCACACTCCCACATGTAAGTAATACCAGTGACCTGGGACACCTTCAGGGACCCACAGGGCTCACTGCTGAGGACAAGTGAAAGGTCATCCCTGGACAAGTGTGCAGGACGGTTCTAAGCTTTATAATGTAGCCTTCCCCTTTGGGCTACAGGATGCTTCCATTCAGACCCTTTCCTGAATGGCCTCTTAGCAAAAGACAAGTGCATTTTTGTTGGCAAACGGTAAATGGAGCAGTTTGAGGAACAGGGCCACAATTAGAAGCACACCTTCAAACCCAGGCACCTCTGTGCTGTCATGCAGACATCTCTATCGGTCCTCTCAGACACATCCCATACTGAGTTGCTGAGTACTCGGGGACAGGGTGGTGCCATATTGATGGGAAGACCGGAAGAATGAAGGGGGGGGTGATGAAGTGCTAATGAGACGGGAGGGCTGAGGAGATGGTGTCCCAGGAGGCTGCGTTGATGTGAGCCTAGACTTGGTACCCAGACCCCGGTTCTGAGTCTCCTGATCACTCTGCCTCAGTATTCAGCCTTGTTCTAATCTAGATAAAAGTACCAGAGGGCTAGAGTTCAGTGTGGTTGAAACAGGCGGTATAACTGGGGCCCAAGAGGGGTTGCCAAGGTGAGAGGGGTTCTTAACAAATTTGTATTAGATTATTTCTTTCCAAAACTTGAAAGACATTTCCATTAAAGCCTCAGAAGTGACAGACTGCAAGAAATGTTTTCTCTGTTGTGGAAGGGAGAGATGGAGAGGATCATGAGTGCAATTTCTTTCGGGTTCTACTGTTTTCCCTGGAAACGGTGAAGAGACTTCCTCATCTGCTGCAGCCGTAGGCGCTAGGGATTGCTTTTGCAGCCAGTGTCCCTTCTCTAGGGACTCATAGAGGTGATGGGCCAAGGCTGTGTTTTGGATGTCAAGTAGATTAAAGGTCTTCAGCCAGAAACTGGGAGAGACATGAGAGGGGGAAATTGTGGCAGGAGACTGTGCACAGCACAAGTGACTGATCAGTTCTGATTTTCTTTGCAGCAGCAGTGGCTCCCGTTTGTCCTCCCACACCCGGGCATTACCATGTCCTCTACCGAGGGTGTGGAGAAACGCAGTTGGGCTGGCATGGGGAGACATACTGCCTGGTTGGTGGCTACCGGGCCTACGGGGATGTTCCTTTGGCCCCACCAGCAAAGGTGGAAGCAGTGAAGCCAGTCCCCAGACGTGCGCCCAAACGAAAGCACTCTTCAGAAAGTTCGGACGAAGAGCTGGGCTGCTCCAGACCCAAAAACCGGCGATTGGAGCATGGTGGACCTGCTCCCTGAAGCAAGAACAGGATGGAGAGTCAAGCAGCATGCACCCTGCCCCGAGGTTCACATGCTCCTTTACTGCCAGCCCTTTCTGTCCCCAGTGGGGTCCCTTACTGCTCAATAAAATGTTTGTGTGTAACACATTTCTAGGGTCGCCAGTGCTCAGACTTAGGTCACTAGCCCTGTGCTAGGCACTCCTGCCACCTGGGAAAGGTTCCAAAGGTGGAACAGCTCCAGGGGGTGCCAGGGATCACAGCAAAAACTTGAGAGGCTGGGGATGAAGGAGTTTGGGCACAGTCCCTAAAGCATCTCTGTGGTTGAGCTTCTGTGAGAAGGCACATCCCCAGAGAGAGAGAGAGAGAGAGTGTGTGTGTGTGTGTGTGTGTGTGTGTGTGTGTTGAGGAGAGGGGGTCTCTAGAGGAGGCAGCTAGGGGGAGGGCCTGAGGCTGGCAATGGGGAATGGCGTGCAGCCTCTGAGTAAGCACAGGCACTTAAGCCCTTGAGGTTTCTGGGAAAGCTAGAGCCACAAGGGCCACGAGATAAGGCAAGTGTAGCAGCAGAACCCAGGTGCCAGGTCTTTCCTCAGAACCTATACTTCTCCACGAGGCCGGGCCTTCCACGCTGAGGTAGGAGGGATCCTGGCCAGAAGGTCAGCCAGCAGCTCTGGGAGGAAGATTGCTGCGGTGGGGACTCTGCTGCCATGGAAATCACTTCATTTCCTTCCACTCAAATAGCCTGCTGACTGGCTTCCTGCTCTGTTGAGTAAAAGGGTCGCTGACTCTCCCCAGAAGGTCGTTCAGTTCACATCCCCAAAGTCCCTCTATTCAGGCCCTGGGGAGGTGTAGCGACTCCTGAGGGCGCTCTTTCCTGAGGCTGGCTGACAGAAGTGGGGGAGGTTCCTGATAGTTCCCAGGCGCTAGTTGAAGTCCCCAGAGAATGGTCATGCAGGTTGGGGAGTCAAGTAGGTGGAGAGAGAAGGTCGGGGGCAGAGGACCCCTTCCTGAATCCAGAGCTCACATGGTTACCCCCCACCCCCCCATTTCCAGAAACTATCTCTTCCCCCACACAAGCCCTCATGGCCCAGTCCCGGGAAACCGGGAGCCCAGAGCACTTGTGGCCACAGAGGCACTGGCACGCAGCCCTCAGGGTGGGCGGGGCCGGCTGCAGGCAGATGGGGATGAGGTGTGCTCCCGGGAGGCCTCGGGCTGAAGGTGGCCCTCTGAGAGAAGCACCCCAGCTTGGACAGGAAGGTTACAGGCCGGGGAGAGCAACCTAGGGCGCCCCCTCGGAGCAGTGGGAGTGGGAAGAGGGGCAGGGGTGGAGGGAACCCACGATGGGAGGCGAGTGGGCTCTCCGCAGAGGCCAGCTTAGCCCGCAGGAGCTGCCTGTGAGCAGGGGGCGGGAGGGCACTGCTGCCCTGTGGCTGCTGGGCTTCCCGGATCGCGGCTCTCTGCGAGGGTCCTGAGACTCTGTATCCCCTCCCTCAAACCGCCCCCCTCGCGAGGCCGCGACGCTGGGTGCCCTGTGTCGACAGGCAGAACCCCACTGCCCGCCCCTCGCAGACCCGACTCTGCCCGCCTCGATGGTCCCCGCGCACTCAGCCAGCGGCCTCTGTTGTGTCTGCTGCTCCTGCTGGGTCTGCTGCTGCGGCCGGTTACCCGTGAAGACCACGCCGGGCACCTCCAGAACCCCAAGTCCGCGGGAGCGCACGCGGGCCCTGATGCGGGACTTCCCGCTTGTGGACAGGTGGCTGCAGTGTGTGCCGGCTGCTGGGGGCCGCTGGGGGCCTAGCCTGGCCCCGGGCAGGGCAGGAGGTCCGGAGCATGCAGAGCTAGTGGGGAGGCTCCCTCCCACCACCCCTGGATGTCCTCTCCATCATCTATGGATGCCCTTCCCCTTCTCTGTCATCCCCTCCCTGGTGGGAACCCCTCAGCCCAGGCCTCAGCTGCTCCTAGTATAGTCTGTGTGACAGTGGGAGGTGGGGGACCCACAGGCTGGCCCAGGCCAGGCAATGTGTCCTGCCTCATCCCAAGACCTAAGGAGCCCACCTATTTGCCTTGACCTCCCTCCAGCCACAACGACATGCCCCTGGTCCTGAGGCAGTTTTACCACCACGGGCTACAGGATGTTAATCTGCGCAATTTCAGCCATGGCCAGACCAGCGTGGACAGGCTGAAAAATGATCTCGTGGGTGCCCAGATACCAAAGGGACACACAAGGTGCCACCATGGCTGCTGGGGAATGTGGGGCAGTTTGGGGGCCTCAGAGACCACAGGTTAGTCACATTGGAACTAAGTTACCATAGTGACCTAGAAAGTGCCATGCCATGGATGCTGGGGGAACAGGGGTCACAGTGAGCCAACCTGACGGGCATCCAAGTACCACAGAAAAAGCAACGCATTACATGGGACTTCTGGGCACACTGAGTGTTGTGCCAGCTGAGGAGGCTATGAGAAGCCCAAGGAGCTCCAAAGCCCAAACTAAGCCCTTGCCTTCCCTCAGTTCTGGTGAGCCTGCGTCCCATGCCGGACCCACGAACGCGATGCTGTGCGCCTCACCCTGGAGCAAGTTCACCTCATCTGCCCCATGTGTGCCTCCTATTCTGAGCTGGAGCTTGTGACCTCAGTTAAAGGTAGACGGGGGACTTCCTTGGTAGTCCAGAGGTGAAGACTCCACGCTTCCACTGCAGGGACCTCGGGTTGGATCCCCAGTGGGGGAACTAAGAGCCCTCATGCTGCGCGGCACAGGCAAAAAAACAAAACAAAATGGTAAAGAGACTGGTCGTGGTAGGTGTTAGGGACTTCAGTTAGCTACCCCTGCCTCTGAAAATGATCATCTGACCTACCTGCCCCCAGCTCTCAACAATACCCGGAAGTTGGCTAGCCTCATTGGTGTGGAGGGCGGCCACTCACTGGACAGGAGCCTCTCCATCTTGCGTACCTTCTATGCGCTGGGTGTGCGCTACGTGACACTCACCCACACCTGCAACACGCCCTGGTGAGCACAGTGCAGATGGTAAGGGCCCAGTGAGGCAGGGATCTGCCCAAGATCACGCTGGGGCCCAAAGCAAGTTTACCCCTGGGATCCAGCCCTGAACCTGGGGTTGGGAGGGGAATGGAGGTTTGCAGAACAAGACTGAATCCCCAGAAGGGCCCTCCTACTGCCAGGCACAGCCCAGTTTGGGTCCCTCCTCTTGCATCAGGGAGTTGCAGGTCTAGACGGTTCGACAGAACCTCTTTCTACGCTCTTGTAGCCAAGTCATGGCCACCAGTCAGACTGCCTCCTGGCCATCCTGCAGGGCACAGAGCTCAGCAAAGGGTATCCACCCCTTCTACAGCAATGTCAGTCGGCTCACCGGCTTTGGCGAGGTAAGGACCCGGCTTCCATACCCTGCCCCACATGAATGTACAGCCCTGCCTGTTCCCTACAGATAAATACACACAAGATAAATTCAGCCCTCATGCCCTCTCCCCATCCTGTCCCTGCAGAAGGTGGTGGCAGAAATGAACCGCCTGGGCATGATGGTGGACTTGGCCCATGTCTCGGATGCTGCGGCACGGCGAGCCCTCCAAGTGTCACAGGCACCTGTCATCTTCTCCCACTCAGCTGCCCGGGGTATGTGCAAGAACACTCGCAATGTTCCTGATGATATCCTGCAGCTTCTGGTGAGAGACTGCCCTGGCCCTCAAACTTAAGCAAGAGATTCAAACCAGGAGCCCTTGAACCTGAGCCTCTTCTCCCTCCATTTCCTCAAACGCCAGGTTAAATATCTTCTGCCCCCAAAACCCACGGTCCACAGCCCCTGAACTCTTCAGCCCTAGGTGGGGGTCTAGGTGGTAAGATACTCCTCCAAACCCGGAAACCCTGGGCCAACACACCACCCAGACCAGGGCTGCGGCTCCTCCATTCACACAAACCCAGAGAGGAGATGACTCTGACCTCAAAGCCAGGGCTGAACACCTTCCTCACAGGGGCCGAGAGAGTGAACAGGCAGCTGGCTGTGCTGAGGGCCAAGCTGACTGGCCACGGGTCCGCCCCTGCAGAAGAAGAACGGTGGCATCGTGACGGTGCCCTTGTCCGAGTGGGTGCTGCAGTGCAACCCGTTAGCCAACGTGTCTACTGTGGCAGGCGAGCCTCACCCTGGGCTCTCTGAAAACTCGGATTTGGAGCTGAAGCTGGGTCCAAATTTAGGGAGGACTTCAGAAGAGCCCCAGTGGTTTGACCCACCTACTGGTAATAGGTACAGCACCCAAAAACCCAAGAATGGACAGTACACAGCACCTTGGTGCCACGTGGAACTGGAGCCACAGAATCAAAACTGCGATACGGATGGGTATCAGGGAGGCTGTCAGACACTGCTTTATGTCAAACACATAAAGAAAATATCCACTATCAGAACCGTTGGTTGACTGACTTTTTTTCACATCTTTCTGACAAAATTCATGAAGTTGTGAATACCACAAGCGTCATTACACTTCTGTTCAAGATGTAATCTCTGGCTCACAATCATTGTTTAGCTTCTGTATATTGCAGTGTAGAAGGTCTGTATTCGTGTGGTTTGGCTGCTATAGTGAAATACTATAGACTGAACGACTTCCACAGCAGAAATTTATTTTCTCACAGTTCTGGAGGGTGGAAGTCCAAGATTAAGGTACTGAATACCATAAGAATTGGTTTCTGGTGAGAACAATCTTCCTGGCTTGCTGACGGCTGTCTTCTTGCAGTGTCCTCACACGGCCTTTCCTCTACGAGCAGAGGGAGAGAGATCTCTGGAATCTATTCCCCTTCTTATAAGGACACCATCAGTCCCTGTCAGATTATTACCTCACCCTTATGACTTCAGTTAACTTCAGTTACCTCCCTAAAGGACCTATCTCCTATCTTCTACAGTCAACTTAGGAGGGGCTTCAACATATAATTTTTCGGGGGACACAATTCAGTCCATAACAACAACTTAAGATAGCTTTCTCTGATTTTCAGTCTTTCACTAATACCTCCCTCTTTGTCTACGAGTTATTCAAGTTTCCTTAATTTTTTTTTTTAATTTTCTTACATTATCCCTTCCCTTTAAATGCTGTCTTCACTTCTTAATTGGCATTTCTTGCAAATGAAGGCACCTTTCCTCACAATATATTGATTACTCTCCCCACTGTAACACAGCGTCTTCTCCCATGACTTTCCTGAAGTGGTTCCACTTTTGTTCATAAAAGTTTAGCCATCCAATCAGATGCTTTATTTTCAGTTCCCATAGCATTTTGCCTTTGGGAAACAACTGACTCCATTAGATGGTGCTTCTTTTAAAACTACCTTCCTTTATGTTTTATAGCAATCTTATGATTTCTGTTGGCATACCACCTAGCTTCTTTCTGATCATTCTTTTTATTTTTAGTTTTCAGTTGTTACTCTCCTCACTCCTTAGCGTCAGATACTACATACAGTTGGCCTTCTTCTCATCTCTTATATACTCTCTCTCTTACTCCAGCAGCTTTGTTTACCATTTAATATATTATCTGCCAGGCGCCTTCCATCTGTTACCAACATCTCTCCCTCTGTCTTTGTCATTTCAGCCTTCGCTGTGCTCTCTGAGCTCTCACAGGCAGATCTATTGAACACAGGAATCTCAGTGGAAAATACGAGTACGTTATTTCTCTACTGAGTAAAGCCCTTACAGATCACATGGTCCTGATCCATCTTGCAGCCACCTCATCTGGACGATTTGACCTCCCATGTCACAATAGCAGAGGACCAGACAAGAGGGACACTGGCTCCTAATGACCTCAGCTCAGAAGTGATACACTTGATTCTGCTTCTTTGCCACTGGCCACAACGAATCAAAGGAAAACAGTTGAACTACAAAGGAGGATGAAAAATGTAGATAAGCACATAGGATATTTGATGAGTGCTATCTCGAGGTGACATCACTTCCCATCAAACTTTTATTTCACAGAGAAAACACAGACTATAAAGCAAAAACACCCCAAACTACCTTCTTCTCTTTACGTCCAAGAATAGCTTTTCGACATAGTTTATAAATACCTAGTCTCACTTCCTCAGTATCTTCCATTCATTTTCCCACCTCATTGGTATTGTTAAGCTTTTCCTCTTTAGCGATTTTATTTTGGCCCCCTCCCATTAAAAAGCTGCCTCCCTCCCATTAAAAATTACTCTTGTTTGATGCCAAGTAATTCTCTAGTTACCTTTTCTCTCTTCCTAATTTCACAGTGCAGTTTATCAAAACTTGTATTTATTCTCATTGTCTGTATTTTCTTATCTTTATGTACCTCGTGACTCACACAATTTTGCTCTTTTCTTCTTACTTATCCGCACTGGAATTGCATTCACCAACATTTAGTTTGTGATTAAATTGAGTGAATATTGTTTGGTCATTCTGTCACCTTTCAGCAATAGTTGATTTTGTTGATCAAACTTGTCATCTCAGAAAAATCTTTCACCTTAACAACAGTAGCATCTTAACCTGCTACTTCTTCCTCCTGCCTCTGGACATCCTTATCTCTTTCATTGGGCACTCTCACTCTGCCCTCTGCCAAGAGATGTGTATTTCTCAGAAGCTCTCTTCTGCCCTTGATAGATGGTCTCATCTACTCTTGTGATTCCAGCCACCATATATATCACAGATCTTGACCTAAAACTTACATCTCTCTCTCCTGAATCTCTTACAAACTTAACTAATTGCCAACTGAACAACTCTGCCCAAATATAACATGGACACTTAAAATTAATTATGTGATGTTACTGAACGATTAATTTTACCTTCAATACTTATTCATCTTTGTACATCATTTATACCACCACTATTTGTACACTTGTCCAAGTTGGATACTGGGGGAACACTGAAGACTCTGGACTCTGACATCCCTCAGAATGGGAGAAAATTGTTGCA
Source organism: Mesoplodon mirus (assembly GCF_964341445.2). Classification (NCBI taxonomy): domain Eukaryota; kingdom Metazoa; phylum Chordata; class Mammalia; order Artiodactyla; family Ziphiidae; genus Mesoplodon; species Mesoplodon mirus. The sequence goes on from NC_138978.1 coordinate 141,624,324, forward strand.
AACGAAGCAACTGACAAGGGATTCATCTCCAAAAAATATAAACATAAATAAATTTGTAAAATATATAAGCAACTCAAGCAGATCAATATGAAAAAAAAAACAAATACCGTATAATATCACTTATATGTGGATAGGAACCTAGAATTATGGTACAGATGAACTTATTCGCAAAGCAGAAATAGAGACCCAGATGTAGAGAAGAAACACATGGATACCAAGGTGGGGGGAAGGGGGGCTATCAATTTGGAGATTTGGATTGACATATATACACCAGTATGTATAAAATAGATAACTAATGATAAACTATGGTACAGCACAGGGAACGCTACTCAATGCTCTCTGGTGACCTAAATGGTTAGAAATATTAAAAAGAGGAAATATATGTATAGGTATAACTGATTCACTTTGCTGTACAGCAGAAACTACCACAACATTGTAAAGTAACTATACTCTAATAAAAATTAATTTAAAGGAATATTAAAACTCTGGACTCTGTATAATCATCCCTCACCTTCACAATTAATTCAGTAACCAAGTACTCTCTAACCTAAATTCCTACTATCTCTCAATATTGTCTACTTGTATTCAAGCCTCTTGCCACTACTTGGTTCTGAGCTACATTTTCTCTTATTTATGGATCATAAACAGTCTCTTAACTTTTAACAGAATAAATCTTTTAACAGAATAAATATTCATTGAGTACCTACAACACTGGTAAATAAGGACATTGTTCACATGCAGTTTACAATGTAGTAGGGGCAATGAACTATAAAATAGAACTATACCTCTCATAGGTAACTGGACAGCCAAGTTTTATAAGAACACGTAGAAAGGGAATTTAATCTCTAATGGAAGTCATGAAAAGCCAGAGATTCAATGTTTATTTTGAAACTTGTATGATGAGAGTGCATTAACCAAGGATTGAATGAGTAAAGTATGATACAAATTGATGACATTACCTGGAGAAAGTTCAGCAGTAAGAGAAGTCTAACCCTGAAGTCTACTGAGTATTGCTGAAAATTTATGGAAGAAGGAGATGCTAAGTAAGGATAGAGAAAGCAGATGAGGGTGGACTAGTAGGCAAGAGCACAGTGCTTGAAGCCTTTTCCCCAAAATTAAAGAGAAGCTATCAAAGAGCTCTAAGCCGTTGAGTGAAATTTAGGTTGCAATGCAGAGAATAAACAAGACAGAAATAATACTGGAGTCAGGGAAAAAGTGAACTGGGATGTTACATCCGAGTAAGAAATGTAAAAGATATGACAATGGACATAGAGAAGAATGGACATATGTGTGTGTGTGTGTGTGTGTGTATACATATATACACACATATATGTGTGCATATATATGTATGTGTGTATGTATATATATATATATATATATATATATAGTATAATTATGACAACTCTTAGGGATTGCTCCAGAGTTTAAGGGAGGGGAGAAGAGTAAAGAATGACTCTCAGTTTCTTGCTTGGTTAATTGGGTTAAAACAGTTTGCAATAAAAAAGATTTAGCTTAAGTCATTTAATCATTTTAAGTGCATTCTGAATCCTATACAAATAAGTTTGAGAAATTTAAGAAAATTGTGTTTCCTTAAGTTTTGCATATCTTTTGTTATTCCATGTAAATTCCCTTCTTTTTCATATGATTAAAGAAAAGTTACGAAAAAATGAGAGAAATGAGAGAAAATAAGATCTTATGAAAAATTATGAATGATCTTTATCTGTTTTTGTGCTTACTGTAATTTCTTATTGTTTATCTCTCTATATACATATTCTGAGATATCTTCTCAGACCTGCTGAATCAATCTGTGAGGAGTAAGTTTAACTAATCACTCAGATGAACCTAAAATTGGTTCATCTACAGGAATAACCAACATAAGAGAGTAGTCATGGTAGTCTCAAAATTAGAGAAGACTTCCCAATTATTCCCATTATGTCCAAGAGAGAACATAAGCAGGTACTTCAAGTATCCGAACTTCGTATGATTAGATTCTGCAAAAGCATTTTAAATAGGAAAAATACATAGAAGAAAGGTTAAGACAAAACTTCCCCAGGATAAAATGGATCCCATATTTTCACCAGATGCCTTTACTTAGGAAAAAGAAATGTTAAAGAATTGTAACAGTATCCAACCTGGACAACAAAATACAGAAATTTTCACCACTAAGCCTGAGCTCTGTACAACTCTGATTTAGTGTTTTTTCAAGCCTTACACAGCAGTCTCTATTTTTAAAATATTTATAAGTAACCCATTTTGTAGGAAAACACCTAACTTTCATCATAAGAATTATGACACTTTATACTTTTATTCCAGCCTAACTTTTATACTCTATTTTCTACCATTTGGCAACTTATACCTTATGCTCTAGTCAAAACAATCTCCTTTACAATCACTTAAACATATTGTGTTGGTTCTCAAGTCCAGGATGTTCCTTCTGCCTGGTATGCCCCTGACCTTCTCTCCACGTGGAACATTCCTACTGACATTCAAAACCTAATTCCAAACCCCCTCATTGTTGGCATTCTCTTTAATATCCCCTAGCAGGGTTAGTGACTCCAAGTTCTGTTTTACAAAGTTACATTTTTATGATCTATTTATTTAATAGCCTCTCCCTATTTGATTGTAATGAGTTGTTTATGCATCTCTCACACTCTCTTTTGAGTTCCTCTGGCCTTTATTTTTTCTTTTATCTCTTACCCATAAGCACAGTGCTTGCCCCATAGTACGTGCTCAACGTGTTGGCTGAGTGAAAAAAGACACCTTGTAGCTCTAATCATTTGTGAAATGTCATTTAAAATGACATCAGATTACCCTTTGTTTCCTAACTTAATTTCTAGTACTATAGAATGTACACTCAGAACACTGTCAGTGGCCTACAGAAACAGTGTTCTCACTGGACTTCATGCATATAGTCAACCCCCTTATAACTTTCTCTGGCATACAACAGCCAGACATGTTATTAAAAAAAAAAGATGTACCAACCCCTCACGTATTGGAAAACTTCCAGAAGCTCTCCATTCCTTATTGTATCTTTTCTAGATTTTTCAAATATCTCTGTCTTACTTCATCTATTCAGAACTAGCTTTTCTACCTTTCGCTTTCATTTTCAATTTCATTCATATCATTATCTTCACTTACCCATAGAACCTAAGCATATTTCAGTTTCTTATGCAAGTTTCCTCACTAGAGGTCAAAGGGGCAAGGACTATTGTGATAAAATATTAAATAAATAGACGATAGGACTTTGTTCTATTGGTCTGGGAAAATTACTACCTGAAACAAAAGAATTCTGGAAACTGAAGGCGGCAGACCAGTCAGCTTTGTTTACTTCAGACTCAAATCAATGTCTTGTCTTTACCTGAGCTCTGGTTACATTTAGAAAAAAGTACTGTAAATACAGTGAATGAGCAAGGCCACTATCTGAGACGTGTCTGGGTCCTTAGTATAGTAACTGGGGGAATGGTAAGCATTGGTCAATGTTTGCTGATTGATGACTCAATAGATCGGGTTAAGCCTCACCATCAGAATTCCAGATTTTTTAACAAGCTTCTCAGTCTTTTCAACCCAAAGAAAAAACTAAAGAAAACCAGATGACAAGAATTTCAAATTGTAAAATATCCCGATTGTCAAATTTAAATAGGGATATCCTGTGCAATGGAGAGGCTGGCTGGTGCCAATTTCACATTTTGTTCTCTAGTGTCTGGACGAAGCCTGCTCTGCCAGTGAGCTGACAGGTCGAGAGCACTCCAACTTCCGCAGACACCCGAGAACTTTCTATTTTTCATGGTCTTCCTACCTTACCTAAGGGAAGGACTATATTCACAGTGAAAAGAGTTATGATTCATCACCAGTAGAGAGATTCTTCCACTTTCTGGGTGCCCACGTTAAAAGTCTGGTATAGTCAACACTCCCTCTAACATAGATCATGTATTGAAATGAGAAAACTATCACCTAATATGGCCAGAGAGGTGAAGGGACTTGGCCCAGCTGAGCCCAGGAGACACCTCTAATTCAAAACCTCAACCATTAACGTAGTGATTGTGATCAAGGAGACTTACAGCACATAAGAGATTCAAAAAGCGTATTAATCCACCTCCGGCAACACTGCCAGTTTTAAAGAATGATTAACCTTCTCTCCCACTTGATTCAACCTGGCTATGTATTATACCACTCTAAATGCTAGCAGACTCTATGCTTATGGCTTCCATTAGGTAGCACTTAGTATACATGAAAACTTTCTTCAAGAAGCAATTACTTTTGAAACCATAAACATTTAAGTTGGGAAAAGTGAAAAAGAAAGGAGGTGCAAGTAAAGGGAACTAGGAAAAAATAAGAAAATACCCTCAAATATAAACATGTTGATTCAACAATTATTTAATGGGGATTTAAATGATACGAGGTGAGCATTTATTCTGTTTCTGCTTTAAATAAAGCATTCTGTTCTATTTGTTAGGTGTTGTACTTGTTTAGGATCTAATGTCTGTTAAAAACCTCTCGAAAGAGATGTATTCATTCTGGTATCCTAAGCACCTATCTGGATGAAAAGCACAAGCAATGGGAAGTCATGGGGCATAATGGACCTTGCAAAGGCTCTGAAATCCATCTCTTACTTATGGTCTTTGAGACTCAGCCTCCTCCTCTATGTAGTGTTCATAAAACTTAGTGGAGATAGAACACTAGGGACACAGAAGGTCAAAGGAGGTATTTACTACGACTTTCCAAATATCTTCCTTTAGGAAAACAAATATATTTTATTTGCAATGAGGCTTTCTTGTGAATTTTACTCTTCTAAAGAAGAATATTTTTAGTGAACAATTGATTCGTTTGCCTCCCTGTGCTACTTTATTGACAATACTCAGGTAGGGGTGGTTTTCTCTCAAGTAGTTACCTCCATGTGATTTGTATATCAGACCTTCCTAAAAGCATGTTTTCCTGCTCTTTCGTTCCACCCCATCCCAGTTCTACTTAAAATATTGTGATCCTCTATTAAAATGCACAGAACCCTGGGAAAATAAGGAGAAGCAAAATGTTTGTCACTGCCAGCTCTGGTATGCATATATCAGAGGCTAAATTATAACTGATGAAGACAGAAATGGGACCCATATCTGTCTGACTTCAGAAACCAGAAGTGTAGCTACTACAAGCTGATGAATTGGAACTCAGATCAAGGCCTAGAGTGGAGAGGAGTCTTCTGATCAGAAGGGGAAAGTAAACAAAGGGCAGTGTTTAATTATTTAATAATAAGTAAGAGAATGACTAGGGTGTTTTTACAGAACAGGATATAATATTGAAATAAAATCCCCCAAAGTGGCACAGAAACATAATGCAATCCTCTTAAGCTACAACCCTTCCTAAACCAAACCATACCATTCTCTTCACACATCCTGGAAAGTCAAAAGAAAGGGGATACTGATTTGCATCACACTGGCATTAGAAGCAGATCTAGTTTTAATGAAGTTTTACTTCATGGACTGAAGTTTCCCCCAAAAAAGGGTAAGCTTTTTTCTCAAGAAACATCACTGTGTAATAATCAAGGAGCCAGGGATGGTGGTATTAATTGTTCTAAGTACAGGGATTTGTTTTGCAGAAAGAAGTACCAATCAGAAAGAGAACTGACCAATAATTACTTAACAAAACTGCTTCAGAAGTAGATTTCTAAATCTACTTTTAGATTGATAGTTAGAAAAATCTTACTAAGTTTATTCATTTAGAGGAAATCTGGGCAAGCCTCTGAAACCAAGAGGTATTGTATCAAAAGAGATAAGGTCACTAGACACTTATGTAAGAGCTACTTCTTCCTCAAATGGCCACCATATAGTCATTTCTGACTATTACATTACCAAGAAATAACAATGCACCTTTAGGAAACTAGTATGAAAGAAAAACATAATAAAATTTTTTGCAGGTGACTCTTTGATCTCATAGGTGTGTGTTAATTTTCCAAAGTTGGGACTGGATCCTGCCTTTACAAAATGCTCCTTGAAATATCACATTGAAAATCTTCTCTTTTACTCCTTATTGTAAACATTGTATATGTTTTTAAGAAGACCAATAAAAAATATGGACTATGGGGCTTCCCTGGTGGCGCAGTGGTTGAGAGTCCGCCTGCTGATGCAGGGGATATGGGTTCGTGCCCCGGTCCGGGAAGATCCCACATGCCACGGAGCAGCTGGGCCCGTGAGCCAGGGCCGCTGAGACTGCGTGTGCAGAGCCTGTGCTCCACAACGGGAGAGGCCACAGTAGTGAGAGGCCCGCGTACCGCAAAAAAAAAAAAAAAGAAAAAAAAAAAAAAAATATATATATATATATATATAGAGAGAGAGAGAGAGAGAGAGAGAGAGAGAGGGAGGAGAGAGAGAGACTATGAAATTATTTTTCCAGTAGTGAAATTGTGGAGAATACATCTTGCATTTCTACTGTATTCCCGCAGAAAGAGGAAGTTCTTTTCCACAAAGACTCTCATCAATGTTAACTCTGGGAGAGAAGTATTTGTAGTTGTCTCATGCTTTGTGGTGAGAGACTCGCACTTTTTCCCCTGTCTCTATTGTGGGAAACAGGGCACACTTTGGGCTGAGAATTCATACTGTGGTCGGAAAAGAAAGAAACAAAAAATACCCTCATTAACACTGCTCTTTAACAAGTTCAGCAAATGGGCTTCAGGCATTCTAAACAGCAGCAATTAAAAAATAACTTTAGATTTCATACATTTCTTCCAGTAGGATGAAAAGCTGAGGTATGTTAACTTTAATTTTATGGTTTGGGTGAATACCGAGTTCGATTACTCCCTGTCAAAGCAGAAATCGGCCTCTTACAGGGAATAAGTGCTAATTAAGCAAAACAGAGTAAGCATGTTATATGAAGTATATTTGATTCTTTCCTGTGCACTTTGGCTGCACAAGCTCTAACCACACTTTCCGCAGGGACCATCAGTGCTCCCTAAGAATGCCAATGCAGTGATCCGTCCAGTTAGTGGGGTGCAGAGACCAGTCAGAATGCTGATGCTTTCCACAAAGGAGATGGGGCTAGGGAGGCAAATGCAATCAGGGAGTATTAGCTCTGTCTTGTGTGCCTGCTACAAAACCGTGTCCTCTCAAGACTGCTCTATCCCTTCTTTGCTTTATACGTGTATGTGTAAGTTTGTATATGTAAGCTTTACAAGTCTCTCCTAAGAGAAAACTGAAAATGCCCAGGAAAAAGACAAAACTGCTTCAACAGAGAAAGGTCCCTCTGTTCCAGTTGAAGAGGATATAGAGTTAATAACAGGAAATATCCATCCCCTGAAACTGTATGAAACATGGATGCTTCCACAAGTTACTCAAGGTCTCACTGACCAGGCTATAAGTAATTTTAAATATTATTTCTTATGATTATGGTTGATAAAAAGTCTCAGTGGTATGCTAAAAATCTTTAACACTTGTTGACCTTTTTTCCTGATAGCTTTCCTCCTCCCAGGCTCCAGCCAACAGTAGCAGTAACAGATATCCAGATCTTAAGAGAACAGAAGTATAATGGTGCACTGAATATGGAAAGGAAGAACCAGTAATGGTTCCTATACATTCATAACGCGAATCAGCATCAAACTAAGCTTCCCCAAGAAGAAGCTGACAGCAAATAGTTTCTCCTCTTAATGAATTGAGGAAACAACTTTGAAGTTATCTGTAGCCACCGCTTCTGAAGCGACCAGTAGCTTTGCAACTATTAGTTTACTTGTATTAGATTAATTTATATTAGAGTTTATTTAATGCAATTGCTCACAAATTTTAAACCATTTTGTAGAGTAGTGTTCTGTATCTGTTTAAATGAAATGCTTTCCTAAGCTCAAAATCAGTGTTTTTATGTTGTGTAAATTATGAAATTACTGTGGAATATCTGGTAAACTTGATAGGAAACCCCAGATGTCAGCACTTTGCTGGGCAAGATTTAAAGTGGCCCACACCATTAGCCCTCATCAGGAGCAGTAGCAGTGGGCTAAGTCATAAGGGCACGCCCGTCCATTACACTCACCCAGGATACTGTGAGTGAGAAACAAAGGGCAGTCAGACAGGGACCTCTATGCTCAGATTCCACTGCCAAGAAATGGCCTAAGTCAGCTCTTGTTGTTGAAGAAAATAACCCTTTAGGAATCAGACTGAATCCTATTTTAAGTTTTAGAGGAAGAAGGATACTATTTAAACATTGATGAAATGTGCCTCTCTTTTTTTATCAGCATAGAAATTTATGTGAATTCAAAAGAACATGGTTATATTTAGCATAGTGTAATAATTATCTAAAGTACATATCATCGTTGGCTCTGAAACAGTTCTAAAGATGTCATTCTTTTGAAGTCAAAAAATATGCAGTAAAAATGGACAAGGAGGCAAAAATATGAAAAAAACAAGTTTGCTGAGTATGGGAAGTTGTTACAAGAGGGGCACAACAAGATAATGTAACAGAGTCCAAATTACATAACATGCAGCAAGGAGTTGTCTTGCTTTAACAACTCCTAGAAAATAAACCAGTGATCTCAATGCAAGAATATCACCACTGGGTTATTTAACAGGACAAATTTTCTGAGGGACACAGGTAGTAATTCACTATACTTCCCCTTTCTCTGATATCTTTTCTCACACCAATTTCTTTTCTTTCCTCGAGGATAGATTTTATCCTGTTGAAAACAATTTTGGTTTTATTTGTAAAGTGGAGTAAATAATATCCTGAGTGAAGTAGGCAGCGTTTTAGCTGAAGATGCTCAGGAATCAAACTTTTGAAAAAGGCCAATCAGCTAGCTAGCTAGCAGTTACCATCAGTGGCTTGCAGAAAAAAAAATTACAGATGATATGTTTGCTAAATAGATAAAAAGAATAAGCAGTTTAGAATGGGTGAAAAATCCCAGGATCTATTGTGACCTAGACCAGAGGTCCCTAACCTTTTTGGAACCAGGGACCGGTTTCCTGGAAGCAAATTTTTCCAGGGAGGGGGGTCGGAGTGTGTGAGGTTCAGGCGGTAATGTGAGCCATAGGGAGCAGCAGATGAAGCTTAGTTGGCTTGCTTGCGACTCACCTCCTGCTGTGCAGCCCGGTTCCTAAGAGGCTGTGGACTGGTACCCGTCCAAGGCCAAGGGGTTGGGAACCCCTGACCTACACACTCAAAAGCAGACAGTTGACCTTTGATTAAGCCCATTTTCCTGTGGAGTGAGCCATAAGGGGCTCCAAGACACAGTTTGGTTTCAATGTTTCAGTGTTCACAGCCAGAGGGCAAACTCAGAATGTCTCCTCCTCTTGCAAAAACTGAACCACGGATGAGAAGTCTTTTTTTTTTGAGTAGCCCTTCACGCACAACATCCCTGCAGATCTGATGGGCTTGACTGCCCAGAAGGACTGGGCTCTTCGTGCTGGTAGCAGAGTCTCATGCTAATCCCAGATCCTTAGCCATGAGTGTTGCTCCGAATCCACCCTGATAGTAATTAGCCGAGGGAACTCCATCCATCACCCCAGGTACAGGATTATAAGTGTCACTTGACCAACATTGTCCTGAGCTCGTATTTAGGATTTTAGCCAAGAGTTTTGGGTCAAACCCTAACCTGAGTCCCAGATTCATAGCTTCAGCAGTTCCAATCCTACTAATAGCTAACAGCAAGTTTTTGCAGATCTTCAAAGCCTGGCCAGTCCCAACAGCTCCACGATGCACCACATGGGAGCCCATGCACCACAGCAGCTCAACCCCTCCCATCCTAAGTGTGAGGTGGCCAGATCGAGCCATTCCCACACTACCAGAAACAGGGGCATCCGTGAAAACCGCTCCCATTTTCTCAACTTCTTTGGCCAATTCTCTGAAAACCATAGGATCAACAGTACTGGAATCCATTAATAGTGAGTCTTTCTTCACTTTTTTTCGAATTCCATTTGCTCCACAATAAGCTTCTAGTGCATTGATGCATTGTAATAATTCTGTCACCTTTTTCGGCTACATCCCCTGCAGAAGACACTACCGGGTTCATCTGCATCTAGAAGCTCTTTGCATGAATCAGGGAACACATCAACAACAGTGAGTGGCTAGCCACGTTTCATGAGCTCTTTTGCCACTGGACTCCCCACGTTGCCTACTCCAATGAATCCAACTGGAGTCTTGGAAGCTACTGACCTAGAACACAGTGCTGCAAGGCTGGCCACCACTGGCTGCTGCAGACGACTCCCTGTACCGGAGGCTGGAGGTGGCTCCACGGAGACGGAAGGAGGCTGCCACGCTGCCCGCGCCCCTCCTTCCCACGGTGACCTCCTCGACTCCTGGCTCACCCACTGGCTGCTATAGGGTGCGTGATGCGGAAGGCTGGCTCAGCTGTGGCGATTCTTAATACCTCTTTGGTACTAGGTTACACATACAATTTCACCTAGTGAGCGATTTAACAGAAGGAATTTTTTTCTACGGCATTTTTGTGGCACAGCAGATAGAAGCGAGGTCACTATTTCTTTGAAAAACTGAATTAAAAATTTATAGAAAGTCATGATTCATTCTATAAATATGCTGAGTCAAAGAAACGTGAAAATTGATGCGATGGAGGAAGAGCGCTAGACTTCCCTGATGCTCAACTGGCACCTTTCTTCTGGTGTCAGAACATGGTTGTGTAACTCCTTTAATCCCAGTGGATTTTCCAAAAATTCCAGAATCTTCAGATTTTGGTAGCCCCTGTTTACTGCCTTTGCCCCCCCATGCCAAACCCCACCCCACCCCGCACACATTTATTTTTGACCAGTTGTCCTCCGGGGTGTTTTTCTTTATATAGTTATTGCAGCAGTTTGTTAGACTACTGACCCCCAGGGCAAATGCCCCTCCCCCCCGTTTTCTCACCCTGTGTAGTTTTGTTCACCTTGACCTGGGCTTGGTCACGTGACTTGCTTTGGCCCAGTGGCATATCAAGAGCTGAAGCTTGGAGAGTACTCGTGCTTTAGGGCTTGTCCTCATGGAAACCTGACATGTTAGGAAGCCTGGCTAACCTAGTGGAGACTAGGCACAGGCCACAGCCAGCATCAATGGCCAGATATGTGAAAGCAACCAGCCCCAGTCCAGCAACCAAATGATGGCAGCCTCAGTAGTCACCTCAGGTGAAAGCAAGATAGAACCACCCAGGAGATCCCAGCCCATTCTGCTGATTCACAAATTGTGAGGAGATAAAGTGCCTGCTGTTTTAAACCACCAAGCTTAGGAGTAGTTCATCACACAGGAAGAGATATAACTATCTTCACTGTTGGATTATCTTCCCATTTTATACCATGTTTCCCCTTAAATGACTGTTCCTTTATCCAAGATTCTAGAAAAGAAATAACAACTGATGAGGCTGATAGAGCCTTAACATTTTTTATAAGTTTTGTAAACTCTTAAAATAACTAGGTTAATAAAATCAATATTTATTTGATCACAAAATTATTTTCTTCAGTTGCCTTAAGAAGTAATGCAGAATTGTACTAAGTTTATACATTTGGAGGCTCTAAAAATGTGTTATTCCTTGGATTCAAGTCCTAGTGTACTTTATGTGGGCATTCACGTTTGCAAAATGATTCCAGGAAAGTTGCGATTTCATTTTACAACTTTGGCCTAAGGAGTCTTATGATATTTTACCTGAGAAAAAGAACACATTAATTCCACTTTCAGCTATTAATCCCATGGCTTCCTGTATTTTCTAAATTCCCTATCAGTGAAGAAGACTATGTATAGCGTACAAGACTGTCATGATTAGGAGGAAGGCAGTACAGAAAGAGCCCATCAAATTAGGCATTGCCCAGTCATGTCAGTATACTAACGTGGCGAGCCACAGGAAGCTTGAAGCCTGGAAAAAAAGACAGATACAATGTAATGATTATCCTAAGGATCCGGATAATGATTCCTATGATTTTGTTTTAAATATTAATGGCAGAGGATTCTGGGGAAATGGTGGTGGCTACAGAGAAGATTTTTATCCCTGAATATACCACCCCTCCCCTAAATACACAACCCCCCACCCCCACAAAGAAGAAAGAAAAGCATCTAGAATAGCAAGATCAAAAACCCACAGACAACATCTACAACAAGGTGTCCACATGAACTGCAACATACAGCCAGGTAGGAACAAATCAACAACAGGAAAAAGACCTACATATGTGTATCCCAAGGTGTGTGGGAGGAAGACGAGGGAAGGACTCTCTCTCTCTTTCAGGAGAGCCAAAGGTTACTATGGTTCAAGAACTCAGTGAGATTGAAAAACTCACTGAGAACAGCGGCAGAAACCGGGAGTGAATGTTGCAGGCTCCACTTTGCAGCTGAGTGCAAGAACTCTGAAATGTTCTGAGGATGCCAAGTGTTCTGGGGTCTGTGAAACCTTGACACCTATCAAACCAAAGCACCATTCCAGAACAAATCCCCATACTCAACAAGGACAGGAAAGAGGAGGCCTGGGTAAATGGGCATAGGAGGGCCGAGGAGGAAGATTTTAGAAATTTTAAGGTCATTTTTTAAAATTATGTTGTGGGGCTTCCCTGGTGGCGCAGTGGTTGAGAGTCCACCTGCCGATGTAGGGGATATGGGTTCGTGCCCCGGTCTGGGAAGATCCCACATGCCGCGGAGCGGCTGGGTCCTTGCGCCATGGCCGCTGAGCCTGCGCATCCGGAGCCTGTGCTCCGCAACGGGAGAGGTCACAGCAGTGAGAAGCCCGCGTACCGCAAAAAATAAATAAATAAATAAATAAATAAATAAATAAATAAATAAATAAATAAATAAAATTATGTTGTGAAAATAATAGAAGATAGTGAGCCCTGGAGTTCTGAAGCTAGAAATTATATTCTGATCTATGTTTCCCTCCTAAAGTGGAAACTTATTTCATTTAAAAATGAGTGACAGAAGAGTATTCCATTCACATCCTGCAGAAAATCAGTGAGAAAAAAAAGAGAAAAGAAGGGTGAAAAGAAAGTTCCAGCAAATCCTGAAAACGTGACAGAAAGACACGTCCACAGAACAAATGAAATTTATTGCCTGATATTGCGGAAAAAGTAAAAGAAATTTTCAAAGGAATAGAAACTGGTTTTAAGAAAAACATAAAAGAAATTAGAAAAATTCAGAAATGAAGTGATTGGAGAATAGCAAGATTTGAAAAGGTGAAAAATTCAGTAAGTAATTTGTTTAAAAAAATCATGTCTCGAGAGAAGGTTAAACTAGAAGGAACACAAGTTTGAATAAACACAGTGGATAATGTCTCCTTGGAGAAACAGCTGATTTCAAATCCAGCATAACAAACGAACAAGATGTTCCTGTTACATCTTGTCATACAAGACAGCTGGGAAGACTTCAAAGACTACTGTGGTTGTGTGGAAAGGACTCAGGAGCCAACTTGAACAGGATCCGTGAACCTAAGAGGGGACAATCTCTGCATCGATATTTATAACAACCTCACTGAAAACAACAACAAAGAAAGAAAATACCTCATTAGTCATCTTTGGAAGAGTCAACCTTTCTCTCTCTTGTTTTTTCTTTTTTTGTAAAACTGGTAAATAAAATAAAAGAAACATTTATTCTTCCTTTCCTAATTAAACTGTAACTCAGGGCAACCAAGTAGTTGATGAAATAATGTTCTAGCTAGTAAATGAATAATCATCTAGTTAGTAGAGTATCACCATTTGGTACCCTTAATAAATTAATGGATCTAGACATTGATCATTAATGGCTGCAACGTCACAGTCAGACAGACACTTTATAGTTCCTTTTGGAATTCATCAATATTATCTATGAAGTAAACTTGACAAAAAAATCACACCTGAATTATGTCAGTGCTCTAGATCTATCTACCAACTGACAGTAAATACATGGGCCAAAGGAGCATGATAAATATATAAGCAGAAAGGGGATGCAATCAGCATAATCCAGACAGTTGGGAACCCTACTGGATGAATGCTTTGAATTCAAGGACAAATACTTGCAAGAAAAATGAGCAAATTGAGTTCTTTTAAACCTATACTTTAAAAGAAATTGTGTTTGGATCAGCAATCAAATAAATAATGGTTATTAAAATAAAAATACATTTATAGGACAATCAAGGAAACATGAACTGACTGGCTATTTGTTGATATTAAGGAATCATTATTATTTGCGGATGTGTGATAATGACATAGTTGAGCTTAAAAAGGGCAGTTCTTGCATTTTAGAAATATGGATACTGACGTTTTCACTGAGAAAAAGAAATCTGGGATTTGCTTTAAAATTGCTGGGGATGATGGTGGTAGTAGTAAGAGAGGGTGTAGAGAAAATCTATTGGCCTGAAATGGACATTTGATGAGAACAATTGAGGAAAGTTTCTACTTCTTTATTTTTACTTCTGTAGATGTTTGAAATTTTCCATACTAAAACATGTTTTATAAATGTAGATGGCTTGCAATGTGCTCTTCTGAGCTCTCAGAAGGCAAAAAGCCATTCTTAAATTAGGAGCTTTCTTCTCTAGCCAAGAATTCTAATGATAATTTTGTCCCAACTGGCCAGTGCACTCAGATTGCTCTGAGATCTGTTGGTGGAAAAAAAAATCAGCACAAACAATAAAGAGGCTCTTTAGTCTTAGAAGAAAACAACAAAGAGTAAAGGCTGCTGCTAGGTCTAGGGCAGTAGTGTAGTATCAGTATAAGACAAAATATCAGTTTCTTCCAAAATCCACTTGTTACTACTGTGTATACTTTTGCAGCAAAATATCTTTTCTACATTGTCAGCATTAAAGTAAATTTACTATTTAGGTAGCATTTAAATTATCATATACTCAAAGCCTAGAAAGAATCCCCTAGGCTGAAATGACATTAAATCTTATTTTGGCCATTGTAGTGTATTCTCCAGTCCTACTTGCTTTGTCTATAACTGTCCTGAAAAGGTGTGAGGAGATCTGCCAATATTAATGCCAGGATTCAAAATGAGTTCTTTGTAGCTTGCTTCCTTCAGGATCTTCTGCCCTCAGACCCATGTATTTACTTAATGCCTCAGATTATTGTATATGTCACATCTTTCCAACTAGAAGACAAGCTCCTTTAAGGGCAGTGACTAGTCTCATCAACATCGAATTTACTCCAACACCAGTGCTTTCAAAATGTGTGTTGCTTAGTATATGTCTGACCGTAAGAAGTTACAGAAACAATTCTACTCTAACTAAATAATAATGATACTGCTGCTACTATTTCTACTACTGCTGCTAATAAAATGTATGAAATAGAGTATAAATGGGAAAATAAAGATCACACTGGAAATCCCAGACTATAAAATGAATGGTCCCAAAGCCACTGGCCAATCCATCGACTGTAAAGAGTTACTTGTGAATTGGTCAACATTTAAATGCATAATTGAGAGAAGGGTTAAAACAAATTTTATTACCAAAAAACACAATTTTTATACCTACAATTTTTGAGCTCAACTAACCTGTAGTTTTAACAGAAATAGAGGAGATTCAAAGTATTCATTCAGTTTCCTAAGTGATCCATTCCCTATCTTTCCTTATGAAACAATCAGTTATAACTCTAATAATTTGTCAAGGATTCACCAATCTCTACTTCCTTTATTTTCCAAGGTTTGGTATCATTACAAAATCAAGTCCTTTGGCGGAATTTAATAGTTTCAAAATCCCTCATCAATATTATTCACTGGGATAAAATAATATGAAAATTTAACAAACACTGACTATGTGCTGAGAAATGATCCTTCAGTGATTCACTCAAGGTGGAGACTAGCATTCAGGCTACACCTGAGGTAGAATTTGAATTCCAAAGTGGACCTTTAAACCACAGCTCATCTTCTCTTTTTAAAACCATCAGAAATAAGCCTGTTGCCTGACCTTTGAGATTCGCAAAGAGACCATATTTAGATCTTTTGTCTCTTTTAACTTCCCTAGTCCCCTTCTCTACTTTCAGAATAATGATTCCCAGATAAGTACAATGAGTTCAAACAGTGTGGTTAAAGGGGTAATTAGTCTGCTCTGCAGCCAAGTTACTCACAGAATAAATAAATTGGCTTTCACAGTTGTTAGTTTCTTCCTGGGCTTTGTTTAGAGGGGTCTCAGCTCAAGCAAGCAGCCTGAAATAACTCTGTGGAAATCTAATGGCATATATGTAAAATATGTCTATGAAACCTTTTATTCAATCTTAGGTGCATAATTTTACTACTTCTTTAGGCCTGGAAAAGGATATTCAGCTACAAAAGGACGGAAAAGAAAATGTGTATAATACCTCATGCCCTCCTCACTCCCTAGAAACTTATTTTACCCGTTTCATCAGAAAATGATGTATACTGTAAGAAACATTTTTAAAATTATTTGATCAAATATTTAAGTGCACTAAGTCTCTGTATTTATTAAAGCAAATATAGTTACCTTTCTGTCCCTTTCTAAAAAAAAGCAAAAGATACAGTTCTTTTTTCTTAAGACTCAGGGTTTATGGATATTAATTATTACACTATATTGACACCCAGACATGTTTATAGGAGGCTTTTGAGACATACAGAGCTATTTATTCCCATACCAAATGGCACTTCTTTTTCCTCTGCCTTCTGCTTGTATTTTTTCTGTTGCGATTATATCCTACTGAGGCTGCTACATGTCTTTGTTTGATCTGAGATTCTAAAGGAAAGACTGTATAGTCTCCTTTTTACAGAATAATAATGGGTTTTATGACTGTGTGCCTTCAGAAGCCTCTTTTTCCACTCATTCTCATTTCATATCTATGGTGAGGTGTCTAAAACAGATAAGTTAGTTCTGAACTGGTGATATATAAATCAATTATTATTTGATTCATATTCAAAGCAGCTCCTCCTAAAATAGCGGCCTTCCTGCCTGTGGGATGTAGTCTAACCTACTGCCTGGATCTACACCCACCAACATCCATATTTTGTCTATTGTTACCTTGGACACTTGTAGGAACTGAGTTTCTGTTTCTATAGTGTCCATTGACAGACAAATGAATAAAGAAAATATGGCACATACGTAGAATGGAATGTTATTCAGCCTTAAAAAATAAGGGAATCTTGCCATTTGCAACAACTTGGATGAACCTTGAGGGCATTATGCTAAGTGAAATACGTCAGAGAGAGAAAGACAAACACTGCATAATCTCACTTTTACGTGTAATCTAAAAACGCTGCTCTCACAGAAACCGAGTAGAATGGTGGCCGTCAAGGGCTGGGGAGTGGAGGAAATGGGGAGTTGTTGGTCAAAGGGTATAACCTTCCAGTTATAAGATGAATAAATCCTGGGAGTCTGATGTACAGCATGGTGACTTTAGTTAACAACACTCTATTGCATACTCAAAAGTTTCTGAGATAGTAGATCTTACATGTTCTCATCGCACACACACACACACACACAAAAGGTAATTAATTGTGTAAGGTCATGGATGTGTTAACTAACCTTATTGTGGCAATCACTTTGCAATATATATCAAATGTATCAAATTATGATGTTGTACACCTTAAACTTATACAGTGTTATATGTCAATTACATCTCAATAAAACTGGAAAGAAGAAAAAGATTCACATGGAGAAGGGTGAGGCTGGTAGAAAAAAGCCACTGCCTTGAGCAGTACCGAGGTGGGCGGAAAGCCATGGGCCTCTATTAGCACTGCTGGGAAGGCTCTGTTCCCACGTGTGGGGAGGGGGTAGGACAGCACAGCTGTGATCCTTATTGCAGACCCTAGGCAGCCTCAGGCAACTTTTCAAAGTTGGATGCTGAAAACCAATACATGAAATTATAAGGAAGAATTACATAAATGCCTTTATTCTACTTCTGGTCCTCTTGGCAACTTTTTCCATCTAAAAGCTGCACCCTGCAGTTCTCAAAGCAGGAACATTAACATGGATCAGAAGTTTCCAAACTTTTCATCATCAACCCCTGCACCAAAAGAAAAGTTGAAATTTTATGACCCCTAGTATATGAAGTATCTTGTGTGTTTTTAATATTTATCAAGAGAACATTTAACAGTTACCTACTATGTGCCAAGAGAAAATAAAAATAAGACACAGACTTTCAATGCAGACTTTGTTCCGGTATTATTCTTCATTTTGACTTCAGTATAAGAACTATTGAGCTATTTGCTGTCCCAGTAAGGGGATAAGCAGACGATTACAGAATCCTGTGATCTCTTCCCAAGTTTGCAACTATAGGGTTGGTCCTAGAATTGCTCAGTAACTTTGTATTTTGATTTAAGGGGAAACTAAAAGACCTTCCTGTCCCAAAGTAACTCTGCTTTGTGGAGACTGGAGGTGCCGTGCAATTGACTCAAGATACTGTTTATTTGTTTAAACAGTTCAATGAGTAGTTTCGATTTAACAAGTGAGCATAAATTTTCACAACAGTACCTACCCCATGACATAGCTCAGACGAAAACTCTGAGGGAAAGGAAAACTATATGGGCAAAAAGTCCAGGTTCCATCCACTGTACATGGGATATTGATAGGCTTGTAAAACTTACAGAGGTACCTGGAGGTACCCAGGAGCCCTGGGTATTCAGTATACAGATCAGCAAAGGATGGTGGAAAATAAGACGACACCAGGTCAGGGGACAAATTAAGCAGGTGAAGCTGGTCCTTTATACTCTTTTCCCTTCTGATACACCACTGCTCTGTCATGTCCAGAATATGTTCTGTATCCTCAGTAGACCTACACACACACACACACACACACACACACACACACACGTGTAGCACACAAATATGCACGCATGCATGCATGTACACATACATGGAGTCCCCAGTCTTCTCAGTTAAAATTCAGCTTGTAGTAACTAAAGAAAATTTATAATGCTCTATATTTTATAGATTTTAAAAATACTTGCACTTTAAGAGAAAACTTTTCATGTCTGAAAATCCCTTCTCACGAAGGAAGTTATTTCTGATATTGGAGGTTGACAGTTTCACAGAGAAAACTTCAGGAGCACAGAGATATGCCTGACCCTCTCCACACGCACCATCTGGGGAGAATGCACCAACACAGAGGCTCAACCCCTCTGCTAAGTCAAAATCAGGTATACCAACATCATTAATTCACAGAGAATACCCTACCTCATGTTAGGTGTTCATATGTATTTTATTTGTTGAAGAGAGGAAGAAGATATAAAGGAGGGAATCATCCGAAATTACAGAGGACAGCATTTAAGTCAGTATAGGTATTTAAATTTAAGGTAAAATTAAATGATAATTTGAAATTATATGTGGAGTTTTATTTACTAAAGAATATTTTGGAAAGTTCAACTCCTATTTTCACTTATATTTTCAGAGAAGGTATTTGGTCCAAATGCAGAATACCTTCAATTATTGTTCTTTTATTGCAAGCAAAAAAGGATTTATACTTCTTTTCATGAAATATGGTTGTTTGACAACAGAAGGATAAATATTTTATATTTTTAGAAACAACAGTCAGGCTACTGATATTCTTAATTAGTTTAAATAAATCTGAATGCTTCTTTATCATCTACTCTTTAGCTTGTACCTGAGGAGTTGAATACCTCCGGGAAGAATCCTGCTCCAGACCCGTAAATATGCAGTTCACGGAGCCCACCACCAGAGGGCAATAAAGAAGTCAAATCTTGAAACCATGGAGTGAAAATAGTGGGAGTTTAAATAAAAGCAACATTTCACAGTATGCTTTTCTGACCAACGTTATATCTAATAACTTAATGGATTGTATGTACATGGATTCTGAAAAGTCAGCAGCACACTTCACTGGTCAATTTCTATGATAAGGGGAACATAATTGGAGTGTAGAAAAACAGTATACTTACATCTTAAAATTCCACCCCTACAGAATCTACTACTCACTATTGAAAAATGGTAAGAAGAATAGCTTTCTGTGTCTCAGTCACCAGTTAACATTTTCAAGAGTAGAATTTATCTTCCTATGATGCTCAAATACACAGGAAAAATGCATATCTAGGACAATGGATAAACTCTATATGACATGTGAAAATAATTATTCAAATGGAAAAAGTAAAAGATCTACAAGGAACAGTTTTATATGCATTAGTGTGGATATATACATAAAGAGGCTCTAAGAAACATAAAAATCACTTCCAGGAAGTAATTTTAGGTAGAAGAGAATTAACATGGATGAGGAAGAAAAGAGAGTTGGTTTTAAGGTAGTTTCATTTACTTGTTTTTTTGTGTTTATTTATTTGTTTTATTTATTTCGTCTTTGGAATATAAGGAAACAGTGGCTTTCACATCCGTATCCCAGTGGAACAAAGGGACCGAGGTCTATACTGGAGCCCAGCCATTGTTTGACTATCTTGTAATAATACTGGTGAAATACAGCCAAATCATTTGAACTACAAGCATCCTCTCTGACAATAATCTTAAGACATCAACATTATAAATTAAAGAAAGGAAAGAGAGAATACTGTTTTCTTTAGAGAGAAAATACAGATTCTGGATCAAATCAATAATGTCAGCAAACCTCATGGGTATAAAATATTCTGCTGCCTATCATTTAGATCATGCCTCTAGAAGAGGGAAACTGGGTGATAATTTCCCCAGATTTTATATTTAATTCAAATATTTTAGGTAAGAGGCATCTCTAGTAAAGCACTGTATCATTGATTTTTTCCAATAGGATAGCTCACAGGAGTTCCTCTTTCCTTCTCAAATACATATGGGGAAATGGAACTGGGTGTGCGTTAGAGGAACTATCTAAATAGAGCATAGTAATCAACAGTTTATTTTTTAAAAATAGAAATTTCTATTTAAATTGTTTCCAGAGACAGAAACACACAGAGACAATTCCATGTGACAACACTGGAAGAGACCAGAGTGATGCAGCTGCAAATCAAAAAATGCCAACACCAGTGATTGATGGCCACCACCAGAATCTGGTTAAGACAAAGAAGGATCCTCCCCTCGAGGCGTCAGAAAGAACATGGCCCTCTCAACACTCTGAGTTTGATCTTCTGGCCTCTAGAGCTGTGATAAAATAAATTTCTGTTCTTTTAAGCTAACAAGTTTGTGGTATCTTGTTATGGTAGCCCTAGAGATAACAGTATTTGATTCCTGAGATGGCAACTGTATTCTGACTATGTAATGACTATTCCAAGATGATCAACAGACACAAAGATAAAGAAAGGCAAAACTGAGACTAAGCCCAGTTCTTTTTATTCCCAGAATAATAAATGATTTTTAAATTAATTTAGATCTCTTTGTCTAACCCCTCTGCTTTTCAAAAGACTATGTGTGACCAATCAAGTATTAATATGCTATACTTTCCTTTTAATTCATCTCAAATTATTTCTAATTCCCCTTATGAGTTCTTACCTGACCCATGAATTATTTAGGAATATATTGTTGAATTTCCATTTGTGATTTTCAACAAATTTCTTTCTGTTAACGATTTCTTATTGCATTCTGTTGTCATCTGAGAGCACTCTTTGTATTGTTTATATCCTTTAAAATGTACTGAAATTTGTTTTATGGCCTAGCATATAGTATATCCATGTGCATTTGAAAAGAATGTATATTCTGATGCTGTTGGGTGGAATGTTTTATAGATGGCTGTTAGGTCTAGTTGATTGATAATGTTGTGCAAGTTTTCTTTCATTTTCTTGTTGATTTTCTGTCTGTTCTGCTATTGAAAGAAAGGTACTAAAGTATCCAACTATTACTGTAGAACTGTCTGTTTCTCTTTTCCGTTGTGTTGCTTTTGCTTCATTGTATTTTGAAGTTCTGTTGTTAGGTGCATATAAGTTTCTAATTATTATACATTCTAGATGGTATAATCATTTTATCAGTTTAAAATATCTTTGTCTCTAGTAAAAATTTTCATCTTAAAATATATTTTTTCTGATATTTTCTTAGCCACTCCAGTTTTGTTGTTGTTGTCTTGTTTTGTTTTGTTGTTGCTGTTATGGTATATCTATTCCAACCCTTTTACACTTCACCTATATATTTTCTTGACTCTAAAGTGGGTCACTTTCTTGTTGATGTTATATACATATATAACTGTATATTACATTCAAAAATTACATATATAATAACAAACTATGGCAGACTTTGAACTGGACCTTTTATTTTTTTCGGTACGCGGGCCTCTCACTGTTGTGGGCTCTCCCGTTGCAGAGCATAGGCTCCGGACACGCAGGCTCAGCGGCCATGGCTCATGGGCCTAGCCGCTCCGCGGCATGTGGGATCTTCCCAAACCGGGGCACGAACCCGTGTCCTCTGCATCGGCAGGCGGACTCTCAACCACTGCGCCACCAGGGAAGCCCTGAACTTCACCTTTAAATGAGTATGATTTAGACAGTAGAGCTTCCCTACCAAATGCAAATAACTCACTTGAACTCTCTTTTTTTGTAAAGGACAGACCCATTCTTCCAAGGGGAATTCTTGAACTCATTAGATATGTGATATTCATTATAATTAGTTGCATTTAACACCACAGAAAGGACTTGATCAAAGGCTATTTTACTCTTTTCTTCCTCACTGGATGATTAGCTAGGTCCATTTTTAAATGAAAGATATACTCTAGATATTTCAATGTAGGGCATCTCTTCCTTTCAAATCTCAGAAAGAAAGGTGTGCTTCAGTTTCCCTGCAGAAAGCTCTAGTATCTTGCCCCACTTTTGAAAGAGGAACGAATCCTTCTTTCTCTATTCTTCTTTGTCTTCTTCCCTTCAGCAGCAATGAGCCTCTTTATCATTTTTGTCAGCCCAAAGAATAATTTTTCTCTTTCCAGGCCATTCAAAAATTGTACACTACAAAGTAAACGGAAAGAGCTTTATTTATAAATATAAAACAGCTATGGCATTAGTTCTTAAAGAGTATAAAATTTTGATCCCTCATTCCAACAAAAAGTCTTGTTAGCATTTAGGGTTCAATGAGAGGCAATCAACAAAAATGTTTTGGTGACTCATTTGACATCTTTACTAATAGGTTTGAATTCATACTGGTGAATATCAGACATATTTGTGTTAGGCAATTAAAATTAAATTATATCTAGACGTCTTTTAAATTACCATATTAACATTAACAAGTAATCTTAGAACTCATCTTGAAAGTAAAAGGTACTTTTATACTTTATAATGAAAAAATCAATAAAATGTGCCTTTATGCAGAGAAAATGTAACTATAATACCAATTAATGTTAACTGGTCACTTTTTTATTGAAGTAGAGTTGACATTATGTTAGTTTCAAGTGTTCAACATAGTGATCCAACCTCTAAATACATTTGAATTGGTCACCATGATAAGTCTAGTAACCATATATCACCATACAAAATTATTACAGTATTATTGACTATATTCCTTATGCGGTAGATTGCATCCCCAAGACATTTATTTTATAACTGGAAATTTGTACCACTTAATCCCCTTCACCTATTTCTCTCAGTCCCCTATCCCCCGTCCCCTCTAGTAATCACCAGTTTGTTCTCTGTATCTACAAGTTTGTTTCTGTTTTCTTTTCTTTGCTTTATTGTTTTAGATTTCACATATAAGTGAAATCGTACAGTATTTGTTCTTCTCTGTCTGACTCATTTCACTTAGCACACCTAGTACTCTAGGTCAATCCATGTTGTTGCAAGTGAAGATATTTCATTCTTTTTTAGGACTAAGTAATATTTCATTATATATGTGTGTATATATACACCACATCTTCTTTATCCATTCATCTATTTATGGAGACTAGTTTCTTCCATATCTTGGCTATTATAAGTAATGCTCCAATGAACAGAGGGGTGCATACATCCTTTCTTATTAGTGTTTTTGTTTTCTTTGGATAGATACTCAGAAGTTGAATTGTTTCATCATATGGTAATTCTATTTTTAACTTTTGGAGTAACCTCTGTACTGTTTTCCATAGTGGCTGCACCAATTTACATTCCCACTAACAGTGCACAAGGGTTCCCTTTTTGATGATGGCCATTCGGACATGTGTAAGGTGATATCTCACTGTGGTTTTGATTTGCATTTCCCAGATGATTAGTGATATTGAGCATCTTTCCATGTGTCTTTTGGTCATTTGTATGTATTCCCAAAGCGATGTAACCCCGATCAAAATACCAATGGTATTTTTCACAGAATTAGAACAAATAATCCTAAAATTTGTATAGAATCATCCAAACAAGCAAACAAAAAACCTCCAATAACCAAAGCTATATTGAGAAAGAAAAACAAAGCTGGTGGTATGACATGCACTGATCTCAGACTATACTACAAAGCTGTAGTAATCAAAACACTATGATATTAGCATAACAACAGACACATAGGTCAGTGGAATAGAATAGAGAGCCCAGAAATAAACCCACAGTTATGTGATCAATTAATCTACAACAAAGGAGGCAAGAACATACAATGAAATAAAGACAATAAATGGTGTTAGGAAAATTGGACAACTACTTGCAAAAGAGTGAAACTGAATTATTTCCTTACACTATACATAAACATAAATTTAAAATGGATTGAAGACTCACATTTAAGACCTGAAACCATAAAACCCCTAGGAAAAATACATTGACATCGATCTTAGCAATATTTTTGGGGGGTCTATCTCCTCAGCCATGGCCAACAGAAGTAAAATTAAACAAGTGTGATTATATCAAACTGAAAACCTTTTGCAGAGAGGAGAAAACCATCACAAAATGAAAAGGTAACTTACTGAATGAAAGATTTTTTCAAATGATATATCTGATAAGGAGTTAATAGCCAAATTATCTAAAGAAATCATACAATTTAATATCAAAACCCCCCAGATATTCCAATTTAAAAATGGGCAGAGGGCCTCCCTGGTGGCGCAGTGGTTGAGAGTCCGCCTGCCGATGCAGGGGATACGGGTTCGTGCCCCGGTCTGGGAGGGTCCCGTGTGCCGCGGAGCGGCTGGGCCCGTGGGCCGTGGCCGCTGGGCCTGCGCATCCGGAGCCTGTGCTCCGCAACGGGAGAGGCCACAGCAGTGAGAGGCCCGCATACCGCAAAAAGAAAAAAAAAAAAAATGGGCAGAGAACCCGAACTGGTTACTTTTTAAAGTGTTTGATACAGTACTTAGATGCATTCTTTTTTCATTAGCCTTGAATATCAATACTCTTAACATCTCCATTTATAAATGAAGAAATTAAGGAATGGAGAGATAAATGACTTGTCTAAGGTACAAAGCTTATTACAAAAAAGATTATACTAAACCAGACCTCTGATTCAGATTCCTATACTTTAATCATTATGGCTTACTGCAGAAGATTAGAGACAGAATTTGACATTGAAAGCTTAGATTCCAGCTTTTAATGAGACTTCTTCACCATGCCTTTATGTCTAAGGGAAAAAATTCTGGTCTGTACTGCCATTAATGATAATACTGCTTTAGAGAAATGTTCTGGAGGGAAAGGATATTATTCAAATTTATTTTTAAAGTTTTTTTTTGGTTTGACTTTGTTTCTTAATTTTCTCATGCTAGGATGGGAGGGCAAACCAAACCTAAACTAACAGTACCAACTATATGTGTGTGCGTGTGAGTGTGCCTGTACTTATAAGTATGAAAATACAACTTACAAGAAAAGGCAAGGCCAGAATCTATAAGGCTATCTTATCTTAGATGCAAGAGAAAGCAATTAAATGAAAAGATAGTTGTGTAGATACTAGGCTGTTCAAGTAGAGCAAAGGAGAAATGGTAGTGGCTAAGATGGTGGCAATGAAGATGAAGAGAAACATTATATATGTGACGAGAGAGAGAGAGAGAGAGAGAGAGAGAGAGATGAGATTCCAGAGAACCTAATGATGCAGTCTATGCAGAAAGTGAAGAAAAGGAAGGAATTGAGGATCATTCCCAGGTTTTTGCATTGAGTTACTTTTTGTGTGAATCATGGCACCATTCACTGAGGAAGAAAAGATTTGCAGGATGGGACAGTTTGGAAGAAGGAATAATTGAAGTTTCATTTTAGACATGTTAGTTGTAGAGACGTCAAGCAGTGTTCCTCATATTTCTCCAATGAAAAGAATCACCTGGGGATCTTATTGCACATATGGATTATCACCTTTTCTGCTAGAACTTCTGGTTTGGTAGTCTGAGTTGAACACAAAGTACTGGATTTTCTCACACTGCAGAAGAAAAAAAACACACTGAAGGAGGTGGGAAAGAGCTAACCTAAGTAACTTTGGGAAACAGTATTTTAATATACTGTAATTAACCATGCACAATAGATACTGAAAAGCTAAAGACAAAAAGAAATGTACACAAATATTGAACTTGTTAGTAAATTTATTTTTCACACGTGTACAGGTTAATGATTTTTAAATATTTTATGTGTATTCCAGAATTGAGCAAATGACTAAATAGACTGCAAATAATGAGAATCAGGTTTCTAATTGTTAAAGAGTGACAAATAAGGAAAGGGTAAGGGAGGCTAGAATAAACCCTGTGGTGTTGGATTGGAATCAAGGTATCAATTTGAATTCATAGATCAATTTGAAGTTATGTATATATGTAGATAGACAGATGATAAGGTGTGTGTGTGCACACGTGTGTGTGTATACACACACACCCAGATAGATAATATGAAAATAGAGATACTTGTATATTTTTATGTATTCGTATATATATTTTTAGCTCTCTCTGCTGAAAACACAATGAGGTAGCTTGGATAGTGATAAATCCACCTCATACCAAGATTCTGGTTTCTGAATACCATTATTAATGCAAGGAACAAGAACTCCATGGAGAAATGACTGATTCAAGGCTGAGACAGAGGAAAGTAAAAGATGGGTCTGGAGCATGTTGTGGTGTCAGAAAGTAAGATATTACTCCAAAAATTGTATGGCCATGTAGGAAAAATATAGGAGACAGCTGGAAGGAGTACCAGTGACCAAATATGGAACACTCTGAGAAACAAAACTATTAATGATAGTAATAAATTTTAACCCGTAGAATAAAATAAATATCCACAAGTTCACACTGATGTATGTATATATATAAACAAATAACCAGATAAATACACAAATGAACGAGAAGAACAGCTCTTTCTTATACTCAAATTATAGTTAATAAATGTAGAGGGAATGATGGGAATAGAAAATGAACAATCATCAAACACCACAGTAACTGGTGGAGTCAAAAATTATTGATGGATGCTAAAATTAGTATGGGAAAATTAAACAAGAAGCAGAATATTTGAACAATCTCAAATAATTACAAAGGGAAAAATAGTGATTTTGCAGCTATCATTATAACTAAGTCATCAAAGTTAGCATCCCCAGTAGTGAGACATACAGGTTTGTTTGTACCTCTAATATGTACTTAAAATGCCATAATATCTCTCCTGAAGTGTTCTTGTCAAGAAATTCATATCCTCAGTCTAACCATGAGAAAATATCAAACAAACCCTATTTGAGAAAAATTCTACAAAATGACTGCATAAGATTTTCCATTAGTTCAAGGTCATAACAGACAAAAAAAGACTGAGGAACTATCCTAGATTAGAGAAGAATGGGGAGATATGACAAGCAAATGCAATAAGGGATCCTAGATTTGAATCTGGACCACAAGACAATAGGCAATATTTGAATACGAGTCTATAAATCATTAGTAGCATTGTGACAATGTAAACTTTCTGCTTTCAATAATTAGACTCTAGTAATATAAAATGTTAACATTTGGGGAAGCTGAGTAAAGGGTATATGGGAACTCATACTGCTATGTTTGAAGTTTTTTGATAAATAAGATTTGATAACACAGTTTTATAAAAACTTAGTTTGGACATTTCTGAACCTCTTTTTTGTTTCCTTATGGAAGAAAGTTGCTTGTTTAGGGATAATACTAATTCAATGGGGGTAAGATTTACACAGGACCAACCCTAACATTCATAGTGTGTGGCACAGGAAACAACTTTGAAGGGCCATTTCAAGGAACAATATACTTAAGTGTATACAATGAGTAAAATGGATGAACTACACAAATTAATGAGTTGAAAAACCATAGAATCATAGAATTTTCTCACTGTAAAGGCTCTTACTTTCATAACTTTTCATAACTTTTCAGTTCCTATGGGTAAATACCAAAGAGCATGATTACTAGATCACTGTATGGTAAAGGTACGTTTATTTTGTAAGCAACTGCCAAGTATCCCGCTAGCCACAAATGAGAATTCCAATTGTTCTGCATTATCACCAACTTCGGTATTTCAGTTTTGGGATTTTAGCCATTTAAATAGGTGTGTAGTGGTATCTCATTATTGTTCTAATTCAAAATTCACTGATGACATGGAATGTGTAGCATCTTTTCATATGCTTATTTGCCATGTGTCTATCTTCTTTGTTTAACCATAGTAGTTTTGTTGTTTTTTTTAACCAAGGCCTGCTAACTCTTGTCCTCCTGTGTCTACTGATGTTGTCTTTTTTCTTTCTTTCTTCTTTTCTTGAACTTTTGATCCTTTAGTCTTTTTCCTGGTTATGTCCAATTATTTTTTACACTAAAATTGGGCTTAAATTATTTAGGAAACTATAAAGATACCTCCACATTCTGCATGTTGTTATCTTTCTCTTGAAAAGATTTACTTTGGCCCATGGCAGACAGTTACTATAGGGACTGGTAACCTTAGTCCATTCTCAGTTTGAGCTCATTCAAAGCCGTTTTTCAGTCTGTGTGAAGGTTGGTCTATTTCTGTCTTGTCCTTCCTCTATGGGTGTTGCCCTTTGGGATTACCATGTGAATGTTTCGACTCTCCCTATTCCCAACTACCCTTGTATTTGTTAGGCTTTAAAGGTAATGGTTCCCGCAGCCCTGTGAGACTAAAGATACACTTAGCTTGTCATTCCATTAGTTGTTGCCTTTAGCTTGAGCTGTTGCCCATTGGCTTCTGTGGTTACAGTCTTTTGAACTCTTTGGCTTTTCAGCTCCTAGGCTGTATGAGCTGAATCAGCAAATGCCCCAAGGACAAAAGCTGCACCAAGTGTCAAGCTTGCGTCTGTGTTTCCCTTCTCTCCACAACTTGGCCCACATGTCTTGGTGTCTCTCTAACATTCAGATGCCAGCGAACAGATGTTTTCTTACTTTATCCAGCTTTTCTAAAATTTCTTTAGACTTCACCTGATCTTATGTTATTATTGAACTATCATCTCAATTACCCCTAGGAAGAAAATTTACAATTTTATGTTTTATTTTTTTATTTTCTATATTACCTCAGTTTCTGTAGAGACCTTTTACCTCACTGTTCGGTCTAGTTCCTGTGTTAGCAGTAAGATGGAGATAAGGTGGAGGCTAAGAATACTGGGGGGAAATCACTGATGAATGATATGTCTCGTTCTTTTTGTTTTTTCCTCTCCTTATTTATTACTCTGGCAGCCTACACCTGCCTTTCTTCATTTGACCCAGTTGCCCAAATAAGAAACCCACTCTGGTAAAGACCTGACTTTACTCTCATCAATGTCTGCATGTTAGGATTAGCTAGATGTTGAACACCATGCCAGAGTTCTTTGTGTGAGACTTTTGCAGACTTTTGTTAGCCCTTTAGTTTGCCTCTTGCAAACGCTGCTCAGATTGTTGAGGTTTTCTAAGATTCTGTAGGTCAAACCTCTCTACCTGCATACCAGATGAGCCCTTCTCTCTTTCCTGACTTCACTTGTGGGAGGTTAGCCCTCGGTTCTTCTTTTTCCCCATCCAATCATAATTGTTCATGAATTCCAAAAGGCCCTCAAAATATCTGTTGTCCCTTTCTCTCTTCTCTTTTTTATCAACACTGTTAAATATTAACCATATATTTGCATACCTCTTTCTTACTTACAGTGGAATATTGGAAGGCTTGATCATTAAGTGTGAGCCCCACCAAACTAGGACTCATACAACACTCTCCTCCAGGCCAAAACTTTTGATATCCACTGGGTTTTTTTTATACTATCTTATATGTATCTAAATTTGTAATGATTTAGTTAATTCCTGAGTTACGTGACAATAAGAAATCAGTCAAATTAGCACTACAGAAGTGCAGCTTAGACCTAGGGACCAGAACCAAGGACCACAAAAACCTGTGAACCAGTAAGTTTCACTTGTACTTCATGTTTAACAACTGCTGAGGGTGAATGGGAAGTGAGGGAAAAAGAGTTTAACTTCATATCACAGAAACTTGCACTAAAATGAAGAGGAAAATGACCCAGTTCCTGGTTCAAGTCACTGTAATCTGCTTCAATAAATAATAACAGCACACAAGGAAAACAAACACTATATGATAGGAACAATGGATAATTAATTACCAGATCAGGGAGGACAGATTACACTTGCTATGGGATTTCATTAAAGAAGGATTCCAAAAAGTACTGGCTTCTTCTGAGAAGACTTCTCAGAACAGGTAGCATTTAAACTGAGTCTTGAACAAGTATATAGAGGGTAGGGAACAGGCCTTCCGGGCAGGGAACAGGCACAGTGTCAGGAATGGCACAAAGGCCTTATGGAATAGGGGACAAAACTGGCTGAACACAGGAGTGCTACGTGTTGGGGAATATGGGGGAAGGCTGGCTGAGGTTGGTTAAATGAAACATAATTAGATGGAAGAGAAAGTAGGTGAAAAGACACATGGAAGACTGTGGAAAGCCCCTGAAGATGGAGGTCAGCATAATAATATGAAGAACTCAGTGGTACTTTGACACTGCATGAATGTCTAGGTTTAAAAAATCAGGAAAACACAATAAAAGAATAAACTACTGATATAATGATATGTAACCAGAGGCCAGATACCAAAGAATACACACTGTGTGTTTCCACGTATGTCATATATGGTGATAGATAGAGGTCAGCTTAGGTGTTGCCCTGGGAGAGTATGGAACAGAAAGAAGTAACAGAGAACCGTGTAGGCTGTTAGAAATATTTTATAATATCTTGATCTGGTGTTGGATACATGGGTGCATAGAGATGTAAAAATTCAGTTATTAGCAATGCAGTTAACCTACTAGAGTTTTTTTTAATGTATGCGTACATTAAAAAAAAACTCTAGTAGGTTAATTAGGCTGTCAGTTGTATGAAGTAAATTTTGGTCAAGGAATAGCCAAGGTAGTAATGCAGTAATAAGTTATAAATGTACTCACTGTGCTCTAGAATGTCACAATTGGAATACAAGAAATATGTGTAAGAAAAAAGACAAGTATTGAATACTGATGGTTGGATGAGCTGAATAAGTTAGATCGCTCTACTTTCAATTTAAGAACTTGGCCAGTGTTTGGATACCTTTGAACAAAGAAAAAAAAAGAAATACAATTTTTATTACGCATATGCTATGTATCAATCCCTGACTTATATTTTGACACATATAAACATGGGAAATATTGCACCTTGTAACTGAGACAATGAAGATGAGTGAGGTAGCTGGTTTTGACACTAGAGGCTGAGAAAACCATCAGCTCATAATCGGAAGAAGTCTGAAGTCGGAGGAAAAGAATCAAGAGGAAATAGTGGTTAAGTGCCAGGAGCTTCTGGAAACTACATCAGAGATGAAGACTCCAGGATTGTTGAGCTTTCTAAGAGTCCCAATAACTCAGGTAAAAACAGAGGGCTTAAAACTGAATCCTGGGGATATATGGATGCATATAGCTGATTCACTTTGTTATACAGCAGAAACTAACACCACACTGTAAAGCAATTATACTCCAATAAAGATGTAAAAAAAAAACAAAAAAACTGACTCCTTCAAAGTAACAATTGTTAGGACAAACAGTAAAGAATTATAAGAAAAATAATCACATGCCTGTCCCAACAGAGAAATATCCTAAGCTCCATCTCACCATTTCTCCGATTGGCCTTTCACAAAATACAGTCCCATCAGCTGAATATAGGTTTGTCAAGTAACTGTGAGTAAGACTGAATTAAACAAAAATAAATCAATTCCTTCCTCCAAAACTTTTCAGAGTATGTAATGTAACAAAGTGAAACTTGAATTTCAGGTCGGGATGTAGAGTACGGCTCTTCCCAAATGCTTCTGTCTTGTAACTACATTAACATCATCTAAAACCAGTGTTCTGCAGGACAGAGATTGTGAAACGCTGCTCTCATCATGTAAGATATCAAGTCCTTCTGAAAATCCATTCTTCCTTCTGCCCTTTCTCGTGTTGTCCCTGTCACCTGGAATGTCTGTCCTAAGCTCCACCTGCCAAAACCCTACCCATTTTTAGGATCCAAGAGATAATAAAAGGCTTACATTACTGAAAGGCAGAGAAAGAAATCCCTTCCTAGGGATCTACATTTCCTTCCTAGGGAAAAGAAAAATTGTAAAGTATACCACAGTGACCTTAAGTCTATGAATGTAACTATGTTGTGTTACTTTGAGTTCTGTAAAAGTCAATGTGCTACAATATACATGGATATGAATGTTTGATCTCTTACAAGTAGAACTTGCTGATAACTTTCATCATGAGCGAGGTTAATGATTAAGGGAGCCATTGTATTTGGCTCAGCCCTTATAACTAGGGAATATTAAAATTGGAAAGGTCCCTAGATATTAGCAAATCTATCCACCTCATATTCTAAGTAAGGAAACTGAGACCTTCATAGATTGGATATTTATATTAACAAAGGAAAAGGATATAAGATTGGCAGCAGACCTACCTTTTAGATTAAGAATTTTGAGATTTTTATAGACTACTAGGACATTATGTCCACTGATATTGAGACAATGTGTTTCTTAGTCATCATTTTCTATTGCACTGACCAAGCGAGGTGGCAGTCAGTAGTTGTACAAAGGGAAAAAGAGAACTTTAGGAACTCCCAATTTATATACGCAGGGAAATTCATCATTCATGTTATTTAAGCTAACTGGATGCAGTTTATCAGCTACACTGAGGAATGCTGAAGTGAAGTGTCTATACAATTAACATGTTAGTTTGTGTCATGACCTCCCTGTTGTTCAAGTGAGTTAATGGTTAGCACTCAACCAGGCACTTAAGAGTCCATTATAAATCTGGATGAAACGTTTATTTGTGGAATCTTTATTCTTCTTTGGTGCCCTTAGGCAGAATTAGCCCCCTTATGTTTTGATAAATTCAAGTATTAGACAGGGCTAAGGTTTCACAAGTTCTTTGGCCTAAACATGGGGGTAAGGGAGACCAATGAGCTGGAGTACTTCTAGATTTAAGAATGGTCAGATTGAGGAAGAAGAGTCTTATGCCAGAGGTGAAAGAAGACTGAGTATAATTACCTATTTTTAAAAATTCTAACCCTTTTCAATGTTCTAAAGTGATCAGGAAGTACATGGGTATGCTAGGAAGTAAGGGAGTCAAGCAACAATATTCTCTAAGAGTTTGTGGATGGCAGTGAAGAGGAAAGGAAGATAGAGACAATCCTAGAAAAGGTTTTGGTTGGCCATAATAATGAAGTCAGAAGGAGAAGAAGAAGAAGAAGAAGAAGAATGACACACGCAATGGGAAAGAGAAATCAAGAATAGAGAAGCAAAAGGGAGAGTAGAAAAATGAGACAAATTTGGAGAAGGAAATGAGGCAGAAAACTGGGTGAAAGAAGGAAGCACTGATGGTAGACCACTTGACACTCAAACATTAACACGATGCACATTTAAGGTGTGTCATCCATGGCCATGGTGATTACCCTCAAATAGTTTACAGTACATGTTTCAGAGACATTTATAAATTGAAAATGCCATTAAAATAGGTGCCAGGGTATAAGTATTCATGGAATTGTATGGGAGAATAAAAAGTCCCCTGTCAAAGAGCCTTCTGAGACATCGGAAAAAAAGGAAAAACCTAAAAAGCATAAGACTCTTCCTATTTTCATTTCCAATGATACATCCCAATCTTGATGATCAATCAGCGATTTAAATATCAACTATAAACACAGTATTTTATGAGCTGCTATGCAGTATACTATACTAGAGCAATAGAACAGAGAGGACCTCAAACCCTCTGTTCCCTCAAATTGAAAGGCACGCTTCCTGACCCCTCCAGACCACTACTGGACACAGGGGACACACACTAAGGACCCCAACCAGCAGTCACCTGCTTTGTGATTACTTTCATGACACACCCTCACTAACACCACTGACTTTCCTGCTCCTACGGGACATGACATATATTTCCTATTTTAACACATATCACAGTGCATTATGATTGCAGGTAGATGTTCTAACAACGTGAAAGAGAATGATGACTTTTTTTCTCTTTACATCTCGTTATTTCCCTACTCATAATATTTCTTGAAGAGAAACCATAAAAATATAAACAAACACAAAAAACAGATAATATACAAAACGTGTGCTTTGCACCTTAACACAAACTTAAGTAAAATTAGTTCTGACAGTATCCGGCATGACAAACTTCCATGGTACAAATGAGAATGGACCAAGGTTTGAGCAGGTACAGGAGACAATCCAGGCATGAACAACACCAAGGAAAGGTAGACAGGAAGTAACATGGTGTGTAGGAAATCACAAGTCCAGTCTGATGGGAAGAGACTTAAACAAGACTGAAACTCACTTTCTAAACCTCCTTCTCCAACTGGACAATTCGTAAGACACAGGTGCACCAAAGTGGCCCAATATTCAATCCCTTTAATGGCGAGGAACAGTTTAAAATTTTATAAATTTAGTTTGCCCAAAAGCAACTATCGAATGTTGGCAGGACACAATGAAGGCTTACCTTTGTTAACATAGTTAAGTCTCTCTCTCTCACAACCAGCCCACTTGGATCCACGTTCCTTAGCACACCCGAAGCACTTACACAGCATTGATGAGCTTTACACAACTGGAAGGTCACATCTTTATTTCTTATTGCAGGAACACAACATCTGGAAACTTTATTTCTATCGGAAGCTAAAGCAAAATTATTGTAAAATGAGTCATTTAAACCATACATTTTATCACCGTTAAAAAGCATCTGCTCTGTGCGAAGGATTAGAAATGACTCCTGTCCTTAAAGCCTCATTAAGGACGAAGATCTATAAACTCAAAATTTCAATCACATGAGATAAAGAACCATAACCTTTAAGCACAGAAGTGCCTATGGAGGCCAAAAGTTATATCTAAGTGACGGCTTCATGATAACCCTGAAGTACAGCCTAGAAAGATGAGGCTATGCAGAGTTGGAGTAGGAGGTGCATTAACTGCAGAGGAAACATCTGTGAAAAGACACTCGAGCCTGACACCTGCTGGGCACTGTAAATACTGCAGGTGGGGATGACTAAAGACCAGGAGTCCAAGTGTGAGAAGAGACAGAAATAAAAATAGAGATGTTGGCCCAAGCAAGCCTGGGAGAGAGCATGGCTTGTATCCCACAGGTGATGAGGCCTGGGGCTACCACTGGCTGAGTAAGGGTGCCTCCGCTGATTAGAAAAAGGCTCCCCGCTGCTGAAGGACCAATTAGACAAAGGGAGTGATCACAAAAAGCTCCCCTTCCTCAGGGCCAAAGAGCCCCAGGAGGCTTGGCAAACCACAGTTCAGATTACAGGCCTCTGTGCAGAGCACATGCTGGGCGGCTAGTATGCACTAACTCTGTGTGAGCAAGCCATCAGCAGCATTATTTTAGGCATATCTTGTCATGTTAGAAGATCACTCAACCCGAGTAGGCAGATGAACTTAGAGGAACTGAGACCAGGGGCCGCGAAAACCACCCAGGAGTTTCTACCATAGTCGGGGAAAAAGGTAATGTGGATGAAGAAGCAAATTTAGGAGGAGGCCAAAATTTACAAGCTAGACCCACTGGATGAAAGTCATAAAGAAAGTTCAGTGAAGGAATTCTGAAGAGAATGGGCTCTGCATTTTTCTGACAATCAATGTTATTTGGTATTAGGCAAAATTAAGTACAGTGGCTTTTAAGGTCCCTTCCAGCTCTAATTTCTTTTGATTTCTAACTTATTACTCTGGTTAAGTAAAGTCCCTTCAGAGGTACAGAACAGTTCCTACACCTGAATGGGATGCAAAGAATAATCTGACTTCTCTTCACCAGGGGATGAGTTGAACTGTCCTTGCAGAAGAGGTAACACGTGGTGAGAACCCCAGATCCTAGAAAAGGGCCAGGCACACAATAAGTATTCAGCTTTTTGAAAACAAATGAACAATCATTTCCTCTCCTACATCTTCACACCCTTTCTCTGCTGGCTGCTTTCTTTCAGCTTATAAACTTCCTCAATATACCCACTTAAAAAGCCCTCAGACCTATGATTCTTTGGATCTTCTTGTGGGTAACCTAAGTCTCTCCCATGCCTTCAAACACCTCTCCTCCCTAAAAGCCCAGATCTGAACCTTGGGCCCAGACCTGTCTACCAGGCCCCTCTAAAGCACTGAAGATGAAGTAAGATCCTCTCGCCACCCCCAATCCCTTCCTACTGTGCTCTGTATCTCTCAAAAAGATGCAGCTGTAAACTGTCACCCACGCTTCCTGCCCTCCCTTTTCTAACTGGTCACCAGGCCTCACCCATTCTCTCTCAGATCTGCAAAATCCAGTCCAACCTTTTATAACTTAAGTGGGAACCTTAGATTACAATTCACCCTGCACCCAATCAAGTGCCTTGCACATGGAGGTCCGAGTGAGTCTCTAAACCACAAGTCCATCTCACTGTTCTTTAGGGTTTCCCACAGCCTTCAGGATAAACATCTAAACTTCTGACAGGACAAACAAGGCCCCCTTCTCTTGGGCCCCACTAAGTTTCCAGTATCAACTCTCATTTCTTTCCCAAACCCTGAGTTCCAGTCCTATACCTTAGTTTTGCCATATTTTCTTATATTTCTCAAACTTTGACACACACTGCTCCCTCCTGCCACCCCAGTAGCTTCTACATATCCTTAGAAAGGATGGCACCTCCTCCAAGAAGCCTACCCTGAACTTTCCCTTCCAAGATTCTGTGCTCTGCAAAGGGGAAAGGTGGGGGGGGGAGGGATACATTAGGAGTTTGGGATTAACATAGACACACGACTCTATATCAAATAGATAATCAACAAGGACCTACTGCATAGCACAGGGAACTCTACTCCATATCCTGTAACAAACTGTACGGGACAAGAATCTGAAAAAGAATGGATATATGAATAACTAAACCACTTTGCTGTACACCTGAAACTAACACAATATTGTACATCAACTAACCTCCAATATAAAATAATAATTAAATTTTAAAAAAAGATTCTGTGCTCTGTAGCACCAGAACTCACTTCTTCCAGAGCACTGACTACTGTGCTTGGGTTTACCTGCCGCCCAGTAGAAGGGGAGATTACCTAGGGCAGAAGCATCGTCTCCAGCAGCCCTTGGTTCTGACAACTCATTCAAGTGCCAGGCTACTTTACACACATAACCTGCTTAATTAATTCTAAGAACCCACAGAAAGAGTGGTTTTTAATGTCATTTTACAAGTGTGGGGATTGCAGTTCAAAAGTAACCTGCCCAGGCCACAGACAGCATAAGCCCTGGACTTCAAACCCTAAGCTGCCTTCACACCAGTGCTCTTTCCACTATATGATACGACTACTGAAAAACAGATTTTTTTTTCCTGAACCCTGTTTTAGTGGAAAGGAAATGAAGCTGGGATATACCAATTTCCTAATCGCTTTGGCGTGTACTAGGCAAAGTCATTCAACAGACCAGGTAACATCTGTGGAACAACTAACGATGCTCCAAACTGCCCTAAGTGTTCTACATTGTAGGGTCTACAAACATTAACACAGTGTGACCTTGTAACCTCCACAGAGAGTGAGTCCTGTTCAGCCCATGCTACAGATGAGAACACTGAGACCTAGAAGCCTTAAGGCACTCGGCCGGGGTCACCGAGCCGGCAGGAGTCCTAGGCCGCACGCCCAATCCAGCGCACACACACCCGGGCACTGGGCACCGGTTCTAGTGCCCACCCTCCACCTTGCACCATCTAAAACCCCGCTTCGCAGCGCCCACATGAGAGCCCCTGGAAGCGGGAAGTACAAAGCTGTCTCAAACAGATGAACCAGTTTGCAGGGCAGAAGTTGAGACACAGATGTAGAGAACAAACGTATGGACACCAAGGGAGGAAAGCCGCGGGGGGGTGGGGATGGTGGTGTGCTGAGCTGGGCGAGTCGGATTGACATGTATACACTGATGTGTATAAAACTGATGACTAATAAGAACATGCTGTATAAAAAAATAAAAGTAAAATTCAAAAATCAAAAAAAAGAAGAATACTGTCTACTGTCCTCCACGCCCCCTGGAACACTCACTGTAAATATCCAGGAGGTGTTTGCAGAATGAATGAATCAATGAACAAACAAGCTCACTCATTTCAAACGTGCAGTCACATGCGTAATCTGACCTTCTGAGAAGTTAAGCTTCTGGAAGGAGCCCATTTTCTTAATGTATTCAGTATCGAGTCATCACAAAACATGAACTCTTATAAAGTACTGCCCCCTCACTTCCCATGAGAAAGCAAAATTCCTCAGCAGGGAAATGGGAGGGTAGCAGACATTACCCGCAAACTTTAGGAAGGCTGCGGCTCGCTGAGCACTTCACTAGCGCACCTGACCGCCTGCCTGGTAGTAGGACAGACACACCAGGAACGGCTGCTGACCGGCAGAAAGAGCGCCCGGCCACGCAGGCAGCACACCCCGCACCCTGCCAAGTGAGGTCTGGCCAGCAAGGGAAAGACGCTCTCCACTGCAGAACCGCCCACCACTAGAAAGCCAGGTCCTGCCAGGGCCTGGACACACGAGGCCTTCCTTACAAGGGTTACAGATCTGTGCCCTTGCTCTGCCTCGAATAAAAGACAGTGACGGGGACAACGTGACCATGTCCAGATGAACTTCCAACTTCGTTTCAAGTGCCTGGGTGCTGGGTCACAGTGGATTTCTCAACTCTTCCAATATTCAAAAATACCAATTTCTAAGATGCAGGAGGGTTGTTAAACATACACTTAGCACAGACCCCAGTCCCACTCCTGAGTATTTTCTCAAGTGAGGTAAAAACCCAAGTTCACATGGAAAACTGCCCTGGGATGTTTACAGCAGCTTTATTCCTGATCCCCTCAAAAGTGGAAACATCCCACAAGTCCTGCCACCCGCAGGCGAATGGACAAACGGAAAATGGAATACAACACAGCCAGAAAAAGGAGTGGCTTCTCATACCCGCAACAACAGGGATGACGGACTTCCCTGGGGGTCCAGTGGTTAAGACTCCATGCTCCCAATGCAGGGGGCCCGGGGTCCATCCCTGCTCAGGGAACTAGATACCCCACGCCGCAACTAAAACATACTGCACGCGCCAATGAAGATCCCATGTGCCGCAACTAAGACCCAGCACAGCCAAGTAAATAACTAACTAAATAAATATTTTAAACAACAACAACAAAAAAACAAACCCGGGAGGAATCTCGCATAGGTTTTGCTGAGCCAAAGCAGCCACAATCCAAAAGCTACATGCTGTTGTTCCGTTTATCTGACTTTCTGGAAAAGCCAAAACCTTAGGGACAGAGAGGAGATTAGTGGCCAAGAGGCTAGAGGCACCCTGGCGCCAAAGGGCAGCAAATGGGATGACAGGATTGCTCTGCCGCCTGATGGCGATCAAAACTCCTACAACTGTGCACTACAAGTGAACTACGCTTCACGGCTACTAAGGACACACAAATTATTACATTTTGAAAAATGCGTCGGCCAGCCATCCCGTGCATGACAAGTGCAGTAAGAAGGGCGGGGAGGCGAGGCAAGTGGATCAGCTGGAGTTCTGAAGGTTCTCCCCACTTTCAGTTTCCCTCCCCTGGCATGTCTCCCCGCCCGGCCCACTGCTGCTCAGGCCGCCCACCCGGGACACCCGGAGTTACCCAACCGGAAAAGCCAGAGCCCAGGCTCAGCCACGCCTCCAGGCACAGGAAGGGCAAAAATAGAAAGCGCCAGTGCGCAGTGGAGGGCTGGAAACCCTCGGACCTCAGATAACTGCGGAGAACCGGGCCTCGGCGTCAACATCCGCTCCCAGACGGTCCCAGCGTCCCAACCCCGACCCCGGTCGCGACAACAGTTTCCACAAAACTGACACAGACGGAGCCCGCGCGAGAGGCGGGTCGCGCGGGCTTCCCCGCCGGGTCGCCTGGAGGCCGGTCCCCCGCAAGCTTGAGCGCACAAAGGGCGCCCCAAAGGCGCCAAAAAACTGGAGAGAGGGAGGAAAGGGTGCCCTCAAAAATAAAAAAAACCTAAGCACGTTGACAGCGCTAAGAATAAACTACCAGGAAACAGAATCCCTACATGTCAGATCCTAAAGTACAGAAGGGCAAGCCCGCCGGCAGTCCAGGCCCAGGGGGACCGGGGTCCCCAGCCCTGCAGAGCCAACCGCAGACCGGCTCGGGCGCCCCTCGGAAGCGCGGAGTCCCCGCGGCCGAGTCTGCGCCCCCGGCCGGCGCCGGCTCCCCTCTGCCCACCCTGCGCGCGGGGGCTGGAAACGGCCGCGGAGAACCACGGCGGGACGGGAAGGGGGGCTCCTAAGAAGGTCCGGCGACTCGAGTCGCTCCGTTTCTCGGTGGGCTCAGCGCGCGCCGCGGGGGAAGAGGGGCGGGGGTCTGGGAGGAGGGGACGGGTGGCACTTACGTAGACCGGCAGCGGCCACAGGCAGACGGCGGGCTCGGCCCCCACGAGCGACTCCAGCCTCAGCTCCAGGTTCTCCCCCATGTCTTCGCGCGCGGCCCCCGCACCGTGCTAGTCTGGCGGTTGGGGGAGGGGCGCGGCGCCGCCGGCGGGGGCGGGGCAAACGGGCAGGCGGGCGGCTGCGGGGAGCGGGCCTGGCCTGGGCCTCAGCCGCCGCCGCCGCCGCGCTCCCGTCCGGCCCCCGGCTCCCTCTTTGTGGTCACAGGCCCGGGGCCTCCAGCGCTGCTGCGAACTCGGGCCGGCGTGAGGCGAGCACAGTGAGCCGGGGGCCGGGGCGAACCACTCACGGCGCGCGCGGCCCACCCCGTGGACTCCTCCGCTCTCACGACGCACGCACGCACGCACGCACGCACGCACGCACGCACGCACGTCTTCGGCTGCCCCCGGCCACCCCCACCGGCCCGAAGTGGGGACCCGAGGAGAGCCCTCGGGGCCTGGGGTGGCGGGTTCGACTCCCGCCCTTGACGTACCGTGACACACACACACAACCCCCTCCCCCCTAATAAGAAGACTATAATTCCTCATTAAATATGACAGCCGGCATCCCGGCTTCTGTTCACAAAAATGCCGTGTATTTAGCCTATGCTAGGCACCAGACCGCGGACGCTCAGTACTGGCAAAAAAGGAAATGCCCTGCCCTCATGGCACTGCCATTTTAATGGAATAGTAGTGACAGTGGTCAAGGGAGAAAATTAAGTGTCATCATCACCACGGGGATGGTTAATCTCATGTGCGCACTGCGTGGGGCCCCGGCAACCACAAACATTATTCCAGATGTGGCCAGGAAGGTATTTTTCAGAAGAGATTAACACTGAAATTGGTCCATTTTGCGTAAAGGAGATTGTCAATGCCGCGGCGTGGGTGGGCCTCGTCCATCCGTTGAAGGACTGGAGAGAAAAATGAGGTTCCCTAGAAAGAGGGAACTGTTCCTCCAATGGCCTTGGGACATCAGCTCTTCCCTGTGTCTCCAGCCCAGAGTCCTGCCCTGACTTGCCTGCCTCACGGTCACGAGTCAACTCCTTAAAACAAAACTATATATGTAAAAATACTGAATATATACAAGCCTATTAATTTGTATATGTGTGTATACATATTATATATGTATACACATGTTTATATGTGCGTGCGTTTGTCGTATATGTGTAAGTACTATATACAGTATACATACAAGCCTATATGTGTGTGTATATATTGTATGCATGTATGTATGTGTATATATATAGTATACATATTATAAATGTGAACGTGCTGTATATATACACACACCATATATTGATATATGGGTGTGTGTATATATACAGTATATGTACACTGTATGTATGTATGTATACAGTGTATATTTATATATAGGTGGGTATATATGTTGTATACCTGTATGTGTATATGTTGTATAGGTATTATATGTATATATGTATATACTATATATAGACACACTTGTGTATGTATTTATATGTGTATTTACATGCACATATTTACATATAGGTGTGTATATGTTGTGTATATGTACGTGTATATATCTTATATATATGATATATGTATATATACGATGAATTTATATATACAGTACATATATATTTTTATGCTACATGCTTTTATATGTAGGTGTATATGTGTGTCTATATGTACGTGTATGTATTGCATAAATTATATATGTATGCATACTATATATATACACACCTAAATATCTTTGTATGTGTGTATATATATGTATGATATATATGTACCTAGGTGTCTATTGCATGTTATACATATGTGTACATACTGTATATATATAAACTATGCATTTTATGTGTGTATGTATAGTGTATATGTATGTGTGTATTGTATATGTGTATATGTGTGTATACATACTGTATATATACAAACTGCATTTTATATGTGTGTATATATGTGTGTGTATTGTATATACTATATGTGTATATGTCTGTATGCATACTGCATATATACACAGCTGTATATTTTTGTATGCATGTACATATGTACGTGTGTGTGTATATATACACACATAAACCCTATGGATTCTGTTTGTCTGGAGAACCCTCACTGATACGGACACTTATGACAGTTGAGCACCTGCCCTTTGCCAGCCAGGGAGCCAAACACTTGTCTTTTCGGTGTCTGCCTTAAGTGTCACAAGTCCCGGGAGGGAAGGTGATGCCGCTCCTACCAGTTGAGGTGCCTCAGGGTCAGAGAGGTGCACAGCGCGGGGGGCTGGAGCCTGGTGGAGCCCAAGTGGAGTTCTAGCAGCAGTACAGCCTAGCAGTCCCACTTCCCTGGGTGCTTCTCACAAAGACGCCGAGGGAGAGACTGGGTCTGAAGGAGGGGATGAGGAAGCTTCCGTGGGTCCGCAAGCCCAGACCAAGG
This sequence comes from Mesoplodon mirus, assembly GCF_964341445.2. Taxonomy (NCBI): domain Eukaryota; kingdom Metazoa; phylum Chordata; class Mammalia; order Artiodactyla; family Ziphiidae; genus Mesoplodon; species Mesoplodon mirus. The sequence continues at coordinate 141,667,179 of NC_138978.1, forward strand.
CTGACTCGTCAAGGGTGTTAGAGGTCAGGACTGTGGTTACCCTGGGGGTGGGGTTACACAGAGCCATTCCCATTCTGAAAAAGTATCCATTCTGCTCTTGTTTGTATGTTTACCCCCTCCCCCAAATCTTTTAAAAACAGATTCTCTTGGCTGCTGGGAGCACACACGGGGAAGTTGTGTGTGAGAGGGTGCAGTCCAGGGGACAGGGAGGATAAGCACCCCACCCTTAGGGCCAGGAGTGGCTCAGCTTTGTGAGCTAAGGATGGCCCGCGAGGTCCCAGAGAGAAGGGTCCCTACTCCGTCCCTGCTCCGTGCACCCCATTCCCAGCCTGAGAAGCCTAGAGCCACCCACACACACACACACACCAGGGAGGAGAGCCAGTCACCCTGGCTCACAGGCTGCGATTCCAAGACTCCTGGCACTAGGAGCTCAGCTTTCATGCCCTAGGACAGGGCCAGAGCTGTTGTCTCCGGAAACTCTCTGTCTCTCGCCCGCCCTCCCTCCCTCCTCCGCCACTTCCCCTCCCGCTCCAGCTGGCCTGCCCTCCACCCTGCATTTCTACACAGGATGGCTCACAGACAGCTGCTCCCCGTGTCCACCCACCACCATTCGATGGATGTCAAAGCAAGCCCTGGGGACTTCCCTGGAGGTCCAGCGATTAAGACTCCGAGTTTCCACTGCAGGGGGCGCGGGTTCGATCCCTGGTCAGGGAAATAAAATCCCACATGCCGCACGGCACGGCCAAAAAATTAAATGAATAAAAAATAAAGTGATAGTGATGAAACAGCCCTAGTGGTGCAAGGATGGGACGTACAGCTCTATGGTATAGAATAAAGGTCCAGAAACAGATATATGAGAACTTGATATGACAGAAAGTGGGGAAATTAAGGAGCTTTCAATAAATGGCATTAGGACAATTGCATATCCATGTGGGAAAAAGTAAATTAGAAAAAAAAAAAAAGCAAGCCCTGGTCAGGTGTGACCTTGGGCCCAGGGCCATTGGCACACGTTGTCGTGTGGGATGTTCTTCCTTAGACTCCTCCCTCCCTCCTGTGCCACTTTCCCCGCCAGGTAAAGAACTCTGCCTGGTCAATAAGACCCTAGAGGTCCTTGGCCATTGCTATTGCAGTTGGAATTGTTACTGTGTTTACATAGGGTGACCAACACCCGCCCCCAGTTTGCCCAGGACCGCTCAGGTTTGAGCGCTGGAACTGTGGGGAAACCCTCATTCCCGGGGAACCCCAGAAGGCTGGTCAGCCTATTTAGGATGGATCTCTCACTTGATCTCCCAACCCCCGAGAGCCAGAAAGGGAATCTCCCCCCTCCTTCCATTGTAACCTTCATTCATTCATCCACTCATCCCTTTATTCAACTCCTTTATTCAGCAAGTATTTATGAAGCATCTACTACACATCAGACACTCTTCTAGGTGCTGGGGACAGTAAACTGAGAAGGTGTGATTTATTACATAGGGATGATGTCTCGGAGACCACTGCAGGGCAGGGGAGCTGGGAAAGGGAAGGGGCAGTTCTAAATGCAGGCTCTGACGGGATTGGGGCAGACCTTGCCCTGGGACAGGCTGGTTGCTTCAACACAGCTGTCCTCACCCAGGGCCATCCTGCCCCCGCCTCACCCAGTTCTTTGGTCATGTCTGGGGAAAATCTGTGGTGGTCACAACTGGGTGGGAGGGGCCCCTGGAATCAAATGGGTGGGGCCAGGGATGCTGCTGAACCCCACACAGTGCCCAGGAGGGGCCCCCAGCAGAGGATGGCCCATCCCAAATAACCCCAGTGCTGTGGGGGAGACCCTGCACTAATAGTATTCAGACCCGCTGGTGCCCCTAGATTCCTCCACAGGCAGGGACTCTAACTGGGTCATCTCTGTATCACGAGGTGACCTAGAGTGGGGCAGCCAGGAGGGCTGAGTATCGGGGGTGAAATGACAAATCTCTGTGCCCACTCTCCCCGCCGCACCCCAGGGTCGATGGCCTCTATCTCCTCCCTGTGCAGGTAGCTTTTCCCTGAGCCATTTCTTCTTGTCAAGGTCCCTGTCGCAGGTTGGGTTCCCCGAAGATGACGTTGAGAGCAAGGATTGGAGTGCAGGTGGTTGATGTGAGACGTGAAGACAACAGATACAGCTGCCATAGGGTCCCGTAATTCCACTCCTGGGCGTAGGTCCGGAGAAAACTCTAATTCAAAAATATACGTACACCCCTGGGATTTCCCTGGTGGTCCAGTGGTTAAGACTCCGTGCTTCCAGTGCAGGGAGCGTGGGTTCCATCTCTGGCCAGGGAACTAAGATCCCACGTGCCGTGTGACAAAAAAAAGAAAAAAGAAAGAGAGAAAGAAAGAAAAAGAAAGAAAGAAAAGATACATGCACCCTAATGTTCATTGCAGCACTATTTACAATAGCCAAGATGTGGAAGCTACCTAAATGTTCACTGATGGATGAATGGATAAAGAAGATATGGTACATATATACAATGGATTATTATTCAGCCATAAAAAGAATGAAATAATGCTATTTGCAGCAATGTCGTGGATGGACCTCGAGATTATCATACTAAGCACTGTGAAGTGCCTGGGGCAGCCACTCAGAGCAAAGCGGCCACCAACCCTGCTGCAGCTGCCTGAACAGAGAGTGGAGGGCGAGGGAAAAATACGTTGGCTTCTCCCATCCCCCTGCCCTCCAACCTCTGGCCAATGTTTTCCACTGGCTGAACCTACCTGGAAAAGTGTTGGCGAGGAAATCTGGGCGATGGGGTTTGCAGGATCAGCCCTGTGACACGGAGCAGAGCAGTGGAAAGACAGGGAGCCGGTCTGAGGCCAACAGGCAAATGGCAGCGCAGTACCCACTTCTCCCTACCTCTCCTGTGCCACTGAGTGGAACCATCTTCATGCGCGACCTTTCTCTTCCCTCATCTCCCACATCTACCCATCCATCCTCTAAGGAGCTCATCCATTCTTCTCTCTTGCTCACAGCATCCGCCATCACTCACTATCGTTACTGCAGCAAGCACCGCTCTGCCTTCTCCTGTCTCCAGACTCCCTCTTCTAATCAGTCACTACACTCCAGCCAGAAGGATTTTTCTCAAATGCCTATCTTACGTCACTCTGCCGCTTCGAGTCCTACAATGGCTGGCCCGTTGTGCTTAGGATCCAGTCCACATTCCATGGCAGGACTTCATCACGTCTCCAGTCTCCCCTCCCCTGACATACACTTCCATCCTCCACATTCCCACATCCTGAACCTCAGGCCCCTGAATTTCCTGGGGCGGCTCTCAAGTCAGGGCTTTCACACGTGCTATTCGCTGTCTTCACAGAGCCCTCCCCTATCCTGCACCTCTTCTGACTTAAGCCCTCTCATGTTGGCCTCAATGGCAGTACTTCTAGGAAGACGTCCCTGGTCCTCCTCACCTGTGTTCCCTTGCACCCAAGACTTTCCCCGGTGGTAGGGGTATCAGATTTAACAAATAAACCATGCAAGTTTAACCGGGTGTCCTGTATTTTATCTGCAACCCTACCTGATAGGCACTTGTTCCAGAGTATGACAATTGCATGTTGACATTTTAATTTCCCTACTAGGCTCCAAATCGCTTAAGGATAATGATCTTGTCAATACGATTCCCCATTTTGCTAACTAACTAGGTAAGGTTGGATGAATGGATCAGTGACTTGTGGATGGGAGTTTTTACTTGAAATCGTATAGAACTAGACTTCAGCCCTAAACAGGAGAGATGCTTAAGAGACTCAAGGGAGGCTAATGACAATTACTCACCCAAGTGGAGGCTCCTAGGTTAGTTCTGGGCCAGCCTCTCAGGGTGTAAGAGAAGAACTTGGAGGTGGAAACTGTACACTAAAGGGAAATGAACAGAAGGTATGACTGCAAATGATTATGTAAAGCTTTCAGCCTGCACAAAGCTAACAGACTAACTTCAGCTGGTTTGGGGATTGCTCTGGCTCAGTTCTGAGTCCTGCACACAGCTGGAAAGTTTATGCTCCTGCTGCTGGGGTTAAAACAGTGGAAAAGGCCAGAAGGGTGATGCCAAGGATCATCGTACTCTTTTGACCTCGCGATGGTTTTCTAATAGAAAGCTGAAATCTTGCTATTTTCAGACCCGGTACCCAAGGGCAAGTACGTCACAAATATGAAAAAAGTGAGAAAGGTGGAAGAAAGGCAAATTAGAGCCCACCAACTAAAGAGGCAGCCTCTACTGGCTGCAGACAAACCTCCATGCTGCAATGCAGGCCCAAATTTTCTCCCCCTTCAAGAAAAGACAGGAATCAAGATGTTAATGCTTCATTTCATGATTTTTTTTTAACATGCCCATTAAGTCAATAAGTATTAAATGGTTCAAAAAGAACACAACTATAAGTTTATTACTCCGTGTGGGCTTCCAACACTTTACGTGGAATCAACATGTGTCTCCAGGCTGAGATTCCCCTCAACTTGCAAACCTCAGGCAGATGCTGATTCAAATCCCAGAAGCCTCTAGTTGAAAACCAATGTCTGAGATGCTCTGCGGAATCTAGGGAAGCATTTGCTAATTTGCTCTGGGGCGAAATCTTCTATCAATATCAATCAGGCATGAATGTAGATAATTCTCCCACGCTATCAATATAGTCATCTATATGTTTAGTCAACATTTATTGACTATCGCATGGGGAGGTTTGGTGGTCAGTAAACAGTGGAAAGAGGCCCAGAAAAAAAGGGGGTACACTCAGGCTTGAAATCCACCAGGTACACGCCTCTGCTGCCATACCAGTTATTTATATACTTATCTACTACTTCCATCCTAGTTGGTTAACAGTCTCTGCCCCAGCCCTAGCCCTGTGGGCCTCAGACCCCAGCAGTGGGCCACTCATCTGTGGCCACCTACGGCAAGGTGGTGCTTTCCTGGAGTCATCCTCCTTTGGCCACTTGTAATTTGGCCCTTTTTAGGGTACCATACTAGTTATTCAATATTTTGAGCATCACACACCAACTCTCCAAAGAGAAAGTCAAGTGATAAAGGTTCCCCCAAATGCTCACGTGGCTTTTGTCTCTCCCTAACCTCTTTTCTTGATTAACTCCTGCGCAACCATTCAGATCTCAACTCAAATGTCACTTCCCATTTCGCCGTCTGGACTGTGTCTCCCTGACATTTATTCTCGCAGCTCTGTTCTTTCACTTCGTATCTTGTATCCATTTGCTTATTTGTTTGTCTGCCTCCCTGATGAAGCTGTAAACTCCATAAGGGCAACAAAAAGCAGAACTTATTTGGCAAACTGCACAGGCTTCTATATGGTTTACGTGGGATTGGCCACCTACCCAGCTCCAAAGATGGGTCCTGTTGTATTCCAGCCAGTTAGCATGTCCCTTCCTCCGGGTCCTACTCATTGGCACAGGAACGAGAACCTGATCTAAGGCAGCCCAAGCAGAGTGAGGCTGGACACTCTGGCGAGGAAAGCAGAGCTACAGACCCCTTCTGAAGAGGCAATGTCACCAATGTGGTTATCATGAAGCATGACACGAAGGAGGACAAAGACGCAGAGTCCCAGAAAGGTGGCTCCAAAGGATACACAACATGGGCCTCTCGAGTAAACCAGATCTGGGCTGGCCCTTGTGTTTGGACTGTTCAGTTACATCAACCAATAATTTTTTTCTTTTTTTTTTTTTTTTTTGCTTTAGCCAGTTGGGACCAAGGTTTCTATGTACTGTGACCAACAAAATCCTAACTGATATATCTTGTCCCTGTATCCACAAGAACCTTGCTCATGTAAGACACCATATCTTGAACAATATGCCATTGGGAGAACTGGAGATGGCTTAATGGGGGAGGTGACTGGGTAACATCAGCTGGAGCCTTAATTTGAACATAGTTCTTTAGAAAATATTTTAGACTGCCCAAGATTTAAATTCATCAGAAATTCAGGAGTATTTTCCCCGGTGTGTTTTACAGCAGAATTGTTCCTACCTGAGGTTATTAACCTGCTCACCTGTCATTTCCTAAGAACTCCTAAAGATTTCTGCTTCAGATCCTGGACTTTCAACCTACAGAACCTATGGTTTTAAACTGGGGGAAGGGAACAGGAAAGAATGATTCAGCCTCTAGCCGCTTTTTACTCTGCTGGATAAGATCATTAATTTTTTCCTCCAGAATGACCTGTGACTTCCTACATTTCTTACATTTCAACTTCAAGTTTCATTTCTCGGGATGCCTACAGCTTTCCACCTGGCTAGATGGAAGCCAAGATTTTACTTTTCTCTCGGGGGCTATTCTGCTGGGCTAGAGTCATTAGAAGCAACTTTAACTTCAGGTTATTATAAATATCACATCTTTTAAAGCATAATCAGGCTATGTGGTTCATGATCTGGTTATTAGATTAAAGGTCTGTGTGGCCAAAGGGCTGTACTTCTACGACTATTGAGAAATAAACAACCTTGACTAGTCAGGGAAGGAAAAGTCTGCAAGTCGGTCCCCATAGCCTGATCAGGGGATTCTTTTCCTCCTTCCCTGATTCATCAGAAAGCACACTTGCTCATACTGTTCACATTCTCAAAATATGTTTGTTACTCTCAGAGCTCCTGGAATACATATCCTCCAACGGTTGCCTTTTGTCAATGAACTGTTCTGCACAGCTCCGCTGCTTATATTTTAGGATTTTTTTTCCTTTGGGAGAGAGAAGAGTGGCTTGTAAAACTACTAGTGGAAAATAAGCATTAAGAATCACTTCACCTTCTTCATCAAATAAATCCACCTGAATTACTGGTTCTATGAACCAGTATGTAATTCAAAAGTTTGAGGAAGAACAGAATACTTTGAGTCTCAAAATATCTCTCCATAAATTACTTATTAACTACAAAGGGACAAATAATAACTTCACAGTGGAGAAAGTGCGGGGGCACCACCTTAACCAAGATGCTAATGAGACAGATGACCATCAAGGGGCTCCTGTAAGGATGCACAGAGAGACACACCGTCACCTCTGTGGAACCCCATCCAAAGCACAGAACATGAAAGAACCATGAGGAAACAGGACAAACCCAGAATGAGGATCATTCTACACAACAACCAGCCTATACTCGTCACAAACTCTCATAATATGAGGAACAAAGAGGCTGAAGAATTATTTCATACTTAGACCAAAGTGACATGAGAACTAAGTGCAATGCAGGATTGTAGACTGGTTCCTGGCCTGAAAAATTTAGCCATTAAGGATGTTACTGGAATAACTGGCAAAATTTGAATATGGATGGTAGATCAGTCAACAGTATCAATGTTAAATTTCTGACTTAGACTACTGTGCTGTGGTTTGGTAAGAAAATGTTGTTTCGCTTAGGAAGTAATCACTATTTCCAGGGAAAAGGGCAAAATGTGTCCTTACCCTTAAGGGGTTCAGGAGAAAAAAACATGTATATATGGAAAGACAGTGAATGCCAAAGCAAATAAAGCTAAATATTAATAGTTGGTGAATCTAGGTAAAGCATATACAAGAGTTCTTTGTACTAATCTTGCAACTTTCCTTTAAGTTTGAAATTATATCTATAACTATATAGATATATAAAAATCAACACACACAATTCAAAATAAAACGCATCAACCTAAAATCCAGCCTATTCTTCAGGTATTGTTGGCAATCTGAAGAGAAACAAAGGCTAGGATACCAAAAGGGATTGGGTCAGTAGATTCATTCATTAGGACCCTGAGTACATTTCTACTAACTTAAATTATGCTTTCATTTGAATCAAACATTTTGGACTGCCTTCAACTTAGTGCCAATTACTTATACATTTAAACACTCAAAGGATGAATTCCATACTTTCCCCAAGTGAGGCACAAGGCTGTCAGTATTCTCGTGTGCTAACAAGTAAGCAAGGCCAATTTCTATAACCTAACTATAGGACTTCTGGGTACGTAAATTTTTTCTCATATGCCCAGTTCCCTATTTTCTTAGAAAATCCAATTTGCTCTGGGATTTCAAATACCACAGGCTCTTGTTTTTGTCACAACAAATGAACTATTTTATTCTGTAGATTCTTAAAAAGAAATTCAATGAATCTTTGCTCACTGCTAGCTTTTCTAGATCTCTCCCAATATCTCTTTGATCAAGCTTTTCCACCCACTCTGGAATAATCCAGGGGTAATTAGAACTTCTTACCTTCTTTAGCCCAAAAGGAGCCAATTCATCACAAGCTGTCATGGATTCTGATTCTAAATTACCAAGAGCCCCATTACTAACAGAGGCAGGGAATCTTCTTCCCAATTAAAGTGATTGATTTCTTTGCAGACGCAGTAGCATTTCACTTTTTAATTATGTTCATTCGGATCAAATGTGAGAAAATTCTTCCTCATTTTATTTTCCATCCAAAGAACACAATACAACAAACATTAATCCCAGAGTGATACAAGGCCAGACCTGCAAGGGCCTTAGGCAGAGCTGGACATCTATCAATGGGTCTTGTCCATTTTACAGGGTCTTAGTGGCTCCTTAAGCTCTAAAGGGGAGAAAAGGGACTAATTATTTGTTACATCACATACTCCACCTAAGGGCTGGCCAAACCTTCCAGCATCCGCTAAGTTGTGATGAGACAGCATTAGATGTTTAGATAAACATAGACTAGCGCCGAACAGAACAATTTTGTTTCTTGTGCAGGCAAAGAACAGAGCCACAGTGCTGGGGATAAAGCAGTGTGTGCAGGTAAACATAAGCAATGTGGGAACAAATCTGTTTTTTCTCACTTAGGTGGTATTAACATGGTTATGTGTTGTCAAATTTTGAAAGAGAAAAATAAACAAAAACAGTTTGGGAGAAGAAGGAGGGCACTCCGGAGGATCTGAAGGAACGTGAGGCCACCAAGGCTTACACAGATTTCCCAGGGCCTGAAAGACACCTGTCTGTCCACTTTGCTTTTAACCTTAAAGACTGGCCAGTTGTGGCTCCCGCAGCCTGTAGACCCGGGGCCTGCATCCTTATCTCCCCTTCCCCACTCTCCACGTGGTCAGCAGACTGGCGTCCGTTCACTCACTTGAGACATTCAAAGGTCAAGGTTTTCGCTCAATGAGTATCTTCCAGCGATCTGTGCTCCAGACAACAGTGACTACCCTTTTTCCTGGTATGAATGCAGTTGCTCGCCGTTTTCCAAACACTTTCACACATATGTAAAGAAGAGTCTGGGAGCCCTCCAAGATTTTAAATTTTAGTTAAAAATGAAATTATATAGTAAGCTTTTGAAAAATTAAAACATCCACGTATGTGAGATTGTACCTCTGCCTTTACTGCAGGCTGTTTGCAAAATTCAGGAAGCCCTGCCTTTCCATTCATTAAACACATAGTCGTTGAGCACCTCCTAAGGGCAAGGCAGGATGCCAGGTGATGGAGGTGGAGAAACAGGGCTTGTTCCTTGCTCCAATGGGGAAGGCACATAAGCAGACACCCTCGGCACAGGAAAACACAGAATGGAGGTGCTGTGATGGGATAAAAGGGTCACGCTTATAAGAACAAAGGAAAAGCGCATCCTTCCAATGCAGGAGCCACAAAGAAGCTCAGGAGGTTGGCAGGCGTCTTGAAGGAACATCAGTCTTGCTGAGGGGGGGCAGAAACTCCAGGCTTACCCGACGTAGCATGGGCATATATGCTCGCCACATTCCAAGAACCAGAAACACAAGAAAGAAGAAGCCAGACCAGACACCACAAAGCTGTGACCGTTGGGCTCAGAAGTCTGGGATTTTAATGAACCAAGGAGGAGCATGAAGGGGAAGTGATGGTCCAACTGGCTGTGCTGGTAGGGGCAGGTGGGGGCAGATGAGGCTGCTGAAATGATCCACTGAGGGCTGACAGAGCTGGCTGTGGCAATGGGAATGGAAATAAGTGGAGATTCAAGAGATTTGGGGCCGGTACAAACCACAGGGACTTGGAACCATCATACGAATGGATGAGGAAGTAGGCAAAATAGACTCTGAGCACTATTATATGTGAACACTTGGATGGCGTCCATGGACTGGCCGGCTTTTGCTGTTGAAACATTTACTGTGTTTAAACAGTCACTGAGTCCTGCACTGAGCCCTTGTTTTAAGCTCTTCAAACATCCCTGAGATAAGTGGGGGAGTTATTTCAATCCTCCTTTTTACAGATGAGAGAACCATGACTGGCAAGGTTTAGCCCTAAGCAGGAAACCCAACTAACCCAACTAATTGGTGCAGAGCTGGGACAAAAGATCAGTGTAGTCCTCATTACACAATCCAGCGAAACACAAAGATGGCTCAAAACTGTCCTAGTGGCATGTTTCCAGCCTAAGTGGGACAAAGTTCATACAACTTTATATCGTGAGCTGTGTTGTAAGGTGGTTTGTTGATAATGTCCATTCCAAAAGCCAACGGAAAGCTACCAGTACGCTGAATCATTAAAAACATGGAGGTACAGGACTCAAGTCTTACACGGTTCTGAAAAAAATACCCTTCACAGATGCTATTTTTAGACTCAAGTTTTCCCAGCATAAAGTTTTTAAAAGAACAATCCATCTAAAAAGCATGTAAAGAAATTCATTGACAAAGGTTTAGATGTTTTAGGACTTTAATGTCCTTCACATGGTCAACATAAAACACTGACAATGGATGAACAATAGGGGAAAAGACTATTCAGCAAAGATCTTCCTTCTTCGGCATCACTGGTCAAACACCAGAAGGAGAACAATCACGTGAAGCAACAGTAAGGGAATTTAACACAGATTTTTAGTTTAACAGCATAACTGAAAAACAAAACCAACCAACCAACCAACCAACTGATCTTCTACCCACTGAAAGGAAAGGAAAAGTGAATCAGGGAGCTTCCAAATCTTGTGAAGCAGCTTAAAAAGGGAGAGGGGAGGGGGAAGGGGAGGCACATGACTGTTGAGAACCTAACACTCTAATGCACAAGGTCAAGGATCCTAACAAATTCTCAAAGTCTCAACATATACCAACAAGAACCGTATTATTAGAAATATAAAGGCACAGAGATATAAATGCATAGATATATAAACTATTTGGTAGTAGAAACAGACCTTGCTATATAAACATATAGTAAGTCACTTCTATCGCTTTATGAGAACAACTGTATAAAGAAAGAATCCAGAAGACCCCACTGCTGTCATCTTGCAAAGGATCAAAATTCAGCACCTAGAGGGCCCCACCCACCCTCCATGCTGTGTGTCTGTGTTTCTCTAAAAATAATAACCTGCAACTGGCATATAATTAAACCCATAGGCAGCTTTGAATATGAGATCTAGGCAGAAAAAGTAGCAGCAAAGACAACAGTAGCTGGAATTTGGTAGAAAAGTAAGAGAAGACTTTTTAAAAGCTTCCAGTTCAAGTCAGAATTAAGGTTAAGTTTCAACAGCTTGGGATAGCTGTGGATGCTTTTCTGTTCTCTGAAAAAAGAAGAAAATCTATCATAAGTCTGTTCATTCGGAAAAAATACTGTGTTTTTTAGCCATGCCCAGGTGACTTTCAATTTTGTACACTGTTCAAGGGCAGAGTGTATATTAGTTAGGATGTGCTCATAGCTGGTGCATCTCCAAAAAATGCTTCATGAAGGCTGCCAGCTTCTGACATCTTCGATGGTGACAGCATTATACAGAGAGGCCTGAATGCCTCCCACGGACCCAGAAGAACCACCGATGCAGCCGTTAAGAACAGGAGCATCTGGTTGAGCATCAGGATGACCCTCCTTCCCGTCACCAGCTCCTGCGAGAGTCACGGCACCTGAGGCCGTCGTGTCCAACCTCCCACCTGAAAGCCCCTGCAGGTGGCCAGGAGCGTCACACAGCTCAGTCATTAGAAAATTCCTTTCCAACGGCAGTGAAGGACCGTCATGCTCACAGGTAACCTAGGTTAGCTCAACTCTTCAATGAGCCTGCTGTGCAGGCGGCAGGGAGCGGGCAGCTATTCTCATGCGTGAAAACATACATCTTCCATGGAGCTCACAGAATTAACTACTCTCTCTGATGTTCAGGGGAGCAACAGTGTCTGTTCTTACACTGAACAGGCTTGTGCCAGCTGCACTAGAGAGGGGATGGCACCCTTTGTGCTGTCAGAGCAGAGATTTTCAAAGGAAATTTTGACCAAAGCTCCTAGAAGGTGCGCCCCCCCCAGGCTCTCGGCCGTGGAATCGTGCTAAGGGGCCTGTAAGCAGCAGCAGGAGCACCCCCGTAACAAACGGTCTTTCCCAACTAGTTACAATAACTGCTACTCCAGGATGGGCAGGCTCCTAGATGTGTCTCCTTCAGCGTCTGAAAACTAAACCAGTTCTCTGACAAGCTTCTGGATGGGACACGTACTCACCACCTATGCCCTTTCAGGGAGATCATACTGAGTTCAAGAGCTTTGTCGAGAAATCTGTTTTCTAAAGCATCATCTCCTTTGGTGTTGCCAATGCGGAATGGAATATTCATCTTGCTTCTATTCTGGGCCTGCACTGGACATCTGAAAAACATGTTTTTTCTTCCAGCTATTTTTCTGCAATGTGCAACTGCCATTAACAAAGCAACAGAAAAGTTTTAAAAACCATTTTCCAGATGCAAACAAGAGATTAAAAAAAAGATCTGTGCCAGCACATTTATCATTTACTTAGGGAGATCACTCTTGCATATGGAACAGTGAGTTAACATTCTCTTATACGACTCATACTTAATTTCCAAGAGCCTCAGTTTCCTCATCTGAATATTAGCAATAATAATAATATCTCCATTTCATACTAGTTATGACAGTTCAGTGGTACAACATAGATGAAGCTTTCAACCCATGGCAGCCACACAGCAATGTGAATGACCCTTTCTCTACAAGGCTGCAGAGAAAAAAAATAAGTTGGTCCGAATAGTGGTGCTAAGATTTAAAAATAATGAGCAGCAGCTTTCAAAGCACTTAAAACACTGTATTGTCCCAAGCTGTGTGACCTTGAACAAGTTACTATATCTCTCTGTTGTGCCTCTCTGATGTGAGGACTAAATGGCACAAATTCTCTGCAGCCCTCCCAGCAAGAGGTGGGGTCTAGTGCTCCACACCTTTTGAATCTGGGCTGGCCTTGTGGACTTGCTTTGACCAAGAGACTGCAACAAGAGTGATGCTGTGCAACTTCCAAGCTGAGGCCTCAAGGGGCATGAGGCTTCTATACCTTCCCTCTTAAAACATCACTGCCATGGAAGCAAGCCCGAGCTAGCCTGCTGGAAATAACAGGCCCAGCCCACAGCCAGCACCAGCTGCCAGACAGATGAGGGGGGCCATTTAGACTCTAGGTGGATCACCAGATGACTTTGGTTGAATAAGTGATCTCAGATGAGACCAGCAGAAGAAACCACCCCACTGAGCCCAGCCCCACCTGCTGACTGAAAAGAATCCTGAGCAAAAGAAATGGCTGTGGTTTTCAGTCACAGTCTTGAAGTGTTCTATGATGCAAAAGTAGATAACTGATAGAATTTAGAACAGCATCTGGAACACATCCAATGCTATGTAAATATCGATTGAAGTCAACAGAGTTGTCTTGTCATTCTCCGCACCTTGCACAGGGATCATACAGACTCTCAAAAATGAATGGGTCAAGTTTCATCTAGGATACGTTAGTATTGGACTTCAGTTTCTGATTTGGAGAGTGAGCAAGCCAAAATTATCTTCCGCTGACAACCAAAGGAGACAAACAGAAGAAGAGCTGACATGCTATTCTGGATTACAAGGAAAATATGTCATAACTCTCTCAATTTTCTCAAGCACATCCTATTTTATTCTTCCACTTCTACAGGGTGGGATTCATTAAAAGTAAACAGCAAAGAAAAGCAGTGTGAGGAAGCCCCCATTAAAAGCTATGCTCGGCCCTCAGGGCACACACATAATTCCTGTTAAAGTTAATAGGAGTCAAGTGCACGTCGACAGACAGAAGAGACGCAAGCAGGGAAACCAAGTATCTGGTAACAGGCTTTGAGCCTGAATTCCGGGCCCCCCTTTGCACAGGTAGTAGGTATCCTGGTTGACACTGACATTAAAAATGTAGTGTCTACCCTCTTTGATATTCTGCTGCCTCAGGCTCCCCAGGTGACAGTCCAATTATAGAGCTGGAGCAGCAAAAAGGACACGTGATTTAAGGGGAAAAAATATTAAAAGGGGGAAGAATTAAGAACCTGGATTTACAAAGAATCTGTCTTTACAGTCGTCCCCCACACATTTACCCATCCTACTGTGAACGTAGGTGGTATCCTGACAGCAACAATGTCATAACAACTAGAAATTGAAGATTAAATTTGCACGGTGCCTGAGAGTGTCCCTGCTGTGGGGCTGAGGGAAGGAAGAAAAAGATGAAGGGGAATCAGCTGCTCCCAACCTAGCAAGACGGCTGTGGAGGGAATTCAGATTCCACAGGATAAGCGCTGTGGAAGCACAGAGCTGAGCAAGTACCTCTGCCCAAGGGAAGGTTGAAGGTTTCAGCGGAAGGGAGGTGGGAAGGGTCAGGACAGGGGGAGACGAAGGAAAGGCACCTGGCAGACAGCTGTCTCTGCCAAGGCACGGAGGACCGCAGCAAGTTCTCTGCAGCACCTGGGGTGCTGGGTGCCTGGCTGGGGGCAGGACTGCAGACCGCAGAGGGCCCTGCAGACACGCTCTCCTGGGAACTGGATCCATCGGATCCTGGAGCACGAGGAGCAATCAGGTCTGCACAACAAGGAGTTCTGCGTTGTAGAAAAAGCACTAGGACACAGGGGCTGGAGGGTGGGGACACTGGGGGAGAGGCCTGCTAGAAAGCTCCCACAAAGAACTTTCTAGGTCAACAGAATTAGGGCTCGTGATCAAGACAGGGACACTGGGGAGTTTCAAGCATGGGCAGTAAGTGAAAATGCCAATAAGGACCCAACAGTCATATAAATGAGTATAACAGGCCCAACATGACAGACTCAGCACAAACCCCCTACGTTACCTGTTAACTGTGAGGGCCCGTTCTTTACTTCCACAGAGAAACAGTCTCCCTTTTGCTTGAAACATACGGCCCTCCCAGTCTGTTTCTCCCACTTTCAGAGACACGGGGATTATGAAATAAGACATCTGGATTTAAATCATCTTCCCATGTTCCAGTAAGGGCTCAAATTGTGTGTTTTAAACCCTGTGAGCCACACCGAGCACTGCCGTGGGCTGTGCTGGGCCACCGCTCCCAGGAGTTATCACTAAATCCCACAGCAGGGGCAGGGCCTGTGGCCGAATGAGTTGGGGGCAGGGAGAAGGTGCCAGGCTGACAGAGCGCTAGCAGGGGGCCGGGTGGGTGTGGAAGCAGCAGGTAATCCTGGGACTACAAAGCTTCCAGGACAGTCTGAGTAGCACTCCCCAGGGAGTCTAGGACGGAAGCGGATAAGGATGGTTGTGACTGGAAAAGCGGTGCCACAGTCAGTCATAGAAATTTAGGAAATCCTGAATTAACAGGGCTACACGGGTTTCTGGACTCAACTCCCTAGAGCGTCTCAAGAGCTCTGGTGAATCGTGAACTCCCAAGAGGATAATTCATACAGGAACAGAGTTTTCCCCAAATGCATGTGGCTGAAAAACCCACTGCATCTCTGGGATGAGTATTCTAGAATGCCCACTGAGAAACCCCTGGACTTCCCAAGGTACCAGAGGGGTGTGTGTGAGGGGAAAGGCACCACCTCAGCGTGAAACAGCATCTCACAAA
Source organism: Mesoplodon mirus (assembly GCF_964341445.2). Taxonomy (NCBI): domain Eukaryota; kingdom Metazoa; phylum Chordata; class Mammalia; order Artiodactyla; family Ziphiidae; genus Mesoplodon; species Mesoplodon mirus. The sequence continues at coordinate 141,682,839 of NC_138978.1, forward strand.
GGTGGTGACAGTTAGTAGGGCGCAAGAAAACCGCAGGCAGCTGGCAAGCGATGACAAGATGCTCGTTTCAGTGGTGTCTGCTCCAAAAGACAAACCAGAAACAAGAAGGGCGTGAAGAGTGCATCCTGAGGTGAGAGAAGCCCACAAAACAGTCACTAGGCCTCTCCTGACTGCCTAACTTTTAAATAAAAAATTAACTCTAAATTTGCACACGATTAGGAAAACTAGAGTAAAAATATAAAGATCTATTCCCTTCCATAGAGGTGGTTGCCAATAACAGTCTTTTGTGCATTTTCAGGATCAGATACACAAATGTGTATACGTGTATATATGCGTGTTTCCGTATGTACATATATACATATATAGTATTTACCAATACAAACACTGTGGCTTTCTAAGTGGAATCATAGAAATGTCCTTTTCTACACCTGCTCTTTTTCCTTTTGACCTCATGACATATCAGGTCATCTTCCCAGTTTGCTCACAGACCTTCCCCGTTCTCCACACACACGTTACTCCATACCACGGATGGATCCTAATTTCCTTCATCAGACCCCTCCCGAAGGACATCCGGGTTGTCTCTAGATTTTCCCCATTATGTAAGTATCCCTCATTGGACTTGCGGGTGCCTGATTTTATGCACACTTCTGTGCAAGGCACAGTACTGGCAGAGGGCAGGTGCCTAGAAGTAAAAGTCTTTGGTCAAAGAGCAAGAGAGTTTTGAACTTTGATGGACGCTGCAAACCTCACTCCAAAATTGAACACATTTATTATACTTAACATAGGCAAAGTGTGTTTGTTCCCTCGTCTACACCAGATGTTATCAGTCTTTAGAATTTCTGCCCATCAGAGGGGAAGAAAATCCCATGGTTTTAATCTGCATTTCCTAAAGAAGTTGGCCCCTCTTCAACTGTCTAGTAGCCAGCTGTGTTTCTTCCGAGTTGTTTGCTCATACAGGTAGAAACCACCCCCTGCCTTTTTAAAATTTGCTTATCCTTTTTCATTTATTTGTGGGTTCTTCTCTATATCAACAGTAACCTTTATATGTTAATACACTACCCAACTTTGGTGTCTGTCATTTTGTTTTGTTTACGTCTTGAACTGTAGAAAAGTTTTAAATTTTCATGGAATTAAATATCTTTTACTTTATGGCTTCTGAGTTTTATGGCTTACTTAGGAAGGCTTCTGTACTCCCTACACTTACACAGAAATTCTCTCCTGTATTTTATATTTGCTTCTTGCATTTAGTTGCCTTTGCATCTTTTCGACTGACTAGAATTTGTGTATGCTATGATGCAAATATCTAATTTCTGTTTAAATGAATTATCAATGCTTCAATCAATCAATTAGACAAAAAGTCAACTTAGACTGTAAAATTGTCTAAGTTAAAATACAATTCTCAAGTAAACAGGGACCTGTTTCTGGGCTTTTCCTCCGATCTCTGTTTCCCTCTGCCCGTGGCTTTATACGTTAATTGATCGTATGTTAACATTACATTTTATTAATGTTAACATATATGTTTAAAATGTTTCATCTATCCTTTTGCACTAACTTTTTCAGGAGAACACTGAACTGGCTTCTAGATATTTACTAATTTTTGTGACTATTGCAAATGGGATCTTTCCTTGTTTTTCAGTGTTATTTCTGGCTTATGGGAAAGTAACTGACTTCTACTAAGACACAACTGATGACAATTCTGAACATGATCATTTCTAGTTTTTCCACTGATTCCTGCATTTTGAAAAAACAGTCATTATCATCTGTGATTTTTGTTGTTTCCTTAGTAAAGGCTCTGGAAACAGCCCCCCCCCCACCAATCTCCCCATGTTCTTATCCTGCCTGATCCCAGTTCCCCGCTGCACCTGACCCTAACCTGTCTGCACTGCGGTAAAACACTGTCTGTTCACAGGGTTCTGATGACAATAAAAGGTATTCATACCTGTAAAGTGCCAAGGGCTCTGCCTACTTTATTTTATTTTGGGGTTGTCAACAGACACATCACATGCTTCCCTCTTTCCTAAGGCCTGGACCCCACATGGAAGGGAGAAAAGGTGACCTCGTATCTGGATATGGATTTTGTCACTTCAAGAGCTTTATCATATTAAAATTAATATCTAATAAATATTAAACACTATGTGTCAGGAACATCCTAGGTACGTTCCATAAGAACCACAAATAATATTAACAGCTTACCGTTAAGGAAGTAATTAACCGTTAAGGAATAACCATTAAAGCTGTTTTAATTTTAGCACACCAGAAAATATAAGGGGTATAAGTTCTAGTAGCATTAAAAAAAAGAAAGAGGGCTTCCATGGTGGCGCAGTGGTTGACAGTCCGCCTGCCGATGCAGGGGACACGGGTTCGTGCCCCGGTCCGGGAGGATCCCACATGCCGCGGAGCTGCTGGGCCCGTGAGCCATGGCCGCTGAGCCTGCGCGTCCGGAGCCTGTGCTCCGCAACAGTGAGAGGCCCGCGTACCGCAAAAAAAAAAAGAAAGAAAAAAAGAGTTACCAATTCTAATAGTAGCTTTTCCTTTTCGACCACTTTCCAAAATTATAGTTCTCTTTTTCCGTCTAGAAGCTTTGGATGGTTCCTTCACCGATGGAGAAGTTATCCACTGGTACTGAGAGAGAAATGATAAATATGCCATTTAAGTTCCAGGTAGTTTAGGAGGGTTTGATCTTCATTAGAAATTACGATATTTTAAGTTAATAAAAGGTCTTCAATCTGCATTTCTGGGAAGCTAAATTAAAGCATCACACAACATTTTCAAAGACAGAAAAGCCATTTCATTTGACTAAAAACTTAGTTTTAAGATGGCAGAAAGTACCTTGATAATTTTCTTTTAAGAAGGAAAGAGGGGCTTCCCTGGTGGCGCAGTGGTTGAGAGTCCGCCTGCCGATGCAGGGGACATGGGTTCGTGCCCCGGTCCGGGAGGATCCCACGTGCCACGGAGCGGCTGGGCCCGTGAGCCATGGCCGCTGGGCCTGCGCATCCGGAGCCTGTGCTCCGCAGCGGGAGAGGCCACAACAGGGAGAGGCCCGCATACCGCAAAAAAAAAAAAAAAAAAAAAAAGAAGGAAAGAAAAACAAGCCATTAAAGAGAAATTCTTCCGAGAGAATTAAAACATGTTATATACCTCTGACTTGGCACTCCTTCCATTCTGGAGACCTTTTTTGGTAACTGCTTTCAGCACAGAATGACTTAAAGTAAAATAAATTGAAATTAGAGTAATTATTTCCCAATGAGTGGCTATTTCCATTTAAAACCAAAAGCCAACTAATTATTGCTTTTCCCATAAAATTAAATAGGAAATCTACATTATGTAATTATACACTTATTTCCCCCTTTGTGTATTCTAATTTCTTCCTCAAAAACCTAAGATGCCATCTTGCAGACTGCCCACAGTGGCTACTATTTTGGCAGCAGCAAAGGTCAGCTTTAAACATTTTGCATCTAAAGTGGCTTTAGATACCTTTGGATAGAAAGTACAGTCTGAGCACCATCCAGACGCTTAGATACCTAAAGGGCATCCAAGATAACAAACCAAAGTCCTGATATATTCCCTCAAAAGCTGCTCCTCCCATCAGCCCCCTTCTTCTAAGTGATAGCACCCAGTTGCACACATAATCATCAACGACTTGTCTCCTTGTTACTGTTTCCTTCATACCCCACATCTAACCTATCTGCAGGTCTTGATAGCTACACCCTCAAAACACAACCTGAATTCAACCACTTTTCACTTGCTCCAAACTTCCAACCTAACCTAGGCCATAAACATCTCTTATTTGGAGCACTGTGACAGTCTCCTAACTGGTCTCCCTGTTTCTCTTCTTTATCCTCCCAAGTCCATTCTCTATACCAGGTCACCTTATTCATACACTATTTGGATCATGCCTTTTTCCAGTTCAAACCCCTCTACTCATTTAGAATAATCCACATCTTTACTCTGGCCTTCAAGACTTTACAAGAGCAGACCCCTGGCTAGCTCCTTGACCTCATGTCATACCACACTCTTCTTCACTCGGTACTCTGGCCATGTTGGCCTCCTTGCTTTTCCTTAAATACTCCACCCACCTACATGCCTGCATACTCATTGCCTCCTTGTCCTGGAATGTGCTTACTCCAGTTCTTCCACGGCTTGCTCCTCTCTTCATTCATGTCCCTGTTCAAATGCCACTTCTCCAGTGAAGCTGTCCCCTAACAAACCTATCCAATGGAGTCCTACCTGCTCTCCCTCGCTCTCCTTACTTTAAGATATTTTTGCACTTCCTACCCTCTAAAATTATATTACGTATCGGTTTACTCATTTCTATCTGAACTCCCTCACTCTCCTTACTTTAAGATATTTTTGCACTTCCTACTCTCTAAAATTATATTACTTATCTGTTTACTCATTTCTATCTGAACTCCTTCACTAGAATGTAAGCTCCACGAGGGCAAGACTTTTGTCTGTCTGGTTCACTGCTTTATCCCTAGTGCCTAAACCCATATCTGGCACACAGAAGATATTTAAAAAATTGCTTGTGATTCTGACAAATGAATAAAGTGCTCCTGGCAAGAATTCAGAGGTTGCACAGGAAAAAATGCTCTTGGTGGAAGTAGGCTTAGTATCTAGGTTCACCTCTATTCAGAGTCGAGATAAGAACAATTTACAAGTAAAATTCACTTTAATTACTACATTATCTGCTAAAAACATAAGGGAAGTGCAACACTAGAAAAGTACAGTTGAAGCTTGAACAACATGGGTTTGAACCTCGCGGGTCCATTGACACACGCATAGTTTTCAATAAATATGTACTATCGTCCTACACGATCCAAGGTTGGTTGAATCCACAGATGTGGAACCACTGACTATAAACTTATACCCAGATTTTCAACTGCGTAGGGGTCGGCACCACTAACCCCACGTTGTTCAAGGGCCAACTGTGTGTGATGAGCAAAGTTAAACACATTAAATTTTTAAAAACTGTCAATACGTGAACAAATTCTTTTTGTTTTGCTACGTGTTTATCAATTTCAAAAAAGTGACCACATACCAACAAGTGGATTTTTTCTTATATCCAGAACGAGCAGAGTTCTGTTGGTTTCAAGGGCCTTTAGTAAAGCCTTTGCTCCTTCACTGGTGAGGCCACACTGCTACAGGTCAAGTGCTTTCGATGAAAGACAAAGGTCACTTCCTAACTCTACAGATTTAACATATAGACAACTCTCATTTTCTCACGTGTGGAAGAGTCCTGCACAAGACAAGTCATGGCAGGTTTGTAATTTTGGGTATGGAAAAAAACAGAAACGTATATGCACACACATAATGCATGATCCAGTTTAAAAACCTCTTCTTGAATGTGCAATGATAACCCTGGCTTTAGTATCAATAAATCATCCAACATATTTTACAATTACAGAACTGAAGAATAACTGTATATAACGTATGAGCAAAAAGCATCACAAAATGAATCTCAGTTCATAATTAGCAAGGGCGGCAGAGGCATGTAAACCTCACAAGCAAAACCTGGTGGAGCTCAGAAATGCACTGCATTCTTTTGATCATGATCTTCAGCTCCAAATCACACTTGAAACTAGCTAAAAGGGGAAAACAAAATAGAAGAAATGTAATAACTGTTAGTTTTAGAGGAAAAAAGGACAAGTCTAAGAGGATACAAATAATAACAAATTCAAACAATGTGTGAATAGAGAATACATAGTAAAAACCTATCATGAAAGTATGATGGTCAAGAACTCTCTCCATAAAAAGTCAGACAAAAACCAGAAACACTGAACATGAATTCTAGTAGTTCTGGGGCTGAACAACCTACTCATTTAAACCAAAGGGATCATCACCAAAGCACAGGTATTAAAAAATATTACATGAAAGGAAACTACGATGAGTCTTTTTTTTAAGTGTTGTGTGGACCATCACATTAAAATAACTGGAGTCTTTCAACACCCCCATGACACACAGAAATAGCAAGTAAGACATACAGATCTGACAGGATATGATACAACCCTTACAAACTCTCACTACAGAAGAATGGACACAGGGTATAATTAACCAAATAGCCAAATTAATACAAACAGCCAGTAAACCTCACCAGTAAATCAAATGAATACAAAATAAAACAAAATGTAGTTATTTTCCTATCAGATGAAGCCAAGATTCTGTAAGAAAAGCCTTTAAATAATGTCTATACCCTTTTGATCCAACAACTCTCTTTCTAAGAATTTAACCAAAAGAAATAGTCAGAGATATAGGTAAGGATATATATCAGAGTACTATTTGTAACTGAAAAACTGGACAAAGCTTATATACAAGCATGGATAAGCTACGTGCACTGTGGCATATTCATATAATGAAATACTGAACAATCACAAAAAATGATGCAGGAGATGCAAATTTACTGACTTGCTAAAATGCTCATACTAAATTAATTGAAAAAAGTTATAAAATTTGGAGTAATCCCACTTGCATAGAAAATGGAGAGGTACTCGTTTTTGTAGTCTTACATTTTTTTACAAGTGCTACAAGCCACTGTTTGTGAGAGGCAGGCTTCACATCTACTGTTGGGGTGGACTATAAATTGGCATAGCATTTCTGGGTGGTAATTTGGCCATGTGTATCAAAAGTCTTAAAAATATGTCACACTTAGTCATTCCACTTGTAGTACCTTATTCTACAGAAGTAATCCCGATGGACACAGAGATGTATATACAACGTATTCACATTGTTTCTGACAGGGAAAAGCAAACTGTCTAAATCAAATTGCAAAGAATTGATTAAACTATGGGACATCAATACGACGCAATACTACATGATACATCATTAAGTGAAAAAAGCAGGAATATGAAATAGCAAGTATACTACAATTCTATTTTTGTAATCCCTAAGTGTACAAATATATTTGTAGGAAAAAAAGACTGAAAGTATATACACCAAAATGAACAGTGATTATGTCTGGGTATTAAAATTACAGGTAATTGTTCTCTTGTTACTCTGTATTTTCTATAAAGGATATACGCAACTCTTAAAGAAAGTTTAAAAGCAAAATAAAAGCTATCAGTAAAATGAGGCTTTAAAAAATCCTATCACAATAGTATCATGCCCAAAGCTAAGCATATTTCATATTAAAAATTCAATATTTTCAATTTTAGAATTTACCTCTAAGCCATAAATCCTCACTAAGAGATTCTGCCAAAGCACTTGCACCCAGGTCACCAATGAGCGTGATGCAGTTCAGAGTGATGCGCCTCAAACCAGCCGTACAGTCAAGATCAGGTCTCCTGGAACGAAGACTCTCAGCCCAGGTTTCTTCATGCTTTCTGGTAGTCTGATATGTCAAAGATTTAATGGGATGAAATTAAGATGCCTGAATAAGGAAACAGGGTGTGCCTACTGAGTATGGCTTATTATGTCAGAGATTTACACACACACACATATCAAGCATATATGCCAGGAGCATCAACCTGAGAAATTCAACAGTCACTTCTGGTTTACGAGTCCAGTGACCCAGATTCTACTCGGTCAGTGATTAGATTCTAGCCACTGGATAGCCTGTTTCTGAACACTTATGTAAAGTTGGACAACTCAATTACAGTCTATGAATTATTTTCCTTATCTTCTAAGTCAGGGAATTGGTTCTAAATTCTATCATTGCTGAGGCTCTAAATTTCATCATTCTGTCCTCCAATGGTCTCCAAACACCTGACTGGGCAAACCATAAGAAAACTTTCTAATATGCATCTTATTTATTAACAAATTATATACACAAAGTTCCATACATATAATTTATGTACATGATAAACTACACAGATTTTTTAAAATAATACAAAGGTAAAAATGTTCTAATATTTTCTTTTCCTAACTCCTAAGGCATTATTTTATTTTACTTATTTTTTATAAAGATTTATTTATTTGTTTGTTTGGCTGTGCCAGGTCTTTAGTTGCAGCATGCCGGATATTTTAGTTGGGGCATGTGGGCTCTTAGTTATGGCAGGCACGTGGGATCTAGTTCCTGGAGCAGGGATCGAACCCAAGCCCCCTGCATTGGGAGCACATAGTGTTAACTGCTGGACTGCCAGGGAAGTCTCAAGCATTATTTTAAAAACTATATTTACAAAATGTATATCTCACATGCTACCTAGGGTATGCACACAAGCTTTAGAGGCCTGGACTATGCACAGCCAGTTTGATGTGCCTTGGAAAAATAATGGTTTGACATTTAAGCAAAAGTACTGTCTTAAAGACATTCAGTTCTTTATATTCATAAAGTAAATTTTGGTAACAGGGAACACTGACTGTAAATGAAAAAAGTCTTACTACATTCTTGAAAAAATAAAAGACTCAAAGTGCCTTTGTTACTCTAAAAGGAAAATCATTAGTGTCATTTTTCTATTAACAATAACTTATAAAAGCTCCAAGGAGAAACAACAGCAATCACTTACACAGTGCTTAGTATGTGCCAGGCACTATTTATACAAATGAGTGCATTTAAACCTCATAATGAGGCATAGAGGTTAAGTGATTTGCCCATGGTCACTAGCTATGAAATGGGAGAAAGGGAATTTGAACCTAGGCCACTTGGCTTCGGCACCCAAGTTCTTGACTGTTTTCTACCTCAGGGGTCAATGGACTTGCCCTGTATAGGCTCAAAGAATTTTTCAATTTTTAAAATCTAAATTTAAACATTTCCAGATTTGTGGGCTATACAGTTTCTGTTGCAACTACTCTGCCCCACTGGCGTAGGGTGAAAGTAGCCATAACTACCATGTAAACAATGGGTGCGACTATGTTCCAAAAAAACTTCCTTTACAAAACCAGGCAACGGGCTGCATCTGGCCTACCAGCCAGAGTTTACCTATCCCTGAGCTGCATCATCAAACTATTAAAAAGCCTTCATATCAAATTATTAAATAACTTTAGGCCTAAATACAGTCATAATAACCACTGTAAAGTTTTAAGGTATCATTTTAAAAACTGTATTTACAAATTGCTGATGTACTGATTTTTTTTTTGTACTGATTTTTATTAGTTTAAAAACTACAGCAGCTAATAAACACTTGATTCATTTAAGTCTTGAAGACTATAACGGCATAGTTTCTTCACAGTATTACAATAAATGTTTTCAGTAAAAAAAATACATAAAAGTATTATTAGGTATTATATATTAAATCTCTTATTTCTAAAATTAAGTGGACTATCTTTATTAAATGGTAGAATCCCAAACTGAAAAGTGGTCATATTCTTTCAGCAAAATGAAAGCTGCACTCACATGTATCAAAAGACAAAAAATAGGGCTTCCCTGGTGGCGCAGTGGTTGAGAGTCCGCCTGCCGATGCAGGGGACACGGGTTCGTGCCCCGGTCCGGGAAGATCCCACATGCCACGGAGGGGCTAGGCCCGTGAGCCATGGCCGCTGAGCCTGTGCGTCCGGAGCCTGTGCTCCGCGACGGGAGAGGCCACAACAGTACCGCAAAAAAAAAAAAAAAAAAAAGACAAAAATTAACTGCCCTCTGTATCAATATATTAATGTGTTTCAATCACGTATGTTTTCATGAAAGTTTAAACATAAAATCACCTTTAAGATCTAGGCCATGTGATCTGCTCCCTGCCATGTCAGAATACACCCCGTGAAGTTTACTTAACTTGTCTTAAGTGTGATAGAATTCTTTATACCTTGACAAATAACTAAAAGGAAAAAAAAATCCACACACACAATAAGATGAAGAACCTATACATTTGTCAATCTTGACTTATTTGCTTTTCTTGAGTCAATTGGAGGTTTATAGCCACATTCTCAAAATCATTAACTACAATCTGCCCAAACAGGTAATTGACGAACAGATGCATTCTAAAACTTGTCAGTAACAAAGTGCTATTCCAGTTTACAGCAACAGTTTAATTCTATTTAGATACTAAAACTGAATACACTGAATACTGCAAACTTTATTCCCAACCACTCAGCAAAGTACTACATACCTTTTCAGATATAGGAAAAAAAAGAAAAAAAGAAAAAGCATAAGATTCTTCCTATTTTCATTTCCAAAGATACATCCCAATCTTAATGATCAATCAGTGATTTAAACGTCAACTATAAACCCAGTATTTTATTAGCTGCTATGCAGTATACTAGAGCAATAGAAGAGAGAGGACCTCAAACTCTCTGTTCCCTCAAATTGAAAAGCAGGCTTCCTGACCCCTCCAGACCACTACTGGACACAGGGAAGGCACACTAATGTTTCAGGACCCCAACCAACAGTCACCTGCTTTGTGATTACTTCCATGACACACCCTCACCAACACCACTGAGTTTGCTGCTCCTACGGGACGTTACATGTATTTACTATTTTAACACATAACACGGTGCATCATAATTATGACTGCAGATAGATGTTCTAACAATTTAAAGAGAATGATGACTTTTTTGCTCTTTACATCTTGCTATTTCCCTTCCCATAATATTTCTTGAAGAGAAACCATAAAAATATAGACAAACACAAAACACAGAAAATATACAAAATGTGTGGTTTGTGGCTTAACACAAAGTTAAGTAAAATTAGTTCTGACAGTATCCAGCATGACAAAATTTCATGGTACAAATGAGAATGGACCAAGGTTTGAGCAGGTACAGGAGACAATCCAGGCATGAACAACACCAAGGAAAGGTAGACAGGAAGTAACATGGTGTGTAGGAAATCACGAGACCAGTCTGATGGGAAGAGACATAAACAAGACTGAAACTCGCTTTCTAAACCTCCATCTCCAATTGGACAATTCACAAGACACAGGTGCACCAAAGTGGCCAATTTATTCAATCCCTTTAATATGGAGGAAGAGTTTAAAATTTTACTGGTTTAATTTGCCCCAAAAGCAACTATCAAATGTTGGCAGGACACAATGAAGGCTTACCTTTGTTAACATAGTTAAGCCTCTCTCTCTCACAACTAGCCCACTTAGCTCCACGTTCCTTAGCGCACCCGATGCACTTACACAGTGTTTAAGAGCTCTACACAATTGGAAGGTCACATCTTTATTTCTTTTCACAGGAACACGACTTCTGTAAACTTTATTTCTGCCAGAAGCTAAAGCAAAGTTATTGTAAAATAAGTGATTTAAAACACACATTTTATCATCATTAAAAAGCATTTAAAAAAAGCATCTGCTCTGTGCTAAGGATTAGAAACGACTCCTGCCCTTAAAGCCTTCATTAAGGAGGGACATGTGTAAACTCAAAATTTCAATCACATGAGATAAAGAAACATAACCTTTATGCACAGAGGTTCCTTTGGAGGCAGAATGTTATATCCAAGTGATGGCTTCATGATAACCCTGAAGCAGAATCTAGAAAGATGAGGCTATGCAGAGTTGGAGTAGGAGGTGCATTAACTGCAGAGGGAACATCTGTGAAAAGACACTCAAGCCTGACTCCTGCTGGGCACTGTAAATACTGCAGGTGGGGATGACTAAAGACCAGGGGTCCAAGTGTGAGAAGAGACAGAAATGAAAGAGATGTTGGCCCAAGCAAGCCTGGGAGAAAGCATGGCTTGTATCCCACAGGTGGTGAGACCTGGGGCTACCACTGGCTGAGTAAGGGTGCCTCCGCTGATTAGAAAAAGGCTCCCCGCTGCTGAAGGACCGACTAGATAAAGGGAGTGATCACAAAAAGCTCCCCTTCCTCAGGGCAAAGAGCCCTATGAGGCTTGGCTGAACACAGTTCAGATTACACGCCTCCGTGCAGAGCACACGCTGGGCGGCTAGTATGCAGTAACTGTGTGGGCAAGCCATTAGCAGCATTATTTTAAGCACATCTTTTTATGTTAGAAGATCACTTAACCCGAGCAGGCGGATGAACTTAGAGGAACTGAATCCAGGGGCCGTGAACCACCCAGGAGTTTCTGCCATAGTCTGGGCCAAATGTAATATGGATGAAGAAGCAAATTTAGGAGGAGGCCAAAATTTACAAGACAGACCCACTGGATGCAAGACATAAAGAAAGTTCAGTGAAGGAACTCTGAAGAGAATGGGCTCTACAATAAATTTTTCTTACATTCAATGTAAAATATTAGGCAAAATTAAGTACAGTGGCCTTTAAGGTCCCTTCCAGCTCTAATTTCTTTTGATTTCTAACTTATTACTCTGGTTAAGTAAAGTCCCTTCAGAGGTACAGAACAGTTCTTATACCTGAATGGGATGCAAAGAATAATCTGACTTCTCTTCACCAGGGGATGAGTTGAACTGTCCTTGCAGAAGAGGTAACACGTGGTGAGAACCCCAGATCCTGGAAGAGGTCCAGGCACACGATGAGTATTCAGCTTTTTGAAAACAAATGAACAATCATTTCCTCTCCTACATCTTCATACCCTTACTCTGCTGGTTACTTTCTCACAGCTTATAAACATCCTCAAATATACCCACTTAAAAATCTCTCAGACCTATGATTCTTTGGATCTTCTTGTGGGTAACCTAAGTCTCTACCATGCCTTCAAACACCTGTCCTCCCAAAAAGCCCAGATCTGTACCTTGGGTCCAGACCCGTCTACCAGGCCCCTCTAAAGCACTGAAGATGAAGTAAGATCCTCTCGCCACCCCCAATCCCTTTCTACTGTGCTCTGTATCTCTCAAAAAGATGCAGCTGTAAACTGTCACCCACGCTTGCTGCCCTCCCTTTTCTAACTGGTCACCAGGCCTCACCCATTCTCTCTCAGATCTGCAAAATCCAGTCCCACCTTTTATAACTTAAGTGGGACCCTCAGATTACAACTCAGCCTGCACCAAATCAACTGCCTTCCACATGGAGGTCCGAGTGAGCCTCTAAACCACAAGTCCATCTCACTCTTCTTTGGTGTTTCCCACAGCCTTCAGGATAAACACCCAAACTTCTGACAGGACAAACAAGACCCCCTTCTCTTGGGCCCCACTAAGTTTCCAGTATCAACTCTCATTTCTTTCCCAAACCCTGAGTTGCAGTCCTGTACAATAGTTTTGCCATATTTTCTTTTATTTCTCAAACTTCAACACACACTGCTCTCTCCTGCCACCCCAGGAGCTTCTACATATCCTTAGAAAGGATGGCACCTCCTCCAAGAAGCCTACCCTGAACTTTCCCTTCCAAGATTCTGTGCTCTGCAAAGGGGAAAGGTGGGGGGGGGATACATTAGGAGTTTGGGATTAACATATACACACGACTCTATATAAAACAGATAATCAACAAGGACCTACTGCATAGCACAGGGAACTCTACTCCATAGCCTGGAACAAACTGTATGGGAAAAGAATCTGAGAAAGAATGGATATATGAATAACTAAACCACTTTGCTGTACACCTGAAACTAACACAATATTGTACATCAACTAACCTCCAATATAAAATAATAATTAAATTTTAAAAAAAGATTCTGTGCTCTGTAGCACCAGAACTCACTTCTTCCAGAGCACTGACTACTGTGCTTGTGTTTACCTGCCGCCCAGTAGAAGGGGAGATTACCTAGGGCAGAAGCATCGTCTCCAGCAGCTCTTGGTTCTGACAACTCATTCGAGTGCCAGGCTACTTTACACACATAACCTGCTTAATTAATTCTAAGAACCCACAGAAAGAGTGGTTATTAATGTCATTTTACAAGTGTGGGGATTGTAGTCCAAAAGAAACCTGCCCAGGCCACAGACAGCATAAGCCCTGGACTTCAAACCCTAAGCTGCCTTCACACCGGTGATCTTTGCACTATATGATACGACTATTGAAAAAAAAATTTTTGTCCTGAACACTGTTTTAATGGAAAGGAAATGAAGCTGGGATATATCCATTCCCTAATCGCTTTGGTGTGTACCAGGCAAAGTCATTCAACAGACCAGGTAACATCTGTGCAACAATTAACGATGCTCCAAACTGTGCTAAGTGTTCTACTTTGTAGAGTCTAGAAGCATTAACACAGTGCATCCTTGTAACCACCACAGAGACTGGGACCTGTTAAGCCCACGCTACAGATGAGAACACTGAGACCTAGAAGCCTTAAGGCGCTCGGCCGGGGTCACCGAGCTGGCAGGAGTCCTAGGCCGCATGCCCGGTCTAGTGCACGCACACCCGGGCACTGGGCACTGGTTCTAGTGCCCACCCTCCACCTTGCACCATCGAAAACCCCGCTTCTCAGTGCCAACACGAGGGGCCCTGGAAGCGGGAAGTTCAAACCTGTCTCAACAAGCCGTGGCTGGAAGCAGCTCTGGATACAGATCAGGGGCAGCGGGTGCTCAGGAGCGGCGCCAAGTGCACCCCGCGGAGGCGGTCGGCCTTAAGTCCAGCGGGGCGTCCCGCAGGGAAGCGCGCACGGAGGGCAGAGGCACCAAGTCCTGCAGCGCGCACAGGTCCTCAGAGCGCGGAAAGAAGTCGGCCGCGCTGCCCCGGCGCAGCTTCACCGAGTGATCATGGCCCGAGCACGGCCTCGGGGACGCTGGCTGCGGACACGATGGCCACACCCGCCTGGGGGCCCCGGCCCCTCGGGCGCCCACCGCCCGGCGGCTGGGCCCCGCAGCGTGCGCAGGACCGGCGTCGCAGCCAGAAGACACAGGGCCACGGGCCCCAACTACGCCAACCCCCGCATGCCGCGCTCCCGAGACCCCGCGTGGCCTGGTGTTGGCGTAGGCATCTAGGCCCTCCACGCCGCGGGGCTGGGGTTTACGTCAGCGGGCGGGACCGTTGGGGCGGGGCTCGAGGACGTCAGCACGCTCGCCGTGCGTCCGCACGCAGCCCTGTCTCCCATGGTGACGCGGCCTGAAGAGTAGGGGCTTGAGCTCTGAGACTAAGGCACCGCGAAACGTACGAGGTGTGGAGAATTTGGGGTTTCCAAAAAGCGTTTGCTGACTCATCCAAACAAAACTGAGACCTGGTTGTATCAACGCATTTTAAAAGTAAACTCCCGTAAGTGTCTGTGCTCCCCCCACCCGGGAGAGAGCGTGCACTCCGTGAGGGACACACGAAAGGCTGAGTGAACATCTGCCTGTGGTCCCTTACCTGGTGCACGGGTGTGTGAATTTATGCGGAGAGCTCTTAATTTCTGTAGTTTCTGCTAACTTGACACGGTAGTTGGCAAATGGTGACGTGTTCCATGCATTCAGGACATGATCGTGGTTACTAATAATCACTTTGTTTGGCACTGACAACTCCACAGAGAATTTACTACTGAATATCCACTTTCCAGAAGAGAAACTGAGGCGTAGGAAGTGAAGTGACTGAGTAAGAGTAAGGACTCAGACAACTGGTGTTAGTAAATTAACCCTGCAAGGAGGCCGTTAGCCTGCGGTGGCTCTAGTGATGCGGCCGCCTACGAAAACCAACAAAAATCTAAGCCTGTCAACGCCTCAGGGTGGCGAACACTGCTGAGGACAACGAGTCACAAACCACCAACTAGGCTTTAAAGTTATAACAGGTCAGTCATTTCCTTGCTTTGCTTCTGCCCTTTTAAAATAAACATCTCTGCAGCTCCTGTGGCTGGAGTGCTCCTCACCATTTCCGCTTTGGTGGTGCCTGAATTGAATCTATTTTTGCTCACGTAAAGTCTTATTTTAAATATGCCTCAGTTTGTCTTTTAACATTGGTCGTAGAAGTTGGATTTGTGTCCAGTTTCTAGAACAGTGGTCGTTCTCTGGTCAGGCCTTAGGCGTTATGCATACAACGTTCCTCTTCTACCACCACCTTCTGGATGCCTCCACCCACTACCAGCTCCCGCGTATCAGATCCCCTAGATGTGGTCAGCAATGGCTTTCACATGCAGCATGCTCACATTATAATATCGCAGACACTCCTCCGTCCTCCAGCCAGCGTGTGAACTGAAACATTACCATTCCTGTTGAAGAGCCTGCTGTGACCACTTTCCCAAACACAGCCACTCCCCAGCTGACCCTGGGTAACCACTCTTCTGAACTTGGTCTCCATCACTGCATGGATGTCTTTCTATTTAGGCTACATTTTTAAGTGTTCTTCAACCTCATATAGTATTCTACTATGTTTTCTCTTCTTACTTGCTTTTTTTAGTGTTATCTTTGCTAGGTTCATCCATGCTGACACGTAAAGATCTGTCTAGTTCATGTACTTTCCTCACTATGTAGGATTCCCATGTAGGGAAGTACAATAATTTATATGTGCATTTTCCTGTTGATGGACATTTAAATTGTTTCCAATTTTCAGTATGATTTCTGTTTTAAAAAATTTTTATATACTTTCTAAAGGTCACTTTACATTTACTGTTATTACAAGATATTGGCTATATTCCCTGTGTTGTACAATACATCTTTGAGCCTATCGTACACCCAGTAGTTTACATCTCTCACTTCCCCACCCCGTATTGCCCCCTCCTCCCCCTCCGCACTGGCAACCATTAGTTTGTTCTCTATATCTGTGTCTCCCCTTCTTTTTGTTATATTCGGTAGATTGCTGTATTTTTTAGATTCCATATATAGGTGATATCCTACAGTGTTTGTTTTTGTTTGACTTACTTCACTTACCACAATGTCCTCCAAGTCCATCTATGTTGCCGCAAATGGCAAACTTTCTTTCTTTTTTAAGGCTGAATAGTATGCCATTGGTTATATGTACCGCATCTTCTTTATCCATTCATCAGTTGATGACACTTAGGTTGCTTCCATATCTTGGTAATTGTAAATACTGATGCTCCGAACATTGGGGTGCACGTATCTTTTCCAATACATGTCTTTGAAAACACGTGTTTTTGTTCTTTTTGGATTTATACCCAGGAGTGGAGTTGCAAGGTCATATGGTAGTTCTATTTTTAGTTTTTGAGAACCCTCCATACTGTTGTCCACAGTGGCTGCACCAGTTTACATTCCTACCAACAGTGTACCAGGGTTCCGTTTTCTCTAAAAATTGTAAATTTTCTTCCTAGGGGTAATTGAGATGATAGTTGATTAATAACATAAGATCAGGCGAAGTCTAAAGAAATTTTAGAAAAGCTGGATAGAGTAGGAAAACTTCTGTTCGCTGGCGTCTGAATGTTAGAGAGACACCAAGACATGTGGGCCAAGTTGTGGAGAGAAGGGAAACACAGACGCAAGCTTGACACTTGGTGCAGCTTTTCTCCTTGGGGCATTTGCTGATTCAAATGGAGCTGAAAAGCCAAAGAGTTCAAAAGACTCTAACGACAGAAGCCAAACGGCAAGAACCGTTGTACATTGATAAACAGCATTTTAACTATGTAGAAGCAGAAAATGAAAAGAAAGAACTTTGCATTACATTTAATAAAAGTTTAGAGAGATCTTTGTGGTATATTAGTGAACTTATTTGTGGAAATTTAGCCATGTACATTGTGTTGGAGAGGCACCAAGAGTTCAAGAATTCTCACAATTTGAGTACACAGTTGCCTTAAATGTAGGCATGGTGGCATCCATTTACATAACAATGATTTGGAGGATGTTGTGTTAGTCAGCTCTTGCTGTGATAATGCTTTGGAACAAATCACACCAAAGTCCGTTACATAAACAAGAATTTATTTCTCTTGGACCTATGGGCTAGCTGCAGTGGCTCTCTTTTAGACCTCTAGATGGCTAGTTTTGCTCCGTGTTTTGGGTCAGTTTGAGGTCTGTCACACACCTCTTCGTCTGCAGCCCAACTGTGAGGCCGCAGCTCCCAGGCTCTGTCTTCTCTAAAAGTCCACTGAAACATAAGAGGTGAGCCCAACCGCACAAGCCCATTTAAGGCCTCTTCTGCTCATTTAAGGCCATCATGTCTGCTCATACTTCAGTGGCCAAAACATGTCACAGATCTAAGCTGTATTTAGAATATGTGTATTTGTTTAAAGTTGGGTGCTCTCACAGAAGAATATTGCATTTTGGACAGTGTTAGCTTAGCATTTCCATTGGCATTTGCAAATGTGATAAACGTCGTGTGCACTTTTTCACCTTTGAGAACTTTTTGAAATTGTGGGACAATTTCTATGGGAAAAGAGGAAGGTACATTTTATTTATTTATTTTTTTTTTCTTTTTGCGGTATGCGGGCCTCTCACTGTTGTGGCCTCTCCCGTTGCGGAGCACAGGCTCCGGATGCGCAGGCCCAGCGGCCATGGCTCACGGGCCCAGCCGCTCCGCGGCATATGGGATCCTCCCAGACCGGGGCACGAACCCGTATCCCCTGCATCAGCAGGCGGACTCCCAACCACTGCGCCACCAGGGAGGCCCGAAGGTACATTTTAGAACTCAACTCTAGTTATAGCAGCGTTGGGAGAAGAATTAATGAGATAAGGTCAATACAAATGAAAGATTTGGGATTCACGTATTCATAATTAACATTAGCATTCTTCAGAACATTCCTGGAGAATTGTGATGCTTGCTTTACGTGATTTTATCATAAATCATTATAATCTGACCAAGCCACTTCAGTAAAACATA
The DNA here is from genome assembly GCF_964341445.2 of Mesoplodon mirus. NCBI lineage: Eukaryota > Metazoa > Chordata > Mammalia > Artiodactyla > Ziphiidae > Mesoplodon > Mesoplodon mirus. The sequence goes on from NC_138978.1 coordinate 141,701,220, forward strand.
CATCATACAGTACATCGCATTTTAGTTTTTCCTACCACTGCACAACTTCTCATCAGGCACGAAAGGCTACATATGGTATGGTTCCATTTATGCGAAATGTCCAGCAGTGGCAGATCCATACACACGGCAAATATTATACATTAGTGGGTGCCAGGGGTTTGGAACAGAGGGAAATAGGGAATGACTCCTTAAAATGGGTGTAGGTTTCCTCTTGGGGTGATGAAAATGTTTTTCAGCTGGACAGCGGTGATAGTTGCACAACATTGGGACAGTACTAAATTCCACTGAATGGTACAGTGAATTGTAAAATGATCAAAATGGTGAATTTTGTGTTCTGTTCATTTTACTACAATAAAAAGGAGAAAGAATTAGGGAAAGACTTAGAGTTTGGGAAAGTAAGGTGAACTGGTCAAGAAAAAGACAGCTCTACTGTTCAGTTTTCTCTCAGCTCTCCCAGTGCATTAATCCTCAGCAAAAAGTAGCCTGAACTTGTAGATGATAGTCATTCAACACAGTGCGGGGAAAAGTAAATAAAATAAAAGCCAACTCTTCTTCTTTAGCACATCTATGAAAGGTTAACTTCCTGCTCAGCCACATGGACATTCATGAAGACGTTTCACTTTAGGTGTCCTCTACTTCAGTACTTTACTCACAGCTCATTCACACATGTAGGCAACAGCATTCCTTAATTCGATGGACTCTGCAGTGCTGGTTGTGATCAGTCTCATGAAAAGAAAAGGGAAAGAGGAAAAAGCCTCCACATTGACTTGGTGGTCTTGACAAAATGGATACAGAAGACAGCTTGAGTGTCAAACTGGAAACTTATTTTCCTTTTCCTTTTCTTTTTATCTTTCCTATCAGGTCTTCTGCCCACTTCCCACCCCCTTCTTTCAAACAGGAGAGACACTAATTAGCTGCTTTTTTTTTGTTTGTGCTAAAACAACTATTGTTTTGGGTTTCTTGTTGTTCGGTGAACATTTTTGTTTTTACTGCCAAATGAGCTTCGGTGGTTGGTGTAGGGGGTCTCTTGGGAACTTAACTTTTTCCAGTTTAAGTGGGAAAGCTTTTTTGTTTGAATGGGCTTTTACTGGGTGCTTCAAGGTTTGCTCTTGGCTCTTTGATGGGGGACTGGATAGCACTGTGTTTCCTTTGAGGTTCCAATAAATAAAGGATCCTATGTCCTCCTGGGCACTTTTTGTTGACTTTGCTGTGTGTCCTCTCTAATAGCCAGATGCAGATTCCAGGAAAATGACATATAAATGAATATAAGTAATCTAATATTTTTAGAATTTGCTTTGGCCATACTCCTGGTCTTATTCTACTTGTAGCAGATGGCTTTAAAGAGCATTAGCTATGTATATATTAAATATAACACAAATATACCAATATTAAATATTATATTGATATATAAATTTAATATACTAATATTTATATTAATGTATAACAATTATGTGTTATATTAATATATATTTTTGCCTAGCGTATATTATATACAAAATATATGGGTAATGAAATGTATTTATATGGTTAATATGTTCATAATATTAATATGATATATCCTGTAATATTGATTATAAAACAATCATAATATATAAATTATAAATATATATATTTATATATATTATAAATATATAATTATTATTATCTGATATAATACACTATAGTTAATATATTCTATATAACACAATACGTAATGAATTAGTATAAGACAATTATATTATGTAATATAAATATAATACATCTATAAAACTATATATATTTTAATTATACATTACACATACAAGTATGTATAGCTATTTATAATTTTATTTACATAGGAATCTGTTCATCATAACAATTGATGTAAAAATATGCAATATTTTCAATCAAATGGGCCTTAACCTCACTACCTACACATAACTACTTTTATAATCATGAACCCTGTCTAACTCATGCTTCCATATCTCTCAACCTGCTTTTCTACACATGCACATAGATGACACACATTTATACACGATATATATGTATACTACCAGTTTTCAGTTCAATGTATATAACTATATAATATATATAATTATATTCCTGTGTATGTATACAAATGTAAATCAAAGGTATGTGTATAGGTATGTATTTCATTTGTTTATATAACTATATCATACAAATAATGTATGTGTATATAAATACATGACTATATACATACATACACAGAAATATACTTATTTAAACAAAAGGGACCTAAATAAACATAGTTCTCTAAGAATAAAACTAGTTATGTCTCACTGTTTCAATAAGAGTTTATAGTTTTCTACTGTATGTGCTTCTATAATTGTTATGAACAATTCCCACTTGTTGAATGTTAAGTTGTTTTAATTTTTTGCCATTATTAATGAAGCTCTAAAGAATACGGTGGGCAAGATTACTTGAAAAACTCTCCTGAAGGAAAAGGGTTAGGTATGCTAGGTTAAATGTACACAACTTATTCTTAAGTGCGTGGTTGATTTTTGAAGTATGCAGTAGAAATTTCCAGGACCCATGAAAGAAGGGTGGTACATGTGTGAGAGTTATAGCTATATTAGGAGTGGATTGAAGATCTTGATAGCTTAGAACAGAAGCTGGAAATCCTGTTTTTATGGAGCCAAGTGGCAAATATTTTAGGCTTTGTAGACCAAAGAGCAAAATTGAGGATATTATTTAGGTACTTAGGTAACCATTTAAAATGTTACCAGTTAAAATGTGAAAATTCTTCATAGCTCACAGGCCATAGAAATAGGCATCTGTCTGGATTTGTAATACAGGCCATAGTTTAATGACACAACTGACATAGAGACTTGTTTATAAATGGCCATAACCACGTGAGAGGCAGGAGGTAAGACTCCATCCCTACTAGATGGGAAGTTAGAACTAAACCTATCTATCCCTAGCTTCACCTTCAATGAAAGGGTGTGCCAGGAGAAAAAATATCTGCTGGCAAAGGGAGACTAAGACCAAATTCTCTTGGCCTCTGCTCTGGGTAGGAAACAGGTAGGAAATCTTGAGAATTCTGAACCCCAGATCTGTGTTCCCAGTGTTTGGGTTGCAAATTTATGTGCGGTCTTGCAAACAGAAGCTAAGAAATTAACTTAAAATGCTCCCAAATCGGTGGTATTCCAAACACAAAACTAAACCCTTTCTGGAGAGGTAGACCTTCAACACAGGCCTATAGCATTCCCACAGGTAAAGTTTAGCTAAACATGAGCTCATGATCTAAATTTACACAATAATGAAGAAATCAGCTAGAAGTGGAGAGAATCAGCAAAAAACAATCAATACCAGAATTATATTCCCAAGGCCATCCATCAGATGTTGGAATAATCAGGTGCCAGGCAGAAAATATACATAAAACTAGGACTGAAACAAGGAACAAGGATGTTTTAAAAGACTGGGTAGGATCTTTAAAACATTTTTCAAGTACATGTCATTGATAAAGCTAAAAACTCGAAGGTTGTGTAATACAGCAGATTAATCATGGAGAAGTGTGAATTTATGCTGTTTTAAAAAATATGGCAGGTCAGATTTTCTGCCTAATTATATAAGTAGATTTATCTTTAAAAAATACACATTATTTTAAAGACTTATTGGCTGTAAAATAAGTTAAGGTTATTTCAAAGGGCTTCTCTCCAAAGAAAAGTGAGAAGTAGCAAAACACAGAAAGTCGAGGGGAAAAAATGTCAATATATACATTGCGGTAGGGTGAACTAAGCCTTAGGCTAGCAACAGTGTGGACGAGCTGACCCTTAGATACTTACAACTAATCTGGAATCTTCAAAAAGTTCAACTATTTATAACTAAAAAGATTTCTTAAAATTAATAACCAAGTGTTTTAATTGACATCAGAAGAGTAAAACAATAAACCCTGAGAACATAGAAAAATAGATAATAAATATATGAGCAGAACTTAATAAAACAGAAAAAAGTATAAAATTGAGGTGATTTAGTATGTCAAAAGAATATTCTTTGAAAAGATTTAAAAAACACACTTTGATTAAGCAAAACAAAAACATAAGTAAATAATATACAGAAAGAATCAGGACAATGTTAGAGCAGAGAATATATGAAATGCCCGTAAATTTGAACATTTCTGTAAAGTGGACAATTTCCTAGCTCCTAAAGTTTACCAAAACTGACACAAGAGGAAATTTATAGCTGGAGCTCTTTCACCAGTAAAGGAATTATGTCAATAGTTTACAATGTTTCACCAAGAAAATACCAGACCCAGCCAGATCATTTGGGAGGTGAATTCTATGGAACTTCTATTAAACAGATAACATCAATATGAACAAAGAAAAACTTCTAGAGATAGCGAAGGAAGAATTCTCCTTTATTCATCTTATGAAGTCTATATAATCCTAATACTGAAAATAGATTAGGACTGTAAGGAAAAAGAAATTTACGGGTCAAATTTACTTGTAAATATAAAAGCAAAAATTTTAAACTATGATATTAGCTACCCAAGTTCACTAGAGTAAGAAGAAGCATGAGCAAGTTAGGTCATCCAATGAATGAAAAGGTAGTTTAATGTCAAGGATATATATCAATAGATTGAAAACACCACATTTTATTTCTTTCATCTGTCTCTTTAAAAAATGATAAGTACTTATATTGATCTCTCTTGTACTAGGCACTGTGCTAAGTCACTTACATATTTACTCCTTTAAACCTTCTATCATCCCTGCGGGAAAGTTCTATTTTGCTTCCATTTCTTAGCTAAGACTCTAAGCCCCAGGAAAGTGAAGCAACATTTGTAAGTTTTTGTGGATGGTCAGTGATGGGACCAGTACAGGAACATCCAAAGTCTGTGCTTGGAAACAGTGCCCCATGTTGACACTCACATTACAGATGAAAGGAAAGGAACCATGCACTTACCATATAGATTAAGTCTCACATTACAGGTTAAAGGAAAGGAACCATGCACTTACATTATAGATTAATACCCCCATAACAGGTTAAAGGAAAAAGAAACATGTGCTTCCTCAAAAGTTGTAAAGAAAGCATATCCATTTCTTAATATATTTCCCAATTTCTTTTGCTTGTTTTCTGACCTTTGTAGTGCATTTTGCCATGAGGCAAATTTTATTTCTTATATAATTAAATGTATCCTTTTTTCTTTGTATCTGAGAAAGGTATTCCTCATGAATACTTTATTTCATGTCTCCCAGGTTTCTGATACTTTTACAGTTTCATTATTTTTTTTTTTTTTTTTTTTTCTTTTTGCGGTATGCGGGCCTCTCACTGTTGTGGCCTCCCCCGTTGCGGAGCACAGGCTCCGGATGCGCAGGCCCAGCGGCCATGGCTCACGGGCCCAGCCGCTCCGCGGCATATGGGATCCTCCCAGACCGGGGCACGAACCCGTATCCCCTGCATCGGCAGGCGGACTCTCAACCACTTGCGCCACCAGGGAGGCCCCAGTTTCATTATTTTTTAACTTTTAACTACTTGCTGTATCTAGAATTTAGTAATGATAGCCATATTTTCCCACTTCTGTTGAATAATTTTTCCTACTGATCCAAAATGTGAATTTTATTTTAAACTCAACTCCCTTATGCTCTTGCATCTAATTTTAAGATGCTTCCTATTCCACTGGTTGTTTTGTCTATCTAAAACAAAATGCTGCCTTAATTATAATGTAATTATAATATAATAAATGTAATTAGTAAACATAATATGATATATAATAAATAGCATATATAAAATAACAAAATATAATTTACCATATAACAAGGTCCAAGGAGAGCAATACTATACAATCACTTGAAATATCCCGCAAAAGATAGTTTATAAAATTCAATATTCATTTGTAATTTAAAAGAAAGAGTAAAATAGGGATTGATGAATGCTTCCAAAATAAGAAGAAATTATATGTCTACAAGAGAAAGAGGTAAATGATAAACTTTAGTAACACTGGCAATAAATGCAGGACAAGATGAGGATGCCTGATATAATGTTAAAGAAAAAGTATTATGTAACATTGTTTTTGCAGCACTGATGAGTTCAGTGAAAAGAGAATCTCATAGAAAAGAGTATCTCGTTCTTCTTAATGTCTGTACACTTGTCCATTGCATGAACATAACAGCTTATTTAGCCAATATGTTACTGATCTGCATCTGGATTTCTAGGTTTTCATGGAATTTTTTATTATGCACAATTGTTTCAAACACTAGGACTTCCTCTTATGTTTATATCTTTTGAAAGAAACAATATCTCCACAGATGATTTATCTGTGCTGGCTGCTAGCTGACTTTGGGTACTTCTCAGTTCTTCCCTTTACCTTCCTTGTCAATATGAAAACGGAAGGCAAGAAGGTCTCCTGTTTAGAGACTGTCAAGATAGATCTTGGTGATAAAGTCTTGGTGGTAAAGGCTAAAAGTATCAACCCAGAACAAACGTTTTTCCAGCTGTAACTATGTGTGATTCCCTTGGCTTGATTCCGTAGAGGATGTAAGACAAGACTGTAGAATCTGCCGTCAATGTGCTTCCAGTAGGATGAGCTAAGTCAAGTATGGTGGCATATGTAATTCAAGACAAAATATAATGTCTCCTAGCAAAACTTGGTGGAGTGAATGTAGAAGTCACTGTATGCTTTGAATTAAAGGAACACAATAAATCTTGTTTTGGAAGGTAAGTATTCTGGTCTCTTTGTGGAGATGAATTGGAAATTGTCTAGAAGAAGGAAAATGAGGTTAACCAAAGTTAAACTCATAAATAATTGAGCATTACTTAAATATCTGTGGTCTATGTTTGTCTTTGATCACAATTTCTCCCAATTTATAGACCTCTTTGATACTTGATGAATCCTTGTCAAAGATGCACTTAACAATGGTTATCACTTGTGTATTAGGTTTTGCCTGGGCCCTGAAGAAACTATCCTAAATTACCAGCTATGTATGATTGTCACTTGATTTCCTCACAGAGAACAATCAGAACTCCTTGTCTTAAGTGGCTTGGAATGTGAAAGTAGTTAGTCTCTTAGATATTGTTAGAGGACCCTACAGAGCCCATTGGTGAAAGTTTGGAAGACATGGGGCTTCTTAAAATTGATTCTTGTAGTGCTATAGGAAAGATCACTGAACCAAAAGGATAACGGTGTTTCTGGTTCTGTTGTTAGCGTTCTCCATGGAAACATTGCTGAAGCTTCTGGACTCAATTTCCTTCCCCATGTGTGAATGTCACTGAAAATATCCAACTCCATTCTATCCCCATATAACTTCAGGAACTAAGCAAAATGAAGACTCAAAATTCATTTCAAATAATGAAATGAATATGTAACGTAGAATGGAACTGGGAAAATACCTGGTTTAAATTCTGGAAAGTACCAACTATACAATTCTGGATAAGTTGCTTACTCTTGCTTAGTCTAATTTAATGCCCATCTCACAGGATGTTATGATGATTAATTTAATATCTTTGTATAACACAGAGTGTTATGTAATTTCTTCTTGTTTTTCTTGAGTAAATACATATCCTTAAGCAACTCACTGTAAACAATAGTTACTTACTTGCTTAAATTACTCTTATCTTCTATTATCACCTGAACTGTGTCCTGCTCAAGTTAATATGTGGAAGTCTTAACCCCCAATACCTCGTAATCTGACTGTATTTGGAGATAAGGCCCTTAAATAGGTAACTGAGGTCAAATGAGGTCAAATGGGTGGGCTCTAATTCAATATGACTGGTGTCCTTATAAAAAGAAAATATTAGGACACAGACATGCACAGAGAGACCATGTGAAGACCAAAGGAAAACATGGCATCTACAAACCAAGAAGAGATACCTCAGAAGAAATCAATCCTGTTGACACCTTATCTCAGATTTCTAGCCTCTACACCCGTGAGTGAGTAAATTTCTGTTGTTTAACCTCCTCAGTCTCTGGGACTTTGTCATGGCAGCTCTAGGAAACTAATACAACTTTTTATGGCCTCCTTGTCTCAAGTTGAAAGTTCAATATTTGGCATCATAGCTAAGAAACAAAAATATCATCTACATTCCTTGTTGTAGTCTTTCTTCCCCATTCTCATCGCTAGTAATTTCCATATTTGGGTCTATTTTCTGTATCTTGTAAACAGAGCGTTACGCTCATTTCTTGTCTTACTGCTAATATACAATAAATGTGCAGATACCAAATAGATTTTGGAGAAGTGCAACATATAGTTGATACATGTGTGATATGTGTGTATTCATATAATTTATACTTTTTCTCTATTTTCTTCCTTTGGTGTGAGCTAAGACTCTCTGCTTTTGTGACTAGCGCTCCTGAATACTAATCCCTGAATTTAATTCACCAAAAATTGTCAAAAATAATAATCATATGGGGAAAGAGAGAGTGATAGAGGGAGAAGAACAAACAATCAGGCAAGGGCAGTACTGTGAATTATTAGGGTCTTATTAATAAGATTATGTTAGTCAAGAGGAAATGACCGTAAGTACCATCAGTGAGCCCAGTTGGTCTTTACTGAGTGCTAGACACATCCCTGAGTTCTGTTCTTAGTCTCCAACTGTATGATGACTACTGTCTGGAAGTATTATCTGAACAACTAAAGTCACTTAATGGAAAAGGAATATGTCTTTAGAGAAGCAACAGTAATTTTTCTATCTGATTAAAAAGCAATGTTGACTGTCTGGAAACCTCAGTCATATTTGTAAGCAGAAAAGCATTGGCTATTCAAAGTGGATGATGTAAAGGGATGAGCAGAAACTTTGGCGATAGGTATACCTGGATTTAATTCTCACTTCTACCACTTGGCAGCTGGATAGCCTTAGGCAAGTTTCATACCTCCCTGAAATTCACTTAATTCAGTCTGTAAAATGGCATAATAACTTATTATAGCATCCTTTTAGGAATTTTAAATCAGTTATTGAAATAAAAGTACACACTATATAGACAAGTATGGATTCCTCAATAGGTGTTTGACCTTTCATTTCTCCAGTATCCCACCCCCATCAAATAAAGAAAAATACTTTTTAAAATTTATGAATATTTCATTATTCTAAAGTTAAAGCCATAAAAATAAAAATAATCAAATGGCCTACGATCATACCATTAGAAGAACAAAAGACTAGGTGTTCATGAGAGTTCCAAATTAGAATACAAGTTTTCATTAGGCACTTGTTTATGTATGCTATTCTGCTCTTTAAAATAAATAATTAAGTTTGAAAGACTTATTTCCTCACTTTTAAGACTTTATTAGTTTACAAATTACATATCGACCTATGCTAAATATTATACCGACCCATGCTAATGAATTCAGTACAGAAAACAAAAAACACTGCACTCAAGCAAACTACATATATATGTGTGTGTGTGTATATATATATATATATATATATATATTACTTAAATGCATTTATATCCTAGCATGTCTCATAAAGCATTGTGGTAACTCACCGGAATACATACAATCAAATATAATGGCAAAAGCACTTAATATAAACAGGGCCAAGGAAACATAGACAGACGATGAAGAAAAGATGAGGGAAATGTGAACAGGAGGAAGTGTAGTTAATCAAGTTGTATGTTTTGACCTTAAGATTCTCTGTGTGGGGACTTCCCTGGTGGCACAGTGGTGGGGAATCCGCCTGCCAGTGCAGGGGACATGGGTTCAAGCCCTGGTCCGGGAAGATCCCACATGCCGCGGAGCAAATAAGCCCGTGTGCCACAACTACTGAGCCTGTGCTCTAGGGCCCATGAACCACAACTACTGAAGCCCGCGTGCCACAACTACTGAAGCCCCAGCGCCTAGAGCCCGTGCTCCGCAACAAGAGAAGCCACAGCAATGAGGAGCCCGCACACCACAACGAAGAGTAGCCCCTGCTCGCCCCAACTAGAGACAGCCTGTGTGCAGCAACAAAGACCCAACACGGCCAAAAATAAATAATAAATAAATTTATTTAAAAAAAAACATTCTCTGTGGATAAAACAACATGTAAATAATTGGTTACAAAGCCACATTATCTGAAGGTGCCAGACTGCACATTAACAGTCTGACACAAAGGGACAGCACAGGAAAACTATTCAAAGATAGAGATTTTTAAATATTTGCAGTTTGAAACCTTTTAGAGCACGTATAATGAGCTCGACACACATTTCAACACTCAACATGTTAATCACATGTTCAAGTATGTCTCAAAGTCATTGGAAATAGCTGTTGTCTCTGTCCCTGATATCCAAAACTGATCTGTGATGTGTAAAACTCAGGAGGTATTGATATCCACTTTTTGGCATCTGAACAGGAAACAAAGTTGTTTCGCAGTGATAATAAAGAATGAAGTAAATGCAAAAGGATACAAAAGACAAAGTACTGAGGGAATGTATTAACAGAATGAGTCAAACTAAATTCTGGTGAACTGGGGCCTACGATTGTACACACTCCATGGAAATACCCCAGCCTAAATACTGGCATAGGAGGAAGGGTACTGCGAAGCCCATCACAGTATAATCCTTTAAAATGTCCCTTTCAAGGTTGGCTCCACCCAACACTGAGTATAGGAAATCTTCCCATCAGGCAGAAACACTGGCTGCCCAATGATTGACCAAGAAATTAACACACTAATGAATAAATGATGCTAATTTATTTCTATCCCTGACAACGGGAAACAGCACACACTCTGTGTCAATGGTATGTCCTCTTTCCCACTTTTCTAAGTGGGAAATTATGTTTTTCCCTTCATTGCTTTATATCATGTGTGGCAGGCATGATGGGAAATGGCTATCAATGGTTCTGTTATTGATTTCTACCTTCATTTCACTGTGGCTAAAGAAGATACTTTGTATGATTTCAATTTCTTAAAAATGTATTGGTACTTGTATTGTGGCCTAACATATGGTCTTTCCCGGAGAGTGTTCCATGTGTACTTGAGAAAAATGTGTATTCTGCTGTTGTTGAGTGGAGTGATCTATATACGGCTGTTAGGTTTAGTTGGTTAAATGTGTTATTCAGTCCCCCTACCTCTCTACTGATCTCCTGTCTAGATGTGTTTTCCATTATTGAAAGCAAGGTATTGATCTCCAACTATTATTTTAGAACTATCTATTTCTTCCTTCAATTCTGTCAATGTTTGCTTCACATATTTGGGGGTTGTTTGGTACATATATGTTTATAGGTGTTCTATCTTCTTGATAGATTGAACTTGTTATCAACATATAGTGGCCTCCTTTTCCTCTTGTGATAGTTTTTGATTTAAAGTTTATTTTGTGTGATAGTAACATAGCCATCCCAGATCTATCTTCCTTCCTTCCTTCCTTCCTTCCTTTCTTTTTCTGTCTCTCTTTCCTTCTTTTTTGTTACTATTTACATGGGATATTTTATTCTATGCTTTAACTTTCAAGCAACTTGTGTCTTTTGAAATCGAGTTTTTTGCGGACAGCATATACTTGGATTATGGTTGTTTTTTTTTTGTGTGTGTGTGTGTGGTATGCGGGCCTCTCACTGTTGTGGCCTCTCCCGCTGCGGAGCACAGGCTCCGGACGCGCCCGCTCAGTGGCCATGGCTCACGGGCCCAGCCGCTCCGCGGCATGTGGGATCCTCCCAGACCGGGGCACGAACCCGTGTCCCCTGCATCGGCAGGCGGACTCTCAACCACTGCGCCACCAGGGAAGCCCGGATTATGGTTGTTTTTAAAGTCCATTCTGCCAATGTTTACCTTTTTATTGGAGAGCTTAACCCACTTACTTTTTCAAAAATTACTGATGAGGAAGAACTTAATTCTGTCTATTTCCTGCTTGTTTTCTGTATGCCTTATGCATTTTTTGCCCCTCATTTACTCCATTACTGACTTCTGTGCTTAGCCGATTTTCTTGTGGTGAACTCTTGATTCCCTTTTCATTTCTTTTTGCATATAGTCTATTGATATTTTCTTTGTGGTTATCAAGAAGATGACATTTACCATTCTAATGTTAAAACAATATAATTTCAATTGAAACCAACTTCAGTAGCACACAGAAACTCTGTTCCTCTACAGTTCCGTTCCTCCTCTTTACATTATTATTGTCACAAATTACACCTTTATACTTTGTGAGCCCAATAACATGGTTTATGATTATTTTATACATTTGTTTTTTCAATCATGTAAGAAATAAAAAGTAGAGCTACAAGCCAATAACACGATACTGGCTTTAGTATTTGCCCATGTATTTATCTTTACTGGAGATTTCTATTTCTTTCTACAGCTTCGAGATGCTGTCTAGTGTCCTTTCATTTCAACCTGAAGGTTCAATTTAGCATTTCTCATAGGGCAGTGGTAGGAAGTTGTAAAATAAATGCCCTCAGCCTTTGTTCATCTGGGAATGCGTTAATTTCTCCCTAAGTTTTGAAACCAGTTTGGCCAAATATAGAATTCTTGGTGGACAATTTTTTTTTCTTTCAGCACTTTAAATATGTCTGGCCTCTTGCTTCCGTGGTTTCATATAGGAAATTAGCTCTAATCTTTTTGAGGATCCCTGCTTTGTAACAAATTTCTTTTTTCTTTCTCCTTTGGGAGAAAAGATTCTTTCTGTGTCGTTTGGCTTCTGAGAGTTTGATTATACTGTTTTTTGCTGTGGGGTTCTTTGAGTTTCTCTTAGTCCTGAAATCAGCCAAAGATTTATAGCAACCAAACACATAGTGAACCAGGGAAGAGGCAATTTGAAAATGGCAGGAAAGCTTTGTGGCATTTTTACTTGCCCTTGCCCCATCCACTGTTAGTGTAGTGATGGTCTTAAAGTGGTGGAGTCTTAATGCAGTGATAGTCTTAAAGTAGCAGCAGACCATTCCTAGTATGGGACCCTCAATCCTGCTTCAGGAGGGAGCAGAAGAGACCGTACTCTCAGATTATTATGTGTATCTGTTCTAACCTATCTGTTCTGGGAGCTACCTGAAGGACTGACACAAGATGCTTATCTCTGTCTTAGCTAACTTGGAACACAGTCTGGAAAAGCAGCGGTCATTGCTCAAAAAAAGTGCAAGGTGAACCAACAAAGCACAGATGGCTGGGGCAGAAGACTGTGCATTGAAATACAATAGACCACAGAAGATGCAGGAGCCAAAGTTGGGGGAGATTCTTTGGGAAATTAGAACCTACAAAAAGTACACATGTGTCCAGAGAAATTAGGAAAGCCACATGCATACTCGAGATAAGATGCATGTTCTGAAAACACCAGAGGAGTCTCTAAGCTTTTACCACGGGCTGAGCCCTGAACTCAGTGCAGGTCAGCTAAATGTTGAAGGAGTGATCCAGCAATCTGCACAATGGGCAGAGGTGTGTGGTTTTGAGTGTGCATGTGGATGTGCTTGTGTGTATTTATTTTTGTTTGTTTTAGGTGCAGGAATTCAAGGAAATCTCTGTCAAAACATTAGCTAAACATGAACTAAAGGAACAGAGACTTCAGTGCGTACATACGATAAGGAAAACAGTCATTGCAAAAATAGTTTGGAAAGGTCCCTAAACAAACAGACTACTACAGCCTCCAACAATCAAAAGCCCAGGAAACCCTGGGAAAGTGGGAGAATCTGATTTCCATAGATACCACATTATAATATTTGAAAGACAAATTTTCAACCAAAAAAATCACAAGGTATACAAAGACATGGAAAAGTATGGTCCATTTAAGAAAACAAATTAATTGATGAAACCATCCGTAATGAAGCCCAGACATTTCTCCACTGCATATTCTTGCCTCCTTTGTCATAGATTCATTGACCATAAGTGCATGGGTTTATTTCTGGGCTCTCTATTCTGTTCCAGTGATCGATGTTTTTGTGCCAGTACCATACTGTTTTGATTACTGTAGGTTTGTAGCACAGTCTGAAGCCAGGGAGCATGATTCCTCCAGTTGTGTTCTTCTTTCTCAAGACTGTTTTAACTATTCAGGATCTTTTGTGTTTCCATACAAACTTTAAAATTATTTGTTCTAGGTCTGTGGGAAATGCCCTTGATAATGTTGATACAGACTGCATTGAATCCGTCGATTTCCTTGGGGATGATGGTCACTTTAACAATATTAATTCTTCCAATCCGTGACCATGGTATATCTTTCCAGCTGTTTGTGTCATCTTTAATTTCTTGTATCAGTGTCATATAGTTCCCCGGGTACAGGTCTTTTAGCTCCTTAGGCAGATTTATTCTTCTGTATTTTATTCTTTTTTACGTGATTGTAAATGGGATTGTTTCCTTAATTTCTCTTTCTGATAGTTCACTGTTAGTGTATAGAAATGCAGTAGATTTCTAGATATAAATTTTGTACCCTGCAAATTTACCAAGTTCATTTTTGAGCTCTAATAATTTTTTGATGGTGTCTTTCAGATTTTCTATGTATCATGCCATCTGCAAACAGTGACAGTTTTACTTTTTCCTCTCCATTTTGGAGTCCTTTTATTTATTGACTTTTCTTGTCTGATTGCTGTGGCTAGGACTTCCAAAAGTACCTTCAATAAAAGTGGTGAGAGTGGGCATCCTTGTCTTGTTCCTGATCTTAGGGGAAATGCTTTCAGCTTTTCACCATTGAGCATGTTAGCTATGAGCTTGTCGTATATGGCCTTTATTATGTTGAGGTATGTTCCCTCTATGCCCACTTTCTGGAGAGTTTTTACCATGAATGGATATTGAATTTTTTTCAAAAGCTTTTTCTTCATCTATTGAGATGATCATATGGTTTTTAGTCTTCAGTTTCTTACTGTGATGATAAGAGACCTAAGAGAGCTACAGAGGCTAAGTGACCTTTCCTTCCCTGAATGGGTAGGTATCCTTGTTCTGCCTTCTAATTGAGTTAGTATCTGAGTAAAGAACTGCCAGGTGTCATTTAGTTCACAATACACTGCTGTGGCCATATAGAAATGAATTTGCCTAAATCATTTGGCTTTTCTAAATTATAGTAAATGAATATACTGAATGAATACTTCAACTTAAGGAAATGTTCTTAAAAATATATTAATGTAGGCACTTCAGCGGAGAATTGAAAACAAAACAAATAATTCAGGTAAAATTAAAGTACACTCAGTTGTATCCAGTTTCCTCTTGTAAATCTCTCTTTTTCATTTGAGTGGACAGTCACTGGAGAATATCTGACTTGGGGCTAAGGAAATCTAAGCCTCCTTGGCCACACTGTATTCCCTTAGGTCGTTTAATAAAGACACCAGTTGGGTTGCTGAAAAAATAGTGGGAAAAATCAATCCCTCACATCCAAAGGGCAGCTCTTGAAAATATGTGGATTGTTGTAGTCATTTTGCTCTTCTGGCCTCAGAAGTTCTAATCTTAACCTTAGCCCCTCATGCAGAGAGACTTTTTAAACCAATTCGCACATTACTCATTATGTGACTGTTGAATAAGAGAAACCCAGCTCTTTTCCTGTGCTTTCAAGCAGTTATCTTCTTCAAAACTTGGTTTGGATTGTTATACCTTAATCTTGCCTGGCAAGGGACTTATGGGAAGGTTCTTATTGTTTGAAAGTTTGGTGCCAGTATCTGCAAAGAAAGAAGAAAGTAAAGAAGGAAAGGTGTGTTTATCAAACATCCCAATAGTGAAGGTGTGTGAAAGCAACTTTTGAAAAAGTGAATCTGTCAGAGTTTAGCCGTATTATTACATTTTATTTTATTCATTGAACATAAATAATTATCAGTGAATCCTTTCTAGATTTTCTAGTTTCCCAAAGTTCCCTGTATTCACATTCTACGGTGAAAAATGGTATTTTAAGTCACTGCTCTCCACCTTATATTATTTATAATCACTCCTCATGACCTCTTCCTTCAAAGAAACATGATCCTGAGAAGTGTCCTTTGTTTGTCTTTGTGGAATAAGTGATGGGGATGCATCCTGGAGACCTGTGAGATGTTTAAATTGTGGCCTAATGAAACTAGGATGGAGAGTTCTGGAAAGATCTGGAAAGATGGCTGGTAGAGTGTGGCCAGATGTGGGAGAAGAGACACGTACAGAGAGAGGGAGAGGAAATTTTCAGAGGGAGACAATTAAACAAATAATTCAGTAAGTTTTGTTGTGTGGTGTGGGATGCAAGCCTTTCTCTCCCCCTTTCCTTCACAATCTCTTTGTTAAAGACTGTGTTTTTCATTAGTTTTACTAAGATAGGGTTTGCCGTTTTCTTTGGATACTGAGAATGGACCCATGGAAACAGTTACATTTGGGTTATCTCTGACTATCTTTAATGAAGAACATAAATATTGGCCACACTATCTATGCACATGCTATCACCATGCCTTTTTTGTTCTCTGTTCATATATCTAAGTCCTCTTCTTTGAGGTCAATCTCAAATCTCATCTGAAATGTACATTTATTGGTAGATTCAACCCATAATGAACTGTCCCTTCTCTGTGCTCCTTAGGCTCTGATTATGTATAAAAACTCATTTTTGAACTTAGACGCTGTCCAATATGATATATTAGTTATTTCACCAGCATATGTTATATCCTCAACACAGTTATAAGCTTTTGTGGGGCTGGGATCATACATTCTGTAATTTTTCTCAGTACTTACACTTACTTTGATAGAAAGCGCATTCATTCATCTAAACATCATTTATTGAGTGTTAATTAAATGTCTCAACTCAGTCAATATTGTTTGAATGAATGCATGCATGAATGAGGGAGTATGCAATAGGTAGCCTAATGTACCGCCCGATGTGAAAACACCAAAAACATAAACACAAAAGCAAGCCAAAAAGTGGCCCAGGACTTTCTGTAAAATATCCTGCTTTTGTTGGATGAGGCCATGAAAATCAAAATGCTCCTGAAAGGTCTTAAGAGCTGACCAAGAATAGTAAACAATTGAAATTCTCTCAGGCTTATTCAACCCTATCACTGGACACATTTATACCTCTCAGGAATGTTATTAAAAGAAGAGATTAATAAAGCTTTTATAGATGAGTTGATAAATCTCTAAATATTTAAATCTTCATTTCCTCCTAGGTTTCTCTAGTTTGGGTTTCCAAAAGATTTCAAGAAACCACAGGATAATTAAAAAATTAGACATTATCTTTCTTACCTTCATGTTTTTTTGATGGTAAACACATTTTATTTTCTCCATAGTGCTGCCCAATTTCCACCAGTACAGTTCTTAAGTGAATTTTGCTCTGGATGGTGGGATATATAAGATGTAAATGAATTGTTTGTATATGTTTTAGAATTCTTCAAAAGGGCCTGGCCATGGAAATGCATTGAATCTTACTTAAATAAGTAAAGTAACTTCCTCAGAATTATTATTTTATTCTGGTTAGGATACTCTCTGCCCTGGTTTGTTAAAATTTCCCTCTAGAGTGGTTTTAATTTTGTTTCTGATAGGGTCCTAGGATTTATTGCCACACCCATCCTGCATCTGGTTTTCTTTGAATTACTCTCCTTGCAGTTTCTGATTCATACAGGGCCTTACAGGTTAGTGACAACCTGGCCATCACAACTCTGGGAAGGACAGGCCTACTTTTCAGAGGTGTTGATGTTTTCTGTACCTGAAGGTTTTCAAGAGATATCAATCTTCCTCACCACCTCCCTTGGCCCTCTTAATGGACTAAGCAGTTCCTCATGAAAGTTCTGTAGGATATCTGTACTAACTTCTCCATATTGTTCCATCCTGAGTCTAAATTCCTGGCCTCAAGGTAATGTTAGATTTCTAGCTCCAGCCCCTATGTACATAAGGCCTATACTAAGGAACGGAACCCATACACATCAGTCTGCTCTTATTTCTTTGGATTTAATTTCTCTGTTACTTTCTGAAACATGCAGGTGTTCCTTTCTTTCTTTTAATCTCAGCTATGTGCTTTTAACATTTTCAAAACTGACCCAGAATTTACATGTGTCTCCAGTAAGAGTACATTAAATTGAGCTTAGTCTGCTCTTCTACTGGCATATTTGAGATCCAAATAATTTGCTACTTAACTGGATTCAGTTACCTGTATATTTCAGGCACCTAAAACTCACCATGTTCCAAATTTCCCCCTTTATTGTTAGTAATTTTCTTGGGAATCTGGATAACATTAGATGGAATAAAGTTAGTGAGTGGCCCAGGATTGCCTGAAATTGTGTTTGTCAGAGTGGCCAGGGAAAGTTAAGCAAAGAAGAAAACCAAATGAAAAACAGAATCACATTATTATGGCTGAGACAAGATTCCATGCAGAACTCTCTGTAGAGCTGGGTTGGGTCATAACTTATGCCAGAGCTCTAGGTGGGGTTGACACCATCTCATGCCAAGCTCTCAGTTCTGGGCTAACGTCATCTCTGGTCCACTCTATGGAGTGGAAACTTTGGAGGAATGGCCAGTGTGTTCCACAGTGTCGGAAGAGGGAAATTGTGAACATTACTTTCTAAATTGTGGAGGAACTAACCACTGTAAATGTGCCTTGAACTATGGTGTTTAATTTGACCAGTCAGATCAATGACTTTCCCCTTGAATGAAATGCTGCTACGTATATGAGCAGAAAAACAAAACTGGTATAAGGAATAGATAGCTAGTGGGAAGCAGCCGCATAGCCCAGGAAGATCAGCTCTGTGCTTTGTGACCACGTAGAGGAGTGAGATAGGGAGGGTGGGAGGGAGGGAGATGCAAGAGGGAAGAGATATGGGGACATATGTATATGTATAACTGATTTACTTTGTTAGAAAGCGGAAACTAACACACCATTGTAAAGCAATTATACTCCAATAAAGATGTTTAAAAAAAAACTAGTGTAAGGAGCTGGAGAGACTGGGAGTCTTATTTTCTCAGCAATTAACTTTTCCAAGACCATGACCTTCCCTTTGTGTCTCCTAGACCTTGGGGATGATCGCAACCCCTTGGGTTGGGTGATGGCAACCCCATCTTCACTAGAACCTCTATAGTGAACTTTGATTTTTCCCACTCCGTCTATCCATTGCATGTATGCAGTCAGACATTTGATCTTGGACTTTTACTGACAAAATATCCTTGAATATAACCATTTCTTTTCACTCCCACTGCTACTGCTTTTGTCACTGCCTTAACTAGGGCTTTATCTTTAAGTTCTTTATATAAATATATAAATATCTATATATAAATAAAATATACAAATAAATAAAATGTAATATTAATTCTGATGATTTTAAAGTCTTTTCTTGATAAAGACTTTTCCTGATAAATATACACAATATCTTATATAAATATTTTTGTATTATCTGTTCTTTTCTTAGAATTTTAGTCATATGATCCTATCTCTTGGTATGTCTAGAACTTTTTGATTGAATGCTGACTATTTTATTTGGCTTTTAAAATTTTTCTCAGTGTAAATGTTGTTTTGCTTCAAAATATTTTACTCTACCTGGAAGTAGCAAATCTTCAAATTACAATTTTTTAAATGCTTTCAAATATCAATACTATAGGTGTCACAAAATCTAGAAAAATGACATTTGAAAATTAACTACTGCCAGATGTGTCTCTATAAATCTTTTTCCCCACTCTTGTAGCTATATATTCTTTAACTGCCTCCTCATATGACAGTTTATGTGTTTTAGAAATAAAATTTTAAGAAATAAACTTTGTAGTTTATAGACATAGATTTCTTTTCACATGGTTGATTAGAGTTTGCTTTTAGTTATTAATAGTTTAGAAAAGTTTATTTCAGTGTCACAATTTATTATTGATAATGTCGCATTAATGTTCATTGTTAACTTTGAGAAAACCTCTATGGATTACTTCCTCATAAATATTTACTATTATAAATGCATTACTGATTTCAGTACTGCTATAAGTTTGTGCATTACAGGAATTCTGATAAAATACTCATTCACACCATTCCATTACACACATTATTGATGGGGTATATTCTTTTCTTTCTTTCTTTATTTATTTTTGACTGTGTTGTGTCTTCGTTGCTGTGCGCAGGCTTTCTCTAGTTGCAGCGACTGGGGGATACTCTTTGTTGCGGTGTGCAGGCTTCTTATTGCGGTGGCTTCTCTTGTTGCAAAGCACAGGCTCTAGGCACACAAGCTTCAGTAGTTGTGGCTCGCAGGCTCAGTAGTTGTGGCTCACGGGCTCTAGAGTGAAGGCTCCATAGTCGTGGCACACGGTCTTAGTTGCTCCGCGGCATGTGGGATCTTCCCGGACCAGGGCTCGACCCCGTGTCCCCTGCATTGGCAGGTGGCTTCCTAACCACTGTGCCATCAGGGAAGCCCCTGGAGTATATTGGGGTTTTTTTTGTTTTTTTTTTTTTGCGGTATGCTGGCCTCTCACTGTTGTGGCCTCTCCCCGTTGTGGGGCACAGGCTCTGGACATGCAGTCTCAGTGGCCATGGCTCACGGGCCTAGCCGCTACGCGGCATTTGGGATCTTCCCAGACTGGGGCACAAACCCGTGTCCCCTGCATCGGCAGGCAGACTCTCAACCACTGCACCACCAGGGAAGCCCTGGAGTATATTCTTGACAGAAGGAAATTTCCGTTTTGACTAAGCATTGAAGAAAACTGAATCTTTGACTTATCTTTCACATGCCTGATGATTGAAATAATTTTCCACAGAGTAACTTCTGGTTTTATACTTTTCAGTTCTTTTTTTCTTCTTCAAACGCACATGCTTTGAGAGCTGTGAAGTGCAAGATATGGCTATATTGTAAGGTGGTTTTTGTCCTTACGCTTCTGTGTCTTGTGCTAGTTAAGTCAGTAGAGTAGTCAGTAAGAGTACTGGAAGTTATTCCTGTAATGGGATATTATATAGTCAATTACATATGGTGGTGTCTGAAAATCACATAATAGCCTCACTTAAAACATCTCCTTAGCCAGATTTCAAAAAAGCCTGTTACCAATCTAATATGATCCAACATAGCAGAATATGATAGAGGGAAAATTGACAAAGAAATAGACGCTGGACTTACCTGATGGAAATTAAAATATCTCACTTTTGACAATTTTGCAAAAACCTATAATGACATGAACTAATTTCTAGGGTTCTTCATAGGACCTAAAAAGGAACCCATAGAGTTGTGGAACGAACAACAATAGAAGCTACTGTGATAAGAAGCCCGGGCACCGCAACAAAGAGTAGCCCCCGCTCGCCGCAACTACAGAAAGCCTGCACGCAGCACTGAAGACCCAACGCAGCCAAAATAAAAATAAATAAATAAAAATAAATAAATTTATCTTTTAAAAAGTAATACTCAGGTTTGAGGCATGAGAAATTTGATGAGGAGCAATTAGCTAATGTTTGCAGAACTTTTAAAATATCAAACTCGGTCTCTAAGATTTTAGCATTCTATACAACATCAGTTACTTATTAGTGGTTTGGGAAGGCCAATTTAAAATTTTCTCATCTTACTGTATTGAAATTCACAGCCCTAATGTTTTCCACGTTGACTATATGAATGATGAAGAAAAGTCAATCATGTATTTCATTTCCAACTGGACAGAAAACAATATTTTAAAAAGGCCTACTGACTTTTGATTTCTTCTAAGGCAAATGGATAGGTATTTTTTATTCCCTGATTAGGAGAAAAATGGTGGAAGAGGGCAGGGTTAAGAATTAAGATTTCAAGAGCATGAGAGGTAGATGGCCAACCATAGTTCCTAAGGTTCGGTGCCTGTAACTGTTGCCACCGCTTAAGCGTGCCAAAACAGTGGTACGGCTGCTGCGCTCGTGTTTGCTACCACTAGAAACATTCTTGCCAGTAGTGGCGGCAGCGGGACTCAATTACCCCCTTTTTTCACTCTCTCCAGAAGCTCCAGATGGCGTCTTCCGTGGGCAACGTGGCCAACAGCACAGAACCAACGAAACGTATGCTTTCCTTCCAAGGGTTAGCTGAGCTGGCACATCGAGAATATCAGGCAGGAGATTCTGAGACAGCTGAGAGACACTGCATGCAGCTCTGGAGACAAGAGCCAGGCAATACTGATGTACTTTTATTACTTTCATCTATACACTTCCAGCGTCGAAGGCTGGACAGATCTGCGCACTTTAGTACTCTGGCAATTAAACAGAACCCTCTTCTGGCAGAAGCCTATTCGAATTTGGGGAATGTGTACAAGGAAAGAGGACAGTTGCAGGAAGCAATTGAGCATTACCGGCATGCGTTGCGTCTCAAACCAGATTTCATCGATGGTTATATTAACCTGGCAGCCGCTTTGGTAGCAGCAGGCGACATGGAAGGGGCAGTACAAGCTTATGTCTCTGCTCTTCAGTACAATCCTTCTTTGTACTGTGTTCGCAGTGACCTGGGGAACCTGCTCAAAGCCCTGGGTGGCTTAGAAGAAGCCAAGGCATGTTATTTGAAAGCAATTGAGATGCAACCGAACTTTGCAGTAGCTTGGAGTAATCTTGGCTGTGTTTTCAATGCACAAGGGGAGATTTGGCTTGCAATTCATCACTTTGAAAAGGCTGTCACCCTTGACCCCAATTTTCTGGATGCTTATATCAATTTAGGAAATGTCTTCAATGAGGCACGGATTTTTGACAGAGCTGTGGCAGCTTACCTTCGTGCCCTAAGCTTGAGTCCAAATCATGCAGTGGTACATGGCAACCTGGCTTGTGTATACTATGAGCAAGGCCTGATGGATCTGGCAATAGACACCTACAGGCGAGCTATTGAATTGCAACCACATTTCCCTGATGCTTACTGCAACCTAGCCAACGCTCTCAAAGAGAAGGGCAGTGTTGCTGAAGCAGAAGATTGTTATCATACAGCTCTCCGGCTGTGTCCCACCCATGCAGACTCTCTGAATAACCTAGCCAATATCAAAGGAGAACAGGGAAACAGTGAAGAGGCAGTTCGCTTGTATCGTAAAGCATTAGAGCTCTGCCCAGACTTTGCTGATGCCCATTCAAATTTAGCCAGTGTATTGAAGCAGCAGGGAAAACTGCACGAAGCTCTGATGCATTATAAGGAGGCTATTCGAATCAGTCCTACCTTTGCTGATGCGTACTGTAATATGGGAAACACTCTATGGGAGATGCAGGATGTTCAGGGAGCCTTGCAGTGTTATACTCGTGCCATTCAGATCAACCCTGCATTTGCGGATGCCCACAGCAATCTGGCTTCCATTCACCAGGATTCAGGGAATATTCCAGAAGCAATTGCTTCTTATCGCACTGTCCTGAAGCTTCAACCTGCTTTTCCTGATGCTTATTGTAATTTGGCTCATTGCCTGCAGGTTGTCTGTGATTGGACAGACTATGATGAGCGAATGAAGAAGTTGGTCAGCATTGTGGCTGACCAGTTGGAGAAGAATAGGTTGCCTTCTGTGCAGCCTCATCATAGTATGCTCTATCCTCTTCCTCATGGCTTCAGGAAGGCTATTGCTGAGAGGCATGGGAACCTCTGCTTGGCTAATATAAGTGTCCTTCATAAACCACCGTATGAACATCCAAAAGACTTGAAGCTCAGTGATGGTCGACTGCGTGTAGGATACGTGAGTTCTGACTTTGGGAATCATCCTACTTCTCACCTTATGCAGTCTATTCCAGGCATGCACAATCCTGATAAATTTGAGATATTCTGTTATGCCCTGAGCCCACATGATGGCACAAACTTCCGAGCGAAGGTGATGGCAGAAGCCAATCATTTCACTGATCTTTCTCAGATTCCATGCAATGGGAAAGCAGCTGATCGCATCCATCAAGATGGTATACACATCCTTGTAAATATGAATGGTTATACCAGGGGTGCTCGAAATGAACTCTTTGCTCTCAGGCCAGCTCCTATTCAGGCAATGTGGCTGGGGTACCCTGGGACTAGTGGCGCCTTTTCATGGATTATATCATCACTGATCAGGAAACGTCACCTGCTGAAGTTGCTGAGCAGTATTCTGAGAAACTGGCTTATATGCCCCATACGTTCTTTATTGGTGATCATGCTAATATGTTCCCTCACCTGAAGAAAAAAGCCGTCATCGATTTTAAGTCCAATGGGCACCTTTATGACAATCGGATTGTGCTGAATGGCATCGACCTCCAAGCATTTCTTGATAGTCTATCAGATGTGCAAATAGTCAAGATGAAATGTCCTGATGGAGAAGACAACGCAGACAGCAGTAATACAGCTCTTAATATGCCTGTCATTCCTATGAATACTGTTGCAGAAGCAGTTATTGAAATGATTAACAGAGGACAAATTCAGATTACAATTAATGGATTCAGTATTAGCAGTGGACTGGCAACTACCCTGATCAACAATAAGGCTGCCACTGGAGAGGAGGTTCCCCGTACCATTATTGTAACCACACGTTCTCAGTACGGGTTACCGGAAGATGCCATTGTCTACTGTAACTTTAATCAGTTATACAAAATTGACCCATCTACTTTGCAGATGTGGGCAAATATTCTGAAGCGTGTTCCCAATAGTGTACTGTGGCTGTTGCGTTTTCCAGCAGCAGGAGAAGCTAATATTCAACAGTACACACAAAATATGGCCTTCCCCCGAACCGTATCATTTTTTCCCCTGTTGCTCCTAAAGAGGAACATGTTCGGAGAGGCCAGCTGGCTGATGTCTGCTTGGACACTCCACTCTGTAATGGCCACACCACAGGGATGGATGTCCTTTGGGCAGGGACCCCCATGGTGACTATGCCAGGAGAGACTCTTGCTTCCCGAGTTGCAGGTTCCCAGCTCACTTGTTTAGGCTGTCTTGAGCTGATTGCTAAAAATAGGCAAGAATATGAAGAGATAGCTGTGAAACTGGGAACTGATCTTGAATACCTGAAGAAAATTCGTGGCAAAGTCTGGAAGCAGAGAACATCTAGCCCTCTGTTCAACACCAAACAATACACAATGGAACTAGAGCGGCTCTATCTACAGATGTGGGGGCATTATGCAGCTGGCAACAAACCTGATCACATGATTAAGCCTGTTGAAGTCACTGAGTCGGCCTAAATAATGGCTGTGTGCCCAGGAGAATTACCCCTGTAGCTGAGCCTCAACCTTCTGGGGGAAAGGGAACTACTTTTTCAATATCATGGTGCAGATGGGTGACAGACGATAAGAAATAGCACAGCCAGACTTGCTTCCTGCATGATCACGATAGGGAGAGACCCAAGAGATGCGAAACTGCTGTTCCACAAGGAGTCTCCATCGAATTTTGCAGCAGCCAGGTGTCTGGAAGGTCTGGAAGGTAAGTCTGGAAGGTAAGTCTGGAAGGTCTGATCTCCCTTGGTCTTCCAGGGGATGGATGGTTAGTGTGGAAGGGAGATAGAGGTTGCCCAGCCATTTTGTGATTATCATGGATTGATTGAGTCTTCTGAATTAATTTTTTTCTTTATATTTTGGGTATTGGAGCTTTTAAAAATGTTTGGTTTCAGGTATTTTTATTCATGTGAAGTGTATATGATTCTCTTGAGATAAGGTTTTAAGCTAAAATATTCCTTGTTTTAGTTTCTGAACTCTACAGATAAATGGGGACTTTGCTGGTGTAGTCTTTTTATAGGTTTTATAAACCACTTGAGCCTCTATCAGTCACTTTAGTGTCTGACATAACGTTTGGGACTCTCAGTGCTTTGTTGGTTTGTAGATGATGGTCTCAATTCTTTTTCTGGTCCGTTTCCTTCTTCCCTTCCCCCCACTTTAAAAATTCTCCTGTAACTTGGCTAACAAAATACCAAGTGTGATTCAAAACCTCCCAGAGTGTTTCTCTTCAACACATCATCTGGTGCCAAATGAAGATTCTTAGGAGTGCTTATTAATTATGAAGGGCACAGTTGTGGTACTGTCACTGATGATAATAATAATGGATTTTTGGCCTAGAGTTTTGACCTATTTCACCAGTGTTTTACCATTGACTGCCCGTCTATGCTGCTTCCAAAAGTGATAGTGTGTGATAAGATTTTTACTTTCACTTCTAAAGTTTGTTTTTTTTAGGTGAGTCCTGTTCTTCCTTTTTCTTTCAGCAGAAATGAAATCCCAGGTAAGTATAAGTATTCAAATATTTGATCAGTAAGTCACAGTTATCTCCAGTACATTAAATAACTTTCATCAAAAAACATGTTATAGGTAAAAAGCTCTGAAGGACCAGCTATGTATATGATAATTATGTTTCAGGCCTTCTAGGGTATTATATATAATAACTTGTCTTCTGGTCGTGGTCTTGAAGTCTTTATGGATTCAGCCTCAGTAGTAGCGAACTGCACTGCTACTTGGTTTGGAGTACAAATTAGACTTTAGCCCTCCTGGAGGTTGAGTTTTGGGTATTGAAAACCATAGGAATGAAATTATTGTATTTCAACAAAGGATCGAGGGCTTGAGGCTTAAACAAGCCAACATATGTGTGGGAAGCAGTCAGCCTTGAGAGCAGGCTACGGACATGCCAGGCATGCCGCCGCTGCTCGAAGGGACTGTCCCTACTTGTTCCCCTCCTTGTTCCATTCCACGGGAGATAAATCACCAGGGCCCAGAAATCAGAAGGAATGTGAAATGAGACAAGCCAATCTGTCTCCACCCTGCACGTGCAGGTTATTTTGGATGATTCTGGGTTTATGGGTTTTCTCCCAGGGAAGTTAACCTTGAGCCGAGACAGTTATTAGATAATGTAAACCACTGTCTGGCAACCTTCCCTTTTCTAGTCTATATAATCTGCAACTGTAGCATAATAAAACTTGCCTTGCAACCATCAGTTGTCTTGGTCCTTCTGACCCCATTCGTCGGTGCTACTTCAGTTCCTTACCCCGTCCCTTCTGACCCTGGGCGGTGAAATCCTCTTTCTGAGGCTGGTCCGCGGCAAGTGGCGCCCGAACAGGGACCTGAAGCGTGAAGCCACTTAAAAGAAAAAGAAAGTGCAGGTAAGAGAACCCTTATGCAAAATATGTGTGGACACGAGTAAAAGTGAAACTAATAGAGGCATAAGGCAACAGTCAGAAGTAAAATAAGATGGGGCAAAAGGGCTCAAAGGAGCGTGAATTATTTGCTCTGGTTTTACTTTTGATGCTTAAAGCTCGGGGTAATAAAGTTTCTACCTCATGGTTGACTGAATTTTTGCAGCATATCCATGATGTATCTCCCTGGTTTCCTGATGGCGGCTCTGTGACATAGAAATCTGGCAGAAAGTTGGAGAAGATTTAAAAAATTATTATGAGTCTTGAGGGCCTACTCATACTGCCGTTGTTACATTTAGTTTGTGGAATCTGATAAAAATATGTTTAGGTTCTTCTCATGATAGTGTTGATTTGAATGTAAAGTCAGAAAAACATAAGCCTCTGACAGAAGAAAAGACTGTATTATCAGCTACTGTGTGGCCACTTCCTAAACCGAAAGAGCTAATCAATTTAAATATTTCAGATGAAGAGGAACATTTTGACTTAACAGATGAGGCTTTTAAACATAAAAGAGAGAAATATCCTGAGGATGATTTTCTAATGGCTATAATAGATAAGTCAGTGCAAAAGCTGCAAATTAGTAAGGACTGTCTTCCTCAAAATTCTCCATCTGTAAAAATGCTCAGTCCCTTGCAACGTGCTGTACAAGCAGCAATAAAACGAGGAGAAGATCCTATTTTCTGTTGTCCTGTCACGGAAAGACCTGATCCTAATAATCCTCAACAGGCTATTAGGGAGCATCAGGCTCTTCCTTTTAAAGTTTTGAAAGATTTAAAATCGGCTTGTGCTCAATGTGGGCCCACTGCTCCTTTTACTACTGCTATGGTTGACACTATTACAGGAGAAGCTCTTCCCCCTGCTGATTGGCAGTCTATTGCACGAGCTTGTTTAAATGGTGGAGATTATTTAATATGGAAGTTTGATTTTTATGAACGGGCTGCTGAACAAGCAGAAAAGAATGCTACCCATGATATTCCAGTTGATTATCATATGCTGATTGGGGAAGGACAATATATTTCTTTACAAGATCGATTAACTTATCCCTTTGTTGCTTATCCTCAAATAAATCATTTGGCATTACAAGCCTGGAGGAAATTATCTTCTACACACAAAACTGAGGATCTTTCAAAAGTTATGCAGGGGGCCTCCCTGGTGGCGCAGTGGTTGAGAGTCCGCCTGCCGATGCAGGGGATACGGGTTCGTGCCCCGGTCTGGGAGGATCCCATATGCCGCGGAGCGGCTGGGCCCGTGAGCCATGGCCGCTGGGCCTGCGCATCCGGAGCCTGTGCTCCGCAACGGGGGAGGCCACAACAGTGAGAGGCCCGCATACCGCAAAAAGAAAAAAAAAAAATTTAGGCAGGGACCTGATGAACCATATGCTGATTTTGTAGATAGATTGTTACAGCCGGTGGGGAGACTCATTGTGGATGGACTCACTGGTACAATTGTAGTTAAGCAACTTGCTTTTGAAAACGCTAATAATGCATGTCAGGCTGCGATTCGACCTTGGAGAAAACGGGGAACATTGGAGGATTATATTCGCCTTTGTGCAGACATTGGGCCTGCTTATATACAGGGTGCTGCTATGGCTGCAGCGTTAACTAAAGTGGGGTTTAAAAACAATCCAAAGAGAACAAAGACTAGTTTTAAATGCGGAAAGGCAGGTCATTTTGCTGGAGAATGTGGATCTTTTCATTGTAACCCTGCTCCTTCCTTCCCTACTCAAAAACCTCCAGATGGTCCGAAAATCCCTGGTTTATGCCCTAAATGCAGTAGGGGAAAACGTTGGGCACGAGATTGTCGCTCAGTGGCCCACAAGGATGGAACACCACTGTCGGGAAACTCCTCCCGGGGCCTTCCCCGGCCCCAACAGATAATAGGGGCAATGTCTGTGTATCCTCCTCAAACTATCAATCAGACATTAACCAAAAACAAAAACATACAATATCTTTGCTCTCCAGAGAAACAGCAGGAAGCGCAGGACTGGACCACAGTACCTCTGCCCGATATGTATTAACTCCTGAAATGGGTCCTCAGGCCTTCTCTATGGGCATCTATGGACCTTTACCCAAGGGTTTGATGGGACTATTATTGGGAAGAAGTAGTGTCACCATGAAGGCTTTAACTATTATGCCAGGAGTCATAGATTGTGACTACGAAGGAGAAATAAAAATCATGGCACAAACTATTAAAAATATAATAATGATTTCTCCTGGGGATAAAATTGCACAATTGCTACTTTTGCCCTTTGTACCTCATGGACAAATTTTACAACATCAAAAGAGAGACACAAAGGCTTTTGGATCATCTAATGCTGCCTACTGGATTCAGAAGATAGGGAAAGAACGTCCAGAAAGGAAATGAACCATTAATGGAAAGGTTTTTTCACGTTTGTTAGACACTGGAGCTGATGTCTCTGTTATGACACAGATTCACTGGCATAAACATTGGCCCGTTAGTCCTACTATTACAGAACTTCAAGGAATAGGACAGAGTTCTTCTCCTATGCAAAGTAGTCAGTTATTATTATGGCAAGATAGTGAGGGCCATTCAGGATACTTCCAGCCTTATGTTTTGCCTAGGCTGCCCTTAAACCTCTGGGGCCGAGATATATTAAAAGAAATGGGAGTATTACTTTATAGTCCAAATTCTCAAGTCTCTAATATGATGTTGGATCAAGGATTTCTTCCCACAAAAGGGCTGGGAACAAATCAACAAGGAACTGTCTATCCTATTGATGTGAAAGTAAAAAATGATAGACAAGGTTTGGGTTTTTCTTAGGGGCCTTGGATTCTCCTCCACTCACTGCTGATCCAATTACTTGGCTGAGTGATGACCCTGTATGGGTGGACCAATGGCCCCTCACAAAGGAGAAATTAGAAGCTGCAGAACAATTAGTACTGGAACAATTAGGGCATTTAGAAATTTCCAATAGTCCTTGGAATACTCCTCTTTTTATTACCAAGAAAAAATCTGGAAAATATAGGTTATTACAGGATCTAAGAGCTGTTACTAAAACTATGCTAATAATGGGAGCTCTTCAAGCAGGCCTACCCTCTCCAACAGCCATACCACACAATTATCATCTTTTAGTTATAGATTTAAAAGATTGTTTTTTTCACTATTCCTTTGTTTCCTGAAGATAGAAAACATTTTGCTTTTAGCTTGCCTTCCTTAAACTTTAAGGAACCCATGAGGAGATTTCAATGGAAAGTATTGCCTCAGGGCATGGCAAATAGTCCTACATTATGCCAAAACTATGTGGCTCAGGCCTTAACTCCTGTGAGAAAAAGGTTTCCAACGTTATATCTCATACATTATATGGATGATATACTTTTAGCCACTGATAATATTTCTTTATTAGAGACTGCTTTTCAATTTTTACAACAATCCTTACAATCATTTGGCTTGGTCATTGCCTCAGAAAAAATTCAAAGACAATCTCCATTTTCCTATTTGGGAAAATATATTGATAACACTACCATTAGGCCTCAAAAACTGCAAATTCGAGTTGATAATTTAAAAACATTAAAGGATTTTCAAAAATTACTTGGAGATATTAATTGGCCAAGGCCTTCCTTAAAACTTACTACTGCTCAATTAGAGCCTTTGTTTGATATTCTTAAAGGTGACTCAGATCCTTCTACTTCACGCTCTATGACTCCAGAAGCACTTCAAGCTTTACAAATAGTTAATAGAGCTATCAGCTCTGCACAATTAACTCGAATACATACTCACCTGCCTATTTCCGTAATTGCTTGTCCAACACCTCATGTGCCTACTGCCATCTTATGGCAAACTGTTGGAATTATTGAATGGATTCATATGAAAACTACATCCTCTAAGGTTATTAACCCTTATTTTGAACTTAGTAGTAAGCTAATAATGCAAGGTAGAACTAGATGCTTACAACTTCTGGGTATAGAAACTTCTCAAATTATTATCCCTTATTCAGTTAGTCAACAAAATTGGCTTTTTCAACATAGTAATGAATGGGGTCTTGCTCTTGCAGGATTTTCAGGTACCTTGGAATGCCATTACCCTGCTGATAAATTGATCCAATTCGACAAAGTTAACTGTTATATCTTTCCTTCTATAATTAGGCAACAGCCTATTCCTCACGTACCTTTGGTTTTTACAGACGGTTCTTCTTCAGGAGTGGCTACTGTAATCATTGACGACGGAACCAAACTCATTAAACAAACTTCCTTGACTTCAGCTCAACGTGTTGAACTGTATGCTGTCATTATGGCTTTTAAACATTTGCCTTCTATATCTTTTAATTTGTTTTCTGATAGTAAATATCTTATCAGCTTATTATTTCTTCTGGAGACTGCGACCAGAGGACATACTAATGACCCTGAATTATCATCCTCTTTTCGTTTGCTTCAACAGCTTATTCGTTCCCACGATGGTCGTGTGCAGCTCTGCATATCCGTGCTCATTCTAACTTGCCTGGTCCATTGTCTAAACTTAATGCGACTGCAGATGTTTTAACTCGATCTAAACGTGATCTTTATCCTGTGCGTTTTCCTCCCAAAAATAAAGTTAAAGTTCCTCTTCCTCCTCAATCTCTTTTCCCTAAAGCAGGACATATCCCAATTTACCGTCCTCCTCCTTTCCGTTCGTCATGCTGTCAAGAATGGCTAAGGCATTGCATTCATTATCTTCATACTGTTGATACTCATGGTCCATGTCCTGGACACCCTCATATTATGGTAAGTTATGATCAAACTGCTTCACAAGCAGCACAGCAATCGCATGCTTTACACCATCAGTCGGCGGCTACATTACGCAAACAATTTTCCCTTACTCGTGAAGCCGCCCGACAAATTGTTAAGCAATGCCCACAGTGCTTACCTCACCTTCCTGTTCCACATTATGGTGTTAATCCTCGTGGATTATTACCTAGTCATTTATGGCAAATGGATGTTACTCATATCCCGTCTTTTGGGAAATTACAATTTGTTCATGTCACTATTGATACTTATTCTGGTTTCCTCTGTGCTACAGCACGGACCCGGGAAGCTACTAAACATGTTATCACTCATTTATTACACTGTTTTGCTTTCATGAACCTTCATTTTACAGGAACCAACATTACTCTTACAGGCCCGGCTACCAGCCGACGAGAGGATCTTAAGGATACCATCATTTGGTATAAAAATGGGCAAGCTATTAATATTAGAGGTCGAATCTCATATGCCTCACCACTTCGGGATTCCGCTATTACTATAGCCAAGGTTCCAGGTGAAGATTCAGGAAATTATTTCTGTGTGAAGCATTTACTTGGAGGACAAGGGATACTTATAGTTGGACATAAGGTTACTATTCTTAACAGAAAATCAAAACCTCAATTTCCTCCTTTTATGACCATTAACTTTGCTGGATCCAATTTTGAATGTTGCAATGCATCTTGGAATAATAACCAAATATGGTGTACTACAGATCATACCAAGGGGTCAATTCTTGTCTCTTCTATTCCCATCATAGATAGGTTTATCACATTTCAAAAGAACTGGGATATATGGAAACTAGCTCTAACTTATTCCAATACACCTGTTATAACTTGTGTTGCTCCTCCATATACACTTTTGATTGGTTCTATTAACATTGGTAATTCTTCCAAAGGAGGATATAATATTAGCTGTGTTCATTGTATTTTTGGCAGTTGTATGTTCCCTTCTGCAGGAACACAATCTGTGCTTATACTAAGGCAACCCATATATGTTATGGTGCCTGTACATCTGAGAGAACCTTGGTATG
This sequence comes from Mesoplodon mirus, assembly GCF_964341445.2. Taxonomy (NCBI): domain Eukaryota; kingdom Metazoa; phylum Chordata; class Mammalia; order Artiodactyla; family Ziphiidae; genus Mesoplodon; species Mesoplodon mirus. The sequence goes on from NC_138978.1 coordinate 141,733,707, forward strand.
AAGATACTGGAGTACAGGCATGGGTGGAACTCACCAAAGCCTTGCAGAGAAGGAGACGCTTTATTGGGTGGCTAATAGTAAGTTTACTTGCCTTGGCTGCTCTGTCTGCTACCGCAGCTACTGCCCGTCTTGCTCTTTCACAGAGTATTAATCATGCTCACTTTGCTAATCAATTATCTCAAAATACCAGTCTTGCTTAATCTTTACAAAGTCGCATAGATTTACAGATTAATAACAAGTTAGATGAATTTAAAAACGCAACTTTGAGGATTGGAGATCAGATGGCAGCATTAAAATTGAGGATGCGTTTAGCTTGTCATGCAAAGTATACGTGGATTTGTGTTATTCCTTACAAGTACAATGACTGTATTTGGGAATGGGAAAAAGTAAAAATGCATCTGCTGAGTGTTTGGTCAGATAATTATATTAGTCTTGATCTTAAGAAATTAAATGCTGAAATTCAGGATATACAAAATGCACATCTTGATGATATTTCACCAGAAGATGTAATTCAAACTTTACTGGATCATTTAAAGTGGTTAAACCCTTAGTCGTGGATTACTAGAGGGTTGTCAGGATTTATTACCCTGGCCATAATTTGCCTATTATTGATAATAATCTTCTCATGTCTGTTTCGTATCCTCATGCAACAGTATACTACTCTCGGCACTAAGCTTCATGGAATTATTTGGCAGCAAAAAATAAAAAATAAAAAAGGGGGACCTGTGGGAAGCAGTCAGCCTTGAGAGCCGGCTACAGACATGCCAGGCATGCCGCCGCTGCTCGAAGGGACTGTCCCTACTTGTTCCCCTCCTTGTTCCATTCCATGGGAGATAAATCACCAGGGCCCAGAAATCAGAAAGAATGTGAAATGAGACAAGCCAATCTGTCTCCACCCTGCACGTGCAGGTTATTTTGGATGATTCTGGGTTTATGGGTTTTCTCCCAGGGAAGTTAACCTTGAGCCGAGACAGTCATTAGATAATGTAAACCACCGTCTGGCAACCTTCCCTTTTCTGGTCTATATAATCTGCAACTGTAGCATAATAAAACTTGCCTTGCAACCATCAGTTGTCTTGGTCCTTCTGACCCCATTCGTCGGTGCTACTTCAGTTCCTTACCCCGTCCCTTCTGACCCTGGGCGGTGAAATCCTCTTTCTGAGGCTGGTCCGTGGCACATATGAATATGTTTTTGTCTTGCTGTCCTGCACACATGCTGTCTAGTAACAGATATTTTGTCTGCTAGTAGTGTTTTAGATTATGTCTTTCCAAAGCGCTGAGGCAGTGCACCTATTTTGAAGTTGTAGCTGATGCCTGAACGTATCCTAGCTGACAAATTATTGATTAATGAAAACATGAATTTCTGAAAGATTTGTACTGTTAACCAAAATCTGAGCAAGGAGTCTCAAATGTAATTCTTAGCCAGAATTACATGTTAATGAACCATTTAACAGTGTAAATCAAGGAACATCAATGTAGGGATTTCTTTTCATTTATTTCTTACCTGCTTGAAATATCAGTTAAAGGTTGCCAGCTTGGTTGCAGATGAACGGACGTTTGAAGTTCCCCGAACTACTTAATGTGGAATAGGATACTAGACTTCCAACGCCCTCAAGGCTGTGACCTTGCAGCCATTTTACATAGCACATCATCCTCCTATAGGGATGAACCTTTCCCTGGCCCGAAAAGTAGCCACTCCGTTGAAGCTTCGCTTATTGTAACAGGCTTTTGTTTCCAGGTTACATGTCTGTGGAAGACTTAATTCTGAATAGAGATATAGATATTACTGGAAACTAATTGTTTTTGCTATTATACTCTGCTTTATCAAAAAAGTAAAACATTTAAATTGTGCTACAAAAATTCAGATGTTGTCTTGCAATCTTTAAACAATAAATGAATGAATTGCCCTTAAAAAAAAAAGAACTAAGCAGTTAGTTAAGCTGTTGGTCCCACATCAGACAAATTATCCTTATACCTCCTGTCAATATTGTTAACAGAGACTGTTATTTTATTAATCCTTATGATCCCGTGATTCTTTCTTTCATGTTTCGGGGCACAGCAGGTGAGAGAGTGGGTTTGTTAAGCTGGGTGGGTTTATCCTTCTTTTATGCGTTCATTCAATTTTCTGTTCATTTACTTATTGTATACATATGGCAATAGAAGCTGCTAAGGCAATCATTGCTATTCTGCAAAACAACAAGGCACAGAAGCAGATGTCTTATTTCCGAGATTTCTCCCCCCAGGACTATTATGATTAAAGATCCTTTCCCCCCACTCCCTGGAGAGGACAAGGGGCTGCTCGCTGGAGGATTTTTAATGACTTGGGGAAAGGCTCAAATATCCCCCCATTATGGTAATCCACCCCAGGGGCAAACCACACAAGAATATTATGAATTTATTTTATTTTTCTATCCTTGCAAAGGTAATACTCAGCTCATTAGAATATGAAAACTATACTGTCAAATTTCAGAATTACATGGATGAGGAAAATCACCAAAGTGGCATCATATCATGTGTGTTACAGTTGTATTTACTATATTGACTATATTAAATATGTTGTGTTAACAATGTATTGTATAACTATATATTGAAAAGGCAAAATGCTGTAACGTATTTCAGAGAAAATAATTATGTTGGCCAACCCCAAATTGTACATTGTAGACGGGTCCTAGGAAAAGAAGATTTAATTCATAGTGAACAAGAGGTTAGCTTCTGTTTTCAGCCATGTGCTATTTTAAGAATTAAACATCATGAATAATACAGGATATAAGAGGAATAGTCTAAAGATGGAAAAGCACATTTTGATTAGGAAAGATTATTTAAGGCTTAAGTCTTCTTTTTTTAAGGAAAACTGCCTTATTACTATGAGATAAGAAAATTGTTTCCTTCTTTTCTTCCTTGCTTTCTTCTTCTTTTTTTTAACCTTTTTAATTTTGGATATTTGACCTCTAAGCTGAGATGACTGAAAATGCCTCCTCCGGGCATCAACCTTTTTGAAAGACTTTTTCCCCCTCCCTAAGGGCTATTTGTCTCTTGGAGGCTTTGTCTACATTACTCCTCAAGAGGCAAGCATTTGTCCTTGCACTAAATGCTGACATCTCCTGATAAGAGGGAAGCTGCAGAGTAGAAGAATTGAAGGTCAGTATGTTGATATTGGTCTCAAGCGCATTGATGTACATTTGTGTATTGGGGAAGGGGAGTGAAGCTTGAGAGTGGGCCAGTGGGGAGGGGTAAATATTTTGTGATGCTGTCTACCTATGGGCTTATAAAGTTTACAGCTGCATTAGGAGGACAAGCATTACCATTAGCATGAAAAGTAGGGCAGACCTCAGTTGCAAAAGCTTCTAGCCATACACATAGGGCAATACGTAAATGATACACCTTATTGCATTCACCCATTCACCCTCCCCTGTTCACGCTAATTGGAAATTTCCATCCATTTCAGAGAAGTAACACAACTATCAATCATTTTCCCTGGCACGAATCTTCCAGGAGGAAGAAAATGGAATACACCTAGCAACAGAGCTCACGCACTAGTAGTCCATGTGTCTTAGATTTAATATCTGATGACTAGCTGCATTGAAGCCAAGAGGTGGTTCACAAAGTTGCTGCACATTAGAATCACCTGGGGAACTCTGAGGCCTCCCCGTGCCCAGGCTCCTCCCTAGACCTACTGAATCAAAATCTCTGGGGCTGGGACCCAGACACCAATGTTTTTCTTCCAAGCTCTTTAGGTAATTCAAACGAGCAGCAAAGCTTGAGAACCAGCCCAATAATGGGAACAAACTTATTTCACACAGATAAAGTGGGGCAATTCATATGTTAAAAGAACGTGAATATATGTATATATTTCTTTTTTTCGCTTTATTCTGTTTGTATTTCAAATAGGCTTTTTTTTTTTCCTTCTGCAAAAAGCGTTATTGTTTCCATTTGGTCCAAGGCTTGGGAGAGGGCTCCAGGGCGGTTACAAAGCTGCCTAGTGGCTGCAGAGCGGGGCTTCAGGCAGAAGCTCTGACACCAGAGGGTCTCCTCAGACGCAGCTGGACTTCAGAGACTCCTGTTTGGCTCGAGGGTGAGCCTTTCAAAGAGATACTCGCCCAGCACAGCCTGCGGACCAGCCAGCCTGCGGAGGTTGGTCAGGTGGTCGCCCATCTTCTGGATGAGTTTCTTCACCTGCTCCTCCAGGAAGCGGCTCTCCAGGAAGTCACAGAGCTGGGGGTCTGCACGGGCAGGACCCAGGGCGCGCAGATCCGATAGTGCCTGGTTCAGATTCTTCTCCCTAAGAATGGCGGCTTCCACCGCATCCTGGGTTTTACCCCACTCATCCTGAGAAGGCTTCCGCGCATCCTGGAAGAGGGCGCGGCCGCAGCACTGGTTTTGCATTTTCAAGAGGCGCTGGGCGCCCTCACACTTCTCCTCAGCCAGTTGGCGAAAAATGTGGCCCATACTGTCCAGAGTCCCATTGTTGCTGTCGAAATAGATGCTCAGAGAGAGGTAAGTGTCCACAGATGCATGTTGAACAGGCGGTGGACGGCGGCCTCCACCTCGGTAGAATAATTCTGACGAACCTGGGAACTCGTGGTTGATCAGTGATAAGGAGCTAAGCTCAAAAAATGGTGTTGGCCTGTCCTGGAGGCTGAGGATAGCTGAGTGTCTGATTCCAAAGGTTGCGAAAGGGAGAAAGGTTGGAGGGTGGTCGGGGGCTGGAGCAAGGAGCATCCCTGGGTCTGTTCATTCCAAACACTGTTGAAGCAAAAGACAGATCTGCAGGACTGCCGAACGCACTGCCTCAAATAGGCTTTGATATAAATGAACAAGAAGTCCAAGCAAGGACAAAACTTACCCTTCCTCCCACCAAAATAGCTGGTGATACTAGAATCTAGATCTGGGAAGGGACTCTTCCATTACTTTCTTAACATTCCAAGCCACTAGAGCAGTGGTTCTCAAAGTATGGTCACCTTGTAACCAAGCAGTACCCTATGAGGCCTTCCTAGGACAGACCCATCCCCCATATCCTCTATTGTAGTTTCTCTCTGAAGTACTCAGATAATAGTATCTCAGGCATATTTCTTGAGTTTTCAGATGCTAAAAACCACCACCCAATGGAAGAACAAAAAAAGAAGAACAAAAACATCCCAAAGTTAGCAGAAGGAAAGAAATCATAAAAATCAGATCAGAAATAAATGAAAAAGAAATGAAGGAAATGATAGCTAAGATCAATAAAACTAAAAGCTGGTTCTTTGAGAAGATAAACAAAATTGATAAACCATTAGCCAGACTCATCAAGAAAAAAAGGGAGAAGACTCAAATCAATAGAATTAGAAATGAAAAAGGAGAAGTAACAACTGACACTGCAGAAATACAAAAGATCATGAGAGATTACTACAAGCAACTCTATGCCAATAAGATGGACAACCTGGAAGAAATGGACAAATTCTTAGAAATGCACAACCTGCCAAGACTGAATCAGGAAGAAATAGAAAATATGAACAGACCAATCACAAGCACTGAAATTGAAACTGTGGAAGAAATGAACTCCTTGATGATCATGAGCACGTAGCCCCCAGACCTTCTGGCACCTAAGGATGGATAATGCTACCTGCCTTGTGGCCTCAACATCAGCCAATCAGAGGATTGTGCACGAGCTGATCACATGCCCTGGGATGTTCCTCCCTCACCTGGCCTTTAAAAATGCTTTGCTGAAATCCTTTGGAGATTTCAGGGGTTTGGGAAACGGACCACCCCTCTCCTTGCTCGATCCTGCAATAAACCTTTCTCTTCTCCAGACTCCAACCTTTAGGTTTGTTTGGCCTCACTGTGCTTCAGACACACGAACCTGCATTCGGTAACAACCTGACCAGCTTTACCAGTGTCCCCTGATAATGTGTCAGATATTCAAGTTTTAGGGCCCTATCCCAGCCCTATGGAATCAGCAACTCTAGTGGGGCTCAGTGATCTCTGTTATAACAGGCCCTCCATATGGTTTTTATTCACCTTAAAGTTTGAAAATATCTGCATTGTCAGCTGGCCAAAGCGTCCACCAGCAGGTTAAGGGGAGTGACGCCTGGAAAATATAGAGAGTAGCCAAGACAAGTACAGCAGCATTTGCCGTGGTAGTAATGGAGAATGCCTTTTCTCCACTGGTTGGCACAGACTAGTATCTGGGAGCGGTGGCAGGGTTATTTAGGATACTTTACAATTCAATGTAGAGTGACCGCTGTCCTGGTTTGCCAGGGACTTCCCCTGTGTGAACACTTAAAATCTCATCCTGGCAAACCCCTTAGCCCTGGATTTGAAAAACTTAGGGAATAACATGAAATTTAGGGGAAACATGATCTAGGATTTGGGCAAGTCACAAGTGCTAATTAAAGCTAAGCAAGTATGGACAACATCTAGCCTTCTTTACCCCTTTGTGGGAAGGTAAATCTGATTGGGTGAAAGGACTTATTGTTAAGAAATCTTTGTAGAAACATCCCCTTCTGCTTAGTCCGCTGGTTCTCAGTTCTGGCTAGACACTGGCATCGTCTGAGGAGATTTAAAGTTATTTTATTGGTCTAGGATGACCAACAGTCAAGGTGAGGGTTTTTAAAAAGTGCTTCAGATGATTCTAATATGCAGCCAAATTTAGGTGCCACTGCTTAAGCTTTTGAACCACTGCTACTTTTTTCACCTCATCTTCCTATGAGAATATCCAACTGTAGTTGAGGTTTGTTTTTTTTTCTTTTTCTTTTTTTAACTCTCTTATTATAAGATTTACTGTCTTAAATAAGATTGAATGTACAGAAAATCCTGCTAGTCCATCTGGTATAGCTAGATACTTAGAATAATATCGTTAAGATATATACCATTTAAGTACTGTGACTGGCCTTTTTAAAATTAACATATGCATTGAATTAGTACAATCTCTTTTGAAGTTGTCATGCTGGGGAGCTATACCTGTAATCTGCTGCCATTGCTAAATATCTGGACACCTCTTATTAGGAATTGTTTTTAAAAATCTTTAGGGATTAAAACCAAGAGTGCTGTATTATTTGTACTGGGACCACAAAAACCTCACAAAGTTTCCCCACTGTACCTTCTACCCCCATCTCTAACCCTTGGCAACTTCTAATCTGTTCTCCATCTCCACAGTTTTGTTATTTTAAGAATAATATGTAAACATAACCATGAATTACTTATCTTCGGAGATTGGCTTTAAAAAATTTTTTCTTCAGCATCATTCCCTTGAAGTTCATCTTAATTTTTGCATATATTAATAATTTGTTCCTTTTCGTTGCTCCGTAGTATTCTATCATAAGATTTTATCACAATTTGTTTCAACATTCATCCATTGAAAGACATTTGGGTAGTTGCCAGTTTGGGGCTATTATAAATAAAACTGCTATGAACATTTATGTGTAAGTTTCTGTGGGAACTTAATTAAGTTTTTGTTTCTTTGGGATAAATGCTCAAGAGTACAATTACTGCATTGTAGGGTGAATCTACTTTTAGGATTAAAAGAGACTGTCAAGCTGTTTCTCAGAGTGGCTAAACCATTTTATTTTCCCACCAGTGACGTGATATAACTTTTCTACGTACTCGCCAGCATTTGATGTTGTCACTATAATTTTAGTTATTCTCTGACATCTCATTATGGTCTTAATTTGCATTTCCCTAATGCTAATGATGTTGAGCATCTTTTCATGGGCTTCTTTGCCATGTGTATATTCTCTTCCATGAAATGTCTGTTCCTGTCTTCTGCCTATTTTCTAGTTGGATTTTTTTAAGTTGTTTGGAGAGTTCTTTGTATATTATAGATACAAGTCATCTGTCTCATATGGGATTTTCAAATATGTTTTCCCACTGTGTAATTTGAGTTTTCATCCACTTAAAAGGATCTTCTATGAAGCATTTTTAACTCATTTTGATGAGATCCAATTTATCAGTTTTTGCTTTTATTAATCATACTTTCAGTGTCAAGTCTAAGAATTATTCACCTAGTTCTAGATGCCAAAGATTTTCTCCTATTTTTTTTTCTAAAAATGTCCTGCTTTTACATTTAAGATTATGATCCACTTTGATTTAATTTTTGTGTAAGGTGTGGAGGTTTAGGTTAAGGTTCATTTTTTGTTTGTTTTTGTCGAGGGATGTCCAACTGTTTCAGTACCATTTTTTGAAATGTCTATTCTTCCTTGATAGCTTTTGCACTGCTGTCAAAAACAGGTTAAATGTATTTATGTCAGTCTATTTCTGGGTTCTCTATTCCATTCCATTGATCTATGTATCTACCCTCCAAAATTACTGCAAAGTCTTGAAATTGGGTGGATTAATTCCTCCCCTTTTAATCTTCCTTTACAAATTGTTTTAGCTATTCTTCAGCCTCTTCTTACCATACAAATCTTAGAAAAAGCTTGTCTATATCCGCAAAAACCTTGAGGGCATTTTAAGAGTAATTGTGTTAAGCCTCTTAACTTGGGGAGAATTGACATCTTTATTATGTTGTGTTTTCTAATCCATGAACAAGGTATGTCTCCCTATTTGTTTGGGACTTTAAAATTTTTCTTCATCAGCATTTTGTAATTTTCAGTATAGAGGTCCTATAAATGTCTTGTTGGGCTTGTATTTAAGTATTTATTTAGGTCAGTTGTAAATGGCATCACATATTTTAATTTAAGCTTCTACACATTTGTTATTAATATATAATGTGATAAAATTGTGTTGATCTTGTACTCTAAAACATTTACAAACTAATATTATTTCTCAAGCTTTTTGTGGATTCCTTGGTATTTTCTCCATTTAGATTATCATCTCATCTTCAGACACAGACAGTTTTACTTTTCCCTAGGCAATATAATAGGATATATTACTCTTCAACATTCAGTAGGATATATTCCTTCCTATTCAACATAGTAGGAATAGTCCTTTTATCTTTTAAATGAACTTTTTAAAACTTTAACTTTTAAATTTATGTATTTATTTACTTTTGCTTTATTTTCTTACTAGAACCTCCAGTAATACATTTAATAAAAGTGGTGAGAGCAGATATCCGTGCCTTGTTTCTGATCTTACAGAGAAAGCATTCAGTCTTTCACAGTTAAATATAATGTCGGTATAGGTTGTTTGTAGATCATCTTTATGAGTTTCAGTATGTTCCTTTTCTATTCCTAGTTTGCTTGGAGTTCTTTTTTCTTCTTTTTTTACAATCATGAATGGGATTGGATTTTGTCAAGTGCTTTCTCTGCATTATTGGATAGGATCACATGACTTTTCCCTTTAATCTATTGGATATGGTGGATAACATTGTTTGATTTTCAAATATTTAACCAACTTCGCATAAGTAGAATAAATGCCACTTGGTCATGGTATATTATTCTTTTTATATATTTCTGGATTTAATTTGCTAATATTTGGCAGAGGATTTTTACAGCCAATTTCATAAAAAATATTGGTCTGTAGTTTTCTTCTTTCTATACTATCCCTGTCCGGTTTTGGTATCAAGGTAATACTGGCTTCATAAATTTAATTAGGAACTGTTCCTTCTACTTCTCTTTCTTATCAAATCATGTAAAATTGGTGTTAATTCTTTATGTCTTGGGTAAAAGTGAAACATCTAAGCCTGAATATTCCTTTTGGGAGTTTTTAAATGAAAAATCAGTGTTTCTAATGGTTACAGGAAAATTGAGATTATCTATTTCATCTTGGCTGAGTTTTGGTAGTTTTGAGTGTAGAAGCATTGGCCCATTTCATCTACATTTTTGAATTTATAGTGTAGACTTGTTCATAACATCTTGTCCCTTATTAACCTGCAGGATATGTCATGGTATCCCTGGTGGCATTTCTGATATCTGTGATTTGTGCCATCCATCTTTTTATCTTTATCAGTCTTGCTAGATCTTTATTGATTAGATTGTTTATTTCCAAGAACCAGCCTTTTGTTTCATTGATTTCCCCCCCCCATTTTCCTGTTTTCAGTTTCATGGATTTCTATTTCATCTTTATTATTTCCTTCTTTCTGCTTGTTTAGTGTTTTTTCCTCTTCCTTTTTTACTGTTGTAATATAGAAAATTAGATTATTGCTTTGAAATACTTTCTTTCCCAATTTAGTGCTATAAACTTCCCTTTCAGCATTGCTTTCAGTTCATTCTGCAAACTTTGATCTGTTATATCTCCATTTTCTTTTATTCTATGCATTAAAAAATATTTCCTTGCTGCTGTCTTTTTTACCCATGAGTTATTTGGAATTGTGATGTTTAGTTTTCACGTGATTGAAGATTTTCCTGTTGTCTTTCTGTTATTGATTTCTAGTCTGATTCCATTATGGCTAGAGAACATACTCTATGATTTTAATTCTTTTAAATCTGCTAATTTTTTAATGAATATATAAATGAAAGAAATAAGAAAACCTCTGAGTCTTAGCATCCAACACTTAGGCACATTACAATTTAAATCTGCTAAGGTTCTTTTTATTGCCCAGTATATAGTATATGAGTGAATATTCCATGGACACTTGAATATGTATTCTGCTGTTACTGAGTGTGTTCTTTAAATGTCAGTTATATCCTATTGATTGATGATGTTTTCATTTCTTCCATATTCTTGCTGATTTTTCTCTCTGGTAGTTCTATAAATTGCTGTGCTGAAGTCTCAAATAATAATTGTGGATTTAAAATTTTCTCCTTTTACTACTTTTTTCAGTGTTTGCTTCATGTATTTTGAAGTTCTGTTGTTTGGTGCACACACATTTAGTATCATTAGGTCATCTAGGTGGATTATTCCTGTTATCTTTATGTAATGACCCTGTTTGCCCCTAATAATTTCCTTTGCTCTGAAGTCTACTTTATCTGATATTAATATAGCCATTCCTACTTTTTCTGATTAACGTTCACATGATATATCATTATCTTCCTTTTACTTTGAACTACCTATATCACGATGTTCAAAGTAAACTTCTTATAGACAGTATATAGTTGGATCATGCTTGTGAATTTTTAATCTACTCTTCCAATCTCTGTCTTTGACTTGGTTATTTAGATCATTTACAGTTAATGTAATTATTGCTATGTTAAAGATTAGGTCTACCATTTTATTTTTTGTTTTGTCTTTTACCTTAGTTTCTCAATCCTGTGTTTCTCTTATTTTGCCTGGTGGGTTACTTAAACATTTTTTAATAAGTCCATTTTAATTTAATTTATTTATAATCATTTGTGTATACTGTTTGTATAGTTTTCTTAGTGGTTGCTTTTGGCATCACAGTATACATATGTAACTTACCATAGCCTACTGGAATCAGTGTTTTATTACTTCAAGTGAAGTTTCAAAATTTTACTTCCATTTAGTCTCTTAATATTCCCCAGTTTTAAAGTATGATTTTCTGTAGTATTTCCTTTCTCTACATTGAAAACCACATCAGATGGTGTCATAATACTTGCTTTGACCATCAGATAGTATTTAAGAAACTCATGAGGCTAATGATAGTCTCTTATATTTACCCCATTTGTTTTCACCCATTCCATTGCTCCCCTTTTCTTTCTGAAGTTCCCAGTCTTCTGTTATTGTTTTTTTTATGTTTTCATAACTGTAGGTGATATCTGGGCTTTCCAGTGCCTTTGGATATGAGTTTCAGGAAACACTGAGTCTGGCTCACTTAATGCTGCTGAGTTGGAGGGTTTGTATATGTTGGGCCTGTTGGCGCAGCAGGTGCTAGCAGATTAGACTAATGTTGATGGGACTAGTGCCACAGGAGGATGGGTTCCCATTCAGGCTATGCTGCTGCTACAGTAGATCGAGTCCCCCTCTACCCCAAGTGTGGGGCAGTGACCTGCTGCTGTCACTGCTTTGTATTAGGCTGCTTTTGCCTCAGGTGTGTGGTGGGATCCCCTGGAAGCTGCTGCTGCTGTCAATCACAAGGTTAAATTCATTTCAGAAATACTTAAGTATAAATATATAGCCTGGCTCCTGTAGGACCCCTGTAATAGTTTTTTATTGCTTTCATACAAATTACCACAAATATAGTGACTCAAAACAGTGTAAATTTATTACCTTACAAGTCTGACATTGGTCTCAGTTGAGTAAAGTAAAAGTGTTGGCAGGATCGACAGATGAATGGATAAAGATGTGGCACATATATACAATGGAATATTACTTAGCCATAAAAAGAAATGAAATTGAGTTATTTGTAGTGAGGTGGATTGACCTAGAGACTGTCATACAGAGTGAAGTAAGTCAGAAAGAGAAAAACAAATACCGTATGCTAACACATATATATGGAATCTAAAAAAAAAAGAAAAAATGGTTATGAAGAACCTAGGGGGCAGGGCAGGAATAAAGACGCAGCCATAGAGAGTGGACTTGTGGACACAGGGAGGGGGAAGGGTAATCTGGGATGAAGTGAGAGAGTGGCATGGACATATATACACTACCAAATGTAAAATAGATAGCTAGTGGGAAGCAGCCGCAAAGCACAGGGAGATCAGCTCTGTGCTTTGTGTCCACCTACAGGGGTGCGATCGGGAATGGAGGGTGGTAGGGAGATGCAAGAGGGAGGAGATATGGGGATATATGTATACGTATAGCTGATGCACTTTGTTATGAAGCAGAAACTAACACACCATTGTAAATCAGTTATACTCCAATATAGATGGTTAAAAAAGAAAAAAAAGTGTTGGCAGAGCTACATTCTTTTCTGGAGGCTCTTAGGGGTGTTTCTGTTCCCTGGACTTTATCCGCTTCCAGCGGTCACTTGTAGTCCTTGACTCAGAGTCCCCTTTCTCCACCTACAAAACCCAAAATGTTGCATCTCTCTGATTTTGCTTCTATTAGGACATCTCTCTCTTTCTCTTTCTACAGTTGGGAATGGTTTTCTACTTTTAAGGACTCATGCAGTTAGATTTGTTCCATGAGGTAATCCAGGATAATCTTTCTATCTCAAGGTCTATAACTTCAGTCATATCTGCAAAGTCCTCTTCACCATGTAAGGTAACATATTCGTAGGTTCTAGGGATTAGGGTGAGGGCATTTTTAGGAGCCATTATGCTGCCTACCACACCCTTAACAAGTGACCTTGAGAAAATTACTGAGATTTTTAAAGCCTTACTTTCCTCAAACATAAAATGGAAAGAAAGCTAACTAGTTAATATCATGAAAGTGAAACAGTATATATGAAATCAACTAATTCAAAAAATAAGATTTCTTCTTTTTCTTTATGATTTACATGATTCTCAGAGTTCAGTTACTTGAAGAGTTACTTTTTTTTAAACAGAACTAAGGAATTTCAGGGTTCAGGTACTGTAAGACTGTCTGAATTATCTGAGTAACAATTAGCTAAGCACAGGTGTAAAGCATTTGATTTACTCCCTGGTTTTCTTTATCTTCTCATCCCAATAAATGCATATCCCTTTTCTAGCTCCAGCCAGTAGAGTCAGAGCTTGTTTTACTGTTTAACTAAAGTTGAATTTAAATTCTCTCTACATCTCCAGATTCTCAGCCCTGGTTGCATATTATAATCACCTGGGGAGATTTCAAGAACTACTGCTGCCAAATTTCTACCTATCATGGATATTTGAGGAGGGACCTGGAATGAAATGCTCTAGCTTATGGTTTTTGGAACCAAATCATAGTCTACACTGAGCCAAATTATTTGCGAGATCACCTCTAAAAAGGAATTTAGCTGTGGTGACTAATGCTCTTCCTTTGTCAGTATGCTTGATTTGTCCCTCTTTGGGGGAAAAAAGAGGGGGAAAAAAACCCCAGCAGTTGTGCTCCCTGAATTATAACCTGATGCTTTGGAATTAGTGTTGGCTTAGAGCGCACATCTTCGGATACCCATTCTCTCTCCTGCTTCCTTGCATGAACGTATACCCTTGGGCAGTGTTTCATCCACCACCCTCTTTTGCTTCTAATCTTAGCAAGTAAAGTCTCCCCTTAATGAAACAGCATTTCATGAGGCTTACTGGGAGCATAGGTCTGTTCCAGACCTATCCTATGTTAGCTAAAGCAGATATAAGTGATGTATTTTTGGCATTCATCCTTGTGGGTTGGAAAGAGAAGACAGAATTTTATCCTTTAGGTGTCATCTGACTGGACAAATGGGCTCTTTCCCTCTGCTGCCTACCATGTAAAAACCTGAGGGTGTTACTTCTAGAAGGTATCTTCTAGTTATCAAAATAGTTCAGATAAGTCAAATTTCTCAGTAAAAGATAACAAAACTATGGCTTAGGTGGTCAATTTGTCTGGGCCACCATGCCCAGTTATTTGGTCAGATATTATTCTGGATATTTCTGTGATGGTGTTTTCATGTTTTTTACAATTTTTATTTATTTATTTATTTATTTATTTATTTATTTATTTATTTATATTTTTGGCTGCGTTGGGTCTTCGTTGTCACACGTGGGCTTTCTCTATTTGCAGCAAGCGAGGGCTATTCTTTGTTGTGGTGTGCAGGCTTCTCATTGCGGTGGCTTCTCTTGTTGCAGAGCATGGGCTCTAGGTGCACGGGCTCAGTAGCTGTGGTGCACGGGCTTATTTGCTCCACGGCACATGGGATCTTCCCAGACCAGGGCTCAAACCTGTGTCCCCTGCATTTGCAGGCGGATTCTTAACCACTGCGCCACCAGGGTAGTCTCTGTGATGGTGTTTTTGGATGAAATTCATATTTAAATTGGTGTTGGACTTTGAGTAAAGCAGATTATCCTCCATAGTATGGGTGCGCCTCATCCAATCAGTTGAAGCTCTTAATAAAACAAAGACTGACCTCCCTGTCGCAAAAAGGAATTCTGCCAGAAGACTTACAGAAATTGAACTGCAACTCTTCCTAGAGTCTCTAGACAGCCTAACCTGCAGATTTTGAATTGACCAAGCTTCTATTATTGTGTGAACCAATTGTTTAAAATATCTCTCTCTTTCTCTATCTTTATATAGATATGGATATAGATCTAGGTATCAATATTGATACCTAGATCTATATCTATCAATATATATGGGCACATTGTATACACATGCTGTTGGTTCTGTTTTTCTGGAGAAGCTTGACTAATATAGTGGCCCATATAAATAAAAGGATGAACCCAAGTTCACCCAGGTAGAAAGTAGTACAATGAGAACTGGAACTTAAGGCCTCATGACTCATTCAGCTGTGAACACTGACCCAGAACTGGGGTCCGCAAACTCTGGCCCACTGATCAGATCTCGCTTGACTCCTGGTTTTGTACATAACATTTTGCTTGAACGCAGCCACACCCATTCATTAACGTATGGTGCATGGCTGTTTCTGTGCTACAGCAGCAGATAGGCAGTTGCAACGGAGAGGTATGGTATACGAAATCCAAAATATTTACTATCTGACCCTTTACAGAAAAGATCTGCTGACCCTTGCTCTAGGATGCCATCTGATTTCTGATAACACAGAGGAGAATAATTCATGCACATTGGGGTTGATTGTTAATCTCATGTCCTCCTTAGGTCAAAGATCCCTTAAATGCTCACCCTTGCAATAGCCAGCTTGGGGAGCATTGTCTGAGGATGCAGAAATATTTCTTGCCAGGTCTTTCCAATCCACACTGCTCCCTGACTATGGTTCTTAAAACCTATTTTAAAAAAAATTTTATTGGAATATAGTTGATTTACAGTGTTGTGTTAATTTCACGTGTACAGCAAAGTGAATCCGTTATACATATACATATATCCACTTTTATTTTTTTTAGAGTCATTTCCAAATAGCCCATTACAGAGTATTGAGTGGAGTTCCCTGTGCTAATAAGAGCAGGTTCTTATTAGTTATCTATTTTATGTATAGCAGTGTGTATATTTCAGCCCCAATCTCCCAATTTAGCCTCCCCACCACAATCCCCTGGTAACCCTAAGTTTGTTTTCTACATCCTTGCCTCTACTTCTAAAACCTGTCTATTTTAACCAACTACCACTCATTGCTTACTGTCTCTGGCTTCATGTACTTCATAATAAATCTACCTCTTGTTCAATCCTGGATGACATGTTCCAAGGACTGAGATAATATCTTATTCTACATAACTTGTCCTTGATATTGTCTATCTTGGGGTCTTCATCTATGTCCCAAAGAAGACAGTCACACTCTGTCTTCTAGTACTACTAATAATACCACATTTTATGTCATGAATTTGACCCAATGCACTGAACTATCCCTTTAGAAACTGTATGCAACCTGTCACTGGGTTTTAGCACCGGGATAGAGCTCAAATTAGTGTTTATATTTAAACAAATCTACTTGACCAGAAACTTTTTGTCTCACCATTTATTTTATTACACAAGTAACTTCTCTCTTTGCATCTATGATGTAAATATTTTTAATTTCCTAAATTATCTGAAAAATTATTTAGAGCTTCCATTTCAGTAGGCATTGGAATTGCTGTGTTATGACTATTTCATTATTTTATTTCCAAATGTTAAATTAGGCTTCAAGCTTTGGCCAGGAGTAGACAGGAAAGGGTTTTAAAAGAAATGAAGAATGGGAAAGACTTCTGATGCAACGGAGACTTAATAAAGATTTGATTTTGAATCAAGAATTTATAATAAAGGTTTGATTTTGAATCAATAAGTTATGTCATTGCAAAATAGCTCCCTGGTAAAATTCCATTCTTTTGTAATCATTAAGTACAGAAATTAACCATCAAAATATGCAGTGATCTTTTTCATTTTCTAAAAACAAACCTATATCTAGATGAGAGGAGAATTCATTTCATAACTCAGGCTCTGGACTTACGACTCCAAGTCCTGTTTTCTTTCAACCATGCCTGCTAAGTTTCTGTCTAACTTCTTGAGCATGAGGTAATGGCTTCAGCTTTCATCTCCTTACTCAGTATATAGCTCGGTGACTAAGAGTAAGGGATCTAAACCTTGAGAACTTGGGTTCAAATCTTGACTCTAAAATTTACTTGTTGATTACTCTTGAGCATGTTATCTGTTTTTGCCTCAGTTTTCTCATCTATAATATAGAGATAACATTACTTCTCTCAGCGAGTTGCTATGAGGGTTAAAAGAGAAAATTCATACAATGCAAGAATTTATCAGTTCTTGGAACACAATAAATACTGAAAAGAAATGTTAGCCATTATCAAGGGCCCCTCATTTTATGGATAATATAGATTAGTTTATATAGGTCTAATATTTACATATACATAAATATTTTGTACCTATATGTGTGTATACGTTCTTCTTAGAAATTGAGCAGTCAACATTCACATCTAAAAGTATGTGCTCTGTGAAATGAAGATCTCCTGTGTACAGACACAGTGCTGTAGTTATCTATTGCTACATAACAAAGAAGTCCAAACTTAGTGGTGAAATAAACAAAAATTTTAATATGTGCCCAGATTCTGTGGGTCAGCAATTCAAACAGTATGCAGAGGAGATGGCTTGTCTCTACTCTGTGACTGATGTCTGAAACCTCAGCTCACGAGGATTCAAATGGCTGGGGCTGCAATCATCTAGATAATTTTAATTCACATGTCTGGCCCTTGAGATGGGATGACTTGAACACTGCGCCCAACAAGGACTGTTGCCTGGAGTGCCTATAGATGGCTGCCCACGTGGCTTGGACTTCTCATAACGTGGTAGTTAGGATTCAAGATAGAGTATCCCAAGAATGAGCGTTCAGGGTTGAAGCATTCCAGGAGAATCATGCAAAAGCTGCATGACCTTTTATGACCTAGTCTTAGATGTTACACAGCATCACTTTCATTATATATTATTGCAGGCGTTGGAGACCTTTTTCCATAAAGTGTCAGACGGTCAATATTTTAGGCTTTACAAGCCATACAGTCTCTTTTGCAACTACTTAGCTCCGCTGCTGTGATGTGAAAACAGACACAAACAACACATATACTAAGGAACATGGCTGTGTTCCAATAAAGCTTCATTTATAAAAGCCGGTAGAGGCCTAGATTTGGCCCACCAGCCATAATTTACTGACCCCTGCTCTATTGTTTGAAGCCATGGAAAGCCTGCCCAAATTCAAGGGAAAATACCCACATCTGGATGTGAAGAATGGCAATGAATCTGAGACCCTGTATTAAAACCACTACATATGGGATACTTAGAAGAAGATGTGTCTGCATACCTTGTTTCTCCCATGTATGGTGGATATGAGGTATTGGCACATGTTACATCTCTGTAAGCCTGGGTCAGGGTCAAAGTTGGAATCTGAACTCAATGACCTTGATTTCTGGAATAATTGGTAACTCTACTTATGATATCCTTACACTCCTTACCCATATAAATACACCACAAAAGATAGATTTCAAGTAAACAGTTGCTTTATGGCAGATTTTTATTATGTCTCCATTGACTGAATTATTCCATTTTGGTTAGAAACATGAGTTTTGTTTCTTTCCTAAAGAGATCTGCAACTTTTCAGATGTGGCATTTCATTCTAATGAGAGGATGATGTAGGTTTTTATAAACGGAAAAAGCAGGGCAGGCTGAGTTCACTCAGATCATACCAATGCTTACAGGAATAACCGAAACTGGAACACAGGCTTCCAGGTTTTCCTGTCCTGTGCTCTTTCCGGTAGGTGCCATTGTCTGCTGGGCCTGGCAGTAATAAGTTTTGACCTTTACCTCTCTACGCTCTTGTGAAGTGGTTTTGGGCTTTGTTAGCTTTCTTATGAGTTTGTACTAAATTGTGTCCATAAAGTAGGCTGAATTCCTCAGGGAAGGATGATAGCTGTTACTGTGTTATTACTGCAAATGTTGTGTTGGTTACTTTTTTTTCTTTTCTTTTGTCCAGTTGTATCCTGAACTTAAAAGTTATATTATCTGAAATGAACGATGTGCCTCTGGTGGAAAACACTAATTTAAGGGATGAAAATTCCTGATGATTGCTTCAGTCAACCCTTAATACACACTGAGCTTCATTAGTAAATAGACAACTCTCAGACCTTTCCCTTGGAAGAGGTCGCATAATCAGGCTTTGTGTTGATTTCGCATTATGTTCGTTAGAGACAGAACAAAGTAGAATAATTGGCTGGTACAGGGAAAGCAGAAAGAACTTTCTTCTATTTTGGTGATGCATCCCGTAATAAGGGTTGAAAATGAGACTGGAGGTAAAAACGTGAAACTCAGAAGAGCAAAGGAGAGAGGATATTGTTTCTTTGAAAATATTCTTTCAGTGTTGGCCCAGATGAAATATGAAGCTGAGGAAATTTTTTTTTAATGATGATTTTTGTGTTAACAATGTGAGTGTGGAATTAGTAAGAATCAGAAAGCAAGCATCCTTTTCCACCAAGGACTTGGGAGCAAGTGAAACCATAAATACTCCCGGTTCTTGGAAACCCTTTTGGAGCAGTAATCAGAGAAGGGTAAAGGCAAAGCCTCAGAGCAGAGGTGTTCAGAGCAAAGGGATAGGAGGAGAACAAAAGGAGAGTGGATGTTTTTAGAGCTGTCATTTTGAAATTTACCTGCTTCTGATTCAGTGCTGCTTTGCTACTGTGTTGATCCCGTGGAAATCCTCAAAGCAGGAGCAGCCCTATTTTAAAATAATAAGGTTAGAGCAAGTGACTCGAATCCAGGTCTCTTTAGCTCAAGAGCACAGAGGAGAGTGTGAGGAAAGAGTGAGGCCACAAGGAATTGTTCACTGGGTACATTTTCCCCAAACCTCACTAACTGGGAGAAACTGACCACTGGATTATGTGGCTTGAAGGAAAGCAAACATGTTGAAAGCAAAGAGTGTGGAGCTTGTTTAGAAAGCAAGCTCTATCATTTGGTCACCTGCTGATGATAATAGCATTGGCTGAGTCCTGACCATTTACAATGAAGGCACTTCTGTAGGTCATAAGTTCCAGGAGGGCCAGAACTGAGTATGTCTGTTTCAGCATTTAGCATGGTTTAGCATCTTAGAGCCCGGTACATTATTGGCATATAGTAGACTTAAAAATGAATATTTGTGGATTGTCTGAATGAGTGGATGGATGTGTGTGATTCATATCCTATTTGCAGGTCCTATGCCCTACAGTGGATTTTCAGTGTCAGATTGGGAACGTATTTATGATGGGGATTGGCATTGTTCCCTATCTAATGGATAAAGATTACACATCAAAGGACTTTACATTGACATCCCAAAAACCTCATAGGAATTACTTAACAAAAAAATAAAATTGGATTCTGTATAATTTCTAATTTATAAGCTGGCCAGACCACTGGTATTTCTGCCAGTCCTCTGGTAGTTCCGATGATGTCCCCATGATGACCCAGGCATAATCAGAATGGCTTTAGGATTTGGGAGCCAAAATGTTCCTCAGTATTTACTGCTTTGCTAGTCCATTTAAGAAAATGGACTATTGAAAAAATAGCTTCAGACACAATATGGCATTTTATGATTTAGCATAAAATCTGAGAAATATAGAGGTTATCTGAAGCCTGCAATGGTAAAGTTCCCTCTGCTATTGAAGTTATTGTCTTTAAATAAAGATTCTACATCAGTAATGCTATATATATATATGGTTTTTTTTCTGATATTCAGGTTAATTTCCTATTCTCTCTAAGGAAGTAATTGGTTGGTTGGTATGAGAGATAGTGTGGCTTCCAAAAGTGAAAAGTATTATTTTGTTGTAATTTCCAGCTACCTAAGGATGGGAGAGGCCCAGGACACTGCAGTCAGTATATTATGTGGAGCAGGTTATATTGTGGTTTATTTATGACCTTTTACATGTTTATTTTCTATGCAATTTTGTGTGCTCCTTTTTGAGTTTTGGTAGAGAAGTGTTTTGTAACTTCGGAATACTTGGAGATATATATATATATATATATATATATATATATATATATATTTTATCATAGTAGTTAAAGCTGTGGACAGTGTACTAGTCTACCTAGGTTCAAATTCTGGCTTTACCCTATGACTTCCCTGTGGCTTCCTCTGCTCACCTATTTAAAAGGAGTATAATAAGACTGCTGTGGTGAGTTATATACTAAGTGCTATTTAAGCATTTGCTATAATGATTATGTATACTCGAAGGCAAGGAACTTGCCCCTTGATTGTCTCTGTATTCCTAGTGCTTAAGAATTCCTAGTGCTTTCCTAGTGCATTGTCTTAGGATAGAGATAGCTCAGTATAGTTCTTCTCACTATAGAGTACTGTTACGTTGAAAGTCTTTGCTTGTGTACTAATAATCTATGACATATCTGCTGAGGACAAGGAAATTAATAGTTTTAAAACTGCAATGGATAACAAAAGATTGTATGATGTAATGCCTTTATTATGTAATTATAAAACTAACAAATGATCATGGTAGAAAATTTGAAAAACTCCTAGACAAAATAGAGATCAATAAAATTTAGAGTAGCGTTCAGAGTGTAGAGTTGTCCATGAATATTAGTGCTTTCACATTTTCCAGGACCTTAAGTAGACTCTGCTTCTTAAGAGTCTATTCATGATATTTTATTTTAATGATGTTTTCATCATGGGGACACACACACACACACACAGAAATCTGTTAAAAAAAAAAGACATGTAAATCACTGATGTTTCAGATAGCCACATGAAATAAAGTGAGAAAGGTCAACAAGCTGAAAGAATGTGGAGTAGCATCTCCTTAATTGCTTACATAATTCTGATAATTACCTCTCTGTGGATAATGTAATTAATGGGGAATCTAAGTCAAGAAAAATGTATGAACTTCAAGCCTTCTCGAAGCCAAGTATTTCTTTCCGCAAAAGTTTAATCTCCACGGCCATGCTTCCTTATTACCTGACAGGGAAAGTGTATTGCATGGCAAAGGATCTTCCCGAAGGAGGGTGCTTCCCACACTGATCGTCCTAAATGACTTCGGAATTACTGTTGCTATATTACCAAAATCTTAAACTAGGGTATTTTTGACAAATGCAGTCCTTAGTTAATTTTTAGAGCTACAAACTGTCAGATGGCTCTGCAATAACAATTGTCTGGCTGTTCTTCAGGGTGATCACAATATGGTAATGACCTTGAGGTACCACTAAAAAGCAGGAAGGTGTGAGTCTTCCTTTGGTTCCAGAGTGAAATGCGAGTTGGAGTTGGAGTTGGAAAAGAGGCCGACAACCAAGTGATAGAGAAGGAAATGTGAGGTCATTAATGAAAAACCAGGTTTAAGTTAAGGTGAAGAGGCATGAGGAAATGGTCAGCTGTTACAGTATTACAAAGATCATGAAGAAGCATATCCATGAATGTGGTTTGTATTGCAATCTGCTGAAAAAGAGACAAATATCCTGGCCTGGCCTTCATGGAGATTATTTTTATTGATTCTGATAATAGATTATTGTTGAAAAGGGCCTCCTATAAATTATAACCATGCAAAGGCAGCAAGATAATTTGTTTTTTCTTTATGTATGTGTTTCTCATTCCTACTCACTTCTCTCTTAGGGGAAGAGAAAATCACAAAACACAAAAATGTCAAATCTCAGCTATTCATTTTCAAAATAATTTTTTTCCCAAATTCCAAAGGAGGCAATAGGTTAACTGTTAAGATTTGTAAGGCTCAAAAAACTAGATTTTTTACAAAGTGTAGCCAAATTTTATTCCATAAATAGTAGCTTTGGAAAGAATATGTGATGATGCAAAGTTGGAAAAAGCTGGTTTTTCTTCCGTAAATGACTTCACCGTGTGGGAGAAGAGGCAGAGAAGAAGTCAAAGTAATTAAACATGGGGTGAGTTTTTCTGATAGGGGACTCTAGTGCTTTAAAATAGATTAGATAATCCTCGGGATAATCTGAGGGTAGAACAGACCAGTGCCTCATTTCCAATCTGGTACCCTGGAAGAAAACAGTGTATTTCCTTTGAGGTCTTGAGAGGTTTTTCTTCTTCTTTGTTTTGTTTTTGGTTCATTTTGTAATCAACTTTATTAAGGTATCATTTACACACAATAAAATGCAGACATTTTTAGTCAACGGTTCAATGACTTTTAATTAATGTACACATTTGTATAACTACCACCCCCATTAAGATCGATAACAATTCTAAAACCCTAGAAAGTTTCCTCCTAGGCTTTTGTAAAAGTATCCCCATCTCCCACCCCAAGGCAACCATGGATCTGATTTTTATCTTTAGAGATGAATTTTGCCCAGTTTAGAATTTCATGTAAGTTGAATAATACAGTAGGTGCCCTTTTGATCTGGCTTCACTTGC
This sequence comes from Mesoplodon mirus, assembly GCF_964341445.2. Taxonomy (NCBI): domain Eukaryota; kingdom Metazoa; phylum Chordata; class Mammalia; order Artiodactyla; family Ziphiidae; genus Mesoplodon; species Mesoplodon mirus. The sequence continues at coordinate 141,756,811 of NC_138978.1, forward strand.
TCAGCATATGGTTTTTGAGATTCATTCATGTTGGGATGTTTTAAACCAGGACTTTAGCCTGGGTGGCTGATGTTGTCTGAAGGCACCTTATAGGTACTTCTGAGTCTCTGGCATTGTCACTGTCTGTTCTTGGCTCAGTATTTTCAACTTTACTAAGAAGCACAAGGTTGAAACAAGGAAGATCATTGTCAGTATAATGGAGGTGAAGTGGGTTCTGTTATATAATATTCTCAGCATAAATTGACCTGCTTGGAATCATTGTGTTGATAATCGACAAGGATACTCTTCCTCCAAAAACCTTGATACTATAAAACTTCTAAAGGACGCTGTCCTAGGACTCTTTTAGTTTTCATTTTTTGGGAAACATTTCTGGAAAATTGAAATGCTCACAACCTGAAAGAAGCAATTATTCACCTGAAGGCTAACTCTGCTAAAGTTGAGTTGTCCGACCTTTACATGCTGATAGAACCCAAATAGCCTTGCAAAACAATGCTCTTATTGGATATAAGCATATAGATTGTTTAAGATGGACGTGTATATGCAGTAAAGTGAAAAAACAAAGAATCTTTGAGTTTTCCTTGCTGTTTTTTTTTTATTTTTTTCACTTACGCTTCTATATCATACGCTAATAGTTTAGGGTAACCTCAGGTTAGTTTTAGGTCCACTCTTTACGTAAATGTTGATGTACTCCATACGCAACTTTTTTCTACCTTCCTTCTTTTCTTCCATCTTTCCTTTCTAACTTGTTATAATCCATTATACTTAATCCTGCATTTGTTGAGGTGGCAATTACTGTAGGAAAATTGAAAGCAGTGTGAAATTTTGCTGTTCAGAATGCATGTTGACCAAATTCTATATTGAGAAAAGGTCTGAATTTACCCACAGTAACTGTTTCTCAGCGTCTCTGAATAAAGGCCATAGAAACTGGGCTCTATATAATATCCTGACAGGTATGTAGAATTCATAGCAATTGCCCTCAAAGAGCTTACCTAGCGTAGACGCATATGAATGCATTTAATGATTGCTTTATTGGCAGCAGTGCCAACACACAGTCTGTTTTGTTTTATATCATTATCATTACCTGCTGTTTACCACTGTATACATTGCTAATGGTGTGGTTTCTATGGCTTGTGAATTTCACGGCCCAATATTATGTAATTTATTGCACACTTTAGTGTAGAAGATGGAGACTCCATAAATTTTCGTGTGCTCTTTGCCCCTTTGGAATGTATTACACTGAGATCAGGCAAAGTAATAAATTTATTTCAAATGTGCGTGATAGCTAAACATCAATTAGGACTTGATGGGAAATATTTCTTCTTCCAGCAACATAACAGTTTTTAAAGACTAAGCCATTGAACGTGGAGTTCCTGAACATGGGACTCAGTTCACTGGGATCCCTTCTTAGAAAAATAAAGGAAAACTTGAATTGGATATGTGTGGCTTATTCAAGTAGTAACTAATCAGCTACATCTTTGTTAACTTAATTTGTCACAATGGTTTGGTATTTTATTAACTCTCTTCCCCTTCTTCCCCTGACTCTCACGAGAATGGATCATGAGTATCTTAAAACATACTAAGTCGTCTTCCATCCCTGTTAATCTAACTACAAAAACACACTTTCCTTATCCAATGTAACATACTGTCTTTTAGAGTAGCTGTGGTTTTAATTCTCTACAAAATTAAAACCAGCAAAGAGAAACATTTTCAAGGAGCCACCACATTGTAGAGCTTTAGAAAGAAGACTTTAGAATTAAGGGCAACTATATCATTTTATAGCTAAAGCACCTGAGACCTAAAGTAGGAAGGTAACCATCGAGGTCAGGGAAAGGGGTTGAAGATCAGGTTTCAAGCTGAGAAAGAGTCTACAGGGACTCAATCTGAGCAGGTCAAAAACTGAAATGAGACCACGAATGTTCTGGGAAGGGTGGCACCTGGCCTCGAGGGTGGGATTCAAACAGGGAGTGGGCCTGGGGGAACTGAGCTTCTGCAGTAGGCGGAGAAGGCCACCTCATCTGCGGAAAGTGCCACTGACATCAGGGAGTTGAGGGGAAAGAGCAGTGAATTCCAGTCCCCCTGAGAAAGCAGGCCAATCTGATTAACTCTGAATTTAGGCTTATTTCAGATACTTCTAATTTTTTTTTTTTTTTTTTTTTGCGGTACGCAGGCCTCTCACTGTTGTGGCCTCTCGCGTTGTGGAGCACAGGCTCGGACACGCAGGCCCAGCGGCCATGGCCCATGGGCCCAGCCACTCCACGGCATGTGGGATCTTCCCGGACCGGGGCACGAACCAGTGTCCCCTGCATCGGCAGGCAGACTCTCAACCACTGCACCACCAGGGAAGCCCAGATGTGTAGTTCTTTAAAAATATTTTTAACATTTTTCCAGCTACATGTAGAATATAACTTAGCATAAAAACGGTATGGGTTTTATTTTAAGTAATTTAACATTTTGACATCCTCATAATGAAATTAAATCCAGACGGTTTCTCTCCATGATCTCTTGAAATAGTCCTTGATCATCCACAGTATTTCCCATCATCACAAAGGTGGTACCAAGGGCAGAGAACTCCAACATTATTAAAGTTTCATAAAGCAAAGTCAATTTTAAGAATATAATGTCCCCTAACTGATAAAGGTCTTGACAGATAATTTCAAGGGAAGCATAAATTATTTTCTGTTTGTCAGAGGGCAAAATTATTTAGGTTGACTTAATGAATGGTAGAGTTTTTGAGTGGAGAGTGTTCTTAAAATATTATGTAGATCTGTACTGTCAACAGATGCTAGCCACGTGGCATTATTTATATGGAAACAAATTTTAAAATAAGGTTAAAAATTCAGTTCCTCAGTTGCATTTGCCATATTTCAAAGATGTTTATTAGCTCCATGTAGCTATTGAACACTGCTTTGCATAGTACAGATATAGAATATTTTCATTATCACCAAAAATTCTATTGAGCAATACTAAAATTATACCCAGATATTCACAGAGAAGGCAACCAAGTCTCAAGGAAATAATATAACTTCCCCAAGGTCACACAGCTATGTTTTTTTAAAAAAAGCAAAATGACACAAAGGAAATAGTAACAGAGGCATTAAAGAAACCTAGTAAGTTTCTGGAGCAGTCAAAGTAGGGTTTAAAAGTGCACCGTTAGCTGTTAGCAGGGTTGAAGCTCTTGATGGTTGGTAAGATCTACCTGCCTGAATTTGGACATTAGCATTTTATGCAATGAATTAAAAGCAAAAAATCATTTCAACGAATGCCTTCCAGCTCCATATTTTTAGCCACTGCCGTGCTTCCAGATTATGTTTATCACTTTCATATACAGGGCACCACTGTGAAATGTGATGGTTTATCTGACCCCAGAGAAATCAGGAAATCTTGTGGGGGTTATGGCTCTATTTGAAAAGGTTGATTTTTAAATGCATCATGGAGACTGGCCCTGTTTTAAAAGGGATTCCTGCCATCAAATAATCAAAATGTAAACCTCTTCTCAGCTTGCAAAAGTCAAAGATAGTCCCTGCATCTTTATTATTTCCTTGAAATCCAAATATTACTTTTCCTTTCTCTAACTTGTTTTCCTCACAGTGTGATCAACTATTGCCAAGGAAGGAAAGGTTAGATTTATCAATCAAAGTTTGCTAAAGGCGCCCTAGGTAATTGAACCCTCAGGAGAAACAATCCTCATGTATTCTTTTTCTGTTGTTTCAATAGCTTTGTAAAGAGTCATTTCAGTATGTTTGGTTCTGTAGCAGAGGTTCTGTGAAGTGCTTGTCGTCCTCAGAGGTCCAGAAAGTCTGCGAGTCTGTGGGTAAAGATGGGTAAGGAGAGGGAGGGAAGGAGGACAGAGAGAGGCTCAGGGCTGAGATAAGGACAGTGATCTAAAGCCTCCTGGGGGTGAGGCTGGGGTGCACAGACACCCACGACTAATCTAGACAGAAACTGAGTAATCAAGGGGATGACCACTGTGAGGTCATGTGGTCACCTCTCCCTCTAGAAATAAACATTGCCCTCAGTAAGTCTCCTCCCGCCCCAGAAGAGCATTAGGAAGGTCTGGAGAGGGGGCTTATTGGCAGAAATGGAAAAAGCAGGTTGAAGGGATTAGCCTGCAGCAGAGAGACCAAGAAACCCAAGCCAGTAGGTGGAAGGCAGACTTTTCATGGAAGTCTCCAAGCCCAAGTCAAGTTCTGGGACCACCAAGTACAAGTCAGAGAGTGCTCATTTAACCCCTTTGGGCCCCCATGGGAGTGGAGGAAGACTGGACAGAGAGGGAGAAGGGGCCAATGAAGGTACAGTATTTACTATGGGATTTAACTCCTGAAAGGCCTCCCAGTAGCTTCAGGTCTGCTCAAGAATCCTTCATGTCCTGCTGGTTTGCAGTGAGTGGCTCACAGCTTCAAGGCCTCCTCTGCCAGATAGAGAACTATTTCAACCATCCTGCCTCTATTTTGGACTGTAGCAATGCAGACAGGAAACCTGACCCCATTTTCAGGTTCTAAAGAGAAATTCTAAGTACCTGAAAGACTGAGGAACGTGGTGGCTTTTATTTAAGATGGGGAGCTAGAGAGCACATACCTGGACTTGGGCCTGCAGCAGCACCAAATTGCACCAAGAGTTCCCTTTATTTTCTCTCGCATCTCTGTTTCTCCTTTTCTCTCTGCTGGATTAGCCACGGGGACTCCAAGTTCTTCATTGTGTGGTCCTGGTACCAAGATTCTCCTGGGAATTATAAAGCTATTCACCTTCTACATCGAGCACTTCTTATTTTTTCCCCAGCAAAGTTAAGTCATCCTTAAGAGGAGTCAGGGTGCTAGCTCTTAAATATATTTTAGTCATCCCTTTGTACATTAAATGCTCTTTCTTGGAGACTGCTCCTGACGTGGCGTTCACCGTGCTCTCAGCTGGCCTCCTGAAGTTCTGCCCTGCCTTCCCCACCAGGTACAGTTCAGGAGCTGCCTACCTCAGGGTGATAGGTTATCTTCTAGTTGCTTTATTCCTTTCCCTTTTACATTTAGAAAATATAATTTGAATACATAAACTTCTCTGTGGCCACAGCTTTATTTGCAACCCACAGGTTTTGTTATGGCATATTTTCATTATCATTCAATTAATAAAATTCTGATTCCCATTGCCACTTTATCTTTGACTTACATAATGATCAGAAGTATGTTTTTAATATCCAACTATTTGGTAAAATATTGGTTATATATTTTTTAATTTCTTGCTTATTCGGAGTCTTGTTTTATAACCGGAATATAGTCAATTTTATAAATGTGCCATGTGCACCTAAAATTTTCTGCATAATATATATATATTCCATCAGTGTTGTTGCAGTGTTTTATGTAAATTTAGGCCAAAGTTTTTAATGTTGGTATTCAGATCTTCTCTAATCTGCTGATTTGTTGTTGTGGTTCTATGTTACTGATCTAGGTAATTTAGATTTTTCTATTTCTACTTAGTTTTTTTGGAATTTCCCTTCATCTATTGCATTGAAGTTTAGATTTATAATATATTCCTTGTAAAGAAGCAGTGGGTTTTATTATCCTGCCTTATCGCCAGTGATACTTTTTGCTTTCAAATTTATGTTAACATTAAAAAATCTTCTTCAATTTTACTTATTGTTGTTAGGACATAATTTTTGAATCCTTTAATTTTCAATCTGACTCTTGTCTCTTGTAGGTGGCATAGAATTACGTTTTTTGTTTTAATAATCCTTGTCCTTTGAGTATTTACAGTTAATGTATTTTCTTGTAGACCGTTTACTCCTCGTTTACTATCTGTCCCACCTTGTTATGTTCCTTTTGCTCTTCTTTCTTCCTTTTAGATTTCTTCAAATTCCATTTTCCCTTGTATTAGCTTGTTATTTTTACATAAGTAGCAGTTACACATGTACCATGACTTATTAGCTCTTTTACTGCTTCTCAAGCAATGCTGAGATCTTAAATATCTTTTACTACTTTTTCTCTTCCATTTGTTTTAATGCATTTTAATTTTTGATATATTTTATTATTACTTTTTTGTGCTGTTAGGTTTTATTTAGGTTTATCCACTTATTTATTCCTTCTGTTATACATAATTCTTTATAAAGTCCTCATTTTCGTCTATGATAATCTTCCTTCAGCCTGCGGGTCTCCCTGTATAATTTAATTCAGTCAGTTCTGATGAGAACATATTTTCTAAATTTTGTTTGTCTGCAAATTTCCTTATTTCATCTTTCCTTCCAAACAACATTTTCTCTGCCTCTAGAATTCCCAATGGGCAGTTCTTTTCTTTAGCACTTAAAAATGTTATTCCATTATTTTCTAGTATCCAGTCAGTTTCGTTGAGAAGAAAGCTGTAATCTTAATCCTATTGTTCCTTTGAAAGTAATCTCTCTCTTTTTCATCGGGCAGCTTTTAAGATGTCATGTTTTTCTTTGCTATTCATGAATTGTACTGTGGTGATCTCAGGTGTGGTTTGCTTTGGATTTGTTCTTGTTGCATTTTTTAGTGCTTATTGAATTTATGGCTCCATATATTCTTTTTAGTTTTAGAGAACTCTCAGCTGTTAATATTTCTGAAATATTGTTTTCATCCCAATCTCTCTCTCCTTTTTTCTTTGGACTCCAGTTTACACATATGATAAAAAATATTTACTGTGGCCCATGTGTCTCAAATGCGCTTTTGTCTACTTTTTATTCTTTTCGTTTCCCATGCTTTAGTCTTAATATTGTTACTGCTCTATCTTCCAGTTCACTTACCTCTCTTTACCTGTGTCCAATCCAGTACCGAGTTTTAAATTTCGTATAGTTTTTAATTCTATCAGTTCAACTTCAATCAGTTTATAGTTTCTAGTCGTCAAGTTAAGTTCTCCACCTTGTCATCTATTTTCTTGAACTTGATAATATTTACCAAAATATGTATGAACTTTAATGTTTAGGTCATCTATGATTCTGATTCTGTTTTGTTTTTTATTCTAATTCTCCTTTTCTTGGTAGTCTTGGTGGCTCTTCAGTGAATACCAGACTTGGGATATGACAAGTTGTATAGAATCTGAATGACATTACAGTTGCCCTTTGAACAACCTGGGTTTGAACTGCACAGATGCACTTATACATGGATTTTTTTTCAATAAGTAATACAGTACTACATGATGTGTGGTTGGTTGAATCCTCAGATTCAGAACCACAGATAAAAAGGGCCGACCATAAAGTTATATGTGGATTTTTGACTGCACAGGGAGTCAGTGTCTCTAACCCCTACATTGTTCAAGGGTCAACTGTATTTTCTTGAGGAGAGAATTTCCTATTCTTAGGTAGGGAGCAGAGGGGAAGATCACCTCAGTCACTGGACCAACTTCATACTCATTTTCCTTCTTTATAAGGTTCAATGTAGATGTTGCCTCAACCTTCCTTACACACACACACACACACACACACACAGACACACACACACACACATATGTAGAGATTTCAATGTCCTAATTCATATCATTAGTTTACCATTGGGCCACAAATCTTTCATAGGTTCTGAACCCCAATTTTGTCTCTTCAGCATTATGAACCAACTAAGTCTTTGCTTTGACTTCAGTTAGCTTTTGTTTGACTTCTTAGCATCTTGCCTTGTCTACCTATTATACATGGAAAATACTGCAAGGGAACACTGTTGCTGAATCCAGCTCCGTTCTCTGAATCTTTACTCTCTCTGTGATTTTGGTCCTTAAAATTCTAGCTGCCTTGTTATTTCTCAATTCCAATTCTGGTTTCCTTAGTCCTATGACATTGTCCTAAGATCTGCTGGCTTTTCTACCTCTTAGGAGCCACATTTGGTTTCTCAGCCTTTTGCTCTTCATCAGTAGTTTCTAAATGACTGGGCTAGAAAAGCATGTGCAGAATATTGTTCTCACTTCAGTGAGTTTCTTTCTCTATTTTACTTTTCTAGGTCATGGCTACCTCAGTAGCTTTCTAACGCTCACAGTCAAATGTTGCTTATGATTTATCTGGCCTTTCTAGTATGTTTTCCTAAGGTAAACTGATATAGTTGGAAACAGAAGTTCGTACCCACCATTTAAAAAATGCTGTTTTGTCTTTCTATGAATTCTCTTTTCGTCCCATCTTCTGTCACTTTTTCCCACCAAAAATTCCCATTCTCCCAGATAGATTATTTTAAGATTAAAAATTATTATTAAGCTAATATGTTAATTTTGAAAGGAATTAATTTTGCTTTGAACAAGAACACAGATTGGTGAATGGAATATGGAAGATTCCTTAAGACCTTTTTCATCTCTAAGAGTAGTATCCAACCATCGGTACCATAATAAGTTTGCCAACAACGGAAGAAAGCAGTCTTTATAAAATCAGCATTATTCAGTAATCTCAAAAACTGCTTCACTTTCCTGCTCATGCCACCAATTTCCAAATGTTCAATAGGAGCAGAGAATCATGGGACGGGATGTGGAGAAATGGCCTGTCATAGTAACTATAAATATTGGAAGAATGGAATTATAAATAAAGAGGGTTTTCTATGAATATATTTGAAGTGTTTGTTCCTACAGAACTTCTAGAATAAGACTCAAAAGTTTAACATAGAAACACCTCTTAATAAGTATGAAAATCACTAAAATTTATCTCATAATACTTTTTTCTTTTGTGTTATGTGATTGTCAGAGTCACACAAAACTATTTTTATCTGGACGTCGCAGATCTTCTTATTTTTACTATGGGATCAGTTACCCTACATTTTTGAAATTTGGCAAAATAGTTAAAATTGGAACATTTCCCCAAAATCCAGGGCATATGACTTACATTTCTGTAGAAGGCAATATTATATTTCTGTCTAGTTCTGGGGTAAACATTTTCATACCTGCCAATCCAATTTGACGAATGTATCATTTTTCCAGTGCATTAGTGTAAAGTAAATGGTAAATTCAGTCAAACAGTCATTTCATACATCAAAAAGGAAAATCAGTCAACACAACTGTCTGACTGAAATGAATGAAGAAAACAAATCAAGGCAAACAACTGTCCCAGTAGACTTGTATAAATACAGTAGTGGTGTCATGTGCAGAATTAATCTTCCCTCACCCTTAACTGGAGAACACTCTGCCAGCCAATTCAGTCACTCAAATGATACTGAATTATAATATTCCAGTTTCATTTACTCTCAGTTACTGCTGACTGCCCTTCCTTCTCCTTCATCTGTTCATCAGTGGAGAATGTCAGAGCAGGAGAATAGTAATATTGGCATATTGTAATGTACTGTCTTGAATTCTACAGCTTCAAAATTCTTAGGATAACTCAATGATCTTAAAGAGTCTGGTGCAGAAAGGATATGTGAATTAAATTGCAGACCACTGTGTGACCCTTCCAGCACTAACACCCCTTATTCCTGGTTCTAATATATCATACAATACTCAAGAGGAAGGTTTTGAGTGGTCAGCAGAAATATGGCTCCAAAGCAGCCACATGGAAAAGAAATGTTGTCATCTCTGATCCACTTTAAAGTTGACTTGTCTTTTACTCATAAACCAGATTCAGTGTGAATTCTGTTCTGCTAAATGTTAGAGAATCTATTGGAGGAGTGTGGCCAATTCTTTAGAATTTTTTTACTCTCTAACTTTTTGGTTTTTTTAACATCTTTATTGGAGTAGAATTGCTTTACAATGCTGTGTTAGTTTCTGCTTTATAACAAAGTGAATCAGCTATACATATACCTATATCCCCATATCTCCTCCCTCTTGTGTCTCCCTCCCACCCTCCCTACCCCACCCCTCTAGGTGGTCACAAAGCACCGAGCTGATCTCCCTGTGCTATGTGGCTGCTTCCCACTAGTTTGTGTTTTACATTTGGGACTGTATATATGTCCAAGCCACTCTGTCACTTCATCCCACCTTACCCTTCCCCCTCCCCGTGTCCTCAAGTCCATTCTCTACATCTGCGTCTTTATTCCTGTCCTGCCCCTAGGTTCTTCAGAAGAATTTTTTTTTCAGATTCCATATATCTGTGTTAGCATACGGTATTTGTTTCTCTCTTTCTGACTTACTTCATTCTGTATGACAGTCTCTAGGTCCATCCACCTCACTGCAAATAACTCAATTTCATTTCTTTTTATGGCTGAGTAATATTCTACTGTATATATGTGCCACATCTTCTTTATCATTCATCTGTCGATGGACACTTAGGTTGTTTCCATGTCCTGGCGATTGTAAATACTGCCACAATGAACATGGTGGTACATGTCTCTTTTCGAATTATGGTTTTATTAGGGTATATGCCCAGTAGTGGGATTGCTGGGTCGTACGGTAGTTCTATTTTTAGTTTTTTAGGGAACCTCCATACTGTACTCAATAGTGGCTGTATCAATGTACATTCCCACCAACAGTGCAAGAGGGTTCCCTTTTCTCCACACCCTCTCCAGCATTTATTGTTTGTAGATTTTTTGATGATGGCCATTCTGACTGGTCACAGAAAGAACTTTGGCATGTTGTTCATCATCTAACTTATCCTAACATGCAGACATTTATGAGAGTAAAGTCATGTCTTTGCCAGAGTGGGTTGCTTATCTGGGCAACTGGGTCAAATCAAGAAGGGCAAATGTAGGCTGCCAGAGTAAATAAGGAGAGGAAAAACAAAAAGAACAAGCCATATCATTCATCAGTGATTTTCCCCCCAATATTCTTAGACTCCACCTATCTCCATCTTACTGGTAACACAGGAACTAGACTGAACAATCAGGTAAAAGGTCTCTACAGAAACTGAGGTAATATAGAAAATTTAAAAAAAAACCATAAAATTGTATATTTTCTTCCTAGGGCTAATTGAGATGATACTTCAATAATAACATAAGATCAGGTGAAGTCTAAAGAAATTTTAGAAAACCTGGATACAGTAAGAAAACATCTGTTCGCCAGCATCCGAATGTTAGAGAGACACCAAGACATGTGGGCCAAGTTCTGGAGAGAAGGGAAACACAGATGCAAGCTTGACATTTGGTGCAGCTTTTCTCCTTGGGGCATTTGCTGATTCAAATGTTGCAGCCTAGGAGCTGAAAAGCCAAGGAGTTCAAAAGACTGTAACCACAGAAGCCAAACGGCAAGAGCTGAAGCTAAAAGCAACAACTAATGGAATGACAAGCTACACGTATCCTTAGTCTCACAGGGCTGGGGGAACCATTACATTTAAAGCCTAACAAATACAAGGGTAGTTGGGAATAGGGAGAATCCAAACTTTCACGTGGTAATCCCAAAGGGCAACACCCATAGAGGAAGGAGAAGACAGAAATAGAGCACCCTTCACACAGACTGAAAAAACAGCTTTGAATGAGCTGAATGAGAATGGACTAAGGTTTCCAGTCCCTATGGTAACTGTCTGCCATGGGCAAAAGGAAATCTTTTCAAGAGAACGATAACAACATCCAGAATATGGAGGTATCTTTATAGTTTCCTAAAATAAGTTAAGCCCAATTTTAATAGAAAAAATAATTGGACATACCAGGAAAAAGACTAAATGATCAAAAGCTCAAAAAAGAAAGAAAGATAGATAGAAAAAAGACAATATAAATAGACACAGGAGGACAAGAGTTAGCAGGCATTGGTTAAAAAACAAAACACAACAACTATGATTAAACAAAGAAAATAGACACATGGCAAATAAGCATAAGAAAAGGTGCTACACATTCCATGTCATCAGGGAATTTTAAATTAGAATAACAAGATACCACTACACACCTATTCAAATAGCTAAAATCCAAATAATGAAATACCAAAGTTGTTGATGATGCAGAACAACTGAAATTCTCATTTGCTGCTAGCAGGGTACTTGGCAGTTTCTTACAAAACTAAACATACTTTTACCATACAGTGATCTAGTAATCATGCTCTTTGGTATTTACCCATAGGAACTGAAAAGTTATGTCCGCATAAAAACCTGCACATGGATGTTTATAACAGTTTCTTTCATAATTGCCAAAACTTGAAATCAACCAAGATGTTTTTCAATAGGTGAATGGATAAACAAACTATGGTATATCGGTATAAAGGAATAGCATTGAGCAATAAAGAGAAAATGCTATGAAGCCATGAAAAGACATGGGAGAAGCTTAAATGCATATTGCTAAGTGAAAAAAAGCCAATCTGCAAAGGCTACATGCATATTATATGATTGCAGCTATATGAAATTTAGGAGAAGGCCAAAGTGTGGAGACAGTCAAAAGATCAATGGTTGCCAGAGGTTGCGGGGAGGGAGAAAAGGATGGGTGAAGCGTGGAATTTTAAAGGCAAAGAGACTCCTGTGTATGGTTCTGTAATGGTGGATACAGGTTATTGCACATTTGTCAAAAATCATATAATGTACAAAACAAAGAGTGAAGTCTAATGTAAACCATGGACATTAGTTAGTAATAATGTATCAATATGGGTTCATTAACTATAACAAACATCTTAACGCTAATGTAAGATGTTAATAATAGGGGAAACTGGGTAGAGAGCTAAGGAGGTATGAGAACTCTGTCCTTTCTGCTTAATTTTTCTGTAAACCAGAAACTGCTCCGAAATAGTCTGTTAATTAAAAAAACAAATCTAGACCTGCATGCATAACTTGCACGTAACTCCAAGCACAGCAGCATTATTCATAAGAGCCCCAAAGTGGAAATAACCAAATGGCCATTTACTGTGAATGGATAAATGAAACATAGTAATATCCACACCATGGAATATTATTCAGCCATAAAAAGACATCAAGTACTGATGCATGCTACAACATGGATGAACCTTGAAAACATGCTAAGTAATTGTATGATTCCATTTGTATGCAATGTCCAGTCTAGACAAATCTGTAGAGACAAAGTATATTAGTGGCTGCCTAGGGTTTGGAGAAATGGGGGAGTGAGTGACCTATAATAGATTCTTTTTCTTTTGGGGGGTGGATGAAAGTTCTAAAATTGATTGTGGTGGTAGATGCATAACACATTAAATTGTACACTTTAAATAATATGGAAAGTAAATTATATCTCAATGAAACCATTATTTAAAATTATGATTAATGTATTAAAAGAAGGGCAACATGTACAATTTAAGCAAAAATTATCTGTGAAATGCAACCAAAAGAAACTTCTAGAATTAAAAAAGTTGAAATTAAGCACTCAGAAGATTGGTTGAACAGTACCTTAGTCAAACAAAAGAAAGGAATACAAATGTCAATTAAAAAATAACTACACAAAAATTTGGAGGGAAAATGATGGAAAACAGAGAAATAAGTACTTAAGACATATAGAGTATATGTAAAACACTGTGTCTAGCCAGCCCCAAGTCACACAGCCTAGGAAGGAGACACACAGCCTACCTGAATCACAAGGACTTCTCCAAAGTAAAAATGAGGTTCTGAGGCCAGAAGTGGAAGGAATGAATTACAAAGGAAAAGAACAATGGTAAACTATAATGTAGATATACATCGGTAAATACATAGGTTCCCTGGGGTTGTGATCTGGTACAAACAATAAAAAGAAAAAAGATAAGACTCATAGTAGAGGCTGCTAGATTCTGCTGAGGAAAATGTCCAGGGAGGGAAGAGTTGATTTATTTCACTATTTTTTTAGAGTCCACATATAAGTGACATCATGCACTATTTGTCTTTGTCTTATTTCACTTAGCATCGTGGCCTCCAGTTTTATCCATGTTGACTTAAATGATAGGATTTTCTTCTTTTTTAAGGTTGAATAATATTCTATTCTATATATATACCATATTTCCTTTATCCATTAATCTACTATGGACACTTAGGTGGTTTCCATACCTTGACTCTTGTGCATAATGCTACAATCAACATGGGAGTACAGATATCTCTTCAAATTATGATGATATTTCCTTTGGATATATACTCAGAAGTGGGAGTGAGGAAGAACTTATGACACAAATCGACCATATGTAAAAGATGTTGTAGGAATGAAAAAGTCTGAACACCTAGAAAGAGTGTGGAGTATTTGGAAAGGTCATTGTTCAAGGTCATACATAGTTTAAAGTTATGACATTTCAGTGAGCCTGTGTGCATGAAGGCTTGCTTATATTTTGGGATTTGAATACAGTGCAAAGAAGTGATGCTAAATTTTCGATCAACATCAAAAAAAGGGTGGAAATGTTTTTTTCTTTGATTATGAAACTGCAGGAAAGGCAAGCCTAGAATTCTAGGCCCACTAGAATTTTCCCTGATGATAGTGCTAATTTAGGAGAAGAAGAAGGATCCAAGGCTATAGAACAATTTTGAAAGCAAAATAAGACTGCCGAGTCTTCACCCAGTGTATGAGATTAAGTTTTAATGGCATATGATGAAGTGGCCATGACACAGCCGGCAGAGCTCGTTGAGTTGTGGAAAATGGCTCTTGAAGCTACAGGAAATGGACAGTAGACATAGAAAAAGAGCAAGGTAAATCCCAAAGAGTGGAAGGACAAAATTAATCAAGAGAAAAGTCAAAAATAGAGAAGAAAAGCAGTAAACGTGACAAAGAAAACCAAAAGCTTGCTCTTTACAAACACCAATAAAATAAGCAATATTTGGCAAATATGATAGAGATGGGACTAGCTATAAAACAGAGAGAATTTTTTTTAATTACAAAAGAATACTATGGTAGCTTTATACCAACACATCTAAAAATCTGGACAAAGTGGCTGATTATGATTAGTTATATGCAGCCATTATTTACTCCTGTTTTGAGTAGAGAATACAAGAAGCTTTATGAAAATAGAAAACATAATCAAAGATATACACCTTAGAAAGACATCAGTTATTTTCCAATGTATATAAAAAATTAGAAGAGTCCTAATATGAAAATCAGATATGGGGCTTCCCTGGTGGCGCAGTGGTTGAGAGTCCGCCTGCCGATGCAGGGGACACAGGTTCGTGCCCCGGACCGGGAAGATCCCACATGCCACGGAGTGGCTAGGCCTGTGAGCCATGGCCGCTGAGCCTGCGCGTCCAGAGCCTCTGCTCCGCAACGGGAGAGGCCACAACAGTGAGAGGCCCGCGTACTGCAAAAAAAAAAAAAAAAAAAAAAAAAAGTGAGTGACAACTTAAATGATATATGGAATATTTTGCTGACTTACAAGGGCATGCATAATTAAATATGACCCAGTTGAAATGTTAACTTTATTTTAATGTGTATGTTGGGATGGAGTCTTCAAGGTGCCAGAAAACAAGCATTCATCCATCCTGTTTGGAACTGCAGCACACAGACACCTTCAGTTACCAGTTCTGTTCATGCCACAGAATCATCTTCAGAAAACATACTGTTTTTTATGGACCTGGTATATATCTTAATTAGTTTGAAGAATTCCCCAAATACCTGTTAATATGTAGTGCTCCAATTCCAATCTTGCCACGTCCTGTACCAGTGACACAGCACATAGGAGTTTCAATTCTCTTTCTTTCTCTGGGTTGTTCAGAACCCAACGAAAGAACAATGGAATGGCATCAAAGAGATCAGGGTTCTTGTCCCAGATTTACCATAAAATAATAGTGTCCTCTTGGGAAAATTATAGTTATTCTAGGCCCTTTCCCTTTCTTTACTTTGACAGAGCTTCACTAGATGACCCCAAGTAACATTGCACTCTTTCAGTAGTAGCTTAGATGTTACTGGTTTTCTGAAACAAATGAAGACAATGACACATGAAACTGTGCAACATCTCTGTAACTATGTTTTCTTAGAGTTGCCTCCATTTTACAGATGATAAGATGGCTGAGCACAGAAGTAGATGTCTTGACCAGAGGTTGCAGAGTAGATGGAACTGAACCACAAGTTTCCTTCTTTCCTGAAGCTCACTTAGCCAAAACATAGGCTTCTGAATATTAAGCTGTAAAGCATATTATCAGTATGCTTTAAAAGAAGAGGTTCTTCTAGGATTTCCAATTAATAGCAGGAGGTTTTGAAATTCTTCAAAGATCATCTAATTTTGTGAGATTTACAGCTCAATTTTCCTGTCAAGCAAGTTATATTAGTGCCAATCATCTGAGCTGCTGGATGCTTCTCTGAACTTCTTGAAGTTTTCTTCTTGCTATCTGAAATTCATGCCAGATAAGCCTTTTTCTAGAGCGTATATACAGACTTGTGTATTTTTATACAGAAAAGCAATGCAGTGAGTCAGGACGGGGGTTAAGCCCTCATTCTCAGAGTGGTATTGAGCTCCTGGTGAAATATAATCATCATTTCCTCAGAATCGAAAAGCAGTTATCTCTAGTTTTTAATCCCATTAACTATTTATACATTTATGTATGATACATGTATTTATTGTACCTACTAGGTGTGTTCTCTTTGGGAAGTACAAAGCTCTTTGAGATATAGGTTGTTCATTTTTTTGTTTTCCCACAAATACTGTGACCTTTTGAGCAGGAAGGTCTATATTTTACTAACATCTAGAACCAGCAGTTAACATGGTGTCTAAGATGTAGTCAATAAATATGAAATACATAAATGAACACATTTTTAAGGAAGGGCCAGGAAACGAACAAATAGAAATTTTTCATTTTCAGTCACAAAGCAACCAGAGACATAAAAATGATACAGACAACGAGTGCTACGGTCATTCAAATAAGGCATAGAATAGATACAACAAGGATCTCCTTATTGGCACAGGGAACTCTACTCAATATTTTGTAATAACTTATAAGGGAAAAGAATGTGAAAAAGGAATCACTGTGCTGTACACCTGAAAGTAACACAACATTGTAAATCAACTATACTTAAATTAAAAAACAAACAAACAGACAACAACAACAACAAAAAAAAAAACGAAAGAGGTCATAGAAGTTTTTATGAGATTCCATAAGAGAAGCCAAATGAGGACGGGAGAGACGGCTTTTGAATCAATTCAGAGGAGAGGTCACAGAGAAACTTGTCTTTGACCTGAACTTGAGTTTCCATTAAGATTGCAACTCAGGGATATTACAGATGAAGGTAATCACATACTTACTACACTGAAACTTGCAGAGGTTATGAGTGTTGTTCAAGATCCCAAAGCAAGTGCATTGTGGAATCAGAATTTTAAGTGAGACCTAATGAACTAAAAACAAACAAACAAACAAAAAAACCTTTTCTGTGATAACATGTTGCCTTTGAAGTCGTTATTTTGGTGGGTTGGTAGAAAGTGGTTCCAGTGTTTCTGGCAGCAATGACTAGTTCTGTCCTCCCCGCGGCCCCCCACCCCCGAGTTGATCCTCAAAGTTTCCTTTAGAATGGACTTGCTAAAATGCAGACATGCAAGTATTCATGACGCCTGTGTCCAATCATTTCTCCTGCCATTGCCTACTTCACTTCTGGATTATATGAACAATTCACTGTCTTCATTTATGCTTTTCCCTCCTCCAAGAATTCCTTTCTCCCTATGGGGCACCTGGGAAACCCACTTCATTTTTCAAACCTCAGTTTACATATTATGTCTTTTGTGCAGTCTTCTTTTTAGTGTTGTGATCACATGCTCCTTTTTGCTACCCTTGCACTTCTGCATGCCTGATTGTTGCACTCGCTACACTGTATTGTGATTGTGTTGTTTACATATATCTGTGTTCTCCTGGGCAACGTTCCTTGGGGCCAGGGACTACCGTTTTTCATCTATTGATGTTGCCTTAGCATGTTACTTGTTGCGAAGTAGTTAGTTATAAAAATGAGATTTGTTTAAATTGAAAATTGTTATGTACATATTAGTTATTATCATTTACAGATATAACAGGAAAAAATATTAACGCTGGTGCTGAAAGTTCACTTCTAGTAAATGATGGTGGTACTTGACTTCACTTATGTTATTTTCCCCACTATTTTATATCTTTCTACCCGATATCTCTTCTTTATTTCCATCTCTTTCTTTATTACTAAACCAAGAAAAACAGGGATGAGGGTAGGGCTAGGCCATACTTGGCTGGAATAGTAAAGAAATTGTGTGGGGGTTTTGGTGAGAAAATCCTGAAGCATACAGGTCTGCATCTTCCTTTTATTTTTATTTTTTTGCGGTACGCGGGCCTCTCACCGTTGTGGCCTCTCCCGTTGTGGAGCACAGGCTCCGGAGGCGCAGGCTCAGCGGCCGTGGCTCACGGGCCCAGCCGCTCCACGGCATGTGGGATCTTCCCGGACTGGGGCACGAACCCGTGTCCCCTGCATCGGCAGGTGGACTCTCAACCACTGCGCCACCAGGGAAGCCCCTGTTTGAAGTTTTTTGATAAATTAGATTTGATAACACAGTTTTATAAAAACTTAGTTTGGACATTTCTGAACCTCTTTTTTTGTTTCCTTATGTAAGAAAGCTGCTTGTTTAGGGTTAATACTAATTCAATGGGGGTAAGATTTACACAGGACCAACCCTAACATTCATAGTGTGTGGCACAGGAAACAACTTTGAATGGCCATTTCAAGGAACAATATACTTAAGTGTATACAATGAGTAAAATGGATGAACTACACAAATTTATGAGTTGAAAACCATAGAATCATAGAATTTTCTCACTGTAAAGGCTCTTACTTTTCCAACTGCTTAACTTCAACCTCTGTTAAAGCACTTCAGTAACAGGGAGTTCTTGAGTTTAAAATGCAGTCGCTCCATTTTATAGTTGAAAGGTTCTACTTGTCAAAATATTCATACTTTTATCAACCTAAACCTGTCTACTTGGTCTGAAATCTTCAGTGTGGGACAGTCTAAACCCTTTTTCATAGGACAACTCCTAAAATAGTTTAGAGCGACCACCTACTTCTCTCCTGGTCTTGCTTCATGTCATCTATTCCCAGTTCCTTCAATTACTTCTTATTTTAGATTCCAGACACTTTACTGAATTCATCACTTTCTTCAGTATAATAACTCATTTGCTGAATGTGATATTTTAAGCCTAAAAGGATTTGTTTTCTGTAAAGAATTAAAACATAAAATGTCCAATCAACCAATAATTCTTCACCTAACATGATTCATATACACCAATTGATAAGGAAAATTTAAAAATTCAAATTACTTCATTCTTAAAGAGTGATCATAGTATGTCCTTATTTATAATGTACAGGAAACATGAATTTTCTTTCTGTGCATCTATAACAGTGCCCTCTTGCAGGGTACAGAGGATCCTCCATTGATGCTGCCTAATGATGTGTATGTGATATCCTGATATTTACTAAGAAGTTAGACATTCAGGAGGATTTTTTGTTCCCAGCAGACATACACATATGAATTTTTATTCTCTATTTTTGTGTGTTTCTAACTTTTATTATTCATCTATTGGCACTTAAGTGCATTCACCAAACTGCATCATAAACATCAAAGTAGATTACTTCACTTTTCCTTTTATGAGATTATTATACTTATCAACCAATATTTGAGCCCTTAATATGGGCAAATCATCCTAGCCTGTTAAGCACAGAGGTAAAGAGCATGGAGTTGAGAGGGCACACACCAAGATTTGAACAAATTACTTAATCTCTCTAAGTCTTCATTTTTGTATGTGAAAAATGAGAATAATTACAATGATTGAACTCATAAGGTGGATCGTAGAAAACATCTAGGTGCTACGTGCAAAGAGCTTGTTTGACTACCTGGCAAATATATCCATTCTTTATTAACATGATGGTGATGATGTTGATGGTGATGATGATGATGATGAAGCTACCAGCAGGTGTCCTTATTAGGTTGGTAAGGATGGTGAATAAGCCACAAGATCATGTCTGTGAACATTTGCATTCTAAGGCTACACTGCCTTTGCCTTCCCAACTCCGGCTCCACTCCTCATCTGTTTAAACATCTCCCAAGATAGCTCAGGTCTTCTCCTCTATGAAGCTATTCTGAACTACTCCTCTAGAATGAACTTAAAATACATTGCTTGCACTTATATTAATTTATATCAAGTACAAACTTCTGCAGTGGAATCACTCATCCTCCGTCAACCTTATATGGACCTTTACCTCCAACACTGATACCTAGCAAATCCTTCCACTACATTATAAATTATTAACCATACGGTTTAGCATGTTCTCTCTTCCAAGGTATTTAGAACTTTAAAGGAGAAAGAAGCCTGCCCAAGTGGACAAAGCTAACACTTATCAAGCATGAGCTCCCAACATTTGCACCAGACAATTTCACATCATCTCATTATAAACTGACAATAATCTTTGTGAGGTTGGGGTCCTAACCTTCTTTTTACTGTGGATCCCTTTGACAATATGGAGTAGCCCATTTAAAGAGTCTTAAAATAACACTTTTAAATTCATAAAATATAATACATAGAATCTCAAAAGAAACTAGTTACTATGTTTTAAATGCAGTCATTAGACTATTTTAAGAACCAAATTTGTGATATAGAAACAAATGGGTATTTAAACTCATTAAATAAGAAGATATAACAGAGACTCTATTAACTACTATACTTAAAAATAGTGATGTTGGGGAGATGGGTTCACAACTCTGATACATGTGTACTGAAATTGAACAATTAAATAAATAGATGGTGGATGGTGGTAGCCACATTTCTCAATATTGAAGTATGAATTTACAGATAAACAAGAGGAGAAGGCTAAACTAATCTCAGAGTTAATGGATTATAGTTGCAGACATCAGTATACACTCAGCTCAATATAGATATAGATAGTTATATATAGAAATATTTACTGATATGTGTATATACATGGGTTAGTATACATATATATTTCTTTGTTCTCTCAGTTAAGAGAGCCTAATCAAATAATAGCCCATTAGCAACAGCACATCTAGAGCCCAGATCTTGGTTTCTATTACTACTCTCCAATAAAAGGAATCAGGGCTCCTCAGAGAAATGACTGATTCTAGGACTGGGGCAGGAAATACACAAAATGAGCCTGGAGCATCTTGTGGTACCAGAAAGTCAGGAAGTGTTAAACACACACACACAAACATGCATGCTAAACACAGATACACACAGATACACAGACACACACAAACTCACACACCCCAAAGGGAGTATGTCAAAGGAGCGCAGTCGCCAAAAGCAAAAGCTCCCAATGGCCAAAGCTGGAACAATTCAAACAACAAAATAAAGTAGTATTGGATTATAACCCAAAGGATAAAATAGATATCCATGAGTCTATACTGATATAAATAAATGTCAATAATTGAATAAATTAATGTTTAGGGGGAAATAGACAAATCTGTGTGGAAGAATTCCAAATACTTTATGTACATACTCTGTCCTCAAGGAGGTGGATCATAACTCTCCACTCTTTGGGTTTGTGCTTCACATAGTGACTTCCTTCCAACAAGTGTAGTGTGGAAGGGGTGGAGGAGTAACTTTACAGTGGAGAAATCTGAGACACTACCTCAGCCAGGTTATCAAGGTCAACATCAACAGGCAAATCACATTGATAGCATGTACCCTTGATAAGATGTTATAAAAGAGGCACTTTATCTGGTTGTCCTCCCAATAAACCATAATCCCAGTCTTACCATGAGAAAAGCATTGGACAGTTTACATTAGTGAGGTATGCTACAAAACACTTGATCACTGCTCCTCAAAACCATCAAGGTGGGGGCTTCCCTGGTGGTGCAGTGGTTGAGAGTCCGCCTGCCAATGCAGGGGACACGGGTTCGAGCCCTGGCCTGGGAAGATCCCACATGCCAGGGAGCAACTAAGCCCGTGAGCCACAAATACTGAGTCCATATGATGCAACTACGGAGGCCCACGCGCCTACAGCCCGTGCTCCACAACGAGAGAGGCCACTGCAATGAGAGGCCGGCGCACTGCAACGAAGAGTAACCCCCGCTCTCCGCAACTAGAGAAAGCCCGCACGTAGCAACGAACACCCAACACAGCCAAAAATAAATAAATTAAATAAATAAAATTTAAAAAGAAACTGTCAAGGTTATCAAAAACAAGAAAAGCCTGAGAAACTACCATAGCCCAGAGGAGCCTAAGGGGGCTTGATAACTAAATGTAATGTGGTGTCCTGGATGGAAGCCTGAAATGGAATTAAGGGCACTAGGCAAAAGCCAAGGAAATCTGAATAAAGTACAGACTCTGGTTAATATAATTGTATTAATATTGGCTCATTAATTGTAAAAAAGGTACCACACTAGTGTACGGTGTCAATAATAGAGGAAATTGGGAATGAGATATATAAGAACTCTGTATTATCCCCTTAATTTTTCTGTATATCTAAAACCATTCTAAAATAGATATAGTCTATTAGATAAAACAAAAAAGGTAATGATGATTTGATTGTAACATCAGACTAGTGATACTTTGAGATGTCTATAAAAACTGCCTTAGGAAATTGTCTGTGGAATCTGCTGGGGATATAGTCACAGGTACTCCTAATGTTATCGTGGTTTGTTGTCTGCATTTAGATTTAAAGGACATGCTAAATACTAAATTGCAGCTAGAGGTTAGTGAAATTAAAGATGTAATATTCCCATCCAGATTCCACATACACTTTGATACATATTAAGAATCCCCTGCTCTTTGGTGAGGTCTAATTTTATGAAAGTGAAACTCAGAGAGATGAATTAGGTTGTTCCAGCTTTTAAAAAGCCCGCATTCTAGGGTCAAGAATTCTTACTGAGCCTTGTTGAAACTGTTTGCTACACTACCTCCTAATTTTGGAACTGCTAAACAGAGAGTTGGGAACTCTTCCTAGATTAAAAGTACTGCCTTGGCCTTGTGCAATTATACTGTTTAGGTTGCTGGACAAATCCAAGGATAAAACTGGCCTGGACCTAGTGATGGGCAATTCCAAAAGCAAACTGAATGTGAGAAGTTCACTCACAGAGAACCCTAGTGTCAAAGAGCCTCTCTACTTGGGAATGGTTCAACGCTGGGAAAATAAACCCTGTTTCAGCTGTTAAGAGAGCACATCCTTGGCCTTTTTTCCCCCTTAAGTCCAGAAACTGATGATCTGGTCAGCTTAGGAGAGGGAGGGAGGGAAGGAGGGAGGGAGGAAGATGAGACAGAGAGAGAAACCTGTTAATAGCTGGTGCCAATTTAAAGAGAGAAGGAAAGGGCTTATTATATACGTATATGCTAATATTATTCTTAAAGCCAATTCTGATAAATCCTTCGGGAAAGAAAGAGATGCAGTCATCTGTTAATGTGGCTTCAGCTTGTTTGTTTCCAAATGTTACAGCTGTCACCAGACCAGGCATTCCACTTGGGGCAAGGCCAGGGGGTTAGAGGGGGAACATCTGTCCACTAAGGACACCACTAAACAGCAACAAAATCTTGGGGCAACCCCTCTCTCTTTCCTCGAGTGCTTTTGCTAGCCGGTCCTACTTCCCTGTCAGAAGCCATCCTGGAGCCATTGCACCATGACAAAGTCATGAGCAACGGAAGGCGAAACTGCAAGGCAGCGCCGTGCCAGGAAGGTGGACTACAGCTCTGTTGTTATGTTTTATGATAATAAATTTACATACAGGGGCAATTTTGGGGGGATGTTGCTCCACGTGAAAGAAAAATTCCTCTAGGACTCCCCCTCCTGAAACTACCACAGAATGGGAAGTACCCACTAAAGCCCGGGGGAAATGGGTAAAGAATTAAGAGCCTGGAACTAAGGGGATGTTTTTATGAAAAACACCCTCTAGTATGGAGTTATGGCCACGGGCCGGAGTTCCTGATGACATAGGAAATTTATGGTTCTATTATAAAGGAAGATTAATTATAGAAAAGCAAATGACTAGAGCAGAATTGGTTGCCAGGATAGGGAGAAAACACTGTCTCAGTTGAAGGAAACAACGAGAAAGAGCATGCAGGTACATTGTAAATATTTTCATGGAACCATTGTAATAGGTTGCGCATGCAAGAAGAGAAATAGGAACAAGTAGCTCCAACTTTTACAATTGAAATAATCATATAACTGCTTGGCTTGGTTACTAAGAAATAACCTGTGATTAATGGGAACTTGGGGAAATATTTTAATAGGACATCTAGAAACTAGGGGATATTTTTTAAAAAAAATCTTTATAGAACATTTTGCGGTTTGATTGTGCTAAGATTGTTTGGCCACGTACCTGGTAATGTAATCAACTACAATATATAAACCTGTGATTGTGAAGAATAAAGACATAAGAGAAACATGCAATGCTGATACTTTAAGAAGTGTAGTAGAATTATTTCCTTCACCGACGCTATCCATCCCTCGGGTATCCCTGGACTCGCTGGAGCTGGACTCCGGCACACGTTCAGCATAAAAAGAGCCTATCCAGCAACGGAGTGGGGTCACCTTTTGCGGCGGTGTCCGGGCCCGGTTAGGCCGGAACACCCCTCCCCCGCTCCCACCCCTTCCCGCCCGCTTCACGAACTGGGGCTTCTCGGCTCGCCCTAGAGGCTCTGCGCTCTGGGGAGGCCGGAACCTCGCCTCTCCGCTTCCCCCTCTCGCCTGCCTGCCCCGCCCCCCCACCCCCACCCCCACCCCGCGCCCAGCGCCGCGCCGGGTGCGCTGGAGAAGCTCAACACGTGTCAATTGAATTGAACTGCTGCGGGCGCAGGCTCTACGCCGCCGCCGAGCTCCGATCAGCACGACGTTACCGAGTGGAAATTTATGGAGCGAACGGTGTAAGCCAAAAGTTGCTCCCTGCCAAGGAAAATAAAACGCGGGAGATAATCTCCCAAGGCAGGGGTGAGGGGCCAGGACAGACCCTCTAATCATCTGAGATGCAGACTGTGAAATGCCCGAGAACGGGGAGAAATTCTGGTGGATCTCCACTCCCCTACCGCCCCCACTCCCGCCTCCTTGTGCCCCACGGGCTGCCTCCTCCATCCCCCGCCTCTCCAAACAATTCCCACACAATCGAAACGTCCGGGGAACTCGGGCGCGGAGTTCTGGCGGAACGGCCACCGTTGCCCACGGTAGTGTTTTCAGCTAGCTCTTGACACCGAAATGGTAAAGGGCTTCTCCGGGAGGAAGGGGGGACCCAGGGTGGGGATGGGCACCGACGCGCACTCGCCAGGCTCTGCTTAGTCTCGGAGGGGACGCACGACCGGGAGAGCGCAGCGCTGGTGGCGAGAGGAGGCAGCGGCGGCTGCCGCTGGGGTTTGACAGCTTTGGCTGAGCCGAGTGCTAGGCGCTTTACGGTAATTGCGGTCCTCCACAGGCCTTCTGGGTAGCGAGGGGAGTCTCGGCGCGCGGCTGGGAGAGCCGCCCCCGCCACCCCCCATCCCCTCGGCTCAGGATCAACGGGCCGCCCGCGCCGCCGCCGCCGCCGCCGCCGCCCAAGTCGGTCTCTCGCTCGCCCAGGACGCGCGCCCGGGCGGGGTGTGCGCAGCCAACTCGGTCCAAGCGGGGGAGGGGAGGACAAGGGGCGAGGGGGACGCCGCCCAAGTGGTCTGGGGTTCGGACCCAGATAGGCGAAACGCGCCGGGAATCGATGATGGCTGGGGAAACTCGGGCAAACCTTTCTGGGGGAATCACCCCTCCGACACCCCACCGCCCAGGCGCTGCAACGGAGGGTGAGCGGAGGGTGAGCGGAGGCTGGGGGAGCTCAAACTTGCGAGAGCTGGAGGCGGCGGCGGGCGGGCGGCTGGCTGTCGCCCGAGCGCTGCGCCTGCGGGCGGAGGGGAGGCGGCTGCTGGGAGGGAGGGGGAGGAGGAAGAGGAGGGAACCAGGGAGGGGGGACGCGTTGGGATCGCGGCGTGCGGCGGCAGACGGAGCCTGGGCTCCCAGCGGCGAGGGGAGGCAGAGCTACGCTCCTTGCTGAACGCGGACCGAGCTCGGCGGCAGCGGGGAAGACGCGCCGGAGCCCAGACCGCGACCAAGAGCGGGAGCGAGGCGGCAGCGGCGGCGGATGGGGAGCCCGCGAGCTGCCGGGCGGGGAGCCCAAGCCGCGCTGTCGCCGCGCAGGGAAGACTTGGCCAACACACTCACACACACATACTCACACACCCAGCCCGAGCGGGCGCTCGCGGCTAATCGTCAGCATGGCGCTGGGGCTCCTGCCTGAGCGCGGGCGGCAGCAGCGGCGACGCGAGAGCTGCTGAGCCCGGCCGAGCCCGGCCCAGCCGCCGGAGCCCGGAGGATCGCGCGGGGCTGTCGCCACCTGCCCGGAGGCTTTGAGCCCGCCCCCGCCCCCACCCGGCCCAGAGCCCACCCCTCGGCGTGGCCGACCCCGAGGGCAGCAGCCGGCTGGCAGCAGACGGCGAGGGAGGCGAGCGAGCGCGGCGCCGCGAGCGGGTTGCGGGCAGCGGGGGACGGCAAACTTTGCTGTTCGCCGCGCTTCCCCGGCCCGGCCCCTTCTCCCATCGCCAACGTCGCCACCCCACTTTCCTCCAACCCCGCACACCTCTCCCCACCCACCCCACCTCCCGTCGCTCCTCCTCGCTGCCTCGACTCTGCTCCGGGGAAAACTTCAGAGCGCCGGATCGCAGGCTCCCTGCTTACTCCCCGGCTGGGGATTTCAGGTCAGTGCCCGGAACACCTTTCCCCGCGGAGGCCGCGCGGGCTGGCGGGCGTGCGTGCGGCGGGCTGCAGTCGGCCCCCTCCCTCGGGGCCCAGACTAGCGGCGGGTGGCTCCTCTGACTCTCTGGCGTACCCCTCGAAGCTTGTGCCTCGCGCTTCACTTTGGCTGCTTTGCTCGCGTTCGTTTTTATTTCCTAGCTGTAAGTTATTAAAAATGCAGCCAACCTAAGCGGCCCGGCGTGGGCTTCGGGGAGGGAGGGGCGCGGCGGGGGGGTGGGCTGCCGCCCCCCTGGGGGCTGGGAGGAGAGCAGGGAGTTCGCGGATTGGAAGTTTGCAGGAAGTGTGTGCCTGTGTGCGCGGGAGCGCGGTCGTCGCTGAGTGCCGCGAGCCGGGCGGGGGGGGGGCGGGGGGGTGAGCTGGGCTGGAAGCTGGGAAGCTCGGCTCGGCGTTAGCTCGTTAGCAGGAAGGGGAGGGCGGCGGGTTCCCGTCTGCTTTCTTTTTCGACTCGGGAAACAACTGTAAAAACCTCCAGCCGCCGCTGCCTCGTCTCACCTCTCCGGGGGCAGCTCGTTCTTGCTCGTGGAACGACGGCGTGTGCGTGCGCGAGGGTGTGTGTGGCGGGCGCCCCGGGCCGAGCCGAGCTCGACCTGACGCCGCTGCCGCGCGACTCGGGAGGGGAGTCCCGGTTTTTTGTTTTTTTTGGCTTTTTTTGGATTGCTCCAAAGCGTGAATCACATGGATTTTTAAAAAATACTAGGAAATCGAGCAGAGCGAGGGGTTCCGACTCGGCCCGCCCGCCAGCCAGCCAGTCAGGTCAGACGCTTTGTTTTGTAAATGTTCTTTAAAAATTTTAATCTGCCACCCTGGTCCACCCCCACCTTCCCCGCGACGTCGTGGGGTTGGTTTTAAGTTTAAGATCTACCCCCAGGGGTGGGGGTAGGGGGTAGATCGTGCGGGGGCGGGGGCGGCGGCGGGCGGGGGGGCGAGACCTGGGTCCTCCTCTGGGTAGCGTGGAGTCTGGTGGAAAGCCCTGTAGGGCGTGTGCGAGTCTGCGGCCGGAGGAAGTTGGTCCCACTCGGAGGGCGTGCGGCGCAGAGGCTGAGGGCGAAGAGGAACTTGCGCACCCGGGCGCGATCCTCGGCCGAGGCGGGGAGAGCGAGGCGCCGCTGCGCCGCGGGGCCCGCGCTCGGAGCAGGCGGGCGGCTGCGCTGCAGAGCCTCCGCCAACTAGGGGGCTCGGGGCGGCGGCGACGTGCTCCTGCTGTTGACCAAGCAAGCCCCGGGGCGCCGAGTGCGGAGTAGGGCGGCTCGAGGCACGCGTGGTCCCGGCGGGCTTCCCGCCGCCTGCACTCTCGAGTGGGCACGTCCCCGGGTCCCTGAGACGGCTGAACCTGGCCGCGTGTAGGCCGAAGCCGGGGCGAGGCTTAATTTGCAGTTAATGAATCTTTTCCAGAAAGTCCGCGATCTCCAGCTAGAGGCTGTGAGTGCCCGCGCGCGAGGGCGCGCGCCACCGGCGTCTAAAGGGTTGGGGGGTTGCGGGGATGGAAGAGCGAAGGAGGGGGGAGGGTTATGTGTATTTAAAAACAAACCTTAAAAAAAGAAACCAGCGCGCTTCAAATAGGTATTCGTACAGCCTCTTGTGTCTAGAGTAGACAGCTCAGGGTTTTAGCTGGGTTTTTTTGTTTGTTTGTTTCTTTTTTGAGAGAAGGCCAGAGGAGGGGTAGTGGTATTTGATTCTAGGGGTAGTCTCTGGAGAAAAATCCTTAAAATGACTTGGGAATAAAAACGAGGAGGAAATGGCCCACTCCAGAAGGTGGTGGGTGGTGAACGCAGACAGACTTGGGTATTTGTAGCCATCTGACACTTCCTGTGGCACTGGAAACGGACACCGCGGGCCGAAATCAACCCTTACGAGGTGTTGGATTCGGTTTGGCCAACAGAATTGCTTGTGTGGAAGGCATTTTAATTGTCGGCCTCCGAGACTCCTGTACGTGGACGCTTGGAAAATACATTTGCTTCTCGACCCTTCCCACTCCACCCCCGACCTGTTATCTGGTCTGGGCTTTGCAGTGTTGGTTCCCGTGTTTATTTGGGGCATGATTTCACCGCGAGGAGGAAGGGGGGAGATGGCGGTGATTAATATGCCGTCCAGGTCTAACCCGAGGCTGGCCTTTAGTGTGCGGGTTTACGCCGCCACTCACCGGGATTGCCTGGGGTAGTGGGGGGGCGCGCGCGGGGTTCGGGCGCCAGGCGCTCCGCGGGCAGGTCGGGGTTGGGGCTCGGACGGCCCCAGCGCTGTCCTTTGAGGTGCTGTCACCAGTAGGTGACTGAGAGTTAATTAGGAAGTGTTCTCCGGATCAATGGGCCGCACAGCTCATTGGCGATTCTCTCCAGCCCTTTGCAGGGCCAGCCGGGCCTGTGCCTCCCACACAGGCCGGGGCCCCGCGGCCCGGGCTGCGGAGAGCGCCTCTGGGAAGTGGGGAGGGATGGGCGGCGAGGGGCGACCGGGAGGCGAGTGTAACTTGGCCGGGCGGCGCGTTGCGTGCGGCGCCTCGAGGCCCGCGCAGCCCGCTCTTTCTTCCTGTTCTCGGTCGCCTCGACTGTGTCTTTAACTCGCTCCCGCTCGCGTCGCTGCCTGGCTGCTCCTCCCCGCCTCCCTCGCCTATCTCTTGTTCTCTAAGCACGACGCCTGTGCTCCCCGCCCAGTTTGGGATTAGACAAGATAAAAATAGGACTGCCCAGCGCGCAGAGCTGTGACTGTGCCCCGGCAGCCGGGCCGGCGGGAGCGCTGTGGGCCGGGGGCCGGGGCGGACCCGCTGTGCGCTCGGGGCAGCCCGAGCCCGTCGAGTCCCACCCCGACCCTGCAGGCGCGGTCACGCTCCAGCGTTCTGTCCGCCGGGAACCGTGCGGGCAGGGGGACCTGGGTAGGGTCTCCGCGCTCTCGCGGGTGTTGTTGATGTGCCTGTGATAGATGGGTCTAGACAGGCATGCAGGCTCCCTCCCGGCTGAAGAACGGGCCGCGGAGGCGGCGGCAGACTCCCGTGAGCGAGCGAGCCTTCGGGCCCAGCGACCAGGGTGGAGGGAAGGCTGCGAGGGTTTTTCTTAACCCTTTAAAGACGATAGGGAGAGTGGGGGTGGGGAGTGTAGTAGAAATTCCTGGAGGCAAAGTAGCCCCCTGGGGAGAGGAGGCGGGAGTCTGGGCTTAGGGTTTTCCTTTCTCTTCTGTGTATGCAATCTCACATCCTGGTACATTGGGCTCGATTCTTCGACGAACCAAACGCAGCTGCTAGGTGATCTAATTTGACCCGATACTTCTCACTGGGGAAGGTGTGAACACACACAGTGGGCACCCTCACTTAAGGAACTGAGTTGGGGAGATGCAGAGGTTAGACCTTACCGTTCGCAGCGGCCCAGTATGTGAAGGTCTGCTCAGAGCTTTAGTCAGTGGGGCCTGTGACCGAGAGTGTTGCCTACCAAAGACCCAAGCCTGAAATGCCTGTCCAGTGCGTACAGGTATGCGTCGGAGAGAGCAAAGGGGTCCTTGAGTTGTCTATGTAAATAAAAACACTTTTAACCATGAACTTGTGGAGAGTTCAAATAAGATTTGTGCAGGGAGGCAGCCTCCAAACAGGAGCTGGACAGAGATGTGTACAAGATCGGTCATTTGTATACACATCCATGGGGTCAACATTGAATGGGTCTAAAAATTTAATACAACTCTGCAGGCATTGGTCTCGTTCTTTCCCTGAGGTAGAAATTGGTGGGTGGGTTACCCTATAGAGAAATGAATCATTAGTCACACTCCTCTCTCCTTCCCCCTCCTCTTCCTTTTAGGGTTTGTAGTCTTAGGGGATCCTCTAGTTACATTAAACTGCAAACCCATATTGGTCTGGGAACGAGCCCCATTATAGGCAAAGCAAGAATGTAAGTCGTGGGGAGGTGTACGTGTTAGACAGGAATGCACAGATTAAGATGTGCGCCTGAATGACATGTGCTGAGACAAATCAAGACACTTGGGCTCTGGTGCCCACATGGAACAAGAGATACAGAAGAGAGAAAGAACTGGCCGCGAGGAATGTAAACATGGGTATGCAAATACTGAGACCTAGAGCGAGATTCTAGGAGAAAATCCCAGACTTTGTTGAGCTGGAAACTGGAGCAGAATTTCTGTAAGTTCATTCGAGAGACAAAAGCCCATTTAAAGGTGTGAAGAGGGTCACTTGGAAACACAAAAAGCATTCACATGCATACATCCATGCTTAGATACACAGGCTGAATGACAAAAACTCCTCATTGCCTGATGAAGATTTTCCTGCCCGGTGAGACAGAGCAGGGCACGGAAGTGTGGGCCACACAACCACGTTCGCACACTCATTCACTGGGAAATACTGTGTCTTCGGCTAGAGGGAAACTGAGGGCGACGGTGCCTAGCTAAGGGTGGATGGCCCTTGGTTACTAAGATTGCTTCTGGTTATAGTTTCTTCCCATCTAGAGTGGGGAAGAGAGTACGTCTTGAGCAGGTAGGAGGATTTCTGAAAGATTTTTGAGTTCTGGACCCTGAGAGGATGGATGGTGGAGGAAAAAGAGGAGTAGCTTTGCATTCTGGGTCGGAAGCAAGGGATGTTGCGCTCCTCTAAGCCCTGTTTGCTAAGGTGGCGCAGGGCCTAGTGAACCGAGAGAGACTGAACCGAAAGAAGTGCGAAGCTCGGCCTCTGGGCGGAATCAAGGGGAGGTATGCTTTCTTTCCCTTTTTCTTTCCCCCCTTGAGGAGACCGTGCGGGGACGGCCAGCGTAGGGAGGATTAGCAGGCGCCTCTGTGACCCCAGACGCGCGCGTAAACTCGGCTTGGGTTTGGTTTGCCCGCGGCGTCGGTTTGCCGCGGTCCCTCTTTGTCTGAGCCCAGCCGGGAATTCCAGCTTTTATGGGGAAGACCGCACTCGGGTGGAGCCCGCGCTGGGTCGGGCACGACAGCCGGGCCCGCGGGGCTGGGCAGGAGGCTCGCCGGCCTCCGAGCCGCCCGAACCCCAGGACGGTCCTCGGGAGTGCCCAGCAGCCCCGGCAATGCCACCTCGGTGGTTTCCTCGAGGGCGGCGGGCCCGGCAGACCCAGCCCGGCGGGGCGTGGGGCCTCACGGGTCCCCTTGGGCCGCCGTACCGCCCCTCTCCCCCTGGCCCCACCGCTCCCCCCCGCCAGCCCGAGGCCCAAAGGAGCTCTGAAGGCCCTTTGTTAAGCTCCAGGGTCACACCCGTGCCCCGGGGGCCGCGCAGGGGCGGGAGGACCTTCTCCTGGCTGGAGGCCTCCAGCCCTCGGCTCACACGGTTCGGGCCTGGAGGGGCCTCGCCCAGTCAGGGGGCCCGGCCCGACCGGGCTGCCTCGCCCGAGTGTACGGCCAGCAGGATTCCGTCTGTTTGCAAGGCTGGCTGCGCTGCCGGGGCCTAGATGGTGGCGCTGGCTTGAGAAGCAGCCGGGGCAGGAGTGGAAGGTCTTCTCAGGCCACCCCCGTGGCAGCCAAGCCGCCTGTGCCCCGAGCACTTGGCCGTGGACGTCTCCCAACCTCCAGCCCGGCCCGACGGCTTCCGCTGGTTGCCCCCCATGTGTTCCTCCGGAAGGGATAGCTGACTTTCTGTTGGATGGGAATTAACCAACGAACTTTTCCCCCCCGCAACGTTTCTGTAGAAGGCCCCCTTTCCCAGCGCAGGCTCATTTCCGCCGGCCCCTAGTCGAGGGTGTTGGAAATGGGGGGGGGGCGTCCCCGCACTTTGTTATTTCTTAGAACCATGTCTCCCCGGCCAGCCATCGCCCCTCAGCACCCATGGGCTCCGGCGCCCCGTGATTAGACTAGCGGGGAAGTCCGCTAGGAGAAGATCCTGACAGCATAAAATAGAATTTGATCTAAAAGACAGTTTCCAGTATAATCTCATTATGCATCACAGACTCCCGGTGTTATTTTGTGGAAGGCGGACAATGATCAATTTACATTGACCCGGGGCTGGGCGAGCTTTTAGATGGTAATTGCCATATTGATTTGCATGCAAAAAGGAGACCTGCTAAAATTAAAGACCGGAAGCTACATGAAACTAAATTTATTGTCTAGGTGCAAACCAGAGGAACTACTACTGGGGGGAAGAGGGTGAGTCAGGTCAGGGTGCCAGGGGCAGAGCAGGTGAGAGGCCCAAGAGCTCCGGGAGGTCACAGATTTGGGAGCGATCTTTGCCCTGGTGATTTCAAAACGTGAGGGAGGGAGCTTGCTTAGGGTGTGGGGACCCAGCAGGGAAAAGTTATAAACAGGCACTATTGCATTGAAGGCACTGGGATCTTTTAATGCTAATAGTAACTGCGAGGGGGGAGGAGAGGTTTATAGGGTTATAGGGGTCTTCCTGCACCATTTCCGGCACCCCCCATTTCTATTGTTCTACCTGAGCGCTCATAACCGTGCCAAGGGCACCCAAATTCTTGCATCTGAAGAGTTAAATTTTTTTTAAAGACAGGCCTTAAACTTCCCCCGCCCCCCCTACCCCCGCGTCTGGTCTTTCGAAGAGAGCGAGAGTAGGGGGCGGTTCTGCAAGCCGCTGCGGGCAGGCCTGGACCTTTGGAGGCTGCGGGAGTTCCTCCCCGGACGCAGCAGCAGCCCCAGACTCGGCCGGACGCCGATCGCTTTGGGAAGCGGCTCGTTCCAGGTGGCCCAAGTGGCGGGGGCGGGGGAGGGTCTGCCGGGGCCAGGGACTCACGGTGCCCGGGGGCGGGGGTCACCTCCCTGGAGGTTGGAAGGGCCTGCACGGAGGGTGTGGAGGAGGGAAGGCGGGGGCTGGAAATCCTGTCCCAATCGGCGGTGATCGCCAAGGCCGGAAAGTTTAAAAAAGAGAGAAAGCCACTGGCTGCGAGCCAGGGGCTGCCGGGCCGCCGGGGCTGACTAGAGGGGTGAGGACCCGGCTCCGCCATCGCCTCGGTCCCTCCCGCTGCGGAGGCCCTGGCCTGCCCCGGGCGCTCCTGGAGCCATTTCACACATCCGGAGCCTCGGCCACTGGAGGAGCCACCCGTCCGGGGCCGGGAAGCCGCAGGGGCGGCTGAGTGTCCGGCGCTCCTGCCCGTTCCCCTTCCCACCGAGCTGAGCTGGAGACGGCCCTCAGTCGTGGAGCCTGTGGCGTCTGTGGCATCGGGTGTGGATGGTTCCCGGAGCTTCTGAAAGCCCGGGGCAGACCAGGAAATTGAAGATGGGGTGGGGAGGGGATGTTGAGCGCTGACCCTGCGCTGCTGGGATGAGAAGTTGGGGAGAGGAGAGATAACCCCAACCTCCGGCTTGTCTCGGGACTTGGCTTTTTGTGGGGACCCCCAGGAGTCCAGGAGGGTCCAGCATCTTGCAAGCCGCTTCCCCCTCAGTTGCCTCCCCAGCCCACTTTGGTCCCTGGGTTTTTCATTAAAGTCCTAGGAAAGGTAGATGTAGGCAGTCTTTCCAAAGGGCTTTTGCTCTGTCTAGATAATTTGATTTATTGCTTTATGTGGCAAAACTAGTGTGGCAAGCCTTCTTCTAGTTCCAGGTGTCAGCACTTTTTATAGAGACCTAAGAGTAGCACCCACCTCCCACTGCCTGTTCTGGGCTCCTGGAGGAGGGGAAAGTGGAGCCTTGTTGGGAACCCCTGGCCTCACACCAGGGTGTTCCAGTGTAGGGAGATGGGTAGGATGTTGGCAGAAATTTCGAAAGACTTCACATGGACCAAGAGATTTCTGGGTGTAGGAGAAACTAGGGTGCGGGCTCCTTGTGAACCGAATTTCATAGGTGTTAAGTGCTATCCTTTTACTCTGTATTGGAGTACAAGGGCTAAGGAAGCCTTCCAAACTTCTTGGGGATTCTGGATGGCACAATTTGACCAATAATTGGCTCCTCTCCGCAACTCCAGGACTGAGTTTGACCGTGACCCATTTTTACTAGCTGTGTGACCTTGGGGGCAGGTTATTTATGGCCTCTGAGCCTCAGTAAGTTTCTTCATTTGTAAGACTGGGAATAATTTTCCACCTTTAGGATCAAAGAATACTTGGCACATAGTAGGCCTGGAGGATTAGTAATTGCTTTGAATGACTGGTCAGATTCCTATAGGTTGCTTCTCCGTTCCCTGCTGCCCCTGAGATGCCCGCCCCCCCCACCACCAAGACCTGCGTAGGCCAGTGTCTGGGGGCCAACCTGCAGGTTGAGCTCCCCTCCAAGGGTATTCCTGAGGCTATTCCTCCAGGTCTGCCTCCGTGGGTTCCTCTTTCCCTTTGTTACAGTTCTTTGCATTCTGGGCTTTAAAGGAATCCATATGAAAAGGCTGGGATTTTTTTTTCTCCCCCTAAGTGGGATCATTTATTAGGAATTAGGAATTGATTCCAGAACCGGTATCTAGGTGCTCTTTGGCAAGTCCTCCCATCATTCTTTCGGGGAGAGGGAACAGCAGCGGCTGGAGGGGAGAGACCTGGTGGGAAGAGGTGAAAGGGTCTGGCCCGCTGCAGAGGCCAGAGGTGCTGCGGTTTGTCTGATAGGGATTAAGTCTGGATGTTATGAGGTCTCAGTGTGGTTTTCAATAAAAGTCTGTCAGGGATTGCTTCTTTTCTATCGGTATGTATTTTAAAAAATTACTAGCATGAGAAGAAAACCTGAATGGACCTGAATGGATCCAGGCCGGTAGTAAGCTACTGTGATCAGGTTTCCTACTAGACTCCCAGAGGGGAAGTCAGCGTTTGATTGAAGCTACACTTGGTTCTTGACTCTCTGGGGATGCCTGCTCTGAAACAGGAGCCCTCCCTTTCTCTCCTCCCCCCCACCCCCCTTTTCCCTTCTTCCCCTAAAAGCCTTTGTGCTGAAAGAGCTTCAGTAGGCATGAGTCCCTGGTACCTCTCTAAAGAATGCCTTTCAGCCTTTGCTGACATTGTTTTGTGAACAGTGGGTTTTACCAGGCCAGCAGTTTTCCCCCCATCTTAGCTCACTATTTTAGAGGTTCGAGTATGCCCAGGATGCGCCCAACTGCAGTGCTTTCCAGTGTGTGTAGCCAGGGCCTTGCCTGTAATCTGAAGACACCTTAACCTTTGCCCTAGGTGCCCCCACCGGGGGTGCGGGTGGTGAAGGTGGGGAGAGCAAGGACAGGGGATCGTTGTTGAGTGTCTGTTTGTTTTCTCCAGCCACAGAGGCAGAGGGGTGGAGTGGGGCGAGGCCGAGAGTACGTTCCAGCCTTGGGTCTGATTTAAAACTTGGTTTAATTGGAGAAACTCTTAGGCATTTAACAGTTCTGTACAAATGCAAACTTGAAATAGCTCTAGGCCTACGTCAATTAGGAAAGAATAAGTGAAGTACAGAGATGTCCAAACTATGTAAATCCTAGAGTTGTCTGCCCTCCCATAAACACATGACAAGTGCCAAGGCATTTCCAGTCAAAACACCCATGGAACCAGCAGCCTCCATCCTTTGTATTTATTATTTTATTAACAGCATTTTACACAGCATTTAACAAGCACAGCCTGCCTGCTTTCCACCACGGCTCTCAGCAGACTGAGGGGTGGAAAACAGATGGGGGTGGCGAGGAGTGGTCTCTAGAAGAGACTTCTAAGCTGGAGAAATCTCTTCAGATGGGCAAGGAAAAGGAACATTTGGGGTTCCTTTCTCCTGGCCCCAAAGAGAAGACAAAAGTAATGCTTTGGAGGAAGAAATCCCCTCTCCCTTCTCCGGAGGAAAGTTGTGCAGATGTGGTCTGTCTAGTTTCCACTTGGATTCCAGAAGGTGTGAAGCAGGGTCTGCTTTCCCAACACTCTGCCCATCCGTTACTGGTGCTTTTCAAAGAGTAAGTATTTGTCTGCTATCATTATTCTATATCCTGGTGGAAAGTTTATAACGAAAACTAATGCCTTTCTTAAGTCATAAAATGAGCCTTGTATGATTATTTAATTAAAATCTATTTAAGGACCGATTGGCGTGTAATTTGCGCTAATAATGACGATGATGGAAATGTTCGACTTAACCAAAAATCATAAAAGGAGACATTTTGATCAGTGGGGCGACCAGGAAGGATTCAGGGAGTTGGACGGTTTTCTGAAACACACGAGGCTTTGGGCTGCAGAAAGTGCCGAGCTGCCTAGCCTCTGGGACCAAGGTAGAGAGGGCTGCAGGACCCCAGTCCTGGCCGGGGCAGGCCGACCCACGCTTTGCTGAGCAGAGAAACCGACCCTGGGAGTCTGAACAACCTTTATTCCCAGCTGAGGAAATGGGGGAGGGGGCCTGGGAGGAGGAAACTCTGGGAGAGCTGATGAACCGCACAGAACTCTGCGCGAAATGGCTGTGTTCTCTTGCTTTAACAATCAGCAGCGACACACGCATTGCTGCCTCGGCTAGCCTTGGCTGGAGCCTGGAGGGGTGGGGGGAGGGGGTCTCTTGTTCCGGAGAAACCTGCCAGCTGCTGGGCTTGGTGCGAAGGCAGACACAATGCTGCTGTTGTTGGTTTGATCTCTAACTGGATTGTTAGTCTGGCTTTAACTGTGTGGTGAGGGGGGAGTGTGAAGGCTGTTTACAGCGAGTGCAAATAATGTGACAGCTGTTGGCGCACGAGCAGCGCTGTGCCTCCTCGGCGCTCACACAAAGCGCGCACTGTGCAGGCCCGCGGAGAGCTGCAGAGGTGGCCGCCCCTTGCTGGCCCGGCAGCCCTCGGATGCGCTGCGAGAGAGCCCTCGGCGGCGGCATCCGCCCCCCCCCGCACCCCGCGACACGCATCTTTCTGGCTCCTGGGATCGTGGTGGACGTGCGCGCTGGTTGGTGTGTTGTGGTTTAGGGAACTTGTTAGGCAGAGGTGGCAGGAGAAGGCCTGCGGGGTCATGAGTGTCAACTGTCTGGAGGGGTTTGGCCGGGATCTGTTGACCTGGGGCCTCAGTGGCTTGTGACCGAGTTGTTAAGATTTGGGAAAATAACTTTCCGCCCTAAAGCAAGCCTGTTGGAAAGAATGTATTATTAACTGAAGGCTTTCTGGAAATTGCAGAGGCTCTGAAGGCCGTTGTTCTTCCTCTGAAATGGCCCTGTTATTCAGACAAGTTCAAGAGACGGGCGGCCGCTGTGTTCTATGCCCTCGGCCCTGTTTCCTGGATTGGAAACACAAGTGTGTAGGTTCAGGACCCGAAGGGGGGTGAATGGGGGTGGGGAGGGGTGCAAGTCGGCTTTTGATCACCCGCCTCCCTTTGCCTTCCCGGTTTTTAAGAGCGTGCTTGCCTTTCAGCTGCAGGACCAACGGTGCTGTCTTGAGGTCTGCCCACAGCGCCACCCACTCTGTGACTTAATCAACTAAATGCCCAGAGCCCGGCCTTCTCTGAGTTCCTGGTCCTCTGCCAGGCACTGCGGGGAGGCGCCAGGGTAGGAGGGAGAACAGTTGGTGGGTGGCAGCAATACCCCGCTGGGCCGGTCCAAGCTGGTGGGCTCAGGATGGTCCAGAAGATGGGCCTGCCCCTGGGCTGTCCTGGGGCAAGCTGGGTGTAAACACCACTCCCCCCAACCTCAAGGTTGAAGGCTTCCGCAGCCGTGGCCCCCGGGCTTTGGAGGATCATTTAGAGCTGACTTAATTCTATATCCTGCCCTTCTGTGTGACTTCGGCCCCTGAGTGTACAGCTTGCAGGATATCTGCAAATTATGGGTCCACCTCCGCCCCACCCTGCCCCCAGATCTACTCTCTGAGTTATAATGTGGACTTCTACATCTAGTTGGGTTCCCTAGTGGGGAGCTGGGAGATGCTTCTGGAATGATACATGAACTTCGGTGCCAGTTCTATAAATTGGTCTCTTTTTATAATGTGTGCCATTTTCTGTAGGAATGTTGCTTGCAAAACGAGTTTCGCCTTGGAGGAAAGGCGGAAAGATAAACAAGCCTGCAACGCCAAAGCGCTGGCAGTCTTTCCCTCCTTCCAGCTCTCTTAAAGCAGCCGGGCTGCATTTCCAGGATTAGACTCGTGCTTGTGAAGAGGGACTCTGGTTGGCTTTTTTTTCCCCCGAAGCAAATGCAAATC
The DNA here is from genome assembly GCF_964341445.2 of Mesoplodon mirus. Taxonomy (NCBI): domain Eukaryota; kingdom Metazoa; phylum Chordata; class Mammalia; order Artiodactyla; family Ziphiidae; genus Mesoplodon; species Mesoplodon mirus. The sequence continues at coordinate 141,795,160 of NC_138978.1, forward strand.
AGAGAAAAATAATTTTCTTTCAACGATATGCAACGTATTAGTCACTTGTTATCGTGCTCCGAGGCAGGCCTCATTTGCGCGTCTGCCAGCTCGCTCACATCTGCTCGGCGCTGTTTGGGGCATTTTAACCTTGGTGGTGTCGTGTCTGGTCCCACGGATCAAGGAGGAGTAATTAAGCTCTGAACAGCTAGAAGAATTCACGGGCCCCCACGTCTACCGCAGTTTTCCCACAGCTTTGTTTGGGGTGTTCCGGGTTCCAAGATGAACAGACGTGGGGTTCCTGTTGTTCCTCGTACAGAAAGTGGGAGCCCCTGTCCTCCTCTGACCCTCATCCCCAGCCTTCCCAGGACTCCCAGGCTGCACACAATCAGCAGGGAAGCCGGGTGCAGATCACAGGACCCTGTGTTTTATGCATCTTTTATTCGTAAAAGGTTCCTTTGTGCTTCCTGTGTGTACTAATGATAGCTGTCGTTAATAGCTTTCTGGTATAGCTTGTTCCTTGTGGGGGGAGGAGTTTGCAGTGAGTTCACTTTATTTCTACAAAGCCCTGATGGAGGCTGCAGTGCAGTGACACCCCCTCTAGAGTCGTGGTCTATGGATCGTTTATTCTGGATTTGTTTCCAGGTTGTGTAGACTCCAAGTGGGATCCCAGCCTGTAGGGACCAGACCCGAGGGGGTGTGGAGGGTGGGTGGGCGGGGAGGAGAGGAGTAAGGTCGATTAATTGCATTCAACCTAGGTTTCCTGTCCTGGGCTGCTGCCTCCTGTTGAGGGACACCAGCTTCCAAATGGGGCCCCCTCTTGCATACACGCGTGGTTGTGTGTGGCACAACCGTGAAAGAAAGTGAAAGGAACAAAAAGCCGAGGCCTGGCGTCGGGGCGGGGGGGGGGCGGGTTGGCGGGGGGGAGGGGAAGTGTCTGAGGTTGGTCCAAGAGCTGACGGGGGGCCACGGCTGTGTTTTTGGGAAAGGGTGTGTGTGGCGGGCAGCCCCGGTTTGGCAGCGGCTCTCCCGGTCGATCCTTGCTGGTGGCCCCCTCCCCAAGCCCCCGAGCCCCCTTTTACAGTTGGCTACACCTGGCTTGCATCTTTGAATCGGGGAAGGTGGGGGAGGCGTCCACGGAGAGAACACTCCAGACTGGCCGAAGGGAGCGCAGGACGATGGGCCGGAGCGGTCTCCAGTCAGTGCCCACTCCCCTGGGGCGCGCCGCCGCACATCCTGGGTTCTCCGTGCGCGCACCCAAAGTTGCTTTTTGTCAGATTCAGCGGCAGGCGCCTGGGAAGGGGGAGCCCAGAGGAGCGCGCGGGGGGGCGTGAGCTGGGGTCGGGGGCTGGCCGAGAGAGCCGGGGGTCCTGGAAGGTCGGGCGGGGGGTGCGTGTGCGGGGTTGGCCCCGCGCGGGGACCTGGCGGAGGAGGGGCGAGGAGCCTGCGGCAGCGCGGGTGTGTGTGGTGGGAGAGAAAATCCCTTTGTTGCCGACCGATCCGTGCTCGGGGCTGAGGCGGGGGAGGGGGCGCCCCTCCCCCACTCGCCGCCGCCGCTGCGGGCCAAGTTCACTCCCGACTGACCCGAGTGGCTCGCGGCGCTATCCTGGCGCCCTGGGAGGAGGCAGGGAAGGTTCTGGTTGCTCAAAAGGTCAGGGCCAGCCGCGTGAGTTTCCCGTGCCCCACCCCGTCACACCCGCACTCCTGCTCCGCAGCTCTGTTACTAATGCAAAACTTGGGTCGTGAGTGGGGACGCCTCTGGAGGCGGCGACAGCCATGACTTGGAGTGTGCCAAGAGTCAGCGCCTGGGCAGGCTGGATCACTCCTCCCACCTCCCACTCCCCCCCAGCACCCATGCCCGGCTGCAGGACCCAGTCGGGCGACCTCCTTCAGCCACACCCCAGGAAGCCCGCGACCCTCCCCCCGACCTGGGGGCATCCTTGGGGTTCCCCTCTCCCCACTGCTACACATACTGGGGAAAACATCCCAGGAGGACTTGCCCCAACGCTGCACACCCTGGACCGCTTTTTCTCATCTCCCACCTCCTCGCGGCCCCCAGTGCTAAAATAGGAACTTCTTCATCCCTCCCTTCCTTGACGCCAGTAGAGAAGTGCCTGTGTGTGACTCAGTCTGCGCTTGGAGCAGTCCCAGGAAGGGCTCCCGTGCCATCAGTTTTGGGCTTCCATGAAAGCCACACACTCTGCAGAAGGTCACCCCTCCCTGGTCCCCTCTGTGTCCCTGCCTCAGCCTTCCCTCTGCCGCAAGGAAACTATGTAGCCATTCTGGGGTTTGTTTGTTACGTAGAATGTTTAGTGGAGTCAGATGCTGTTTAATGGGTTAGATGTGGCCTGCACCAGCTATTGCCAGGCAGAACTCAAGTCCATAGTGCAGTTTAATCCTCTGGAAAACACGGTGCCAAAGATTTACAGATGAGGGGGTCAAAGTTGAAGAGGTCCGGCCACCTGCCCAGAGACACGCCGTGGATGAGAGTGGGGGCTGGGAGGCTGTGGTGACTGCGCGCGCGCGCGCGTGTCCTCCACAGAGAACCAGCCGTGCCCGTGCAGTGAGAGACACCCCTTCCCCGAGAGGTCCCCAGCCTACAGAGGACCGTGGCACATGGCATGCTGGCTGGGAGCCCTGCCGTCTGCCCGGCCTTCTGAGCCGGAAGCTCCCCAAAACCCGTCCAGGTCTTCTTGGCCACTAACTGGATAAGTGCCTGATGCGGCATGGGGTGCCTAGAGAGTGAGGCCCTAGGAAGGGGCACCGTTAGTATTGGAGTGGAGTTGGGATGGTTTGGTGGCGCTGCTTCCCATTCCGTCGCTGTCACTTGACAAGCGTGCTGTGCAGACTTGAACCAATCCATCAGCGCCTCAAGGGCGGAGGCAGTGGAAAGTGGCCCGGTGCCAGGAGGAGCTGGGGTGGAGAGAAAGGAGAGGTGGCAGGAGTGGCCTGGTGCTGCCTTCCTCCCTGCGCTCACGCCAGCCTCTCACGGCCACTGCTCCTTCCTTTGCAATCTGTTTGTTGCCTGCCAAGGGAAGTCGCCTTTAAAGAAAAAAAACAAAACAAACGTTCTCTCCTTCTCCTCATTCCATAATGGTGTCTTCATGGCAGGAATCGGCAGAACGGTGGTGGGTACAGCTGGGGACCCGTGTGCCCCCTCGTGTCTTTTCACAGAGGGCCAAAGTGCCCTCGCTCAGGGATGCCGAGGTTGGGGGGACAGCTCCTAATCTTGGTCCCTCTGACCTCTTTCTGCCAATCAGGCTCTTCTCCCCAGCGTCCAGGCCAAGCTCGGATGCTAATCATAACTCTTGGCTCCCGGACCAGATGACTGCCCAAGTCTGTCGAGGGAGACTCAAGCTCTCCTGTGCTTGCCCCTAGGGCCAGACCGAAAGCCGGAGACCACGCGGCGAGTCTGCGTTTTGCAAGCCGGGTCTCTCCCAGAACTGGGTGTTCAGCGGGCAGCCACCACAATTCCTGGTCTGTTCTTCAGAAACCAGACCCTCCTCCGTCTCCCCGGCTGACCCCTTCTCTTGGCCACCTTCCCTCTTCATCCCTATCCCACATCCTTGCCCCCTTCTCTCCACTGCTGGAAAAAAGGGTTAAAACCCAGAGCCAAGGTGTAGCTTAGCAGCTCCCACTGGAAACAGGTTGGTGCTTGTAAAGTGCTTTTCATGACTGACTTCACACATCTTGGCACTTCCAGAAGCATCACCCACCTGTGGAAGAAAGGGGGGGGGGGTAGTTGAGAAATAAGGGCAGATGAGCCTCTTATATACAGCAGCAAAGCGCCTGCTCTGTCTGTCATCTAAATCACGTCATTTGCCCCCTGCAGCATGACCCACAGCCAAGGGTCAGGGAAGTCACTTTTGAAGAACTTTTCCTTGGAGGTTAAAAAAAAGAAGAAGAAGAAGAAGGAAGTAAGAAAGACCCCCAACTATTTCAATAGCCGCTTCTAGAAGAGGAATGGGGTGAGCGTGGCAGTGTCTCTGACCCTATCTCTGTGTCCCTTGTGCCCAAGATCCCCTTAGTTAGTTCTACATCCCAGAGAGATGGGGGGTGGGCCCGTTTTTCAGTGATGGTGGGGTGTACGCAGTATGGCCTTTGCCCAGGATGAGGGTGTTCCTGCCCAGGATTTGGGCTGTCACTCTGGAGAAGGGCCTCACGCCAGGCAGGGCCCCCAGCTCCTTGGCCCTTTCCGCTCAGGTCCACCTTTGGCCTGGAACCTGAAGAGTTAAAAGTCTTTAGCTCGTTGCAATGGAATTATGGCTGGCAGTGGCGCCGCTGTTTGTTCAACAGTCTCCAATTTTAAACAGTTCACAAAAAGTTCATGGGGCAGCTAAAGATTATAAGTGTGTGGGGGGGTGTAGTCAGCAGGATCCAGTACTGAGCCTTGCCCCTCCTCCTCTTGTTTCTTCACGGCCAGCCCCCCGCCCCGCCCCGCCCCGCCCCCACTCCCGTGACACTGGACCACGCTCAGGGGCCTCAACCCTCCATCTGAACCTGTGCACGTAAGAACACTTCATCCTGACACTGGGTGTTATTTATCTGTGCGGCGTTAATATTGAAAACCCCACCAGACAAGACCTGGAAGGGCGGGGAGAGGCTTTGAAAGCACCCCGTGGTCCCAGGTGTCTCTAAACTGCATTCCCCTCTCATGCTAAGTCCAGGCCGCCCTTTCTAAAGAAAAGCCCTTTCAAGGGAAGGCGGCTGCTGGCCCTTTTTGAGGGGAGGGGAGGGGGCTCAGTAGGATGATTGTGGCAGCGGCCTTTCTGTTTCCTCAGTCAGGTGCTCAGAGGTCCTTGTCCCAAGGTGACAACTAAAGGAGACATGTAAGAGGCACTTGTGTAAGTTTTGAAGACTGGAGCACCAGAAGATTGGGGCTTCGAGGGCACACATGCTTCGTCCCTCATCCTTTTCTTAAGGGTTTGATGGAGTGACCCTTTGGCTTCTGGTATAATGTCCAAATTTCATCATGACACCCAGCCAGGGGGTGGCATGGTGTGGTCCTCCCGCTGCAGCCACGGCCAGGACACTTGCACCGAGGAATGTTGCTCCTCCACCTTTTAGATGAGGCTTCCCTGGACATCTTCCTTTTGGTCTTCCTTTTGTTAGAAGGGGCTGCAGGGGTTAGGGAGGGGACACTTTGTTGAACGTGCCTTGTGGTCGGCCCTGCACTAGTGGTGGCCTGCCCCCAACTTGATTTGTATGTTCGAAACACGGAAGAACAGCCCGTGAGCCCCCCACAGAACCTTCCTTGATGCCCAAGTCCATCTGAGTCCACCTTTTCGGGGCGCTGTGGCCAGCCACTGGAAATGCCCCAGTCTGTCTAAAGAAGGGGACGCTTCCTAAAGAAATAGCTTCTCTAGAATCCCACCAGGCCGGACACAACTGGGAGATCCCTGCCTCTCCTCCAGCTTCATCGTTGAACTCTAACTACGCGCCGTGTGTCTGCGGCGTGGGGCTCTTGATGAACAGATGGTGTTCTCTTCTGTATACGGGCCGACGGGGGATGCTGGTGGACAAAAGCCTGTGTTAGGACAAAGAAATGCAGAGGGATAGCCTGGCTGGCTTTGGGATTCATAACATATCTTTGGGCTCATAACATATCTAACAAGATATAGCAATCTTTTTTGATTTTTTTGAAGTTTAAACAAATAGTGTACTCTGCATGAATTTTGTCTTTCAACTGAATCATTCTACTGTGGGATTTATGATGCTATAGTACTAGTTTACGAAGAAAGTGTAGTAGGCTTCACATATCTCCATATCTTATATTGATGGCATTTAAATTCTAATACCAAACTGTTATTGTTTCATGAACTAGGAGAAAATTGTGCTGATAACAAGCAGGAGAAGCTGGCAGAAACAATAGATTTTCTACTCTTTGCTTTCTATTGTTTGTAAGCCTAGTTACCCTAGTTGGCCAGTTAATGACAACACATAATGAAATTTTCCTGACTGCTAATTAATTAGCTCTAATTTCACTAGTTTTGTTACTGGTAAGGCTTCCACTAATTCTGTGTGTGAATGTCTTCTTACCCTACTCATCCTATTTTCCTCTCTGAGCTTCCTCATATGTAGAGAACCCATTTGATTGACTTAAGAGTCAGAAGATACTTATAATCAGAGAAAAAGCAAAAAAGAATGACTATAATGCCAACTAGTATAACTATTAATTAGAACTTATGTTTTGAGGATTTTCAGACAGAAGAGGGATAGAAATGATAATAGTTTAGTTTTAGGAAAGCTGTAGTACACAAATAGAACCCCAAATCACACCACAGATAAGTTTCCAGGAATTTAATATATCTGATATACACTCAATTTGTGCCCATGAATGGTGAGCAACTAGAAGTAAAGGAGAATCACATAGTTATATTTCTGGACAAATCAGGTTATCAGAATGATGCAATAATGACACTTCTTAGGCTTTCTTATTTACTACGCTAAATGTTAAATGAGATTCCTGAGTAAAAGCATTACAATGACTTCAGCATTGTGGGACATGAAACACAGTGAGAACTCAGAGCAGGGAAGGAAATGAGTCAGGTAAGCAGGAAAAAGAATTGAAAGAGCTGAAAGATGTATTACTTGGCTGTCAGGTGTTAGGAGAGTTTATTTGTGCTTTTTCTTAATCTTCATAACGCTCTTGTCAGAATGGTAGTAACATACCCACTTTTTTAGATGAGCGACCTTTAACTGTAGGTTGCACTTGATTGTCTGCCAGGTTTTCAAGTCTGTGATGGGGACAGTAATGTCAGAAATTTCAATCCCAGTCAAATCAAGACCTGGTAGAAACACCATTAAGGAAGTGCATAGTTTTGACCCAAATTTAACCACATTAAAATGTTGTTCTTTCTTCTCCAGGATGATAGTCTGTATTTCAAGAAGAATTCTAATTCTTGCCCCATAACAATTTCTCTGAGTTCTTTGTGCCAACTAAAGCCTTTGATTGATTTTCATATTAGCAAAGCCCTGGAATTCTATGCAAAATGCTATGAATAGTTATCTACCTATCTAATTATTTTTAGCAAAAGGATGCAGAGCCGTTATCAGAGTCTCAAAACTCAATCAGATTATCTAAGAGTTTACATTAAATGAGGTAATGAATGCCCTTTCTGGATCCAAACATTATAATATTTTTAATCCTTACCGTGGTCCCTGAAATGTCTATTATCTCTAATTATCAGTAAGGGAACTGAGGCGTCGTAAAGTCTAAGTAAGTGAGAGGTCTGGAATTCAAATCCAGGTCAGTTTCAGTCTTGAACACCACTAATTCTATAGCCTACACTGCATTCTATACTCTCACTGTAGATAATCAATAAATGTTCATGTATTTCCTTTACCCCAGTTGGGGACAAAGAACATGGGTGTGTGAAAGTACAGGTTAGTTTTAATGTAAATGATATAACAAGAATGCTAGTCAGCAGGTACGGAATATTCATATTGTGCTAGGAGTTGAGCATTAAGTACTTTACAGGCATTCTTTTATTTAAAATCTCATATATATAATACCTAACTTAGGAAGTAGGTAATATAAATGTGCCAAGGTGATTGAAATAACGTGGTCACGTACAGGCAATGAAACTGGGAAGGAGTTTTCTGGGCTGATGGTTGAATTTTGGCCAAGACATTAAGGGGAGAAGGGATGAGCACTGGTGGGGAGACTGAAAACTTATTCATCGTAGGGAGAAAGCACTGGTGGAAGCATTGTACTGCTTGCTTAAGAACTGTTACCCTCATAACCCCAAAACTGAGGTTTTGCTGAAAGCTGAAGGCAGATTTCTTGCAGTGTGAAAAAGAATTTACTGATATCTCTTCATCTCTTCACGTTTGAACACGACTGTTTTGCAGATTTGTTGAAATGACTCAAGTTCTCTTTCAGATCTGGACTAAATGTCTGTATCACAGCATTAGGGCCTATGAAGCAGCATTTGCAAGCCCATACTCACCTCCCCCCTTTTTAGTGTTTTGCACTCTGGAAAAGCAAACAACAGCAACAACAATATCTTATTTCCCTTTATCTATAGTTATTATTAATCTTGTCAGGAAACCCAATTTGATATATTTATGCTAAAATATAAATGACATTTTTCCAGTTTTATTGAGATTTAATTGATATATAATATTGTATCTGTCCAAGGTGTACAATGTGATGATTGATATATATATGTATAGTGTGAAATGACTACCACAATATGTTTAGTTAACCTTAATTCACATAATTACAAATTTTATTTTTGTGATGAGAACTTTCAAGATCTACTCTCTTAGCAACTTTCAAACGTGTAAAATATGGTATTGTTAACTGTAGTGACCAAGCTGTACATGACATCACCATTACTCACTTATCTTATAACTAGAAGTTTTTATCTTTTGATCATCTTCACTCATTTTCCTCACCTCCAACCCCCAGCTCTGGCAACCATCATTCCATTCTTTCTATCATGAGTTCAGTATTTTAGATTTCACATATGAGATCATAAAGTATTTATCTTTCTCTGTCTGACATTTCATTTAGCATAATGCCTCCCAAATCCACCCATGTGGTCACAAATAGCCAGATTTCCTTCTTTATCATGGCTGAATAATAGTAGGTTGTATGCACCCCATTTTCTTCATCCATTCATCCACAAAAAAAACACTGAGGATGTTTCCATGTCTTGGCTACTGTATTGGGTTGGCCAGAAAGTTCATACAGTTAATGAACACACTGTTCAATAAAACTTGGTGAAAATGAAAATTGTGTCTTTTATTTTTACTTAAAATAAATCTTTGATAAAGCCAGCTAGGCATCCCTTTGAGTAATGACTTATATCATGTTGAAATATTTTAAACATATGAACAGTAATAGCTTAAATGACAAATGTTACTAATATTGACACAATTGATCAAGGAGAATATGTTAGAATATGTTAAAATGCAGATGGACAGTGAAAGAAAAAATATAACTTTTAACTAAATATTGTCTTGATATTTAGACCATTGGTTAACAACATGCTAACAGGTTTCATCCATTTCAAGAAAGCAGAATATTTGCAGATCACTTTAACATTTACTAGGTATGTTCTCAGTCTGGAAGGATATATTTCATTTACATGTGTCATTTTATTTAACCCCATCCCTCTGTAGTAGATAGTGTTATCCTTATTTGCAGATAGGAAACAGGCTCAGAAAGATGAAGAATGTTACCTAATTCTAGTAGGTAGCCAAACCTAAACTGATCTAATTCCAGGGCACAGCTCTTTCTGACACGTCAGTGTGGGTCTTTATCTCTTTGAGAATTGTTGAACATTAAAAGCCTTCTTCCAGGTAAATGCATAAAGAAACAACATGAGCAATGATATAACAATACAAGTCTCACTAAATAATTGGTGTGTTTGGCCTTGCTTTTGCTGACAGATCTTTTGCAAAATTGCTTTTCTCTGAGATAGTGGACTTTAAATATTTTCTTTGAAGACTTTCCTAAACTATACCTATCAGAAAGCTACTTTGCTTTAAGGCTAAAGAAAAATGAAAGCTTACTTAACTACACTTAGGTGCCAGGGTCATACTATGAACTCTACACCTACCAGGATGCACGCTAAGATAGGGTGGCTCCACAAACTGTCCATAGTACTGTGATTTCTTTCTGATACTTTGAAGTAGAAATAATTTAATAACTATTCACAAAAGAGAGAAACACTGTTTCTTGGTCCTCAATATCATACTGCTGTAGGCTAATTCTCTCTTGTTACCCCTTAGTATAGAGAGTGTGTTTTGGGGACCCTCCTTCACAATCTTCTCCATTCCAAGAGCATCTTACATAAATCCAGGACTTCTCAAGCAGCCAGTTTTGCCAGATGGTCTTAGGGTTGGTCGTACCCATATATGTATAATCCTGAACTTCTCAAGTAAGGTCCTTATAGAGCATAATGGCTAAGAGAATTGGTGCTGATACCAGACCTGAGTCCAAATACTGCCTATGCCCCTAACTAGCTGTGTAACCTTGGAGAAGTAACTTAAGCCCCTTAAACGGATTAGATTTCTCACCCGGAAAATGATATGATAAATGCATCTACCCTATATGGTTAGTGTGTAAATTAATGTAACTTGAGATGGTGCATGTTAAGCATTAGCACAGTGCCTGTCTCTTGTTAGTAATACCTGCTTTTATTATTAATTATTCTCTATATTCCCAGGTTCAGCAAGGTGCCTAACATATAATAGTTGTTCAGCAAATATTTACTGGATTGAACGAGCTCTGAAATTTAAGCATTGGGTCAACAGCAAAGTAGTCACCCCACCATCATTTCTCCCACAGAAAGGGAGAATAGATGGAAGCCAGCCATCATACTTTCTTTTCTTATACTAAACTTCCCATCCAGCCCCAGCAATAAAATAATCTTCCTGAACCCCAACAATTTCGAGAATTTTTCAAATCACACTATTTGAAAATAGTTGGGTTTCCCTAATCTAATATGTCCCAGGACCCCAAGGTCACCAAGCTTATATTAATGAAGTCTAGTTAAGATAAATGATTACAGTTAGTAAACCAACTGCTTATGAGCTCATTGGGCTTTTTAAAATTTACTATCTGCACTTCATAGAGACACAAGTAGTTTGCTTTTGTAGGACACTCCACAGTCAAAGTAGTCTTTTAAAAAGCACAAATCAGATGCTATTATCGCACTGCTTCTAACCTCTAAAGGCTGTCTATTGTAAAGAGATTAAATTTTCAACTACTTAGCCAGGTTCACAGGGACCATGTGGTCTGGTCACTTACTACATCTTTCCCTGACCTTCATGGGGTTCGAGGCACAGTTATGTTTTTCAGTCCCTCAGGTGCAACAAGCTCTACTTCTTGCTCTCCCAGCTTTAGATTGGCTCATCCTTCTACCCAGACCAATTTCCCTCTGATCATTAAGGTCTCGGTTCAAACGCCACCACTACTATCTTGACCAAAGAGACCTGCCTCCTCACTGCCTCTCCGTCCCATTGTCCAGTCGTATTTCTGTCGCTGTACAAAATTTATTTACATGTTGACTCTGTCTTCCTCCACCACTGGACACTTGCTTAAGAGCAAGGACTTTGTAATTTTTTGCTCACCACTGAATCTTCCAAAGCTTGCAGGAGACACTGGCACATAGAAGGTGTGTAGGAAATGTGTGTCTAATAAATGAATAAATATGTGAATGAAAGAAAACTGTAAAACACTAACACAAGAATATTCTTCTTTCAAAAGAATAATGAAAGATAATTTCATTCAATAAGAGTTATTCTTAGTTACTGATACATGACTTAGTAGTTCCCATTCAATTTAAAATGTTCCATTTTTTTCTGATACTTCACAAGTCATTAATTAAATGTTGCTCACTTTTAAGGCCAATCTGTGAGACATTATTTAACTTGTCCAGCATTAACTCAGCATTAACTTAGGTGGGGCTTCAGCAAGTACTGATCATGTGACCTTGGCCTCTCATTGCCTCAGTTTTCTCATTTGTAACATGGGTATAATAATAGGCTTATTTCATAGGCCTATGAGGAGGAAAACCTCATATATATATATGTGTGTGTATATATATATGTATTTAAACAGTGTCTTAGAATAGTGTCTGGCACATGGTAAGCTTTATAGAGTATTGACTGCTGCTCCTAGTACTGTTATTTTGAGAACTAACTGTTGAGAATAATCCTTCATATACTGGTTTATTCCACTGAAGATAAAGGAAACTAATAGAATATTAGAAATCAGATTAAACACAGAAAGCCAGTAAAATATACCAAGACAGAAGATGACGAGAGTGTAAAAGCATAGAAGAAAAAAAACGGTTTTTGTTTTTCTTTTTCTTTTTTAAAGAAGGAAAAAGCCTAGAAATAGGACAAAAACTATTCATTGGCTATACTGACATGGAGATCGCTGGTGACCTGCATAAGTAAAATTTCAGGACAGTGGGCAAAGAGCTTACGGTGAGAGAAGTCAGATGGATGTAAATTATAGAGTAAATGGGACGTGAGGACATGGAAACAGTATATGAAGATAACAATTTTGAAAAGTTCAGACAGGAATTGGCTAAAGAAGATATGCAGGGATTAGGGGAGGAGGGAGGCTTTCATGTTACACGTATAGTTTTTAACATTTTAAGTTGGAGTTACTAGTCTAGAATGAGGTTGAATTTTGGCAAGAATCATTCCTAAGGAGTAGCTGGGCTGTAGAAAACGCAGTGCTGTGAAGTACTTGAGAAGATGAGGGAAAACGAAATGCTGTCTGTAGTGCACATGGCCTTTTAACTTTCACTCCTGTAGTAAAAGGGAATACAAAGAGCAACGCAAATGCTAATGAATTAATGGATTTGGCAGTGGACTATTTACTGACTTCTGTGTTCTTAATGAGCTATGAAGCACCTCACCAGCTCAGAGTGCAGGAACTAGAGAGGATGGAGGGACATTTGAGGAGGGCAGGTAAAGCTTCTCAAAAAATAGTCCTTAAGGATAATTAGAAAGAACGTACTGTAAGTCAGAGCAGTATTTCCAGTCTTGAAAATTCATTTGCAGTTGGTGATTATTAATTTATTGGAATACCAATTTGCCCTGCCACATGATTTTTCTCCAGCTACCTGGATATAAGTTACACAGAGACAGAAAAGAGTGAGAGATAACAATCGAGGGAAAATACAATTAGTATTTTTTTTACCTTTTTCCACTTCCCCGCTCCAACTCTGAGGAGCCTTCACGGACATGGCTGCCCTCCCAGCCTCCAGCAGCACTCTGTTATCAAAGAATTCAAAGAAATGGAACATAGGTTTCCAACTTATTAATTTAGCAAAATCAAAAATTATATATAATGTCTTCTGTTGGCAAAGATTCTTGCAATATAATTTGGTTCCATCTTTTGACAAGTAACTTGGCAATGTCTAGCACGATAAAAATGTTAATAGCTTTTTACACATTAATTCTAATTCTGGAAGCTTATGCCAATAAATAATTTATAATCCAGAAAATTATTATATAAATATGCTCATTGTAATGTCATTTGTAATAACAAAAAATTGGAAACACCTTTAATTGTTAACAGTAGGAAAACAGTTTAGGAAATTAGATCCACTTAGTAGAAAATTACACAGTTACTATATTATAATTACAAGATGATGGAGCAAAATAGAATAATGCTTAATAAAGAAAGAATGAAGAAAGCTGACCTAAAATTGTGTCTTCCTTATGACAGTAATTATGTAAACATATATTTATTAAAACTTAAAACCAAAATAAAGTTTTAAAAGCTCCGTACCAGTAATGGGGATTTTATGTTTTTTTCAAAATATTTTTTAACATAACTCTTATAATTTTATTTTTTCGACTCCTTTTCTTAAGAATTTCTGATTATTACCTCATTTTTCATTTCATAGTTTCAAATAAAGTCAGCAATTTTATCATCAGAGAAGATTAGACTTATTTGACAGTTCATAATTCCAAGTTATTTGGTATAAAAAGACCATATACACTTGTAGGTACTTTCAAAAAATAAGATTTCGAGAATTTTTTTTTTTTTTTGCTTAGTCTTTCCTAGTATGGAGATTAAGCAAACTACCTAAAATTGCTAGCCATTCTTTTTTCATTTTTCTCATTTTATTCACAGAAATGATAACAAATGAGTCTGCAGTTGCCTCTGCCAATTTCTTAAATCCTCTATTATCCACATTATGAAATCATACTAATATGAATGCTTCCAGTATTTTTAGAGCTCTTTAGTTATTATACTTTAGCATTCTGTATGAAGTATCTTATGTAAGTGTAAAATTTAGACTCAACTTCTGGACGCTTTTGATTTCTTAGTTCAAAAGTGAGAGATCCTTAGTTCAGCCATATGATTAACAATTACTTGTATAGTAGGAATCTCCTAAATTATTGTTTTATGGATACCTGGCAGTTTTCTTGCCATTTCTCAGAAGTTCTCTATTAAACACATTCTCTCTCTCTCTCTCTCTCTCTCTCACACACACACACACACACACACACACACACATTGTGATTAAAAGCACAGACTTTGGCATTATGAAGTCTAAGGTTCAATTTCCAGTTCTGTAGTTTCTGGGCCACCTCACTTTAGGCAAGTAACCTAATGTCTCTGAACCTTGTTATTTTCATCTGTAAAATGGAGATTACAGTTATATCAGACAATCCTCAAAACATCCGTAATGATTTTAGAGTTTCAGAGTCAGGTACAAGCAGGCACTCAGTAAATGGCTAGTGCTTTTATTACTTTATTATTATTTAGGTCTTGGTTTTCCTTGAGTCTGTGAGTCCCCATAATGAAATGTAATTTCCAGTAGATTGAGTAACACCTGTGTTCACCAAAAATTTTAACTGAGTTCATTACTTTCTGTGCAACCCAGATTAGTTTTCTGCCTTTTTTTCTGTGCTGTATGTAGGTATTCAATAGATTTATTTAATAAATGTGTGAATGCATGCGTGCATAGATGAATTTTTAAATGCTTCTTTTTGAGAAGGTAGAACAGATGTGACACAGTTGAACAGATAAGAAAATAGTCCATGGAAAAAATGGCAAAGTCATGTATGTGCCCAGGGCCAGCCTAAGAAGAATTACTTTTTTTTTTTAAGGGGAAATGTGTTGAATAGCTTATTTTAATTATTTTTAAAAGTTAAGTACAGGGACTTCCCTGGCGGTCCGGTGGTTAAGACTTGGCCTTCCAATGCAGTGGGTGTGGGTTCAATCTCTAGTCGGGGAGCTATGGTCCCACATGCCTCACCGCCAAAAAACCAAAACATAAAACAGAAGCAGTATTGTAACAAATTCAATAAAGACTTTAAAAAAGTGATCCACATCAAAAAAAAAAAAGTTAAGTACAAAAATTTGCTGATGATTAACATATTTAGCACCAATAAGATAATGTGAGATTAGCTGTACTAAAACAGAATGTTGAGCTACATTCACATTAAGTGACATTATATAGTCTAGATTTGTGGAAAACTTCTGAAATGGCTGAGAAAAAGTAAGATGGTGAGTGATCTTTGAGCAGAAAAAGACAGAAAGAGAAATGGCCTTTTCTACATCCTATTGTGCCTCTAAGTAAAATGCTTGGTAATCTAGCTACAAATCTATACGTCATTTGGCTTTAGGCACCTACTGTGATTTACCTTGTGAAGATCAGATTTTGCCGTGGATAGGATCTGTAAAAGTATCACACATTCCAGTACCATTGGCAACCACAGCTACCAAAAACTCCAATTTAAATTGATGAACCTAATATCAGATGATAGTATCATTTCCTTGTGGGTGTTTTGGGAAAAGGTGGGTAGGAAAGGTATAAAATTGAATACTTTATTAACTGAAAAAACAATTCATCATTTTGAAAACATAAAATACATTAAAGTTGTTATAGCATCAGGCATTAATATTTCACTGTACTTTAGACATTGCCTACAATCAACATTTTCTGCTCTTTGAAACAGAATCATGCTTGTGGTATGCATTAATCATATAAAAGATTAAACACTGAAAAGAAATTCAGCCTTTAAAGACAATTTGCTTTGATTTATTCAGTGGGTTCTTCCAAAAAGTTTATACCAAGAATTGTTGCTTGTTGAATTGGAGTTACAAATTCTTTCAGAGTTACTTAGTATTTTCTGTAATATCAGTATCAAGGAAGGTTAATCAAATTTACGTATTTATTAGGAAATACAGGCACATAATCATAAAACAAGAAAACACAGCGTTTTTATAGACTTTATATTTTAGAAGTGTTTTAATTTTACAGAAAAATTGAGAAGATAGTATAAAGTGTTTCCATATACACTAGACCCATTTCCCTCTATGATGATCCACTTATATTAGTATGTTACGTTGTTACAATCAATTAACAAATATTGATACATTATCATTTACTATAGCCCATACATTAGTCCAGTTCCTTAGTTTTTACCTAATGTCCTTTTTCTATTCCAGGATTTCATCCAAAACATCACATTACATTTAGTTGCCATGTTTCCTTAGGCTCCTCTTGGGTTTGATAGCTTCTCAGATTTTCCTTGGATGACCTTGACAATTTTGAGTAGTTAGGTTTTTGTAGGATGCCCACTACTAGAATTTGTTTGATGCATTTTTCATGATAATATTGGGATTATGTGTTTTGGGGAGGAAGACCACAGAGTAGAAGGGTTATTTTGTCAGATCACATCAAGTGTACAAAGTATCAATATGCATTATGAATGCTGAGGTGGACCTTGATCACCAGGCTGAGGTAGTGTTTTCCAGGTTTCTCCATTGTAAGATTACTGTTTTCCCTTTTTCATACTGTACTTTTTTGGAATGAAGTCAATATGCTCAGCCCACAACTAAGGAATAGGGAGTTATGCTTAAGATTGAGTACTACATAAACTATTTGGAATTCCTTTGCACTGGAGATTTATCTATTCTCCTGCATTTATGTATCCAA
This sequence comes from Mesoplodon mirus, assembly GCF_964341445.2. NCBI lineage: Eukaryota > Metazoa > Chordata > Mammalia > Artiodactyla > Ziphiidae > Mesoplodon > Mesoplodon mirus. The sequence goes on from NC_138978.1 coordinate 141,811,572, forward strand.
TTATTTATTTATATCAGAAGAACTCATGGATTTTTATTTTATACTTTGGGTTATAATCTAATTCTACTTTAGTTACTTTGTTCCTCAAATTGCTCTAGTCCTGACCCTTGTGAACTCTTTTCAGTTGGCTCTTGTGCCACTCTGAGGTATCCCCGTCCTATATTTTTTTTTGGAACTTCCTTACTTTCTGACACTATAAGATGGTCTTGTATATAAATCTTGTATATTTACTGCCCCAGTCCTAGAATCAGCTATTTCTTCAAGGATAACTAGGTCTTTTTAGTGGAGAACGGTATTAGACAGCAGGATCTGGGTGTGGGGTGTGCTACTTGCTGCTCAGATGTCATTGCTTCTAGATCTTCTCAGCTGACAGAGCAAAGAGATAATATGTGTGTACATTACCCATGTATATGCAAATATCTCTAAGTATCTCTCTACATAACCATGTGTATTAAGGTAATATGAAGCAATATTAAGCTAAACATGAATGTATATTGATGTTTCCAAATTTAATCTGTTACCACATAGATCATCTTAGCCTCATCTCTTGCTTATCTTTAAATTTCAACTCCAGCAAAACACTTGGCTTCTAGAAGTATGAAAATCAAATTGTAGCAACTTTGGGAAGCCACATCATCTAGCAGAATAATTCTTAAAGGGCAAGGTGTGTATCATCAAATTTTAATTTACTGTCAGCAGTACTTTTTAACATCAAAAGACCTCCAGACCTCTGCTTCCAAGAAGATGAAGTAGCCCATTTTTCCCAGGTTCTCCCACTTAAAACTAAAACCCTGAACATAACAACAAACAAACATAGGAAGACGCTGAAAGGTGGAAACGAGAAGGCAGACTTAACTAGGGACTTTGGGACTTGAGGAATAACATGGTGATGAGTCCCCTGTGTTTCCTGTTGCTTCCCATACATCCTGGAGAGGGTATTACAGGAACCCCCAATCAATAACCACCTACAGAACAACAGACAAAAAAGCTTCAAAAAAACCCCACAAAACCCTGTTCCCCCTAGCCAAAGTATGAGGAAAGGGGTTGCTAAAGACAGAAGACCATTTGGGCAATAATATACACACTACTCGAGCCAAGTGCCAGTGGAATATTGCACCCATCCCCTATGTCCTGTTGTTTCAGTTGGGCCAAGGTAGGATTTGATCTTCCACACCACCCCACTCCTGCCCTCCAGAAGAGCCAGCGCTCTGATTCCCCACCAGGGTTGTTTCAGTGTGGTCCAGTGGTGAGCTGAGCCTCCAACCCTTTCCATAAGCAAACAGACTTTAAAAGGTGGTGCCTGACAGGCTAGTTAACACTGGGCTGCCCTCACACAGTCGTGGGGTCCAATGGTGGGACTTAGCCTTCATCTCTCCCTGACATCAATAAGAATAGGGTGTTACAGATTGGAGGGAGTAGGCACCCCACTAACCCCCAACACATGATGTCAGTGAGACCCACTGGGGTGCTGAATCCCCATAACCATCCTGAGGCAGTAAGACAGAATGAGATGGCACAGGCAGGGCTAGTTGGCACTTCTCTTCCTCTTACCCTGGTGTCAGTGGGGCCAGCAGGTAGCTGACCCTCTACCCACACCCGGCATCAACAAGAAGGAATGAAGTGGGAGGAAGGACAGCAAACACTTCACTTCTCCCCTGCCCTGGTGTCAAGAAAACTACTGTGGAGATGAACTTCCACTCCTACTAAAAGGCAACACAATGATATTAATGTTCCCACTTTTGCGGGGAAGGTGTCAGAAGGGCCATAGGCTAGCTGAACTTCTACTTGATCTGTCTGCAGTGAGACAATGTAAGTGCCCACTTTTGCTGGGGTATTGTCAGTAGGGCCCAATGGAAATCTGTACGTAACCCCCCAGTCCTCATACTACGCCTCAAATAGGATGACTTCCCTCTAAAATGTAATAATAAAGTGGGTTACAGAGTCATATAATAACTCACAATGTTTAGAATACAATGGAAAAATACTCATGACACCAAGAACCAGGAAATCACAGAATAAATGAGAAAAGACAATAAACATACACCAACACTGAGATAAAACATCTATTGAAATGATCAGGCAAGGATTTTAAATAAGCTGTCACTTAAATGCTTCAATCAGCAATTATGCGTTCCTTGACAGAAATGGGAAAAATAGAAAATGTAAACAAAGAACTAGACGTTATAACAATAAAAACAAATGCGAACAGTAGAACTGAAAAATACAACAATGAAAAAGCTTTGCTCAAGAGTAGAGTGGAGATTACAAAGCATAGAATCATGAACTTAGAAGAGATCAGTACAGTCCACCAAATGTACCGAGAAAAATAGACTGAGGGGTAGAGATGGGAGAAAGAACAGGATCTCAAGAACCTGTAAACAGTAAGAAAAGCACTAACATTCATATCAAAGTTCCAGAATGAAAAAAGAGAGCAAGTAGGACTGACAAAGTATTCAAAGAAATCATGACTAAAAAGTTCCCAATTTTTTAGAAGACATAAATACAAATTCAAGAATCTGAACAAACCCAAAGAGGAAAAACACAAAGATATCCTTGCCAAGATGCGTCATAATTAAACTTCTGAAAAGTGGAGACAAAAAAAATCTCGCAAGTGGACAGGCAGAAACAATGCATCACTTATTGAGAAACACCAATTCCAATGACAGCATATTTCTTGTCTAAAACTCTGGAGTCAGAAGCATTGACATAACATTTTTCAAGTGCTAACAGAAAAGAACGCTCAGCCACAAATTCACACTTTTATCTCCACTTTCTTGTTTGACTTACATTAATGGAGTACTAACTCATCTTTCTATATCCGGGACTGCCATCACCCTTCTCCAAAAATCTAGTCACAGTATTTCCAGAGTGATCGTTCTGAAAATGAAACAAATGTTTCTTATAAAAATACCTGATTGTGTTATGAAACTTGTCTCTCTTCTAAGTTACCAGTTAAAATCCTTCAGTGGATCCCCATCTTTCTTGGAGTAAAATCTCACATCCAAACTCTCTTTGTCCTTTTGGGCTGCTGTAAGATTATATTGCAGGTTGGGTGGCTCATAAACAACAGGCATTTTTTTCTCACAGGTCTGGAGGCTACAAGTGCAAGAATAGGGTGCCAATATAGTCAGATGAGGGCCCTCTTTTGAGTTACAGACTTCTCATTGTAACCTCACATGGCAGAAGAGCTTCAGGAGCTCTGTGGGGTCTCTTTTGTAAGAGCACTAATACCGTAATCATTTCACTAATACTATCACCTCCGGAAATTAAGATTTCAACATATAAATTTGGAGGGGAACACAAAGACTAGACCATAGCACTTACTATACATACATGGACCATTCATGGTCTGGCTTCTACCACCCTCTCCATTGTCTTCTTTTCTTACACTCCAGTAAGCATTTCATTTTTTTTTTTTTTTTTTTTTGCGGTATGCGGGCCTCTCCCTGTTGTGGCCTCTCCCGTTGCGGAGCACAGGCTCCGGACATGCAGGCTCAGCGGCCATGGCTCATGGGCCCAGCCAATCTGCAGCATGTGGGATCTTCCCAGACCGGGGCACGAACCCGTGTCCCCAGCATCGGCAGGTGGACTCTCAACCACTGCGCCACCAGGGAAGCCCCAGTGACATTTCTTATACTGATTATGAATGGAACTCCTTTCTGGACTGATCCTTAACCATTCATTTTCTGGCAATCATGAATTTATCTTCTCTTTTCCTCAAAAATTCACCCTTCCTTCATGTTACATATCCATTTCAATTGCCTTCTACAGGAAGCCCTACTGATATCCCCCATATACTACTCTCCGCAGCATGCATTAAGGTCTTACCGTGTGTTCCTATAGCACACTGTAATAATTTTTATGGTAACTATGGATTTTCTTATTTAGTGTCACAATACATTGACTTCTAGGTGGCACGATAATGATTTTAGTAACAGTAACACTGGTGCCTAGTTTAACCCATGGCATACTTTAGGTGTTCAATAAATGTTTGTTGAATTAGTGAATGAATGAATGAATGAATGAATGGTCAGTTTGAAATCTTAATCATGTTACTTTTCAAAAATCTGTTAAAAAGATACCCACAGTTTTCCAGACGATTAGGGGCTTAGGATTTAAACTTGATTTAATAGAGGAAATTTTTACTCATACATCATGCTTAAATACCTCAAAGTAAAACCATTAACCCAGGAATTTAAGGTTACCCATTTGGACTTGCAAGCCAGTAATTAATATCTCCTGCCCCGACTGTATTAGATGGTTTCAATGTTCCACTCATATCTCCCCAGCACTCATCATTCCAGTATATGCTGATAGAATCATGCTACCACCTGCAATTATCCACCTTAGGGCAGGCCACAAATGTACAGGAGTTAATGTATCTGGGTGTAGCTTTCAACCTAGGACAGAGGGGACTGGAAGATAAGTACTTCAAGTTTCTCACCAATTCTTGGGATAACTCTGAGACATGTTCTATAGAGTTTCACAGAACTCCCCTGAAGTACTGGCAGCAGTTTCCTGCAGGAGTAATTTTCAGTAATGCACCTCTGTTGTCTTCCTTCCATGCCTCCATTCTCAATTCCCACTCCACTTCTGAGTTTTCTGGAAGCACCTCCCAGATGAACAGTTTGCATTCAAATTATTGCCTCAGGTTCTGCTTCTAGGGGAATTCAATTTATAGCCTCCTAACAATCCAGTGCTCCTTACAGAGCCATCACTGGTACAAGTACCAAGGCATGGCACATTTGTATCACTCCTCCTAAATCCTAATATTTTTAAACAGATAGAAAAGAGCATGACCTTGAAGAGAAAAATCGTTTATATGAGAATGGCCAATGGATAAAGGGAAGGAGAGACAGTGCCATTTGTTTTCCATTAATGATAGTGTGAAATTTATGGGCAGATGGTCTAACAGGTGTGAGTATAATTTGAGGAGCCTGCTCCCTTGGTTACAGAAGACTGCTATTGTTATTATTATGGAAGCACAACCTCATGACTTTATTGCTTCGCTTGATGTAGCCTTTTCCTTTAACCTTAAATCTTTCTACATCACTGAATTGCAGCCAATAGATTTATTTTCTCCCTATGGCTCCATCACAAAAAAAGACACACATGTGCACACACACACACACACACACACACAGAGTTTTGTGTATGCCAGTGCTCGAAAACACAAGCTCATGGTGCATGTATTCAATGGATACTGTACATTACAGGTCTCTGTGAAATAGTCTTCTGCAGGTTCCTATGTTTATTTTATGAATAATTAACTTTAGTAAAGTTAATTTCCTGAAGATCTTGATGAAGACTGAAGAAAGGAAGTAAATTTTAAAGAAAAAGACTTAGAAACTTGCCCTTTTTGCCCTCTCTTTGTGTCTTAATGAACAAAGGATAACTGAGCCTTTTTTGAAGTCTTTGCTTGAGTTGAAGACACAAAATGCAACCTGTACTCTTACCATAATATGTACAGTTTATGAGTACAAAAACTTATAAACCGTGAATTTCCCTAAAGTTATTATACCATTTAGAAGATGTTTGCTTGGACGTTTACTTAAAACCAAACAATTGAGGTCTATATGTCCAAATAATTTCCTTCTCTCTTGCTGTCTCCATTTCAGTTTCCTGAGTTTCTGGGAAGGCCTGGTTTCCCCAAAGGAACGATTTCTGGTAGAAGTCTGAAAGTCTGACCCAAGAAAAAAATCCAGTATAGCCAATGAATTGAGGACAAGAAGGTTTCCAATCAAGTAAGAACATTTAATCTCATACATTACAATCACCTTAAGTAAGGTGTGCTGATAGCTGGATATGATTTAACTGCTTGGAAAAAGATGCATATATAACCTACCCCACAAGGAAGCTGTTCTCAATTCCCTTAGAGGTTGTGGTGTTTATCAGAGAGTGCCTTGGGGGAAGATGAATACAATAACAGTATGATGCTTTTTTTTTTCATTTGTAACTCACTGTTGCCACGTACACTTGGTGATCTTGGTGCCTGTGGTTTAATCCCAGGAGGTTAGACATGTGGAACAGCACATTAACCCTTTTTAGTATTTTCTCCCATGACAAATCATTTTTATAGGTTGTCTCCATGGTCTTCTAGTTGCTTATCAAAATTAAGCATCAAGTCTTCTAAGTGAGCAATAGCCCCAGTCAGTGTGAGGAAATCAGCTTAGTTCTTATTGGGGCACATCTTCTTGGTCTTGTCACAAAGTGAGTTCACATAGGGAGTTAGAAGGAGGAGAATGGGGCATGTGAAAGGGGAGTTCTCTGTTCTCATTTACCTATGCATGTTGAAACTCCACTAACAGTTTTATTTTCATTAGCAATTTGTGATAAAAACTTAGGGTAAGGGGAATAATGAAGCTGTCCCATTATATGGCAGGACAAAAGATAGTAGTGACATCAAAATCAGGGCCTATCCATCTCATTTACAGTTATATACTCAGTGTTTAGCATAGCATTTGACCCCTCATCAGTATTCAATAAGAAGATGCATGTTGAATGACTTAGGGATGAATTAATGAATGAAAAAAGTTAATATGGTAGAAAATGTGTTTTATCCTTGTATTTTCGTGTGTTGACTTCTATATTCCAAGACCCAGAACTGTAAGTGACACATAGAATATAAGCAATAAAATTTTGTTGAAAGAATGAATGAGTCCCCACAATTCTAAGAATAATTTTAAGACCAACACAGACCCCATATCTGCCAAGGTCTATGACAGAAGTATCCAGAGATGAAAGCCTGGATCTCAGCTAGTGGTAGAGCTGACAGAATTTATCTCGTTTTAATAATTTACATCTCATCCCATTACATCTAGGCATAGTACCTACGTGAGCCATACAATTAAATGTTGACTGAAAAAAAATGCACAACCTAAAAGTTGAGAATTATGTTTTATTTGGAGGACATACTGAGGACTTAAATCAGGAGACAGCCTCTCAGATAGCTCTGAGGGACCGTTCTGAAAAGGTAAGGGAGGGCACAGGATATTTAGGGGTTCTTGCAAAAAAAAAAAAAAAACCCAGGTAGTTGGAACATCAAAAGATTATTGTTAATTAAAGAAACTAAGTAAGTTAATAAATTTAGCACTTTTCTATATATGGTGAGATGCAGGAATCTGGTCTCATGGAAATCATTCCCTTGATATGCACTTTAATTATCTAGGGCCAGTATCCTGTTTTCTCCATCCTGAATCCCCTCAGGGTGCTGATGGCTTGATGGCTATAACATCCTTTGTTACTGATACCGCAGGCTACATTCTTTGTTCACGTAAATGACTTGAATATGGATAGTAAATCTGTGGATTTGCACAACGTAATTCTTGGAGCATTTTTAGAAGGGCAAAGTTAAGGGCAATTTCAGAATCACTAGCAGCTAAAATTGCTGTTTATACTTTTCCATCGGTAGGTAGTAATCTGCTGTTGCTATCTTCAGTATTCCCAAGGGATAACAAAAGCCATTTAATTCAAGAAAGAAATGTAAAATTTAGCACAATGCAACTTCCACAAAACCAAACACACAAACACACACCCAACTCTCGCAGATATGAAGTAATAATCTAAAATAGAATCCTGGAACTAATTGCAAAAAAAGAGCAAATGTACTCATATTGGATAATTTTATTCTTTTATTAATGTTTTATATATATATATGTATTTATTAATAAAATTCAGAGTTGCTATATGGAGAAATAGCTCTGTACTAATATTGTCTTTGTATGTGTTTATCAATAATGTATGAGATTGCCTCCTATGCTCCTTTTCCTTTATTCTCTTGCAGGCAGTAGATGTAGTTATCAGTTGTTTTTAAAATTTCTAGGCAGCCAAAGAAAGGACTAGTATCACTTAAATAAAGAAGGCAAATTGTCCCAAAGTAGGAACAATTTTCCTTCATTATGGAACATAAAGTCCTCATATGAAGGGGGAAGAATTTCATAGCTAAAAGCTTTCAACTACAGAAGATTTATGAGTAACTATGTATGTTGTTTCTCTATAATTAATGTCTAGGGGTTATCTTTGGTATATAATGGATTTTGATTTTTTAAATATTGTTAGATAATATACAAAAGAATATATTTAATTGTATGTAAGTTATGATAAATAATAAAAACTCCTGCAAACACACCACCGAACCTAAGAACTAGAATCAAAACTGCTGAGTCTTCTCTCTGTTCTCTACCCTGATCCCACCTTCCTGCTTTCACCAAAGAAATCACTCTGATCTTGGCTTTATGTTCAACATCCACATAATTTTTATCTGATTTTGCTTATTATTGAGATTTATAAAATTGATATCATACTTTAGTCTTCTGTGCTTGCTTTTTTTACTCAACATTATGTTTCTAAGGTTCATCCACTTTACTTTAACTAGTGTTCATTCATTTGTACTACTGTATAATATTTTATTTTATAAATACAAGAAAATGTCTTTATTATTCTATTAATGATATTTGGGTTGTTTTGGGCCTATTACGGACAGTACTTCCATGAACATTTATTTTAATGTTTCCTGGTACACATGTGCAAGATTTAACATAAGTAAAAGAGTAGACATACTAAGAGTAGAATTGCTGAGTTGTAGGGAATTCAAATATTCAACTTTAAAAAATAATGTCAAAATGTTTTCCAAAGATATGGAATCAATTTTCAGCCCTTTTGGCTCTATAGCTTCACCAGTTAGAATGGCCATTCTAGTCTTTTGTTCCTTGTATTAGTCTGCTCAGGTTGTCCTAGCAAAATACCTCAGATTCAGTGGCTTAAAAAACGAGATTTATCTTCTCACAGTTCTGGAGGCTGGAAGTCCAGGATCAAGATGTTGGCAGTTTTGGGTACTCCTGAGGCCTCTTTCCTTGACTTGCAGGTGACCACTGCTTTCTTGCTATGTCCTCAGATGGCCTTTTCTCTGTGTGTATACATCCCTCGTATCTCTTCCTCTTCTTACAAGGCCACCAGTCATATCAGTTAGGGCCCCACCATTATGACCTCATTTAACCATAATTATGTTTTTAAAGTCCCTGTCTCCAAACAGCCACATTGGGAGATGGGGCATCAACATACGAATTTTAGGGAACACAATTCAGTCCATAACAATTTTAATTTGTATTTCCCTAATTACTGATAGGTTGAGAATCCTTTCATTTGTTTAATAGTTGCCTATGTTTCCTATTCTATGAAAGTCCAGAGAATATCTTTTGTCCATTTTTCTACTGTTTATCTGTTTCTTACTTATTTCTGTTGTTTTTTAAATACAAGCAAATAATCCTTGGTCAGCTATATATGACACAGATAAGTTACTTCATGCCTTCTCACTTTTTCAATGTTGTCCTGTGATAAATAGCGGCTCTCAATTTTAATGAAATCAAATTTATCTTTTAGCTTAGTGTCTTTTTGTTCTACTTAAAATGTCCTTCCCTAGTTTAATGCTACCCAGATATAGTATATTTTCTTCTGAAAGTTCTAGTGTATCTTTGTTTTATATTCAAGCCATTAATGCACTTACAATCGACTTGTCTGTATTATCCAATTTCTTTGTTTTCTTATGAATAATTAAGTTTTCCAGGACCATTTTGGAATGAATGGATTTTTTAGGTGTGTCTCAGCTGTTCTTGACCATTCACAAAAATTTCAGAATTGGCAATCCTGTAAAACCTCTATTAAGTATTTTTATTGTAATTGTATTGACTATATAAATTAAGTTGGGGAAAATTTACATCACAATGATGAGTCTTTTCTATCCATAAACAAGATGTACCTCTCCATTTATTTAAGACTTCTTTAATATCTTTCAATAAGGTTTTATTTTCTCCATAAATGTCTTGCACATTTTTCTTTAGATTTATTCCTAGGTAGTTTTTTTTCCATTTTAAATAATTTTTAAGCTCTCTCTTTGTTCCTGGATTATAGAAATCCAATAGACTTTTGCATCTTGAGCTTATATCTAGCCATCTTGCTAATATTGTTTTTTAGTAAGAGAGAGGATTTTCTTAGCAAAGAGGAATAAATGTAAAATTAAATAAAAATGTTATGGGTCAGCTCTGGTCAATAGAACTTTCCATGATAATGGAAATGTTCTTAGTGCTGTCAAAAACTATAGCCATTAGTCACATATGTTTTTAAATTTTTAAATGTAAGTTCAATAAAATTAAAATTTAAGTTCCTAAGTCAAACTTGCCCACATTTCAAGTATTTAATAGCCACTTGTGACTAATGGACACTATACTGGACATTGTATCTCTAGACTATTAGACTGTGAAGCCATGGCGTCCCGGGATTTTATCTTTGTCAATGGCATAGTGAGATCTTTCATGTGACAGTTATTCTGTTATTAAAAAGAGAAGTTACTTAACCTAGTCATCCCTAACTTTTTGAAATAATCCAACATAGCTTTCACCATCCATGAATTTCTTGAATCATATTTATGTTTCTAAACTATTTCTTGTGTCAAGTGTTCACTTTGTAGCAAGTTCATTGTCCTAAAATGGCACATACCAAAGTATCAAGAGGTTCCCTTATTCCTGATAAGCTATGATTGGATGAAGAAGACCTTGTTACCCTGCCTATCTGATTTTTATTATAATCAGATGTTAATCTGTATCAGTCTCCATATTCAAAATTCACCATCAAAATTATATGTTATTCACATGATGGTTGTCTTTATTTCATTTAGCTAGTATCATGACGTTATAAATGCAGTCTTGGTCATTTTCTCCTAAAATATCATATTTATCTATGTGGAAATACATCTCCTACTTCTTTGCCCCCTTTAAACTCTTCCTGTAATTTAATCCTCATGAGCTTTATTTCCCCTAATTTTAATTACTTAATATTTTGTAAACCATTTAAGAGATCACTGGTATGCTCTTTTTTTCAATCATCTATACATTTAAACAGTGTGTTGCAATAAGAAATAGTACTGGTAATCAGAAGACCAGAGTCCTAGTTTTACCCATAAAAATGAACTATATGTGCATTTAAATAAGGCTTGTATAAGGTTTATTCTGATTGTAAAATTGTTATGATTATTTAGAAAATTACGTTTGAAATATGACATTATTCAAAACCAATAGAGGTTTGAAATCTATTAAAAATCTACAAAGAATTCAAGTATTTCACCTTTTTCCCTGATTTGATATTCAACTGTAATCCTTCATCTTTCACTTACAGCATGCTGTAGCTGCTGTTGACACAAAGACAAAATATAATGTCTAAATATTGTGTACTTGTTTTTTAAATGAATACTTTTGTTTAAAATTGTCTTTTACATAAATTCTTGATTCCCTTTTCACAACTTTTCCATTCCCCATGCTGCTGCAATCAATCACTCATGATAGAAAATTATTCTCTTTTCTGTTTGCTAAAGCTCTTTTTAGAATACCAAGTTTCAAATTATCATCAATTCAAGAAACTTTGGAAAATGAACTTCATAATTTCCAGAATGAATATTTTGTTTCACTGGCTACCAGGACACCATCCTCTCCTAGATTTCTCCCCTCCTCACTCACCATTCCTTGGAAGTCTCCCTTGGTGATGCCTCCCATCCCTCAAAGTCTGTTAGAATGCCCTAAGGCTCATTCCTGGCCCCCTTTGCTCTCCATCTACCTTAACTACTCATGAGTTTTAATCTAGTCCCATTACTTTAATGGGAAGATGACTTATGACTCCCCAATTCATACTTCTAGCCCTAACCACTCACCTAACCTCCAGACTCCTAATTCCAATTTCCCACTAAATATCTCCAATCTATGCATAATAGACATTTCAAACTTAGCAAATAAAACTAAATATTTTGCTTTGATCCATCCATTGCACTCCAGTTTTTCCTGGCTCCATAACTCATCCAGTTGCTCAGGCCAAAAATGTTAGATTCATCCTTAAACTCTCACTTTCCCACAATTCCTATGTCCAGTCCATCAGAAATTCTTGCCAGTCTAACTTGAAAATACATCCTGAATCCACCTACCTCTCACCTTACTCTTGCCATCTTTACTTACTCCAAGCCATCATTGCTTGCCTCATCTAATGCAATAGGCAGCCTCTTCCACAACCTCCTTGCTTCTTCCCCTCTTGCCCCAATCCTTATAGTCTATAACCAATACAATAGCCAGAATAATCACAAAAAAAACATGAATCATATCACATTATTTCCCAAAACCTGTTCCCATAACTTTTGAATAAAAATTAAACTTTTTACCTGTCCTACATGCTTTATTCAGTATTTCTTCTGCCCTACTCTCCAAGCTCGTTTACTACTACTATTCTCTCACACACACATCCAGATTTTCTTTCTGCAGTGGCTTTCCCAACATCAGGGCCTTTGCACTTGGTATTCCCTAAAACCTGGAAGATTTTAAAAATCTGTAAGATTCCTCCAAGCAAGATCTTAGAAGGTATTTACATTTCATTTTGTAGAGACATTTGGTAGAAGACATTTTTGCAGAAGATAGATACATTTTACTTTGGCGGCTATTCACACATCTGGCAATTTCCAAGTTGGTTAAATAACAAATGTGAATTGATGAAGCTAAAATAAAAGAACTGTAGTTGGTGAGACCTATGTGTTTTAAACCGTGAACTTTGAGGAATTGTAAACATGCAAACTACACCATGGTTTCAGTGTCAATGTGTGAGAATTAGCTAAGGTATTTTCCAAATACTCATTACTCTCTAAAGAGCTTCTGAGCAGGAAATCAGAACAGGGCCTGTGGACCTGAATTTTATCTAGTACCACAGTTGATTCTGTTGCAGATGGTTTTCAGTCAGCCCTTTGAGAGACACCAAGCTGGGCTATTTGCCCAGGTATGATTAGCAAAGGTCATGCAAGTCACCAATAAGATACAATCGAGAATCAACAAATGACCGAAAAGAGTGACAAAAGAAGAAGAGGATCCAGTAGGACCAGTAGAGACGCTATCCCAAGCACTCTTGGCTAGGAGTTTTACAAATCCATTCATATAAATGGACTGATAGTTAACAGCCAAATGGCACTGCATATTTTTTAAAGTTGCTGAGTATTAAAGTGTATGGCTAAGCATCATAAGTTTTGTTAAATTATATTTTGGTTGCTATAAAATTAGGTGTACATTGTGTGTCATAGATGTAGGGATATAGATGTGTAAATATATGTCGTTGTTTCAGTTCTTCAGCTGATACTTCATAATGTCTTTGTAACTTCTAAATGAAGGACCTCTTCAAATATTGTTTAGAAAAAAAGATACCTGTTCATCCCTGTCCACCTCCCTTCATCCTCTTCCTTGTCCCTTCCCTCCTTTTTTTTATATCTTTATTGGAGTATAACTGCTTTATAGTGTTGTGATTCCTTCCCTTCTTGAACAAATTAGTCCATTAAGTGAGGTAAAATAACCCTTTGTCAGCATGGGGGAGGTGGGCATTCAAGGAGCCACATGACTTGGCATTGGGTCTCAGAGTCTGAGAAAGGGGAGAGGATGTCTGCATAAGGGAGCCTGGAGTTGACTGCTGAAGTCTGATTCGTGTGAAAGGGCATCCACATGAGGAAGTGGCCTTGGCAACCACTCTGTACAGATAGCCATAACCCGTGCCAGGTGGAGAAAATGTGTGGATGGGAAAGTGGCAGCTACAAGAATTTACTTAAATACAGGAAGATTGATCAAATAAGTAAGGATATTAACAATATGGTAATCAGTGTTATTTTAATATCTGTGGAGGGAGTTAAAATATGAAAAGGGCAAAAACTAGAATGAAAGGGTGTTGAAAGGGAATGGAGGATGTATTTTCAATATAGAGACATTATAAGAATAAACATAGACAATATGTATGCATATGTTTATGAATGTGTTTGTGAATATATGTAAATGGTTATGAATATGTGTTTTCATATGTGTGTATGTATATATGTACATAAATCCCCTAGCGCTGCCTATTGAGAATACCTGGGACCACTACTTCCCAAGAGCAATGAATACACCTAGTGTCCAGATCTTGGTTTCTAAATACAGCTCTCCAACTGAAGGAACTAAAGCTCTTTGGAGAAATGGCTGATTCTAGAACCACTATAGGGAAAATATAAGATGACTCTAGAACATATTATTGTTTCAAGAAGTAAGGGATCAGCCATAAAAAGAAACGAAATTGAGTTATTTGTAGTGAGGTGGATGGACCTAGAGTCTGTCATACAGAGTGACATCAGAAAGAGAAAGACAAATAGCGTATGCTAACACATATATATGGAATCTAAAAAAAAAATGTCATGAAGAACCGATGGGTAAAACAGGAATAAAGACACAGACCTACTAGAGAATGGCCTTGAGGATATGGGGAGGGGGAAGGGTAAGCTGTGACAAAGCGAGAGAGAGGCATGGACCTATATACCTTACCAAACGTAAAATAGATAGCTAGTGGGAAGCAGCCGCATAGCACAGGGAGATCAGCTTGGTGCTTTGTGACCACCTAGAGGGATGGGGTAAGGAGGGTGGGAGGGAAGGAGATGCAAGAGGGAGGAGATATGAGGGTGTATGTATATGTATAGCTGATTCACTTTGTTATAAAGCAGAAACTAACACCCCATTGTAAAGCAATTATACTCCAATAAAGATGTTTAAAAAAAAAGGGAGATATCACAGAATAATTGGGAAACATCAAAGGATATAGAAGCCAAACTGAAGGGGTTTCCACTGGACAAGTCTTGAACAATCTAAGCCTCAAAATTAATAATGGTAGAAACATATTATAGTCAATTGAATAAAATAGGAGTCTATGAGTTCATACTGATTTAAATAATTAAATTGAATAAATTATGTTTGATGAGGAACAGGATATTTACATAATTACAAAGTGCCTTACCACAAAAATTATTAATAATGAAGGAGAAAAAAATAACTTTACAATGGAGAAGACTGGGTGATACACCTTAATCAAATGAGTAAAATAATATTCCATTAAGGTTACAAGTTAAAAGTTTGCCGAAATTGTTTGATAGGAAGCAGTGAGAAGAACAGAGCTTCACCACTGTGTTATTCCTGCCAACTACACATATCCTGAATAATCATGAGACAAATACAAACAGCTAAATCCTACAAAATAACTGATCCATATTCTTTAAAATTTTTCTAGTTCATGAAATTCAAGGGAAGCCTGAGAAAATTTTCCAGATTAAAAAACTAAAGAGACAGGACAACTAAATGCAACATGTGACACTGGGCTGATCCTTTTATTATGAAGGACATGATGGGGATAATTGACAAAACTTGAAAGGGGTCTGAGGATTAGTAGCTCTGTGGTCATGTGTCAGTGTTAATTTCCTGATTTTCATGATTACATTTGGATATATGTTTGTAGGAAATACTAGAGGATTTGGGGGAGACATTGCATTGTGTTGGCAACTACTCTCAAATGGTTTGGGAAATAAATTATTTTTATTGTCATTTCAATCTTTGTTTAATTTTCGAGATTGTTAAAAGAAGGCAAAGAAAGAGAAGAGCCCTGAGTCAGGTAACCCTCCTTTTCCTGGCGACTCCCATAGTTAAAAGCTCAGTTTACAATGGTGGTCAGTTTTTCAGTCTATTTGTGCTAATTTCTGTTACTAACAACCTAGCATCTTATTTTCTATTTGAGGTTTTTGGATTTTTCCTAATTATGCTTTTGCTTTTTATTCTATCAAATGTCTATGAACTTGATAAAGTCCTCGGTATTAAAACAAAATCAGTAAGATTCATAAAAATAAAAATAAGTTCTTGGAGAAATTTATAAATTTCTACCTGCATTCAAATTGGAGTAAGTTGGCAAGAAATTTATAAGGGGAAAATACTATAAGGAGCACTCCCATTCAGAAACTCAAAATGGTTGCACGTGTTTATCCTGTAAGAGGTCTGTGATGAAACAGCAGGATGAAGGCTATATGTCCAAACTTAAATGCAATCTTTTAAATCACCTTCCATGTCAGGCCATGTAAGAACTGGGCAATTCAATAAGTAAATTAGAACAATTCTTTCAATAATTTCTTAGGTCAACACTTAGAATAATGAAAAACTTATCTTTAACTCCAAGAAATCTGGACAGTTATTAAAGCAAATGTGTTGTCCTACTGGCCTACACCTGGTTATAAACAGCAGTACGACTTCAGAAAACCCTGGACACTGAGTGGACCTTCTAAATATAGCTTTTTCTTTCTATAAAGGTGTTTTACAAGAATGCTATCTTTTGTGAAAATGTGGCCTTTATAAAGGGTACACTAAGGTGTGTGACTTTTAGACCTAGAAAAGATTAGAAATATTTTCTTAGCCTGGGAATCCACATTTTAGAGGCATAGAAAGAGAAACGCAATGAAATTAAATATTTTGCCCACCATCAAATGGCAAACAAGTAATAACGACAGCACCCAAGCCTCTGTCTTCTAAATCCATTGAATGCAGCATAAATAGATTGCAATAACTGCTGATTTTCATTGTCCTCAACACTACATTTCTTCTGTGCCTTATCCCTCTTCTTTTAAGAGGGATGACAACATTATCTGCAAACTTTATAACTATTTTTTTTTAATTTTGCTGTTTTGTAACTCACTTTTGAAAAATTCTGTTTCTATGTTGAAAATGTGTAAGGACATTTACCTTCCTTCTTGAAACAACTTTGCCTGCATTTATCACATTTTATTGTTGAACTGTTATGTAGCAATAAGTACAAAAGCGCGTCTAGTAGAGGAGATAATGTCAGAGGCAACAAGGTGTGTGTATGGGGGGGGGCGGGGTTAGAGTTGACATACCTTAAGGGAGATGAGGAGAGAGGGAAAAGAATAGAAATTTTATTGATTTGAAAAAATATGATGGCAAGTTAGACAATGTTTGGCTAAACTTAATACAATATAGCTTTCCTTAACTTAAATTCCGGGTTAACTTCCACTGTTTACATTGCCACAGACTAGGGAATAAACAAAGCAAAAAGATTTTTGGTACTACCGTTTTGTGTTAATTTCATAAAGATTTCTACAAGACTTTTTAAAAATAAATTGAAAAACAAAAGTCTTGTCTTTAGCTTATTTTCCCTGCATGCTTGCACTTTAGTAAGTTGATAAATGACATTTAAACTCAATAGTTATGATTAATTCTGTCCCACAATTTTTAAAAGCCCTGGGGATTGTGTGCGCGTTCATGCGCGCACCTTTACAACCAGTAAAATAAAGTTCTTGATCAAAAACTTATTATCATTTAGACTATTGAATAAAATCAGATATGATAGAGGGGCCAGCTGTTGGTAGGTTTAAAAGTCACCGTAGGTGATTAATTCATGCAGCAGTGTTGCAGGTCTCTCTTTAGATGAAGCATTTAGAAGTATAACCAAGCATGGCTCTAGTTTCATATCTGAAACCTGTTTTATTTAGTTATTCGGCAAGTGCTTGCTCCATGTGTTTTTATAGTCGTTGGTTGTGCTATAAAAATGTCAAAATTATGAATTAACAGATATGCAAAAGTGAAATCCTAGAAGATAGGATAAACATGAAGTCCTCTAATTATCACTCAAATAAGTTTGGTTGACACAGAACTGGGAATCAGATAAAGACATTAATAATTCATAATGCTGAAATTAAAATCTTCTAGTTACAGTAAAAAAGAAATCCTAATTTGTACCACAAGGTAATGAATTCAGTACTTTTCATTTGTTAAATATTTGCTTATTACCCTGCACTGTGCATATAACACTGTTCCAAAATTTGGAGGGCAAACAGGAAAAACAGAAACTCTACCTTCAAGTTGTGTATACTGCAGTCAGTGAAATTTCTCTACTTTGAGATCTTTTAATTCCTCAGCTCATTGTAACATTTTCTTCAGATGAATTGTTTTTTATTTGTTAAAACCAATGTTTAGCACTTGAAATAGTTTCTTTAATGTTCCTGATAGTGAAATAGAGTCATCATGTTAATTTCCAATACTAATTATAGAGTTGATAGGAGAAATGCTCAAGATTGATAGTAAAGTGATTTCGATAATCTACAAAATGTCTTGAGGTTTCCCAGATAACAACTTGTCTCCCAGACAAAAATGCACTTATTATTTATATTCCAAGCTTATACAAATTTTTGTACTTTAATCATATAGTGATTTGACAACATCTTTTCATTCACATTTTAAGATATTTTGTTCAGTAGATTATCTCATTTTGAAACTATTGATTTATATATACATACTATGTAAATATTAGTATATATTTCTCAATGACTAGATTAGTGCTTTCTTAACTACTTAAATTTGTTTAATTCATATTGTTCTTCAGCATTTCTTTTACTCACTGGAGCCTATCCTACTGACTTCAAAAAGCCTGAAAAATCTGAAAATCCCATTTAAAGTAACTGTATGGAAAATCTTTAAAATAATATACAATAATGGTAGAGAAGAAGAGTATTTAACATTGTGCTGAGATCATTCCATTAATAAAGAGATTAATCAATAAGTCTAACAGTCAGACATATAATAAAAATGAAAAACAATCATAATACTGAGCAATGACATTTTCAATAAAGGGAGATATTAAATATTGTATAGGAAACGAGAATCTGCAAAGCAGATAAGTTGGCAATGATTATACATATATTTAAAATATGTTGAAACAGTCATAGACAGTTTTTCTTTCTGGATGGAAAGAGGCATATTGAAGTGTTCAAGCACTACTTCAACTAGAATAGATATTTAGACACTATACAGAAAACACATGATTGCAGAAGAGCAGATATTAGCAGGTGTGTGAATGTGTATGTCTTTAATTAATGCATTTTCATTCATTCAAAAAGGAGAAGAAAGCCAAATTTACTTTAAAGGTGGCATTGTGATATGTTAAAGTTCCATTCTTAGACTTTTGCTGCTGTTGCTGTTCCTTTAGTATTCACCAAAGAGTACCGTCCTGTCACTTATCCAAGTTAGAAATCTAGAAGCAATCCTAGGATTCTCATTATAGGGTCCCCTACCTTCATGCTCCCCGCTCAATAAGTAACAAATTCTTGGCTCTCCTATATAGGAAAGCTCTCTCCAATGTATGCCTGCTCTGTAACTCTCCGGGTCCAGCATCTCTGCCTCAGCCTCCCATTCAAGTCACTTCTAGTTCATTCTGTGCAGGGCCATTTTTAAACCTTCCTCAGTCCTAGGCAATTGCCCTTTTAGAAGCTTTACCCTAAATGTTATCAAATGCATTAATATGTGCCCAAGTCACATATCCAATATAATTTATAGATAACTATATGAAAGCTGAGTAACATTGCTGTTGTAGTAATATTAGTTGAAAAAATTAATTACACAAGTTTTGATCTCAATTTTGCAGATTTTTTTTCATATTCTGGAGCCATTTTTTTCAGGTGTCAAACAATTTTCTAAGTCCTTCTCAAAGTCCTAGTCCCTAGTGAGTGTGCTTTTACTGTCACAGGGTTGAACAGCTCAGACAGCAAGATGTCTGAAGATGAAGACCATCACATGGATGAGTAAATCAGATACGTGGAAGATGGAATGCAAAGTGTTTGTAGAAAAAAATATACAAATCAAGGAAGAAATTGCAGTGTCAATTAATATGTATATCAGATGATAGTATTAAAAAGCCAGGTTAAAATAAAATAACTTAACAATGTACATATTTGTCAGATTGTTCACTAGTGATATACTGCTCAGTGTAAGGTGAGAACCACAGATATTATCTTCTGGAAAAAAGCCCTTTAAGCCCTAACAGATTCAGTTTATAAATTTCCTCTCTAATAAATGAGGAATAAAATAATTTACAATAAATTAATTATTTCCTCTTCTGAAGGTACTAACACAAATTCAGTCAGAAGATGGATCAAGTTTTTCGTACATTTCTCTCATTTCACATTTTTTAAATAACTGAGACTATATTTTGTCTAATGACTACCAGAACAACTATCTGGAAACTGTGCCTTCATTATATGTGAGACAGTATTTTAGGAGATATAGATGTATATTTAGATGGAGATATAAATACATAGCATATATACACAATATTTAATAAGACACAGGAAATGTGGGATAGCTCCAGACTGCTACACCCTATGTTCTCAGCTGCTCCGAAATGCAGTTCCTTTTTTTTTTTCTTAACATCTTTATTGGAATCTAATTGCTTTACAATGGTGTGTTAGTTTCTGCTTTATACCAAAGTGAATCAGTTATACATATACACATGTTCCCATATCACTTCCCTCTTGTGTCTCCCTCCCTCCCACCCTCCCTATCCCACCCCTCTAGGTGGTCACAAAGCACCCAGCTGATCTCCCTGTGCTATGTGGCTGCTTTCCACTAGCTATCTGTTCTAATGGGAGTTCTCTGGGCACAAAGAGCAGTATTTTCTGTAATGAGATTAGAAGAAAGGATTTGCTAATAATTGCTTCTATAGCAACTAAAAATCTTGGAATCCCACCTTTCAGCATTTTGAAAATCTTAAAGGGGATGTTGTCAGTAACAGAAAAATTGAAGACTGATAATGTATTCAAATTAATCATTCTTTAAATTCATCTGCCCATTCGCCTTTTAAATTGATTCATGCTTCTCAGAAAATAAAATATGCTAATCCATATATCATTTTTCCACTGCGTAGAGCAACTATATCTAAAAACAAAAATACTATTTTACTTTCCTTTACTATATTCCTCCACAACTTGTGTTGTACTTTCATATCTTCTTTTCATTCTGCTAGTGAGATATATATACATATATGTATATATACACATAATATTTAGATTTTAGATATTTGCATTATGCAGGGCAATCCATAAGATGGATAGATGCTTAATATTAATACCATTGAATACAATTTTCATAATTTTATACTTTAATTATTTTTGAAAGGGTAAAGCAAGGGTAAAGCAAATTCGAAATGAAAAAAGGTGACCAAGCTGGCATTTTTCATTTCAGACTTTATATTTGGACTACTCAGTGGGACAGATTAGAAGAACAAAATGTTGCTTTTGCAGGGAGGTCAGTCTTTGCTTCTGCAGTGCCTCATCTCTTTTAATCCCATCCAGTTTATTTTTCATCTCAGAAACTATATTTTTCATCTCTAGGAACTCAATTTGGGTTATTTTTATATCCTCTATATGTCTATTTAAGATGCTGATGCTTTCCTTTAACCTTTTTGAACCTATGAAAATTAGTTATAATAACTGTTTGAATGTCTTTGTTTACTGATTGTACCATTTTTCAGTGTGTGTTCATTAATTAATTTTTCTCCTTGTTATGGGTTATATTTTCCTTTGTCTTTGCATCCCTGGTAATTCTAGATTGCATGTCAGATATTGTGAATTTTACTTTACTGGTTGCAGGGCGTTTTTGTATTTTTTTAAATATTTGTAACTTTGCTCAAAGAGGTAGTTAAGAAATAGTTTGATCATTTTGAGGCTTCCTTGTAAGCCTTATTAGGCTGCAACTGAAACAATTTAGTCTAGGGCTAATTTGGTCCCACTACTAAGGCTATACCCATTGAATACTCTGTGTATTGAATACTCTAGTTGATGCTGCATGTATTAAATTATATCAAAACATATTTGTATAATCTTAAAGCAATAAAAGCAACACATAAAAATATTTAAAAATTTTTTAAATTAACTTTTATTAAATAAAACAAAAATGTTTTCTTCTAGTAACTGTAGTATTTTAACATATTTAAATACTGTATCCCTATGAAATTCATTTTGTTAATAAATATGAAAAGAGAATCCACCTTTATTTTTTACAGGTGACCAGGGACTTGTTCAAACACCAACATTTAACTGTATTACACAAAACATTATGCCACTGGTTTTTATGGTTATCATTATAATTAACAGCTTTATACAACCGTTGTCTTGTGCTGTTTGTTGTTCATTGTCTAAAATTATTGTTTAATATATATATTTTTTTACTTTTAGCAGTTTAAGCCAGGAGAGTAAATCCAGTTCCTATTACTCCATCCTGTCCAGAAGCACAGGTCTTAAGTGAAATTGAATACCAAAGAAACAGTTCCAAATTTTACAACGGATCTATCACTGGTTGTTAGCATATCTTCCCACACCCAAGACACCAAGATAACTTCTACTCACTGTTAAAGCTTTATGATGAGCAAAACTTCCACCACTGTGCTTCCTTAGCATGTGAGTATATTTTTAATTTACTGATTATATATATTCTCTAATTATCCATTATTTTGTCCTTCTTTTTGATTAGATATTGATATCCACATTTTCTTTTCTAATAGCTCACAGAAATTTCTCTCATTAACAACACCAATAGAAATCACAATAAAAATCGCCTTGGGGGACCAAATTTATATCACATTACCAAGTTTTTATTTTGCTCCCATAAAAATTCTGCAAAATACAACCACTATCTATCATCAGTATCATTAGAACAAAAACAAGGCATTCTAATCTCAAAAGCAAAATATTTTATTTAACTTAATAAATTTCACATTATAAAAATTTTCTCATAGCATCATCCTTAATTCCTCAGTATTCACTAATATTGGGGGATTATTCTTTCAGTTATTTGAGACTAAGGATGATTTTATTCATCTCTACAGCCTGGTACATATATGTACAATGTTTGTCAAAAGGTGGATATTCAAAAAAATTCTTGACTAAATTATGGTAATTCATGTGATCAGTTCTGCAGTTCTTAAAACTTTAAATTACTTGTTAATTCTAAGAGAAAGTCAGATAATTTTTAGAAGGATTTCCAAACCATGCTAAAGTGTCAGCCTTCATTTCCTTGTCTGAGGGAAACAGGATAGAAATAGATGGTTTTAAAGTTCTCCAAGCTTCTGTGTCCTGTATACATCCACAATTTTAATCCTTATCATTTTCAAGATTTGCTAAATTATTTGAGGTGATCCATTCTCTTATTAAAGTTACATATTTTATGTCACATACTGAGCATATTAACAAATAACTTACTGATAAATGACAATGCCCATAACACCAGGTTAATCTGATTTCCATGAAATGAGCTGTAACTTCAAGAATATTAATTCATCTAATAAGGGTGATGATTTACATAATGTTGCCTAAAATATTTCTCTTGATTATTTTTTTTTTTAAATTTTATTTTATTTTATTTTTTTGCTTTATAACAAATTTAATCAGTTATACATATACATATGTTTCCATATCCCCTCCCTTTTGCGTCTCCCTCCCACCCTCCCTATCCCACCCCTCCAGGTGGTCACAAAGTACCAAGCTGATCTCCCTGTGCTATGCGGCTGCTTCCCACTAGCTATTTACCTCACGTTTGGTAGTGTATATATGTCCATGCCGCTCTTTCACTTTGTCACAGCTTACCCTTCCCCCTCCCCATATCCTCAAGTCCATTCTCTAGTAGGTCTGTGTCTTTATTCCTGTCTTACCCCTATGTTCTTCATGACATTTTTTTTTCTTAAATTCCATATATATGTGTTAGCATACAGTATTTGTCTTTCTCTTTCTGACTTACTTCACTCTGTATGACAGACTCTAGGTCTATCCACCTCATTACAAATAGCTCAATTTCATTTCTTTTTATGGCTGAGTAATATTCCATTGTATATATGTGCCACATCTTCTTTATCCATTCATCCGATGATGGACACTTAGGTTGTTTCCATCTCCGGGCTATTGTAAATAGGGCTGCTATGAACATTTTGGTACATGTCTCTTTTTGAATTATGGTTTTCTCAGGGTATATGCCCAGTAGTGGGATTGCTGGGTCATATGGTAGTTCTATTTGTAGTTTTTTAAGGAACCTCCATACCGTTCTCCATAGCGGCTGTACCAATTCACATTCCCACCAGCAGTGCAAGAGTGTTCCCTTTTTTCCACACCCTCTCCAGCATTTATTGTTTCTAGATTTTTTGATGATGGCCATTCTGACTGGTGTGAGATGATATCTCATTGTAGTTTTGATTTGCATTTCTCTAATGAGTAAAGATGTTGAGCATCCTTTCATGTGTTTGTTGGCAGTCTGTATATCTTCTGTGGAGAAATGTCTATTTAGGTCTTCTGCCCATTTTTGGATTGGGTTGTTTGTTTTTTTGTTATTGAGCTGCATGAGCTGCTTATAAATTTTGGAGATTAATCCTTTGTCAGTTGCTTCATTTGCAAATATTTTCTCCCATTCTGAGGGTTGTCTTTTGGTCTTCTTTATGGTTTCCTTTGCTGTGCAAAAGCTTTTAAGTTTCATTAGGTCCCATGTGTTTATTTTTGTCTTTATTTCCATTTCTCTAGGAGGTGGCTCAAAAAGGATCTTGCTGTGATTTATGTCATAGAGTGTTCTGCCTATGTTTTCCTCTAAGAGTTTGATAGTGTCTGGCCTTACATTTAGGTCTTTAATCCATTTTGAGCTTATTTTTGTGTATGGTGTTAGGGAATGATCTAATCTCATACTTTTACATGTCCCTATCCAGTTTTCCCAGCACCACTTATTGAAGAGACTGTCCTTTCTCCACTGTACATTCCTGCCTCCTTTATCAAAGATAAGGTGACCATATGTCCGTGGGTTTAACTCTGGGCTTTCTATCCTGTTCCATTGATCTATCTTTCTGTTTTTGTGCCAGTACCATACTGTCTTGATTACTGTAGCTTTGTAGTATAGTCTGAAGTCAGGGAGCCTGATTCCTCCAGCTCCATTTTTCGTTCTCAAGATTGCTTTGGCTATTCGGGGTCTTTTGTGTTTCCATACAAATTGTGAAATTTTTTGTTCTAGTTCTGTGAAAAATGCCAGTGGTAGTTTGATAGGGATTGCATTGAACCTGTAGATTGCTTTGGGTAGTAGAGTCATTTTCACAATGTTGATTCTTCCAATCCAAGAACATGGTACATCTCTCCATCTATTTGTATCATCTTTAATTTCTTTCATCAGTGTCTTATAATTTTCTGCATACAGGTCTTTTGTCTCCTTAGGTAGGTTTATTCCTAGATATTTTATTCTTTTTGTTGCAATGGTAAATGGGAGTGTTTCCTTGATTTCTCTTTCAGATTTTTCATCATCAGTATATAGGAATGCCAGAGATTTCTGTGCATTAATTTTGTATCCTGCAACTTTACCAAATTCATTGATTAACTCTAGTAGTTTTCTGGTAGCATCTTTAGGATTCTCTATGTATAGTATCATGTCATCTGCAAACAGTGACAGCTTTACTTCTTCTTTTCCAATTTGGATTCCTTTTATTTCCTTTTCTTCTCTGGTTGCTGTGGCTAAAACTTCCAAAACTAGGTTGAATAAGAGTGGTGAAAGTGGGCAACCTTGTCTAGTTCCTGATCTTAGTGGAAATGGTTTCAGTTTTTCACCATTGAGGACGATGCTGGCTGTGGGTTTGTCATATATGGCCTTTATTATGTTGAGGAAAGTTCCCTCTATGCCTACTTTCTGCAGGGTTTTTATCATAAATGGGTGTTGAATTTTGTCGAAAGCTTTCTCTGCATCTATTGAGATGATCATATGGTTTTTCTCCTTCAATTTGTTAATATGGTGTATCACGTTGATTGATTTGCGTATATTGAAGAATCCTTGCATTCCTGGAATAAACCCCACTTGATCATGGTGTATGATCCTTTTAATGTGCTGTTGGATTCTGTTTGCTAGTATTTTGTTGAGGATTTTTGCATCTATGTTCATCAGTGATATTGGCCTGTAGTTTTCTTTCTTTGTGACATCCTTGCCTGGTTTTGGTATCAAGGTGATGGTGGCCTCGTAGAATGAGTTTGGGAGTGTTCCTCCCTCTGCTATATTTTGGAAGAGTTTCAGAAGGACAGGTGTTAGCTCTTCTCTAAATGCTTGATAGAATTCGCCTGTGAAGCCATCTGGTCCTGGGCTTTTGTTTGTTGGAAGATTTTTTATCACAGTTTCAATTTCAGTGCTTGTGATTGGTCTGTTCATATTTTCTATTTCTTCCTGATTCAGTCTCGGCAGGTTGTGCTTTTCTAAGAATTTGTCCATTTCTTCCAGGTTGTCCATTTTATTGGCATAGAGTTGCTTATAGTAATCTCTCATGATCTTTTTTATTTCTGTAGTGTCAGTTGTTACTTCTCCTTTTTCATTTCTAATTCTATTGATTTGAGTCTTCTCCCTTTTTTTCTTGATGAGTCTGGCTAATGGTTTATCAATTTTGTTTATCTTCTCAAAGAACCAGCTTTTAGTTTTATTGATCTTTGCTATCGTTTCCTTCATTTCTTTTTCATTTATTTCTGATCTGATTTTTATGATTTCTTTCCTTCTGCTAACTTTGGGATGTTTTTGTTCTTCTTTCTCTAATTGCTTTAGGTGCAAGGTTAGGTTGTTTAATCGAGATGTTTCCTGTTTCTTAAGATGGGATTGTATTGCTATAAACTTCCCTCTTAGAACTGCTTTTGCTGCATCCCATAGGTTTTGGGTCGTCGTGTCTCCATTGTCATTTATTTCTAGGTATTTTTTAATTTCCTCTTTGATTTCTTCAGTGATCACTTCGTTATTAAGTAGTGTATTGTTTAGCCTCCATGTGTTTGTATTTTTTACAGCTCTTTTCCTGTAATTGATATCTAGTCTCATAGCATTGTGGTCAGAAAAGATACTTGATACAATTTCAATTTTCTTAAATTTACCAAGGCTTGATTTGTGACCCAAGATATGATCTATCCTGGAGAATGTTCCATGAGCACTTGAGAAAAATGTGTATTCTGTTGTTTTTGGATGGAATGTCCTATAAATATCAATTAAGTCCATCTTGTTTAATGTATCATTTAAAGCTTGTGTTTCCTTATTTATTTTCATTTTGGATGATCTGTCCATTGGTGAAAGTGGGGTGTTAAAGTCCCCTACTATGAGTGTGTTACTGTCGATTTCTCCTTTTATGGCTGTTAGTATTTGCCTTATGTATTGAGGGGCTCCTATGTTGGGTGCATAAATATTTACAATTGTTATATCTTCTTCTTGGATCGATCCCTTGATCATTATGTAGTGTCCTTCTTTGTCTCTTCTAGTAGTCCTTATTTTAAAGTCTATTTTGTCTGATATGAGAATTGCTACTCCAGCTTTCTTTTGGTTTCCATTTGCATGGAATATCTTTTTCCATCCCCTTACTTTCAGTCTGTATGTGTCTCTAGGTCTGAAGTGGGTCTCTTGTAGACAGCATATAGATGGGTCTTGTTTTTGTATCCATTCAGCCACTCTGTGTCTTTTGGTGGGAGCATTTAGTCCATTTACATTTAAGGTAATTATCGATATGTATGTTCCTATTCCCATTTTCTTAATTGTTTTGGGTTCATTATTGTAGGTCTTTTCCTTCTGTTGTGTTTCTTGCCTAGAGAAGTTCCTTTAGCATTTGTTGTAAAGCTGGTTTGGTGGTGCTGAACTCTCTCAGCTTTTGCTTGTCTGTAAACGTTTTAATTTCTCCATCAAATCTGAATGAGATCCTTGCTGGGTAGAGTAATCTTGGTTGCAGGTTTTTCTCCTTCATCACTTTAAGTATGTCCTGCCACTCCCTTCTGGCTTGTAGAGTTTCTGCTGAGAGATCAGCTGTTATCCTGATGGGGATTCCCTTGTGTGTTATTTGTTGTTTTTGCCTTGCTGCTTTTAATATGATTTCTTTGTGTTTAATTTTTGACAGTTTGATTAATATGTGTCTTGGCGTATTTCTCCTTGGATTTATTCTGTATGGGACTCTCTGTGCCTCCTGGACTTGATTAACTATTTCCTTTCCCATATTAGGGAAGTTTTCAACTATAATCTCTTCAAATATTTTCTCAGTCCCTTTCTTTTTCTCTTCTTCTTCTGGAACCCCTATAATTCGAATGTTGGTGCGTTTAATGTTGTCCCAGAGGTCTCTGAGACTGTCCTCTGTTCTTTTCATTCTTTTTTCTTTATTTTGCTCTGCAGCAGTTATTTCCACTATTTTATCTTCCACCTCACTTATCCGTTCTTCTGCCTCAGTTATTCTGCTATTGATCCCATCTAGAGTATTTTTTATTTCATGTATTGTGTTTTTAATCGATGCTTGATTCATCTTTAGTTCTTCTAGGTCCTTGTTAAC
The DNA here is from genome assembly GCF_964341445.2 of Mesoplodon mirus. Lineage (NCBI taxonomy): Eukaryota > Metazoa > Chordata > Mammalia > Artiodactyla > Ziphiidae > Mesoplodon > Mesoplodon mirus. Next base: position 141,839,544 of record NC_138978.1, read on the forward strand.
TGTTTCTTGCATTTTGTCTATTCTATTTCCGAGATTTTGTATCTGGGAAATAGAATCTTGGATCATCTTTACCATCATTATTCTGAATTCTTTTTCAGGTAGAGTGCCTATTACCTCTTCATTTGTTAGGTCTGGTGGGTTTTTATCTTGCTCCTTCTCCTGCTGTGTGTTTTTCTGTCTTCTCATTTTGCTTATGTTACTGTGTTTGGGGTCTCCTTTTTGCAGGCTGCAGGTTCGTAGTTCCTGTTGTTTTTGGTGTCTGTCCCCAGTGGCTAAGGTTGGTTTAGTGGGTTGTGTAGGCTTCCTGGTGGAGGGGACTAGTGCCTGTGTTCTGGTGGATGAGGCTGGATCTTGTCTTTCTGGTGGGCAGGTCCACGTCTGGTGGTGTGTTTTGGGGTGTCTGTGGACTTTTTATGATTTTAGGCCACCTCTCTGCTAATGGGTGGCGTTGTGATCCTGTCTTGCTAGTTGTTTGGCTTAGGGTGTCCAGCACTGTAGCCTGCTGGTCGTTGAGTGAAGCTGGGTGCTGGTGTTGAGATGGAGATCTCTGGAAGATTTTCGCCGTTTGATATTATGTGGAGCTGGGAGGTCTCTTGTGGACCAGTGTCCTGAAGTTGGCTCTCCCACCTCAGAGGCACAGCACTGACTCCTGGCTCCTCAATTTGGGATGATGTGTTGTCTATTCATGTATTCCACAGATGCAGGGTACATCAAGTTGATTGTGGAGCTTTAATCCGCTGCTTCTGAGGCTGCTGGGAGAGGTTTCCCTTTCTCTTCTTTGTTCTCACAGCTCCTAGGTCTCAGCTTTGGATTTGGCCCCGCCTCTGCGTGTAGGTCGCCGGAGGGCGTCTGTTCTTCGCTCAGATAGGACAGGGTTAAAGGAGCAGCCTCTTCGGGGACTCTGGCTCACTCAGGCCAGGAGGGAGGGAGGGGCACGGAGTGCGGGGCGAGCCTGCAGCGGCAGAGGTCGGCGTGACGTTGCACCAGCCCGAGGCGCACCGTGCGTTCTCCCAGGGAAGCCGCCCCTGGATCCCGGGACTCCGGCAGTGGCGGGCTGCACAGGCTCCCGGAAGGGCGGTGTGGGCAGTGACCTGCGCTCGCACACAGGCTTCTTGGCGGCGGCAGCAGCAGCCCCAGCGTCCCACGCCTGTCACTGGGCTCCGCGCTTTCAGTCGCGACTCGCGCCCGTCCGTGGAGCCCCTTTAAGCAGCGCTCTTAATCCCCTCTCCTCGCGCACCAGGAAACCAAGAGGGAAGAAAAAGTCTCTTGCCTCTTCGGCAGCTCTAGAGTTTTCCCGGACTCCCTCCCGGCTAGCTGTGGCACATTAGCCCCCTTCAGGCTGAGTTCTCGCCACCAGCCCCAGTCCTCTCCCTGCGCTCTGACCGAAGCCCGAGCCTCAGCTTCCAGCACTGCGTGCCCCGGCGGGCGAGCAGACAAGCCTCTCGGGCTGGTGAGTGCCGCTCGGCACCGATCCTCTGTGCGGGAATCTCTCCGCTTTGCCCTACCCAGGTATGTGGGGAGTTTCTTGCCTTTTGGGAGGTCTGGGGTCTTCTGCCAGCGTTCAGTAGGTGTTCTGTAGGAGTTGTTCCACGTGTAGCTGTATTTCTGGTGTATCCGTGGGGAGGCTTCTCTTGATTATTTAAGAGAGTTTTCCTAGGGGTAAATAGCTGGGAAGTCAATAGAAAAAAAATACAACCATGATTAATTTAATTCCAGTCTAAAGGACTCCATATATAAAGTATTTGAGAAAACCAAGTCACTATTATAGATTCAGATAAATGGCTGTATATATGAGATATTTTTAATGTAACCCAAATTATAAGAAATAGTTTTTTGGTATAGAAGCAACCACTCTTTTACCTAAAGGAAAATATAAAATCTGAGTTCATTGTAAATTTGCCTCATTGCCCTCTGTTAGTTTGTGCCTGCCCCATCCTTAGGGGCCCAGTTAAGGACTATTGTATCATCCATACATCAGAAGAGAATGTCTGTGTTCTATGTTGATAGTCAGTCTAAACAAATATTTATACAGTTGTGATCAGAGATATAAAATGTCAGTTCCAAATCCACCCATGATGGCACATATACCAGACAGATGACAAAGGTTATAAAGGCCTGTGAAATACTTGAATCATATTTTGCAATCCTTGAAAGAATTCAAGTTGGAGATTAGCAGAAACCAGGCTCAGTTCTGTCCATAATCCCCTTTATCTGTCTTCTAGCCAACAAAATGAAAACCTGAAGCCAAGCTGACAAATAGAGTGTGAAGGGCCTTCGACTGCATTTAAGAAAAAACTGAGACTTGCTATAGGTAGAAATTATCTTTTCTATTACTATTATTGTTGATGTTGTTGTTATTCATAGAAATAATGAAAAAAACCCTAAATAACATTATTCTGCTGGATTCTTTACTATATGTAACACAATAAATTAACTCGCTTCATATTACACTGGGCATATAACATGAAAACATGTGCAGAGAACAGAAATCAGTATCTGTAAAGACAAATTCCCCTGTGATAGAGAAATCTATTATTTTAAGTCCAGACAATTAGATCTATTAAGGTGTAAGAGTGTTTCAGTACAGTCCTGCTAAAAGTAAATCAAAAAAAAACCGGAAAACTGATGCCAGTTAGATACAAAATATAAGATTATGCTATGTATATGGGACAGGATAGAACTCTGAATGAGGTCACATGTAGGGAAAGCAATATTAGTGACAAATCAACTAATGTCCTTATTGAGCATAGACATTCCAAGAAGGGTGAAGAGTACTGTATAGATGTAACACTCATAATATTCAAGTTAGTTGTAAAAGAAACAAGGTAAATGCTTTCAGTCAATACGATAGGCTGAACAGATACTGAGAATCCTTTCTTCCAATCTGAACACACAGTTTGTTATACTTGTGTTTTCTTTTATATGTTGCTTTTACATGTAGCAACATATAAAAAGCAAATGAACAAGCTTACAAAAAAAGGGGGGGGATCCCCAGTCTCAGGATTTAAGGGGAAAAAACAAATTCAACATTAGAATAGTGAGGAGGAGTTGAAACCAAGAAATTCAAGGGGGCCCTGGAAATAATAAGCCTTGTTTTTGAGGGCTGGCTTTAAATATTCGTTGTCTTATCAGAAAACAGGTAGATGCTGGAAAACAATAGAATAATATCTTCAAAGTACTGAGGACATATAGCTGTCCAAATTAAAATTCTACACCTCATTTTAAAAAACTACTCAAGAACAAGAAGTAAAGAAATTTTCATTCATAGACAAAGAGGAATTACCACCCACAAACTGTAACAACAACAACAAAAAATGACTAAAGCAGTAGCAGCAGCTATTGGAATTGTCTGAAGGCATTAAAAAATATTCTGATGCCTAAAGCCAATACTTTGAGATTTTTTTTTTATAACCAAAGTGATCTAGGTGGTGTTTCAATAATGGGAGCTTTAAAAAGTTCTCACATAATTCTCATGTGTTTTAGGCAAGATTGGAGACCATTGTACAAAGAATGTTCTTCAGTAAGAAAGAAAATAAGCATAAAAAGAAGTAGGAAGGTGCACTGAACAGTGACCAGCAAAGAAATTTGTAATGTTGGAATGAATCTGAATAACGGTTGAGTGTAAAAAATAATAGCCAATGGGGGTATATACAAAGTAAAATTAAAACACTAGATAATATACTGAAATACTGGAGATCAGATTTAAAATTTGAGGGGTCCATGAACCACTTAGGAGGAAGATGAGATAATTAGTTTTAGACTTTTTAAAGTTAGAAATATATGTCAAATTTTTCAGAAAACACTAAAAATGAATACTTCATATATGATTCATAAAAAGGTAGACCATAAAAAGAGAATGAAAAATGTGTTTAAATGAAGTTAGTACTGGGAGGGATAAAACATAGAAAAATAAAGGAGAAATAGATCAATAATCACAATACATTTGATCACAGAGACAATAAAAATAAATTTAAAAATTCCAGGTTTTGCTGCTTACAAAAGACATATATAAACTATTTTTAAGATGCAATGCAATACTTCACTCGAAATAATTAATTATTTACATGATAAATGATTTTCAAGATTACATATTTGGCATGATGACATGTATACAAATTTTTAAAACTCAAAGCAATCATGTATTTTTCATGGATTCATTTGCATATAGTAAAAACTTCAAGCATGGATTCAAAGTATTTATATTAAATTCATGATACCAGTTACCTAAGAAAAGGAAAAATGGGACTGAAATGAGAATAGAGAGGAGAGAAAAGAAATGTGTGTGTATCTGTGTGTTTGTGTGTGTGTGTGTGTGTGTGAACACATGTACAACAGTCAAATATGTGCTTCTTTCACAGCATGATTCACTGTATTCCATCACAATATTAATAAGATTTCATACGATATGGGCATCTCTGCAGAAATTAAAATTGTCACATGCTTATGTGTATTGGGCAATGAGCTCACCTTACTATTTCCATCCATTCTTCAATTAAAATCTAGAAATGTGAATGGGCTGTTAGAATTTAGTTAGTGAGCCAATTATCTTTACGGAACATGCTAGTTATGCATAGCTTTTCCTTGGCTTAATTATGTTTTAAAATAGCAGGCATTCATTTTACGTCTTTAATCGATGGCTATCACACACAATTAGTTTGAAATTTCTTATCAATATGCTTGAAATATATTTGGTTGAATCATTGGAGTAATCTTTTTTGAACTTACCCAAAAGTATGTGTTTAGCCTTCCTAAACACAGTGACACATTTCCAAATACAAAGTAGTTGCATTAGAATTATTCCTAATATGAAGACATTCAATATTTGTGAAAACAAATTTTCTCTTGAAAACTTAGCTTCCAGATGGAAGAAAAATAGGGGTAGAAATGTATTTAAAGGCAAATTTGAAGATGAGAAATCAAAATTCACATTCCATAGTGAAAGAAAAAGGGTTAGAAATTACAGAGAGAAAGGCAAATACAATGCAAAAATTATTGGAACATATTTTGCTCAATTACAAACAAACTTACATGGTAAGTTGTAGCTTCCATTATTGCACCAATTTGTAGCATATTTTAATATTTTCATTTTGAAATGAAAATTTTAAAAAGTCATCTATTGCTTTTTTAGAAAGTATCTAGAGTGGTTGAAGTGAAATAACTTTCAGAAAATGTGTTAAAATGGGGCTACAAAAGACTTAGGAGGACATAAGCTTGGTTCTTATTATTGACAGTTTGCAAATCAGCCATGGGGATACACATTATTTGCAGTTTAAAATGAATGATGATTCTATATACATATAGATGCATCTTATCATATTGATTATAAACCAAGTAAAATCTCATGAAATCTAAGTATGTTTGAAAAACTTAAACCTATTTTTATGTTTTTCCAAACACTAGAAAATGAAAGCAATTTCTGTTGTTTGTCATTTTCTTTTGGACTCTCTTGGCTTCCTGAAAATGATTATGTCAAGATATTGGAGAAATATTCATAGGAAGCAACAGAGGCCATGAGAATAGAGACCTACACTGCTTCCTCATTAGAAAAAATAAAATAAAAATTCCTGTCTATCCATTTCAAATTACACTCAGGGATGCTTATAATATAGAATTTGAAAGTTGAATACATACTAGTTGTCAAGTAGTCAGCCCCGTTGATTACTCATGCATTCCCTCCTAAGTATGTTGTTCTTAGAATTCAGAGGGGTCCTTTAATCACACCCCCCATCTTGACCACTCACATCTCCAGATTTTCCTACTTCACGGCATATTGGTGTTTAACTTATTAAACAAATATTTGTTGAACAATTACTATGCATGCTAAGCAATGGGGATCAAAGATGAATGAATATTCATTTTTCTTTAAGGAGACACAGTCTACTGGAGAGAGGCAGAACTGTGAACAGATGACTGCATAAAGAGGCAAAGTCAAGTCTTATTTATTCAGAGGAAGAAGTCCCCGTGATCAAGCAACAAGTAAAATCATTTCATTGTGCAAGACATGGATTTGTGATTGAAAATGCACAAGCATATTTATCTTATTATCCATCATAGATGATCACCTATTATAATCAGTGAGATTTCTTAATGGCACAGCATCTAGAGGAGGACGTCGTGCATGAACTTGTCTTAGTCAGAAAGTAAGGAAGTGGCACAGTGGGAACAATTCAGGAAAGTAAATAAACATGACAGTAGATTTAAAATCTACTTTAACTGTTCTTACTATTATTAATCTATTTGGGCAAGTAGTAGTTTTCATTGATGTTAGCATTTTTTCATCCACGACTTGAAATCAGACATTAAATATTAATATTATAAAAAAATGTTACTAATTGAATTCATTCACAAATTTATAAAAATAGATCAGCACCAGAGACCTATTTATTGGAAACAAAGTAGGTAGAACAATTAAACTCATTTATAGTTCCTCCTCAACCAAAGTGGACAGAAGTTTTATATGTAGAGGTCAATCCTGGGCCAGAGGCTACTTAGTATTTTCATCAAGTCTAGGATGATAGAAAAGCATGTGGATTTAGTAATTTACAGTTCTCTTTAGTTGATAAGACTGATTAATACTTTGTCAAGATCAAAATTCAACATGACCATAATATGACCTTGACAAATTGGAGAAGTGGTTTAAAACAATGCAATTTAATAAGTCTAAGGGTCAGATGTGGGCTTTAAAGGGATTGGGAAGGAAATGGAAATTATAATAATGTAGGTGATACCATGCCAGTGAGAATGCATTTGTGTGTGTAATATAATATGTAACAAATAATATTGAGTATGACTTGAGTCAAGAATATAGCAATAGCTTTTATTTTTTTTCTCTCTCTCACCATGGCATAGTGCTTACTCACTCACAAATATTTCTAATACATTTCATCAAGATTTCATCATTAAATCCTGTATCCCTGCTGATAAAATTAAAAGTAATTCTAAGATATATAAATGAAGAGAAGGGTATAAAGGGTAATAAGTGGGTGAATATTAATGAAATTAATGAAATTAATTAATTAAAATGTGCAAAAAAATTAAGTAATTAATGAAATTACTTTGTATTGTGCTTTACAAATACGATTTATGCATTTATCTTGTTACTAACACATTCGTTCATTCATTCATTCATCAATCATTACATATTTATAGAACTTCTACTATGTCCCAGGCACTGCATTAGGTGCTGGTAATACAAGGTGTGGAAAAGTAAGCATTGTCCATATTTCTTAGAGCCTGCAGTCTAAAGAATAATTACTAATTGTAGTAAATATAGACAGGGTACTATGAGCCATGGAACAGGGAGCCTTTCTCACCTGGAAGGATGAGGAAAGGCATCCCTTGTGAAATGTCTTCTTAACTGATGTATGACGTAGGTAGCCTAAGGGGACAAGGGAGTAAAGGAGTATTTCTTGCAAAGGGGAAAGCAAGGATTAAGAATTTGAGCTTCAAAAAAGGAATGCTTCGGGCTTCCCTGGTGGCGCAGTGGTTGAGAGTCCGCCTGCCGATGCAGGGGACACGGGTTCGTGCCCCGGTCCGGGAGGATCCCACATGCCGCGGAGCGGCTGGGCCCGTGAGCCATGGCCGCTGAGCCTGCGTGTCCGGAGCCTGCGCTCCGCGGCGGGAGAGGCCACAACAGTGAGAGGCCCGCGTACTGCAAAAAAAAAAAAAAAAAAAAGGAATGCTTCACGTTGATATTACAGTCTCAACAAATACAATTAAATTTCTGGCTGTTAATACATTGAATAAAAGTGGAGGAGTGGATTTCTGCCAAAATTAGGGCATATAGTTAGGATTAGAAATGTGCTCTGTGATATCAGTGACTTTAACACTGCAGTGAGACTGGGAGAAAAAAACGTACAAAGAGGCTATCCTCTGGACCCAATGGCACTGATGTACATCAAGGCTTTTGCTGAAGTAGAAAACCTGCTATTGATATTGAGATGCTCTTGAATGAATCAATGACTTCAAATAAGAGTTCCAAACTGAAACTCAGAAAGACCACCAATCTGACATGACTTAAATTTGAACTGCTTCTCAGATAGGCGATTTATACTTTGGGGTAAATGGAAACTGGGCTTGGTTTCACTAATGATATCAATGACATTTTGCTATTAAATTTGGTTTAATATTTTCATTTTACAAATCCCTAACTTCAAAAACTCTCTAAGGGAAAGTAAGGGGGAAAGGATAGGACTAACTTGTTTAGTTACATTACCTTGAATTTTAAATTTAAATTGAGCTGCGCTATCTCCACCAATGCTTGACTAGAAGCCTGCACAGTGAGTAGTTGTAATGGAGGAGACTGGCTCATTTTAATGGCCACATCTGATGGATCTCAAAGAAATTCAGGTAAAACAACTCTCTGCATAGTTCATAGTCAATTATTTATACTTACAGAAAATGCCAAAGCCTAGAAAACTTTAAATGGTGGATAATCAGCAACATTCATATTTTTTCCTTGAGGTTTTCAGGATTGTACAAACACATTTAGGCTTTGAAAGACACGTTTTGGAACTTTACTGGAGGTATTCTAAGATATACCTTCATGTTAAAACAATCTCCAAATATTTTAGGAATAACTAGTATCTCTCCGTAAATAATTCATGCCTTAATTAATTATTATCATTGTTAGAAATTAATACTGAAGTATTTCAGAAAAAGATGACATATTAAGAATGTGACACTGCTTCCATGTCATATAAGAGCATGAGGATATCTCTATTATGAAACTTACTGCATTTTGCTACAACATTTTTGTCTATCTTCTCTTCCAGATTACAAGCTTCTTAAAAAATAGACTGTGCACAGATCTAACTTTCTGGCCTACATTTGCAGCACTGGAGACTACTATTGAAATATTAATTCAAAGGATATTTTAGAAAACATTATAGACAGAACTCTACCATAAAAGAGCATATATAAATATAGCATATTTTCTGATGTTATTGAATCATCTTAAGTATTGGTTAATGCAAATTTCAATCTCTAAGGCACTTCTACAACATACCTGAAAAATGATCGTCATCTTGTACTTGAATGTCCTCACTGAGAAAGAAATTGCAACTCAAAATAAGTTTATTTCATTTTTAGGAAGCTCTAATTGTTAGAAAACTCACTCTTAAAATAAGTTAAAATCTCTATTCCTCAACTTCTATGCATTTTCTTGGTTTATAAATTAGGGGCAACTTGATCTTTTTTTGATTTTACAGCTCTAATATAGCTAAAGCTGGCGTTCAGGTCCTTTGCCCACTTACCTACTCTTCATAATTATTTTTATTAGAAGAAATATATTGTGGTATAATATAAAAAATATACTAACTTGAATGTACACTTTAATGAATTTTGACAAATGTAAATATTTTGTAACTGTTTCCATCAAGGTAGACAATTTCCTATTACCCCCCTTTGCAGTTTTCCCTTTCCTCTTTGCAGTCACTCTCTACTCCATCTTTGATACAGGCAACTGCTGATATGTTTTCTGTCGCCATAGATTCATTTTTCCTTTTCTAGAAAGTCATATAAACAGAAACATAAAGTACATACTCTTGTGTGTCTAGCTTTTTTCTCAGCATAGTGTTTCTGAGATTCATCCTTGTTGCATTCCTCATAATTCTATCCTTCTACTTCTGTATGATATGACATTGTATGGATATACCACAACTGGTTCACCCATATAAATCTTGTTGGAGATTTTCTGATGATGGCCATTCTGACCGGTGTGAGGTGATACCTCAATGTAGTTTTGATTTGCATTTCTCTAATGATTAGTGATGTTGAGCATCCTTTCATGTGTTTGTTGGCAGTCTGTATATCTTCTTTGGAGAAATGTCTATTTAGGTCTTTTGCCCATTTTTAGATTGGGTTGTTTGTTTCTTTGATATTGAGCTGCATGAGCTGCTTCTAAATTTGGGAGATAAATCCTTTGTCAGTTGCTTCATTTGCAAATATTTTCTCCCATTCTGAGGGTTGTCTTTTCGTCTTGTTTATGGTTTCCTTTGCTGTGCAAAAGCTTTTAAGTTTCATTAGATCCCATTTGTTTATTTTTGTTTTTATTTCCATTTCTCTAGGAGGTGGGTCAAAAAGGATCTTGCTGTGATTTATGTCATAGAGTGTTCTGCCTATGTTTTCCTCTAGGAGTTTGATAGTGTCTGGCTTTACATTTAGGACTTTAATCCATTTTGAGTTTATTTTTGTGTATGGTGTCAGGGAGTGTTCTAATTTCATACTTCTACATGTACCTGTCCAGTTTTCCCAGCACCACTTATTGAAGAGGCTGTCTTTTCTCCACTGTATATTCTTGCCTCCTTTATCAAAGGTAAGGTGACCATATGTGTGTGGGGTTATCTCTGGGCTTTCTATCCTGTTCCATTGATCTATATTTCTGTTTTTGTGCCAGTACCATATAAATGCTGGAGAAGGTGTGGAGAAAAGGGAACCCTATTGCACTGTTGGTGGGAATGTAAATTGATACAGCCACCATGGAGAACTGTATGGAGGTTCCTTGAAAAACTAAAAATAGAACTACCATACGACCCCGCAATCCCAGTACTGGGCCTATACCCTGAGAAAACCATAATTCAAAAAGAGTCATGTACCAAAATGTTCACTGCAGCTCTATTTACAATAGCCAGGACATGGAAGCAACATAAGTGTCCATCATCAGATGAATGGATAAAGAAGATGTGGCACATATATACAATGGAATATTACTCAGCCATAAAAAGAAACGAAATTGATGTATTTGTAGTGAGGTGGATGGACCTAGAGTCTGTCATACAGAGTGAAGTAAGTCAGAAAGGGAAAAACAAATACCGTATGCTAACACATATATATGGAATCCAAGAAAAAAAAAAGGTCATGAAGAACCTAGGGGTAAGACGGGAATAAAGACACAGACCTACTAGAGAATGGACTTGAGGATATGGGGAGGGGGAAGGGGAAGCTGTGACAAACTGAGAGAGTGACATGGACATATATACACTACCAAACGTAAAATAGATAGCTAGTGGGAAGCAGCTGCATAGCACAGGGAAATCAGCTCGGTGCTTTGTGACCACCTAGAGGGGTGGGATAGGGAGGGTGGGAGGGAGGGAGATGCAAGAGGGAAGAGATATGGGAACATATGTATATGTATAACTGATTCACTTTGTTATAAAGCAGAAACTAACACACCACTGTAAAGCAATTATACTCCAATAAAGATGTTTAAAAAAAATCTTGGATATTTTGGTCATATCCAGTTTTACCTATTATGAATAATGGTGTTACACATTTTTGTGAACAAATTTGTGTGACATAAGACTTCATATCTCTTGGATAAGTATGAACTATTAGGTAATTGCTTGGTCATATGTAAATGTATATTTAACTTTAAAGCTTTCATGCTACAAGCCCATTAACAATGTATTCATGTTTCTCTAGGTCCACACCAAAACTTGATATTAACAGTTTTTTAAATTTTAGACATTATAGTGATATGTAGTGGTATCTCATTATAATTATAATTTATACGTCTTTGATGGAGCAATCTCTAAATATATATAAATTATATATACTTAATATATATGTTGTATACAATATATGTAAATATTTTAATTAATTTTTATTGGAGTATAGTTGATTTACAATGTTGTGTTAGTTTCTGCTGTACAGCAAAGTGAGTCTTATACATATACATATATCCACTCTTTTTTAGTTTCTATTCCCATATAGGTCATTACAGAGTACTGAATAGAGTTCCCTGTGCTATACAGTAGGTTCTTATTAGTTATCTATTTTATATGTAATAGTGTGTATACATATAAAAAATATAATTAGGCACTTAAAAATAAAAGGAAGACATGCAAATAGCCAATAGGCATATATTCATAGATACATATACTTTACATTTATATATATAACATATCCATAAATATATTTTTGCCATTTTCTCCCGTTGGATTGTCTTTTTATTTTTGAAGTGTAAAAATTCTTTAATCTGTATATAAGTTCTTTGCCAGATATTGATATTGCAAACATTTTCCAAGTTTGATCTTTCCTGTTGATTTTCTTAATTTTGATTTTTATTCAGCAGAAATTTCCCTTTCCTCTGTGGTTGTCACTGCCTTGTCAGGGTTGGGTCCCGATCCCTAGTCATTGGAGTAGAGGCCGTCAGATCTGTTTCTTAGCTGTGTTTCTGATCTGCGGTGTGAGGTCGGGAGGACTGGAGCACTCCCACTGGGATAGAAGCCATTGAGTATTCCTCCTCTGGAGGTGTTCACCTGTGGGTATGCTCTGTTTTGTCTCCTTTCACCCATTGTGTAGGCTTACAAAGTACACGGCTGTTGGTACTGCTCTCAGTCCCACCTTAACCATGGTTATGCCGGCAACTGGCCCTGGTGACTCAGGCATCATTTTTACTAGGCCACTGGCCCAGATCCACTGAGGTCAGGTCCCAGGACTGCAGTAATTATGTACCTGGACCCACTATGTGAGATATGGAGGCAGCTCAGACTCTGGCCTGGCCAAACCCCAGCATGTATGTGCCCACAAAACCCACAGCTGCTAAAGCCAGACCTGTCTCAGCTGCAGGAGCACTTGTCCATTGGGATGTTCCCAGGTGCTGAATTTAGGAAGCCATCAGAGGAAGTGTAATGCCATGATTTGCACAGCCATGAGGAGAGATTTCAGCCCTTCTTCCTTAGTTGCATGTTCCCTGGAACTCAGCTGTGGTTTCAGCCCCATCTCTGCATGTGGGCCACCCACTGGCGTCTGCTCCCAAGGCTGCTGGAGCACATGAGCTTGTCAGGCAGGAGGATGTAGAAGCGGCAATCAGGGCAGGCAGGCTGCCCAGATGAGAGGGTGCTGGGTGGCTATGGGATGCACGAGCCTGTCAGGCAGGAGGGAGTCAAGATGGCAAGCTGGGCAAATGGGCCTCCCAAGCAGGAGAGTGCTGAGGTGATGATGGCTGGGGGCATGTGAGCCACTCTGGCAGGAGCCCTTCCTAGTGCCTGTGGAGGCAGGGGCCGGTGTGTGAGGAGAGAGGCTGCAATGGTGGCCCCGCCCTTTGTGCATCACTCAGCAGTGGCACTTTGCTTCTATGCTGGTCTGGGCTTACTCCAGGAGCATTCCTTGTTGTGGAGCTCCTCACTCCTATCCCCTTGAGCTGTCTCCTCACAGCCAACATCATTCCCCTTCCTGGATCTGCTCTTCAAACCCCACATTCCAACACTCAGCCCCCGTGTGCACCAGTGGTCACCAGTGGCTGGGGCATGCAGAGCTGTGGCCAGACCATCTGTGTAGGCCTCACTCTCTTCTGCCTGCCACAGACTGGCTGCTGCACTGTTCTCTGAGCCACCAAATTTCTCCTTCTGCCCCAGCTTCTCTCCCCGCTGCTTCCCCAGATGCGGGAACCTCTTCTCACCTTCAGCTCCGCTCCCCTGCCCAGGGTCACAGGTCACGTCCCACTTCATCTGCTCTTCCTTTTCCCTTCTTCTTTCTTTCGTCCTACCTGGTTACGTGGGGATCTTTCTTGTCCTTTCAGGTGCCTGAGGTCCTCTGCTAGTGTTTATCAGGTGCTCTGGGAGAATTGTTCCATTTGTAGATGTATTCTTGATGCATTTGTGGGGAGATATGAACTCCACATCTTCCTACTCTTCCATCTTCTTGACTGACTAATCAGCAGTTTGAGTTTTAAAAGGCCATTTTTTCCCCTTTTTTAACCTTGGTTTCAGGTTCTACCTAATTTAGCTAATTAGGCTCAGTCTCAGGTCATTGTGGTCTGTATTTACATTTCTGATTTGTACCGATTTGCAAGACAAAGACAGTTGCTTTTAATTCCCCAAAGAACTGGCCTGTCACCTAAATAATATTGAAAGATTGATTTGCCCAACTACGTTTTCTTTAATTTGCTTTTCTGTATCAGTGAGAAGATTTCCAACTAGACTGAAATTTCAGAATTCTATAGTCTAGAACTTTATGGTTTAATTTATCATACCTTCAAAACTTGCATAAGGCATTCAACAAAGACCCTCTTTCTGAGTGCACAGATTAGACCCAGAGTAAAGTCTCCATTATTTATTTTTATTATCCCTTAAATATTAGCTGTCAGTTTTTACTTTATATTGTATAGGCTCAGGTAATCCCACTGGTTTCCTTTAGTATGTTTAATTAATATTTCCTTCATATGCCATCTTATAATATCAAGCAGGGGAAGAATTCCCCAGTGAAACATGTCTATCCCACACAATATAATTAGGCAAAAGAGAGGTAATTATCTTATACAATGCCCATTTAAACATACCAATTTTTATAAAGACTCTGGGGTCCCCAGAGAGTGGTTGAGCCAAGGGACTCAGGCACTTCTGTCAATCTTTTAACTTGATTAATTGGTCTAACTTTTGCCCCAAGTAATTGTTGGTCAGGTATCTCAGTGTAATTTTACGTGTATAAAATTTATATGTAATAAAATATACGTATTTTAAACTGGAGTAAATAGGGCAGACTTGTTTGGGTCTGGCCCTTTAATGTTGATGACAAGTAGGAGATCCCTTTGGCCCATCCAATCTTAGGTAGTATTGTATCCAATCTTTGATTTATCTCATTAATGTCTGTTTTATTTATCCCACTTTAAAATAACCATCTAAAGATTTCTTATTCATTTAGAAGTCCCTTTAAAATTTTCACCTTTTTGGGAAAAAGTTTTTAGACTTTCCTTCAGTTTTTTCCCCTGTTACTTAACCTAATTAACAATAATTATTCTAATGTTTTTATTAGCATCTGTAAGACCCATTTAGGGGAAGCAGAGACCACAAATAAGGTTTCCCAAACCAATTTTTTGGGTTTGTTTGAAACTAAAGGAGTTTTTAGATTAACCATTATATGTCTAATTTCCAACATTTCCCCCCCATAGGAGCCAATGAAACAGCTATTTATAATGAGAGCTCTCTAAAAATTTACCAATTTAGAAGTTTCTCCAATTTGAAGGATCCATGATCTGCCCATAAATGAGGTATACCTTAATAGTGACTCAAATCAATAAGACGCAAGAGGCTTCCCCACAAAAGAGTGTAAAGGATGCTGTCTAAATAAGATCCAGAAAGTTTACTCCCAAAAGTAGTTTAAGAAAGTAATGGTCTTTGTTGTACAGGCTGACACAATGAAGGTTAAGATGGCAAAAAGCCCCTGAGAGTTGTACAGTCAGACAAAAGACTGCTCAGAATCCCAGTCTATTTGACTGGCTGCCAAATGTACACCATATAAGTACTTTTGGATGGTAGTGACCAAGTTCTCAAAACACACACACACACACACACACACACACACACACACACACAGAAGAATATCAGAACACTTACATTTCAAAGACACAGGAAGAGAAATGCAAGTTTCCCCTAGAAAGCCTTTTGTTTTTTTGAAGTCAGAATTCTGAAAGATGTTTTTATCAAGCCAGCTTTTTCTAACTTAACTGCATATGCAATAAAAGAGTCCTATCTTAGTCATTTTTAGGGCAAGATTTTCTTTAAGTCCCAAGTAAGTAAGTACTTGTAAATGTAAATTTTGTATGGACATAAACCTGGCCAGGATATCCGTTGGAGGCTGGAAATATGTTGTTTCTTTTTCTTTTGTATTGAAAGCTAAGTTCCCCATTCTGAGTTCAATTTGTGAAGATCACTTTTAGTTTGACAAACTCTATTAAAGTAGCCAATTCAAGGAAGACAGGTTAGTCTTCCACCTAATTACCCAGTCCAACTTTTACTCAGTGTCTTTCACCTGAGCAAAGTCTCCCCAGTCTTTCAACTGAGGATAAATCACACAGTGTCTAAACTGAGCGAGATCTTCCCAGTGTCTTTTAAGTGAGGCTAACCCACTTGAGCAAAAGTCTTCCCACTGTTTTTCTACTGAGGATAAGCTCTCAGTGTTTAAACTGAGTAAAAATCTTCCCAGTGTCTTTCACTGAGGATGACCCAGGTACTTCTTCTTGAAACCAAGTTTCAAGGATAACCTACTACTCAAGAGAAGAGTTTAACACCACTGAATAAAACTTAGGATCATCAACCAAAACTGGAGATCCAAGAACCAGGAGATACTCACCCAAATTCGTCTGGACACTCTGAGAAAGCGGACAGGCCCAAGAAGCCTCTGCTGGTGCCAGGACTCTGGATCCTCATAGAGTTCAGGCAAAGAAGAAAAGTCTGCTCTGGGCCCCTTCATTGGTTGCCAAGACTGCTGACTGAAAAATATGCACAACCCAAAAGGAGAATTATGTTTTATTTGGCAGATTTTCTGAGGACTTAAGCCCAGAACACAGCCTGTCAGATCACTCTGAGGAACTGCTCAGAAGACCTAAGGGAGGAGTCAACAAAAACCAGGTAGTCAGAACATCAAAAGATTACTATTAATTAAAGAAAACTAGACATCTCAAGTTAAGGACTTTAGCACTTTTCTATGTATGAGAAGATGAAAGAATCTGGGCTCCGTGAAATCATTCCTTTGATATGCACCTTAACTATAGAATCAGTACCCTGTTTTTCTCCATCCCGAATCCCCTCAAGGTGCACAGTTGAGGGTTCCTGCTTTGACGTCTGACTTGATGACTGCAACATCCTTTGTCTACTGATATGGCAGGGAACATTTTTCATCCACGGGTAAGAAATTGAGGAGAAAAGTAACATAATTCAAGATATAAAACCATTACAATATTAAAAATTCCCAAATGTCAAACAAACATAAGTACCCTTGACCTGTAAAATGGAAGATGCCGAAGAAGGGAAAAAAAGAAACAATAAAGAAAATGTAGAAAATAAAGCATAAAATAAGATGGCAGAAATCAATAACAGTAGAACAATAATTAAATAAATCAAGGTAAATGTTATCATAAGATTTTTAAATTTCAAAAAAAAAACCCATCAAACAAAACATATTGAAAATAAAGTAATAGAGAAAATTTAGAGAGCAAATATGAATGCAAAGAAGACCTGTTAGGTAGTTAGTCAGACATTAGCAGCAAGGAGGTGACAGTGGTGAGAAAGACAAGAAGAAGAAATTGAGTCACACCCAGCCATCTGGGGACTCTCCCTTGAATCCACCCAGAACGGGAGAAACTATGGTCGGGTGGTGGGCAGCTTATCCTGATAAAGAGAGGCACAGTAACACAAGGGGACTTCTCCAGGCTGTGCATGCCCAGACCAGACAGGCGTATAACCTATAGTAAATCCAAACTCATTGTACCATAATTACAATAAATTACATGTGGTTTTGCCCCTCCCCCCACCCAGTAGGCATTTCTTGGGGATTCAAGGATGAGAGCATGCGCAGCAGAAAACTTGTTACATAGCTCAGGACTGTCAATCAAATAATGATCCTTGTCACTCACCCCCACCTCTCTGCAAAATGCTCCTTAAAAGCGCTCGTAAGCCTTTATAGGAATGCTGCTTTCAATTTGCAGAAACAGTACACCCATCCCCCCCCACCCTGAGAGTGTACCTTTGCTTCGATATACTTTGCTTTGCTTTGGGCTTGCTTCACTTCGCTGAAATAGCCTGTTCTCAGAAACAGCCTGCTCTTTCTCTCTCCTTCTCTCTCCCTCTCTGAGAGTGTACCTACACTTAAATAAACTTTGCTTTGTGCTTAAGCTTAACATGGTAGTTTGCGATCCTTTGCTTACTATCATGGAACCAAGGTAGCTGGTCCAGGCCTTCCACTGACCTCCTCGGTTGAAGCTATTTTGTTACAAATCATGTCCACATGGTGACAGACCTAAGTCTAAATTTTGATAAAAGGTTGAATTAAGGTGAGAATATCATATGGGAGGAAAAGACTGTAGGAAAAATAGTAGATGTAGGAGATACGTTTGTGAAAGTGCACATTCATGGCAATATAGCCAAATAAACTCACATGTCCACGTTCCCACTAAAACTGTATAAAATTATGACCAACAAGCAGAGAATACACATTATTTTAAAGCCCTCATGGGGCATTAAGACATATTTACCATGTGAATCCTTCAGTGAATCTTGTGTTACTGCTAAGGGATAGAAAGTGGTGTCATAAGGGAATTTTGTGTAAGACTCAAAGCTCCCTTTCTGTATGGTTCAGGCTGGACTTGAAGCTTCAGGGGCCTGGGAGGATGGGGCAGGAAAGGCAAGGCACACTCAGAAAAGAGAATACATACATAACACACTAGGAATATCTGAAGAGGCTGCTCAAGACCTGGCTCAGCCCCAAGGGTTTGACCCCTAGTCCTACTCTTCACCCTACAGCCCTTTAGGGTCAGGACCTTGGCTCACCCTAACCCATTCCTAGCTTCCGGGTATAGAATGAGTGCACATGTCTGAATGTTAATGTTCTCTCAAAATTTACATGTTGAAATCCTACCTCTTAAAGATAGGAGGCGGGGCCATGCAAAAGTGCTTATGAGCTTTCATGAATGGGATTGGTGCCTTATAAAAGAGACTCCAGAGATATCTCTAGCCTCCTCCCATCATATGAGGATACGGAGAGAAGCCTCCAGCTGTGAACCAGGAAGAGAGCTCTCACTACGAGGTGGCCATACTGGTGACTTGATCTTGGGCTTCCCAGCCTCCAGAACTGTGATAATAAATGTCTGTTGTTTTTAATCTACCCAGTCTATGGTATATTGTTATAGCAGCCCTAATGGATTAAGACCACATATTTCAAAATTTATCTGGAGAGTGGGGACTGTCTTATCGTTGCAAACTAAGAAGTTGGGTTGAGACAACATATGAAAGATTTTTTTTAAGTAGAAAATTATGGATTATTGGATTTGAAAGTACTAGATTGGTTAAGGAAAATAAGGACGTGTGTGTGTGCGTGTTTGCAGTGTGTCCCAAAAGTTTTTGTGCAGTTTAAAGATTTACTAACTCCAGAATTATAAACACTACAAACTTACAGAAACATCATTTGAAGGTTTAACTGTTACCAGATGCAAGTCTGTGTGCCTGATGCACAGTGAGGCTAAATACTGAAACATCAGAGTTTGGAGCAGAGAAAGGTTTACACAGTGCCATGCAAGAAGACATGTGGCTCATGCCCAGGAAAAACCCCAAACTCCCTGAAGGCTTTCAGCAAAGCCTTTTTAAAGGCAAGGTGAGGGAGGGGCATGACTAATTGTTGCAAATATCTTGGTGTTGGATCCTTTGTTCTAGCAGCTGGCCAGATGGGTCAGATCCTGGTCAGGTCACGTGTTCCTGTAAACCTCCAACAAAACAATTATTATTCTCTGTTCTGCAACTTTTTATCTCCATGAATGAGCTCTTAAAAGTCAGAGCCTTAGCAATAGGCTATCCTGTATATTTCAGGCTATAGGCAACATTGTTTTCCAAAAAGTGCAGAGCCAGCCTGGGTCACAGGGATGGACAGAGTTAGCTCCGGCAACAAAGCATAAAGATTAAAGTAAAAAAGATCTAATGTGGAGTCAGATTTGTTCTTCCCTATTACATAACTATTTATCATTCTTTCGTACTTATGAATTTTGAAAAGTAAATTATTTTAATTTTTGTGTGTAGTTCCCTCTGATAGAAAATGAGGCAAAACATACACTATTCAAAATTCACAAAACTAAATAAGTGTAAAAGAAATTCAAGTTCTATCCCTGGGTTTACACAAGACACAAACATGATGTGGGAAAGTTGGAGCTGAGGACAAAGGAAATCCTGAGTAAAAATGTCTGTGAAATAGCCAGTCTTCCAGGGTCAGCTTAAGATGTTCAAGAGTTATCAAATTGGTGGGCCTCAAGTAAAGGTCTCTAATGGATGAAGGAACCAGGTTCCAGATGCAATGAACAGAAAATTGGCTAAGGTCTCTGACAGGATGAGAGTAGTTGGAAGGAGGGATCTGGAAGCCCCAGGAGGGTGCAGGTGTCTGTGGGTCTGGATGGGAAGGCGGGGCAGTGATTCAGCCTGTTTCTCTTATTGCCCCTCCCCCACACTCAGGAGCCCTTTGTGACAAGGCCACAGCTCTGTGATGCAGGCCTGGGGTTCTGCCATCAAGTGAACTCCCAGTGCTCTGTTGCCTGAGGGCAGCAATGCAATTCAGAAGATGGAGAATCTCTTTTCTTTGAAAAACATTGTTGCTATCTGGCTGAGATGCAGCCCAACTTCCTGGGTGATTAATATCATCCTTGGGTTCCTGTGTGGACTGGGGCTCTTCCTAATGTTACTCCCCTGCTTCCAGAGTAATCCATTCTTAGCACCACCTAGGAAACATAGAAACATCAGGAAGGTAAG
This sequence comes from Mesoplodon mirus, assembly GCF_964341445.2. NCBI lineage: Eukaryota > Metazoa > Chordata > Mammalia > Artiodactyla > Ziphiidae > Mesoplodon > Mesoplodon mirus. Next base: position 141,859,769 of record NC_138978.1, read on the forward strand.
AAACCTTTGGCTTAATCCCAGCAGAGATTATCTCTTTTTTTCTTATTCTTATTTCCACTTTTCTAAACCACCTAGAGAGACTCCTGAGATGGGAACTCTCAGAAAAGTATAGAACATCATCCTTCTAGGGAAAAGCCAGGCCAGAGAGGGGTTAGAGTGGGCATGAGGATTTCTAGCCTAAGATCTTAGACCAGGAGTTCAGGTATGGTAGAGGGCTCCAGGGCAAGTCCCAAATGCAGTGACTAATAATGGTCAAGGACTGGATTACTAAGAGTTCAATCTCTGCAGGAAGGCTGACCTCTGAGCCCTGGTTCACCAGCCACCTACCCACAGTGGGTGTCACAAGTGAGACCTTCCTCTGTGTTGGGGCTGAGCCCCTGAGAGCCTGAGAGAAGAGGCTGGAGTGGAGGTCTGGCCTTGGGAAGCAGAATCCTATCTGACAAAGCTCACGTGGGCATTTAGGTCTGAGAATGTGTGTGTTTCTTGATCAGAGGAACAGTGACAGAAGAAATCTATGGTGATTAAAACTTAAAAAATCCTTCTTGGGCTTCCCTGGTGGTGCAGTGGTTGAGAGTCCCCCTGCCAATGCAGGGGACGCGGGTTCGTGCCCCGGTCCGGGAAGATTCCACATGCCACGGAGTGGCTGGGCCTGTGAGCCATGGCGGCTGGGCCTGTGCGTCCAGAGCCTGTGCTCCGCAACGGGAGAGGCCACAGCAGTGAGAGGCCCGCGTACTGCAAAACAAAAAAACAAAAAACAAAAAACAAAAAAACCCAAAAAAACCTTCTTTGCACTCTTCAAAGAAGAAAAACTGAAAATATTGTTATCCACTTTAAAAATAAGTAAAAGGGGAAAAAAACCCACAGAGTTTTAGTTAAATGTAGAAAGTCATGTTGTTCATGAACACAGCTTGCCTAGATAGAGGACAGTGAGAGTTGGGTGTTCGCCCCTCATTTTTTCTTATCTCTCAGCATCAAGTAGAGCTGAAGGGGAGGAGCAGGAGTAGGAAGAAAAGTGGATCTTTGAAAGGTAAGCCTTTGCCATTCAGCCCTGCGCGCCCCCGAGAGTTAGCTTCCATCTCTCCTAGTCCTGAGGGCCCAGCTTCACGGTCTCTGAGGATGCCAGTGGCAGAGCTTATTCCTCAGGAAACAGAGCCTGAGCCTAATTAACGTGGAAGCACTTTGCAAAGGACAAACCCTTTTCAAGTGAGACTTACCATCACTGTCAGGGACATGTGGCCTTGGACACTGATACTTGGGCCCCAGAGTCTAATCCTCCAAAGATTTCCCTTAAAGGGCCATTGCACTCAGCCTCCTGAAAGACTCTTAAGGCCTCTGCCTTCACCACCATGACCCAGTCTCCTGATTTCCAGCTTGCAGAGATTGCCTGGAAGAACTGGAGGGGACTCACAACCTGGTTTCACTTCTGCAAAGGTAAAGAATCTTTCCCCTTCTCTCCTGGGTCGTCCTTCCTCCCAGAGCCTATAATGTGACCCCAGCCCTGGGAGGGGGAGCCATGGGAGGGCGTGGCTAAGGCCCTAGAGTGAGGGAGAGCAGGAGCTTTATGAAGTCAGTGTGGGGGCAGAGGAGGGTTCTTGGGCTGCAGGTGCCCACCCCTGCCTGTCCTGTCCAGCCATCCTGGCCCCATCTGCTCTCCTACAGCTGCCTGGGGAGGCTTCCTGGCAAGGACAACTTTCATCAGCTCTCATGTCAAGACCCTCCTGGTGAGGCGTGCAAAGCAGTGCCTGCTGGAGCCTGTGGAAGACACTGCTTGAAGGGTTGGGAACCCTGCATGAACACCTCCTGTAGGGTTTCCTTCCCTGATCCAGACACTCGAGAGTTGCTGGAAGCACATATTATAAGGTTTGGGGTAAAGCACAGGTGGACCCTACCCCTCAAGGTCCTCAAGGCCATAAATGTCTTTAAGTTGAAAAAGCTCCAACCCTCCACCGTTCTGCAGTTTGCCTCTTCCCCTGCAGCCACCTGTGTATCTGGGTCCCACTCAACAGTCCAGTTTGCTGAGTTCCTGGAGAAACCTCCTCAGGCTCATTCAGGAGAGAAGGTGATAACAGAAGAGTCAGTTCCTACCCTGAAGAGGCCTCTCCTTGTCCCCTCAACTGTGTGTAAGGAAATCCAGAGTGCCCTGGGAGCGATTCCATCTGGTGACTACCATGGGCCCTCAAAGGCTTCTCTGACTGGACAGGAGGGCAGGCCACCTTCTCAGTCCCTCACACTCAGCCTTGTGGGCAGAACCTGGAAGAGTGAGACTGTGGAATGGGTCAAGAGTGACAGCCTGGAGCCAGGTCCAAGTTCAGCAATGGTCAGGAATGAGCCAAGAGAGGAGAGTGGTGGTCAGGCCTCAGGAGACCCCTGCCATAGGGTAACAGTGATGGAGGTGAACTTAGGATCCCACTCTTTGAGAGGTGAAGAGGCCAGGGAGGCTGTGGAGGCCAAGGAGTCTCCTGCTCTTCAACCACAGTCTCGTGTTATCTTGGAAACCAAAGTGTTGACAAAATCCCAAACCACAAATATACATATGAGGAGTTTAGAGGTGCCAGGGGCCAGTAAAAGTTTCCTACTACCTAGAATGTCTGTTTTCCAACATCCAGGTGAGCCATGCCTTAACATGGAGGTTGCTAGTGAGTTTAACTACAAAGTAAAGGTACAGTCAGACAACCAGCTTCAGGACTTTCCCAAACACAGGTTCCTTGCTGCAGACAACTTGGCTTCTCAGGTGCCTCAGTGCCATCCCCAGAGGGTCCCCACCAGAGACAGGTTAGCTTCCCAGGAGCCAAGTGGCCTTATGGAAGCCCAAAGGAGCAACCTAGGGCAGCAGGAGCCCAAAACTTCAAAACTTCAAGACTCATGGAAGAGCCAGAGCAAGATGATTGCCCCTACTTACAAAAGAGAGGACTGTAGGAGGCATAAACCAGGAGAGCATGAAGAAAGGTTTAAAGAATTAGGGACCTCTCAAGCTGGAAATATGAGCCGCCCTGCCCAGGTCAGGGGAATAACAGACTCTATTGGGAGCAGATGTCTCCAGCTCATGCCAGAGAAGAAACATAGCCCTCCAGAAAGCCTCTTCAGGAAAAGGATGAGGCTATTTTTAAAGTGGATTTTCCCCAATAAAAAAGTCAATGGTCGAGATGCTCTGCAAAAAAAAAAGCCCATATCAGCCACTGCCCGGAGTCACGGATCAGTCAAAAGCAGATCAATCTTGAAGAGTGAGACTGCTGAGGGTCAGGCACGCATGGCAGCTGTTGGACAGATCCTAGAAGAAAAAAGAGCAATTCACCATGGACTTCATGCCACAAAGTTAAATGAACACAAACTGGAATTCCAAGTCCCAGTATGTGGGTGTTTCTGCTACCATAGGCTTACCTCCTACCCAGAGCAAGGGAGAATGATGGGTTATACAGCCTGCAGTCATAAAGCCACCTCCAAGGGCCAGAGTTGTTCTATGAGGGAAAGGAAAGTCAGACACCAACATAGTTTGAAAAGTGTAAGGTTCGAAGATGAGCAGCTGGGCCTAAGGTGCCTCCCATCCTTGCCCCCCAAGAAGAGTCTGTTTCCAGTTAGTACCTGCCAGTGTGGGCCAAGGATTCCAGGTGCCCCAGCCCGCCATCAACACTGTCCAAGGCATTGTCATCTTTGGGGAGGTGTCTTGCCTGGTCGACAGTAAAATCCTTCTTTAGTCTTCCCTTTAGTAGGAAAACATGTCTCCAAGTAAAAATTCAGTCCATGTAGAGAAAATGATTTTCTCATTAGCACATCCAAGGTATTTAATGTTCCCCAATACATGTATATATATATATATATATTTTTTTCTAATAAAAGCATAGTGTAATGGCTGCTGTCTGTGCTGTGCACTTTGTCTTCTAGAAGGGAGGGGCATGGAGGGAGGTGGACAGTAGCATCACAAGCTTGCTCCTTGTCTCGTGTCCCTTCATTGCACCTTATAATACTGTCATTACACAAACCAAAATTACTCTAACAATGAGATGGGGAAAACCTATGAAACCCACATCCAAGCATCTGGTTCAACCAGTCTTTCTCCTTCTTCTATGCTACTTTGAACTTTATGCAACTGTAGTGGATAGGTTTACGCGATAGGGCTGGAGATTCCAATTCAGTCTCCAGGAAGTGTCAGAGCCAAGTGGATGGAAGTTTGGGGGGAATAGAGTATGGGCTCTGAGTTCAGAAACAGGAGAAAGCTTGCCCCTGGATCTCTTGGTAGGGAATATACAACATCTGCTCTTAAGAGTTCCTTCTCTCTCTGATGAAGGCTGGGATTGAGATAGGCCCTATGAACCCCTTTTAGCTTAGCCATAATAAAATGTACAGCATCACCCTCCCCCACCTCTGTTTTTCCTATACTTTAGAGCAGCAGCAAGGATGGCATTTCCAGCTCTGTGTGTGTAGGTGGGGGGAGTATCAGGGAGGCTGCTGAGGGCTGTGTTGAGTCCAGTCCCATATAAATGAATGGCTATGTTCATGGGTCACCTACCTTCCACTCTATGTTAATCCCAGAGAAGGAGTTTTGGATGAATGGAATAGGGGTGTGACTGTGGGTAGTAACTATCTGATGGTCAAACACTGTGAATTTAGGGTGGGATGTAGGTGTAGAAAAATCACTGGATCCAAGGAAGGAGGCAAAGTGGTACCAGATTCCCATAAATGTGCAGTTCTGAAAGAGCAGCCCCCTGACATACAACCACCATCTAAAGGCCTAAAGGGGAGGAAAAGTTAAGGGTCCTGTAGCTCATCATGGCCCCACCCCAGGGTCTCTACCCTATTCCAACTCTAAGATCACAGACCTAGAGAGACCACCTTTAGGTCAAAACAGAAGGTCAAACTTATAGAAGTAAAGCAAATCAGGGAAGGGTAATCTCTTAATACTATATTTAATAAGCTTACACATCATCACCTCTTGACTTTTAGAAAGGATAACTTAACAATAGGTGTAAAAGCCAGGACTAGGGAACTTGAAATGTGACTCCTAGTCTGGTGACCTTCACATAAACACATGGCCCAAGGACTGCTCCAGGGGAGAGGTGGGGACTGGCTTGTGATTGTCTGGTAAGCCTTGCCTGTCTCCCAGTCCTTGATCACCCCAGAACCTGGCAGGTGAAGAAGCAATCAGACAGGATTTGTGGTGGTGTGGAGGTGACCTGTGCAAAGTGGATGGGGCAGGGTGCAATCCAGGAGTGTTCCACTGATCTGCTTCTAGCACAGCTTTTCTTGTCTCCTGACCCCCATCCATATGGAAAAGCAGGGAGATGAGGAAGAATTTCTCTAGAGTGATTTGGTGCTTTCTGCCATGTGCAGGGCGCATGGTGGACACAGCTCCAGGTGGTGTCTTTCTCATTGTGGAGATTTCTGTTCCAGCTGATGCCCCTGATCCAGATGACAACAGAAATGGACCCCATCCCCCATCCCTGTCAGGCCCCTCAACATGTGGAAATGCTGTGACCTGGGGTGGAGGGGGCAGAGTGAGCACAGGACTGCTCACACCCCTGGTTTCTCCCTGGAGCCAGGCCCTACCTCTGGGCCCCCGATTCCCAAGGCAGCCTCCAGAATGGGCACAGCAGTGAGAGTGGAGCCAGGACTTGTGGGAGGGGTCGGTACCCAGAGGAAAGAGTTGACAGGGCTGGGACCTGAGCCTGGCTGCTGCTGGGTCCTCTCAGGGGCACCCAGAAGTGAGTTCTGGGAATATGGGGAAGCTGGACTTGGACCCCCCTGGCTCCTGCTGGGAGAGTGCCACAGACAGGTGATGCTGATGGAACAGCAAGAAAACAGAAAGAAGCAAGTCCCTTTGCCCTTCTCTTGCTGCTCCGTCTTCCATAAGGTACAGTAAGACAAGAAATTGAGAGACCAAAAGAAAAAAAGAAATGGAGAGACCCAGAGACAATACACAAAGACTTCACAGACACACCTCTCAAGAGAGACTTCTCACGCAAACACCTTTCTCAGAGATCACATACTGAGACCTCACACAGGGACCTCATGTTGCTTCACAGACCCTCAGACAGAAACCTAGCACAGATTTAACAGATTTCCCAGAGATACCTTCCAAAGGGACCTCATACAGAGACTTCACACAGAGATCTCACCCAGAGACAACACACAGAGACTTGGCACAAAGACCTCACAGAGACCTCACATCTATTCTTCAGTATCCATTGACAAGTCTTTCTTAGTGAATATGAAACCACTTAGCAAACTGGCAGCATGATAAATATATTATCAATTGTGCCCCTCTGAGATCCACCAGACACTCACTGTCAGCATTACTCTAATTGGGGAAATGTTTGAGAAGTTTTGTTCTTTTGTAATGTCACTGCCTCTGCACAAAAGAATTATACATTCCAAATGTAGATTTGCAAATTTCATTGTTAGGTGTTCATTAGCTTGAAAATCACAAATTACATTTTTAATTTTTATTTATTTTAGAAGAATGAGGAAAATAATGTTTATTTCTTAGAAATGCATGTAGTACTCTATTTTTTTATTTTTAAAAATTTTTATTGGAGTATAGTTGATTTACAAATTTGTGTTAGTTTCAGGTGTACAGCAAAGTGAGCCAGTTATACATATACATATGTCCACTTTTCTTAAAGATTCTTTTCCCATATAGGCCATTACAGAGTATTGAGTAGAGTTCCCCATGCTATACAGTAGGTTATTATTATCTATTTTATATATAGTAGTGTGTATATGTCAATCCCAATCTCCCAATTTATCCTTCCCCCCTTATCTCCTGGTAACCATAAGTTTTCATTTGTACCCTTTTTTTTTAGGAGAATCACAAATTTTAAGCACAACTAAAACACTGTCAGTCTCCAGTGAGAGAAAATATTTGTCCAGTTTTAGTTATCATCCAGTCAAATAGTATCTGGCACATTTTTTACTTTATTGAGGACAGAACTTAAACTTGAGATGGCTTACTTGTTTCCTTTGGAAACATAAGAAAAACCTGCAACAAAGGTACTCTAGGAATGAAATAAACCAAGAAAGAAGCATCCGGACTCACATTCACTTCCCAGAGGGCTGTGTAACTAGCACATTATTTTGCACATAATAGCTTGCATCAGGTTTGTGGGGTTTGCTTTATTTTTTAACAGGCCAATAATCATGTGAGGATTTTCAAATTTCTGGTTTTAAATTTTACATTCTGGCAAAATTATGCTTCTGAATATTATTTTATTTCTTAAAATGTGGTAATGCCCTAAAATGATATTACACAATCATAACATTCAGCTAACATACTTAAAAAGATGGGCTATTAAGGCTTCATTCTTAAATAATTCTATGAAATGCACATTTTCTAAGACATGCAGTTAGGATCCATTTTATATTCATTATAGGGTTAACACATTGCTTTAAAAATTTTTGAAAGATTATAAAATATATGACTTAGCCTATGCTTGACATTATACATGTTACCTCATAAAATTACTGAGGGAAGGATATTTTAATATCTGAATTGAAGGTAGTCTACATTTAATCTACATTTGGCTTATAACAATGAATAATGAAAGCTTTCATTTATTATATATCTCACACTTTCCAAAGGGTACACTTCTAAAAGACTACTGATTTCTCACTGCTAATAAGCAACCTATTGTCCTTGCCTTGGTAAAATCTATTTTAATGACAGCTGGTTGTCTCCCAGATTATCCATTGGTATTACAGCATCACGGTCTTTTAAGAGGAGCAGGGCTGACACGAGGACTCTTTGGGCTTATTTCTACAAGAAATTTAGTTTTTCTATTCTCCTAATTAAAAAATGTATAAGTATTAATTTTTCACTTTACTCCCTTATGTCGTTGAATCAGAAAACAATGGACTATGGTCATGTATGTCATCTAATACTCTATCAGATCACTTTTTTTTAATAGTGCAGCTTACTCAGGTAACTTTACTGATCAGAACAAAATGGAATCAATTAGGAAAAAGTTCATACAGGAAAATATCCTTTTCAAAGTTGACTATTTTAACACAGTTAAATAAGCGATTATTTTTTAATCCTTTGAGTTAAAATTGTTCAGGGTGGCCAAGAAAGTCTGGAAACATGAAAAATGTCCATAAAAGCACTTTATTACTATAATACGTTGAATGTGTTGCTCCTCATTATTAATTCACAGTTCATTAAGCTGGGCAAAATTACAATGAGCAATGTGCATTAAAGCAAAATTCCCATCAATCATTTTCCATCTGTCATACATTGTGTCAGATGATTTGTGTGTCTAATTTTCATGGAAAAACTTGTACTTTTACTCCAGAATAAGAAATCAAGGGGGATCAATCTATTAAAAAGATATTAATATTCCCAGACTCTGTGGCCTTCAGTATTTTCTTTTTAAGAAGATTCACCTACTGCAAATCTTATAAATATTTTTACCATTTAATATGCCCAGACAAAATGGATACAAAAATTAGATAAAAGAGAAAACAAAAAAAACCAGATCCCCTTTGTTTTCAAAACACTTGATGTTTACATCAAAATATTTTGTTGAAAATGAAGTGATTTTTAATCTATAGTTAAAAGACACTATAATGATATTTAGAACATATTACAGATCTGGATTTTTACAAATAGATTTTTATTTAAAACAGGTCTCACACTGATATCAATAAACCAGGCACTCTAGAACAAAATGTGGAGAGATGGCAATTATGCGATGACTTCTTAATACTCCAAGGGAAAAAGATTTTTTCCAAAGTAGTCCATCTACAATATTAACCCTTAAGATCTACTCCCCTTGATAGGTTTCAATATTATTTTCTGTTTTATACACATTTACTTTATAATTACCTCCTACAGGAGGACATTTCTGGAAATGTTCCCAGATATCTACAGCCACACTTTCTGTCATGATCACACCATGGAAAAAGTAGGGAACATCCAGATCCTGATGATCCAGGGGTTTCATAATTACCCCTTTGAGGTCAGTCAGAATCATAATCATTCCCAGAACAGGGTCGGTCTTTACATTTGTGCCCCTAGACATGCAGATTGTAACACTACCCACCCAAAGGCAAGTTGTCTTCCTTACTCAGGTTTGCAGGGGCACCACTCACTGTGGTAGCTAAAAGAGTCCATTGCCCCCACCCCGGACCTGCGTTCTGTACTCTCCACAGACACATCGTACTACAAATATACAAGTGGTGCTGATGAAACTTCCAGAAAGCATGCCAGGCACGGTAGATGAGGATTTAGAAAATGCTAACATCTTCTCTAGGAAATAAAGGTGACATACCTATGTGGCTTTAAGCATTTTTGTGCATTAGCTGGCCCCCTGGATCTGGGAAAGAGCATCTGATTTTAAAGTTTCTCAGCCTCATTCTCTGCAATGAAATCTGAAGCTCTTCCTTCCTTCTCTGAGTCCGGAAGCTGGAATTGATACAGTCTGCTCTCTGTGATTTCTCTCTACCATTTGTTTCCAATGACCACTTCAACTCAGATATCTCTCAATTCAGGGATCACTCCTAAACTTCAGGAGGAAGGTCACTGCCCTTTTTATTCCCACCACAATTTTATGCTAGTAACCCTTTACAGTGTCAATAAATTTATTTTGTAGAATGTGCCCCCTGGACTCCACCTGCTAAATCTGTTTTTTGGGCAAATCATTTGTTACTTAGCTATACAAATTTTATAAAATCATATTTCATAAAATTGTATTTTATAAAATGTTATTTTCTTATTTTATAAAATAGGTAAATCTAGGGATTTAGGCTTAATTATTATTTTTAAAAATGTTGGTACTCATTTTGCCAATTTTTCTCTTTTTACATATATCAGAAAATATGTTAAGAACTCAACTGTGAAGATACCACTATTTTTATTTTTTTTCACTTTTCGTACTTAACTTTTATAACAAACCTTTATTATTGCACAGGAAACATGAAAGTTTGTTCCTTGGAAAACATCAGTCTTAAGAACGTACTAAGTTAAAGCTTAGCATGTTAGATCTGCGAGTAGCCTTGCCTTTTGTTTTTTTTGGGTTTTTTTTGCGGTACGCGGGCCTCTCACTGTTGTGGCCTCTCCCGTTGCGGAGCACAGGCTCCGGACGCGCAGGCTCAGCGGCCATGGCTCACTGGCCCAGCCACTCCGCGGCATGTGGGATCTTCCCGGACCGGGGCACAAACCCGTGTCCCCTGCATCGGCAGGCGGACTCTCAACCACTGTCCCACCAGGGAAGCCCAACCTTGTCTTTTTTTTAATGATGTTTTTTCTGAATTGTTAAAAAAAAAAAGCCTTAAGAGCTTAGGAACAGAAGCAAATTGAGAATTAAAATCCAAATCATTCAAATGAAGTTTGTCAGAACAGTTTGTGTGTGGAGAGGACAGCTTCTAGGCACTTCAGAGAAATCAGCAGGACAGAATTGAGAATATCCAGCACCTTACAGGGCTTCTCACAGAAATGCTTTAATGCAAAGAGGTGACTAGATTTCACAGGGAGACCAGGGAGAGGATGCAGAGATAATTAAATCACATTCAAGCACCTGTTTACCTGGGAGGTAAGTTCCTTCATATTGTGGTCAGATGCTGTTTAGGGGGACACTGGTGTAGGGGAGGTGTTGGAAGGATGAACTCTTTTCTGAGTGATTTTGCAAGTGTGAAAATTCATCCAACAGAGATGATAGAAAATGTTGCTCCTAGTAGCGAGCATCCAACATATTTTGGGACAAAAATATGTATTTGGAAGAATTTTTCACAAAAGAGCAGTGATGGGAGGAAAAGATACATATGGGCCTGGCTAGTAATATTCTTCCTTCACAATTTTCTTGTGGGTTCCTGAGGCCTGTTGTGACTGCTTGGAGACCTGGTCCCCAAGCAATGGCCCTCTTTGTCATACTCAGGGTAACCCAGGAAGTTGCTTGTCTGAAGCAGAAAAGGTTCTCCCTTCCACTCATGTCCTCTTGCTGATCAGATGAACACATGGCATCATCTACAGCTGAGAGGTGTTTGTTAACTAGCTTTGTTTCATAGGACACAACTCATATATACTCTACAGTAATGTTTATCACTGTCTTTTATAATCTCAAGGTAAGAAGTAATCAGTGTTAAAATCATTCTACTGGAATAACAAAGCACATGATTTTTTTTCCCTAATAGTGATTGTATTTGTTTGCTAGGGCTGCCATAACAAAATACCACACTGGCTACTAGGTGGCTTAAACAACAAAAATATATTTTCTCATAGTTCTAGAGGCTAGAAGTCCAAGATCAAAGTATCAAGTTTAGTTTCCTTGAGGTCTCTCTCCTTTGATGGCTACCTTCTCGCTGTGTCCTCACATGGTTGCCCCTCAGTCTGTGCATGTCTGTGTTCTAATATTCCCCCCTTATAAAGATACAAGTCATATTGGATTAGAGTCCATCCATGTGATCATTTTACCTTAATTTTCCCTTCCAAAGCAGTATTTCCAAGTAGAAGTTAAGCTTACTGTACAAGCAATCAGGTATTTAATAAGAGGCATTGCTATGGAGACAAAAAACAATGGTTAATAATTGAGGCAAATTTCGTATCAGTTTTTGAGTTCTGAGGGTAGACAGTTGAGAAGATCTCTAAATGTCAGGGTTAAAGCATCTTTTGTAGTTTGAATGTCCATCAGATGTTCAGGTAAACTTTCTGAGTGGTCCATATAGCAACAGGAACGAAGAAGATTGTCTAAACATGAGCTGCTGTGGAGATTTCTCTGAAGTTTATATTAAGGTATCTACCTTCAGTATGCAGGACTTCAGAAAAAAAGGCAGTTTTAGTTGCAATGATTCCAAGTCAAAAGGGTGGGAGAAAATTTGGAAACACTAGTTTGGAGAGTTGTAGTCAGGTAGTGGAGGAAACTAGAAAAATTCAGGATACAGTCCAGTTTTCAGGTAATTAACAAAACTTCAAGGAAAATTAATAGCACTAGAATCTAATATCCACAATACGTATTTTGGTTTCTATTGAAAGATAATTTTTCCCTCTAAAATCACCCTCATTTCTATCAAAGATAGCCAAATTAAGACAAATTTGTTTGCAAAATAAGTCTAGATTCAATAAACTTGGTCTTATTTATATAAGTATAGCAAGGATTGTGACTGACCATATAGGCTTGTTTTTTATTTTTATTTTTTGCTTTTATTAAGAGAATTTATTGCCTCTCTCTCCTCCCAATAGCTCAAACGTGAAGAAGCAACATCAGAGGAAGACAGACAGACAAATGGCTCTTTGAGTTTGTCCTTCTTGACATTGGTGAAGGAAGAGGCAGCTTTCTCAAAGTTTTTATCTGCTTAATTGGGTGTAGTGGAGAAAGGGAACAAGGAAAGTCAGAGGATAAGTGAACAGGCTCTGCACCTACCAAGGATGTGTTATCCTCCTAATCATCCCAGTAGGAATATTCCATTCATGTTCTTTGATCTGATCCTTGCATTGGAAGACACTTCTTTTTTTAATCTCTTTTTTAAATTTAATTTTTATTTTATATTGAAGTATAGTTGATTTACAATGTTGAATTAGTTTCAGGTGTACAGCAAAATGATTCAGTTACACATATACATATATCCATTCTTTTTCAGATTCTTTTGCCATATAGGTTATTACAGAATATTGAGTAGAGTTCCCTTTGCTATACAGTAGGGTCTTGTTGATTATCTATTTTATATATAGTAGTGTGTATATGTGAATCCAAACTCCTAATTTATCCCTCCCCATACCTTTTCCCTTTAGTAACCATAAGTTTGTTTTTTAAGTCTGTGAGTCTGTTTCTCTTTTGTAATTAAGTTCATTTGTATCGTTTTTTCAGATTCCACAGATAAGTGATATCATATGATATTTGTCTTTCTCTGAATTACTTCACTTAGTATGATAATCTCTACATCAATTCATGTTACTGCAAATGGCATTATTTCATTCATTTTTATGGCTGAGTAATATTCCATTGTATATATATACCACATCTTCTTTTTTTTTTTTTTTTTTTTTTTTTTTTGCTGTACGCGGGCCTCTCACTGTTGTGGCCTTCCCGTTGCAGAGCACAGGCTCTGGATGCGCAGGCCCAGCGGCCATGGCTCACAAGCCCAGCCGCTCCGCGGCATATGGGACCCTCCCGGACCGGGGCACGAACCGGCATCCCCTGCATCGGCAGGCGGACTCTCAACCACTGCGCCACCAGGGAAGCCCCCACATCTTCTTTATCCATTCATCTGTCAATGGACATTTAAATTGCTTTCATATCCTGGTTATTGTGAATAGTGCTGCACTGAACAATGGGGTGCATGTATCTTTTGGAAGTATAATTTTCTCCAGATACATGCCTAAGAGTAGGATTGCTGGATCATATGGTAGTTCTATTTTTAGTTTTTTAAGGAATCCCATAATATTCTCCATAGTGGTTGAATCAATTTACATTCCCACCAACTGTGTAGGAGGACTCCTTTTCTCCACACCCTCTCCAACATTTTTGTAGTCTACAGTTTGTAGACTTTTTGATGATGGTTACTCTGACTGGTGTGAGGTGATACCTCATTGTAGTTTTGATTTGCATTTCTCTAATAATTAGTGATGTTGAGCAGATTTTCATGTGCTTTTTGCCCATCAGTATGTCTTCTTTGGAGAAATGTCTGTTTAGATCTTCTGTCCATTTTTTGATTGGGTTGTTTGCTTTTTTGATATTGAGCTGCATAAGCTATTTGTATACTTTGGAGATTATTCCATTGTCAGTCTCATAATTTGCAAATATTTTCTCCCATTCTGTAGGTTGTCTTTTTGTTTTGTTTATGGTTTCCTTTGCTGTGCAAAAGCTTTTAAGTTTTATGAGGTCCCATTTGTTTTAGTTTTTGTTTTCTTTCCTCTAGGAGGTGGATCCAAAAAGATATTGCTGCTGTGAAAGAGTGTTCTGCCTGGATTTTCCTCTAAGAGTTTTATAATATCCCATCTTACATTTAGGTCTTTAATGCATTTTGAGTTTATTTTTGTCTGTGGTGTTAGAAAATTGTTCTAATTTCATTTTTTTTACATGTAGCTGTCCAGTTTTCCCAGCACCACTTATTGAAGAGACTGTCTTTTCTCCATTGTATATTCCTGCCTCCTTTGTCATAGATTAATTGACCATAGTTGTGTGGGTTTATTTCTGGGCTTTCTATTCTGTTCCATTGATCTATATTTCTGTTTTTGTGCAAGTACCATACTGATTACTGTAGCTTTGTAATATAGTCTGAAGACAGTGAGCCTGATTCCTCCAGCTCCATTTTGCTTTCATAGTATGCTTTGGCTATTTGGGGGTTTGTGTTTCTATACAAATTATAAAATTTTCTGTTCTAGTTCTGTGAAAAATGCCATTGGTGGGGGCTTCCCTGGTGGCCCGGTGGTTGGGACTTCACCTTCCAATGAGGAGGATGCAGCTTCGATCCCTGGTCAGGGAGTTGGGATCCCACATGCCATGCAACCAAAAAAAAAACCAAACAAACAAAAACCAAAAATCAAAACATAAAACAGAAGCAATATTGTAACAAATTCAATAAAGACTTTAAAAATGGTCCACATGAAAAAAAATCTTAAAAAAAAAATTCCACTGGTAATTTAACAGGGATTGCATTGAATCTGCAGATTGCCTTAAGTAGTATAGTCATTTTGACAGTATTGATTCTTCCAATCCAAGCACATGGTATATCTCTCCATCTGTTTGTGTCACTTTCGATTTCTTTCATCAGCATCTTAGAGTTTTCAGAGTACAGGTCTTTTGTCTCCTTAGGTAGATTTATTCATAGGTATTTTTTTCTTTTTGATGTGATGGTAAATGGGATTCCTTCCATAATTTCTCTTTCTGATCTTTTGTTTTTAGTGTATTGGAATGAAAGAGATTTCTGTGTGTTAATTTTGTATTCTGTGACTTTACTGAATTCATTGATGTGGTGTATCATGCTGATTGATATGTGGATATTGAAAAATCCTTGTGTCCTTGGGATAAATCCCACTTGATCATGGTGTCCGATCCTTTTAATGTGTTGTTGGATTCACTTTGCTAGTATTTTGTAAATGATTTTTGAGTCTATGTTCATCAGTGATATTGACTTCTTTTTCTTTTTTTGTAGTACCTTTGTTTGGTTTTGGTATCAGGGTGATTATGGCCTCATAGGATGAGTTTGGGAATGTTTCTTCTTCTGAAATTTTATGGAATAGTTTCAGAAGAACAGGTGTTTAGTGTTCTCTAAATGCTTGAGAGAATTCACCTGTGAAGCCATCTGATCTTGGACTTCTGTTTGTTGGGAGTTTCTTTTTTTTTTAATAAATTTTAATAAATTTTTAAAAATAAATTTATTTATTTATTTTATTTTTGGCTGCATTGGGTGTTTGTTGCTGTATGTAGGCTTTCTTTTTTTAGTTGTGGCAAGCAGGGGCTACTCTTCATTGCGGTGCATGGGCTTCTCATTGCGGTGGCTTCTCTTGTTGCAGAGCATGGGATCTAGGCACGTGAGCTTCAGTAGTTATGGCATGCAGGCTCAGCAGCTGTGGTTCATGGGCTCTAGAGAGCAGGCTTATTAGTTGTGACCCATGGGCTTAGTTGCTCTGTGACATGTGGGATCTTCCTGGACCAGGGTTCAAACCCGTGTCCCCTGTCTTGGCAGGTGGTTTCTTAACAACTGCGCCACCAGGGATGCCCTGTTGGAGTTTCTTAATCACAGTTTCAATTTCAGGACTTGTGATTTGTCTGTTCATATTTTCTATTTCTTCCTGGTTCAGTCTTCGAAGGTTGTACCTTTCTAAGAATTTGTCCATTTCTTCTAGGTTGTGCATTTTACAGGCATATAGTTTCTTGTAGTAGTCTCTTATGAACTTTTGTATTTCTGTGGTGTCCATTGTAACTTCTTTTGTATTTCTAATTTTATTGCTTTGAGCTCTCCCCATTTTTTTCTTGATGATGCTGGCTAATGGTTTATCAATTTTATCTTTTCAAAGAACCAGCTTCTAGTTTCATTGATCTTTCCTACTGTTTTCTTTGTCTCTCATTTATTTCTGCTCTGATCTATATGATTTCTTTCCTTCTACTAAATTTGGGTTTTGTTTGTTCTCCTTTCTCTAGCTTTACTTATAAGGTTAGGTTGTTTATTTGAGATTTTTCTTGTTTCCTGAGGTAAGATTTTATCACTATAAACTTCCCTTTTAGAAATGCTTCTGCTGCATCCCATAGGTTTTGGATCTTCGTGTTTTTGTTTTCATTTGTAGGTATATTTTTAATTTTTGCTTTGATTTCTTCAGTGATACATTGGTTGCTTATAGCATATTGTTTAGCCTCCATGTATTTGTGTTTTTTAGTATTTTTTTTCTCATAGTTGATATCTAATCTCATAGCATTGTGTTTGGAATAGGTGCTTCATATGATTTCAATTTTCTTAAATTTACCAAGGCTCACTTTGTGGCCCAGTGTGTGATCTATCCTGGAGAATGTTTCGTGTGCACTTGAGAAGAATGTGTATTCTGCTGCTTTCAGATGGAATGCTCTATAAATATCAATTAAGTCCTTCTGGTCTAATGTGTCATTCAAGGCCTGTGCTTTCATATTGATTTTCTGTCTGGATGATCTGTCCATTGATGAAAGTGGGGTGTTAACATCCCCCAATACTATTGTGTTACTGTCAATTTCTCCTTTTATGGCTATTAGCATTAGCCTTATATATTGAGGCGTTCCTATGTTGGGTGAATATATACTTACAATTGTTGTATCTTCTTCTTGGATTGATTCCTTGATCATTATGCAGTGTCCTTCTTGGTCCTTGTTACAGTCTTTATTTTAGAGTCTATTTTGTCTGATATGACTATTGCTACTCTGGCTTTCCTTTGATTTCCATTTGTATGGAATACCTTTCTTTTACCCTCTCACTTTCAGTCTGTGTGGGTGTCTAGATCTAAAGTGAGTTTCTAGTAGGCAGCATATATATGGTTCTTGCTTTTGTATCTATTCAGCCAGTCTATGTCTTGGTTGGAGCATTTAGTCTATTTACTTTTAATGTAATTATCAATATGTATGTTCTTATTGTCATTTTGTTAATTGTTTTGGGTTTGTTTTTGTAGCTCTTTTTTCTTCCCTTCCTCTTTTGTTCTCTTCCCTTGTGGTTTGATGACCATCTTTAGTGTTGCATTTGGGTTTCTTTTTCTTTGTGTATCTATTGTAGATACCTGGTTTGCATTTCCCATGAGGTTTTGATATAGCAGAGTATATATATATATATACGAAAAGTTGTTTTAAGTTTCTGGTCTCTTAATTTCAAATGCATTTCCAGTATCCTGCATTTGTACTCTCTTCTTCTCATGATTCCTTGTTTTGATATCATATTTGTGAGTGGATGATTTCCTACCTTTACTGTATGTTTGCCTTTAATGGTGAGCTTTCCCATTCATAATTTTCTTGTTTTCTAGTTGTGGCATTTTCTTTTTCATCTAGAGAAGTTCCTTTAGCATTTGTTGTAAAGCTGGTTTGATGGTGCTGAATTCTCTTAGCTTTTGTTTGTCTATAAAGCTTTTGATTTCTCTGTCAGGTCTGAATAAGAGCCTTGCTGGGTAGAGTATTTGTGGTCGTAGGTTTTTGCCTTTCATCACTGTAAATATAGTGGGCCTCTCCCTTCTGGCCTGCAGAGTTTCTGCTGAAAAAATCAGCTGATAACCTTACTGGGGTTTCCTTGTATGTTATTTGTTGTTTTTCTCTTGTTGCTTTTAATGTTTTCTTTGTCTTTAATTTTTGTCAATTTGATTCATGTGTGTTGGCATGTTCCTCTTTGGGTTTGTCCTGTATTTGACTCTCTGTGCTTCCTGGACTTGAGTGACTGTTCCTTTTCCATGTTAGGGAAGTTTATGGCTATTATCTCTTCAAATATTATTTCAGCCCGTCTCTCTCTTCTCCTTCTGGGACCCCTATAATGTGAATGTTGGCACATTTAATGTTGTCCCAGAGGTCTTTTAGACTGTCCTCATTTGTTTTCACTTTTTTTCTTTATTCGGTTCCAAAGCAGTGATTTTCACCAATCTGTCTACCAGCTCACTTATTTATTCTTCTGCCTCATTTATTCTGCTATTGATTACTTGTAGAGTATTTTTCATTTCAGTTATTGTTTATCTCTCTTTGTTTTTTAAAACTTCTAGCTCTTTGTTAAAAATTTCATCTATGTTCTTGGTCTGTGCCTCCATTCTTTTTCCAGTTACTTGTATCATCTTTACTATCATTATTCTGAATTCTTCTTCTGGAAGACTGCCTATCTCCACTCCACTTAGTTGTTCTTCTGGAGTTTGATGATGTTCCTTCATCTGGAACACATTTCTCTGCCTTCCGTGTTTGTAGCCTCCTTTCCTCAGGCTGCAGGATCATGGCTCCTCTCACTTTTGGTGCCTGCCCCCTGATGGGTGAGGTTGGTTCAGGAGCTTGTGCAGTCTTCCTGGTGGTAGGGACTGGTGCCTGCCCACTGGTGGGTGGAGCTGGGTCTTCTCCCTCTGGTGGGCAGGGCTGTGTCAAGTGGTGTTTAGAGGCGGCTGTGGGATCAGAATAACTTTAGGCAGCCTGTCTGCTCATGGGAGGGTCTGTGTTCCCACCCTGTTGGTTGTTTGCCCTGAGGCATCCCAGAACTGGAGACTTCAGGCTATTGGGTGGGGCCAGGTCTCAGTGCCCAAATGGTGACCTCCAGGAGAGCTCACAACAAAAAATATTCCCTGGGTCCTCTGCCACCAGTGTCCTTGCCCCCACAGTGAGCCACAGCCAACTTCTTCCTCCCCAGGAGACCCTCCAAGACCCTGAGGTAGGTCTGGCCCAGGCTTTTACAAAGTTACTGCTTTGCCCTGGGTCCCAGTACACATGAAGCCTTGTGTGCACCCTCCGAAAGTGGAGTCTCTGTTTCCCCCAATCCTGTGGAGCTCCTGCCCTCAAGTCCCACTGGCCTTCAAGATCAAATGCTCTGGGATCTCGTCCTCTCATTGCCATGTCCCCAGGCTGAGGAGCCTCACTTGGGTCTCAGAACTCTTTTTGATTGAAATTCATGAAGGACTTCAGGCTTTACCTCTGGTCAACCACGATCTATGCAGAATATCTCCAGGGTTAGAGGGAAATCTCCCATATAGGCTCTTTTAAATCTGCTTTGCTGGAACTTTTAATAAGGAATCTCCAGATTAAACTTTTAATAGTCCCTTGAGGCTAAGAAGCCAAGCCAATCATTTGACATCCATAGATTTGGGTGAATTTTTCTCCTCAATGTCCCCCAAATATTCTGAGGTTCTTGCATTTGCCAGGAAGTGACCTTCCTTACTCAGCTAGTAAGGCTGCTGGGAACTCTGTAAGCAAGGTACCACACTATTTTCCCAAGGGGCTTTATTGGCTCCATGAAGTCAACCTTAGTTTCTTAAAGCTGTTTGGTCAAATCTAAGTTTATGTATATCTCTCTCAAATATGACATTCTAGGCAAAACTTTAGTAATATAATCAATGTTTGCAATTATGTGCTATTATAAGGAGAACAGATTCTTATTGAAATTATGCAAATAACTATATTGCCAAGAAAATAAGAATGTTCACTGAAAGCCTCTGAATTCTGGAGGAATTGGGTAGGGAGAAAAAGACAAATGATTCAATTTTGCTTACAAGGGTATAATTTACCAAATTGCTCTAAGCTTACGAGAGAAAAACAGGGCTTCCCTTGTGGCGCACTGGTGGAGAGTCCGCCTGCTGATGAAGGGGACACGGGTTCGTGCCCCGGTCCAGGAAGATCCCACATGTCGCGGAGCGGCTAGGCCCGTGAGCCATGGCCGCTGAGCCTGCGTGTCCGGAGCCTGTGCTCTGCAACAGGAGAGGCCACAACAGTGAGAGGCCCACATACCGCAAAAAAAAAAAAAAAAAAAAAAGAGAAAAACAAATTTTCCTAAATTTGGAGAAACAAAACTTAAAAAATAGAACCAGCAATGTTTCAAATTTAAAAATCATAGGGCTTCCCTGGTGGTGCAGTGGTTGAGAGTCTGCCTGCTGATGCAGGGGACACGGGTTCGTGCCCTGGTCTGGGAAGATCCCACATGCCGCGGAGCGGCTTGGCCCGTGAGCCATGGCCGCTGAGCCTGCTCGTCCAGAGCCTATGCTCCACAACAGGAGAGGCCACAACAGTGAGAGGCCCGTGTACCACGAAAAAGAAATCATAAAATGGGGCTTTCCTGGTGGCACAGTGGTTAAGAATCTGCCTGCCAGTGCAGGGGACATGGGTTCGAGCCATGGTCCAGGAAGATCTCACAAGCCCCAGAGCAACTAAGCCCACACACCACAACTACTGAGCCTGCATTCTAGAGCCCATGAGCCACAACTACTGAAGCCCACGAGCCACAACTACTGAAGCCCATGCACATAGAGCCCACGCTCCACAACATGAGAAGGCCACGCACCACAACGAAGAGTAGCTGCCGTTCGCCGCAACTAGAGAAAGCCCACACACAGCAACAAAGACCCAACGCAGCCAAAGATAAATAAAATAAATAAATTTATTTTTAAAATCATAAAACATTATAACCATCTTCTTCAGTTTACTTAGTCCCATGTAATTAATTCTTGTTTTGTTTGATCTTTTGTTAGAAGTTTTATGAAACCATCAATTTCTCCATTAGGGTTTTGTAAATTCTTACTCAGTTCAGTGTAATGATTTGAAATTCATCAGAAACTTGTGTTCTAGAATAGTTGTTAGATCCTTTTCCAAGAATTTCTCTGAACATGAAACACATTTTCAGGAAGCTTTTGTAAAAGCATCTGAGTAAAACCATTGTCTAAGTAATAAAAGACAAATATCCATTACTAAAAATTTGATTCATTCTAATGGAATTGACAAGAAAATTTATCTCTGTGACACAAAACATTTAAGATAATAACTAGAATTATGACTGATAACATTATACTAGGACATATCCAATTTTAGGAATTTCATATACTTTCTAGAACATTTATATTAATAACATTCACCCTTATGATATAACCTAGAGTTTATGATCATTTATTTAGCAATGCTTCCCATGTAAGTAACATACCAAATAAGCCTAATGAGTTTCATAGCTCTCTTTTCTAATAAGATAAAACAAATCTTTTAAGGTGTTCCAGGGGGCCTCTGGAAAACCTGAATGTTATTTCCAGGTCAATAAGACTTCATTTAGAATTTGATTTGGGGGAAAATCTACTTTTTCAAAAATAAAAATGTTTTAAAACACTTTGTCAAATATGATCATATGTCACTGTGAATTAATATTTAGTTATCAATTTAATCAAAGTGGCAAAGATTCACATGTAAATATAGATAGTTAAATAGTTGTACAAAGACTTAGCTTTTTTAATATTGAAAGCACTCAGTTTTTCTTCAAAATTATCAGACTCATAAAGACA
Source organism: Mesoplodon mirus (assembly GCF_964341445.2). Lineage (NCBI taxonomy): Eukaryota > Metazoa > Chordata > Mammalia > Artiodactyla > Ziphiidae > Mesoplodon > Mesoplodon mirus. Next base: position 141,881,136 of record NC_138978.1, read on the forward strand.
AAATGTACAATATTTGTTTTGCTAGACAGATTACATTAAATGTAAAAAAAAGTCTTTGTTTACAATTTCTCATTAAGAACAGACTAATAATTAAGAAAATTTTGCAAAAAGAGAGAAAAAACAAATTTTAATTTTCTACCAGCTTACATTGGATATTAAAACTCAATCAATCACTTTATTAAATTCATTCCAATCTTAGACCTGACTACACATAAAATTCCTTTCTAAAGATTCCTTTTTAACAAACCTCTTACAACTTTCTATGTCCATTTTGGTTTGTCTCTTGTTCTCTTTCCCATTTAGAAGTAACCGGCTTTAGGACAAAAATCACTTAACAAAGTTTTTACATTAACAAAAACATCTCCATACCTTACACTTTTTCTTACCCCAAAACACATTCTAATTTCCTTATAATTCCTAGTAGCTTTAACCACATATATTATTTACAATTCTTAATCCTTTGAAGCTTTAATTTTTTTGTAAAGATAAAGTTAAAATTATTAACTGTGTAAGTATTTTGTGGCTTGGCAAACTTATAAATACATTTCATAATTTCTAGAAACATATTCTACTTCATAGTACAAGCTTTTAATGAAGCACAAGACATGTTTACTAATAGAACCAAACATATTTAGTGTGTAATAAGAGGTCAAAAGTAGGTAAACTTAGACTCGTTCAGCAATTAATATTTCAGTATTTTGTCTTAGTTGGAAATGATCTAGACATTCAATTCATTTAATTTAACTTAGCAAAGCTCTAAGGGTACAATTTATCAAAGACATTTAGAAAGCTATTTAAGTTGACATAGCAAAAACAATTATTGCTAAAAAAAGTTTACCTAAAAGAATTCTTATCTTATGTCTATTTAATTAATTTATTCTTAACAATCACTCAGATTACTCATGACAATTTCATAAGATGTTAAAGTAGTGTTAGCCATCATCTTAAATTATTATTATTATTACTTTTTTCTGAGAAATTTTGTAAAAGAGATAACATGAGCTTATTTGACTTTTAGTAAAACTACATAGAATAAAGCTATTATACTTAATGCTGATAACTCTTAAGATACGTCTATATTAATTAAACCTAAACCTGAACTAGATTTTACTTACCAAAAATTATCCTAGATCATGTGAATTTGAAAAATATTTGTATTCGTTTTTGTTATATTTTTGAGAATTTTTATGTTGCTTGTTGGAATAAATTAAGTTTACTCACTCAGATAGCTACAGTCTTTTATTATTTATGGAGAAGACTTTTAAGTCTTCTTGCCCTTTAAGTGTACTTGCCCTTGATAAACAATTTTAAGGAGACTGTGATTTAGAGTTTGAGCAAGAGAGGGTTTTTGTTTAAAAAAAACCTCTTTCTTTTTTTCTTTAAATTTTAGTTTCAGGTTCTAACAATTGAGCTAATCTGGGCTCAGTCTCAGGCAATGTGGCTGTGTTTACATTTCAAAGACATGGTAAGATTTATAACTTTAAGGGACAGAGAAAAAAATGTAAATTTTTTTTCTATGAGTTTTGGAGTGTATTTTTCTATTATCATAAGTCTCAGGGTAATTATTATTTAAAAAACTTTTTCTTCTTAAGTACAGGACAATTTTGTTCCAATTATCCTCAACTTTTATAATATCTACAAGAATTTGAGAGGAATAGGTTTCAGGGTTGGTGAAGATAAATGGGCCTTGACTTGTTCCTAAGTTGCATTTCTGGTTTTGTAGAGATTTGGAAGACAAAGATAATTGTTTCTATTAGCTCTTGTATATTGGCTTCCAACTGATCTTTTCCTAATTATTTGTAGGAGGGCCTAAGGAATTGCTGAGGAGATGGGGCAATTTTTAAAATTTTTCTTAAAAAGGGGAATTCATGTTGGATCTTTAAGTCTAATTTCTGTTATTTCATCTTAATAACGATTCCCTAAGGCTAGCTGTTATGCATTATTTTTCCTTTCAATTTGATCCTTCCATAAATATCAGTATGACAGCTGTTTATGATGAGAGCTCTCAAAAAGGCAATCTTTTAAATACAGCAAATTTAAAGGATCCATCATCTGGCCATTGAGGAGTAAGACCTTACGTTAATTTCAAATAGTGACTCAAATCAGTAAGCCTTTTTATGGAACGACCCAGAGGTAACTTTTCAGGCTTAGAATAAATCCTTACCATGGATAAAATAAGCATACTTTCAGATGGAGAGGGCACAGATGATATAGCCCCTATAATGTGAAAATTCATTTCCAAGGATAATCTAAGAAAGCAAAGGCCTTCATTGCACAGGCAGTAAGGGTGGTATAATGCAAACTGTGTCCCTGGTCTCTCCTGGGAATTTGAGGCACCTCTGATCCCAAACCTACTAATCTGTGACATCAGGCATATGCTACTGGAATGGGACTTTTCCAACACTAACAAGGCAATGAAGGTTGAAACAACAAAGGCCCCTTATGGACTGGGTCCCCTTAGGACAAACTCCTCTGACAGCTGGCACAACAAGACTAGAGTGTGCTGTTTATGACTTTGTGCCTCAGAACCCCAGTCAATTCAACGGGTTACCAGATGCACCCCAGTAAATACACTATCCAGATGGTGGAGACCAGAGAGAATATTCTCACTGGACAAAAAGCCAAACTCTCAGGACATAGAAAAATACAGAAGGAAAAATCTCATCCAGTTTTTATACAGAGGACTGACAGCAAAGTTTGTCTTAATAGGCACTGGACTGGAGAGAACTGTTAAATCACCAGTCTGTGAGGCTGTCTCAGACAGCAGGCTTATAGGGCCTATGCCTGTATTCTGCCCTATGGTTCTTTCTTCTTATGAAACATGACTCAGGAGACAGAGACAAAGAAAAACAGTGACTATCTCTGGGAGGAAAGGATTAAGAAAAACTGAGATGAGATTACTCATTTCCAAATACCAGATTTTCTATGTCACAAGGATCTTGCTCCATAAGTATTTTCTGCTGCTAATCTAAATTTAGAGATAGAGAAAAGGAGACTCTTAAGCACTTTCCCTCCCACCAGACCTTAAAGGCCTGGGAAGTTGAGGAGATAAGAAATTTTACCTTCTGCTGGCCTTTGTCATGTGTCCTAGGATCTCTTAGCTGCAGCGGTCTTGTGGTGGGAAGCAGGGTTTAGCCAGCCTCCTGGTTGTCTTGTCAGCTGTTGAGGAGGAAGAAATGTCCCTGCCAACCTTCTTGAGTTAAAGAAGTAACAAGGTTTATACAGTCTTCTTGACCCTGCATTCCTTATCTCTGGTGCTAATGATGTCTTTCTACCTCTTGGTACAGGGAGGGCACCATTCACATGAGATATTAATTTCCTGCTTTCATGGAGACAGATAGGAAGGTCAGTGTGTCTCTCTTGCATCAGTCATTTCTTCAGTAACTTTAATTCAAAGTAATATTCCACTGAGGCATACTTTGGAGCATCCTGCCCTGGGCACCAACAAAGTCAAATGGTTTAGAGGGAAAGCAAGTCCCTAGGTCAGCAGTGACCTGTGCTCATGGTGATTGTTATTCCGTCTCCACAATACCATTGGGCTGGGTGCTCAAGAAACAGAGCTGTGAAAACATGGCTCCTGTCTCTTATAATTTATAGTACCAATGTTTCAAAGAAAAAGTTTTATTTAGTGCTTCCTTTGTGTTAGACAATAATGCTGGTATATTTTCAAGATATACAAATAATAGAAAGAGACATGTATGGTACTTGAATTGTAGTGAGACATTAAAAATTTCCCCCAAAAAAATCTTTTTCTTTATACTTATAAGAAAAAAAAATGTAGATTCATTTTGGATAAGATAAAGAAAATTTATGAAGTGATAAATCTAACCTGAGAAAGTAGAAAAGAACACAGTACACAGGCTCTGAGCATTCTACTCACAGAAAATATTGTCCTGTTCTTTTGCAATATGGACTTGTTCCCCTGTCCCTATGTCTGTCTCTTCCCCTCTCTGTTTCTGCCCCTCTTCTCTCTCTCCCTCACACATACACACATTCACTCCCCTACAAAAAAACCCATTGACTAAATGCTAATTGGCAGGCACTGTGCTCAAACTGAGGCTACAGTGGTGAGTTAAAAAAAGAGATAATTTTTCCATCCTCATCAAACTTATATTCCAAGATGGAGAAAGTGAATACTAACCAAAGAGTCACACAACCATAATATTGCAACCACAACTAACAACCATAACCACTGAGTTAAGCTAAGCAAGCCACTATTGTCAGCTTTCTCTCAACCCTCAGTAGAGTGTGTTCCACTTAAAGGCCTTGAGTAAGTCAATATTCTGTTGAAAAAATCCAGGAAATTTCTCAGTCTTCCACATCTGAAATTATACAGTTTGGAATGTCAGGAACAAGAGTGAGGGGAAAGGTCCTTCAGAACTGCAACTAACCAGTTTCTCTCTTTCTGACTGCTGCAATAACCTCCTAGTCTATCCTGTGTTTACTCCCATTCCTCTGGCCTGTTCACAGAGCTGCCAAAGTGGTCCCTTAAAATTTAAGCCTGATTGTGCCACTCTGTACTCAAAATCATCCAGTGAATTCAATTTAATTACAATAAATCCAAAGTTCTCACTAAGGCCTCAAAGTCCTTTTTGATCTGTTCTCCCCTTCTCCCATGTCTCTCTTGGCCTCATTCCTACTACTATCCCCCTTCTTTTCTGTAATCCAGCCAAACTTGCTTCTTCTCCAGCTTTCACTAAAACACTACATAGTAGACAAACAATTTAATTTAAATTGGGCAAAAAATTTAATAAGACACTTAACCAAAGAAGATACATGAATGGTAAATAAGCAACTTTTTTAAATGTTCAGCATTATTAGTCATCAAAGAAAAATTAAAACCACAATGCAAATAACTTCACATCTACTAGAATGACTAAAATTAAAAACATTCATAGCATCAAATGTTAGTAAGGATGGAGAACAACCAGAAGTCTCATACATTCCTGAAGAAAATGTGAAATGATGTACTATTTTGGAAAACAGTTTGGCATTAATACAACCCCCTAATTTCACCCCCTAGGAATTTAAATGAGAAAAATATGTCCACACAAAATTTGTACATGAACGTTCATAGAAACAACTTTATTCATGATTGTGAAACTGAGTAGAATCCTGTGGGGCCTTCCCAGTGACAGACTCCCAGTGTTCCCTGCTTCTTGTTTGTAGAAAAAAGCTTTAGTCTCCTAGGCCTCCCTTGATTTCCAAAGAGCAGTTAATGATTATAGAACTGACAAAATTCAGAAACAAAGGAAAAGCAGTCAAGCAAGAAAAGTAACAATAGATTGAAAAACAGTGTTATCTATATCCCTTTCTCCTCAAGGGATATAGATAACAGTCTGACACATATCCTTGATGTGGTGCTCCAAGGGCAATGGTGCTTCAAGGACAAAGGACAACCCTCTCTGAAAAAGTGTCAGCGTTACACCCCTTATCAGACCCTTAATTGCCCTCCCCACCATGTTGTGATGGTTATGAAATTCCTGAGCCCAGCTGGGCCATGAGACCTGTCCCAAATAAGAAAAGGCATCTTCCCTGTCCCACTGCCACCCTATAGAAGGAAAGTATATGTGCCTCCACCAATTAGTAAACGAAATTTTCACCTTGGACCATTCCTTTGTTTTCTGGCTATAAAAACTGATCAATAGCACATGTTTGGGGTCAACTCCCCCAGACTACTAGGAAGTCAGCCTGCTGTTCTGGCAGAGACACTTTCCTCTAATAAATTCTATCTTCTTTACATTCTGCCTTGTGTCTGGAAATTCTTTTCCAACCCACGTTTGGACCACGACACTTGAGCGTTTTTTGTAGACACTAAGGCTCTCCACCTGATGGAGGATTTGACTACATGCTGATCACAAGCATGTAGGTGCCAGACTGGTTGGAACAAGAAGGCTGATGATTAAGGTTCCCAAAACATCACCCTGTCACCTCTCCACCAACTAATCAAAAGAATGTCCATGAACTGATAATTCACCCTGAGACCCTCACTCCTAATGTTGCCTTTAGAAACACCTGCCCAAAAGTCTTCAGGGAGTTTGGGTCTTTTGAGCATTAGCTGCTTGTTATCCTTGCTTGGCATCCTGCAAATAAACCCTGTACTTTCCTTCACCACAACTGGTATCAGTAGATTGGCTTTGCTCTGTATTGGGTGAGTGAATCTGTGTTTGGTTTGGCAATAATTTTGGCAACCATGAAGGGGCCACCATCCCTAGTGGGCATCTCAACCATAGCACACTGGCCCCTGACCAGTGGCAGCTCATGGATACTACTCAGCAGCTGCTTGAGCACCTTTGTCTCAGAGATGGCCCTGAACACTTGCCACTGACCAGGCATCATTGGCCCATGGCACTTTTCATTTCTGTGGTAAAGGGAAAAAGACACATGCTTTGCTGGTTGAGATTTCTCTAGTAAGTAGTGGAACTTGTGTGTGATAATACCAGGGTATTCATTCTCTTAGCCATTTGGGTCTGTCAGTGGCTAAACATTTTTGGGATTTTCCCTTTTGGGCTGAGGAGTTTGCAACACTGAGAGACTACATTTGTTTGTTTGTTTGAGATTTTAAGATTACCAGCCATAAACAACTGAGAATGGGTAATCAGAGCTCTGTTTCATCTTATATTCCCTACGGTGTATTTTGCAGAATTGGGAAATTCTTAGCTCTTCGTTTCATGGGCTCATACCCATGAAAAGGAGAAGGTGATAGTTTTCTAAAATCATGTGGTCACAGTATTCTTTAGGCTCTGGAGAATAATGACCCAGATGGGGCACTTTTTGACATTCTAAAACTTGTTTTTGCATATGAAAAAGCTGGCTTGTTAAAAGTATCTCTTCACTATTCTGACCAGAAGGAAACAAATCTTACTAGGAGGAACTTACATTTTTCTCCCTCTGCCTTTGAAATGTAAATGTTCTACCCTGGGCTCTAATGTACTCTCACTCTCTCTTGTCTATACCATCGCCAATTCCTGAGACTGAGGGGGGAAAAAAAGGGAGAAGAGTCCTTTTTAAACTCAGGCTGGAAAACTGTGAGATCTCTGTTTGTCTGGATGTATGTATGTCCATGTGTACATTATAAATATATCTCTTTTCCTTTGGATGGTATTATCAAAGTTAGTTTGTAAATGAGCTCTATTTAATTGACTTAAAGGAAATTAAGCACTTATAGAAATTCTCAGAAATATAAAAGAAACTAACTTGAATGAATTTCAGATTCATGTGATCTGAAAAATATTCAATATTAAATGTGGGATAATGGCTGACTTGGTCTAATGTCTCATAAAGTTTTCTTGGGTAATCTAAACATAATTTTTGAGAACAAGTGAATAAAATAGAGGTAAATGAGACAAGAGTTTTTAGGTGAACTCTGGGAATAATTATGTTTTAGGAATGTCTACTTAAAAATAGCTTTTCTGGAAGTTTTAGTAACTTGAAATTTTAGAGTTTAACTAAATTAAGCTAAATGATGAGAATTCATTGAATATCGAGGTCTTTTCCAAATAAAATAATATACTGAAATATTAATTACTAAACATTGGCTTCCTTGTACAGAGAAAGTAAAGATATTTAAGAATATTAATAAATATGTTTGCTGTCACACTGAGACATTTTCCATAAGAAAGCACATATTTTTAGAAATTATAAATAGCATTTATTTATAAATTTGCCCATCTACAGAATGCTAATGTAAAGAACAGCTCATAATTGCCTACTTCTTAATTTTCACTAGGAATTTAGGTTTTTAAGACTTGAGAATTCTAATTAAATATGTAATTAAAGCTACTAGAAATAATGAGAACATTTTAGTATACAGGGTATTAGGATGTGTGTTTTCATTAAAAGAAGGTATGAAGAATAGAAATTTATTTTGTTAAAGAAAAAGGAAGTAATTTTGTCTTAAAGCTGGTTATTTCTAAATAGGAAATAAAATAAAGGGCAAGTTAATATGAATATAGAAAGCTGTAGATTTCTGGGGAAAAAGTAATCTTTAGAAAGAAATTCTTTTTTTTTTTTTTTTTTTTTTTTTTGCGGTATGTGGGCCTCTCATTGTTGTGGTCTCTCCCGTTGCAAAGCACAGGCTCCGGACGCGCAGGCCCAGCAGCCATGGCTCACGGGCCCAGCCGCTCCGCGGCACGTGGGATCCTCCCGGACTGGGGCACGAACCCGTGTCCCCTGCATCGGCAGGCAGACTCTCAACCACTGCGCCACCAGGGAAGCCCTAGAAAGAAATTCTATGTGTTGTCAGGACTCACTAAGATTAGAATGAATTTAATTGAGTAAATGAATTTTAAGATTAAAAGTAAAGTGGTACAAAAACTTGAAATTTTTTTTCTCTCTCTGTTAAGAGAAAAAAGTTTTCTTGGAATACTGATTTGCTTTTGATTACAGATTGTAAATTTTCTTTACCTCTTAAATAATCTGTTATAACTTTCTGTATTTGCTTTTAAAATCTTTCATTGTCACTTTGGTTAAATGGATAAGCATTGTTTCACAGTGATCTGTAATCCTATTTGACCAAGTGTTTTGAAACTTTTTAACATTTTGGATAAACTTCTCAAGGATAGAATCCTAATTAAAGTTAGTTTGACCTCTAGATAGCTTTGGGATGTTTCAGAGGACCCCTAAGTCATCTCAAAGAGAGATATTAAACTAATTAGGATTATTTGGTATGTTATAGGAGGCACTGTCAATTGATTAGAGATAAATGTATCTCCAACCTTCTTAGGTTATACACTTAGATTATACTAAATATCATTAATATAGATATTCTTATAAGTTATATGAAATTAAATAAAATTTCTAAAATTTGAATATGTCAAATTTGTATGTTACAGCAGTAAACAAATATTTTTTTGTCAATTGCATTTTAACCAGATCTTTAACTGTGTCTTTTAAAATCTTTTTATCATTCATAGATGCTTTTGCAAAAATGCTTCATCTTCAGGAAGATTCATACTAAAGACTTTCTGACAAGTGCAGGTTTCTGATAACTTTCAAATCATACTGTTGAATTGGGTAAGAAATTAAAGAATTCTAATGGAAATCCCAGTGGTTTCATAAAGGTTAAGGCTGCAAACTGTAAACAGCTCAAATGTTCATCATCAAGTGAATGAGTAATTCACATCTGCAGTAAAGGGGAATGAAATATTAATATACATAACATGGATGAATCTCAAAACATGCTGAGTGAAAGAAAACAGGAACCAAATACACACTGTTAGATTCTATTTATGTAAATTTGAGAATGGGAAAACTACAGTCACTGAAAGCAAATCATCATATCACTTTTGTAGGAAGGTGAGGATTGACCACAAAGGAGCCTAAGGAAACTTTCTGGGTAATGGAAATTTTCTGTATCATGACTGTGGTAGTGATTACACAACTGTATATATTTGTCAAAATTTATCTAACTGTGCTATACACTTAACATGAGTACTATTAGTTGTATGTAAATTGTACCCCAATAGGGGTGATTAAAAAGAAATATATATTATGTATGACATATAAATAAATGTTTACATATATTACATATATATCATGACAATAGAATAAAATATGTTCTTAGTGATTAAATTGCCATTTAGCCAACATCCAGAATGCCAAACATCCTTATTTTTTTCTTGTTTTTCCTTTCTCTAACCTTTCAAAAAGCATCATTTTTAATAGTCACATCAACATTGCTGATTAGGTTTGCAGTAATTTGAAAACACAGAAGACATTCCTTTTAAAAATATACACGAAAGCTTCTTTCATCTGCTCTCTAGATCTTTTTATTCTTATGCCACATTCTTTACACCAGTTGATCAATTGAGTTAGGCACTCATTTACTTTTCCACAAATCTTTGTTGTGCTTCTGCTAGTTCTACATTAGGGACTATTAAGGAGGAAAACCACTGACACAAAATGGTTTCATTTGTGCTAAAGCCCACGATACCACGCATATATTTAATACTTAACCTACTTGCAATTTCGACCTTCACCAGAAATGTTATCTTAATTCTGAAATCTGGAATTTTCTGGTCAGCACCAATGTGGTAATCTGTCACAGGGGCCCTCTCCATCTCCCCCAACCCAAGAAGAAGAGGCAATCTGCATGATAAAACTCAAGGCTTCCCTTCCCTACAAAGAGAAGATAGTACTGGTCCCAAATAACCTTTTTTCTTTTGCTAATGACTTTCTTGCCCACCCTCCTTTCTATAAAAACCTTCCATTCTGTATAACTTCTCAAAGTGCCCTTCTATTTACTAGATGAGATGCTGCCCAATTCATAAAGCATCAAATAAGGCCAATCAGATTTTCAAATTGACTCAGTTGAATTTTGTTTTTTAACAAGACATGACCTTAAACAAGATAAACATTGCCCCTGTTTTCATCTCAGGTGGCCTCAGCCTGCAGCTGCTTGAAGCAGGATTTTGGTTCCTGACCAGAGATTGAAGTCAGGCCGGGGCAGTGAAAGCACTAAATCCTATCCACTAGACCACTAGGAACTAGTGGCCAGTGACAAGGTCCTGGCCTGTCTGCTGTGTAGAAATGAATTTCCACAGAGATGGAAAGTAGTGAAACAAGTAAAGTGTTTATTAGGAGGACAAAGAATACATGTGGATAGACACATGGGCGGGCTCAGAGAGAGAGTTGCGCTCACATGGTAGTTTGAATCACTTTTATGGGGAATTTCTTCCAGGTTTCCTTTGACCAATCATCTTGCTTTGCCTGGTTCTGAGTCCATATTTGGTATACCTCAGGGTCCTCCCATGTTCATGTGCATCTCTTAGCCAAGATGGATTCTAGCGAAGAGGCCTATGGGTAGTTGACATCACTTACTATGGGGTGGTGCCCTCTCCCTTTTTGACCTCCAAGGAACCCTTCTGCACATGTGTAGCTGGGAAGGTCTCCTTGACTTGAGAATGAGGAATATCTAGTCTTTTATCTCTTATCTGGGCAGGGCACAGCCTCCTTTCTCGATTGTCCTGTTATTGATATTTTGGAGTTTCTGTCCAGAGGGAATGAACTCCTGCTGCTTACCCTGGGGCCCATCTATCTCCTGTCTCACTTTCACAGAACTCACAATCTGCTGGGAGAGACAGTCAGAATATGAGCACACACACACAAATAATTTTAAAGCCCGATAGATTTGAAGTCAATAGAAAAGACATTGAAAAAGAAATGGCCTCCTTTTGATAAGGAAGTCAGAGGTTTCTCTGTAACTTCTTTTGAGAACAATAAGCCATGTCTTTTCCTTCTTCTACATTTTCTCTCCCCACTGCTGACCCCAACAAAATGCTGAAGACAGAATTTGCACTCAACGGATTACTTTTTAAATTGATATAAAAGTATAAAGTATATTTATGTGCATTAAAGTACGGAAGGACATACATTTGGAGCATAAAAGCTCAGTACCTGCTGGAAATATCACATAATTGATGAATATAACACTAATTATATAATAGGGAAATTAAAAAGAAATTTCAGGCTGTGTAGAGACTAAATTAAGAGAACAATAACATATATAATAGCTGAATATTTTGGCATTTGAAATTGGAATTTAAAAAATAGATAAGAGAGGAAGAAATAGGAGTCTTAATTAATAACTGAAGGACAGAGGGGGGATAGGTAGCTTATTTAGCTTATTTCTGCCTTTTTAGTTGCAGAAAATATCAGTTTTGAAACCAGATATGGTTGCAATGTATTAGTTCTGCACAAAGTGCTAGGATGAGTTTCCCCACACCCACAGTTTGGGGATAGTGCTTTACTCATAACTCATCTTTCATGCATTTGCCTAAATTCTTGTGGAATACAGTTGGACTTGCAGCTCATAAATATGACCTTTGGATGTGTTTTAAACACTACTGAACTCCATTTTAATTCTACGTATTAAAGCCTCTGGGCTCTATTTACTCTTTCATTATATAACATTCATTTATCTTATGAAAAACGCTGTGATTCACTGTTGGTCTAGCATTTTTTTTTCACTTATTTGGATGATTTTTAGAATCCAAACTGTATTGTTATTTATCTTGGAAAACAGAAACACTTTCGGGAGTCAATTCTCTGAGTCTCAAACCCCTCACCTGACAGCCTCTTGTGGTGCTGGGCCCTGGAGGGAGGAGAGAGCAGGATCTGCAGGTGGAGAGGCCTAGAGAGCTGAGGGTATTATGTGTCTGGTTTATCGCCAAGATTAGTCAAGCCCCAAATTATAGTGTTGAGGGAGAAATTTTTCACGTAGTGAGGTATGGGGAAGTCATTTAGGCTTATACATGGTTCAGTCTAAACTTTGTGTGAACTGAAAGAGCCTGTCAAACACACACAGCACATCTGCTTTAACCATTAAGGAAAAGAAATGTCTGATTCAAAAATAAGGAGAAATGACTCCCTTCTTACGATGTCCATGTTAACACCCTCTCGAAGACGAGCTTCCTTTCCCAGGTACCAGGATCCTACTGTCTCACTATATATGTACTCAATCTGTCTCTTTTGAAATCTTTAAGGAATAGACCCCTGTCAAGTTTGATGCATGTTCTTTGTTCTGATAAAGTATAAGACTACCATGCTTCAGTGGAGAAGTTCCTTAGGGCCTTTTGAGGGGCTGCCTCCTAGATTATAGCCCTCAGCTTGGCTCAAATAAAACTGTTTTCTGTTCCTATTATAAATTCTTTATTATTTCCCTCCACAGTGTGTTACTCCTTATGAAGTCCAGCTGTTCTAGGCTGACACCAAGCCACCCTGAAGCAGCCATCGTGTCTTCATTGCCTCTTTCTTACATCTGGGTCCTTGAAGGTTGCTGAGATCATACTTGCTTGTCTGTGTCCATGGAACCCAGGGCAGAGCCCAGGTCCTCCCACCAGGGCCCTGGATTCTGGTACCAAACCCAGGAGAAGGTGTGCTCTAGTTATAACAGCCTCACCTGGCACCAACGCCAAGATCGTCATGTGTTTTTTCCCAGACTTCTTCTGTGGGAAAGGGTTTTGTGATGTCTTGTTTTCCCTAGTTCACCCTAGAGAGATGCAAGGAGGAAGTCTGATGCAGACTTTCCAGCTTACAAACATCTGAGGGCTGTGTCTCAGGTCAGGATCAATGTTCCCTTTTCCATGGGCATTCAAGTCAGTGAGGCAGCCTGACTTGAGGGCCAGGACTCTGCCTCTGTAGTCCTGGAGTTGATGGCTGAAGGCTGGGGACAGGGGTGCTGCAGTTCTGCCCAAGGGGAATTAAAGGCCAGAAAGCCCTGGTTTCTGCAGGAGTCTGATAATCTCCTGGAATGTATGCCAGTTAACATATAATTTCTTTATCCTATTTATTCATTATTATTATTTCTCATTGTACTTTGGGACTCAACTTTTTATTGTTATAGAAATCCAATGTTTTCAAAGATTCTCCCTCAAGGATTCTACTGTTAACATTTTTCATTAAGAGAAATGCCTGTCTATTCCAATCTTTTTTTCCCTCCATTATTTACTGTGTCTTTTCTAGGTCTTGTCTTTGTCTCCTGGGCCACAGTCAGTAATGCCTCCACTTATGTATTCTGAGTGTGTGATCATTTGGTCCAAGGGATTCTGCTGAATGAAGTATAAATTCTGATATCTTTATCTTGCAAACTTTCAAAAACTACAAATAAAATGAAGATATGGGCAATATAAAATGAAAATATGATTTTCCATTCTTATTAATTAATATCTATCTCTATATTTCAATAGAATTCAATTATCGGCCCCTGATGACTATATTTTTCAAAAGAATTCCCTAAATAATTATCAGTGATTCACTACTCCAAAGTAATGTAGAAGATATTCTTAGTGTATTCTTCAAATTCATGTTGATGGAATGCTCAAGTTCCCTATATCAAATTGAGCTCCTATATTCCCTCTGAATAATAAAACTAAGATATGTTTGCTAAAGATTGTTGAAAAACAACATTTTAGCTTGACATGGACAGTACAAATATAGTATCACTAAGGGTGAAAATTTAGTATATGTCCTGTGGACTACCAATTTCATGTTCCACAATCACAATCTAACCATTTAAATACAGAATTAGGGCTCCCCTGGTGGCGCAGTGGTTGGGAGTCTGCCTGCCGGTGCAGGGGACACGGGTTCGGGCCCTGGTCTTGGAGGGTCCCACATGCCGCGGAGCGACTGGACCCGTGGACCACACTACTGAGTCTGCGCGTCTGGAGCCTGTGCTCCGCAGCGGGGGAGGCCGCGACAGTGAGAGGCCCGCGCACCGCGATGAGGAGTGGCCCCCGCTCGCCACAACTAGAGAAAGCCGTCACACAGAAACTAAGACCCAACACAGCCAAAAATAAAATAAATAAATAAATAAAATTAAAAGTGTTTGTTATAAAAAAATAAAAAATAAAAAATAAATACAGAATTATTTCCTAATTCTCTGTTATATAAATCTCATTATAAATAACAAGCATTTTGAAAGCTTTAAATTTTTAACTATAGCTAATTAATTTGTACCTTTTCTCCTCTATCAACAAAAATTGACTTTCATGGTTAACTCAGTTAAAAAAATAAAACAGCACAATAGGAAAGAAGTAAAATATCTCCATTGCCTACAATATATAATAATATATATAAATATGCTGATGAAAAAAACGTGGGTCTGCTCTCCCATGTGCAGTAAAGCAAATCTACTGACACCAGGTTATGGCAAAGGAAAGTGCGGCGTTTACTGCAGGTGCCAGGCAGGGAGTTCAGGTCAGCTAGTGCTCAAAACCCCTGAACTCCCTTTCCTGATGGGTTTCATGAAAGCATTTTTAAATACCAGGTGAGAGAGGGGAATCACAGGGTATGTGATCAGCTCCTGCACCATTCTTTGACTGGTTGATGTGAGGTAACAGAGCAGTGTCACAGTGGTTAACATTATCAATCCTCAGGCTCCAGTAAAAGATCTCCTACTTAAAACAGTTTTAAAACTTAATAAAAATAAACATTAACTGAGTAGAGGGAAGGTGTCCTCAATTTCAGAACAGTGTAAAGTCAGCAAATATCACAGCTGGTGCACCCCGTGAAGAGACTGATGATCTTGACTGGTTGCAATTTTTAAGAAAACACATTTGGGTAAAATTAACTCTGCACTTAAAAAAATTGAGTCACAGGTTTTAGGTTTTCTATATGCTCTTATTTTTCCTTTCCAAGAAGGGACTTTCAACCTCCCCCAAAGTAAAAGGGCAGTGCCTCTTGTATTGCTTTCTCTCACTGAACACACCGAAGAAAAATTGCATCATGTCGGTGTCTATCTGAATAATGTGCTCAGGGCTCTCCCTGAGTCATTGCATAGTTCTCATTTGCACGTGGGAGCCAATGGGTCTAAGTGCAGGCCACCACAAGATATGCCACTATGGCATGTGGATTATTTTGAGCTGAAAACAATCAAGGCCCAAAAGACTCAGGAAGAGCCTTTGAACTTCCCCCTTATTCCCTAAAATAATTTAAGACAGGAGGCCTGTCCCAGGAAGAAGCTATCGCTAGAGATAAATGTAGTATAATACTAGGTGTGGTAGAACAGGAGGAACATTGAAAAGCCCATTTGATCAAAATCCTCTCTGTGGGGCTTCCCTGGTGGCGCAGTGGTTGAGAGTCCGCCTGCCGATGCAGGGGACACGGGTTCGTGCCCCGGTCTGGGAAGATCCCACATGCCATGGAGCGGCTGGGCCCGTGAGCCATGGCCGCTGAGCCTGCGCGTCGGGAGCCTGTGTTCCGCAATGGGAGAGGCCACAACAGTGAGAGGCACGCGTACCGCAAAAAAAATAAATAAATAAAAATAAAAAATCCTCTCTGTGTCTCATTGTCTTTGGATGGCTCAGCAAACATTTGTTTACCAAACATTAACTCTTTTTAACTTCCTGTGAATTACCTTACTTCCCCTTGAAATTTCAGACCCATACCTCCTTCTGATGCCGAAATTTGGCCTCTGTGCACTGGTATGGACTCGAATTCGGAGGCAGAGTTTGGGTGAAGTAGAAAAGAATAGGTTTATTGCGTTGCCAGGCAAAGGGGGACACAGCAGGCTAATGCCCTCAAAACTGTGTGTCCCAACCTGGGGGGATTTGGTGACGAGTTTTATAGCAATGGTTCAAGGTCAGGGTTGCTGATAAGGATTATGGTGTGTTCAGGGCCTGCAATCCTTTAATCTGGCCTCAGGTGGTCTCCTGATGAGCTTCTATGCTTCTCAAGGTTATCAAACTGTGACCTTCTCTCTAGAATGAAGGATGCTTCATCAAGTAGTTAACATCATCCATTAGTTGGGGGTATTAGTTCTGTAGAAGAGCTCAAAGTTATTGTTATATGTTTCCCTTGAGGCAGAACCAGGATCTTGTCCCAAAGCTGCACTATTGTTTCTTGACAGTTCCTCCCTTGTCTCTGCATCCCCTCCCTTCCCTGATTAGCAACTACTTGACCCTACCCTTTGGAATTCAGGGAAGGTTGTGGAGGCTGAAGCCTAGTCCCTGCAAACAAGAAATGGGGGACACAGAAAGACTTTAGTGCCCAGGAGCCCCACAGGGTCCTGCTCAGTTTCACTTCTCTTTAGTCAAGAATATATATATGTCACCTTGTCTTGCTGTCTTTGGAATTCTTCATACTTATGTGAATTCCCCATGTGCACATAATAATTTAATTTTCTCTTGTTAATCTGCCTTATGTCATTTTCATTGCCAGCCAAAGAGCTAATGTTACCCAAAAACCTGGGTTTGCCTCTTGGTGGGTGTCAAGCTGAAAGGCACATCAAAAACAAAGATTGGGAGAAGAAAGGATTTATTACTTGCAGCAAGTAAAGAGAACACCGGGGGTCTTTCCCAAAGCAGTGTCTTCCTGAACAGCAAAATTGGGGAATTTTTAAGCTAAGGGTATATGCATATTCATGAAGGGGTTTGGGTGGTCGATAGAGTCCAAGCTTTAGTGGACTGAAGTCATGAGGGTCAGAAAAGGTCAATATCATCATTCCTTATGTTCCCAGTTGATCAGGCTAATCTTTACCATTGGAAGAGAACTGGGAGTCTTTACAACTATCTTTGTTATTGTTACTTCTTTTACCTGAAAACAGTCCTTTGATTCGGCATTATTTTGTTCCCTTAAGATCATTAATTACTGAGACCCTTTCAACGGCAAGCATCCCGGCCAGGCTTAGATTGCAAAGTGGCTTAGGCCAAAAATGACTCCTAGGTATACATATTATTAAACTTTTGTTTTATTTTCTCCTGTTAATCAGTCTCATGTCAATTTAATTCTTAGACCAGCTAAAAGTGTTACCTGAAACACTTCTTTTGTTGAGCCAAAAGACACAACCAAGCCAAAGGGCAGGAGAAGGAAGGGTTTATTACTTGCAGCAAGTAAGAACACCAGGGATTTTCCCAAAACAGTGTCTCCTTGAACAGCCAAATTGGGAAAGTTTTAAACTGTCAACTGAAAAAAAAAAAAAAGCACAAACTGAGAGTTGTGAGTTAAGTTTTATTTGGGGCAAAATGAGGACTATTGCCAAGGAAACAGCCCCTCAGATAGCTCTGAGGAACTGCTCGAAAGAGTTAGGGGGAAGGTCACAGTATGTATGTGATTTTGGTGAAGGGGGACACATGTAATCAGGGACACATTTTGGCAGAAATTTGCTGCTAGTCACAAAATGGTGGCTGCTAGTCACAAGGAGCAGATGTCTCCATTAATGATCTTAGTGCTTTTCTAGATATGAGAAGATAAAAGAAACTGGGCTCATAAAATCTTCTGAAAATATCTAACTATCTGAAGGACTGTTCTGCTGGGTTTTCCCAGAGCATAGACTGCCTCATTCCTGATCTCTGTCCTGAATTCCATTCAGGGTGTGTTGAAGGTTGTGAAACAAAATTTATATTTTATGGCAAGACAAGAGAAATTTAAACATAAATTCTTCTCTGCCCTTTGGTCTCCTCTCTCCCCACACTGTGCATTGTGCATCTGCATTATACATTGACCAAAACTCCCCCATAGGCAGGAACACTTGCTCAACCATAAAGAGCAACATTCTCCTAACATCAACAAGACAACTCCCTCCTTAAGAGATAACATTTCTTCTTGACTTTGTAAGGGGTTACATGACCAGCAGGATGGCACTTAGATCTGAATTATGTAAACGTTCAGTAAAATGTCATTTGATGTACAGCCCTGTCTCAAAAAAAAACTTATACACCTCTCTGGATTTCTAATGGGCATAACAGTTTTCAGAGTTTTCTGAGATGCTCTTCCCAGGTTATAATCCTCAAATTTGGCTCAAAGAAAAATTTCCAGTTCTCTTTTAGATCAAGTGATTACTTTTTTGTCAAGGTCAGAGACTACAGTGGCTAGTGACTTCATTCTTATAGAACCAGATGGTGAGGGACAATTTTATTTCACAAGATCATTAATTACTGAGACCTGTTCAAGAGCAAGCATCATGACCAGGCTGAGATCACAAATGATTTAGGCTTAAAATGGCTTCTCTTATGTCAAAAAGTTATATTTGATTCATTTTCTTTGGGGACCCCCTACTCCCTTTGCCTACAGAAGGGCAGAGGAAAAGTTCTTCCTCTCTGACAGTCTTCATGACTGCCTTGAGAAACAATGATGGACTCAGGAGTTCTGCTCAGCCTCGATGTGCACAGAAATCTTTATGCCTATGGTAAAGGGGCATGGAAAGGAGAGGGTTCTCAATGTGTATAAGTTCATGCTTTCAAAGGCAGGCAATGTGCCCTGCACTATAATGCCTGTTGGGCAGGAAGAAAGTTTCCTGTACCCTTCTAGATTTTTCTGGTTAGTCTAGGAATTAAATTGATATGAGACAGATTAAGATTAACAGGAGAAAATCAAACAAAATTTCATAATATGTATACATGGAAGAGACCCAGGAGAACTCAGTAAATCTCCCAAATGGCTGAAATCTTCACCTTAAATACCACTTTCAACTAAAGACAAACATGTTGGGTGTAGTGGTTTGGGACTTCAAAGGGGAGGAAGGCAATTCTTCCTCAGACCTCATACATGAGGTCACCATACCTCAAGGGGAAATTCAGCTTGCACTGCAACTTCAACTAAAGAACAGTTCTTCGTGTAACACTGCCGGATATTGGAAGATACACAGGCCCCTCGGCCGACCGAAGGCATCCCTTCATTGAGGCAGTTCGCTAGTCGCAGAACACCCTGCTTTAAAAAGTTGATTCAGTTTAGGGCACAGTGGGTAGCTTGTGTCTCTTTTACTTGTTAGAAAACACACGTATTTAGGCTGTGTGTCAATCTAGACATGGCGTCTATAGCGAAAAGCCTGGTTTTCCCATTTTGAAAACTCCATTCTTGCAGCCAGAAAGAACCTGAAAAACAGTGTTGTTGCCGTGTTTCTAGTCCCTGCAGGCATGGCTCTGAGAAAAAAAAAGAGTTTTAAAGAAAGAAACACAGTGCTTCCTGTTCCTGGTTGGGAGCTCATCCTCCCTGCTCTATAGCTAAAGGGAAATTCAACTGAGCAGCAGCCCCAAAATAAGGCCCTGAACTGCATGCAGAATGAAAGGCGTGCAGCAGTTTCCATTAGGCAGTAGTCGCCGTTCTGCTTTAGTCGAACTGTAGTAAGATTTTCAGGACTCCTAGACTCCTCACGAAAGCACCCGTTTCCGTGCCAGGGCCCTGAGTACCCCCAGGCTCTCCTCAGTTGAGGAGCGACACTCAGACACGGAGACACTTCGGAGCACCCGTGCGTGCGCCGAGTGAACGGCAGCATGTTGCACACGTCCTCGGGGGAGCTAGATTTCCTCAGCTCACCAGCAGCCTCAGGAAGATGACTGTAGCAGCTGCAGCAGGCCATGGAAGTCTGCCTCATTGTCATCGCAGGCCCCGTTGCCACAGTCGGAGCTATACTGAGAAAAACACTTTGCTTACAATTCCTCCCAGTACTTCATACCTGAAGTCAACCTGCCTCAAGGAGAAAGTCGGCTTGCGGTCCAAGTGCATCTAGAGCACAGTGTCTACTGTAACGCTGCAGGCTTTTGGAAGATTCGCAGGACCCTAGGAGCCCTAGCGCATTCTTTCGTTTAGGCAGTTCACCTCAGGAAGAACACGCTGCCTAGAAAAGTTGATTGTGGAAGGACTCAGTGAGAAGCTTGGTTTTTTTGGCTTGGTACAAGCCACTGAAGATTCTGCCCCATGTCAACCTGGAAATGTCAGCCGTTTGAGACAGGCCTTGTTTTCCCGCCTTGAAAGCTGCATTTATGCAGCCTTGAAGCTACGTGAAAAACACTGATGTGGCCCGGATGCTCATCCGTGTAGGCATGGCTCTGAGAAGAAAAAGAGTTTTCTCGAAAGAAAGAGGGTGCTTCCAGGTCCTGGGTGGGAGCTCTTCCTGCCCTGCTCTAGAGCTAAGGGGAATCTCAACATGGGCCCTAGCCTCGACGTAAGGTCTTGATTTGCCATCCAGAAAGGTAGGCGTGAAGCAGGTTCCCTGAGGCCTTAGTCGCAGTTCTGCATTCGTTTAACGGCAGTAAGCGGCTAGAGACTCGTGGCCCTGTCGCGTCAGTGCCAGTTTCAGGACGAGAACTCTGAGGACCCGCCGGCTCCCCTGGGCTTGCTGGGCCACACTCAGACCCGTAGGCCCTTCAGGGTGCCCCAGGGTAGGCCCAGGAAAGGGTAACACACTGCAGTCTACCTTGGGGGAGCTAGATGTTGATGTTCCAACTACCTGATTTTTTTTTTTTTGCAAAACCCCCTAAATATCCTGTGCCCTCCTTTACCTCTTCAGAACAGTCCCTCAGAGCTATCTGAGAGACTGTCTCCTGACTTAAGTCTTCAGTATGTCCTCCAAATAAAACATAATTCTCAACTTTTAGGTTGTGCATTTTTTTTCAGTCAACATTTAATTGTATGGCTCATGTAGGTACTATGCCT
The DNA here is from genome assembly GCF_964341445.2 of Mesoplodon mirus. NCBI lineage: Eukaryota > Metazoa > Chordata > Mammalia > Artiodactyla > Ziphiidae > Mesoplodon > Mesoplodon mirus. The sequence continues at coordinate 141,902,007 of NC_138978.1, forward strand.
AAATGTAATGGGATGAGCTGTAAATCATTAAAACTAGATAAATTCTGTCAGCTCTACCACTAGCTGAGATCAGGCTTTCTTCTCTGGATACTTCTGTCATAGACCTTGGCAGATATGGGGGTCTGTGTTGGTCTTAAAATTATTCTTAGAATTGTGGGGACTCATTCATTCTTTCAACAAATTTTACTGCTTATATTCTATGTGTCAGTTACAGTGCTGGGTCTTGAAAAGTCAACACACGAAAATACAAGGATAAAACACATTTTCTACCATATTAACCTTTTTCATTCATTAATTCATCCTTAAGTCATTCAACATGCTTCTTCTTATTGAATACTGATGAGGGATCAAATGCTATGCTAAACACTGAGTATATAACTGCAAATGAGATGGATAGGCCCTGATTTTGACGTCACTACTATCTTTTGTCCTGCCATATAATGGGACAGCTTCATTATTCCCTTTACCATAAGTTTTTTTTTTTTTTTTTTTTTTTGCGGTACGCGGGCCTCTCACAGTTGTGGCCTCTCCCGTTGCGGAGCACAGGCTCCGGACGCGCAGGTTCAGCGGCCATGGCTCACGGGCCCAGCCGCTCCATGGCATGTGGGATCTTCCCAGACCGGGGCACGAACCCGTGTCACTGCATCGGCAGGCGGACTCTCAACCACTGCGCCACCAGGGAAGCCCTACCCTAAGTTTTTAGCACAAATTGCTAATGGAAATAAAACTGTTAGTGGAGGTTCAACATGCATAGGTAAATGAGAACACAGAACTCCCCTTTCGCATGTCCCATTCTCCTCCTTCTAACTCCCTATGTGAACTCACTTTGTGCCAAGACCAAGAAGATATGCCCCAATAAGAACCAAGCTGATTTCCGCACACTGACTGGGGCTATTGCTCACTTAGAAGACTTGATGCTTAATTTTGATAAGGAACTAGAAGACCATGGAGACAACCTATAAAAATGATTTGTCTTGGGAGAAAATACTAAAAAGGGTTAATGTGCTGTTCCACATGTCTAACCTCCTGGGATTAAACCACAGGCACCAAGATCACCATGTGTACTTGGCAACAATGAGCTAAAAATGAAAAAAAAAGCATCATACTGTTATTGTATTCATTTTCCCCCAAGGCACTCTCCGATAAACACCACAACCTCTAAGGGAATTGAGAACAGCTTCCTTGTGGGGTAGGTTATATATGCATCTTTTTCCAAGCAGTTAACTCATATCCAGCTATCAGCACACCTTACTTAAGGTGATTGTAATGTATGAGATTAAATGTTCCTACCTGATTGGAAACCTTCTTGTCCTCAATTCATTGGCTATACTGGATTATTTTTCTTGGGTCAGACCTTCAGACTTCTACCAGAAATCGTTCCTTTGGGGAAACCAGGCCTTCCCAGAAACTCAGGAAACTGAAATGGAGACAGCAAGAGAGAAGGAAATTATTTGGACATATAGACCTCAATTGTTTGGTTTTAAGTAAACGTCCAAGCAAACATCTTCTAAATGGTATAATAACTTTAGGGAAATTCACGGTTTATAAGTTTTTGTACTCATAAACTGTACATATTATGGTAAGAGTACAGGTTGCATTTTGTGTCTTCAACTCAAGCAAAGACTTCAAAAAAGGCTCAGTTATCCTTTGTTCATTAAGACACAAAGAGAGGGCAAAAAGGGCAAGTTTCTAAGTCTTTTTCTTTAAAATTTACTTCCTTTCTTCAGTCTTCATCAAGATCTTCAGGAAATTAACTTTACTAAAGTTAATTATTCATAAAATAAACATAGGAACCTGCAGAAGACTATTTCACAGAGACCTGTAATGTACAGTATCCATTGAATACATGCACCATGAGCTTGTGTTTTCGAGCACTGGCATACACAAAACTCTGTGTGTGTGTGTGTGTGTGTGTGTGCACATGTGTGTCTTTTTTTGTGATGGAGCCATGGGGAGAAAATAAAGCTATTGGCTGCAATTCAGTGATGTAGAAAGATTTAAGGTTAAAGGAAAAGGCTACATCAAGTGAAGCAATAAAGTCATGAGGTTGTGCTTCCGTAATAATAACAATAGCAGTCTTCTGTAACCAAGGGAGCAGGCTCCTCAAATTATACTCACACCTGTTAGACCATCTGCCCATAAATTTCACACTATCATTAATGGAAAACAAATGGCACTGTCTCTCCTTCCCTTTATCCATTGGCCATTCTCATATAAACGATTTTTCTCTTCAAGGTCATGCTCTTTTCTATCTGTTTAAAAATATTAGGATTTAGGAGGAGTGATACAAATGTGCCATGCCTTGGTACTTGTACCAGTGATGGCTCTGTAAGGAGCACTGGATTGTTAGGAGGCTATAAATTGAATTCCCCTAGAAGCAGAACCTGAGGCAATAATTTGAATGCAAACTGTTCATCTGGGAGGTGCTTCCAGAAAACTCAGAAGTGGAGTGGGAATTGAGAATGGAGGCATGGAAGGAAGCCAAAAGAGGTGCATTACTGAATAAATTACTCCTGTAGGGAACTGCTGCCAGTACTTCAGGGGAGTTCTGTGAAACTCTACAGAACATGTCTCAGAGTTATCCCAAGAATTGGTGAGAAACTTGAAGTACTTATCTTCCAGTCCCCTCTGTCCTTGGTTGAAAGCTACACCCAGATACATTAACTCCTGTACACTTCTGGCCTGCCCTAAGGTGGATAATTGCAGGTGGTAGCATGATTCTATCAGCATATACTGGAATGATGAGTGCTGGGGAGATATGAGTGGAGCAATGAAACCATCTAATACAGTTGGGGCAGAATATATTAATTATTGGCTTGCAAGTCCAAATGGATAACCTTAAATTCCTGGGTTAATGGTTTTACTTTGCGGTATTTAAACATGATGTATGAGTAAAAATTCCTCTATTAAATCAAGTTTAAATCCTAAGTCCCTAATCTTCTGGAAAACTGTGGGTATCTTTTAACAGATTTTTGAAAAGTAACATGATTAAGATTTCAAATTGACCATTCATTCATTCATTCACTCATTCAACAAACATTTATTTATTTATTTATTTATTTATTTATTTATGTTTTGCGGTATGCGGGCCTCTCACTGTTGTGGCCTCTCCCGTTGCGGAGCACAGGCTCCGGATGCGCAGGCCCAGCGGCCATGGCTCACGGGCCCAGCCGCTCCGCGGCATATGGGATCCTCCCAGACCGGGGCACGAACCCGTATCCCCTGCATCGGCAGGCGGACTCTCAACCACTGCGCCACCAGGGAGGCCCAGCAACAAACATTTATTGAACACCTAAAGTATGCCATGGGTTAAACTAGGCACCAGTGTTACTGTTACTAAGATCATTATCGTGCCACCTAGAATTCAATGTATTGTGACACTCAAATAAGAAAATCCATAGTTATCATAAAAATTATTACAGAATGCTATAGGAAGACACGGTAAGAACTTAATGCATGCTGTGGAGAGTAGTATATGGGGGATATCAGTAGGGCTTCCTGTAGAAGGCAATTGAAATGGATATGTAACATGAAGGAAGGGTGAATTTTTGAGGAAAAGAGAAGATAAATTCATGATTGCCAGAAAATGAATGGTTAAGGATCAGTCCAGAAAGGAGTTCCATTCATAATCAGTATAAGAAATGTCACTGGGGCTTCCCTGGTGGCGCAGTGGTTGAGAGTCTGCCTGCCGATGCAGGGGACACGGGTTCGTGCCCCGGTCTGGGAAGATCCCACATGCCACAGAGCGGCTGGGCCTGTGAGCCATGGCCGCTGAGCCTGCGCGTCCGGAGCCTGTGCTCCGCAACGGGGGAGGCCACAACAGTGAGAGGCCCACATACCGCAAAAAAAAAAAAAAAAAAAAAAAAGAAATGCTCACTGAAGTGTAAGAAAAGAAGACAATGGAGAGGGTGGTAGAAGCCAGACCATGAATGGTCCATGTATGTATAGTAAGTGCTATGGTCTAGTCTTTGTGTTCCCCTCCAAATTTATACGTTGAAATCTTAATTTCCAGAGGTGATAGTATTAGTAGGTGGGGCCTTTGGGAAATGATTATGGTATTAGTGCTCTTACAGAAGAGACTCCACAGAGCTCCTGAAGCTCTTCTGCATGTGAGGTTACAATGAGAAGTCTGTAACTCAAAAGAGGGCCCTCATCTGACCATACTGGCACCCTATTCTTGCACTTGCAGCCTCCAGAACTGTGAGAAAAAAATGCCTGTTGTTTATGAGCCACCCAACCTGCAATATAATCTTACAGCAGCCCAAAAGGACAAAGAGAGTTTGGATGTGAGATTTTACTCCAAGAAAGATGGGAATCCATTGAAGGATTTTAACTGGTAACTTAGAAGAGAGAAAAGTTTCATAACACAATCAGGTTTTTGGGTTTTTTTGGTTTTTTTTTTGTTTTTTTTGCGGTACGCGGGTTTCTCACCGCTGTGGCCTCTCCCGTTGTGGAGCACAGGCTCCGGACGCACAGGCTCAGCGGCCATGGCTCACGGGCCCAGCCACTCCGCGGCATGTGGGATCTTCCCGGACCGGGGCACGAACCTGTGTCCCCTGCATCGGCAGGCGGACTCTCAACCACTGCGCCACCGGGGAAGCCCCAATCAGGTATTTTTATAAGAAACATTTGTTTCATTTTCAGAACGATCACTCTGGAAATACTGTGACTAGATTTTTGGAGAAGGGTGACGGCAGTCCCAGATATAGAAAGATGAGGTAGTAGTCCATTAATGTAAGTCAAACAAGAAAGTGGAGATAAAAAGTGTGAATTTGTGGCTGAGCGTTCTTTTCTGTTAGCACTTGAAAAATGTTATGTCAATGCTTCTGACTCCAGAGTTTTAGACAAGAAATATGCTGTCATTGGAATTGGTGTTTCTCAATAAGTAATGCATTGTTTCTGCCTGTCCACTTGCGAGATTTTTTTTGTCTCCACTTTTCAGAAGTTTAATTATGACGCATCTTGGCAAGGATATCTTTGTGTTTTTCCTCTTTGGGTTTGTTCAGATTCTTGAATTTGTATTTATGTCTTCTAAAAAATTGGGAACTTTTTAGTCCTGATTTCTTTGAATACTTTGTCAGTCCTACTTGTTCTCTTTTTTCATTCTGGAACTTTGATGATATGAATGTTAGTGCTTTTGTTACTGTTTACACGTTCTTGAGATCCTGTTCTTTCTCCCATCTTTACCCCTCAGTCTACTTTCTCTGTACATTTGGTGGACTGTACTGATCTCTTCTAAGTTCATGATTCTATGCTTTGTAATCTCCTCTACTCTTGAGCAAAGTTTTTTGATTGTTGTATTTTTCAATTCTACTGTTCTCATTTGTTTTTATTGTTATAACTTCTAGTTCTTTGTTTACATTTTCTATTTTTCCCATTTCTGTCAAGGAACACATAATTGCTAATTGAAGCATTTATGTGACAGCTTATTTAAAATCCTTGTCTGATCATTTCAATAGATGTTTATCTCAGTGTTGGTGTGTGTTTATTGTCTTTTCTCATTTATTCTGTGATTTCCTGGTTCTTGGTGTCATGAGTATTTTTCCATTGCATTCTAAACATTGTGAGTTATTATATGACTCTGTATCCCATTTAATTTTATTATTACTTTTTAGAAGGAAGTCATCCTATTTGAGGCATAGTATGAGGACTGGGGGGTGACGTACAGATTTCCATTGGGCCCTACTGACAATACCCCAGCAAAAGTGGGCACTTACATTGTCTCACTGCAGACAGATCAAGTAGAAGTTCAGCTAGCCTATTGGCCCTTCTGACACCTTCCCCCCAAAAGTGGGAACATTAATATCATTGTGTTGCCTTTTAGTAGGAATGGAAGTTCATCTCCCCAGTAGATTTCCTGACATCAGGGCAGGGGAGAAGTGAAGTGTTTGCTGTCCTTCCTCCCACTTCATTCCTTCTTGTTGATGCCGGGTGTGGGTAGAGGGTCAGCTACCTGCTGGCCCCACTGACACCAGGGTAAGAGGAAGAGAAGTGCCAACTAGCCCTGCCTGTGCCATCTCATTCTGTCTTACTGCCTCAGGATGGTTATGGGGATTCAGCACCCCAGTGGGTCTCACTGACATCATGTGTTGGGGGTTAGTGGGGTGCCTACTCCCTCCAATCTGTAACACCCTATTCTTATTGATGTCAGGGAGAGATGAAGGCTAAGTCCCACCATTGGACCCTAGGACTGTGTGAGGGCAGCCCAGTGTTAACTAGCCTGTCAGGCACCACCTTTTAAAGTCTGTTTGCTAATGGAAAAGGGTGGAGCCTCAGCTCACCACTGGACCTCACTGAAACAACCCTGGTGGGGAATCAGAGCGCTGGCTCTTCTGGAGGGCAGGAGTGGGGTGGTGTGGAAGATCAAATCCTACCTTGGCCCAACTGAAATGACAGGACATAGGGGATGGGTGCAATATTCCACTGGCACTTGGCTCGAGTAGTGTGTATATTATTGCCCAAATGGTCTTCTGTCTTAGCAACCCCTTTCCTCATACTTTGGCTAGGGGGAACAGGGTTTTGTGGGGTTTTTTTGAAGTTTTTTTGTCTGTTGTTCTGTTGGTGGTTATTGATTGGGGGTTCCTGTAATACCCTCTCCAGGATGTATGGGAAGCAACAGGAAACACAGGGGACTCATCACCATGTTATTCCTCAAGTCCCAAAGTCCCTAGTTAAGTCTGCCTTCTCGTTTCCACCTTTCAGCGTCTTCCTATGTTTGTTTGTTGTTATGTTCAGGGTTTTAGTTTTAAGTGGGAGAACCTGGGAGAAATGGGCTACCTCATCTTCTTGGAAGCAGAGGTCTGGAGGTCTTTTGATGTTAAAAAGTACTGCTGACAGTAAATTAAAATTTGATGATACACACCTTGCCCTTTAAGAATTATTCTGCTAGATGATGTGGCTTCCCAAAGTTGCTACAATTTGATTTTCATACTTCTAGAAGCCAAGTGTTTTGCTGGAGTTGAAATTTAAAGATAAGCAAGAGATGAGGCTAAGATGATCTATGTGGTAACAGATTAAATTTGGAAACATCAATATACATTCATGTTTAGCTTAATATTGCTTCATATTACCTTAATACACATGGTTATGTAGAGAGATACTTAGAGATATTTGCATATACATGGGTAATGTACACACATATTATCTCTTTGCTCTGTCAGCTGAGAAGATCTAGAAGCAATGACATCTGAGCAGCAAGTAGCACACCCCACACCCAGATCCTGCTGTCTAATACCGTTCTCCACTAAAAAGACCTAGTTATCCTTGAAGAAATAGCTGATTCTAGGACTGGGGCAGTAAATATACAAGATTTATATACAAGACCATCTTATAGTGTCAGAAAGTAAGGAAGTTCCAAAAAAAAATATAGGACGGGGATACCTCAGAGTGGCACAAGAGCCAACTGAAAAGAGTTCACAAGGGTCAGGACTAGAGCAATTTGAGGAACAAAGTAACTAAAGTAGAATTAGATTATAACCCAAAGTATAAAATAAAAATCCATGAGTTCTTCTGATATAAATAAATAATTGGATACATAAATGCAGGAGAATAGATAAATCTCCAGTGCAAAGGAATTCCAAATAGTTTATGTAGTACTCAATCTTAAGCATAACTCCCTATTCCTTAGTTGTGGGCTGAGCATATTGACTTCATTCCAAAAAAGTACAGTATGAAAAAGGGAAAACAGTAATCTTACAATGGAGAAACCTGGAAAACACTACCTCAGCCTGGTGATCAAGGTCCACCTCAGCATTCATAATGCATATTGATACTTTGTACACTTGATGTGATCTGACAAAATAACCCTTCTACTCTGTGGTCTTCCTCCCCAAAACACATAATCCCAATATTATCATGAAAAATGCATCAAACAAATTCTAGTAGTGGGCATCCTACAAAAACCTAACTACTCAAAATTGTCAAGGTCATCCAAGGAAAATCTGAGAAGCTATCAAACCCAAGAGGAGCCTAAGGAAACATGGCAACTAAATGTAATGTGATGTTTTGGATGAAATCCTGGAATAGAAAAAGGACATTAGGTAAAAACTAAGGAACTGGACTAATGTATGGGCTATAGTAAATGATAATGTATCAATATTTGTTAATTGATTGTAACAACGTAACATACTAATATAAGTGGATCATCATAGAGGGAAATGGGTCTAGTGTATATGGAAACACTTTATACTATCTTCTCAATTTTTCTGTAAAATTAAAACACTTCTAAAATATAAAGTCTATAAAAACGCTGTGTTTTCTTGTTTTATGATTATGTGCCTGTATTTCCTAATAAATACGTAAATTTGATTAACCTTCCTTGATACTGATATTACAGAAAATACTAAGTAACTCTGAAAGAATTTGTAACTCCAATTCAACAAGCAACAATTCTTGGTATAAACTTTTTGGAAGAACCCACTGAATAAATCAAAGCAAATTGTCTTTAAAGGCTGAATTTCTTTTCAGTGTTTAATCTTTTATATGATTAATGCATACCACAAGCATGATTCTGTTTCAAAGAGCAGAAAATGTTGATTGTAGGCAATGTCTAAAGTACAGTGAAATATTAATGCCTGATGCTATAACAACTTTAATGTATTTTATGTTTTCAAAATGATGAATTGTTTTTTCAGTTAATAAAGTATTCAATTTTATACCTTTCCTACCCACCTTTTCCCAAAACACCCACAAGGAAATGATACTATCATCTGATATTAGGTTCATCAATTTAAATTGGAGTTTTTGGTAGCTGTGGTTGCCAATGGTACTGGAATGTGTGATACTTTTACAGATCCTATCCACGGCAAAATCTGATCTTCACAAGGTAAATCACAGTAGGTGCCTAAAGCCAAATGACGTATAGATTTGTAGCTAGATTACCAAGCATTTTACTTAGAGGCACAATAGGATGTAGAAAAGGCCATTTCTCTTTCTGTCTTTTTCTGCTCAAAGATCACTCACCATCTTACTTTTTCTCAGCCATTTCAGAAGTTTTCCACAAATCTAGACTATATAATGTCACTTAATGTGAATGTAGCTCAACATTCTGTTTTAGTACAGCTAATCTCACATTATCTTATTGGTGCTAAATATGTTAATCATCAGCAAATTTTTGTACTTAACTTTTTTTTTTTTGATGTGGATCACTTTTTTAAAGTCTTTATTGAATTTGTTACAATACTGCTTCTGTTTTATGTTTTGGTTTTTTGGCGGTGAGGCATGTGGGACCATAGCTCCCCGACTAGAGATTGAACCCACACCCACTGCATTGGAAGGCCAAGTCTTAACCACCGGACCGCCAGGGAAGTCCCTGTACTTAACTTTTAAAAATAATTAAAATAAGCTATTCAACACATTTCCCCTTAAAAAAAAAAAGTAATTCTTCTTAGGCTGGCCCTGGGCACATACATGACTTTGCCATTTTTTCCATGGACTATTTTCTTATCTGTTCAACTGTGTCACATCTGTTCTACCTTCTCAAAAAGAAGCATTTAAAAATTCATCTATGCACGCATGCATTCACACATTTATTAAATAAATCTATTGAATACCTACATACAGCACAGAAAAAAAGGCAGAAAACTAATCTGGGTTGCACAGAAAGTAATGAACTCAGTTAAAATTTTTGGTGAACACAGGTGTTACTCAATCTACTGGAAATTACATTTCATTATGGGGACTCACAGACTCAAGGAAAACCAAGACCTAAATAATAATAAAGTAATAAAAGCACTAGCCATTTACTGAGTGCCTGCTTGTACCTGACTCTGAAACTCTAAAATCATTACGGATGTTTTGAGGATTGTCTGATATAACTGTAATCTCCATTTTACAGATGAAAATAACAAGGTTCAGAGACATTAGGTTACTTGCCTAAAGTGAGGTGGCCCAGAAACTACAGAACTGGAAATTGAACCTTAGACTTCATAATGCCAAAGTCTGTGCTTTTAATCACAATGTGTGTGTGTGTGTGTGTGTGTGTGTGTGTGAGAGAGAGAGAGAGAGAGAGAGAGAATGTGTTTAATAGAGAACTTCTGAGAAATGGCAAGAAAACTGCCAGGTATCCATAAAACAATAATTTAGGAGATTCCTACTATACAAGTAATTGTTAATCATATGGCTGAACTAAGGATCTCTCACTTTTGAACTAAGAAATCAAAAGCGTCCAGAAGTTGAGTCTAAATTTTACACTTACATAAGATACTTCATACAGAATGCTAAAGTATAATAACTAAAGAGCTCTAAAAATACTGGAAGCATTCATATTAGTATGATTTCATAATGTGGATAATAGAGGATTTAAGAAATTGGCAGAGGCAACTGCAGACTCATTTGTTATCATTTCTGTGAATAAAATGAGAAAAATGAAAAAAGAATGGCTAGCAATTTTAGGTAGTTTGCTTAATCTCCATACTAGGAAAGACTAAGCAAAAAAAAAAAAAAAATTCTCGAAATCTTATTTTTTGAAAGTACCTACAAGTGTATATGGTCTTTTTATACCAAATAACTTGGAATTATGAACTGTCAAATAAGTCTAATCTTCTCTGATGATAAAATTGCTGACTTTATTTGAAACTATGAAATGAAAAATGAGGTAATAATCAGAAATTCTTAAGAAAAGGAGTCGAAAAAATAAAATTATAAGAGTTATGTTAAAAAATATTTTGAAAAAAACATAAAATCCCCATTACTGGTACGGAGCTTTTAAAACTTTATTTTGGTTTTAAGTTTTAATAAATATATGTTTACATAATTACTGTCATAAGGAAGACACAATTTTAGGTCAGCTTTCTTCATTCTTTCTTTATTAAGCATTATTCTATTTTGCTCCATCATCTTGTAATTATAATATAGTAACTGTGTAATTTTCTACTAAGTGGATCTAATTTCCTAAACTGTTTTCCTACTGTTAACAATTAAAGGTGTTTCCAATTTTTTGTTATTACAAATGACATTACAATGAGCATATTTATATAATAATTTTCTGGATTATAAATTATTTATTGGCATAAGCTTCCAGAATTAGAATTAATGTGTAAAAAGCTATTAACATTTTTATCGTGCTAGACATTGCCAAGTTACTTGTCAAAAGATGGAACCAAATTATATTGCAAGAATCTTTGCCAACAGAAGACATTATATATAATTTTTGATTTTGCTAAATTAATAAGTTGGAAACCTATGTTCCATTTCTTTGAATTCTTTGATAACAGAGTGCTGCTGGAGGCTGGGAGGGCAGCCATGTCCGTGAAGGCTCCTCAGAGTTGGAGCGGGGAAGTGGAAAAAGGTAAAAAAAATACTAATTGTATTTTCCCTCGATTGTTATCTCTCACTCTTTTCTGTCTCTGTGTAACTTATATCCAGGTAGCTGGAGAAAAATCATGTGGCAGGGCAAATTGGTATTCCAATAAATTAATAATCACCAACTGCAAATGAATTTTCAAGACTGGAAATACTGCTCTGACTTACAGTACGTTCTTTCTAATTATCCTTAAGGACTATTTTTTGAGAAGCTTTACCTGCCCTCCTCAAATGTCCCTCCATCCTCTCTACTTCCTGCACTCTGAGCTGGTGAGGTGCTTCATAGCTCATTAAGAACACAGAAGTCAGTAAATAGTCCACTGCCAAATCCATTAATTCATTAGCATTTGCGTTGCTCTTTGTATTCCCTTTTACTACAGGAGTGAAAGTTAAAAGGCCATGTGCACTACAGACAGCATTTCGTTTTCCCTCATCTTCTCAAGTACTTCACAGCACTGCGTTTTCTACAGCCCAGCTACTCCTTAGGAATGATTCTTGCCAAAATTCAACCTCATTCTAGACTAGTAACTCCAACTTAAAATGTTAAAAACTATACGTGTAACATGAAAGCCTCCCTCCTCCCCTAATCCCTGCATATCTTCTTTAGCCAATTCCTGTCTGAACTTTTCAAAATTGTTATCTTCATATACTGTTTCCATGTCCTCACGTCCCATTTACTCTATAATTTACATCCATCTGACTTCTCTCACCGTAAGCTCTTTGCCCACTGTCCTGAAATTTTACTTATGCAGGTCACCAGCGATCTCCATGTCAGTATAGCCAATGAATAGTTTTTGTCCTATTTCTAGGCTTTTTCCTTCTTTAAAAAAGAAAAAGAAAAACAAAAACCGTTTTTTTTCTTCTATGCTTTTACACTCTCGTCATCTTCTGTCTTGGTATATTTTACTGGCTTTCTGTGTTTAATCTGATTTCTAATATTCTATTAGTTTCCTTTATCTTCAGTGGAATAAACCAGTATATGAAGGATTATTCTCAACAGTTAGTTCTCAAAATAACAGTACTAGGAGCAGCAGTCAATACTCTATAAAGCTTACCATGTGCCAGACACTATTCTAAGACACTGTTTAAATACATATATATATACACACACATATATATATATGAGGTTTTCCTCCTCATAGGCCTATGAAATAAGCCTATTATTATACCCATGTTACAAATGAGAAAACTGAGGCAATGAGAGGCCAAGGTCACATGATCAGTACTTGCTGAAGCCCCACCTAAGTTAATGCTGAGTTAATGCTGGACAAGTTAAATAATGTCTCACAGATTGGCCTTAAAAGTGAGCAACATTTAATTAATGACTTGTGAAGTATCAGAAAAAAATGGAACATTTTAAATTGAATGGGAACTACTAAGTCATGTATCAGTAACTAAGAATAACTCTTATTGAATGAAATTATCTTTCATTATTCTTTTGAAAGAAGAATATTCTTGTGTTAGTGTTTTACAGTTTTCTTTCATTCACATATTTATTCATTTATTAGACACACATTTCCTACACACCTTCTATGTGCCAGTGTCTCCTGCAAGCTTTGGAAGATTCAGTGGTGAGCAAAAAATTACAAAGTCCTTGCTCTTAAGCAAGTGTCCAGTGGTGGAGGAAGACAGAGTCAACATGTAAATAAATTTTGTACAGCGACAGAAATACGACTGGACAATGGGACGGAGAGGCAGTGAGGAGGCAGGTCTCTTTGGTCAAGATAGTAGTGGTGGCGTTTGAACCGAGACCTTAATGATCAGAGGGAAATTGGTCTGGGTAGAAGGATGAGCCAATCTAAAGCTGGGAGAGCAAGAAGTAGAGCTTGTTGCACCTGAGGGACTGAAAAACATAACTGTGCCTCGAACCCCATGAAGGTCAGGGAAAGATGTAGTAAGTGACCAGACCACATGGTCCCTGTGAACCTGGCTAAGTAGTTGAAAATTTAATCTCTTTACAATAGACAGCCTTTAGAGGTTAGAAGCAGTGCGATAATAGCATCTGATTTGTGCTTTTTAAAAGACTACTTTGACTGTGGAGTGTCCTACAAAAGCAAACTACTTGTGTCTCTATGAAGTGCAGATAGTAAATTTTAAAAAGCCCAATGAGCTCATAAGCAGTTGGTTTACTAACTGTAATCATTTATCTTAACTAGACTTCATTAATATAAGCTTGGTGACCTTGGGGTCCTGGGACATATTAGATTAGGGAAACCCAACTATTTTCAAATAGTGTGATTTGAAAAATTCTCGAAATTGTTGGGGTTCAGGAAGATTATTTTATTGCTGGGGCTGGATGGGAAGTTTAGTATAAGAAAAGAAAGTATGATGGCTGGCTTCCATCTATTCTCCCTTTCTGTGGGAGAAATGATGGTGGGGTGACTACTTTGCTGTTGACCCAATGCTTAAATTTCAGAGCTCGTTCAATCCAGTAAATATTTGCTGAACAACTATTATATGTTAGGCACCTTGCTGAACCTGGGAATATAGAGAATAATTAATAATAAAAGCAGGTATTACTAACAAGAGACAGGCACTGTGCTAATGCTTAACATGCACCATCTCAAGTTACATTAATTTACACACTAACCATATAGGGTAGATGCATTTATCATATCATTTTCCGGGTGAGAAATCTAATCCGTTTAAGGGGCTTAAGTTACTTCTCCAAGGTTACACAGCTAGTTAGGGGCATAGGCAGTATTTGGACTCAGGTCTGGTATCAGCACCAATTCTCTTAGCCATTATGCTCTATAAGGACCTTACTTGAGAAGTTCAGGATTATACATATATGGGTACGACCAACCCTAAGACCATCTGGCAAAACTGGCTGCTTGAGAAGTCCTGGATTTATGTAAGATGCTCTTGGAATGGAGAAGATTGTGAAGGAGGGTCCCCAAAACACACTCTCTATACTAAGGGGTAACAAGAGAGAATTAGCCTACAGCAGTATGATATTGAGGACCAAGAAACAGTGTTTCTCTCTTTTGTGAATAGTTATTAAATTATTTCTACTTCAAAGTATCAGAAAGAAATCACAGTACTATGGACAGTTTGTGGAGCCACCCTATCTTAGCGTGCATCCTGGTAGGTGTAGAGTTCATAGTATGACCCTGGCACCTAAGTGTAGTTAAGTAAGCTTTCATTTTTCTTTAGCCTTAAAGCAAAGTAGCTTTCTGATAGGTATAGTTTAGGAAAGTCTTCAAAGAAAATATTTAAAGTCCACTATCTCAGAGAAAAGCAATTTTGCAAAAGATCTGTCAGCAAAAGCAAGGCCAAACACACCAATTATTTAGTGAGACTTGTATTGTTATATCATTGCTCATGTTGTTTCTTTATGCATTTACCTGGAAGAAGGCTTTTAATGTTCAACAATTCTCAAAGAGATAAAGACCCACACTGACGTGTCAGAAAGAGCTGTGCCCTGGAATTAGATCAGTTTAGGTTTGGCTACCTACTAGAATTAGGTAACATTCTTCATCTTTCTGAGCCTGTTTCCTATCTGCAAATAAGGATAACACTATCTACTACAGAGGGATGGGGTTAAATAAAATGACACATGTAAATGAAATATATCCTTCCAGACTGAGAACATACCTAGTAAATGTTAAAGTGATCTGCAAATATTCTGCTTTCTTGAAATGGATGAAACCTGTTAGCATGTTGTTAACCAATGGTCTAAATATCAAGACAATATTTAGTTAAAAGTTATATTTTTTCTTTCACTGTCCATCTGCATTTTAACATATTCTAACATATTCTCCTTGATCAATTGTGTCAATATTAGTAACATTTGTCATTTAAGCTATTACTGTTCATATGTTTAAAATATTTCAACATGATATAAGTCATTACTCAAAGGGATGCCTAGCTGGCTTTATCAAAGATTTATTTTAAGTAAAAATAAAAGACACAATTTTCATTTTCACCAAGTTTTATTGAACAGTGTGTTCATTAACTGTATGAACTTTCTGGCCAACCCAATACAGTAGCCAAGACATGGAAACATCCTCAGTGTTTTTTTTGTGGATGAATGGATGAAGAAAATGGGGTGCATACAACCTACTATTATTCAGCCATGATAAAGAAGGAAATCTGGCTATTTGTGACCACATGGGTGGATTTGGGAGGCATTATGCTAAATGAAATGTCAGACAGAGAAAGATAAATACTTTATGATCTCATATGTGAAATCTAAAATACTGAACTCATGATAGAAAGAATGGAATGATGGTTGCCAGAGCTGGGGGTTGGAGGTGAGGAAAATGAGTGAAGATGATCAAAAGATAAAAACTTCTAGTTATAAGATAAGTGAGTAATGGTGATGTCATGTACAGCTTGGTCACTACAGTTAACAATACCATATTTTACACGTTTGAAAGTTGCTAAGAGAGTAGATCTTGAAAGTTCTCATCACAAAAATAAAATTTGTAATTATGTGAATTAAGGTTAACTAAACATATTGTGGTAGTCATTTCACACTATACATATATATATCAATCATCACATTGTACACCTTGGACAGATACAATATTATATATCAATTAAATCTCAATAAAACTGGAAAAATGTCATTTATATTTTAGCATAAATATATCAAATTGGGTTTCCTGACAAGATTAATAATAACTATAGATAAAGGGAAATAAGATATTGTTGTTGCTGTTGTTTGCTTTTCCAGAGTGCAAAACACTAAAAAGGGGGGAGGTGAGTATGGGCTTGCAAATGCTGCTTCATAGGCCCTAATGCTGTGATACAGACATTTAGTCCAGATCTGAAAGAGAACTTGAGTCATTTCAACAAATCTGCATAACAGTCGTGTTCAAACGTGAAGAGATGAAGAGATATCAGTAAATTCTTTTTCACACTGCAAGAAATCTGCCTTCAGCTTTCAGCAAAACCTCAGTTTTGGGGTTATGAGGGTAACAGTTCTTAAGCAAGCAGTACAATGCTTCCACCAGTGCTTTCTCCCTACGATGAATAAGTTTTCAGTCTCCCCACCAGTGCTCATCCCTTCTCCCCTTAATGTCTTGGCCAAAATTCAACCATCAGCCCAGAAAACTCCTTCCCAGTTTCATTGCCTGTACGTGACCACGTTATTTCAATCACCTTGGCACATTTATATTACCTACTTCCTAAGTTAGGTATTATATATATGAGATTTTAAATAAAAGAATGCCTGTAAAGTACTTAATGCTCAACTCCTAGCACAATATGAATATTCCGTACCTGCTGACTAGCATTCTTGTTATATCATTTACATTAAAACTAACCTGTACTTTCACACACCCATGTTCTTTGTCCCCAACTGGGGTAAAGGAAATACATGAACATTTATTGATTATCTACAGTGAGAGTATAGAATGCAGTGTAGGCTATAGAATTAGTGGTGTTCAAGACTGAAACTGACCTGGATTTGAATTCCAGACCTCTCACTTACTTAGACTTTACGACGCCTCAGTTCCCTTACTGATAATTAGAGATAATAGACATTTCAGGGACCACGGTAAGGATTAAAAATATTATAATGTTTGGATCCAGAAAGGGCATTCATTACCTCATTTAATGTAAACTCTTAGATAATCTGATTGAGTTTTGAGACTCTGATAACGGCTCTGCATCCTTTTGCTAAAAATAATTAGATAGGTAGATAACTATTCATAGCATTTTGCATAGAATTCCAGGGCTTTGCTAATATGAAAATCAATCAAAGGCTTTAGTTGGCACAAAGAACTCAGAGAAATTGTTATGGGGCAAGAATTAGAATTCTTCTTGAAATACAGACTATCATCCTGGAGAAGAAAGAACAACATTTTAATGTGGTTAAATTTGGGTCAAAACTATGCACTTCCTTAATGGTGTTTCTACCAGGTCTTGATTTGACTGGGATTGAAATTTCTGACATTACTGTCCCCATCACAGACTTGAAAACCTGGCAGACAATCAAGTGCAACCTACAGTTAAAGGTCGCTCATCTAAAAAAGTGGGTATGTTACTACCATTCTGACAAGAGCGTTATGAAGATTAAGAAAAAGCACAAATAAACTCTCCTAACACCTGACAGCCAAGTAATACATCTTTCAGCTCTTTCAATTCTTTTTCCTGCTTACCTGACTCATTTCCTTCCCTGCTCTGAGTTCTCACTGTGTTTCATGTCCCACAATGCTGAAGTCATTGTAATGCTTTTACTCAGGAATCTCATTTAACATTTAGCGTAGTAAATAAGAAAGCCTAAGAAGTGTCATTATTGCATCATTCTGATAACCTGATTTGTCCAGAAATATAACTATGTGATTCTCCTTTACTTCTAGTTGCTCACCATTCATGGGCACAAATTGAGTGTATATCAGATATATTAAATTCCTGGAAACTTATCTGTGGTGTGATTTGGGGTTCTATTTGTGTACTACAGCTTTCCTAAAACTAAACTATTATCATTTCTATCCCTCTTCTGTCTGAAAATCCTCAAAACATAAGTTCTAATTAATAGTTATACTAGTTGGCATTATAGTCATTCTTTTTTGCTTTTTCTCTGATTATAAGTATCTTCTGACTCTTAAGTCAATCAAATGGGTTCTCTACATATGAGGAAGCTCAGAGAGGAAAATAGGATGAGTAGGGTAAGAAGACATTCACACACAGAATTAGTGGAAGCCTTACCAGTAACAAAACTAGTGAAATTAGAGCTAATTAATTAGCAGTCAGGAAAATTTCATTATGTGTTGTCATTAACTGGCCAACTAGGGTAACTAGGCTTACAAACAATAGAAAGCAAAGAGTAGAAAATCTATTGTTTCTGCCAGCTTCTCCTGCTTGTTATCAGCACAATTTTCTCCTAGTTCATGAAACAATAACAGTTTGGTATTAGAATTTAAATGCCATCAATATAAGATATGGAGATATGTGAAGCCTACTACACTTTCTTCGTAAACTAGTACTATAGCATCATAAATCCCACAGTAGAATGATTCAGTTGAAAGACAAAATTCATGCAGAGTACACTATTTGTTTAAACTTCAAAAAAATCAAAAAAGATTGCTATATCTTGTTAGATATGTTATGAGCCCAAAGATATGTTATGAATCCCAAAGCCAGCCAGGCTATCCCTCTGCATTTCTTTGTCCTAACACAGGCTTTTGTCCACCAGCATCCCCCGTCGGCCCGTATACAGAAGAGAACACCATCTGTTCATCAAGAGCCCCACGCCGCAGACACACGGCGCGTAGTTAGAGTTCAACGATGAAGCTGGAGGAGAGGCAGGGATCTCCCAGTTGTGTCCGGCCTGGTGGGATTCTAGAGAAGCTATTTCTTTAGGAAGCGTCCCCTTCTTTAGACAGACTGGGGCATTTCCAGTGGCTGGCCACAGCGCCCCGAAAAGGTGGACTCAGATGGACTTGGGCATCAAGGAAGGTTCTGTGGGGGGCTCACGGGCTGTTCTTCCGTGTTTCGAACATACAAATCAAGTTGGGGGCAGGCCACCACTAGTGCAGGGCCGACCACAAGGCACGTTCAACAAAGTGTCCCCTCCCTAACCCCTGCAGCCCCTTCTAACAAAAGGAAGACCAAAAGGAAGATGTCCAGGGAAGCCTCATCTAAAAGGTGGAGGAGCAACATTCCTCGGTGCAAGTGTCCTGGCCGTGGCTGCAGCGGGAGGACCACACCATGCCACCCCCTGGCTGGGTGTCATGATGAAATTTGGACATTATACCAGAAGCCAAAGGGTCACTCCATCAAACCCTTAAGAAAAGGATGAGGGACGAAGCATGTGTGCCCTCGAAGCCCCAATCTTCTGGTGCTCCAGTCTTCAAAACTTACACAAGTGCCTCTTACATGTCTCCTTTAGTTGTCACCTTGGGACAAGGACCTCTGAGCACCTGACTGAGGAAACAGAAAGGCCGCTGCCACAATCATCCTACTGAGCCCCCTCCCCTCCCCTCAAAAAGGGCCAGCAGCCGCCTTCCCTTGAAAGGGCTTTTCTTTAGAAAGGGCGGCCTGGACTTAGCATGAGAGGGGAATGCAGTTTAGAGACACCTGGGACCACGGGGTGCTTTCAAAGCCTCTCCCCGCCCTTCCAGGTCTTGTCTGGTGGGGTTTTCAATATTAACGCCGCACAGATAAATAACACCCAGTGTCAGGATGAAGTGTTCTTACGTGCACAGGTTCAGATGGAGGGTTGAGGCCCCTGAGCGTGGTCCAGTGTCACGGGAGTGGGGGCGGGGCGGGGCGGGGCGGGGGGCTGGCCGTGAAGAAACAAGAGGAGGAGGGGCAAGGCTCAGTACTGGATCCTGCTGACTACACCCCCCCACACACTTATAATCTTTAGCTGCCCCATGAACTTTTTGTGAACTGTTTAAAATTGGAGGCTGTTGAACAAACAGCGGCGCCACTGCCAGCCATAATTCCATTGCAACGAGCTAAAGACTTTTAACTCTTCAGGTTCCAGGCCAAAGGTGGACCTGAGCGGAAAGGGCCAAGGAGCTGGGGGCCCTGCCTGGCGTGAGGCCCTTCTCCAGAGTGACAGCCCAAATCCTGGGCAGGAACACCCTCATCCTGGGCAAAGGCCATACTGCGTACACCCCACCATCACTGAAAAACGGGCCCACCCCCCATCTCTCTGGGATGTAGAACTAACTAAGGGGATCTTGGGCACAAGGGACACAGAGATAGGGTCAGAGACACTGCCACGCTCACCCCATTCCTCTTCTAGAAGCGGCTATTGAAATAGTTGGGGGTCTTTCTTACTTCCTTCTTCTTCTTCTTCTTTTTTTTAACCTCCAAGGAAAAGTTCTTCAAAAGTGACTTCCCTGACCCTTGGCTGTGGGTCATGCTGCAGGGGGCAAATGACGTGATTTAGATGACAGACAGAGCAGGCGCTTTGCTGCTGTATATAAGAGGCTCATCTGCCCTTATTTCTCAACTACCCCCCCCCTTTCTTCCACAGGTGGGTGATGCTTCTGGAAGTGCCAAGATGTGTGAAGTCAGTCATGAAAAGCACTTTACAAGCACCAACCTGTTTCCAGTGGGAGCTGCTAAGCTACACCTTGGCTCTGGGTTTTAACCCTTTTTTCCAGCAGTGGAGAGAAGGGGGCAAGGATGTGGGATAGGGATGAAGAGGGAAGGTGGCCAAGAGAAGGGGTCAGCCGGGGAGACGGAGGAGGGTCTGGTTTCTGAAGAACAGACCAGGAATTGTGGTGGCTGCCCGCTGAACACCCAGTTCTGGGAGAGACCCGGCTTGCAAAACGCAGACTCGCCGCGTGGTCTCCGGCTTTCGGTCTGGCCCTAGGGGCAAGCACAGGAGAGCTTGAGTCTCCCTCGACAGACTTGGGCAGTCATCTGGTCCGGGAGCCAAGAGTTATGATTAGCATCCGAGCTTGGCCTGGACGCTGGGGAGAAGAGCCTGATTGGCAGAAAGAGGTCAGAGGGACCAAGATTAGGAGCTGTCCCCCCAACCTCGGCATCCCTGAGCGAGGGCACTTTGGCCCTCTGTGAAAAGACACGAGGGGGCACACGGGTCCCCAGCTGTACCCACCACCGTTCTGCCGATTCCTGCCATGAAGACACCATTATGGAATGAGGAGAAGGAGAGAACGTTTGTTTTGTTTTTTTTCTTTAAAGGCGACTTCCCTTGGCAGGCAACAAACAGATTGCAAAGGAAGGAGCAGTGGCCGTGAGAGGCTGGCGTGAGCGCAGGGAGGAAGGCAGCACCAGGCCACTCCTGCCACCTCTCCTTTCTCTCCACCCCAGCTCCTCCTGGCACCGGGCCACTTTCCACTGCCTCCGCCCTTGAGGCGCTGATGGATTGGTTCAAGTCTGCACAGCACGCTTGTCAAGTGACAGCGACGGAATGGGAAGCAGCGCCACCAAACCATCCCAACTCCACTCCAATACTAACGGTGCCCCTTCCTAGGGCCTCACTCTCTAGGCACCCCATGCCGCATCAGGCACTTATCCAGTTAGTGGCCAAGAAGACCTGGACGGGTTTTGGGGAGCTTCCGGCTCAGAAGGCCGGGCAGACGGCAGGGCTCCCAGCCAGCATGCCATGTGCCACGGTCCTCTGTAGGCTGGGGACCTCTCGGGGAAGGGGTGTCTCTCACTGCACGGGCACGGCTGGTTCTCTGTGGAGGACACGCGCGCGCGCGCGCAGTCACCACAGCCTCCCAGCCCCCACTCTCATCCACGGCGTGTCTCTGGGCAGGTGGCCGGACCTCTTCAACTTTGACCCCCTCATCTGTAAATCTTTGGCACCGTGTTTTCCAGAGGATTAAACTGCACTATGGACTTGAGTTCTGCCTGGCAATAGCTGGTGCAGGCCACATCTAACCCATTAAACAGCATCTGACTCCACTAAACATTCTACGTAACAAACAAACCCCAGAATGGCTACATAGTTTCCTTGCGGCAGAGGGAAGGCTGAGGCAGGGACACAGAGGGGACCAGGGAGGGGTGACCTTCTGCAGAGTGTGTGGCTTTCATGGAAGCCCAAAACTGATGGCACGGGAGCCCTTCCTGGGACTGCTCCAAGCGCAGACTGAGTCACACACAGGCACTTCTCTACTGGCGTCAAGGAAGGGAGGGATGAAGAAGTTCCTATTTTAGCACTGGGGGCCGCGAGGAGGTGGGAGATGAGAAAAAGCGGTCCAGGGTGTGCAGCGTTGGGGCAAGTCCTCCTGGGATGTTTTCCCCAGTATGTGTAGCAGTGGGGAGAGGGGAACCCCAAGGATGCCCCCAGGTCGGGGGGAGGGTCGCGGGCTTCCTGGGGTGTGGCTGAAGGAGGTCGCCCGACTGGGTCCTGCAGCCGGGCATGGGTGCTGGGGGGGAGTGGGAGGTGGGAGGAGTGATCCAGCCTGCCCAGGCGCTGACTCTTGGCACACTCCAAGTCATGGCTGTCGCCGCCTCCAGAGGCGTCCCCACTCACGACCCAAGTTTTGCATTAGTAACAGAGCTGCGGAGCAGGAGTGCGGGTGTGACGGGGTGGGGCACGGGAAACTCACGCGGCTGGCCCTGACCTTTTGAGCAACCAGAACCTTCCCTGCCTCCTCCCAGGGCGCCAGGATAGCGCCGCGAGCCACTCGGGTCAGTCGGGAGTGAACTTGGCCCGCAGCGGCGGCGGCGAGTGGGGGAGGGGCGCCCCCTCCCCCGCCTCAGCCCCGAGCACGGATCGGTCGGCAACAAAGGGATTTTCTCTCCCACCACACACACCCGCGCTGCCGCAGGCTCCTCGCCCCTCCTCCGCCAGGTCCCCGCGCGGGGCCAACCCCGCACACGCACCCCCCGCCCGACCTTCCAGGACCCCCGGCTCTCTCGGCCAGCCCCCGACCCCAGCTCACGCCCCCCCGCGCGCTCCTCTGGGCTCCCCCTTCCCAGGCGCCTGCCGCTGAATCTGACAAAAAGCAACTTTGGGTGCGCGCACGGAGAACCCAGGATGTGCGGCGGCGCGCCCCAGGGGAGTGGGCACTGACTGGAGACCGCTCCGGCCCATCGTCCTGCGCTCCCTTCGGCCAGTCTGGAGTGTTCTCTCCGTGGACGCCTCCCCCACCTTCCCCGATTCAAAGATGCAAGCCAGGTGTAGCCAACTGTAAAAGGGGGCTCGGGGGCTTGGGGAGGGGGCCACCAGCAAGGATCGACCGGGAGAGCCGCTGCCAAACCGGGGCTGCCCGCCACACACACCCTTTCCCAAAAACACAGCCGTGGCCCCCCGTCAGCTCTTGGACCAACCTCAGACACTTCCCCTCCCCCCCGCCCCGACGCCAGGCCTCGGCTTTTTGTTCCTTTCACTTTCTTTCACGGTTGTGCCACACACAACCACGCGTGTATGCAAGAGGGGGCCCCATTTGGAAGCTGGTGTCCCTCAACAGGAGGCAGCAGCCCAGGACAGGAAACCTAGGTTGAATGCAATTAATCGACCTTACTCCTCTCCTCCCCGCCCACCCACCCTCCACACCCCCTCGGGTCTGGTCCCTACAGGCTGGGATCCCACTTGGAGTCTACACAACCTGGAAACAAATCCAGAATAAACGATCCATAGACCACGACTCTAGAGGGGGTGTCACTGCACTGCAGCCTCCATCAGGGCTTTGTAGAAATAAAGTGAACTCACTGCAAACTCCTCCCCCCACAAGGAACAAGCTATACCAGAAAGCTATTAACGACAGCTATCATTAGTACACACAGGAAGCACAAAGGAACCTTTTACGAATAAAAGATGCATAAAACACAGGGTCCTGTGATCTGCACCCGGCTTCCCTGCTGATTGTGTGCAGCCTGGGAGTCCTGGGAAGGCTGGGGATGAGGGTCAGAGGAGGACAGGGGCTCCCACTTTCTGTACGAGGAACAACAGGAACCCCACGTCTGTTCATCTTGGAACCCGGAACACCCCAAACAAAGCTGTGGGAAAACTGCGGTAGACGTGGGGGCCCGTGAATTCTTCTAGCTGTTCAGAGCTTAATTACTCCTCCTTGATCCGTGGGACCAGACACGACACCACCAAGGTTAAAATGCCCCAAACAGCGCCGAGCAGATGTGAGCGAGCTGGCAGACGCGCAAATGAGGCCTGCCTCGGAGCACGATAACAAGTGACTAATACGTTGCATATCGTTGAAAGAAAATTATTTTTCTCTGATTTGCATTTGCTTCGGGGGAAAAAAAAGCCAACCAGAGTCCCTCTTCACAAGCACGAGTCTAATCCTGGAAATGCAGCCCGGCTGCTTTAAGAGAGCTGGAAGGAGGGAAAGACTGCCAGCGCTTTGGCGTTGCAGGCTTGTTTATCTTTCCGCCTTTCCTCCAAGGCGAAACTCGTTTTGCAAGCAACATTCCTACAGAAAATGGCACACATTATAAAAAGAGACCAATTTATAGAACTGGCACCGAAGTTCATGTATCATTCCAGAAGCATCTCCCAGCTCCCCACTAGGGAACCCAACTAGATGTAGAAGTCCACATTATAACTCAGAGAGTAGATCTGGGGGCAGGGTGGGGCGGAGGTGGACCCATAATTTGCAGATATCCTGCAAGCTGTACACTCAGGGGCCGAAGTCACACAGAAGGGCAGGATATAGAATTAAGTCAGCTCTAAATGATCCTCCAAAGCCCGGGGGCCACGGCTGCGGAAGCCTTCAACCTTGAGGTTGGGGGGAGTGGTGTTTACACCCAGCTTGCCCCAGGACAGCCCAGGGGCAGGCCCATCTTCTGGACCATCCTGAGCCCACCAGCTTGGACCGGCCCAGCGGGGTATTGCTGCCACCCACCAACTGTTCTCCCTCCTACCCTGGCGCCTCCCCGCAGTGCCTGGCAGAGGACCAGGAACTCAGAGAAGGCCGGGCTCTGGGCATTTAGTTGATTAAGTCACAGAGTGGGTGGCGCTGTGGGCAGACCTCAAGACAGCACCGTTGGTCCTGCAGCTGAAAGGCAAGCACGCTCTTAAAAACCGGGAAGGCAAAGGGAGGCGGGTGATCAAAAGCCGACTTGCACCCCTCCCCACCCCCATTCACCCCCCTTCGGGTCCTGAACCTACACACTTGTGTTTCCAATCCAGGAAACAGGGCCGAGGGCATAGAACACAGCGGCCGCCCGTCTCTTGAACTTGTCTGAATAACAGGGCCATTTCAGAGGAAGAACAACGGCCTTCAGAGCCTCTGCAATTTCCAGAAAGCCTTCAGTTAATAATACATTCTTTCCAACAGGCTTGCTTTAGGGCGGAAAGTTATTTTCCCAAATCTTAACAACTCGGTCACAAGCCACTGAGGCCCCAGGTCAACAGATCCCGGCCAAACCCCTCCAGACAGTTGACACTCATGACCCCGCAGGCCTTCTCCTGCCACCTCTGCCTAACAAGTTCCCTAAACCACAACACACCAACCAGCGCGCACGTCCACCACGATCCCAGGAGCCAGAAAGATGCGTGTCGCGGGGTGCGGGGGGGGGCGGATGCCGCCGCCGAGGGCTCTCTCGCAGCGCATCCGAGGGCTGCCGGGCCAGCAAGGGGCGGCCACCTCTGCAGCTCTCCGCGGGCCTGCACAGTGCGCGCTTTGTGTGAGCGCCGAGGAGGCACAGCGCTGCTCGTGCGCCAACAGCTGTCACATTATTTGCACTCGCTGTAAACAGCCTTCACACTCCCCCCTCACCACACAGTTAAAGCCAGACTAACAATCCAGTTAGAGATCAAACCAACAACAGCAGCATTGTGTCTGCCTTCGCACCAAGCCCAGCAGCTGGCAGGTTTCTCCGGAACAAGAGACCCCCCTCCCCCCACCCCTCCAGGCTCCAGCCAAGGCTAGCCGAGGCAGCAATGCGTGTGTCGCTGCTGATTGTTAAAGCAAGAGAACACAGCCATTTCGCGCAGAGTTCTGTGCGGTTCATCAGCTCTCTCCCAGAGTTTCCTCCTCCCAGGCCCCCTCCCCCATTTCCTCAGCTGGGAATAAAGGTTGTTCAGACTCCCAGGGTCGGTTTCTCTGCTCAGCAAAGCGTGGGTCGGCCTGCCCCGGCCAGGACTGGGGTCCTGCAGCCCTCTCTACCTTGGTCCCAGAGGCTAGGCAGCCCGGCACTTTCTGCAGTCCAAAGCCTCGTGTGTTTCAGAAAACCGTCCAACTCCCTGAATCCTTCCTGGTCGCCCCACTGATCAAAATGTCTCCTTTTATGATTTTTGGTTAAGTCGAACATTTCCATAATCGTCATTATTAGTGCAAATTACATGCCTAATCGGTCCTTAAATAGATTTTAATTAAATAATCATACAAGGCTCATTTTATGACTTAAGAAAGGCATTAGTTTTCGTTATAAACTTTCCACCAGGATATAGAATAATGATAGCAGACAAATACTTACTCTTTGAAAAGCACCAGTAACGGATGGGCAGAGTGTTGGGAAAGCAGACCCTGCTTCACACCTTCTGGAATCCAAGTGGAAACTAGACAGACCACATCTGCACAACTTTCCTCCGGAGAAGGGAGAGGGGATTTCTTCCTCCAAAGCATTACTTTTGTCTTCTCTTTGGGGCCAGGAGAAAGGAACCCCAAATGTTCCTTTTCCTTGCCCATCTGAAGAGATTTCTCCAGCTTAGAAGTCTCTTCTAGAGACCACTCCTCGCCACCCCCATCTGTTTTCCACCCCTCAGTCTGCTGAGAGCCGTGGTGGAAAGCAGGCAGGCTGTGCTTGTTAAATGCTGTGTAAAATGCTGTTAATAAAATAATAAATACAAAGGATGGAGGCTGCTGGTTCCATGGGTGTTTTGACTGGAAATGCCTTGGCACTTGTCATGTGTTTATGGGAGGGCAGACAACTCTAGGATTTACATAGTTTGGACATCTCTGTACTTCACTTATTCTTTCCTAATTGACGTAGGCCTAGAGCTATTTCAAGTTTGCATTTGTACAGAACTGTTAAATGCCTAAGAGTTTCTCCAATTAAACCAAGTTTTAAATCAGACCCAAGGCTGGAACGTACTCTCGGCCTCGCCCCACTCCACCCCTCTGCCTCTGTGGCTGGAGAAAACAAACAGACACTCAACAACGATCCCCTGTCCTTGCTCTCCCCACCTTCACCACCCGCACCCCCGGTGGGGGCACCTAGGGCAAAGGTTAAGGTGTCTTCAGATTACAGGCAAGGCCCTGGCTACACACACTGGAAAGCACTGCAGT
The DNA here is from genome assembly GCF_964341445.2 of Mesoplodon mirus. Lineage (NCBI taxonomy): Eukaryota > Metazoa > Chordata > Mammalia > Artiodactyla > Ziphiidae > Mesoplodon > Mesoplodon mirus. Next base: position 141,928,940 of record NC_138978.1, read on the forward strand.
TGGGCGCATCCTGGGCATACTCGAACCTCTAAAATAGTGAGCTAAGATGGGGGGAAAACTGCTGGCCTGGTAAAACCCACTGTTCACAAAACAATGTCAGCAAAGGCTGAAAGGCATTCTTTAGAGAGGTACCAGGGACTCATGCCTACTGAAGCTCTTTCAGCACAAAGGCTTTTAGGGGAAGAAGGGAAAAGGGGGGTGGGGGGGAGGAGAGAAAGGGAGGGCTCCTGTTTCAGAGCAGGCATCCCCAGAGAGTCAAGAACCAAGTGTAGCTTCAATCAAACGCTGACTTCCCCTCTGGGAGTCTAGTAGGAAACCTGATCACAGTAGCTTACTACCGGCCTGGATCCATTCAGGTCCATTCAGGTTTTCTTCTCATGCTAGTAACTTTTTAAAATACATACCGATAGAAAAGAAGCAATCCCTGACAGACTTTTATTGAAAACCACACTGAGACCTCATAACATCCAGACTTAATCCCTATCAGACAAACCGCAGCACCTCTGGCCTCTGCAGCGGGCCAGACCCTTTCACCTCTTCCCACCAGGTCTCTCCCCTCCAGCCGCTGCTGTTCCCTCTCCCCGAAAGAATGATGGGAGGACTTGCCAAAGAGCACCTAGATACCGGTTCTGGAATCAATTCCTAATTCCTAATAAATGATCCCACTTAGGGGGAGAAAAAAAAATCCCAGCCTTTTCATATGGATTCCTTTAAAGCCCAGAATGCAAAGAACTGTAACAAAGGGAAAGAGGAACCCACGGAGGCAGACCTGGAGGAATAGCCTCAGGAATACCCTTGGAGGGGAGCTCAACCTGCAGGTTGGCCCCCAGACACTGGCCTACGCAGGTCTTGGTGGTGGGGTGGGCGGGCATCTCAGGGGCAGCAGGGAACGGAGAAGCAACCTATAGGAATCTGACCAGTCATTCAAAGCAATTACTAATCCTCCAGGCCTACTATGTGCCAAGTATTCTTTGATCCTAAAGGTGGAAAATTATTCCCAGTCTTACAAATGAAGAAACTTACTGAGGCTCAGAGGCCATAAATAACCTGCCCCCAAGGTCACACAGCTAGTAAAAATGGGCCACGGTCAAACTCAGTCCTGGAGTTGCGGAGAGGAGCCAATTATTGGTCAAATTGTGCCATCCAGAATCCCCAAGAAGTTTGGAAGGCTTCCTTAGCCCTAGTACTCCAATACAGAGTAAAAGGATAGCACTTAACACCTATGAAATTCGGTTCACGAGGAGCCCGCACCCTAGTTTCTCCTACACCCAGAAATCTCTTGGTCCATGTGAAGTCTTTCGAAATTTCTGCCAACATCCTACCCATCTCCCTACACTGGAACACCCTGGTGTGAGGCCAGGGGTTCCCAACAAGGCTCCACTTTCCCCTCCTCCAGGAGCCCAGAACAGGCAGTGGGAGGTGGGTGCTACTCTTAGGTCTCTATAAAAAGTGCTGACACCTGGAACTAGAAGAAGGCTTGTCACACTAGTTTTGCCACATAAAGCAATAAATCAAATTATCTAGACAGAGCAAAAGCCCTTTGGAAAGACTGCCTACATCTACCTTTCCTAGGACTTTAATGAAAAACCCAGGGACCAAAGTGGGCTGGGGAGGCAACTGAGGGGGAAGCGGCTTGCAAGATGCTGGACCCTCCTGGACTCCTGGGGGTCCCCACAAAAAGCCAAGTCCCGAGACAAGCCGGAGGTTGGGGTTATCTCTCCTCTCCCCAACTTCTCATCCCAGCAGCGCAGGGTCAGCGCTCAACATCCCCTCCCCACCCCATCTTCAATTTCCTGGTCTGCCCCGGGCTTTCAGAAGCTCCGGGAACCATCCACACCCGATGCCACAGACGCCACAGGCTCCACGACCGAGGGCCGTCTCCAGCTCAGCTCGGTGGGAAGGGGAACGGGCAGGAGCGCCGGACACTCAGCCGCCTCTGCGGCTTCCCGGCCCCGGACGGGTGGCTCCTCCAGTGGCCGAGGCTCCGGATGTGTGAAATGGCTCCAGGAGCGCCCGGGGCAGGCCAGGGCCTCCGCAGCGGGAGGGACCGAGGCGATGGCGGAGCCGGGTCCTCACCCCTCTAGTCAGCCCCGGCGGCCCGGCAGCCCCTGGCTCGCAGCCAGTGGCTTTCTCTCTTTTTTAAACTTTCCGGCCTTGGCGATCACCGCCGATTGGGACAGGATTTCCAGCCCCCGCCTTCCCTCCTCCACACCCTCCGTGCAGGCCCTTCCAACCTCCAGGGAGGTGACCCCCGCCCCCGGGCACCGTGAGTCCCTGGCCCCGGCAGACCCTCCCCCGCCCCCGCCACTTGGGCCACCTGGAACGAGCCGCTTCCCAAAGCGATCGGCGTCCGGCCGAGTCTGGGGCTGCTGCTGCGTCCGGGGAGGAACTCCCGCAGCCTCCAAAGGTCCAGGCCTGCCCGCAGCGGCTTGCAGAACCGCCCCCTACTCTCGCTCTCTTCGAAAGACCAGACGCGGGGGTAGGGGGGGCGGGGGAAGTTTAAGGCCTGTCTTTAAAAAAAATTTAACTCTTCAGATGCAAGAATTTGGGTGCCCTTGGCACGGTTATGAGCGCTCAGGTAGAACAATAGAAATGGGGGGTGCCGGAAATGGTGCAGGAAGACCCCTATAACCCTATAAACCTCTCCTCCCCCCTCGCAGTTACTATTAGCATTAAAAGATCCCAGTGCCTTCAATGCAATAGTGCCTGTTTATAACTTTTCCCTGCTGGGTCCCCACACCCTAAGCAAGCTCCCTCCCTCACGTTTTGAAATCACCAGGGCAAAGATCGCTCCCAAATCTGTGACCTCCCGGAGCTCTTGGGCCTCTCACCTGCTCTGCCCCTGGCACCCTGACCTGACTCACCCTCTTCCCCCCAGTAGTAGTTCCTCTGGTTTGCACCTAGACAATAAATTTAGTTTCATGTAGCTTCCGGTCTTTAATTTTAGCAGGTCTCCTTTTTGCATGCAAATCAATATGGCAATTACCATCTAAAAGCTCGCCCAGCCCCGGGTCAATGTAAATTGATCATTGTCCGCCTTCCACAAAATAACACCGGGAGTCTGTGATGCATAATGAGATTATACTGGAAACTGTCTTTTAGATCAAATTCTATTTTATGCTGTCAGGATCTTCTCCTAGCGGACTTCCCCGCTAGTCTAATCACGGGGCGCCGGAGCCCATGGGTGCTGAGGGGCGATGGCTGGCCGGGGAGACATGGTTCTAAGAAATAACAAAGTGCGGGGACGCCCCCCCCCATTTCCAACACCCTCGACTAGGGGCCGGCGGAAATGAGCCTGCGCTGGGAAAGGGGGCCTTCTACAGAAACGTTGCGGGGGGGAAAAGTTCGTTGGTTAATTCCCATCCAACAGAAAGTCAGCTATCCCTTCCGGAGGAACACATGGGGGGCAACCAGCGGAAGCCGTCGGGCCGGGCTGGAGGTTGGGAGACGTCCACGGCCAAGTGCTCGGGGCACAGGCGGCTTGGCTGCCACGGGGGGGGGCCTGAGAAGACCTTCCACTCCTGCCCCGGCTGCTTCTCAAGCCAGCGCCACCATCTAGGCCCCGGCAGCGCAGCCAGCCTTGCAAACAGACGGAATCCTGCTGGCCGTACACTCGGGCGAGGCAGCCCGGTCGGGCCGGGCCCCCTGACTGGGCGAGGCCCCTCCAGGCCCGAACCGTGTGAGCCGAGGGCTGGAGGCCTCCAGCCAGGAGAAGGTCCTCCCGCCCCTGCGCGGCCCCCGGGGCACGGGTGTGACCCTGGAGCTTAACAAAGGGCCTTCAGAGCTCCTTTGGGCCTCGGGCTGGCGGGGGGGAGCGGTGGGGCCAGGGGGAGAGGGGCGGTACGGCGGCCCAAGGGGACCCGTGAGGCCCCACGCCCCGCCGGGCTGGGTCTGCCGGGCCCGCCGCCCTCGAGGAAACCACCGAGGTGGCATTGCCGGGGCTGCTGGGCACTCCCGAGGACCGTCCTGGGGTTCGGGCGGCTCGGAGGCCGGCGAGCCTCCTGCCCAGCCCCGCGGGCCCGGCTGTCGTGCCCGACCCAGCGCGGGCTCCACCCGAGTGCGGTCTTCCCCATAAAAGCTGGAATTCCCGGCTGGGCTCAGACAAAGAGGGACCGCGGCAAACCGACGCCGCGGGCAAACCAAACCCAAGCCGAGTTTACGCGCGCGTCTGGGGTCACAGAGGCGCCTGCTAATCCTCCCTACGCTGGCCGTCCCCGCACGGTCTCCTCAAGGGGGGAAAGAAAAAGGGAAAGAAAGCATACCTCCCCTTGATTCCGCCCAGAGGCCGAGCTTCGCACTTCTTTCGGTTCAGTCTCTCTCGGTTCACTAGGCCCTGCGCCACCTTAGCAAACAGGGCTTAGAGGAGCGCAACATCCCTTGCTTCCGACCCAGAATGCAAAGCTACTCCTCTTTTTCCTCCACCATCCATCCTCTCAGGGTCCAGAACTCAAAAATCTTTCAGAAATCCTCCTACCTGCTCAAGACGTACTCTCTTCCCCACTCTAGATGGGAAGAAACTATAACCAGAAGCAATCTTAGTAACCAAGGGCCATCCACCCTTAGCTAGGCACCGTCGCCCTCAGTTTCCCTCTAGCCGAAGACACAGTATTTCCCAGTGAATGAGTGTGCGAACGTGGTTGTGTGGCCCACACTTCCGTGCCCTGCTCTGTCTCACCGGGCAGGAAAATCTTCATCAGGCAATGAGGAGTTTTTGTCATTCAGCCTGTGTATCTAAGCATGGATGTATGCATGTGAATGCTTTTTGTGTTTCCAAGTGACCCTCTTCACACCTTTAAATGGGCTTTTGTCTCTCGAATGAACTTACAGAAATTCTGCTCCAGTTTCCAGCTCAACAAAGTCTGGGATTTTCTCCTAGAATCTCGCTCTAGGTCTCAGTATTTGCATACCCATGTTTACATTCCTCGCGGCCAGTTCTTTCTCTCTTCTGTATCTCTTGTTCCATGTGGGCACCAGAGCCCAAATGTCTTGATTTGTCTCAGCACATGTCATTCAGGCGCACATCTTAATCTGTGCATTCCTGTCTAACACGTACACCTCCCCACGACTTACATTCTTGCTTTGCCTATAATGGGGCTCGTTCCCAGACCAATATGGGTTTGCAGTTTAATGTAACTAGAGGATCCCCTAAGACTACAAACCCTAAAAGGAAGAGGAGGGGGAAGGAGAGAGGAGTGTGACTAATGATTCATTTCTCTATAGGGTAACCCACCCACCAATTTCTACCTCAGGGAAAGAACGAGACCAATGCCTGCAGAGTTGTATTAAATTTTTAGACCCATTCAATGTTGACCCCATGGATGTGTATACAAATGACCGATCTTGTACACATCTCTGTCCAGCTCCTGTTTGGAGGCTGCCTCCCTGCACAAATCTTATTTGAACTCTCCACAAGTTCATGGTTAAAAGTGTTTTTATTTACATAGACAACTCAAGGACCCCTTTGCTCTCTCCGACGCATACCTGTACGCACTGGACAGGCATTTCAGGCTTGGGTCTTTGGTAGGCAACACTCTCGGTCACAGGCCCCACTGACTAAAGCTCTGAGCAGACCTTCACATACTGGGCCGCTGCGAACGGTAAGGTCTAACCTCTGCATCTCCCCAACTCAGTTCCTTAAGTGAGGGTGCCCACTGTGTGTGTTCACACCTTCCCCAGTGAGAAGTATCGGGTCAAATTAGATCACCTAGCAGCTGCGTTTGGTTCGTCGAAGAATCGAGCCCAATGTACCAGGATGTGAGATTGCATACACAGAAGAGAAAGGAAAACCCTAAGCCCAGACTCCCGCCTCCTCTCCCCAGGGGGCTACTTTGCCTCCAGGAATTTCTACTACACTCCCCACCCCCACTCTCCCTATCGTCTTTAAAGGGTTAAGAGAAACCCTCGCAGCCTTCCCTCCACCCTGGTCGCTGGGCCCGAAGGCTCGCTCGCTCACGGGAGTCTGCCGCCGCCTCCGCGGCCCGTTCTTCAGCCGGGAGGGAGCCTGCATGCCTGTCTAGACCCATCTATCACAGGCACATCAACAACACCCGCGAGAGCGCGGAGACCCTACCCAGGTCCCCCTGCCCGCACGGTTCCCGGCGGACAGAACGCTGGAGCGTGACCGCGCCTGCAGGGTCGGGGTGGGACTCGACGGGCTCGGGCTGCCCCGAGCGCACAGCGGGTCCGCCCCGGCCCCCGGCCCACAGCGCTCCCGCCGGCCCGGCTGCCGGGGCACAGTCACAGCTCTGCGCGCTGGGCAGTCCTATTTTTATCTTGTCTAATCCCAAACTGGGCGGGGAGCACAGGCGTCGTGCTTAGAGAACAAGAGATAGGCGAGGGAGGCGGGGAGGAGCAGCCAGGCAGCGACGCGAGCGGGAGCGAGTTAAAGACACAGTCGAGGCGACCGAGAACAGGAAGAAAGAGCGGGCTGCGCGGGCCTCGAGGCGCCGCACGCAACGCGCCGCCCGGCCAAGTTACACTCGCCTCCCGGTCGCCCCTCGCCGCCCATCCCTCCCCACTTCCCAGAGGCGCTCTCCGCAGCCCGGGCCGCGGGGCCCCGGCCTGTGTGGGAGGCACAGGCCCGGCTGGCCCTGCAAAGGGCTGGAGAGAATCGCCAATGAGCTGTGCGGCCCATTGATCCGGAGAACACTTCCTAATTAACTCTCAGTCACCTACTGGTGACAGCACCTCAAAGGACAGCGCTGGGGCCGTCCGAGCCCCAACCCCGACCTGCCCGCGGAGCGCCTGGCGCCCGAACCCCGCGCGCGCCCCCCCACTACCCCAGGCAATCCCGGTGAGTGGCGGCGTAAACCCGCACACTAAAGGCCAGCCTCGGGTTAGACCTGGACGGCATATTAATCACCGCCATCTCCCCCCTTCCTCCTCGCGGTGAAATCATGCCCCAAATAAACACGGGAACCAACACTGCAAAGCCCAGACCAGATAACAGGTCGGGGGTGGAGTGGGAAGGGTCGAGAAGCAAATGTATTTTCCAAGCGTCCACGTACAGGAGTCTCGGAGGCCGACAATTAAAATGCCTTCCACACAAGCAATTCTGTTGGCCAAACCGAATCCAACACCTCGTAAGGGTTGATTTCGGCCCGCGGTGTCCGTTTCCAGTGCCACAGGAAGTGTCAGATGGCTACAAATACCCAAGTCTGTCTGCGTTCACCACCCACCACCTTCTGGAGTGGGCCATTTCCTCCTCGTTTTTATTCCCAAGTCATTTTAAGGATTTTTCTCCAGAGACTACCCCTAGAATCAAATACCACTACCCCTCCTCTGGCCTTCTCTCAAAAAAGAAACAAACAAACAAAAAAACCCAGCTAAAACCCTGAGCTGTCTACTCTAGACACAAGAGGCTGTACGAATACCTATTTGAAGCGCGCTGGTTTCTTTTTTTAAGGTTTGTTTTTAAATACACATAACCCTCCCCCCTCCTTCGCTCTTCCATCCCCGCAACCCCCCAACCCTTTAGACGCCGGTGGCGCGCGCCCTCGCGCGCGGGCACTCACAGCCTCTAGCTGGAGATCGCGGACTTTCTGGAAAAGATTCATTAACTGCAAATTAAGCCTCGCCCCGGCTTCGGCCTACACGCGGCCAGGTTCAGCCGTCTCAGGGACCCGGGGACGTGCCCACTCGAGAGTGCAGGCGGCGGGAAGCCCGCCGGGACCACGCGTGCCTCGAGCCGCCCTACTCCGCACTCGGCGCCCCGGGGCTTGCTTGGTCAACAGCAGGAGCACGTCGCCGCCGCCCCGAGCCCCCTAGTTGGCGGAGGCTCTGCAGCGCAGCCGCCCGCCTGCTCCGAGCGCGGGCCCCGCGGCGCAGCGGCGCCTCGCTCTCCCCGCCTCGGCCGAGGATCGCGCCCGGGTGCGCAAGTTCCTCTTCGCCCTCAGCCTCTGCGCCGCACGCCCTCCGAGTGGGACCAACTTCCTCCGGCCGCAGACTCGCACACGCCCTACAGGGCTTTCCACCAGACTCCACGCTACCCAGAGGAGGACCCAGGTCTCGCCCCCCCGCCCGCCGCCGCCCCCGCCCCCGCACGATCTACCCCCTACCCCCACCCCTGGGGGTAGATCTTAAACTTAAAACCAACCCCACGACGTCGCGGGGAAGGTGGGGGTGGACCAGGGTGGCAGATTAAAATTTTTAAAGAACATTTACAAAACAAAGCGTCTGACCTGACTGGCTGGCTGGCGGGCGGGCCGAGTCGGAACCCCTCGCTCTGCTCGATTTCCTAGTATTTTTTAAAAATCCATGTGATTCACGCTTTGGAGCAATCCAAAAAAAGCCAAAAAAAACAAAAAACCGGGACTCCCCTCCCGAGTCGCGCGGCAGCGGCGTCAGGTCGAGCTCGGCTCGGCCCGGGGCGCCCGCCACACACACCCTCGCGCACGCACACGCCGTCGTTCCACGAGCAAGAACGAGCTGCCCCCGGAGAGGTGAGACGAGGCAGCGGCGGCTGGAGGTTTTTACAGTTGTTTCCCGAGTCGAAAAAGAAAGCAGACGGGAACCCGCCGCCCTCCCCTTCCTGCTAACGAGCTAACGCCGAGCCGAGCTTCCCAGCTTCCAGCCCAGCTCACCCCCCCGCCCCCCCCCGCCCGGCTCGCGGCACTCAGCGACGACCGCGCTCCCGCGCACACAGGCACACACTTCCTGCAAACTTCCAATCCGCGAACTCCCTGCTCTCCTCCCAGCCCCCAGGGGGGCGGCAGCCCACCCCCCCGCCGCGCCCCTCCCTCCCCGAAGCCCACGCCGGGCCGCTTAGGTTGGCTGCATTTTTAATAACTTACAGCTAGGAAATAAAAACGAACGCGAGCAAAGCAGCCAAAGTGAAGCGCGAGGCACAAGCTTCGAGGGGTACGCCAGAGAGTCAGAGGAGCCACCCGCCGCTAGTCTGGGCCCCGAGGGAGGGGGCCGACTGCAGCCCGCCGCACGCACGCCCGCCAGCCCGCGCGGCCTCCGCGGGGAAAGGTGTTCCGGGCACTGACCTGAAATCCCCAGCCGGGGAGTAAGCAGGGAGCCTGCGATCCGGCGCTCTGAAGTTTTCCCCGGAGCAGAGTCGAGGCAGCGAGGAGGAGCGACGGGAGGTGGGGTGGGTGGGGAGAGGTGTGCGGGGTTGGAGGAAAGTGGGGTGGCGACGTTGGCGATGGGAGAAGGGGCCGGGCCGGGGAAGCGCGGCGAACAGCAAAGTTTGCCGTCCCCCGCTGCCCGCAACCCGCTCGCGGCGCCGCGCTCGCTCGCCTCCCTCGCCGTCTGCTGCCAGCCGGCTGCTGCCCTCGGGGTCGGCCACGCCGAGGGGTGGGCTCTGGGCCGGGTGGGGGCGGGGGCGGGCTCAAAGCCTCCGGGCAGGTGGCGACAGCCCCGCGCGATCCTCCGGGCTCCGGCGGCTGGGCCGGGCTCGGCCGGGCTCAGCAGCTCTCGCGTCGCCGCTGCTGCCGCCCGCGCTCAGGCAGGAGCCCCAGCGCCATGCTGACGATTAGCCGCGAGCGCCCGCTCGGGCTGGGTGTGTGAGTATGTGTGTGTGAGTGTGTTGGCCAAGTCTTCCCTGCGCGGCGACAGCGCGGCTTGGGCTCCCCGCCCGGCAGCTCGCGGGCTCCCCATCCGCCGCCGCTGCCGCCTCGCTCCCGCTCTTGGTCGCGGTCTGGGCTCCGGCGCGTCTTCCCCGCTGCCGCCGAGCTCGGTCCGCGTTCAGCAAGGAGCGTAGCTCTGCCTCCCCTCGCCGCTGGGAGCCCAGGCTCCGTCTGCCGCCGCACGCCGCGATCCCAACGCGTCCCCCCTCCCTGGTTCCCTCCTCTTCCTCCTCCCCCTCCCTCCCAGCAGCCGCCTCCCCTCCGCCCGCAGGCGCAGCGCTCGGGCGACAGCCAGCCGCCCGCCCGCCGCCGCCTCCAGCTCTCGCAAGTTTGAGCTCCCCCAGCCTCCGCTCACCCTCCGCTCACCCTCCGTTGCAGCGCCTGGGCGGTGGGGTGTCGGAGGGGTGATTCCCCCAGAAAGGTTTGCCCGAGTTTCCCCAGCCATCATCGATTCCCGGCGCGTTTCGCCTATCTGGGTCCGAACCCCAGACCACTTGGGCGGCGTCCCCCTCGCCCCTTGTCCTCCCCTCCCCCGCTTGGACCGAGTTGGCTGCGCACACCCCGCCCGGGCGCGCGTCCTGGGCGAGCGAGAGACCGACTTGGGCGGCGGCGGCGGCGGCGGCGGCGCGGGCGGCCCGTTGATCCTGAGCCGAGGGGATGGGGGGCGGCGGGGGCGGCTCTCCCAGCCGCGCGCCGAGACTCCCCTCGCTACCCAGAAGGCCTGTGGAGGACCGCAATTACCGTAAAGCGCCTAGCACTCGGCTCAGCCAAAGCTGTCAAACCCCAGCGGCAGCCGCCGCTGCCTCCTCTCGCCACCAGCGCTGCGCTCTCCCGGTCGTGCGTCCCCTCCGAGACTAAGCAGAGCCTGGCGAGTGCGCGTCGGTGCCCATCCCCACCCTGGGTCCCCCCTTCCTCCCGGAGAAGCCCTTTACCATTTCGGTGTCAAGAGCTAGCTGAAAACACTACCGTGGGCAACGGTGGCCGTTCCGCCAGAACTCCGCGCCCGAGTTCCCCGGACGTTTCGATTGTGTGGGAATTGTTTGGAGAGGCGGGGGATGGAGGAGGCAGCCCGTGGGGCACAAGGAGGCGGGAGTGGGGGCGGTAGGGGAGTGGAGATCCACCAGAATTTCTCCCCGTTCTCGGGCATTTCACAGTCTGCATCTCAGATGATTAGAGGGTCTGTCCTGGCCCCTCACCCCTGCCTTGGGAGATTATCTCCCGCGTTTTATTTTCCTTGGCAGGGAGCAACTTTTGGCTTACACCGTTCGCTCCATAAATTTCCACTCGGTAACGTCGTGCTGATCGGAGCTCGGCGGCGGCGTAGAGCCTGCGCCCGCAGCAGTTCAATTCAATTGACACGTGTTGAGCTTCTCCAGCGCACCCGGCGCGGCGCTGGGCGCGGGGTGGGGGTGGGGGTGGGGGGGCGGGGCAGGCAGGTGAGAGGGGGAAGCGGAGAGGCGAGGTTCCGGCCTCCCCAGAGCGCAGAGCCTCTAGGGCGAGCCGAGAAGCCCCAGTTCGTGAAGCGGGCGGGAAGGGGTGGGAGCGGGGGAGGGGTGTTCCGGCCTAACCGGGCCCGGACACCGCCGCAAAAGGTGACCCCACTCCGTTGCTGGATAGGCTCTTTTTATGCTGAACGTGTGCCGGAGTCCAGCTCCAGCGAGTCCAGGGATACCCGAGGGATGGATAGCGTCGGTGAAGGAAATAATTCTACTACACTTCTTAAAGTATCAGCATTGCATGTTTCTCTTATGTCTTTATTCTTCACAATCACAGGTTTATATATTGTAGTTGATTACATTACCAGGTACGTGGCCAAACAATCTTAGCACAATCAAACCGCAAAATGTTCTATAAAGATTTTTTTTAAAAAATATCCCCTAGTTTCTAGATGTCCTATTAAAATATTTCCCCAAGTTCCCATTAATCACAGGTTATTTCTTAGTAACCAAGCCAAGCAGTTATATGATTATTTCAATTGTAAAAGTTGGAGCTACTTGTTCCTATTTCTCTTCTTGCATGCGCAACCTATTACAATGGTTCCATGAAAATATTTACAATGTACCTGCATGCTCTTTCTCGTTGTTTCCTTCAACTGAGACAGTGTTTTCTCCCTATCCTGGCAACCAATTCTGCTCTAGTCATTTGCTTTTCTATAATTAATCTTCCTTTATAATAGAACCATAAATTTCCTATGTCATCAGGAACTCCGGCCCGTGGCCATAACTCCATACTAGAGGGTGTTTTTCATAAAAACATCCCCTTAGTTCCAGGCTCTTAATTCTTTACCCATTTCCCCCGGGCTTTAGTGGGTACTTCCCATTCTGTGGTAGTTTCAGGAGGGGGAGTCCTAGAGGAATTTTTCTTTCACGTGGAGCAACATCCCCCCAAAATTGCCCCTGTATGTAAATTTATTATCATAAAACATAACAACAGAGCTGTAGTCCACCTTCCTGGCACGGCGCTGCCTTGCAGTTTCGCCTTCCGTTGCTCATGACTTTGTCATGGTGCAATGGCTCCAGGATGGCTTCTGACAGGGAAGTAGGACCGGCTAGCAAAAGCACTCGAGGAAAGAGAGAGGGGTTGCCCCAAGATTTTGTTGCTGTTTAGTGGTGTCCTTAGTGGACAGATGTTCCCCCTCTAACCCCCTGGCCTTGCCCCAAGTGGAATGCCTGGTCTGGTGACAGCTGTAACATTTGGAAACAAACAAGCTGAAGCCACATTAACAGATGACTGCATCTCTTTCTTTCCCGAAGGATTTATCAGAATTGGCTTTAAGAATAATATTAGCATATACGTATATAATAAGCCCTTTCCTTCTCTCTTTAAATTGGCACCAGCTATTAACAGGTTTCTCTCTCTGTCTCATCTTCCTCCCTCCCTCCTTCCCTCCCTCCCTCTCCTAAGCTGACCAGATCATCAGTTTCTGGACTTAAGGGGGAAAAAAGGCCAAGGATGTGCTCTCTTAACAGCTGAAACAGGGTTTATTTTCCCAGCGTTGAACCATTCCCAAGTAGAGAGGCTCTTTGACACTAGGGTTCTCTGTGAGTGAACTTCTCACATTCAGTTTGCTTTTGGAATTGCCCATCACTAGGTCCAGGCCAGTTTTATCCTTGGATTTGTCCAGCAACCTAAACAGTATAATTGCACAAGGCCAAGGCAGTACTTTTAATCTAGGAAGAGTTCCCAACTCTCTGTTTAGCAGTTCCAAAATTAGGAGGTAGTGTAGCAAACAGTTTCAACAAGGCTCAGTAAGAATTCTTGACCCTAGAATGCGGGCTTTTTAAAAGCTGGAACAACCTAATTCATCTCTCTGAGTTTCACTTTCATAAAATTAGACCTCACCAAAGAGCAGGGGATTCTTAATATGTATCAAAGTGTATGTGGAATCTGGATGGGAATATTACATCTTTAATTTCACTAACCTCTAGCTGCAATTTAGTATTTAGCATGTCCTTTAAATCTAAATGCAGACAACAAACCACGATAACATTAGGAGTACCTGTGACTATATCCCCAGCAGATTCCACAGACAATTTCCTAAGGCAGTTTTTATAGACATCTCAAAGTATCACTAGTCTGATGTTACAATCAAATCATCATTACCTTTTTTGTTTTATCTAATAGACTATATCTATTTTAGAATGGTTTTAGATATACAGAAAAATTAAGGGGATAATACAGAGTTCTTATATATCTCATTCCCAATTTCCTCTATTATTGACACCGTACACTAGTGTGGTACCTTTTTTACAATTAATGAGCCAATATTAATACAATTATATTAACCAGAGTCTGTACTTTATTCAGATTTCCTTGGCTTTTGCCTAGTGCCCTTAATTCCATTTCAGGCTTCCATCCAGGACACCACATTACATTTAGTTATCAAGCCCCCTTAGGCTCCTCTGGGCTATGGTAGTTTCTCAGGCTTTTCTTGTTTTTGATAACCTTGACAGTTTCTTTTTAAATTTTATTTATTTAATTTATTTATTTTTGGCTGTGTTGGGTGTTCGTTGCTACGTGCGGGCTTTCTCTAGTTGCGGAGAGCGGGGGTTACTCTTCGTTGCAGTGCGCCGGCCTCTCATTGCAGTGGCCTCTCTCGTTGTGGAGCACGGGCTGTAGGCGCGTGGGCCTCCGTAGTTGCATCATATGGACTCAGTATTTGTGGCTCACGGGCTTAGTTGCTCCCTGGCATGTGGGATCTTCCCAGGCCAGGGCTCGAACCCGTGTCCCCTGCATTGGCAGGCGGACTCTCAACCACTGCACCACCAGGGAAGCCCCCACCTTGATGGTTTTGAGGAGCAGTGATCAAGTGTTTTGTAGCATACCTCACTAATGTAAACTGTCCAATGCTTTTCTCATGGTAAGACTGGGATTATGGTTTATTGGGAGGACAACCAGATAAAGTGCCTCTTTTATAACATCTTATCAAGGGTACATGCTATCAATGTGATTTGCCTGTTGATGTTGACCTTGATAACCTGGCTGAGGTAGTGTCTCAGATTTCTCCACTGTAAAGTTACTCCTCCACCCCTTCCACACTACACTTGTTGGAAGGAAGTCACTATGTGAAGCACAAACCCAAAGAGTGGAGAGTTATGATCCACCTCCTTGAGGACAGAGTATGTACATAAAGTATTTGGAATTCTTCCACACAGATTTGTCTATTTCCCCCTAAACATTAATTTATTCAATTATTGACATTTATTTATATCAGTATAGACTCATGGATATCTATTTTATCCTTTGGGTTATAATCCAATACTACTTTATTTTGTTGTTTGAATTGTTCCAGCTTTGGCCATTGGGAGCTTTTGCTTTTGGCGACTGCGCTCCTTTGACATACTCCCTTTGGGGTGTGTGAGTTTGTGTGTGTCTGTGTATCTGTGTGTATCTGTGTTTAGCATGCATGTTTGTGTGTGTGTGTTTAACACTTCCTGACTTTCTGGTACCACAAGATGCTCCAGGCTCATTTTGTGTATTTCCTGCCCCAGTCCTAGAATCAGTCATTTCTCTGAGGAGCCCTGATTCCTTTTATTGGAGAGTAGCAATAGAAACCAAGATCTGGGCTCTAGATGTGCTGTTGCTAATGGGCTATTATTTGATTAGGCTCTCTTAACTGAGAGAACAAAGAAATATATATGTATACTAACCCATGTATATACACATATCAGTAAATATTTCTATATATAACTATCTATATCTATATTGAGCTGAGTGTATACTGATGTCTGCAACTATAATCCATTAACTCTGAGATTAGTTTAGCCTTCTCCTCTTGTTTATCTGTAAATTCATACTTCAATATTGAGAAATGTGGCTACCACCATCCACCATCTATTTATTTAATTGTTCAATTTCAGTACACATGTATCAGAGTTGTGAACCCATCTCCCCAACATCACTATTTTTAAGTATAGTAGTTAATAGAGTCTCTGTTATATCTTCTTATTTAATGAGTTTAAATACCCATTTGTTTCTATATCACAAATTTGGTTCTTAAAATAGTCTAATGACTGCATTTAAAACATAGTAACTAGTTTCTTTTGAGATTCTATGTATTATATTTTATGAATTTAAAAGTGTTATTTTAAGACTCTTTAAATGGGCTACTCCATATTGTCAAAGGGATCCACAGTAAAAAGAAGGTTAGGACCCCAACCTCACAAAGATTATTGTCAGTTTATAATGAGATGATGTGAAATTGTCTGGTGCAAATGTTGGGAGCTCATGCTTGATAAGTGTTAGCTTTGTCCACTTGGGCAGGCTTCTTTCTCCTTTAAAGTTCTAAATACCTTGGAAGAGAGAACATGCTAAACCGTATGGTTAATAATTTATAATGTAGTGGAAGGATTTGCTAGGTATCAGTGTTGGAGGTAAAGGTCCATATAAGGTTGACGGAGGATGAGTGATTCCACTGCAGAAGTTTGTACTTGATATAAATTAATATAAGTGCAAGCAATGTATTTTAAGTTCATTCTAGAGGAGTAGTTCAGAATAGCTTCATAGAGGAGAAGACCTGAGCTATCTTGGGAGATGTTTAAACAGATGAGGAGTGGAGCCGGAGTTGGGAAGGCAAAGGCAGTGTAGCCTTAGAATGCAAATGTTCACAGACATGATCTTGTGGCTTATTCACCATCCTTACCAACCTAATAAGGACACCTGCTGGTAGCTTCATCATCATCATCATCACCATCAACATCATCACCATCATGTTAATAAAGAATGGATATATTTGCCAGGTAGTCAAACAAGCTCTTTGCACGTAGCACCTAGATGTTTTCTACGATCCACCTTATGAGTTCAATCATTGTAATTATTCTCATTTTTCACATACAAAAATGAAGACTTAGAGAGATTAAGTAATTTGTTCAAATCTTGGTGTGTGCCCTCTCAACTCCATGCTCTTTACCTCTGTGCTTAACAGGCTAGGATGATTTGCCCATATTAAGGGCTCAAATATTGGTTGATAAGTATAATAATCTCATAAAAGGAAAAGTGAAGTAATCTACTTTGATGTTTATGATGCAGTTTGGTGAATGCACTTAAGTGCCAATAGATGAATAATAAAAGTTAGAAACACACAAAAATAGAGAATAAAAATTCATATGTGTATGTCTGCTGGGAACAAAAAATCCTCCTGAATGTCTAACTTCTTAGTAAATATCAGGATATCACATACACATCATTAGGCAGCATCAATGGAGGATCCTCTGTACCCTGCAAGAGGGCACTGTTATAGATGCACAGAAAGAAAATTCATGTTTCCTGTACATTATAAATAAGGACATACTATGATCACTCTTTAAGAATGAAGTAATTTGAATTTTTAAATTTTCCTTATCAATTGGTGTATATGAATCATGTTAGGTGAAGAATTATTGGTTGATTGGACATTTTATGTTTTAATTCTTTACAGAAAACAAATCCTTTTAGGCTTAAAATATCACATTCAGCAAATGAGTTATTATACTGAAGAAAGTGATGAATTCAGTAAAGTGTCTGGAATCTAAAATAAGAAGTAATTGAAGGAACTGGGAATAGATGACATGAAGCAAGACCAGGAGAGAAGTAGGTGGTCGCTCTAAACTATTTTAGGAGTTGTCCTATGAAAAAGGGTTTAGACTGTCCCACACTGAAGATTTCAGACCAAGTAGACAGGTTTAGGTTGATAAAAGTATGAATATTTTGACAAGTAGAACCTTTCAACTATAAAATGGAGCGACTGCATTTTAAACTCAAGAACTCCCTGTTACTGAAGTGCTTTAACAGAGGTTGAAGTTAAGCAGTTGGAAAAGTAAGAGCCTTTACAGTGAGAAAATTCTATGATTCTATGGTTTTCAACTCATAAATTTGTGTAGTTCATCCATTTTACTCATTGTATACACTTAAGTATATTGTTCCTTGAAATGGCCATTCAAAGTTGTTTCCTGTGCCACACACTATGAATGTTAGGGTTGGTCCTGTGTAAATCTTACCCCCATTGAATTAGTATTAACCCTAAACAAGCAGCTTTCTTACATAAGGAAACAAAAAAAGAGGTTCAGAAATGTCCAAACTAAGTTTTTATAAAACTGTGTTATCAAATCTAATTTATCAAAAAACTTCAAACAGGGGCTTCCCTGGTGGCGCAGTGGTTGAGAGTCCACCTGCCGATGCAGGGGACACGGGTTCGTGCCCCAGTCCGGGAAGATCCCACATGCCGTGGAGCGGCTGGGCCCGTGAGCCACGGCCGCTGAGCCTGCGCCTCCGGAGCCTGTGCTCCACAACGGGAGAGGCCACAACGGTGAGAGGCCCGCGTACCGCAAAAAAATAAAAATAAAAGGAAGATGCAGACCTGTATGCTTCAGGATTTTCTCACCAAAACCCCCACACAATTTCTTTACTATTCCAGCCAAGTATGGCCTAGCCCTACCCTCATCCCTGTTTTTCTTGGTTTAGTAATAAAGAAAGAGATGGAAATAAAGAAGAGATATCGGGTAGAAAGATATAAAATAGTGGGGAAAATAACATAAGTGAAGTCAAGTACCACCATCATTTACTAGAAGTGAACTTTCAGCACCAGCGTTAATATTTTTTCCTGTTATATCTGTAAATGATAATAACTAATATGTACATAACAATTTTCAATTTAAACAAATCTCATTTTTATAACTAACTACTTCGCAACAAGTAACATGCTAAGGCAACATCAATAGATGAAAAACGGTAGTCCCTGGCCCCAAGGAACGTTGCCCAGGAGAACACAGATATATGTAAACAACACAATCACAATACAGTGTAGCGAGTGCAACAATCAGGCATGCAGAAGTGCAAGGGTAGCAAAAAGGAGCATGTGATCACAACACTAAAAAGAAGACTGCACAAAAGACATAATATGTAAACTGAGGTTTGAAAAATGAAGTGGGTTTCCCAGGTGCCCCATAGGGAGAAAGGAATTCTTGGAGGAGGGAAAAGCATAAATGAAGACAGTGAATTGTTCATATAATCCAGAAGTGAAGTAGGCAATGGCAGGAGAAATGATTGGACACAGGCGTCATGAATACTTGCATGTCTGCATTTTAGCAAGTCCATTCTAAAGGAAACTTTGAGGATCAACTCGGGGGTGGGGGGCCGCGGGGAGGACAGAACTAGTCATTGCTGCCAGAAACACTGGAACCACTTTCTACCAACCCACCAAAATAACGACTTCAAAGGCAACATGTTATCACAGAAAAGGTTTTTTTGTTTGTTTGTTTGTTTTTAGTTCATTAGGTCTCACTTAAAATTCTGATTCCACAATGCACTTGCTTTGGGATCTTGAACAACACTCATAACCTCTGCAAGTTTCAGTGTAGTAAGTTTATGTGATTACCTTCATCTGTAATATCCCTGAGTTGCAATCTTAATGGAAACTCAAGTTCAGGTCAAAGACAAGTTTCTCTGTGACCTCTCCTCTGAATTGATTCAAAAGCCGTCTCTCCCGTCCTCATTTGGCTTCTCTTATGGAATCTCATAAAAACTTCTATGACCTCTTTCGGTTTTTTTGTTGTTGTTGTTGTTGTTGTCTGTTTGTTTGTTTTTTAATTTAAGTATAGTTGATTTACAATGTTGTGTTACTTTCAGGTGTACAGCACAGTGATTCCTTTTTCACATTCTTTTCCCTTATAAGTTATTACAAAATATTGAGTAGAGTTCCCTGTGCCAATAAGGAGATCCTTGTTGTATCTATTCTATGCCTTATTTGAATGACCGTAGCACTCGTTGTCTGTATCATTTTTATGTCTCTGGTTGCTTTGTGACTGAAAATGAAAAATTTCTATTTGTTCATTTCCTGGCCCTTCCTTAAAAATGTGTTCATTTATGTATTTCATATTTATTGACTACATCTTAGACACCGTGTTAACTGCTGGTTCTAGATGTTAGTAAAATATAGACCTTCCTGCTCAAAAGGTCACAGTATTTGTGGGAAAACAAAAAAATGAACAACCTATATCTCAAAGAGCTTTGTACTTCCCAAAGAGAACACACCTAGTAGGTACAATAAATACATGTATCATACATAAATGTATAAATAGTTAATGGGATTAAAAACTAGAGATAACTGCTTTTCGATTCTGAGGAAATGATGATTATATTTCACCAGGAGCTCAATACCACTCTGAGAATGAGGGCTTAACCCCCGTCCTGACTCACTGCATTGCTTTTCTGTATAAAAATACACAAGTCTGTATATACGCTCTAGAAAAAGGCTTATCTGGCATGAATTTCAGATAGCAAGAAGAAAACTTCAAGAAGTTCAGAGAAGCATCCAGCAGCTCAGATGATTGGCACTAATACAACTTGCTTGACAGGAAAATTGAGCTGTAAATCTCACAAAATTAGATGATCTTTGAAGAATTTCAAAACCTCCTGCTATTAATTGGAAATCCTAGAAGAACCTCTTCTTTTAAAGCATACTGATAATATGCTTTACAGCTTAATATTCAGAAGCCTATGTTTTGGCTAAGTGAGCTTCAGGAAAGAAGGAAACTTGTGGTTCAGTTCCATCTACTCTGCAACCTCTGGTCAAGACATCTACTTCTGTGCTCAGCCATCTTATCATCTGTAAAATGGAGGCAACTCTAAGAAAACATAGTTACAGAGATGTTGCACAGTTTCATGTGTCATTGTCTTCATTTGTTTCAGAAAACCAGTAACATCTAAGCTACTACTGAAAGAGTGCAATGTTACTTGGGGTCATCTAGTGAAGCTCTGTCAAAGTAAAGAAAGGGAAAGGGCCTAGAATAACTATAATTTTCCCAAGAGGACACTATTATTTTATGGTAAATCTGGGACAAGAACCCTGATCTCTTTGATGCCATTCCATTGTTCTTTCGTTGGGTTCTGAACAACCCAGAGAAAGAAAGAGAATTGAAACTCCTATGTGCTGTGTCACTGGTACAGGACGTGGCAAGATTGGAATTGGAGCACTACATATTAACAGGTATTTGGGGAATTCTTCAAACTAATTAAGATATATACCAGGTCCATAAAAAACAGTATGTTTTCTGAAGATGATTCTGTGGCATGAACAGAACTGGTAGCTGAAGGTGTCTGTGTGCTGCAGTTCCAAACAGGATGGATGAATGCTTGTTTTCTGGCACCTTGAAGACTCCATCCCAACATACACATTAAAATAAAGTTAACATTTCAACTGGGTCATATTTAATTATGCATGCCCTTGTAAGTCAGCAAAATATTCCATATATCATTTAAGTTGTCACTCACTTTTTTTTTTTTTTTTTTGCAGTACGCGGGCCTCTCACTGTTGTGGCCTCTCCCGTTGCGGAGCAGAGGCTCTGGACGCGCAGGCTCAGCGGCCATGGCTCACGGGCCTAGCCACTCCGTGGCATGTGGGATCTTCCCGGTCCGGGGCACGAACCTGTGTCCCCTGCATCGGCAGGCGGACTCTCAACCACTGCGCCACCAGGGAAGCCCCATATCTGATTTTCATATTAGGACTCTTCTAATTTTTTATATACATTGGAAAATAACTGATGTCTTTCTAAGGTGTATATCTTTGATTATGTTTTCTATTTTCATAAAGCTTCTTGTATTCTCTACTCAAAACAGGAGTAAATAATGGCTGCATATAACTAATCATAATCAGCCACTTTGTCCAGATTTTTAGATGTGTTGGTATAAAGCTACCATAGTATTCTTTTGTAATTAAAAAAAAATTCTCTCTGTTTTATAGCTAGTCCCATCTCTATCATATTTGCCAAATATTGCTTATTTTATTGGTGTTTGTAAAGAGCAAGCTTTTGGTTTTCTTTGTCACGTTTACTGCTTTTCTTCTCTATTTTTGACTTTTCTCTTGATTAATTTTGTCCTTCCACTCTTTGGGATTTACCTTGCTCTTTTTCTATGTCTACTGTCCATTTCCTGTAGCTTCAAGAGCCATTTTCCACAACTCAACGAGCTCTGCCGGCTGTGTCATGGCCACTTCATCATATGCCATTAAAACTTAATCTCATACACTGGGTGAAGACTCGGCAGTCTTATTTTGCTTTCAAAATTGTTCTATAGCCTTGGATCCTTCTTCTTCTCCTAAATTAGCACTATCATCAGGGAAAATTCTAGTGGGCCTAGAATTCTAGGCTTGCCTTTCCTGCAGTTTCATAATCAAAGAAAAAAACATTTCCACCCTTTTTTTGATGTTGATCGAAAATTTAGCATCACTTCTTTGCACTGTATTCAAATCCCAAAATATAAGCAAGCCTTCATGCACACAGGCTCACTGAAATGTCATAACTTTAAACTATGTATGACCTTGAACAATGACCTTTCCAAATACTCCACACTCTTTCTAGGTGTTCAGACTTTTTCATTCCTACAACATCTTTTACATATGGTCGATTTGTGTCATAAGTTCTTCCTCACTCCCACTTCTGAGTATATATCCAAAGGAAATATCATCACAATTTGAAGAGATATCTGTACTCCCATGTTGATTGTAGCATTATGCACAAGAGTCAAGGTATGGAAACCACCTAAGTGTCCATAGTAGATTAATGGATAAAGGAAATATGGTATATATATAGAATAGAATATTATTCAACCTTAAAAAAGAAGAAAATCCTATCATTTAAGTCAACATGGATAAAACTGGAGGCCACGATGCTAAGTGAAATAAGACAAAGACAAATAGTGCATGATGTCACTTATATGTGGACTCTAAAAAAATAGTGAAATAAATCAACTCTTCCCTCCCTGGACATTTTCCTCAGCAGAATCTAGCAGCCTCTACTATGAGTCTTATCTTTTTTCTTTTTATTGTTTGTACCAGATCACAACCCCAGGGAACCTATGTATTTACCGATGTATATCTACATTATAGTTTACCATTGTTCTTTTCCTTTGTAATTCATTCCTTCCACTTCTGGCCTCAGAACCTCATTTTTACTTTGGAGAAGTCCTTGTGATTCAGGTAGGCTGTGTGTCTCCTTCCTAGGCTGTGTGACTTGGGGCTGGCTAGACACAGTGTTTTACATATACTCTATATGTCTTAAGTACTTATTTCTCTGTTTTCCATCATTTTCCCTCCAAATTTTTGTGTAGTTATTTTTTAATTGACATTTGTATTCCTTTCTTTTGTTTGACTAAGGTACTGTTCAACCAATCTTCTGAGTGCTTAATTTCAACTTTTTTAATTCTAGAAGTTTCTTTTGGTTGCATTTCACAGATAATTTTTGCTTAAATTGTACATGTTGCCCTTCTTTTAATACATTAATCATAATTTTAAATAATGGTTTCATTGAGATATAATTTACTTTCCATATTATTTAAAGTGTACAATTTAATGTGTTATGCATCTACCACCACAATCAATTTTAGAACTTTCATCCACCCCCCAAAAGAAAAAGAATCTATTATAGGTCACTCACTCCCCCATTTCTCCAAACCCTAGGCAGCCACTAATATACTTTGTCTCTACAGATTTGTCTAGACTGGACATTGCATACAAATGGAATCATACAATTACTTAGCATGTTTTCAAGGTTCATCCATGTTGTAGCATGCATCAGTACTTGATGTCTTTTTATGGCTGAATAATATTCCATGGTGTGGATATTACTATGTTTCATTTATCCATTCACAGTAAATGGCCATTTGGTTATTTCCACTTTGGGGCTCTTATGAATAATGCTGCTGTGCTTGGAGTTACGTGCAAGTTATGCATGCAGGTCTAGATTTGTTTTTTTAATTAACAGACTATTTCGGAGCAGTTTCTGGTTTACAGAAAAATTAAGCAGAAAGGACAGAGTTCTCATACCTCCTTAGCTCTCTACCCAGTTTCCCCTATTATTAACATCTTACATTAGCGTTAAGATGTTTGTTATAGTTAATGAACCCATATTGATACATTATTACTAACTAATGTCCATGGTTTACATTAGACTTCACTCTTTGTTTTGTACATTATATGATTTTTGACAAATGTGCAATAACCTGTATCCACCATTACAGAACCATACACAGGAGTCTCTTTGCCTTTAAAATTCCGCGCTTCACCCATCCTTTTCTCCCTCCCCGCAACCTCTGGCAACCATTGATCTTTTGACTGTCTCCACACTTTGGCCTTCTCCTAAATTTCATATAGCTGCAATCATATAATATGCATGTAGCCTTTGCAGATTGGCTTTTTTTTCACTTAGCAATATGCATTTAAGCTTCTCCCATGTCTTTTCATGGCTTCATAGCATTTTCTCTTTATTGCTCAATGCTATTCCTTTATACCGATATACCATAGTTTGTTTATCCATTCACCTATTGAAAAACATCTTGGTTGATTTCAAGTTTTGGCAATTATGAAAGAAACTGTTATAAACATCCATGTGCAGGTTTTTATGCGGACATAACTTTTCAGTTCCTATGGGTAAATACCAAAGAGCATGATTACTAGATCACTGTATGGTAAAAGTATGTTTAGTTTTGTAAGAAACTGCCAAGTACCCTGCTAGCAGCAAATGAGAATTTCAGTTGTTCTGCATCATCAACAACTTTGGTATTTCATTATTTGGATTTTAGCTATTTGAATAGGTGTGTAGTGGTATCTCGTTATTCTAATTTAAAATTCCCTGATGACATGGAATGTGTAGCATCTTTTCTTATGCTTATTTGCCATGTGTCTATTTTCTTTGTTTAATCATAGTTGTTGTGTTTTGTTTTTTAACCAATGCCTGCTAACTCTTGTCCTCCTGTGTCTATTTATATTGTCTTTTTTCTATCTATCTTTCTTTCTTTTTTGAGCTTTTGATCATTTAGTCTTTTTCCTGGTATGTCCAATTATTTTTTCTATTAAAATTGGGCTTAACTTATTTTAGGAAACTATAAAGATACCTCCATATTCTGGATGTTGTTATCGTTCTCTTGAAAAGATTTCCTTTTGCCCATGGCAGACAGTTACCATAGGGACTGGAAACCTTAGTCCATTCTCATTCAGCTCATTCAAAGCTGTTTTTTCAGTCTGTGTGAAGGGTGCTCTATTTCTGTCTTCTCCTTCCTCTATGGGTGTTGCCCTTTGGGATTACCACGTGAAAGTTTGGATTCTCCCTATTCCCAACTACCCTTGTATTTGTTAGGCTTTAAATGTAATGGTTCCCCCAGCCCTGTGAGACTAAGGATACGTGTAGCTTGTCATTCCATTAGTTGTTGCTTTTAGCTTCAGCTCTTGCCGTTTGGCTTCTGTGGTTACAGTCTTTTGAACTCCTTGGCTTTTCAGCTCCTAGGCTGCAACATTTGAATCAGCAAATGCCCCAAGGAGAAAAGCTGCACCAAATGTCAAGCTTGCATCTGTGTTTCCCTTCTCTCCAGAACTTGGCCCACATGTCTTGGTGTCTCTCTAACATTCGGATGCTGGCGAACAGATGTTTTCTTACTGTATCCAGGTTTTCTAAAATTTCTTTAGACTTCACCTGATCTTATGTTATTATTGAAGTATCATCTCAATTAGCCCTAGGAAGAAAATATACAATTTTATGGTTTTTTTTTAAATTTTCTATATTACCTCAGTTTCTGTAGAGACCTTTTACCTGATTGTTCAGTCTAGTTCCTGTGTTACCAGTAAGATGGAGATAGGTGGAGTCTAAGAATATTGGGGGGAAAATCACTGATGAATGATATGGCTTGTTCTTTTTGTTTTTCCTCTCCTTATTTACTCTGGCAGCCTACATTTGCCCTTCTTGATTTGACCCAGTTGCCCAGATAAGCAACCCACTCTGGCAAAGACATGACTTTACTCTCATAAATGTCTGCATGTTAGGATAAGTTAGATGATGAACAACATGCCAAAGTTCTTTCTGTGACCAGTCAGAATGGCCATCATCAAAAAATCTACAAACAATAAATGCTGGAGAGGGTGTGGAGAAAAGGAAACCATCCTACACTGTTGGTGGGACTGTAAATTGGTACAGCCACTATGGAGAACAGTATGGAGGTTCCTTAAAAAACTAAAAAATATAACTACCATACGACCCAGCAATCCCACTACTGGGCATATACCCTAATAAAACCATAATTCGAAAAGAGACATGTACCACCATGTTCATTGTGGCAGTATTTACAATCGCCAGGACATGGAAACAACCTAAGTGTCCATCGACAGATGAATGATAAAGAAGATGTGGCACATATATACAGTAGAATATTACTCAGCCATAAAAAGAAATGAAATTGAGTTATTTGCAGTGAGGTGGATGGACCTAGAGACTGTCATACAGAATGAAGTAAGTCAGAAAGAGAGAAACAAATACCGTATGCTAACACAGATATATGGAATCTGAAAAAAAAATTCTTCTGAAGAACCTAGGGGCAGGACAGGAATAAAGACGCAGATGTAGAGAATGGACTTGAGGACATGGGGAGGGGGAAGGGTAAGGTGGGATGAAGTGACAGAGTGGCTTGGACATATATACAGTCCCAAATGTAAAACACAAACTAGTGGGAAGCAGCCACATAGCACAGGGAGATCAGCTCGGTGCTTTGTGACCACCTAGAGGGGTGGGGTAGGGAGGGTGGGAGGGAGACACAAGAGGGAGGAGATATGGGGATATAGGTATATGTATAGCTGATTCACTTTGTTATAAAGCAGAAACTAACACAGCATTGTAAAGCAATTCTACTCCAATAAAGATGTTAAAAAAACCAAAAAGTTAGAGAGTAAAAAAATTCTAAAGAATTGGCCACACTCCTCCAATAGATTCTCTAACATTTAGCAGAACAGAATTCACACTGAATCTGGTTTATGAGTAAAAGACAAGTCAACTTTAAAGTGGATCAGAGATGACAACATTTCTTTTCCATGTGGCTGCTTTGGAGCCATATTTCTGCTGACCACTCAAAACCTTCCTCTTGAGTATTGTATGATATATTAGAACCAGGAATAAGGGGTGTTAGTGCTGGAAGGGTCACACAGTGGTCTGCAATTTAATTCACATATCCTTTCTGCACCAGACTCTTTAAGATCATTGAGTTATCCTAAGAATTTTGAAGCTGTAGAATTCAAGACAGTACATTACAATATGCCAATATTACTATTCTCCTGCTCTGACATTCTCCACTGATGAACAGATGAAGGAGAAGGAAGGGCAGTCAGCAGTAACTGAGAGTAAATGAAACTGGAATATTATAATTCAGTATCATTTGAGTGACTGAATTGGCTGGCAGAGTGTTCTCCAGTTAAGGGTGAGGGAAGATTAATTCTGCACATGACACCACTACTGTATTTATACAAGTCTACTGGGACAGTTGTTTGCCTTGATTTGTTTTCTTCATTCATTTCAGTCAGACAGTTGTGTTGACTGATTTTCCTTTTTGATGTATGAAATGACTGTTTGACTGAATTTACCATTTACTTTACACTAATGCACTGGAAAAATGATACATTAGTCAAATTGGATTGGCAGGTATGAAAATGTTTACCCCAGAACTAGACAGAAATATAATATTGCCTTCTACAGAAATGTAAGTCATATGCCCTGGATTTTGGGGAAATGTTCCAATTTTAACTATTTTGCCAAATTTCAAAAATGTAGGGTAACTGATCCCATAGTAAAAATAAGAAGATCTGTGACGTCCAGATAAAAATAGTTTTGTGTGACTCTGACAATCACATAACACAAAAGAAAAAAGTATTATGAGATAAATTTTAGTGATTTTCATACTTATTAAGAGGTGTTTCTATGTTAAACTTTTGAGTCTTATTCTAGAAGTTCTGTAGGAACAAACACTTCAAATATATTCATAGAAAACCCTCTTTATTTATAATTCCATTCTTCCAATATTTATAGTTACTATGACAGGCCATTTCTCCACATCCCGTCCCATGATTCTCTGCTCCTATTGAACATTTGGAAATTGGTGGCATGAGCAGGAAAGTGAAGCAGTTTTTGAGATTACTGAATAATGCTGATTTTATAAAGACTGCTTTCTTCCGTTGTTGGCAAACTTATTATGGTACCGATGGTTGGATACTACTCTTAGAGATGAAAAAGGTCTTAAGGAATCTTCCATATTCCATTCACCAATCTGTGTTCTTGTTCAAAGCAAAATTAATTCCTTTCAAAATTAACATATTAGCTTAATAATAATTTTTAATCTTAAAATAATCTATCTGGGAGAATGGGAATTTTTGGTGGGAAAAAGTGACAGAAGATGGGACGAAAAGAGAATTCATAGAAAGACAAAACAGCATTTTTTAAATGGTGGGTACGAACTTCTGTTTCCAACTATATCAGTTTACCTTAGGAAAACATACTAGAAAGGCCAGATAAATCATAAGCAACATTTGACTGTGAGCGTTAGAAAGCTACTGAGGTAGCCATGACCTAGAAAAGTAAAATAGAGAAAGAAACTCACTGAAGTGAGAACAATATTCTGCACATGCTTTTCTAGCCCAGTCATTTAGAAACTACTGATGAAGAGCAAAAGGCTGAGAAACCAAATGTGGCTCCTAAGAGGTAGAAAAGCCAGCAGATCTTAGGACAATGTCATAGGACTAAGGAAACCAGAATTGGAATTGAGAAATAACAAGGCAGCTAGAATTTTAAGGACCAAAATCACAGAGAGAGTAAAGATTCAGAGAACGGAGCTGGATTCAGCAACAGTGTTCCCTTGCAGTATTTTCCATGTATAATAGGTAGACAAGGCAAGATGCTAAGAAGTCAAACAAAAGCTAACTGAAGTCAAAGCAAAGACTTAGTTGGTTCATAATGCTGAAGAGACAAAATTGGGGTTCAGAACCTATGAAAGATTTGTGGCCCAATGGTAAACTAATGATATGAATTAGGACATTGAAATCTCTACATATGTGTGTGTGTGTGTGTCTGTGTTTGTGTGTGTGTGTGTGTGTAAGGAAGGTTGAGGCAACATCTACATTGAACCTTATAAAGAAGGAAAATGAGTATGAAGTTGGTCCAGTGACTGAGGTGATCTTCCCCTCTGCTCCCTACCTAAGAATAGGAAATTCTCTCCTCAAGAAAATACAGTTGACCCTTGAACAATGTAGGGGTTAGAGACACTGACTCCCTGTGCAGTCAAAAATCCACATATAACTTTATGGTCGGCCCTTTTTATCTGTGGTTCTGAATCTGAGGATTCAACCAACCACACATCATGTAGTACTGTATTACTTATTGAAAAAAAATCCATGTATAAGTGCATCTGTGCAGTTCAAACCCAGGTTGTTCAAAGGGCAACTGTAATGTCATTCAGATTCTATACAACTTGTCATATCCCAAGTCTGGTATTCACTGAAGAGCCACCAAGACTACCAAGAAAAGGAGAATTAGAATAAAAAACAAAACAGAATCAGAATCATAGATGACCTAAACATTAAAGTTCATACATATTTTGGTAAATATTATCAAGTTCAAGAAAATAGATGACAAGGTGGAGAACTTAACTTGACGACTAGAAACTATAAACTGATTGAAGTTGAACTGATAGAATTAAAAACTATACGAAATTTAAAACTCGGTACTGGATTGGACACAGGTAAAGAGAGGTAAGTGAACTGGAAGATAGAGCAGTAACAATATTAAGACTAAAGCATGGGAAACGAAAAGAATAAAAAGTAGACAAAAGCGCATTTGAGACACATGGGCCACAGTAAATATTTTTTATCATATGTGTAAACTGGAGTCCAAAGAAAAAAGGAGAGAGAGATTGGGATGAAAACAATATTTCAGAAATATTAACAGCTGAGAGTTCTCTAAAACTAAAAAGAATATATGGAGCCATAAATTCAATAAGCACTAAAAAATGCAACAAGAACAAATCCAAAGCAAACCACACCTGAGATCACCACAGTACAATTCATGAATAGCAAAGAAAAACATGACATCTTAAAAGCTGCCCGATGAAAAAGAGAGAGATTACTTTCAAAGGAACAATAGGATTAAGATTACAGCTTTCTTCTCAACGAAACTGACTGGATACTAGAAAATAATGGAATAACATTTTTAAGTGCTAAAGAAAAGAACTGCCCATTGGGAATTCTAGAGGCAGAGAAAATGTTGTTTGGAAGGAAAGATGAAATAAGGAAATTTGCAGACAAACAAAATTTAGAAAATATGTTCTCATCAGAACTGACTGAATTAAATTATACAGGGAGACCCGCAGGCTGAAGGAAGATTATCATAGACGAAAATGAGGACTTTATAAAGAATTATGTATAACAGAAGGAATAAATAAGTGGATAAACCTAAATAAAACCTAACAGCACAAAAAAGTAATAATAAAATATATCAAAAATTAAAATGCATTAAAACAAATGGAAGAGAAAAAGTAGTAAAAGATATTTAAGATCTCAGCATTGCTTGAGAAGCAGTAAAAGAGCTAATAAGTCATGGTACATGTGTAACTGCTACTTATGTAAAAATAACAAGCTAATACAAGGGAAAATGGAATTTGAAGAAATCTAAAAGGAAGAAAGAAGAGCAAAAGGAACATAACAAGGTGGGACAGATAGTAAACGAGGAGTAAACGGTCTACAAGAAAATACATTAACTGTAAATACTCAAAGGACAAGGATTATTAAAACAAAAAACGTAATTCTATGCCACCTACAAGAGACAAGAGTCAGATTGAAAATTAAAGGATTCAAAAATTATGTCCTAACAACAATAAGTAAAATTGAAGAAGATTTTTTAATGTTAACATAAATTTGAAAGCAAAAAGTATCACTGGCGATAAGGCAGGATAATAAAACCCACTGCTTCTTTACAAGGAATATATTATAAATCTAAACTTCAATGCAATAGATGAAGGGAAATTCCAAAAAAACTAAGTAGAAATAGAAAAATCTAAATTACCTAGATCAGTAACATAGAACCACAACAACAAATCAGCAGATTAGAGAAGATCTGAATACCAACATTAAAAACTTTGGCCTAAATTTACATAAAACACTGCAACAACACTGATGGAATATATATATATTATGCAGAAAATTTTAGGTGCACATGGCACATTTATAAAATTGACTATATTCCGGTTATAAAACAAGACTCCGAATAAGCAAGAAATTAAAAAATATATAACCAATATTTTACCAAATAGTTGGATATTAAAAACATACTTCTGATCATTATGTAAGTCAAAGATAAAGTGGCAATGGGAATCAGAATTTTATTAATTGAATGATAATGAAAATATGCCATAACAAAACCTGTGGGTTGCAAATAAAGCTGTGGCCACAGAGAAGTTTATGTATTCAAATTATATTTTCTAAATGTAAAAGGGAAAGGAATAAAGCAACTAGAAGATAACCTATCACCCTGAGGTAGGCAGCTCCTGAACTGTACCTGGTGGGGAAGGCAGGGCAGAACTTCAGGAGGCCAGCTGAGAGCACGGTGAACGCCACGTCAGGAGCAGTCTCCAAGAAAGAGCATTTAATGTACAAAGGGATGACTAAAATATATTTAAGAGCTAGCACCCTGACTCCTCTTAAGGATGACTTAACTTTGCTGGGGAAAAAATAAGAAGTGCTCGATGTAGAAGGTGAATAGCTTTATAATTCCCAGGAGAATCTTGGTACCAGGACCACACAATGAAGAACTTGGAGTCCCCGTGGCTAATCCAGCAGAGAGAAAAGGAGAAACAGAGATGCGAGAGAAAATAAAGGGAACTCTTGGTGCAATTTGGTGCTGCTGCAGGCCCAAGTCCAGGTATGTGCTCTCTAGCTCCCCATCTTAAATAAAAGCCACCACGTTCCTCAGTCTTTCAGGTACTTAGAATTTCTCTTTAGAACCTGAAAATGGGGTCAGGTTTCCTGTCTGCATTGCTACAGTCCAAAATAGAGGCAGGATGGTTGAAATAGTTCTCTATCTGGCAGAGGAGGCCTTGAAGCTGTGAGCCACTCACTGCAAACCAGCAGGACATGAAGGATTCTTGAGCAGACCTGAAGCTACTGGGAGGCCTTTCAGGAGTTAAATCCCATAGTAAATACTGTACCTTCATTGGCCCCTTCTCCCTCTCTGTCCAGTCTTCCTCCACTCCCATGGGGGCCCAAAGGGGTTAAATGAGCACTCTCTGACTTGTACTTGGTGGTCCCAGAACTTGACTTGGGCTTGGAGACTTCCATGAAAAGTCTGCCTTCCACCTACTGGCTTGGGTTTCTTGGTCTCTCTGCTGCAGGCTAATCCCTTCAACCTGCTTTTTCCATTTCTGCCAATAAGCCCCCTCTCCAGACCTTCCTAATGCTCTTCTGGGGCGGGAGGAGACTTACTGAGGGCAATGTTTATTTCTAGAGGGAGAGGTGACCACATGACCTCACAGTGGTCATCCCCTTGATTACTCAGTTTCTGTCTAGATTAGTCGTGGGTGTCTGTGCACCCCAGCCTCACCCCCAGGAGGCTTTAGATCACTGTCCTTATCTCAGCCCTGAGCCTCTCTCTGTCCTCCTTCCCTCCCTCTCCTTACCCATCTTTACCCACAGACTCGCAGACTTTCTGGACCTCTGAGGACGACAAGCACTTCACAGAACCTCTGCTACAGAACCAAACATACTGAAATGACTCTTTACAAAGCTATTGAAACAACAGAAAAAGAATACATGAGGATTGTTTCTCCTGAGGGTTCAATTACCTAGGGCGCCTTTAGCAAACTTTGATTGATAAATCTAACCTTTCCTTCCTTGGCAATAGTTGATCACACTGTGAGGAAAACAAGTTAGAGAAAGGAAAAGTAATATTTGGATTTCAAGGAAATAATAAAGATGCAGGGACTATCTTTGACTTTTGCAAGCTGAGAAGAGGTTTACATTTTGATTATTTGATGGCAGGAATCCCTTTTAAAACAGGGCCAGTCTCCATGATGCATTTAAAAATCAACCTTTTCAAATAGAGCCATAACCCCCACAAGATTTCCTGATTTCTCTGGGGTCAGATAAACCATCACATTTCACAGTGGTGCCCTGTATATGAAAGTGATAAACATAATCTGGAAGCACGGCAGTGGCTAAAAATATGGAGCTGGAAGGCATTCGTTGAAATGATTTTTTGCTTTTAATTCATTGCATAAAATGCTAATGTCCAAATTCAGGCAGGTAGATCTTACCAACCATCAAGAGCTTCAACCCTGCTAACAGCTAACGGTGCACTTTTAAACCCTACTTTGACTGCTCCAGAAACTTACTAGGTTTCTTTAATGCCTCTGTTACTATTTCCTTTGTGTCATTTTGCTTTTTTTAAAAAAACATAGCTGTGTGACCTTGGGGAAGTTATATTATTTCCTTGAGACTTGGTTGCCTTCTCTGTGAATATCTGGGTATAATTTTAGTATTGCTCAATAGAATTTTTGGTGATAATGAAAATATTCTATATCTGTACTATGCAAAGCAGTGTTCAATAGCTACATGGAGCTAATAAACATCTTTGAAATATGGCAAATGCAACTGAGGAACTGAATTTTTAACCTTATTTTAAAATTTGTTTCCATATAAATAATGCCACGTGGCTAGCATCTGTTGACAGTACAGATCTACATAATATTTTAAGAACACTCTCCACTCAAAAACTCTACCATTCATTAAGTCAACCTAAATAATTTTGCCCTCTGACAAACAGAAAATAATTTATGCTTCCCTTGAAATTATCTGTCAAGACCTTTATCAGTTAGGGGACATTATATTCTTAAAATTGACTTTGCTTTATGAAACTTTAATAATGTTGGAGTTCTCTGCCCTTGGTACCACCTTTGTGATGATGGGAAATACTGTGGATGATCAAGGACTATTTCAAGAGATCATGGAGAGAAACCGTCTGGATTTAATTTCATTATGAGGATGTCAAAATGTTAAATTACTTAAAATAAAACCCATACCGTTTTTATGCTAAGTTATATTCTACATGTAGCTGGAAAAATGTTAAAAATATTTTTAAAGAACTACACATCTGGGCTTCCCTGGTGGTGCAGTGGTTGAGAGTCTGCCTGCCGATGCAGGGGACACTGGTTCGTGCCCCGGTCCGGGAAGATCCCACATGCCGTGGAGTGGCTGGGCCCATGGGCCATGGCCGCTGGGCCTGCGTGTCCGAGCCTGTGCTCCACAACGCGAGAGGCCACAACAGTGAGAGGCCTGCGTACCGCAAAAAAAAAAAAAAAAAAAAATTAGAAGTATCTGAAATAAGCCTAAATTCAGAGTTAATCAGATTGGCCTGCTTTCTCAGGGGGACTGGAATTCACTGCTCTTTCCCCTCAACTCCCTGATGTCAGTGGCACTTTCCGCAGATGAGGTGGCCTTCTCCGCCTACTGCAGAAGCTCAGTTCCCCCAGGCCCACTCCCTGTTTGAATCCCACCCTCGAGGCCAGGTGCCACCCTTCCCAGAACATTCGTGGTCTCATTTCAGTTTTTGACCTGCTCAGATTGAGTCCCTGTAGACTCTTTCTCAGCTTGAAACCTGATCTTCAACCCCTTTCCCTGACCTCGATGGTTACCTTCCTACTTTAGGTCTCAGGTGCTTTAGCTATAAAATGATATAGTTGCCCTTAATTCTAAAGTCTTCTTTCTAAAGCTCTACAATGTGGTGGCTCCTTGAAAATGTTTCTCTTTGCTGGTTTTAATTTTGTAGAGAATTAAAACCACAGCTACTCTAAAAGACAGTATGTTACATTGGATAAGGAAAGTGTGTTTTTGTAGTTAGATTAACAGGGATGGAAGACGACTTAGTATGTTTTAAGATACTCATGATCCATTCTCGTGAGAGTCAGGGGAAGAAGGGGAAGAGAGTTAATAAAATACCAAACCATTGTGACAAATTAAGTTAACAAAGATGTAGCTGATTAGTTACTACTTGAATAAGCCACACATATCCAATTCAAGTTTTCCTTTATTTTTCTAAGAAGGGATCCCAGTGAACTGAGTCCCATGTTCAGGAACTCCACGTTCAATGGCTTAGTCTTTAAAAACTGTTATGTTGCTGGAAGAAGAAATATTTCCCATCAAGTCCTAATTGATGTTTAGCTATCACGCACATTTGAAATAAATTTATTACTTTGCCTGATCTCAGTGTAATACATTCCAAAGGGGCAAAGAGCACACGAAAATTTATGGAGTCTCCATCTTCTACACTAAAGTGTGCAATAAATTACATAATATTGGGCCGTGAAATTCACAAGCCATAGAAACCACACCATTAGCAATGTATACAGTGGTAAACAGCAGGTAATGATAATGATATAAAACAAAACAGACTGTGTGTTGGCACTGCTGCCAATAAAGCAATCATTAAATGCATTCATATGCGTCTACGCTAGGTAAGCTCTTTGAGGGCAATTGCTATGAATTCTACATACCTGTCAGGATATTATATAGAGCCCAGTTTCTATGGCCTTTATTCAGAGACGCTGAGAAACAGTTACTGTGGGTAAATTCAGACCTTTTCTCAATATAGAATTTGGTCAACATGCATTCTGAACAGCAAAATTTCACACTGCTTTCAATTTTCCTACAGTAATTGCCACCTCAACAAATGCAGGATTAAGTATAATGGATTATAAGAAGTTAGAAAGGAAAGATGGAAGAAAAGAAGGAAGGTAGAAAAAAGTTGCGTATGGAGTACATCAACATTTACGTAAAGAGTGGACCTAAAACTAACCTGAGGTTACCCTAAACTATTAGTGTATGATATAGAAGCGTAAGTGAAAAAAATAAAAAAAAAACAGCAAGGAAAACTCAAAGATTCTTTGTTTTTTCACTTTACTGCATATACACGTCCATCTTAAACAATCTATATGCTTATATCCAATAAGAGCATTGTTTTGCAAGGTTATTTGGGTTCTATCAGCATGTAAAGGTCGGACAACTCAACTTTAGCAGAGTTAGCCTTCAGGTGAATAATTGCTTCTTTCAGGTTGTGAGCATTTCAATTTTCCAGAAATGTTTCCCAAAAAATGAAAACTAAAAGAGTCCTAGGACAGCGTCCTTTAGAAGTTTTATAGTATCAAGGTTTTTGGAGGAAGAGTATCCTTGTCGATTATCAACACAATGATTCCAAGCAGGTCAATTTATGCTGAGAATATTATATAACAGAACCCACTTCACCTCCATTATACTGACAATGATCTTCCTTGTTTCAACCTTGTGCTTCTTAGTAAAGTTGAAAATACTGAGCCAAGAACAGACAGTGACAATGCCAGAGACTCAGATGTACCTATAAGGTGCCTTCAGACAACATCAGCCACCCAGGCTAAAGTCCTGGTTTAAAACATCCCAACATGAATGAATCTCAAAAACCATATGCTGAGCAAGTGAAGCCAGATCAAAAGGGCACCTACTGTATTATTCAACTTACATGAAATTCTAAACTGGGCAAAATTCATCTCTAAAGATAAAAATCAGATCCATGGTTGCCTTGGGGTGGGAGATGGGGATACTTTTACAAAAGCCTAGGAGGAAACTTTCTAGGGTTTTAGAATTGTTATCGATCTTAATGGGGGTGGTAGTTATACAAATGTGTACATTAATTAAAAGTCATTGAACCGTTGACTAAAAATGTCTGCATTTTATTGTGTGTAAATGATACCTTAATAAAGTTGATTACAAAATGAACCAAAAACAAAACAAAGAAGAAGAAAAACCTCTCAAGACCTCAAAGGAAATACACTGTTTTCTTCCAGGGTACCAGATTGGAAATGAGGCACTGGTCTGTTCTACCCTCAGATTATCCCGAGGATTATCTAGTCTATTTTAAAGCACTAGAGTCCCCTATCAGAAAAACTCACCCCATGTTTAATTACTTTGACTTCTTCTCTGCCTCTTCTCCCACACGGTGAAGTCATTTACGGAAGAAAAACCAGCTTTTTCCAACTTTGCATCATCACATATTCTTTCCAAAGCTACTATTTATGGAATAAAATTTGGCTACACTTTGTAAAAATCTAGTTTTTTGAGCCTTACAAATCTTAACAGTTAACCTATTGCCTCCTTTGGAATTTGGGAAAAAAATTATTTTGAAAATGAATAGCTGAGATTTGACATTTTTGTGTTTTGTGATTTTCTCTTCCCCTAAGAGAGAAGTGAGTAGGAATGAGAAACACATACATAAAGAAAAAACAAATTATCTTGCTGCCTTTGCATGGTTATAATTTATAGGAGGCCCTTTTCAACAATAATCTATTATCAGAATCAATAAAAATAATCTCCATGAAGGCCAGGCCAGGATATTTGTCTCTTTTTCAGCAGATTGCAATACAAACCACATTCATGGATATGCTTCTTCATGATCTTTGTAATACTGTAACAGCTGACCATTTCCTCATGCCTCTTCACCTTAACTTAAACCTGGTTTTTCATTAATGACCTCACATTTCCTTCTCTATCACTTGGTTGTCGGCCTCTTTTCCAACTCCAACTCCAACTCGCATTTCACTCTGGAACCAAAGGAAGACTCACACCTTCCTGCTTTTTAGTGGTACCTCAAGGTCATTACCATATTGTGATCACCCTGAAGAACAGCCAGACAATTGTTATTGCAGAGCCATCTGACAGTTTGTAGCTCTAAAAATTAACTAAGGACTGCATTTGTCAAAAATACCCTAGTTTAAGATTTTGGTAATATAGCAACAGTAATTCCGAAGTCATTTAGGACGATCAGTGTGGGAAGCACCCTCCTTCGGGAAGATCCTTTGCCATACAATACACTTTCCCTGTCAGGTAATAAGGAAGCATGGCCGTGGAGATTAAACTTTTGCGGAAAGAAATACTTGGCTTTGAGAAGGCTTGAAGTTCATACATTTTTCTTGACTTAGATTCCCCATTAATTACATTATCCACAGAGAGGTAATTATCAGAATTATGTAAGCAATTAAGGAGATGCTACTCCACATTCTTTCAGCTTGTTGACCTTTCCCACTTTATTTCATGTGGCTATCTGAAACATCAGTGATTTACATGTCTTTTTTTTTTAACAGATTTCTGTGTGTGTGTGTGTGTGTCCCCATGATGAAAACATCATTAAAATAAAATATCATGAATAGACTCTTAAGAAGCAGAGTCTACTTAAAGTCCTGGAAAATGTGAAAGCACTAATATTCATGGACAACTCTACACTCTGAACGCTACTCTAAATTTTATTGATCTCTATTTTGTCTAGGAGTTTTTCAAATTTTCTACCATGATCATTTGTTAGTTTTATAATTACATAATAAAGGCATTACATCATACAATCTTTTGTTATCCATTGCAGTTTTAAAACTATTAATTTCCTTGTCCTCAGCAGATATGTCATAGATTATTAGTACACAAGCAAAGACTTTCAACGTAACAGTACTCTATAGTGAGAAGAACTATACTGAGCTATCTCTATCCTAAGACAATGCACTAGGAAAGCACTAGGAATTCTTAAGCACTAGGAATACAGAGACAATCAAGGGGCAAGTTCCTTGCCTTCGAGTATACATAATCATTATAGCAAATGCTTAAATAGCACTTAGTATATAACTCACCACAGCAGTCTTATTATACTCCTTTTAAATAGGTGAGCAGAGGAAGCCACAGGGAAGTCATAGGGTAAAGCCAGAATTTGAACCTAGGTAGACTAGTACACTGTCCACAGCTTTAACTACTATGATAAAATATATATATATATATATATATATATATATATATATATATATATATATATATATATCTCCAAGTATTCCGAAGTTACAAAACACTTCTCTACCAAAACTCAAAAAGGAGCACACAAAATTGCATAGAAAATAAACATGTAAAAGGTCATAAATAAACCACAATATAACCTGCTCCACATAATATACTGACTGCAGTGTCCTGGGCCTCTCCCATCCTTAGGTAGCTGGAAATTACAACAAAATAATACTTTTCACTTTTGGAAGCCACACTATCTCTCATACCAACCAACCAATTACTTCCTTAGAGAGAATAGGAAATTAACCTGAATATCAGAAAAAAAAACCATATATATATATAGCATTACTGATGTAGAATCTTTATTTAAAGACAATAACTTCAATAGCAGAGGGAACTTTACCATTGCAGGCTTCAGATAACCTCTATATTTCTCAGATTTTATGCTAAATCATAAAATGCCATATTGTGTCTGAAGCTATTTTTTCAATAGTCCATTTTCTTAAATGGACTAGCAAAGCAGTAAATACTGAGGAACATTTTGGCTCCCAAATCCTAAAGCCATTCTGATTATGCCTGGGTCATCATGGGGACATCATCGGAACTACCAGAGGACTGGCAGAAATACCAGTGGTCTGGCCAGCTTATAAATTAGAAATTATACAGAATCCAATTTTATTTTTTTGTTAAGTAATTCCTATGAGGTTTTTGGGATGTCAATGTAAAGTCCTTTGATGTGTAATCTTTATCCATTAGATAGGGAACAATGCCAATCCCCATCATAAATACGTTCCCAATCTGACACTGAAAATCCACTGTAGGGCATAGGACCTGCAAATAGGATATGAATCACACACATCCATCCACTCATTCAGACAATCCACAAATATTCATTTTTAAGTCTACTATATGCCAATAATGTACCGGGCTCTAAGATGCTAAACCATGCTAAATGCTGAAACAGACATACTCAGTTCTGGCCCTCCTGGAACTTATGACCTACAGAAGTGCCTTCATTGTAAATGGTCAGGACTCAGCCAATGCTATTATCATCAGCAGGTGACCAAATGATAGAGCTTGCTTTCTAAACAAGCTCCACACTCTTTGCTTTCAACATGTTTGCTTTCCTTCAAGCCACATAATCCAGTGGTCAGTTTCTCCCAGTTAGTGAGGTTTGGGGAAAATGTACCCAGTGAACAATTCCTTGTGGCCTCACTCTTTCCTCACACTCTCCTCTGTGCTCTTGAGCTAAAGAGACCTGGATTCGAGTCACTTGCTCTAACCTTATTATTTTAAAATAGGGCTGCTCCTGCTTTGAGGATTTCCACGGGATCAACACAGTAGCAAAGCAGCACTGAATCAGAAGCAGGTAAATTTCAAAATGACAGCTCTAAAAATATCCACTCTCCTTTTGTTCTCCTCCTATCCCTTTGCTCTGAACACCTCTGCTCTGAGGCTTTGCCTTTACCCTTCTCTGATTACTGCTCCAAAAGGGTTTCCAAGAACCGGGAGTATTTATGGTTTCACTTGCTCCCAAGTCCTTGGTGGAAAAGGATGCTTGCTTTCTGATTCTTACTAATTCCACACTCACATTGTTAACACAAAAATCATCATTAAAAAAAAATTTCCTCAGCTTCATATTTCATCTGGGCCAACACTGAAAGAATATTTTCAAAGAAACAATATCCTCTCTCCTTTGCTCTTCTGAGTTTCACGTTTTTACCTCCAGTCTCATTTTCAACCCTTATTACGGGATGCATCACCAAAATAGAAGAAAGTTCTTTCTGCTTTCCCTGTACCAGCCAATTATTCTACTTTGTTCTGTCTCTAACGAACAGAATGCGAAATCAACACAAAGCCTGATTATGCGACCTCTTCCAAGGGAAAGGTCTGAGAGTTGTCTATTTACTAATGAAGCTCAGTGTGTATTAAGGGTTGACTGAAGCAATCATCAGGAATTTTCATCCCTTAAATTAGTGTTTTCCACCAGAGGCACATCGTTCATTTCAGATAATATAACTTTTAAGTTCAGGATACAACTGGACAAAAGAAAAGAAAAAAAAGTAACCAACACAACATTTGCAGTAATAACACAGTAACAGCTATCATCCTTCCCTGAGGAATTCAGCCTACTTTATGGACACAATTTAGTACAAACTCATAAGAAAGCTAACAAAGCCCAAAACCACTTCACAAGAGCGTAGAGAGGTAAAGGTCAAAACTTATTACTGCCAGGCCCAGCAGACAATGGCACCTACCGGAAAGAGCACAGGACAGGAAAACCTGGAAGCCTGTGTTCCAGTTTCGGTTATTCCTGTAAGCATTGGTATGATCTGAGTGAACTCAGCCTGCCCTGCTTTTTCCGTTTATAAAAACCTACATCATCCTCTCATTAGAATGAAATGCCACATCTGAAAAGTTGCAGATCTCTTTAGGAAAGAAACAAAACTCATGTTTCTAACCAAAATGGAATAATTCAGTCAATGGAGACATAATAAAAATCTGCCATAAAGCAACTGTTTACTTGAAATCTATCTTTTGTGGTGTATTTATATGGGTAAGGAGTGTAAGGATATCATAAGTAGAGTTACCAATTATTCCAGAAATCAAGGTCATTGAGTTCAGATTCCAACTTTGACCCTGACCCAGGCTTACAGAGATGTAACATGTGCCAATACCTCATATCCACCATACATGGGAGAAACAAGGTATGCAGACACATCTTCTTCTAAGTATCCCATATGTAGTGGTTTTAATACAGGGTCTCAGATTCATTGCCATTCTTCACATCCAGATGTGGGTATTTTCCCTTGAATTTGGGCAGGCTTTCCATGGCTTCAAACAATAGAGCAGGGGTCAGTAAATTATGGCTGGTGGGCCAAATCTAGGCCTCTACCGGCTTTTATAAATGAAGCTTTATTGGAACACAGCCATGTTCCTTAGTATATGTGTTGTTTGTGTCTGTTTTCACATCACAGCAGCGGAGCTAAGTAGTTGCAAAAGAGACTGTATGGCTTGTAAAGCCTAAAATATTGACCGTCTGACACTTTATGGAAAAAGGTCTCCAACGCCTGCAATAATATATAATGAAAGTGATGCTGTGTAACATCTAAGACTAGGTCATAAAAGGTCATGCAGCTTTTGCATGATTCTCCTGGAATGCTTCAACCCTGAACGCTCATTCTTGGGATACTCTATCTTGAATCCTAACTACCACGTTATGAGAAGTCCAAGCCACGTGGGCAGCCATCTATAGGCACTCCAGGCAACAGTCCTTGTTGGGCGCAGTGTTCAAGTCATCCCATCTCAAGGGCCAGACATGTGAATTAAAATTATCTAGATGATTGCAGCCCCAGCCATTTGAATCCTCGTGAGCTGAGGTTTCAGACATCAGTCACAGAGTAGAGACAAGCCATCTCCTCTGCATACTGTTTGAATTGCTGACCCACAGAATCTGGGCACATATTAAAATTTTTGTTTATTTCACCACTAAGTTTGGACTTCTTTGTTATGTAGCAATAGATAACTACAGCACTGTGTCTGTACACAGGAGATCTTCATTTCACAGAGCACATACTTTTAGATGTGAATGTTGACTGCTCAATTTCTAAGAAGAACGTATACACACATATAGGTACAAAATATTTATGTATATGTAAATATTAGACCTATATAAACTAATCTATATTATCCATAAAATGAGGGGCCCTTGATAATGGCTAACATTTCTTTTCAGTATTTATTGTGTTCCAAGAACTGATAAATTCTTGCATTGTATGAATTTTCTCTTTTAACCCTCATAGCAACTCGCTGAGAGAAGTAATGTTATCTCTATATTATAGATGAGAAAACTGAGGCAAAAACAGATAACATGCTCAAGAGTAATCAACAAGTAAATTTTAGAGTCAAGATTTGAACCCAAGTTCTCAAGGTTTAGATCCCTTACTCTTAGTCACCGAGCTATATACTGAGTAAGGAGATGAAAGCTGAAGCCATTACCTCATGCTCAAGAAGTTAGACAGAAACTTAGCAGGCATGGTTGAAAGAAAACAGGACTTGGAGTCGTAAGTCCAGAGCCTGAGTTATGAAATGAATTCTCCTCTCATCTAGATATAGGTTTGTTTTTAGAAAATGAAAAAGATCACTGCATATTTTGATGGTTAATTTCTGTACTTAATGATTACAAAAGAATGGAATTTTACCAGGGAGCTATTTTGCAATGACATAACTTATTGATTCAAAATCAAACCTTTATTATAAATTCTTGATTCAAAATCAAATCTTTATTAAGTCTCCGTTGCATCAGAAGTCTTTCCCATTCTTCATTTCTTTTAAAACCCTTTCCTGTCTACTCCTGGCCAAAGCTTGAAGCCTAATTTAACATTTGGAAATAAAATAATGAAATAGTCATAACACAGCAATTCCAATGCCTACTGAAATGGAAGCTCTAAATAATTTTTCAGATAATTTAGGAAATTAAAAATATTTACATCATAGATGCAAAGAGAGAAGTTACTTGTGTAATAAAATAAATGGTGAGACAAAAAGTTTCTGGTCAAGTAGATTTGTTTAAATATAAACACTAATTTGAGCTCTATCCCGGTGCTAAAACCCAGTGACAGGTTGCATACAGTTTCTAAAGGGATAGTTCAGTGCATTGGGTCAAATTCATGACATAAAATGTGGTATTATTAGTAGTACTAGAAGACAGAGTGTGACTGTCTTCTTTGGGACATAGATGAAGACCCCAAGATAGACAATATCAAGGACAAGTTATGTAGAATAAGATATTATCTCAGTCCTTGGAACATGTCATCCAGGATTGAACAAGAGGTAGATTTATTATGAAGTACATGAAGCCAGAG
Organism: Mesoplodon mirus; assembly: GCF_964341445.2. NCBI lineage: Eukaryota > Metazoa > Chordata > Mammalia > Artiodactyla > Ziphiidae > Mesoplodon > Mesoplodon mirus. The sequence goes on from NC_138978.1 coordinate 141,971,485, forward strand.
ACAGTAAGCAATGAGTGGTAGTTGGTTAAAATAGACAGGTTTTAGAAGTAGAGGCAAGGATGTAGAAAACAAACTTAGGGTTACCAGGGGATTGTGGTGGGGAGGCTAAATTGGGAGATTGGGGCTGAAATATACACACTGCTATACATAAAATAGATAACTAATAAGAACCTGCTCTTATTAGCACAGGGAACTCCACTCAATACTCTGTAATGGGCTATTTGGAAATGACTCTAAAAAAAATAAAAGTGGATATATGTATATGTATAACGGATTCACTTTGCTGTACACGTGAAATTAACACAACACTGTAAATCAACTATATTCCAATAAAATTTTTTTTAAAATAGGTTTTAAGAACCATAGTCAGGGAGCAGTGTGGATTGGAAAGACCTGGCAAGAAATATTTCTGCATCCTCAGACAATGCTCCCCAAGCTGGCTATTGCAAGGGTGAGCATTTAAGGGATCTTTGACCTAAGGAGGACATGAGATTAACAATCAACCCCAATGTGCATGAATTATTCTCCTCTGTGTTATCAGAAATCAGATGGCATCCTAGAGCAAGGGTCAGCAGATCTTTTCTGTAAAGGGTCAGATAGTAAATATTTTGGATTTCGTATACCATACCTCTCCGTTGCAACTGCCTATCTGCTGCTGTAGCACAGAAACAGCCATGCACCATACGTTAATGAATGGGTGTGGCTGTGTTCAAGCAAAATGTTATGTACAAAACCAGGAGTCAAGCGAGATCTGATCAGTGGGCCAGAGTTTGCGGACCCCAGTTCTGGGTCAGTGTTCACAGCTGAATGAGTCATGAGGCCTTAAGTTCCAGTTCTCATTGTACTACTTTCTACCTGGGTGAACTTGGGTTCATCCTTTTATTTATATGGGCCACTATATTAGTCAAGCTTCTCCAGAAAAACAGAACCAACAGCATGTGTATACAATGTGCCCATATATATTGATAGATATAGATCTAGGTATCAATATTGATACCTAGATCTATATCCATATCTATATAAAGATAGAGAAAGAGAGAGATATTTTAAACAATTGGTTCACACAATAATAGAAGCTTGGTCAATTCAAAATCTGCAGGTTAGGCTGTCTAGAGACTCTAGGAAGAGTTGCAGTTCAATTTCTGTAAGTCTTCTGGCAGAATTCCTTTTTGCGACAGGGAGGTCAGTCTTTGTTTTATTAAGAGCTTCAACTGATTGGATGAGGCGCACCCATACTATGGAGGATAATCTGCTTTACTCAAAGTCCAACACCAATTTAAATATGAATTTCATCCAAAAACACCATCACAGAGACTACCCTGGTGGCGCAGTGGTTAAGAATCCGCCTGCAAATGCAGGGGACACAGGTTTGAGCCCTGGTCTGGGAAGATCCCATGTGCCGTGGAGCAAATAAGCCCGTGCACCACAGCTACTGAGCCCGTGCACCTAGAGCCCATGCTCTGCAACAAGAGAAGCCACCGCAATGAGAAGCCTGCACACCACAACAAAGAATAGCCCTCGCTTGCTGCAAATAGAGAAAGCCCACGTGTGACAATGAAGACCCAACGCAGCCAAAAATATAAATAAATAAATAAATAAATAAATAAATAAATAAATAAATAAATAAAAAAAAATTGTAAAAAACATGAAAACACCATCACAGAAATATCCAGAATAATATCTGACCAAATAACTGGGCATGGTGGCCCAGACAAATTGACCACCTAAGCCATAGTTTTGTTATCTTTTACTGAGAAATTTGACTTATCTGAACTATTTTGATAACTAGAAGATACCTTCTAGAAGTAACACCCTCAGGTTTTTACATGGTAGGCAGCAGAGGGAAAGAGCCCATTTGTCCAGTCAGATGACACCTAAAGGATAAAATTCTGTCTTCTCTTTCCAACCCACAAGGATGAATGCCAAAAATACATCACTTATATCTGCTTTAGCTAACATAGGATAGGTCTGGAACAGACCTATGCTCCCAGTAAGCCTCATGAAATGCTGTTTCATTAAGGGGAGACTTTACTTGCTAAGATTAGAAGCAAAAGAGGGTGGTGGATGAAACACTGCCCAAGGGTATACGTTCATGCAAGGAAGCAGGAGAGAGAATGGGTATCCGAAGATGTGCGCTCTAAGCCAACACTAATTCCAAAGCATCAGGTTATAATTCAGGGAGCACAACTGCTGGGGTTTTTTTCCCCCTCTTTTTTCCCCCAAAGAGGGACAAATCAAGCATACTGACAAAGGAAGAGCATTAGTCACCACAGCTAAATTCCTTTTTAGAGGTGATCTCGCAAATAATTTGGCTCAGTGTAGACTATGATTTGGTTCCAAAAACCATAAGCTAGAGCATTTCATTCCAGGTCCCTCCTCAAATATCCATGATAGGTAGAAATTTGGCAGCAGTAGTTCTTGAAATCTCCCCAGGTGATTATAATATGCAACCAGGGCTGAGAATCTGGAGATGTAGAGAGAATTTAAATTCAACTTTAGTTAAACAGTAAAACAAGCTCTGACTCTACTGGCTGGAGCTAGAAAAGGGATATGCATTTATTGGGATGAGAAGATAAAGAAAACCAGGGAGTAAATCAAATGCTTTACACCTGTGCTTAGCTAATTGTTACTCAGATAATTCAGACAGTCTTACAGTACCTGAACCCTGAAATTCCTTAGTTCTGTTTAAAAAAAAGTAACTCTTCAAGTAACTGAACTCTGAGAATCATGTAAATCATAAAGAAAAAGAAGAAATCTTATTTTTTGAATTAGTTGATTTCATATATACTGTTTCACTTTCATGATATTAACTAGTTAGCTTTCTTTCCATTTTATGTTTGAGGAAAGTAAGGCTTTAAAAATCTCAGTAATTTTCTCAAGGTCACTTGTTAAGGGTGTGGTAGGCAGCATAATGGCTCCTAAAAATGCCCTCACCCTAATCCCTAGAACCTACGAATATGTTACCTTACATGGTGAAGAGGACTTTGCAGATATGACTGAAGTTATAGACCTTGAGATAGAAAGATTATCCTGGATTACCTCATGGAACAAATCTAACTGCATGAGTCCTTAAAAGTAGAAAACCATTCCCAACTGTAGAAAGAGAAAGAGAGAGATGTCCTAATAGAAGCAAAATCAGAGAGATGCAACATTTTGGGTTTTGTAGGTGGAGAAAGGGGACTCTGAGTCAAGGACTACAAGTGACCGCTGGAAGCGGATAAAGTCCAGGGAACAGAAACACCCCTAAGAGCCTCCAGAAAAGAATGTAGCTCTGCCAACACTTTTTTTTCTTTTTTAACCATCTATATTGGAGTATAACTGATTTACAATGGTGTGTTAGTTTCTGCTTCATAACAAAGTGCATCAGCTATACGTATACATATATCCCCATATCTCCTCCCTCTTGCATCTCCCTACCACCCTCCATTCCCGATCGCACCCCTGTAGGTGGACACAAAGCACAGAGCTGATCTCCCTGTGCTTTGCGGCTGCTTCCCACTAGCTATCTATTTTACATTTGGTAGTGTATATATGTCCATGCCACTCTCTCACTTCATCCCAGATTACCCTTCCCCCTCCCTGTGTCCACAAGTCCACTCTCTATGGCTGCGTCTTTATTCCTGCCCTGCCCCCTAGGTTCTTCATAACCATTTTTTCTTTTTTTTTTAGATTCCATATATATGTGTTAGCATACGGTATTTGTTTTTCTCTTTCTGACTTACTTCACTCTGTATGACAGTCTCTAGGTCAATCCACCTCACTACAAATAACTCAATTTCATTTCTTTTTATGGCTAAGTAATATTCCATTGTATATATGTGCCACATCTTTATCCATTCATCTGTCGATCCTGCCAACACTTTTACTTTACTCAACTGAGACCAATGTCAGACTTGTAAGGTAATAAATTTACACTGTTTTGAGTCACTATATTTGTGGTAATTTGTATGAAAGCAATAAAAAACTATTACAGGGGTCCTACAGGAGCCAGGCTATATATTTATACTTAAGTATTTCTGAAATGAATTTAACCTTGTGATTGACAGCAGCAGCAGCTTCCAAGGGATCCCACCACACACCTGAGGCAAAAGCAGCCTAATACAAAGCAGTGACAGCAGCAGGTCACTGCCCCACACTTGGGGTAGAGGGGGACTTGATCTACTGTAGCAGCAGCATAGCCTGAATGGGAACCCATCCTCCTGTGGCACTAGTCCCATCAACATTAGTCTAATCTGCTAGCACCTGCTGCGCCAACAGGCCCAACATATACAAACCCTCCAACTCAGCAGCATTAAGTGAGCCAGACTCAGTGTTTCCTGAAACTCATATCCAAAGGCACTGGAAAGCCCAGATATCACCTACAGTTATGAAAACATAAAAAAAACAATAACAGAAGACTGGGAACTTCAGAAAGAAAAGGGGAGCAATGGAATGGGTGAAAACAAATGGGGTAAATATAAGAGACTATCATTAGCCTCATGAGTTTCTTAAATACTATCTGATGGTCAAAGCAAGTATTATGACACCATCTGATGTGGTTTTCAATGTAGAGAAAGGAAATACTACAGAAAATCATACTTTAAAACTGGGGAATATTAAGAGACTAAATGGAAGTAAAATTTTGAAACTTCACTTGAAGTAATAAAACACTGATTCCAGTAGGCTATGGTAAGTTACATATGTATACTGTGATGCCAAAAGCAACCACTAAGAAAACTATACAAACAGTATACACAAATGATTATAAATAAATTAAATTAAAATGGACTTATTAAAAAATGTTTAAGTAACCCACCAGGCAAAATAAGAGAAACACAGGATTGAGAAACTAAGGTAAAAGACAAAACAAAAAATAAAATGGTAGACCTAATCTTTAACATAGCAATAATTACATTAACTGTAAATGATCTAAATAACCAAGTCAAAGACAGAGATTGGAAGAGTAGATTAAAAATTCACAAGCATGATCCAACTATATACTGTCTATAAGAAGTTTACTTTGAACATCGTGATATAGGTAGTTCAAAGTAAAAGGAAGATAATGATATATCATGTGAACGTTAATCAGAAAAAGTAGGAATGGCTATATTAATATCAGATAAAGTAGACTTCAGAGCAAAGGAAATTATTAGGGGCAAACAGGGTCATTACATAAAGATAACAGGAATAATCCACCTAGATGACCTAATGATACTAAATGTGTGTGCACCAAACAACAGAACTTCAAAATACATGAAGCAAACACTGAAAAAAGTAGTAAAAGGAGAAAATTTTAAATCCACAATTATTATTTGAGACTTCAGCACAGCAATTTATAGAACTACCAGAGAGAAAAATCAGCAAGAATATGGAAGAAATGAAAACATCATCAATCAATAGGATATAACTGACATTTAAAGAACACACTCAGTAACAGCAGAATACATATTCAAGTGTCCATGGAATATTCACTCATATACTATATACTGGGCAATAAAAAGAACCTTAGCAGATTTAAATTGTAATGTGCCTAAGTGTTGGATGCTAAGACTCAGAGGTTTTCTTATTTCTTTCATTTATATATTCATTAAAAAATTAGCAGATTTAAAAGAATTAAAATCATAGAGTATGTTCTCTAGCCATAATGGAATCAGACTAGAAATCAATAACAGAAAGACAACAGGAAAATCTTCAATCACGTGAAAACTAAACATCACAATTCCAAATAACTCATGGGTAAAAAAGACAGCATCAAGGAAATATTTTTTAATGCATAGAATAAAAGAAAATGGAGATATAACAGATCAAAGTTTGCAGAATGAAGTGAAAGCAATGCTGAAAGGGAAGTTTATAGCACTAAATTGGGAAAGAAAGTATTTCAAAGCAATAATCTAATTTTCTATATTACAACAGTAAAAAAGGAAGAGGAAAAAACACTAAACAAGCAGAAAGAAGGAAATAATAAAGATGAAATAGAAATCCATGAAACTGAAAACAGGAAAATGGGGGGGGGAAATCAATGAAACAAAAGGCTGGTTCTTGGAAATAAACAATCTAATCAATAAAGATCTAGCAAGACTGATAAAGATAAAAAGATGGATGGCACAAATCACAGATATCAGAAATGCCACCAGGGATACCATGACATATCCTGCAGGTTAATAAGGGACAAGATGTTATGAACAAGTCTACACTATAAATTCAAAAATGTAGATGAAATGGGCCAATGCTTCTACACTCAAAACTACCAAAACTCAGCCAAGATGAAATAGATAATCTCAATTTTCCTGTAACTATTAGAAACACTGATTTTTCATTTAAAAACTCCCAAAAGGAATATTCAGGCTTAGATGTTTCACTTTTACCCAAGACATAAAGAATTAACACCAATTTTACATGATTTGATAAGAAAGAGAAGTAGAAGGAACAGTTCCTAATTAAATTTATGAAGCCAGTATTACCTTGATACCAAAACCGGACAGGGATAGTATAGAAAGAAGAAAACTACAGACCAATATTTTTTATGAAATTGGCTGTAAAAATCCTCTGCCAAATATTAGCAAATTAAATCCAGAAATATATAAAAAGAATAATATACCATGACCAAGTGGCATTTATTCTACTTATGCAAAGTTGGTTAAATATTTGAAAATCAAACAATGTTATCCACCATATCCAATAGATTAAAGGGAAAAGTCATGTGATCCTATCCAATAATGCAGAGAAAGCACTTGACAAAATCCAATCCCATTCATGATTGTAAAAAAAGAAGAAAAAAGAACTCCAAGCAAACTAGGAATAGAAAAGGAACATACTGAAACTCATAAAGATGATCTACAAACAACCTATACCGACATTATATTTAACTGTGAAAGACTGAATGCTTTCTCTGTAAGATCAGAAACAAGGCACGGATATCTGCTCTCACCACTTTTATTAAATGTATTACTGGAGGTTCTAGTAAGAAAATAAAGCAAAAGTAAATAAATACATAAATTTAAAAGTTAAAGTTTTAAAAAGTTCATTTAAAAGATAAAAGGACTATTCCTACTATGTTGAATAGGAAGGAATATATCCTACTGAATGTTGAAGAGTAATATATCCTATTATATTGCCTAGGGAAAAGTAAAACTGTCTGTGTCTGAAGATGAGATGATAATCTAAATGGAGAAAATACCAAGGAATCCACAAAAAGCTTGAGAAATAATATTAGTTTGTAAATGTTTTAGAGTACAAGATCAACACAATTTTATCACATTATATATTAATAACAAATGTGTAGAAGCTTAAATTAAAATATGTGATGCCATTTACAACTGACCTAAATAAATACTTAAATACAAGCCCAACAAGACATTTATAGGACCTCTATACTGAAAATTACAAAATGCTGATGAAGAAAAATTTTAAAGTCCCAAACAAATAGGGAGACATACCTTGTTCATGGATTAGAAAACACAACATAATAAAGATGTCAATTCTCCCCAAGTTAAGAGGCTTAACACAATTACTCTTAAAATGCCCTCAAGGTTTTTGCGGATATAGACAAGCTTTTTCTAAGATTTGTATGGTAAGAAGAGGCTGAAGAATAGCTAAAACAATTTGTAAAGGAAGATTAAAAGGGGAGGAATTAATCCACCCAATTTCAAGACTTTGCAGTAATTTTGGAGGGTAGATACATAGATCAATGGAATGGAATAGAGAACCCAGAAATAGACTGACATAAATACATTTAACCTGTTTTTGACAGCAGTGCAAAAGCTATCAAGGAAGAATAGACATTTCAAAAAATGGTACTGAAACAGTTGGACATCCCTCGACAAAAACAAACAAAAAATGAACCTTAACCTAAACCTCCACACCTTACACAAAAATTAAATCAAAGTGGATCATAATCTTAAATGTAAAAGCAGGACATTTTTAGAAAAAAAAATAGGAGAAAATCTTTGGCATCTAGAACTAGGTGAATAATTCTTAGACTTGACACTGAAAGTATGATTAATAAAAGCAAAAACTGATAAATTGGATCTCATCAAAATGAGTTAAAAATGCTTCATAGAAGATCCTTTTAAGTGGATGAAAACTCAAATTACACAGTGGGAAAACATATTTGAAAATCCCATATGAGACAGATGACTTGTATCTATAATATACAAAGAACTCTCCAAACAACTTAAAAAAATCCAACTAGAAAATAGGCAGAAGACAGGAACAGACATTTCATGGAAGAGAATATACACATGGCAAAGAAGCCCATGAAAAGATGCTCAACATCATTAGCATTAGGGAAATGCAAATTAAGACCATAATGAGATGTCAGAGAATAACTAAAATTATAGTGACAACATCAAATGCTGGCGAGTACGTAGAAAAGTTATATCACGTCACTGGTGGGAAAATAAAATGGTTTAGCCACTCTGAGAAACAGCTTGACAGTCTCTTTTAATCCTAAAAGTAGATTCACCCTACAATGCAGTAATTGTACTCTTGAGCATTTATCCCAAAGAAACAAAAACTTAATTAAGTTCCCACAGAAACTTACACATAAATGTTCATAGCAGTTTTATTTATAATAGCCCCAAACTGGCAACTACCCAAATGTCTTTCAATGGATGAATGTTGAAACAAATTGTGATAAAATCTTATGATAGAATACTACGGAGCAACGAAAAGGAACAAATTATTAATATATGCAAAAATTAAGATGAACTTCAAGGGAATGATGCTGAAGAAAAAATTTTTTAAAGCCAATCTCCGAAGATAAGTAATTCATGGTTATGTTTACATATTATTCTTAAAATAACAAAACTGTGGAGATGGAGAACAGATTAGAAGTTGCCAAGGGTTAGAGATGGGGGTAGAAGGTACAGTGGGGAAACTTTGTGAGGTTTTTGTGGTCCCAGTACAAATAATACAGCACTCTTGGTTTTAATCCCTAAAGATTTTTAAAAACAATTCCTAATAAGAGGTGTCCAGATATTTAGCAATGGCAGCAGATTACAGGTATAGCTCCCCAGCATGACAACTTCAAAAGAGATTGTACTAATTCAATGCATATGTTAATTTTAAAAAGGCCAGTCACAGTACTTAAATGGTATATATCTTAACGATATTATTCTAAGTATCTAGCTATACCAGATGGACTAGCAGGATTTTCTGTACATTCAATCTTATTTAAGACAGTAAATCTTATAATAAGAGAGTTAAAAAAAGAAAAAGAAAAAAAAACAAACCTCAACTACAGTTGGATATTCTCATAGGAAGATGAGGTGAAAAAAGTAGCAGTGGTTCAAAAGCTTAAGCAGTGGCACCTAAATTTGGCTGCATATTAGAATCATCTGAAGCACTTTTTAAAAACCCTCACCTTGACTGTTGGTCATCCTAGACCAATAAAATAACTTTAAATCTCCTCAGACGATGCCAGTGTCTAGCCAGAACTGAGAACCAGCGGACTAAGCAGAAGGGGATGTTTCTACAAAGATTTCTTAACAATAAGTCCTTTCACCCAATCAGATTTACCTTCCCACAAAGGGGTAAAGAAGGCTAGATGTTGTCCATACTTGCTTAGCTTTAATTAGCACTTGTGACTTGCCCAAATCCTAGATCATGTTTCCCCTAAATTTCATGTTATTCCCTAAGTTTTTCAAATCCAGGGCTAAGGGGTTTGCCAGGATGAGATTTTAAGTGTTCACACAGGGGAAGTCCCTGGCAAACCAGGACAGCGGTCACTCTACATTGAATTGTAAAGTATCCTAAATAACCCTGCCACCGCTCCCAGATACTAGTCTGTGCCAACCAGTGGAGAAAAGGCATTCTCCATTACTACCACGGCAAATGCTGCTGTACTTGTCTTGGCTACTCTCTATATTTTCCAGGCGTCACTCCCCTTAACCTGCTGGTGGACGCTTTGGCCAGCTGACAATGCAGATATTTTCAAACTTTAAGGTGAATAAAAACCATATGGAGGGCCTGTTATAACAGAGATCACTGAGCCCCACTAGAGTTGCTGATTCCATAGGGCTGGGATAGGGCCCTAAAACTTGAATATCTGACACATTATCAGGGGACACTGGTAAAGCTGGTCAGGTTGTTACCGAATGCAGGTTCGTGTGTCTGAAGCACAGTGAGGCCAAACAAACCTAAAGGTTGGAGTCTGGAGAAGAGAAAGGTTTATTGCAGGATCGAGCAAGGAGAGGGGTGGTCCGTTTCCCAAACCCCTGAAATCTCCAAAGGATTTCAGCAAAGCATTTTTAAAGGCCAGGTGAGGGAGGGACATCCCAGGGCATGTGATCAGCTCGTGCACAATCCTCTGATTGGCTGATGTTGAGGCCACAAGGCAGGTAGCATTATCCATCCTTAGGTGCCAGAAGGTCTGGGGGCTACGTGCTCATGATCATCAAGGAGTTCATTTCTTCCACAGTTTCAATTTCAGTGCTTGTGATTGGTCTGTTCATATTTTCTATTTCTTCCTGATTCAGTCTTGGCAGGTTGTGCATTTCTAAGAATTTGTCCATTTCTTCCAGGTTGTCCATCTTATTGGCATAGAGTTGCTTGTAGTAATCTCTCATGATCTTTTGTATTTCTGCAGTGTCAGTTGTTACTTCTCCTTTTTCATTTCTAATTCTATTGATTTGAGTCTTCTCCCTTTTTTTCTTGATGAGTCTGGCTAATGGTTTATCAATTTTGTTTATCTTCTCAAAGAACCAGCTTTTAGTTTTATTGATCTTAGCTATCATTTCCTTCATTTCTTTTTCATTTATTTCTGATCTGATTTTTATGATTTCTTTCCTTCTGCTAACTTTGGGATGTTTTTGTTCTTCTTTTTTTGTTCTTCCATTGGGTGGTGGTTTTTAGCATCTGAAAACTCAAGAAATATGCCTGAGATACTATTATCTGAGTACTTCAGAGAGAAACTACAATAGAGGATATGGGGGATGGGTCTGTCCTAGGAAGGCCTCATAGGGTACTGCTTGGTTACAAGGTGACCATACTTTGAGAACCACTGCTCTAGTGGCTTGGAATGTTAAGAAAGTAATGGAAGAGTCCCTTCCCAGATCTAGATTCTAGTATCACCAGCTATTTTGGTGGGAGGAAGGGTAAGTTTTGTCCTTGCTTGGACTTCTTGTTCATTTATATCAAAGCCTATTTGAGGCAGTGCGTTCGGCAGTCCTGCAGATCTGTCTTTTGCTTCAACAGTGTTTGGAATGAACAGACCCAGGGACGCTCCTTGCTCCAGCCCCCGACCACCCTCCAACCTTTCTTCCTTTCGCAACCTTTGGAATCAGACACTCAGCTATCCTCAGCCTCCAGGACAGGCCAACACCATTTTTTGAGCTTAGCTCCTTATCACTGATCAACCACGAGTTCCCAGGTTCGTCAGAATTATTCTACCGAGGTGGAGGCCGCCGTCCACCGCCTGTTCAACATGCATCTGTGGACACTTACCTCTCTCTGAGCATCTATTTCGACAGCAACAATGGGACTCTGGACAGTATGGGCCACATTTTTCGCCAACTGGCTGAGGAGAAGTGTGAGGGCGCCCAGCGCCTCTTGAAAATGCAAAACCAGTGCTGCGGCCGCGCCCTCTTCCAGGATGCGCGGAAGCCTTCTCAGGATGAGTGGGGTAAAACCCAGGATGCGGTGGAAGCCGCCATTCTTAGGGAGAAGAATCTGAACCAGGCACTATCGGATCTGCGCGCCCTGGGTCCTGCCCGTGCAGACCCCCAGCTCTGTGACTTCCTGGAGAGCCGCTTCCTGGAGGAGCAGGTGAAACTCATCCAGAAGATGGGCGACCACCTGACCAACCTCCGCAGGCTGGCTGGTCCGCAGGCTGTGCTGGGCGAGTATCTCTTTGAAAGGCTCACCCTCGAGCCAAACAGGAGTCTCTGAAGTCCAGCTGCGTCTGAGGAGACCCTCTGGCGTCAGAGCTTCTGCCTGAAGCCCCGCTCTGCAGCCACTAGGCAGCTTTGTAACCGCCCTGGAGCCCTCTCCCAAGCCTTGGACCAAATGGAAACAATAACGCTTTTTGCAGAAGGAAAAAAAAAAAAGCCTATTTGAAATACAAACAGAATAAAGCGAAAAAAAGAAATATATACATATATTCACGTTCTTTTAACATATGAATTGCCCCACTTTATCTGTGTGAAATAAGTTTGTTCCCATTATTGGGCTGGTTCTCAAGCTTTGCTGCTCGTTTGAATTACCTAAAGAGCTTGGAAGAAAAACATTGGTGTCTGGGTCCCAGCCCCAGAGATTTTGATTCAGTAGGTCTAGGGAGGAGCCTGGGCACGGGGAGGTCTCAGAGTTCCCCAGGTGATTCTAATGTGCAGCAACTTTGTGAACCACCTCTTGGCTTCAATGCAGCTAGTCATCAGATATTAAATCTAAGACACATGGACTACTAGTGCGTGAGCTCTGTTGCTAGGTGTATTCCATTTTCTTCCTCCTGGAAGATTCGTGCCAGGGAAAATGATTGATAGTTGTGTTACTTCTCTGAAATGGATGGAAATTTCCAATTAGCGTGAACAGGGGAGGGTGAATGGGTGAATGCAATAAGGTGTATCATTTACGTATTGCCCTATGTGTATGGCTAGAAGCTTTTGCAACTGAGGTCTGCCCTACTTTTCATGCTAATGGTAATGCTTGTCCTCCTAATGCAGCTGTAAACTTTATAAGCCCATAGGTAGACAGCATCACAAAATATTTACCCCTCCCCACTGGCCCACTCTCAAGCTTCACTCCCCTTCCCCAATACACAAATGTACATCAATGCGCTTGAGACCAATATCAACATACTGACCTTCAATTCTTCTACTCTGCAGCTTCCCTCTTATCAGGAGATGTCAGCATTTAGTGCAAGGACAAATGCTTGCCTCTTGAGGAGTAATGTAGACAAAGCCTCCAAGAGACAAATAGCCCTTAGGGAGGGGGAAAAAGTCTTTCAAAAAGGTTGATGCCCGGAGGAGGCATTTTCAGTCATCTCAGCTTAGAGGTCAAATATCCAAAATTAAAAAGGTTAAAAAAAAGAAGAAGAAAGCAAGGAAGAAAAGAAGGAAACAATTTTCTTATCTCATAGTAATAAGGCAGTTTTCCTTAAAAAAAGAAGACTTAAGCCTTAAATAATCTTTCCTAATCAAAATGTGCTTTTCCATCTTTAGACTATTCCTCTTATATCCTGTATTATTCATGATGTTTAATTCTTAAAATAGCACATGGCTGAAAACAGAAGCTAACCTCTTGTTCACTATGAATTAAATCTTCTTTTCCTAGGACCCGTCTACAATGTACAATTTGGGGTTGGCCAACATAATTATTTTCTCTGAAATACGTTACAGCATTTTTCCTTTTCAATATATAGTTATACAATACATTGTTAACACAACATATTTAATATAGTCAATATAGTAAATACAACTGTAACACACATGATATGATGCCACTTTGGTGATTTTCTTCATCCATGTAATTCTGAAATTTGACAGTATAGTTTTCATATTCTAATGAGCTGAATATTACCTTTGCAAGGATAGAAAAATAAAATAAATTCATAATATTCTTGTGTGGTTTGCCCCTGGGGTGGATTACCATAATGGGGGGATATTTGAGCCTTTCCCCAAGTCATTAAAAATCCTCCAGCGAGCAGCCCCTTGTCCTCTCCAGGGAGTGGGGGGAAAGGATCTTTAATCATAATAATCCTGGGGGGAGAAATCTCGGAAATAAGACATCTGCTTCTGTGCCTTGTTGTTTTGCAGAATAGCAATGATTGCCTTAGCAGCTTCTATTGCCATATGTATACAATAAGTAAATGAACAGAAAATTGAATGAACGCATAAAAGAAGGATAAACCCACCCAGCTTAACAAACCCACTCTCTCACCTGCTGTGCCCCGAAACATGAAAGAAAGAATCACGGGATCATAAGGATTAATAAAATAACAGTCTCTGTTAACAATATTGACAGGAGGTATAAGGATAATTTGTCTGATGTGGGACCAACAGCTTAACTAACTGCTTAGTTCTTTTTTTTTTAAGGGCAATTCATTCATTTATTGTTTAAAGATTGCAAGACAACATCTGAATTTTTGTAGCACAATTTAAATGTTTTACTTTTTTGATAAAGCAGAGTATAATAGCAAAAACAATTAGTTTCCAGTAATATCTATATCTCTATTCAGAATTAAGTCTTCCACAGACATGTAACCTGGAAACAAAAGCCTGTTACAATAAGCGAAGCTTCAACGGAGTGGCTACTTTTCGGGCCAGGGAAAGGTTCATCCCTATAGGAGGATGATGTGCTATGTAAAATGGCTGCAAGGTCACAGCCTTGAGGGCGTTGGAAGTCTAGTATCCTATTCCACATTAAGTAGTTCGGGGAACTTCAAACGTCCGTTCATCTGCAACCAAGCTGGCAACCTTTAACTGATATTTCAAGCAGGTAAGAAATAAATGAAAAGAAATCCCTACATTGATGTTCCTTGATTTACACTGTTAAATGGTTCATTAACATGTAATTCTGGCTAAGAATTACATTTGAGACTCCTTGCTCAGATTTTGGTTAACAGTACAAATCTTTCAGAAATTCATGTTTTCATTAATCAATAATTTGTCAGCTAGGATACGTTCAGGCATCAGCTACAACTTCAAAATAGGTGCACTGCCTCAGCGCTTTGGAAAGACATAATCTAAAACACTACTAGCAGACAAAATATCTGTTACTAGACAGCATGTGTGCAGGACAGCAAGACAAAAACATATTCATATGTGCCACGGACCAGCCTCAGAAAGAGGATTTCACCGCCCAGGGTCAGAAGGGACGGGGTAAGGAACTGAAGTAGCACCGACGAATGGGGTCAGAAGGACCAAGACAACTGATGGTTGCAAGGCAAGTTTTATTATGCTACAGTTGCAGATTATATAGACCAGAAAAGGGAAGGTTGCCAGACGGTGGTTTACATTATCTAATGACTGTCTCGGCTCAAGGTTAACTTCCCTGGGAGAAAACCCATAAACCCAGAATCATCCAAAATAACCTGCACGTGCAGGGTGGAGACAGATTGGCTTGTCTCATTTCACATTCTTTCTGATTTCTGGGCCCTGGTGATTTATCTCCCATGGAATGGAACAAGGAGGGGAACAAGTAGGGACAGTCCCTTCGAGCAGCGGCAGCATGCCTGGCATGTCTGTAGCCGGCTCTCAAGGCTGACTGCTTCCCACAGGTCCCCCTTTTTTATTTTTTATTTTTTGCTGCCAAATAATTCCATGAAGCTTAGTGCCGAGAGTAGTATACTGTTGCATGAGGATACGAAACAGACATGAGAAGATTATTATCAATAATAGGCAAATTATGGCCAGGGTAATAAATCCTGACAACCCTCTAGTAATCCACGACTAAGGGTTTAACCACTTTAAATGATCCAGTAAAGTTTGAATTACATCTTCTGGTGAAATATCATCAAGATGTGCATTTTGTATATCCTGAATTTCAGCATTTAATTTCTTAAGATCAAGACTAATATAATTATCTGACCAAACACTCAGCAGATGCATTTTTACTTTTTCCCATTCCCAAATACAGTCATTGTACTTGTAAGGAATAACACAAATCCACGTATACTTTGCATGACAAGCTAAACGCATCCTCAATTTTAATGCTGCCATCTGATCTCCAATCCTCAAAGTTGCGTTTTTAAATTCATCTAACTTGTTATTAATCTGTAAATCTATGCGACTTTGTAAAGATTAAGCAAGACTGGTATTTTGAGATAATTGATTAGCAAAGTGAGCATGATTAATACTCTGTGAAAGAGCAAGACGGGCAGTAGCTGCGGTAGCAGACAGAGCAGCCAAGGCAAGTAAACTTACTATTAGCCACCCAATAAAGCGTCTCCTTCTCTGCAAGGCTTTGGTGAGTTCCACCCATGCCTGTACTCCAGTATCTTCATACCAAGGTTCTCTCAGATGTACAGGCACCATAACATATATGGGTTGCCTTAGTATAAGCACAGATTGTGTTCCTGCAGAAGGGAACATACAACTGCCAAAAATACAATGAACACAGCTAATATTATATCCTCCTTTGGAAGAATTACCAATGTTAATAGAACCAATCAAAAGTGTATATGGAGGAGCAACACAAGTTATAACAGGTGTATTGGAATAAGTTAGAGCTAGTTTCCATATATCCCAGTTCTTTTGAAATGTGATAAACCTATCTATGATGGGAATAGAAGAGACAAGAATTGACCCCTTGGTATGATCTGTAGTACACCATATTTGGTTATTATTCCAAGATGCATTGCAACATTCAAAATTGGATCCAGCAAAGTTAATGGTCATAAAAGGAGGAAATTGAGGTTTTGATTTTCTGTTAAGAATAGTAACCTTATGTCCAACTATAAGTATCCCTTGTCCTCCAAGTAAATGCTTCACACAGAAATAATTTCCTGAATCTTCACCTGGAACCTTGGCTATAGTAATAGCGGAATCCCGAAGTGGTGAGGCATATGAGATTCGACCTCTAATATTAATAGCTTGCCCATTTTTATACCAAATGATGGTATCCTTAAGATCCTCTCGTCGGCTGGTAGCCGGGCCTGTAAGAGTAATGTTGGTTCCTGTAAAATGAAGGTTCATGAAAGCAAAACAGTGTAATAAATGAGTGATAACATGTTTAGTAGCTTCCCGGGTCCGTGCTGTAGCACAGAGGAAACCAGAATAAGTATCAATAGTGACATGAACAAATTGTAATTTCCCAAAAGACGGGATATGAGTAACATCCATTTGCCATAAATGACTAGGTAATAATCCACGAGGATTAACACCATAATGTGGAACAGGAAGGTGAGGTAAGCACTGTGGGCATTGCTTAACAATTTGTCGGGCGGCTTCACGAGTAAGGGAAAATTGTTTGCGTAATGTAGCCGCCGACTGATGGTGTAAAGCATGCGATTGCTGTGCTGCTTGTGAAGCAGTTTGATCATAACTTACCATAATATGAGGGTGTCCAGGACATGGACCATGAGTATCAACAGTATGAAGATAATGAATGCAATGCCTTAGCCATTCTTGACAGCATGACGAACGGAAAGGAGGAGGACGGTAAATTGGGATATGTCCTGCTTTAGGGAAAAGAGATTGAGGAGGAAGAGGAACTTTAACTTTATTTTTGGGAGGAAAACGCACAGGATAAAGATCACGTTTAGATCGAGTTAAAACATCTGCAGTCGCATTAAGTTTAGACAATGGACCAGGCAAGTTAGAATGAGCACGGATATGCAGAGCTGCACACGACCATCGTGGGAACGAATAAGCTGTTGAAGCAAACGAAAAGAGGATGATAATTCAGGGTCATTAGTATGTCCTCTGGTCGCAGTCTCCAGAAGAAATAATAAGCTGATAAGATATTTACTATCAGAAAACAAATTAAAAGATATAGAAGGCAAATGTTTAAAAGCCATAATGACAGCATACAGTTCAACACGTTGAGCTGAAGTCAAGGAAGTTTGTTTAATGAGTTTGGTTCCGTCGTCAATGATTACAGTAGCCACTCCTGAAGAAGAACCGTCTGTAAAAACCAAAGGTACGTGAGGAATAGGCTGTTGCCTAATTATAGAAGGAAAGATATAACAGTTAACTTTGTCGAATTGGATCAATTTATCAGCAGGGTAATGGCATTCCAAGGTACCTGAAAATCCTGCAAGAGCAAGACCCCATTCATTACTATGTTGAAAAAGCCAATTTTGTTGACTAACTGAATAAGGGATAATAATTTGAGAAGTTTCTATACCCAGAAGTTGTAAGCATCTAGTTCTACCTTGCATTATTAGCTTACTACTAAGTTCAAAATAAGGGTTAATAACCTTAGAGGATGTAGTTTTCATATGAATCCATTCAATAATTCCAACAGTTTGCCATAAGATGGCAGTAGGCACATGAGGTGTTGGACAAGCAATTACGGAAATAGGCAGGTGAGTATGTATTCGAGTTAATTGTGCAGAGCTGATAGCTCTATTAACTATTTGTAAAGCTTGAAGTGCTTCTGGAGTCATAGAGCGTGAAGTAGAAGGATCTGAGTCACCTTTAAGAATATCAAACAAAGGCTCTAATTGAGCAGTAGTAAGTTTTAAGGAAGGCCTTGGCCAATTAATATCTCCAAGTAATTTTTGAAAATCCTTTAATGTTTTTAAATTATCAACTCGAATTTGCAGTTTTTGAGGCCTAATGGTAGTGTTATCAATATATTTTCCCAAATAGGAAAATGGAGATTGTCTTTGAATTTTTTCTGAGGCAATGACCAAGCCAAATGATTGTAAGGATTGTTGTAAAAATTGAAAAGCAGTCTCTAATAAAGAAATATTATCAGTGGCTAAAAGTATATCATCCATATAATGTATGAGATATAACGTTGGAAACCTTTTTCTCACAGGAGTTAAGGCCTGAGCCACATAGTTTTGGCATAATGTAGGACTATTTGCCATGCCCTGAGGCAATACTTTCCATTGAAATCTCCTCATGGGTTCCTTAAAGTTTAAGGAAGGCAAGCTAAAAGCAAAATGTTTTCTATCTTCAGGAAACAAAGGAATAGTGAAAAAAACAATCTTTTAAATCTATAACTAAAAGATGATAATTGTGTGGTATGGCTGTTGGAGAGGGTAGGCCTGCTTGAAGAGCTCCCATTATTAGCATAGTTTTAGTAACAGCTCTTAGATCCTGTAATAACCTATATTTTCCAGATTTTTTCTTGGTAATAAAAAGAGGAGTATTCCAAGGACTATTGGAAATTTCTAAATGCCCTAATTGTTCCAGTACTAATTGTTCTGCAGCTTCTAATTTCTCCTTTGTGAGGGGCCATTGGTCCACCCATACAGGGTCATCACTCAGCCAAGTAATTGGATCAGCAGTGAGTGGAGGAGAATCCAAGGCCCCTAAGAAAAACCCAAACCTTGTCTATCATTTTTTACTTTCACATCAATAGGATAGACAGTTCCTTGTTGATTTGTTCCCAGCCCTTTTGTGGGAAGAAATCCTTGATCCAACATCATATTAGAGACTTGAGAATTTGGACTATAAAGTAATACTCCCATTTCTTTTAATATATCTCGGCCCCAGAGGTTTAAGGGCAGCCTAGGCAAAACATAAGGCTGGAAGTATCCTGAATGGCCCTCACTATCTTGCCATAATAATAACTGACTACTTTGCATAGGAGAAGAACTCTGTCCTATTCCTTGAAGTTCTGTAATAGTAGGACTAACGGGCCAATGTTTATGCCAGTGAATCTGTGTCATAACAGAGACATCAGCTCCAGTGTCTAACAAACGTGAAAAAACCTTTCCATTAATGGTTCATTTCCTTTCTGGACGTTCTTTCCCTATCTTCTGAATCCAGTAGGCAGCATTAGATGATCCAAAAGCCTTTGTGTCTCTCTTTTGATGTTGTAAAATTTGTCCATGAGGTACAAAGGGCAAAAGTAGCAATTGTGCAATTTTATCCCCAGGAGAAATCATTATTATATTTTTAATAGTTTGTGCCATGATTTTTATTTCTCCTTCGTAGTCACAATCTATGACTCCTGGCATAATAGTTAAAGCCTTCATGGTGACACTACTTCTTCCCAATAATAGTCCCATCAAACCCTTGGGTAAAGGTCCATAGATGCCCGTAGAGAAGGCCTGAGGACCCATTTCAGGAGTTAATACATATCGGGCAGAGGTACTGTGGTCCAGTCCTGCGCTTCCTGCTGTTTCTCTGGAGAGCAAAGATATTGTATGTTTTTGTTTTTGGTTAATGTCTGATTGATAGTTTGAGGAGGATACACAGACATTGCCCCTATTATCTGTTGGGGCCGGGGAAGGCCCCGGGAGGAGTTTCCCGACAGTGGTGTTCCATCCTTGTGGGCCACTGAGCGACAATCTCGTGCCCAACGTTTTCCCCTACTGCATTTAGGGCATAAACCAGGGATTTTCGGACCATCTGGAGGTTTTTGAGTAGGGAAGGAAGGAGCAGGGTTACAATGAAAAGATCCACATTCTCCAGCAAAATGACCTGCCTTTCCGCATTTAAAACTAGTCTTTGTTCTCTTTGGATTGTTTTTAAACCCCACTTTAGTTAACGCTGCAGCCATAGCAGCACCCTGTATATAAGCAGGCCCAATGTCTGCACAAAGGCGAATATAATCCTCCAATGTTCCCCGTTTTCTCCAAGGTCGAATCGCAGCCTGACATGCATTATTAGCGTTTTCAAAAGCAAGTTGCTTAACTACAATTGTACCAGTGAGTCCATCCACAATGAGTCTCCCCACCGGCTGTAACAATCTATCTACAAAATCAGCATATGGTTCATCAGGTCCCTGCCTAAATTTTTTTTTTTTTCTTTTTGCGGTATGCGGGCCTCTCACTGTTGTGGCCTCCCCCGTTGCGGAGCACAGGCTCCGGATGCGCAGGCCCAGCGGCCATGGCTCACGGGCCCAGCCGCTCCGCGGCATATGGGATCCTCCCAGACCGGGGCACGAACCCGTATCCCCTGCATCGGCAGGTGGACTCTCAACCACTGCGCCACCAGGGAGGCCCCCTGCGTAACTTTTGAAAGATCCTCAGTTTTGTGTGTAGAAGATAATTTCCTCCAGGCTTGTAATGCCAAATGATTTATTTGAGGATAAGCAACAAAGGGATAAGTTAATCGATCTTGTAAAGAAATATATGGTCCTTCCCCAATCAGCAGATGATAATCAACTGGAATATCATGGGTAGCATTCTTTTCTGCTTGTTCAGCAGCCCGTTCATAAAAATCAAACTTCCATATTAAATAATCTCCACCATTTAAACAAGCTCGTGCAATAGACTGCCAATCAGCAGGGGGAAGAGCTTCTCCTGTAATAGTGTCAACCATAGCAGTAGTAAAAGGAGCAGTGGGCCCACATTGAGCACAAGCCGATTTTAAATCTTTCAAAACTTTAAAGGGAAGAGCCTGATGCTCCCTAATAGCCTGTTGAGGATTATTAGGATCAGGTCTTTCCGTGACAGGACAACAGAAAATAGGATCTTCTCCTCGTTTTATTGCTGCTTGTACAGCACGTTGCAAGGGACTGAGCATTTTTACAGATGGAGAATTTTGAGGAAGACAGTCCTTACTAATTTGCAGCTTTTGCACTGACTTATCTATTATAGCCATTAGAAAATCATCCTCAGGATATTTCTCTCTTTTATGTTTAAAAGCCTCATCTGTTAAGTCAAAATGTTCCTCTTCATCTGAAATATTTAAATTGATTAGCTCTTTCGGTTTAGGAAGTGGCCACACAGTAGCTGATAATACAGTCTTTTCTTCTGTCAGAGGCTTATGTTTTTCTGACTTTACATTCAAATCAACACTATCATGAGAAGAACCTAAACATATTTTTATCAGATTCCACAAACTAAATGTAACAACGGCAGTATGAGTAGGCCCTCAAGACTCATAATAATTTTTTAAATCTTCTCCAACTTTCTGCCAGATTTCTATGTCACAGAGCCGCCATCAGGAAACCAGGGAGATACATCATGGATATGCTGCAAAAATTCAGTCAACCATGAGGTAGAAACTTTATTACCCCGAGCTTTAAGCATCAAAAGTAAAACCAGAGCAAATAATTCACGCTCCTTTGAGCCCTTTTGCCCCATCTTATTTTACTTCTGACTGTTGCCTTATGCCTCTATTAGTTTCACTTTTACTCGTGTCCACACATATTTTGCATAAGGGTTCTCTTACCTGCACTTTCTTTTTCTTTTAAGTGGCTTCACGCTTCAGGTCCCTGTTCGGGCGCCACTTGCCGCGGACCAGCCTCAGAAAGAGGATTTCACCGCCCAGGGTCAGAAGGGACGGGGTAAGGAACTGAAGTAGCACCGACGAATGGGGTCAGAAGGACCAAGACAACTGATGGTTGCAAGGCAAGTTTTATTATGCTACAGTTGCAGATTATATAGACTAGAAAAGGGAAGGTTGCCAGACAGTGGTTTACATTATCTAATAACTGTCTCGGCTCAAGGTTAACTTCCCTGGGAGAAAACCCATAAACCCAGAATCATCCAAAATAACCTGCACGTGCAGGGTGGAGACAGATTGGCTTGTCTCATTTCACATTCCTTCTGATTTCTGGGCCCTGGTGATTTATCTCCCGTGGAATGGAACAAGGAGGGGAACAAGTAGGGACAGTCCCTTCGAGCAGCGGCGGCATGCCTGGCATGTCCGTAGCCTGCTCTCAAGGCTGACTGCTTCCCACACATATGTTGGCTTGTTTAAGCCTCAAGCCCTCGATCCTTTGTTGAAATACAATAATTTCATTCCTATGGTTTTCAATACCCAAAACTCAACCTCCAGGAGGGCTAAAGTCTAATTTGTACTCCAAACCAAGTAGCAGTGCAGTTCACTACTACTGAGGCTGAATCCATAAAGACTTCAAGACCACGACCAGAAGACAAGTTATTATATATAATACCCTAGAAGGCCTGAAACATATGTATATGAATACATAGCTGGTCCTTCAGAGCTTTTTACCTATAACATGTTTTTTGATGAAAGTTATTTAATGTACTGGAGATAACTGTGACTTACTGATCAAATATTTGAATACTTATACTTACCTGGGATTTCATTTCTGCTGAAAGAAAAAGGAAGAACAGGACTCACCTAAAAAAAACAAACTTTAGAAGTGAAAGTAAAAATCTTATCACACACTATCACTTTTGGAAGCAGCATAGACGGGCAGTCAATGGTAAAACACTGGTGAAATAGGTCAAAACTCTAGGCCAAAAATCCATTATTATTATCATCAGTGACAGTACCACAACTGTGCCCTTCATAATTAATAAGCACTCCTAAGAATCTTCATTTGGCACCAGATGATGTGTTGAAGAGAAACACTCTGGGAGGTTTTGAATCACACTTGGTATTTTGTTAGCCAAGTTACAGGAGAATTTTTAAAGTGGGGGGAAGGGAAGAAGGAAACGGACCAGAAAAAGAATTGAGACCATCATCTACAAACCAACAAAGCACTGAGAGTCCCAAACGTTATGTCAGACACTAAAGTGACTGATAGAGGCTCAAGTGGTTTATAAAACCTATAAAAAGACTACACCAGCAAAGTCCCCATTTATCTGTAGAGTTCAGAAACTAAAACAAGGAATATTTTAGCTTAAAACCTTATCTCAAGAGAATCATATACACTTCACATGAATAAAAATACCTGAAACCAAACATTTTTAAAAGCTCCAATACCCAAAATATAAAGAAAAAAATTAATTCAGAAGACTCAATCAATCCATGATAATCACAAAATGGCTGGGCAACCTCTATCTCCCTTCCACACTAACCATCCATCCCCTGGAAGACCAAGGGAGATCAGACCTTCCAGACTTACCTTCCAGACTTACCTTCCAGACCTTCCAGACACCTGGCTGCTGCAAAATTCGATGGAGACTCCTTGTGGAACAGCAGTTTCGCATCTCTTGGGTCTCTCCCTATCGTGATCATGCAGGAAGCAAGTCTGGCTGTGCTATTTCTTATCGTCTGTCACCCATCTGCACCATGATATTGAAAAAGTAGTTCCCTTTCCCCCAGAAGGTTGAGGCTCAGCTACAGGGGTAATTCTCCTGGGCACACAGCCATTATTTAGGCCGACTCAGTGACTTCAACAGGCTTAATCATGTGATCAGGTTTGTTGCCAGCTGCATAATGCCCCCACATCTGTAGATAGAGCCGCTCTAGTTCCATTGTGTATTGTTTGGTGTTGAACAGAGGGCTAGATGTTCTCTGCTTCCAGACTTTGCCACGAATTTTCTTCAGGTATTCAAGATCAGTTCCCAGTTTCACAGCTATCTCTTCATATTCTTGCCTATTTTTAGCAATCAGCTCAAGACAGCCTAAACAAGTGAGCTGGGAACCTGCAACTCGGGAAGCAAGAGTCTCTCCTGGCATAGTCACCATGGGGGTCCCTGCCCAAAGGACATCCATCCCTGTGGTGTGGCCATTACAGAGTGGAGTGTCCAAGCAGACATCAGCCAGCTGGCCTCTCCGAACATGTTCCTCTTTAGGAGCAACAGGGGAAAAAATGATACGGTTCGGGGGAAGGCCATATTTTGTGTGTACTGTTGAATATTAGCTTCTCCTGCTGCTGGAAAACGCAACAGCCACAGTACACTATTGGGAACACGCTTCAGAATATTTGCCCACATCTGCAAAGTAGATGGGTCAATTTTGTATAACTGATTAAAGTTACAGTAGACAATGGCATCTTCCGGTAACCCGTACTGAGAACGTGTGGTTACAATAATGGTACGGGGAACCTCCTCTCCAGTGGCAGCCTTATTGTTGATCAGGGTAGTTGCCAGTCCACTGCTAATACTGAATCCATTAATTGTAATCTGAATTTGTCCTCTGTTAATCATTTCAATAACTGCTTCTGCAACAGTATTCATAGGAATGACAGGCATATTAAGAGCTGTATTACTGCTGTCTGCGTTGTCTTCTCCATCAGGACATTTCATCTTGACTATTTGCACATCTGATAGACTATCAAGAAATGCTTGGAGGTCGATGCCATTCAGCACAATCCGATTGTCATAAAGGTGCCCATTGGACTTAAAATCGATGACGGCTTTTTTCTTCAGGTGAGGGAACATATTAGCATGATCACCAATAAAGAACGTATGGGGCATATAAGCCAGTTTCTCAGAATACTGCTCAGCAACTTCAGCAGGTGACGTTTCCTGATCAGTGATGATATAATCCATGAAAAGGGCGCCACTAGTCCCAGGGTACCCCAGCCACATTGCCTGAATAGGAGCTGGCCTGAGAGCAAAGAGTTCATTTCGAGCACCCCTGGTATAACCATTCATATTTACAAGGATGTGTATACCATCTTGATGGATGCGATCAGCTGCTTTCCCATTGCATGGAATCTGAGAAAGATCAGTGAAATGATTGGCTTCTGCCATCACCTTCGCTCGGAAGTTTGTGCCATCATGTGGGCTCAGGGCATAACAGAATATCTCAAATTTATCAGGATTGTGCATGCCTGGAATAGACTGCATAAGGTGAGAAGTAGGATGATTCCCAAAGTCAGAACTCACGTATCCTACACGCAGTCGACCATCACTGAGCTTCAAGTCTTTTGGATGTTCATACGGTGGTTTATGAAGGACACTTATATTAGCCAAGCAGAGGTTCCCATGCCTCTCAGCAATAGCCTTCCTGAAGCCATGAGGAAGAGGATAGAGCATACTATGATGAGGCTGCACAGAAGGCAACCTATTCTTCTCCAACTGGTCAGCCACAATGCTGACCAACTTCTTCATTCGCTCATCATAGTCTGTCCAATCACAGACAACCTGCAGGCAATGAGCCAAATTACAATAAGCATCAGGAAAAGCAGGTTGAAGCTTCAGGACAGTGCGATAAGAAGCAATTGCTTCTGGAATATTCCCTGAATCCTGGTGAATGGAAGCCAGATTGCTGTGGGCATCCGCAAATGCAGGGTTGATCTGAATGGCACGAGTATAACACTGCAAGGCTCCCTGAACATCCTGCATCTCCCATAGAGTGTTTCCCATATTACAGTACGCATCAGCAAAGGTAGGACTGATTCGAATAGCCTCCTTATAATGCATCAGAGCTTCGTGCAGTTTTCCCTGCTGCTTCAATACACTGGCTAAATTTGAATGGGCATCAGCAAAGTCTGGGCAGAGCTCTAATGCTTTACGATACAAGCGAACTGCCTCTTCACTGTTTCCCTGTTCTCCTTTGATATTGGCTAGGTTATTCAGAGAGTCTGCATGGGTGGGACACAGCCGGAGAGCTGTATGATAACAATCTTCTGCTTCAGCAACACTGCCCTTCTCTTTGAGAGCGTTGGCTAGGTTGCAGTAAGCATCAGGGAAATGTGGTTGCAATTCAATAGCTCGCCTGTAGGTGTCTACTGCCAGATCCATCAGGCCTTGCTCATAGTATACACAAGCCAGGTTGCCATGTACCACTGCATGATTTGGACTCAAGCTTAGGGCACGAAGGTAAGCTGCCACAGCTCTGTCAAAAATCCGTGCCTCATTGAAGACATTTCCTAAATTGATATAAGCATCCAGAAAATTGGGGTCAAGGGTGACAGCCTTTTCAAAGTGATGAATTGCAAGCCAAATCTCCCCTTGTGCATTGAAAACACAGCCAAGATTACTCCAAGCTACTGCAAAGTTCGGTTGCATCTCAATTGCTTTCAAATAACATGCCTTGGCTTCTTCTAAGCCACCCAGGGCTTTGAGCAGGTTCCCCAGGTCACTGCGAACACAGTACAAAGAAGGATTGTACTGAAGAGCAGAGACATAAGCTTGTACTGCCCCTCCCATGTCGCCTGCTGCTACCAAAGCGGCTGCCAGGTTAATATAACCATCGATGAAATCTGGTTTGAGACGCAACGCATGCCGGTAATGCTCAATTGCTTCCTGCAACTGTCCTCTTTCCTTGTACACATTCCCCAAATTCGAATAGGCTTCTGCCAGAAGAGGGTTCTGTTTAATTGCCAGAGTACTAAAGTGCGCAGATCTGTCCAGCCTTCGACGCTGGAAGTGTATAGATGAAAGTAATAAAAGTACATCAGTATTGCCTGGCTCTTGTCTCCAGAGCTGCATGCAGTGTCTCTCAGCTGTCTCAGAATCTCCTGCCTGATATTCTCGATGTGCCAGCTCAGCTAACCCTTGGAAGGAAAGCATACGTTTCGTTGGTTCTGTGCTGTTGGCCACGTTGCCCACGGAAGACGCCATCTGGAGCTTCTGGAGAGAGTGAAAAAAGGGGGTAATTGAGTCCCGCTGCCACCACTACTGGCAAGAATGTTTCTAGTGGTAGCAAACACGAGCGCAGCAGCCATACCACTGTTTTGGCACGCTTAAGCGGTGGCAACAGTTACAGGCACCGAACCTTAGGAACTATGGTTGGCCATCTACCTCTCATGCTCTTGAAATCTTAATTCTTAACCCTGCCCTCTTCCACCATTTTTCTCCTAATCAGGGAATAAAAAATACCTATCCATTTGCCTTAGAAGAAATCAAAAGTCAGTAGGCCTTTTTAAAATATTGTTTTCTGTCCAGTTGGAAATGAAATACATGATTGACTTTTCTTCATCATTCATATAGTCAACGTGGAAAACATTAGGGCTGTGAATTTCAATACAGTAAGATGAGAAAATTTTAAATTGGCCTTCCCAAACCACTAATAAGTAACTGATGTTGTATAGAATGCTAAAATCTTAGAGACCGAGTTTGATATTTTAAAAGTTCTGCAAACATTAGCTAATTGCTCCTCATCAAATTTCTCATGCCTCAAACCTGAGTATTACTTTTTAAAAGATAAATTTATTTATTTTTATTTATTTATTTTTATTTTGGCTGCGTTGGGTCTTCAGTGCTGCGTGCAGGCTTTCTGTAGTTGCGGCGAGCGGGGGCTACTCTTTGTTGCGGTGCCCGGGCTTCTTATCACAGTAGCTTCTATTGTTGTTCGTTCCACAACTCTATGGGTTCCTTTTTAGGTCCTATGAAGAACCCTAGAAATTAGTTCATGTCATTATAGGTTTTTGCAAAATTGTCAAAAGTGAGATATTTTAATTTCCATCAGGTAAGTCCAGCGTCTATTTCTTTGTCAATTTTCCCTCTATCATATTCTGCTATGTTGGATCATATTAGATTGGTAACAGGCTTTTTTGAAATCTGGCTAAGGAGATGTTTTAAGTGAGGCTATTATGTGATTTTCAGACACCACCATATGTAATTGACTATATAATATCCCATTACAGGAATAACTTCCAGTACTCTTACTGACTACTCTACTGACTTAACTAGCACAAGACACAGAAGCGTAAGGACAAAAACCACCTTACAATATAGCCATATCTTGCACTTCACAGCTCTCAAAGCATGTGCGTTTGAAGAAGAAAAAAAGAACTGAAAAGTATAAAACCAGAAGTTACTCTGTGGAAAATTATTTCAATCATCAGGCATGTGAAAGATAAGTCAAAGATTCAGTTTTCTTCAATGCTTAGTCAAAACGGAAATTTCCTTCTGTCAAGAATATACTCCA
The DNA here is from genome assembly GCF_964341445.2 of Mesoplodon mirus. Lineage (NCBI taxonomy): Eukaryota > Metazoa > Chordata > Mammalia > Artiodactyla > Ziphiidae > Mesoplodon > Mesoplodon mirus. The sequence continues at coordinate 141,999,549 of NC_138978.1, forward strand.
GGGCTTCCCTGGTGGTGCAGTGGTTGAGAGTCTGCCTGCCGATGCAGGGGACACGGGTTTGTGCCCCAGTCTGGGAAGATCCCAAATGCCGCGTAGCGGCTAGGCCCGTGAGCCATGGCCACTGAGACTGCATGTCCAGAGCCTGTGCCCCACAACGGGGAGAGGCCACAACAGTGAGAGGCCAGCATACCGCAAAAAAAAAAAAAAAAAACCCAATATACTCCAGGGGCTTCTCTGATGGCACAGTGGTTAGGAAGCCACCTGCCAATGCAGGGGACACGGGGTCGAGCCCTGGTCCGGGAAGATCCCACATGCCGCGGAGCAACTAAGACCGTGTGCCACGACTATGGAGCCTTCACTCTAGAGCCCGTGAGCCACAACTACTGAGCCTGCGAGCCACAACTACTGAAGCTTGTGTGCCTAGAGCCTGTGCTTTGCAACAAGAGAAGCCACCGCAATAAGAAGCCTGCACACCGCAACAAAGAGTATCCCCCAGTCGCTGCAACTAGAGAAAGCCTGCGCACAGCAACGAAGACACAACACAGTCAAAAATAAATAAAGAAAGAAATAAAAGAATATACCCCACCAATAATGTGTGTAATGGAATGGTGTGAATGAGTATTTTATCAGAATTCCTGTAATGCACAAACTTATAGCAGTACTGAAATCAGTAATGCATTTATAATAGTAAATATTTATGAGGAAGTAATCCATAGAGGTTTTCTCAAAGTTAACAATGAACATTAATGCGACATTATCAATAATAAATTGTGACACTGAAATAAACTTTTCTAAACTATTAATAACTAAAAGCAAACTCTAATCAACCATGTGAAAAGAAATCTATGTCTATAAACTAGAAAGTTTATTTCTTAAAATTTTATTTCTAAAACACATAAACTGTCATATGAGGAGGCAGTTAAAGAATATATAGCTACAAGAGTGGGGAAAAAGATTTATAGAGACACATCTGGCAGTAGTTAATTTTCAAATGTCATTTTTCTAGATTTTGTGACACCTATAGTATTGATATTTGAAAGCATTTAAAAATTGTAATTTGAAGATTTGCTACTTCCAGGTAGAGTAAAATATTTTGAAGCAAAACAACATTTACACTGAGAAAAATTTTAAAAGCCAAATAAAATAGTCAGCATTCAATCAAAAAGTTCTAGACATACCAAGAGATAGGATCATATGACTAAAATTCTAAGAAAAGAACAGATAATACAAAAATATTTATATAAGATATTGTGTATATTTATCAGGAAAAGTCTTTATCAAGAAAAGACTTTAAAATCATCAGAATTAATATTACATTTTATTTATTTGTATATTTTATTTATATATAGATATTTATATATTTATATAAAGAACTTAAAGATAAAGCCCTAGTTAAGGCAGTGACAAAAGCAGTAGCAGTGGGAGTGAAAAGAAATGGTTATATTCAAGGATATTTTGTCAGTAAAAGTCCAAGATCAAATGTCTGACTGCATACATGCAATGGATAGACGGAGTGGGAAAAATCAAAGTTCACTATAGAGGTTCTAGTGAAGATGGGGTTGCCATCACCCAACCCAAGGGGTTGCGATCATCCCCAAGGTCTAGGAGACACAAAGGGAAGGTCATGGTCTTGGAAAAGTTAATTGCTGAGAAAATAAGACTCCCAGTCTCTCCAGCTCCTTACACTAGTTTTTTTTTAAACATCTTTATTGGAGTATAATTGCTTTACAATGGTGTGTTAGTTTCCGCTTTCTAACAAAGTAAATCAGTTATACATATACATATGTCCCCATATCTCTTCCCTCTTGCATCTCCCTCCCTCCCACCCTCCCTATCTCACTCCTCTACGTGGTCACAAAGCACAGAGCTGATCTTCCTGGGCTATGCGGCTGCTTCCCACTAGCTATCTATTCCTTATACCAGTTTTGTTTTTCTGCTCATATACGTAGCAGCATTTCATTCAAGGGGAAAGTCATTGATCTGACTGGTCAAATTAAACACCATAGTTCAAGGCACATTTACAGTGGTTAGTTCCTCCACAATTTAGAAAGTAATGTTCACAATTTCCCTCTTCCGACACTGTGGAACACACTGGCCATTCCTCCAAAGTTTCCACTCCATAGAGTGGACCAGAGATGACGTTAGCCCAGAACTGAGAGCTTGGCATGAGATGGTGTCAACCCCACCTAGAGCTCTGGCATAAGTTATGACCCAACCCAGCTCTACAGAGAGTTCTGCATGGAATCTTGTCTCAGCCATAATAATGTGATTCTGTTTTTCATTTGGTTTTCTTCTTTGCTTAACTTTCCCTGGCCACTCTGACAAACACAATTTCAGGCAATCCTGGGCCACTCACTAACTTTATTCCATCTAATGTTATCCAGATTCCCAAGAAAATTACTAACAATAAAGGGGGAAATTTGGAACATGGTGAGTTTTAGGTGCCTGAAATATACAGGTAACTGAATCCAGTTAAGTAGCAAATTATTTGGATCTCAAATATGCCAGTAGAAGAGCAGACTAAGCTCAATTTAATGTACTCTTACTGGAGACACATGTAAATTCTGGGTCAGTTTTGAAAATGTTAAAAGCACATAGCTGAGATTAAAAGAAAGAAAGGAACACCTGCATGTTTCAGAAAGTAACAGAGAAATTAAATCCAGAGAAATAAGAGCAGACTGATGTGTATGGGTTCCATTCCTTAGTATAGGCCTTATGTACATAGGGGCTGGAGCTAGAAATCTAACATTACCTTGAGGCCAGGAATTTAGACTCAGGATGGAACAATATGGAGAAGTTAGTACAGATATCCTACAGAACTTTCATGAGGAACTGCTTAGTCCATTAAGAGGGCCAAGGGAGGTGGTGAGGAAGATTGATATCTCTTGAAAACCTTCAGGTACAGAAAACATCAACACCTCTGAAAAGTAGGCCTGTCCTTCCCAGAGTTGTGATGGCCAGGTTGTCACTAACCTGTAAGGCCCTGTATGAATCAGAAACTGCAAGGAGAGTAATTCAAAGAAAACCAGATGCAGGATGGGTGTGGCAATAAATCCTAGGACCCTATCAGAAACAAAATTAAAACCACTCTAGAGGGAAATTTTAACAAACCAGGGCAGAGAGTATCCTAACCAGAATAAAATAATAATTCTGAGGAAGTTACTTTACTTATTTAAGTAAGATTCAATGCATTTCCATGGCCAGGCCCTTTTGAAGAATTCTAAAACATATACAAACAATTCATTTACATCTTATATATCCCACCATCCAGAGCAAAATTCACTTAAGAACTGTACTGGTGGAAATTGGGCAGCACTATGGAGAAAATAAAATGTGTTTACCATCAAAAAAACATGAAGGTAAGAAAGATAATGTCTAATTTTTTAATTATCCTGTGGTTTCTTGAAATCTTTTGGAAACCCAAACTAGAGAAACCTAGGAGGAAATGAAGATTTAAATATTTAGAGATTTATCAACTCATCTATAAAAGCTTTATTAATCTCTTCTTTTAATAACATTCCTGAGAGGTATAAATGTGTCCAGTGATAGGGTTGAATAAGCCTGAGAGAATTTCAATTGTTTACTATTCTTGGTCAGCTCTTAAGACCTTTCAGGAGCATTTTGATTTTCATGGCCTCATCCAACAAAAGCAGGATATTTTACAGAAAGTCCTGGGCCACTTTTTGGCTTGCTTTTGTGTTTATGTTTTTGGTGTTTTCACATCGGGCGGTACATTAGGCTACCTATTGCATACTCCCTCATTCATGCATGCATTCATTCAAACAATATTGACTGAGTTGAGACATTTAATTAACACTCAATAAATGATGTTTAGATGAATGAATGCGCTTTCTATCAAAGTAAGTGTAAGTACTGAGAAAAATTACAGAATGTATGATCCCAGCCCCACAAAAGCTTATAACTGTGTTGAGGATATAACATATGCTGGTGAAATAACTAATATATCATATTGGACAGCGTCTAAGTTCAAAAATGAGTTTTTATACATAATCAGAGCCTAAGGAGCACAGAGAAGGGACAGTTCATTATGGGTTGAATCTACCAATAAATGTACATTTCAGATGAGATTTGAGATTGACCTCAAAGAAGAGGACTTAGATATATGAACAGAGAACAAAAAAGGCATGGTGATAGCATGTGCATAGATAGTGTGGCCAATATTTATGTTCTTCATTAAAGATAGTCAGAGATAACCCAAATGTAACTGTTTCCATGGGTCCATTCTCAGTATCCAAAGAAAACGGCAAACCCTATCTTAGTAAAACTAATGAAAAACACAGTCTTTAACAAAGAGATTGTGAAGGAAAGGGGGAGAGAAAGGCTTGCATCCCACACCACACAACAAAACTTACTGAATTATTTGTTTAATTGTCTCCCTCTGAAAATTTCCTCTCCCTCTCTCTGTACGTGTCTCTTCTCCCACATCTGGCCACACTCTACCAGCCATCTTTCCAGATCTTTCCAGAACTCTCCATCCTAGTTTCATTAGGCCACAATTTAAACATCTCACAGGTCTCCAGGATGCATCCCCATCACTTATTCCACAAAGACAAACAAAGGACACTTCTCAGGATCATGTTTCTTTGAAGGAAGAGGTCATGAGGAGTGATTATAAATAATATAAGGTGGAGAGCAGTGACTTAAAATACCATTTTTCACCGTAGAATGTGAATACAGGGAACTTTGGGAAACTAGAAAATCTAGAAAGGATTCACTGATAATTATTTATGTTCAATGAATAAAATAAAATGTAATAATACGGCTAAACTCTGACAGATTCACTTTTTCAAAAGTTGCTTTCACACACCTTCACTATTGGGATGTTTGATAAACACACCTTTCCTTCTTTACTTTCTTCTTTCTTTGCAGATACTGGCACCAAACTTTCAAACAATAAGAACCTTCCCATAAGTCCCTTGCCAGGCAAGATTAAGGTATAACAATCCAAACCAAGTTTTGAAGAAGATAACTGCTTGAAAGCACAGGAAAAGAGCTGGGTTTCTCTTATTCAACAGTCACATAATGAGTAATGTGCGAATTGGTTTAAAAAGTCTCTCTGCATGAGGGGCTAAGGTTAAGATTAGAACTTCTGAGGCCAGAAGAGCAAAATGACTACAACAATCCACATATTTTCAAGAGCTGCCCTTTGGATGTGAGGGATTGATTTTTCCCACTATTTTTTCAGCAATCCAACTGGTGTCTTTATTAAACGACCTAAGGGAATACAGTGTGGCCAAGGAGGCTTAGATTTCCTTAGCCCCAAGTCAGATATTCTCCAGTGACTGTCCACTCAAATGAAAAAGAGAGATTTACAAGAGGAAACTGGATACAACTGAGTGTACTTTAATTTTACCTGAATTATTTGTTTTGTTTTCAATTCTCCGCTGAAGTGCCTACATTAATATATTTTTAAGAACATTTCCTTAAGTTGAAGTATTCATTCAGTATATTCATTTACTATAATTTAGAAAAGCCAAATGATTTAGGCAAATTCATTTCTATATGGCCACAGCAGTGTATTGTGAACTAAATGACACCTGGCAGTTCTTTACTCAGATACTAACTCAATTAGAAGGCAGAACAAGGATACCTACCCATTCAGGGAAGGAAAGGTCACTTAGCCTCTGTAGCTCTCTTAGGTCTCTTATCATCACAGTAAGAAACTGAAGACTAAAAACCATATGATCATCTCAATAGATGAAGAAAACGCTTTTGAAAAAAATTCAATATCCATTCATGGTAAAAACTCTCCAGAAAGTGGGCATAGAGGGAACATACCTCAACATAATAAAGGCCATATACGACAAGCTCATAGCTAACATGCTCAATGGTGAAAAGCTGAAAGCATTTCCCCTAAGATCAGGAACAAGACAAGGATGCCCACTCTCACCACTTTTATTGAAGGTACTTTTGGAAGTCCTAGCCACAGCAATCAGACAAGAAAAGTCAATAAATAAAAGGACTCCAAAATGGAGAGGAAAAAGTAAAACTGTCACTGTTTGCAGATGGCATGATACATAGAAAATCTGAAAGACACCATCAAAAAATTATTAGAGCTCAAAAATGAACTTGGTAAACTTGCAGGATACAAAATTTATATCTAGAAATCTACTGTATTTCTATACACTAACAGTGAACTATCAGAAAGAGAAATTAAGGAAACAATCCCATTTACAATCACGTAAAAAAGAATAAAATACAGAAGAATAAATCTGCCTAAGGAGCTAAAAGACCTGTACCCGGGGAACTATATGACACTGATACAAGAAATTAAAGATGACACAAACAGCTGGAAAGATATACCATGGTCACGGATTGGAAGAATTAATATTGTTAAAGTGACCATCATCCCCAAGGAAATCGACAGATTCAATGCAGTCTGTATCAACATTATCAAGGGCATTTCCCACAGACCTAGAACAAATAATTTTAAAGTTTGTATGGAAACACAAAAGATCCTGAATAGTTAAAACAGTCTTGAGAAAGAAGAACACAACTGGAGGAATCATGCTCCCTGGCTTCAGACTGTGCTACAAACCTACAGTAATCAAAACAGTATGGTACTGGCACAAAAACATCGATCACTGGAACAGAATAGAGAGCCCAGAAATAAACCCATGCACTTATGGTCAATGAATCTATGACAAAGGAGGCAAGAATATGCAGTGGAGAAATGTCTGGGCTTCATTACGGATGGTTTCATCAATTAATTTGTTTTCTTAAATGGACCATACTTTTCCATGTCTTTGTATACCTTGTGATTTTTTTGGTTGAAAATTTGTCTTTCAAATATTATAATGTGGTATCTATGGAAATCAGATTCTCCCACTTTCCCAGGGTTTCCTGGGCTTTTGATTGTTGGAGGCTGTAGTAGTCTGTTTGTTTAGGGACCTTTCCAAACTATTTTTGCAATGACTGTTTTCCTTATCGTATGTACGCACTGAAGTCTCTGTTCCTTTAGTTCATGTTTAGCTAATGTTTTGACAGAGATTTCCTTGAATTCCTGCACCTAAAACAAACAAAAATAAATACACACAAGCACATCCACATGCACACTCAAAACCACACACCTCTGCCCATTGTGCAGATTGCTGGATCACTCCTTCAACATTTAGCTGACCTGCACTGAGTTCAGGGCTCAGCCCGTGGTAAAAGCTTAGAGACTCCTCTGGTGTTTTCAGAACATGCATCTTATCTCGAGTATGCATGTGGCTTTCCTAATTTCTCTGGACACATGTGTACTTTTTGTAGGTTCTAATTTCCCAAAGAATCTCCCCCAACTTTGGCTCCTGCATCTTCTGTGGTCTATTGTATTTCAATGCACAGTCTTCTGCCCCAGCCATTTGTGCTTTGTTGGTTCACCTTGCACTTTTTTTGAGCAATGACCGCTGCTTTTCCAGACTGTGTTCCAAGTTAGCTAAGACAGAGATAAGCATCTTGTGTCAGTCCTTCAGGTAGCTCCCAGAACAGATAGGTTAGAACAGATACACATAATAATCTGAGAGTACGGTCTCTTCTGCTCCCTCCTGAAGCAGGATTGAGGGTCCCATACTAGGAATGGTCTGCTGCTACTTTAAGACTATCACTGCATTAAGACTCCACCACTTTAAGACCATCACTACACTAACAGTGGATGGGGCAAGGGCAAGTAAAAATGCCACAAAGCTTTCCTGCCATTTTCAAATTGCCTCTTCCCTGGTTCACTATGTGTTTGGTTGCTATAAATCTTTGGCTGATTTCAGGACTAAGAGAAACTCAAAGAACCCCACAGCAAAAAACAGTATAATCAAACTCTCAGAAGCCAAACGACACAGAAAGAATCTTTTCTCCCAAAGGAGAAAGAAAAAAGAAATTTGTTACAAAGCAGGGATCCTCAAAAAGATTAGAGCTAATTTCCTATATGAAACCACGGAAGCAAGAGGCCAGACATATTTAAAGTGCTGAAAGAAAAAAAAAATTGTCCACCAAGAATTCTATATTTGGCCAAACTGGTTTCAAAACTTAGGGAGAAATTAACGCATTCCCAGATGAACAAAGGCTGAGGGCATTTATTTTACAACTTCCTACCACTGCCCTATGAGAAATGCTAAATTGAACCTTCAGGTTGAAATGAAAGGACACTAGACAGCATCTCGAAGCTGTAGAAAGAAATAGAAATCTCCAGTAAAGATAAATACATGGGCAAATACTAAAGCCAGTATCGTGTTATTGGCTTGTAGCTCTACTTTTTATTTCTTACATGATTGAAAAAACAAATGTATAAAATAATCATAAACCATGTTATTGGGCTCACAAAGTATAAAGGTGTAATTTGTGACAATAATAATGTAAAGAGGAGGAACGGAACTGTAGAGGAACAGAGTTTCTGTGTGCTACTGAAGTTGGTTTCAATTGAAATTATATTGTTTTAACATTAGAATGGTAAATGTCATCTTCTTGATAACCACAAAGAAAATATCAATAGACTATATGCAAAAAGAAATGAAAAGGGAATCAAGAGTTCACCACAAGAAAATCGGCTAAGCACAGAAGTCAGTAATGGAGTAAATGAGGGGCAAAAAATGCATAAGGCATACAGAAAACAAGCAGGAAATAGACAGAATTAAGTTCTTCCTCATCAGTAATTTTTGAAAAAGTAAGTGGGTTAAGCTCTCCAATAAAAAGGTAAACATTGGCAGAATGGACTTTAAAAACAACCATAATCCGGGCTTCCCTGGTGGCGCAGTGGTTGAGAGTCCGCCTGCCGATGCAGGGGACACGGGTTCGTGCCCCGGTCTGGGAGGATCCCACATGCCGCGGAGCGGCTGGGCCCGTGAGCCATGGCCACTGAGCGGGCGCGTCCGGAGCCTGTGCTCCGCAGCGGGAGAGGCCACAACAGTGAGAGGCCCGCATACCACACACACACACACACAAAAAAAAACAACCATAATCCAAGTATATGCTGTCCGCAAAAAACTCGATTTCAAAAGACACAAGTTGCTTGAAAGTTAAAGCATAGAATAAAATATCCCATGTAAATAGTAACAAAAAAGAAGGAAAGAGAGACAGAAAAAGAAAGGAAGGAAGGAAGGAAGGAAGGAAGATAGATCTGGGATGGCTATGTTACTATCACACAAAATAAACTTTAAATCAAAAACTATCACAAGAGGAAAAGGAGGCCACTATATGTTGATAACAAGTTCAATCTATCAAGAAGATAGAACACCTATAAACATATATGTACCAAACAACCCCCAAATATGTGAAGCAAACATTGACAGAATTGAAGGAAGAAATAGATAGTTCTAAAATAATAGTTGGAGATCAATACCTTGCTTTCAATAATGGAAAACACATCTAGACAGGAGATCAGTAGAGAGGTAGGGGGACTGAATAACACATTTAACCAACTAAACCTAACAGCCGTATATAGATCACTCCACTCAACAACAGCAGAATACACATTTTTCTCAAGTACACATGGAACACTCTCCGGGAAAGACCATATGTTAGGCCACAATACAAGTACCAATACATTTTTAAGAAATTGAAATCATACAAAGTATCTTCTTTAGCCACAGTGAAATGAAGGTAGAAATCAATAACAGAACCATTGATAGCCATTTCCCATCATGCCTGCCACACATGATATAAAGCAATGAAGGGAAAAACATAATTTCCCACTTAGAAAAGTGGGAAAGAGGACATACCATTGACACAGAGTGTGTGCTGTTTCCCGTTGTCAGGGATAGAAATAAATTAGCATCATTTATTCATTAGTGTGTTAATTTCTTGGTCAATCATTGGGCAGCCAGTGTTTCTGCCTGATGGGAAGATTTCCTATACTCAGTGTTGGGTGGAGCCAACCTTGAAAGGGACATTTTAAAGGATTATACTGTGATGGGCTTCGCAGTACCCTTCCTCCTATGCCAGTATTTAGGCTGGGGTATTTCCATGGAGTGTGTACAATCGTAGGCCCCAGTTCACCAGAATTTAGTTTGACTCATTCTGTTAATACATTCCCTCAGTACTTTGTCTTTTGTATCCTTTTGCATTTACTTCATTCTTTATTATCACTGCGAAACAACTTTGTTTCCTGTTCAGATGCCAAAAAGTGGATATCAATACCTCCTGAGTTTTACACATCACAGATCAGTTTTGGATATCAGGGACAGAGACAACAGCTATTTCCAATGACTTTGAGACATACTTGAACATGTGATTAACATGTTGAGTGTTGAAATGTGTGTCGAGCTCATTATACGTGCTCTAAAAGGTTTCAAACTGCAAATATTTAAAAATCTCTATCTTTGAATAGTTTTCCTGTGCTGTCCCTTTGTGTCAGACTGTTAATGTGCAGTCTGGCACCTTCAGATAATGTGGCTTTGTAACCAATTATTTACATGTTGTTTTATCCACAGAGAATGTTTTTTTTTAAAATAAATTTATTTATTATTTATTTTTGGCCGTGTTGGGTCTTTGTTGCTGCACACAGGCTGTCTCTAGTTGGGGCGAGCGGAGGCTACTCTTCGTTGTGGTTGTGCGGGCTCCTCATTGCTGTGGCTTCTCTTGTTGCGGAGCACGGGCTCTAGGCGCTGGGGCTTCAGTAGTTGTGGCACGCGGGCTTCAGTAGTTGTGGTTCATGGGCCCTAGAGCACAGGCTCAGTAGTTGTGGCACACGGGCTTATTTGCTCCGCGGCATGTGGGATCTTCCCGGACCAGGGCTTGAACCCATGTCCCCTGCACTGGCAGGCGGATTCCCCACCACTGTGCCACCAGGGAAGTCCCCACACAGAGAATCTTAAGGTCAAAACATACAACTTGATTAACTACACTTCCTCCTGTTCACATTTCCCTCATCTTTTCTTCATCGTCTGTCTATGTTTCCTTGGCCCTGTTTATATTAAGTGCTTTTGCCATTATATTTGATTGTATGTATTCCGGTGAGTTACCACAATGCTTTATGAGACATGCTAGGATATAAATGCATTTAAGTAATATATATATATATATATATATATATATACACACACACATATATATGTAGTTTGCTTGAGTGCAGTGTTTTTTGTTTTCTGTACTGAATTCATTAGCATGGGTCGGTATAATATTTAGCATAGGTCGATATGTAATTTGTAAACTAATAAAGTCTTAAAAGTGAGGAAATAAGTCTTTCAAATTTAATTATTTATTTTAAAGAGCAGAATAGCATACATAAACAAGTGCCTAATGAAAACTTGTATTCTAATTTGGAACTCTCATGAACACCTAGTCTTTTGTTCTTCTAATGGTATGATCGTAGGCCATTTGATTATTTTTATTTTTATGGCTTTAACTTTAGAATAATGAAATATTCATAAATTTTAAAAAGTATTTTTCTTTATTTGATGGGGGTGGGATACTGGAGAAATGAAAGGTCAAACACCTATTGAGGAATCCATACTTGTCTATATAGTGTGTACTTTTATTTCAATAACTGATTTAAAATTCCTAAAAGGATGCTATAATAAGTTATTATGCCATTTTACAGACTGAATTAAGTGAATTTCAGGGAGGTATGAAACTTGCCTAAGGCTATCCAGCTGCCAAGTGGTAGAAGTGAGAATTAAATCCAGGTATACCTATCGCCAAAGTTTCTGCTCATCCCTTTACATCATCCACTTTGAATAGCCAATGCTTTTCTGCTTACAAATATGACTGAGGTTTCCAGACAGTCAACATTGCTTTTTAATCAGATAGAAAAATTACTGTTGCTTCTCTAAAGACATATTCCTTTTCCATTAAGTGACTTTAGTTGTTCAGATAATACTTCCAGACAGTAGTCATCATACAGTTGGAGACTAAGAACAGAACTCAGGGATGTGTCTAGCACTCAGTAAAGACCAACTGGGCTCACTGATGGTACTTACGGTCATTTCCTCTTGACTAACATAATCTTATTAATAAGACCCTAATAATTCACAGTACTGCCCTTGCCTGATTGTTTGTTCTTCTCCCTCTATCACTCTCTCTTTCCCCATATGATTATTATTTTTGACAATTTTTGGTGAATTAAATTCAGGGATTAGTATTCAGGAGCGCTAGTCACAAAAGCAGAGAGTCTTAGCTCACACCAAAGGAAGAAAATAGAGAAAAAGTATAAATTATATGAATACACACATATCACACATGTATCAACTATATGTTGCACTTCTCCAAAATCTATTTGGTATCTGCACATTTATTGTATATTAGCAGTAAGACAAGAAATGAGCGTAACGCTCTGTTTACAAGATACAGAAAATAGACCCAAATATGGAAATTACTAGCGATGAGAATGGGGAAGAAAGACTACAACAAGGAATGTAGATGATATTTTTGTTTCTTAGCTATGATGCCAAATATTGAACTTTCAACTTGAGACAAGGAGGCCATAAAAAGTTGTATTAGTTTCCTAGAGCTGCCATGACAAAGTCCCAGAGACTGAGGAGGTTAAACAACAGAAATTTACTCACTCACGGGTGTAGAGGCTAGAAATCTGAGATAAGGTGTCAACAGGATTGATTTCTTCTGAGGTATCTCTTCTTGGTTTGTAGATGCCATGTTTTCCTTTGGTCTTCACATGGTCTCTCTGTGCATGTCTGTGTCCTAATATTTTCTTTTTATAAGGACACCAGTCATATTGAATTAGAGCCCACCCATTTGACCTCATTTGACCTCAGTTACCTATTTAAGGGCCTTATCTCCAAATACAGTCAGATTACGAGGTATTGGGGGTTAAGACTTCCACATATTAACTTGAGCAGGACACAGTTCAGGTGATAATAGAAGATAAGAGTAATTTAAGCAAGTAAGTAACTATTGTTTACAGTGAGTTGCTTAAGGATATGTATTTACTCAAGAAAAACAAGAAGAAATTACATAACACTCTGTGTTATACAAAGATATTAAATTAATCATCATAACATCCTGTGAGATGGGCATTAAATTAGACTAAGCAAGAGTAAGCAACTTATCCAGAATTGTATAGTTGGTACTTTCCAGAATTTAAACCAGGTATTTTCCCAGTTCCATTCTACGTTACATATTCATTTCATTATTTGAAATGAATTTTGAGTCTTCATTTTGCTTAGTTCCTGAAGTTATATGGGGATAGAATGGAGTTGGATATTTTCAGTGACATTCACACATGGGGAAGGAAATTGAGTCCAGAAGCTTCAGCAATGTTTCCATGGAGAACGCTAACAACAGAACCAGAAACACCGTTATCCTTTTGGTTCAGTGATCTTTCCTATAGCACTACAAGAATCAATTTTAAGAAGCCCCATGTCTTCCAAACTTTCACCAATGGGCTCTGTAGGGTCCTCTAACAATATCTAAGAGACTAACTACTTTCACATTCCAAGCCACTTAAGACAAGGAGTTCTGATTGTTCTCTGTGAGGAAATCAAGTGACAATCATACATAGCTGGTAATTTAGGATAGTTTCTTCAGGGCCCAGGCAAAACCTAATACACAAGTGATAACCATTGTTAAGTGCATCTTTGACAAGGATTCATCAAGTATCAAAGAGGTCTATAAATTGGGAGAAATTGTGATCAAAGACAAACATAGACCACAGATATTTAAGTAATGCTCAATTATTTATGAGTTTAACTTTGGTTAACCTCATTTTCCTTCTTCTAGACAATTTCCAATTCATCTCCACAAAGAGACCAGAATACTTACCTTCCAAAACAAGATTTATTGTGTTCCTTTAATTCAAAGCATACAGTGACTTCTACATTCACTCCACCAAGTTTTGCTAGGAGACATTATATTTTGTCTTGAATTACATATGCCACCATACTTGACTTAGCTCATCCTACTGGAAGCACTTTGACGGCAGATTCTACAGTCTTGTCTTACATCCTCTACGGAATCAAGCCAAGGGAATCACACATAGTTACAGCTGGAAAAACGTTTGTTCTGGGTTGATACTTTTAGCCTTTACCACCAAGACTTTATCACCAAGATCTATCTTGACAGTCTCTAAACAGGAGACCTTCTTGCCTTCCGTTTTCATATTGACAAGGAAGGTAAAGGGAAGAACTGAGAAGTACCCAAAGTCAGCTAGCAGCCAGCACAGATAAATCATCTGTGGAGATATTGTTTCTTTCAAAAGATATAAACATAAGAGGAAGTCCTAGTGTTTGAAACAATTGTGCATAATAAAAAATTCCATGAAAACCTAGAAATCCAGATGCAGATCAGTAACATATTGGCTAAATAAGCTGTTATGTTCATGCAATGGACAAGTGTACAGACATTAAGAAGAACGAGATACTCTTTTCTATGAGATTCTCTTTTCACTGAACTCATCAGTGCTGCAAAAACAATGTTACATAATACTTTTTCTTTAACATTATATCAGGCATCCTCATCTTGTCCTGCATTTATTGCCAGTGTTACTAAAGTTTATCATTTACCTCTTTCTCTTGTAGACATATAATTTCTTCTTATTTTGGAAGCATTCATCAATCCCTATTTTACTCTTTCTTTTAAATTACAAATGAATATTGAATTTTATAAACTATCTTTTGCGGGATATTTCAAGTGATTGTATAGTATTGCTCTCCTTGGACCTTGTTATATGGTAAATTATATTTTGTTATTTTATATATGCTATTTATTATATATCATATTATGTTTACTAATTACATTTATTATATTATAATTACATTATAATTAAGGCAGCATTTTGTTTTAGATAGACAAAACAACCAGTGGAATAGGAAGCATCTTAAAATTAGATGCAAGAGCATAAGGGAGTTGAGTTTAAAATAAAATTCACATTTTGGATCAGTAGGAAAAATTATTCAACAGAAGTGGGAAAATATGGCTATCATTACTAAATTCTAGATACAGCAAGTAGTTAAAAGTTAAAAAATAATGAAACTGTAAAAGTATCAGAAACCTGGGAGACATGAAATAAAGTATTCATGAGGAACACCTTTCTCAGATACAAAGAAAAAAGGATACATTTAATTATATAAGAAATAAAATTTGCCTCATGGCAAAATGCACTACAAAGGTCAGAAAACAAGCAAAAGAAATTGGGAAATATATTAAGAAATGGATATGCTTTCTTTACAACTTTTGAGGAAGCACATGTTTCTTTTTCCTTTAACCTGTTATGGGGGTATTAATCTATAATGTAAGTGCATGGTTCCTTTCCTTTAACCTGTAATGTGAGACTTAATCTATATGGTAAGTGCATGGTTCCTTTCCTTTCATCTGTAATGTGAGTGTCAACATGGGGCACTGTTTCCAAGCACAGACTTTGGATGTTCCTGTACTGGTCCCATCACTGACCATCCACAAAAACTTACAAATGTTGCTTCACTTTCCTGGGGCTTAGAGTCTTAGCTAAGAAATGGAAGCAAAATAGAACTTTCCCGCAGGGATGATAGAAGGTTTAAAGGAGTAAATATGTAAGTGACTTAGCACAGTGCCTAGTACAAGAGAGATCAATATAAGTACTTATCATTTTTTAAAGAGATAGATGAAAGAAATAAAATGTGGTGTTTTCAATCTATTGATATATATCCTTGACATTAAACTACCTTTTCATTCATTGGATGACCTAACTTGCTCATGCTTCTTCTTACTCTAGTGAACTTGGGTAGCTAATATCATAGTTTAAAATTTTTGCTTTTATATTTACAAGTAAATTTGACCCGTAAATTTCTTTTTCCTTACAGTCCTAATCTATTTTCAGTATTAGGATTATATAGACTTCATAAGATGAATAAAGGAGAATTCTTCCTTCGCTATCTCTAGAAGTTTTTCTTTGTTCATATTGATGTTATCTGTTTAATAGAAGTTCCATAGAATTCACCTCCCAAATGATCTGGCTGGGTCTGGTATTTTCTTGGTGAAACATTGTAAACTATTGACATAATTCCTTTACTGGTGAAAGAGCTCCAGCTATAAATTTCCTCTTGTGTCAGTTTTGGTAAACTTTAGGAGCTAGGAAATTGTCCACTTTACAGAAATGTTCAAATTTACGGGCATTTCATATATTCTCTGCTCTAACATTGTCCTGATTCTTTCTGTATATTATTTACTTATGTTTTTGTTTTGCTTAATCAAAGTGTGTTTTTTAAATCTTTTCAAAGAATATTCTTTTGACTTACTAAATCACCTCAATTTTATACTTTTTTCTGTTTTATTAAGTTCTGCTCATATATTTATTATCTATTTTTCTATGTTCTCAGGGTTTATTGTTTTACTCTTCTGATGTCAATTAAAACACTTGGTTATTAATTTTAAGAAATCTTTTTAGTTATAAATAGTTGAACTTTTTGAAGATTCCAGATTAGTTGTAAGTATCTAAGGGTCAGCTCGTCCACACTGTTGCTAGCCTAAGGCTTAGTTCACCCTACCGCAATGTATATATTGACATTTTTTCCCCTCGACTTTCTGTGTTTTGCTACTTCTCACTTTTCTTTGGAGAGAAGCCCTTTGAAATAACCTTAACTTATTTTACAGCCAATAAGTCTTTAAAATAATGTGTATTTTTTAAAGATAAATCTACTTATATAATTAGGCAGAAAATCTGACCTGCCATATTTTTTAAAACAGCATAAAGTCACACTTCTCCATGATTAATCTGCTGTATTACACAACCTTCGAGTTTTTAGCTTTATCAATGACATGTACTTGAAAAATGTTTTAAAGATCCTACCCAGTCTTTTAAAACATCCTTGTTCCTTGTTTCAGTCCTAGTTTTATGTATATTTTCTGCCTGGCACCTGATTATTCCAACATCTGATGGATGGCCTTGGGAATATAATTCTGGTATTGATTGTTTTTTGCTGATTCTCTCCACTTCTAGCTGATTTCTTCATTATTGTGTAAATTTAGATCATGAGCTCATGTTTAGCTAAACTTTCTCTGTGGGAATGCTATAGGCCTGTGTTGAAGGTCTACCTCTCCAGAAAGGGTTTAGTTTTGTGTTTGGAATACCACCGATTTGGGAGCATTTTAAGTTAATTTCTTAGCTTCTGTTTGCAAGACCGCACATAAATTTGCAACCCAAACACTGGGAACACAGATCTGGGGTTCAGAATTCTCAAGATTTCCTACCTGTTTCCTACCCAGAGCAGAGGCCAAGAGAATTTGGTCTTAGTCTCCCTTTGCCAGCAGATATTTTTTCTCCTGGCACACCCTTTCATTGAAGGTGAAGCTAGGGATAGATAGGTTTAGTTCTAACTTCCCATCTAGTAGGGATGGAGTCTTACCTCCTGCCTCTCACGTGGTTATGGCCATTTATAAACAAGTCTCTATGTCAGTTGTGTCATTAAACTATGGCCTGTATTACAAATCCAGACAGATGCCTATTTCTATGGCCTGTGAGCTATGAAGAATTTTCACATTTTAACTGGTAACATTTTAAATGGTTACCTAAGTACCTAAATAATATCCTCAATTTTGCTCTTTGGTCTACAAAGCCTAAAATATTTGCCACTTGGCTCCATAAAAACAGGATTTCCAGCTTCTGTTCTAAGCTATCAAGATCTTCAATCCACTCCTAATATAGCTATAACTCTCACACATGTACCACCCTTCTTTCATGGGTCCTGGAAATTTCTACTGCATACTTCAAAAATCAACCACGCACTTAAGAATAAGTTGTGTACATTTAACCTAGCATACCTAACCCTTTTCCTTCAGGAGAGTTTTTCAAGTAATCTTGCCCACCGTATTCTTTAGAGCTTCATTAATAATGGCAAAAAATTAAAACAACTTAACATTCAACAAGTGGGAATTGTTCATAACAATTATAGAAGCACATACAGTAGAAAACTATAAACTCTTATTGAAACAGTGAGACATAACTAGTTTTATTCTTAGAGAACTATGTTTATTTAGGTCCCTTTTGTTTAAATAAGTATATTTCTGTGTATGTATGTATATAGTCATGTATTTATATACACATACATTATTTGTATGATATAGTTATATAAACAAATGAAATACATACCTATACACATACCTTTGATTTACATTTGTATACATACACAGGAATATAATTATATATATTATATAGTTATATACATTGAACTGAAAACTGGTAGTATACATATATATCGTGTATAAATGTGTGTCATCTATGTGCATGTGTAGAAAAGCAGGTTGAGAGATATGGAAGCATGAGTTAGACAGGGTTCATGATTATAAAAGTAGTTATGTGTAGGTAGTGAGGTTAAGGCCCATTTGATTGAAAATATTGCATATTTTTACATCAATTGTTATGATGAACAGATTCCTATGTAAATAAAATTATAAATAGCTATACATACTTGTATGTGTAATGTATAATTAAAATATATATAGTTTTATAGATGTATTATATTTATATTACATAATATAATTGTCTTATACTAATTCATTACGTATTGTGTTATATAGAATATATTAACTATAGTGTATTATATCAGATAATAATAATTATATATTTATAATATATATAAATATATATATTTATAATTTATATATTATGATTGTTTTATAATCAATATTACAGGATATATCATATTAATATTATGAACATATTAACCATATAAATACATTTCATTACCCATATATTTTGTATATAATATACGCTAGGCAAAAATATATATTAATATAACACATAATTGTTATACATTAATATAAATATTAGTATATTAAATTTATATATCAATATAATATTTAATATTGGTATATTTGTGTTATATTTAATATATACATAGCTAATGCTCTTTAAAGCCATCTGCTACAAGTAGAATAAGACCAGGAGTATGGCCAAAGCAAATTCTAAAAATATTAGATTACTTATATTCATTTATATGTCATTTTCCTGGAATCTGCATCTGGCTATTAGAGAGGACACACAGCAAAGTCAACAAAAAGTGCCCAGGAGGACATAGGATCCTTTATTTATTGGAACCTCAAAGGAAACACAGTGCTATCCAGTCCCCCATCAAAGAGCCAAGAGCAAACCTTGAAGCACCCAGTAAAAGCCCATTCAAACAAAAAAGCTTTCCCACTTAAACTGGAAAAAGTTAAGTTCCCAAGAGACCCCCTACACCAACCACCGAAGCTCATTTGGCAGTAAAAACAAAAATGTTCACCGAACAACAAGAAACCCAAAACAATAGTTGTTTTAGCACAAACAAAAAAAAAGCAGCTAATTAGTGTCTCTCCTGTTTGAAAGAAGGGGGTGGGAAGTGGGCAGAAGACCTGATAGGAAAGATAAAAAGAAAAGGAAAAGGAAAATAAGTTTCCAGTTTGACACTCAAGCTGTCTTCTGTATCCATTTTGTCAAGACCACCAAGTCAATGTGGAGGCTTTTTCCTCTTTCCCTTTTCTTTTCATGAGACTGATCACAACCAGCACTGCAGAGTCCATCGAATTAAGGAATGCTGTTGCCTACATGTGTGAATGAGCTGTGAGTAAAGTACTGAAGTAGAGGACACCTAAAGTGAAACGTCTTCATGAATGTCCATGTGGCTGAGCAGGAAGTTAACCTTTCATAGATGTGCTAAAGAAGAAGAGTTGGCTTTTATTTTATTTACTTTTCCCCGCACTGTGTTGAATGACTATCATCTACAAGTTCAGGCTACTTTTTGCTGAGGATTAATGCACTGGGAGAGCTGAGAGAAAACTGAACAGTAGAGCTGTCTTTTTCTTGACCAGTTCACCTTACTTTCCCAAACTCTAAGTCTTTCCCTAATTCTTTCTCCTTTTTATTGTAGTAAAATGAACAGAACACAAAATTCACCATTTTGATCATTTTACAATTCACTGTACCATTCAGTGGAATTTAGTACTGTCCCAATGTTGTGCAACTATCACCGCTGTCCAGCTGAAAAACATTTTCATCACCCCAAGAGGAAACCTACACCCATTTTAAGGAGTCATTCCCTATTTCCCTCTGTTCCAAACCCCTGGCACCCACTAATGTATAATATTTGCCGTGTGTATGGATCTGCCACTGCTGGACATTTCGCATAAATGGAACCATACCATATGTAGCCTTTCGTGCCTGATGAGAAGTTGTGCAGTGGTAGGAAAAACTAAAATGCGATGTACTGTATGATGTATGTTTTACTGAAGTGGCTTGGTCAGATTATAATGATTTATGATAAAATCACGTAAAGCAAGCATCACAATTCTCCAGGAATGTTCTGAAGAATGCTAATGTTAATTATGAATACGTGAATCCCAAATCTTTCATTTGTATTGACCTTATCTCATTAATTCTTCTCCCAACGCTGCTATAACTAGAGTTGAGTTCTAAAATGTACCTTCCTCTTTTCCCATAGAAATTGTCCCACAATTTCAAAAAGTTCTCAAAGGTGAAAAAGTGCACACGACGTTTATCACATTTGCAAATGCCAATGGAAATGCTAAGCTAACACTGTCCAAAATGCAATATTCTTCTGTGAGAGCACCCAACTTTAAACAAATACACATATTCTAAATACAGCTTAGATCTGTGACATGTTTTGGCCACTGAAGTATGAGCAGACATGATGGCCTTAAATGAGCAGAAGAGGCCTTAAATGGGCTTGTGCGGTTGGGCTCACCTCTTATGTTTCAGTGGACTTTTAGAGAAGACAGAGCCTGGGAGCTGCGGCCTCACAGTTGGGCTGCAGACGAAGAGGTGTGTGACAGACCTCAAACTGACCCAAAACACGGAGCAAAACTAGCCATCTAGAGGTCTAAAAGAGAGCCACTGCAGCTAGCCCATAGGTCCAAGAGAAATAAATTCTTGTTTATGTAACGGACTTTGGTGTGATTTGTTCCAAAGCATTATCACAGCAAGAGCTGACTAACACAACATCCTCCAAATCATTGTTATGTAAATGGATGCCACCATGCCTACATTTAAGGCAACTGTGTACTCAAATTGTGAGAATTCTTGAACTCTTGGTGCCTCTCCAACACAATGTACATGGCTAAATTTCCACAAATAAGTTCACTAATATACCACAAAGATCTCTCTAAACTTTTATTAAATGTAATGCAAAGTTCTTTCTTTTCATTTTCTGCTTCTACATAGTTAAAATGCTGTTTATCAATGTACAACGGTTCTTGCCGTTTGGCTTCTGTCGTTAGAGTCTTTTGAACTCTTTGGCTTTTCAGCTCCATTTGAATCAGCAAATGCCCTAAGGAGAAAAGCTGCACCAAGTGTCAAGCTTGCGTCTGTGTTTCCCTTCTCTCCACAACTTGGCCCACATGTCTTGGTGTCTCTCTAACATTCAGACGCCAGCGAACAGAAGTTTTCCTACTCTATCCAGCTTTTCTAAAATTTCTTTAGACTTCGCCTGATCTTATGTTATTAATCAACTATCATCTCAATTACCCCTAGGAAGAAAATTTACAATTTTTAGAGAAAACGGAACCCTGGTACACTGTTGGTAGGAATGTAAACTGGTGCAGCCACTGTGGACAACAGTATGGAGGGTTCTCAAAAACTAAAAATAGAACTACCATATGACCTTGCAACTCCACTCCTGGGTATAAATCCAAAAAGAACAAAAACACGTGTTTTCAAAGACATGTATTGGAAAAGATACGTGCACCCCAATGTTCGGAGCATCAGTATTTACAATTACCAAGATATGGAAGCAACCTAAGTGTCATCAACTGATGAATGGATAAAGAAGATGCGGTACATATAACCAATTGCATACTATTCAGCCTTAAAAAAGAAAGAAAGTTTGCCATTTGCGGCAACATAGATGGACTTGGAGGACATTGTGGTAAGTGAAGTAAGTCAAACAAAAACAAACACTGTAGGATATCACCTATATATGGAATCTAAAAAATACAGCAATCTACCGAATATAACAAAAAGAAGGGGAGACACAGATATAGAGAACAAACTAATGGTTGCCAGTGCGGAGGGGGAGGAGGGGGCAATACGGGGTGGGGAAGTGAGAGATGTAAACTACTGGGTGTACGATAGGCTCAAAGATGTATTGTACAACACAGGGAATATAGCCAATATCTTGTAATAACAGTAAATGTAAAGTGACCTTTAGAAAGTATATAAAAATTTTTTAAAACAGAAATCATACTGAAAATTGGAAACAATTTAAATGTCCATCAACAGGAAAATGCACATATAAATTATTGTACTTCCCTACATGGGAATCCTACATAGTGAGGAAAGTACATGAACTAGACAGATCTTTACGTGTCAGCATGGATGAACCTAGCAAAGATAACACTAAAAAAAGCAAGTAAGAAGAGAAAACATAGCAGAATACTATATGAGGTTGAAGAATACTTAAAAATGTAGCCTAAATAGAAAGACATCCATGCAGTGATGGAGACCAAGTTCAGAAGAGTGGTTACCCAGGGTCAGCTGGGGAGTGGCTGTGTTTGGGAAAGTGGTCACAGCAGGCTCTTCAACAGGAATGGTAATGTTTCAGTTCACACGCTGGCTGGAGGACGGAGGAGTGTCTGCGATATTATAATGTGAGCATGCTGCATGTGAAAGCCATTGCTGACCACATCTAGGGGATCTGATACGCGGGAGCTGGTAGTGGGTGGAGGCATCCAGAAGGTGGTGGTAGAAGAGGAACGTTGTATGCATAACGCCTAAGGCCTGACCAGAGAACGACCACTGTTCTAGAAACTGGACACAAATCCAACTTCTACGACCAATGTTAAAAGACAAACTGAGGCATATTTA
This sequence comes from Mesoplodon mirus, assembly GCF_964341445.2. Lineage (NCBI taxonomy): Eukaryota > Metazoa > Chordata > Mammalia > Artiodactyla > Ziphiidae > Mesoplodon > Mesoplodon mirus. Next base: position 142,022,263 of record NC_138978.1, read on the forward strand.
AAATAAGACTTTACGTGAGCAAAAATAGATTCAATTCAGGCACCACCAAAGCGGAAATGGTGAGGAGCACTCCAGCCACAGGAGCTGCAGAGATGTTTATTTTAAAAGGGCAGAAGCAAAGCAAGGAAATGACTGACCTGTTATAACTTTAAAGCCTAGTTGGTGGTTTGTGACTCGTTGTCCTCAGCAGTGTTCGCCACCCTGAGGCGTTGACAGGCTTAGATTTTTGTTGGTTTTCGTAGGTGGCCGCATCACTAGAGCCACCGCAGGCTAACGGCCTCCTTGCAGGGTTAATTTACTAACACCAGTTGTCTGAGTCCTTACTCTTACTCAGTCACTTCACTTCCTACGCCTCAGTTTCTCTTCTGGAAAGTGGATATTCAGTAGTAAATTCTCTGTGGAGTTGTCAGTACCAAACAAAGTGATTATTAGTAACCACGATCATGTCCTGAATGCATGGAACACGTCACCATTTGCCAACTACCGTGTCAAGTTAGCAGAAACTACAGAAATTAAGAGCTCTCCGCATAAATTCACACACCCGTGCACCAGGTAAGGGACCACAGGCAGATGTTCACTCAGCCTTTCGTGTGTCCCTCACGGAGTGCACGCTCTCTCCCGGGTGGGGGGAGCACAGACACTTACGGGAGTTTACTTTTAAAATGCGTTGATACAACCAGGTCTCAGTTTTGTTTGGATGAGTCAGCAAACGCTTTTTGGAAACCCCAAATTCTCCACACCTCGTACGTTTCGCGGTGCCTTAGTCTCAGAGCTCAAGCCCCTACTCTTCAGGCCGCGTCACCATGGGAGACAGGGCTGTGTGCGGACGCACGGCGAGCGTGCTGACGTCCTCGAGCCCCGCCCCAACGGTCCCGCCCGCTGACGTAAACCCCAGCCCCGCGGCGTGGAGGGCCTAGATGCCTGCGCCAACACCAGGCCACGCGGGGTCTCCGGAGCGCGGCATGCAGGGGTTGGCGTAGCTGGGGCCCGTGGCCCTGTGTCTTCTGGCTGCGACGCCGGTCCTGCGCACGCTGCGGGGCCCAGCCGCCGGGCGGTGGGCGCCCGAGGGGCCGGGGCCCCCAGGCGGGTGTGGCCATCGTGTCCGCAGCCAGCGTCCCCGAGGCCGTGCTCGGGCCATGATCACTCGGTGAAGCTGCGCCGGGGCAGCGCGGCCGACTTCTTTCCGCGCTCTGAGGACCTGTGCGCGCTGCAGGACTTGGTGCCTCTGCCCTCCGTGCGCGCTTCCCTGCGGGACGCCCCGCTGGACTTAAGGCCGACCGCCTCCGCGGGGTGCACTGGGCGCCGCTCCTGAGCACCCGCTGCCCCTGATCTGTATCCAGAGCTTCTTCCAGCCACGGCTTGTTGAGACAGGTTTGTACTTCCCGCTTCCAGGGCCCCTCGTGTTGGCACTGAGAAGCGGGGTTTTCGATGGTGCAAGGTGGAGGGTGGGCACTAGAACCAGTGCCCAGTGCCCGGGTGTGCGTGCACTAGACCGGGCATGCGGCCTAGGACTCCTGCCAGCTCGGTGACCCCGGCCGAGTGCCTTAAGGCTTCTAGGTCTCAGTGTTCTCATCTGTAGCGTGGGCTTAACAGGTCCCAGTCTCTGTGGTGGTTACAAGGATGCACTGTGTTAATGCTTCTAGACTCTACAAAGTAGAACACTTAGCACAGTTTGGAGCATCATTAATTGTTGCACAGATGTTACCTGGTCTGTTGAATGACTTTGCCTGGTACACACCAAAGCGATTAGGGAATGGATATATCCCAGCTTCATTTCCTTTCCATTAAAACAGGGTTCAGGACAAAAATTTTTTTTTCAATAGTCGTATCATATAGTGCAAAGATCACCGGTGTGAAGGCAGCTTAGGGTTTGAAGTCCAGGGCTTATGCTGTCTGTGGCCTGGGCAGGCTTCTTTTGGACTACAATCCCCACACTTGTAAAATGACATTAATAACCACTCTTTCTGTGGGTTCTTAGAATTAATTAAGCAGGTTATGTGTGTAAAGTAGCCTGGCACTCGAATGAGTTGTCAGAACCAAGAGCTGCTGGAGACGATGCTTCTGCCCTAGGTAATCTCCCCTTCTACTGGGCGGCAGGTAAACACAAGCACAGTAGTCAGTGCTCTGGAAGAAGTGAGTTCTGGTGCTACAGAGCACAGAATCTTTTTTTAAAATTTAATTATTATTTTATATTGGAGGTTAGTTGATGTACAATATTGTGTTAGTTTCAGGTGTACAGCAAAGTGGTTTAGTTATTCATATATCCATTCTTTCTCAGATTCTTTTCCCATACAGTTTGTTCCAGGCTATGGAGTAGAGTTCCCTGTGCTATGCAGTAGGTCCTTGTTGATTATCTGTTTTATATAGAGTCGTGTGTATATGTTAATCCCAAACTCCTAATGTATCCCCCCCCCACCTTTCCCCTTTGCAGAGCACAGAATCTTGGAAGGGAAAGTTCAGGGTAGGCTTCTTGGAGGAGGTGCCATCCTTTCTAAGGATATGTAGAAGCTCCTGGGGTGGCAGGAGAGAGCAGTGTGTGTTGAAGTTTGAGAAATAAAAGAAAATATGGCAAAACTATTGTACAGGACTGCAACTCAGGGTTTGGGAAAGAAATGAGAGTTGATACTGGAAACTTAGTGGGGCCCAAGAGAAGGGGGTCTTGTTTGTCCTGTCAGAAGTTTGGGTGTTTATCCTGAAGGCTGTGGGAAACACCAAAGAAGAGTGAGATGGACTTGTGGTTTAGAGGCTCACTCGGACCTCCATGTGGAAGGCAGTTGATTTGGTGCAGGCTGAGTTGTAATCTGAGGGTCCCACTTAAGTTATAAAAGGTGGGACTGGATTTTGCAGATCTGAGAGAGAATGGGTGAGGCCTGGTGACCAGTTAGAAAAGGGAGGGCAGCAAGCGTGGGTGACAGTTTACAGCTGCATCTTTTTGAGAGATACAGAGCACAGTAGAAAGGGATTGGGGGTGGCGAGAGGATCTTACTTCATCTTCAGTGCTTTAGAGGGGCCTGGTAGACGGGTCTGGACCCAAGGTACAGATCTGGGCTTTTTGGGAGGACAGGTGTTTGAAGGCATGGTAGAGACTTAGGTTACCCACAAGAAGATCCAAAGAATCATAGGTCTGAGAGATTTTTAAGTGGGTATATTTGAGGATGTTTATAAGCTGTGAGAAAGTAACCAGCAGAGTAAGGGTATGAAGATGTAGGAGAGGAAATGATTGTTCATTTGTTTTCAAAAAGCTGAATACTCATCGTGTGCCTGGACCTCTTCCAGGATCTGGGGTTCTCACCTCGTGTTACCTCTTCTGCAAGGACAGTTCAACTCATCCCCTGGTGAAGAGAAGTCAGATTATTCTTTGCATCCCATTCAGGTATAAGAACTGTTCTGTACCTCTGAAGGGACTTTACTTAACCAGAGTAATAAGTTAGAAATCAAAAGAAATTAGAGCTGGAAGGGACCTTAAAGGCCACTGTACTTAATTTTGCCTAATATTTTACATTGAATGTAAGAAAAATTTATTGTAGAGCCCATTCTCTTCAGAGTTCCTTCACTGAACTTTCTTTATGTCTTGCATCCAGTGGGTCTGTCTTGTAAATTTTGGCCTCCTCCTAAATTTGCTTCTTCATCCATATTACATTTGGCCCAGACTATGGCAGAAACTCCTGGGTGGTTCACGGCCCCTGGATTCAGTTCCTCTAAGTTCATCCGCCTGCTCGGGTTAAGTGATCTTCTAACATAAAAAGATGTGCTTAAAATAATGCTGCTAATGGCTTGCCCACACAGTTACTGCATACTAGCCGCCCAGCGTGTGCTCTGCACGGAGGCGTGTAATCTGAACTGTGTTCGGCCAAGCCTCATAGGGCTCTTTGCCCTGAGGAAGGGGAGCTTTTTGTGATCACTCCCTTTATCTAGTCGGTCCTTCAGCAGCGGGGAGCCTTTTTCTAATCAGCGGAGGCACCCTTACTCAGCCAGTGGTAGCCCCAGGTCTCACCACCTGTGGGATACAAGCCATGCTTTCTCCCAGGCTTGCTTGGGCCAACATCTCTTTCATTTCTGTCTCTTCTCACACTTGGACCCCTGGTCTTTAGTCATCCCCACCTGCAGTATTTACAGTGCCCAGCAGGAGTCAGGCTTGAGTGTCTTTTCACAGATGTTCCCTCTGCAGTTAATGCACCTCCTACTCCAACTCTGCATAGCCTCATCTTTCTAGATTCTGCTTCAGGGTTATCATGAAGCCATCACTTGGATATAACATTCTGCCTCCAAAGGAACCTCTGTGCATAAAGGTTATGTTTCTTTATCTCATGTGATTGAAATTTTGAGTTTACACATGTCCCTCCTTAATGAAGGCTTTAAGGGCAGGAGTCGTTTCTAATCCTTAGCACAGAGCAGATGCTTTTTTTAAATGCTTTTTAATGATGATAAAATGTGTGTTTTAAATCACTTATTTTACAATAACTTTGCTTTAGCTTCTGGCAGAAATAAAGTTTACAGAAGTCGTGTTCCTGTGAAAAGAAATAAAGATGTGACCTTCCAATTGTGTAGAGCTCTTAAACACTGTGTAAGTGCATCGGGTGCGCTAAGGAACGTGGAGCTAAGTGGGCTAGTTGTGAGAGAGAGAGGCTTAACTATGTTAACAAAGGTAAGCCTTCATTGTGTCCTGCCAACATTTGATAGTTGCTTTTGGGGCAAATTAAACCAGTAAAATTTTAAACTCTTCCTCCATATTAAAGGGATTGAATAACTTGGCCACTTTGGTGCACCTGTGTCTTGTGAATTGTCCAATTGGAGATGGAGGTTTAGAAAGCGAGTTTCAGTCTTGTTTATGTCTCTTCCCATCAGACTGGTCTCGTGATTTCCTACACACCATGTTACTTCCTGTCTACCTTTCCTTGGTGTTGTTCATGCCTGGATTGTCTCCTGTACCTGCTCAAACCTTGGTCCATTCTCATTTGTACCATGAAATTTTGTCATGCTGGATACTGTCAGAACTAATTTTACTTAACTTTGTGTTAAGCCACAAACCACACATTTTGTATATTTTCTGTGTTTTGTGTTTGTCTATATTTTTATGGTTTCTCTTCAAGAAATATTATGGGAAGGGAAATAGCAAGATGTAAAGAGCAAAAAAGTCATCATTCTCTTTAAATTGTTAGGACATCTATCTGCAGTCATAATTATGATGCACCGTGTTATGTGTTAAAATAGTAAATACATGTAACGTCCCGTAGGAGCAGCAAACTCAGTGGTGTTGGTGAGGGTGTGTCATGGAAGTAATCACAAAGCAGGTGACTGTTGGTTGGGGTCCTGAAACATTAGTGTGCCTTCCCTGTGTCCAGTAGTGGTCTGGAGGGGTCAGGAAGCCTGCTTTTCAATTTGAGGGAACAGAGAGTTTGAGGTCCTCTCTCTTCTATTGCTCTAGTATACTGCATAGCAGCTAATAAAATACTGGGTTTATAGTTGACGTTTAAATCACTGATTGATCATTAAGATTGGGATGTATCTTTGGAAATGAAAATAGGAAGAATCTTATGCTTTTTCTTTTTTTCTTTTTTTCCCTATATCTGAAAAGGTATGTAGTACTTTGCTGAGTGGTTGGGAATAAAGTTTGCAGTATTCAGTGTATTCAGTTTTAGTATCTAAATAGAATTAAACTGTTGCTGTAAACTGGAATAGCACTTTGTTACTGACAAGTTTTAGAATGCATCTGTTCGTCAATTACCTGTTTGGGCAGATTGTAGTTAATGATTTTGAGAATGTGGCTATAAACCTCCAATTGACTCAAGAAAAGCAAATAAGTCAAGATTGACAAATGTATAGGCTCTTCATCTTATTGTGTGTGTGGATTTTTTTTTTCCTTTTAGTTATTTGTCAAGGTATAAAGAATTCTATCACACTTAAGACAAGTTAAGTAAACTTCACGGGGTGTATTCTGACATGGCAGGGAGCAGATCACATGGCCTAGATCTTAAAGGTGATTTTATGTTTAAACTTTCATGAAAACATACGTGATTGAAACACATTAATATATTGATACAGAGGGCAGTTAATTTTTGTCTTTTTTTTTTTTTTTTTTGCGGTACTGTTGTGGCCTCTCCCGTCGCGGAGCACAGGCTCCGGACGCACAGGCTCAGCGGCCATGGCTCACGGGCCTAGCCCCTCCGTGGCATGTGGGATCTTCCCGGACCGGGGCACGAACCCGTGTCCCCTGCATCGGCAGGCGGACTCTCAACCACTGCGCCACCAGGGAAGCCCTATTTTTTGTCTTTTGATACATGTGAGTGCAGCTTTCATTTTGCTGAAAGAATATGACCACTTTTCAGTTTGGGATTCTACCATTTAATAAAGATAGTCCACTTAATTTTAGAAATAAGAGATTTAATATATAATACCTAATAATACTTTTATGTATTTTTTTTACTGAAAACATTTATTGTAATACTGTGAAGAAACTATGCCGTTATAGTCTTCAAGACTTAAATGAATCAAGTGTTTATTAGCTGCTGTAGTTTTTAAACTAATAAAAATCAGTACAAAAAAAAAATCAGTACATCAGCAATTTGTAAATACAGTTTTTAAAATGATACCTTAAAACTTTACAGTGGTTATTATGACTGTATTTAGGCCTAAAGTTATTTAATAATTTGATATGAAGGCTTTTTAATAGTTTGATGATGCAGCTCAGGGATAGGTAAACTCTGGCTGGTAGGCCAGATGCAGCCCGTTGCCTGGTTTTGTAAAGGAAGTTTTTTTGGAACATAGTCGCACCCATTGTTTACATGGTAGTTATGGCTACTTTCACCCTACGCCAGTGGGGCAGAGTAGTTGCAACAGAAACTGTATAGCCCACAAATCTGGAAATGTTTAAATTTAGATTTTAAAAATTGAAAAATTCTTTGAGCCTATACAGGGCAAGTCCATTGACCCCTGAGGTAGAAAACAGTCAAGAACTTGGGTGCCGAAGCCAAGTGGCCTAGGTTCAAATTCCCTTTCTCCCATTTCATAGCTAGTGACCATGGGCAAATCACTTAACCTCTATGCCTCATTATGAGGTTTAAATGCACTCATTTGTATAAATAGTGCCTGGCACATACTAAGCACTGTGTAAGTGATTGCTGTTGTTTCTCCTTGGAGCTTTTATAAGTTATTGTTAATAGAAAAATGACACTAATGATTTTCCTTTTAGAGTAACAAAGGCACTTTGAGTCTTTTATTTTTTCAAGAATGTAGTAAGACTTTTTTCATTTACAGTCAGTGTTCCCTGTTACCAAAATTTACTTTATGAATATAAAGAACTGAATGTCTTTAAGACAGTACTTTTGCTTAAATGTCAAACCATTATTTTTCCAAGGCACATCAAACTGGCTGTGCATAGTCCAGGCCTCTAAAGCTTGTGTGCATACCCTAGGTAGCATGTGAGATATACATTTTGTAAATATAGTTTTTAAAATAATGCTTGAGACTTCCCTGGCAGTCCAGCAGTTAACACTATGTGCTCCCAATGCAGGGGGCTTGGGTTCGATCCCTGCTCCAGGAACTAGATCCCACGTGCCTGCCATAACTAAGAGCCCACATGCCCCAACTAAAATATCCGGCATGCTGCAACTAAAGACCTGGCACAGCCAAACAAACAAATAAATAAATCTTTATAAAAAATAAGTAAAATAAAATAATGCCTTAGGAGTTAGGAAAAGAAAATATTAGAACATTTTTACCTTTGTATTATTTTAAAAAATCTGTGTAGTTTATCATGTACATAAATTATATGTATGGAACTTTGTGTATATAATTTGTTAATAAATAAGATGCATATTAGAAAGTTTTCTTATGGTTTGCCCAGTCAGGTGTTTGGAGACCATTGGAGGACAGAATGATGAAATTTAGAGCCTCAGCAATGATAGAATTTAGAACCAATTCCCTGACTTAGAAGATAAGGAAAATAATTCATAGACTGTAATTGAGTTGTCCAACTTTACATAAGTGTTCAGAAACAGGCTATCCAGTGGCTAGAATCTAATCACTGACCGAGTAGAATCTGGGTCACTGGACTCGTAAACCAGAAGTGACTGTTGAATTTCTCAGGTTGATGCTCCTGGCATATATGCTTGATATGTGTGTGTGTGTAAATCTCTGACATAATAAGCCATACTCAGTAGGCACACCCTGTTTCCTTATTCAGGCATCTTAATTTCATCCCATTAAATCTTTGACATATCAGACTACCAGAAAGCATGAAGAAACCTGGGCTGAGAGTCTTCGTTCCAGGAGACCTGATCTTGACTGTATGGCTGGTTTGAGGCGCATCACTCTGAACTGCATCACGCTCATTGGTGACCTGGGTGCAAGTGCTTTGGCAGAATCTCTTAGTGAGGATTTATGGCTTAGAGGTAAATTCTAAAATTGAAAATATTGAATTTTTAATATGAAATATGCTTAGCTTTGGGCATGATACTATTGTGATAGGATTTTTTAAAGCCTCATTTTACTGATAGCTTTTATTTTGCTTTTAAACTTTCTTTAAGAGTTGCGTATATCCTTTATAGAAAATACAGAGTAACAAGAGAACAATTACCTGTAATTTTAATACCCAGACATAATCACTGTTCATTTTGGTGTATATACTTTCAGTCTTTTTTTCCTACAAATATATTTGTACACTTAGGGATTACAAAAATAGAATTGTAGTATACTTGCTATTTCATATTCCTGCTTTTTTCACTTAATGATGTATCATGTAGTATTGCGTCGTATTGATGTCCCATAGTTTAATCAATTCTTTGCAATTTGATTTAGACAGTTTGCTTTTCCCTGTCAGAAACAATGTGAATACGTTGTATATACATCTCTGTGTCCATCGGGATTACTTCTGTAGAATAAGGTACTACAAGTGGAATGACTAAGTGTGACATATTTTTAAGACTTTTGATACACATGGCCAAATTACCACCCAGAAATGCTATGCCAATTTATAGTCCACCCCAACAGTAGATGTGAAGCCTGCCTCTCACAAACAGTGGCTTGTAGCACTTGTAAAAAAATGTAAGACTACAAAAACGAGTACCTCTCCATTTTCTATGCAAGTGGGATTACTCCAAATTTTATAACTTTTTTCAATTAATTTAGTATGAGCATTTTAGCAAGTCAGTAAATTTGCATCTCCTGCATCATTTTTTGTGATTGTTCAGTATTTCACTATATGAATATGCCACAGTGCACGTAGCTTATCCATGCTTGTATATAAGCTTTGTCCAGTTTTTCAGTTACAAATAGTACTCTGATATATATCCTTACCTATATCTCTGACTATTTCTTTTGGTTAAATTCTTAGAAAGAGAGTTGTTGGATCAAAAGGGTATAGACATTATTTAAAGGCTTTTCTTACAGAATCTTGGCTTCATCTGATAGGAAAATAACTACATTTTGTTTTATTTTGTATTCATTTGATTTACTGGTGAGGTTTACTGGCTGTTTGTATTAATTTGGCTATTTGGTTAATTATACCCTGTGTCCATTCTTCTGTAGTGAGAGTTTGTAAGGGTTGTATCATATCCTGTCAGATCTGTATGTCTTACTTGCTATTTCTGTGTGTCATGGGGGTGTTGAAAGACTCCAGTTATTTTAATGTGATGGTCCACACAACACTTAAAAAAAAGACTCATCGTAGTTTCCTTTCATGTAATATTTTTTAATACCTGTGCTTTGGTGATGATCCCTTTGGTTTAAATGAGTAGGTTGTTCAGCCCCAGAACTACTAGAATTCATGTTCAGTGTTTCTGGTTTTTGTCTGACTTTTTATGGAGAGAGTTCTTGACCATCATACTTTCATGATAGGTTTTTACTATGTATTCTCTATTCACACATTGTTTGAATTTGTTATTATTTGTATCCTCTTAGACTTGTCCTTTTTTCCTCTAAAACTAACAGTTATTACATTTCTTCTATTTTGTTTTCCCCTTTTAGCTAGTTTCAAGTGTGATTTGGAGCTGAAGATCATGATCAAAAGAATGCAGTGCATTTCTGAGCTCCACCAGGTTTTGCTTGTGAGGTTTACATGCCTCTGCCGCCCTTGCTAATTATGAACTGAGATTCATTTTGTGATGCTTTTTGCTCATACGTTATATACAGTTATTCTTCAGTTCTGTAATTGTAAAATATGTTGGATGATTTATTGATACTAAAGCCAGGGTTATCATTGCACATTCAAGAAGAGGTTTTTAAACTGGATCATGCATTATGTGTGTGCATATACGTTTCTGTTTTTTTCCATACCCAAAATTACAAACCTGCCATGACTTGTCTTGTGCAGGACTCTTCCACACGTGAGAAAATGAGAGTTGTCTATATGTTAAATCTGTAGAGTTAGGAAGTGACCTTTGTCTTTCATCGAAAGCACTTGACCTGTAGCAGTGTGGCCTCACCAGTGAAGGAGCAAAGGCTTTACTAAAGGCCCTTGAAACCAACAGAACTCTGCTCGTTCTGGATATAAGAAAAAATCCACTTGTTGGTATGTGGTCACTTTTTTGAAATTGATAAACACGTAGCAAAACAAAAAGAATTTGTTCACGTATTGACAGTTTTTAAAAATTTAATGTGTTTAACTTTGCTCATCACACACAGTTGGCCCTTGAACAACATGGGGTTAGTGGTGCCGACCCCTACGCAGTTGAAAATCTGGGTATAAGTTTATAGTCAGTGGTTCCACATCTGTGGATTCAACCAACCTTGGATCGTGTAGGACGATAGTACATATTTATTGAAAACTATGCGTGTGTCAATGGACCCGCGAGGTTCAAACCCATGTTGTTCAAGCTTCAACTGTACTTTTCTAGTGTTGCACTTCCCTTATGTTTTTAGCAGATAATGTAGTAATTAAAGTGAATTTTACTTGTAAATTGTTCTTATCTCGACTCTGAATAGAGGTGAACCTAGATACTAAGCCTACTTCCACCAAGAGCATTTTTTCCTGTGCAACCTCTGAGTTCTTGCCAGGAGCACTTTATTCATTTGTCAGAATCACAAGCAATTTTTTAAATATCTTCTGTGTGCCAGATATGGGTTTAGGCACTAGGGATAAAGCAGTGAACCAGACAGACAAAAGTCTTGCCCTCGTGGAGCTTACATTCTAGTGAAGGAGTTCAGATAGAAATGAGTAAACAGATAAGTAATATAATTTTAGAGAGTAGGAAGTGCAAAAATATCTTAAAGTAAGGAGAGTGAGGGAGTTCAGATAGAAATGAGTAAACCGATACGTAATATAATTTTAGAGGGTAGGAAGTGCAAAAATATCTTAAAGTAAGGAGAGCGAGGGAGAGCAGGTAGGACTCCATTGGATAGGTTTGTTAGGGGACAGCTTCACTGGAGAAGTGGCATTTGAACAGGGACATGAATGAAGAGAGGAGCAAGCCGTGGAAGAACTGGAGTAAGCACATTCCAGGACAAGGAGGCAATGAGTATGCAGGCATGTAGGTGGGTGGAGTATTTAAGGAAAAGCAAGGAGGCCAACATGGCCAGAGTACCGAGTGAAGAAGAGTGTGGTATGACATGAGGTCAAGGAGCTAGCCAGGGGTCTGCTCTTGTAAAGTCTTGAAGGCCAGAGTAAAGATGTGGATTATTCTAAATGAGTAGAGGGGTTTGAACTGGAAAAAGGCATGATCCAAATAGTGTATGAATAAGGTGACCTGGTATAGAGAATGGACTTGGGAGGATAAAGAAGAGAAACAGGGAGACCAGTTAGGAGACTGTCACAGTGCTCCAAATAAGAGATGTTTATGGCCTAGGTTAGGTTGGAAGTTTGGAGCAAGTGAAAAGTGGTTGAATTCAGGTTGTGTTTTGAGGGTGTAGCTATCAAGACCTGCAGATAGGTTAGATGTGGGGTATGAAGGAAACAGTAACAAGGAGACAAGTCGTTGATGATTATGTGTGCAACTGGGTGCTATCACTTAGAAGAAGGGGGCTGATGGGAGGAGCAGCTTTTGAGGGAATATATCAGGACTTTGGTTTGTTATCTTGGATGCCCTTTAGGTATCTAAGCGTCTGGATGGTGCTCAGACTGTACTTTCTATCCAAAGGTATCTAAAGCCACTTTAGATGCAAAATGTTTAAAGCTGACCTTTGCTGCTGCCAAAATAGTAGCCACTGTGGGCAGTCTGCAAGATGGCATCTTAGGTTTTTGAGGAAGAAATTAGAATACACAAAGGGGGAAATAAGTGTATAATTACATAATGTAGATTTCCTATTTAATTTTATGGGAAAAGCAATAATTAGTTGGCTTTTGGTTTTAAATGGAAATAGCCACTCATTGGGAAATAATTACTCTAATTTCAATTTATTTTACTTTAAGTCATTCTGTGCTGAAAGCAGTTACCAAAAAAGGTCTCCAGAATGGAAGGAGTGCCAAGTCAGAGGTATATAACATGTTTTAATTCTCTCGGAAGAATTTCTCTTTAATGGCTTGTTTTTCTTTCCTTCTTTTTTTTTTTTTTTTTTTTTTTTGCGGTATGCGGGCCTCTCCCTGTTGTGGCCTCTCCCGCTGCGGAGCACAGGCTCCGGACGCGCAGGCCCAGCGGCCATGGCTCACGGGCCCAGCCGCTCCGCGGCACGTGGGATCCTCCCGGACCGGGGCACGAACCCATGTCCCCTGCATCGGCAGGCGGACTCTCAACCACTGCGCCACCAGGGAAGCCCCTCTTTCCTTCTTAAAAGAAAATTATCAAGGTACTTTCTGCCATCTTAAAACTAAGTTTTTAGTCAAATGAAATGGCTTTTCTGTCTTTGAAAATGTTGTGTGATGCTTTAATTTAGCTTCCCAGAAATGCAGATTGAAGACCTTTTATTAACTTAAAATATCGTAATTTCTAATGAAGATCAAACCCTCCTAAACTACCTGGAACTTAAATGGCATATTTATCATTTCTCTCTCAGTACCAGTGGATAACTTCTCCATCGGTGAAGGAACCATCCAAAGCTTCTAGACGGAAAAAGAGAACTATAATTTTGGAAAGTGGTCGAAAAGGAAAAGCTACTATTAGAATTGGTAACTCTTTTTTTCTTTCTTTTTTTTTTTGCGGTACGCGGGCCTCTCACTGTTGCGGAGCACAGGCTCCGGACGCGCAGGCTCAGCGGCCATGGCTCACGGGCCCAGCAGCTCCGCGGCATGTGGGATCCTCCCGGACCGGGGCACGAACCCGTGTCCCCTGCATCGGCAGGCGGACTGTCAACCACTGCGCCACCATGGAAGCCCTCTTTCTTTTTTTTAATGCTACTAGAACTTATACCCCTTATATTTTCTGGTGTGCTAAAATTAAAACAGCTTTAATGGTTATTCCTTAACGGTTAATTACTTCCTTAACGGTAAGCTGTTAATATTATTTGTGGTTCTTATGGAACGTACCTAGGATGTTCCTGACACATAGTGTTTAATATTTATTAGATATTAATTTTAATATGATAAAGCTCTTGAAGTGACAAAATCCATATCCAGATACGAGGTCACCTTTTCTCCCTTCCATGTGGGGTCCAGGCCTTAGGAAAGAGGGAAGCATGTGATGTGTCTGTTGACAACCCCAAAATAAAATAAAGTAGGCAGAGCCCTTGGCACTTTACAGGTATGAATACCTTTTATTGTCATCAGAACCCTGTGAACAGACAGTGTTTTACCGCAGTGCAGACAGGTTAGGGTCAGGTGCAGCGGGGAACTGGGATCAGGCAGGATAAGAACATGGGGAGATTGGTGGGGGGGGGGCTGTTTCCAGAGCCTTTACTAAGGAAACAACAAAAATCACAGATGATAATGACTGTTTTTTCAAAATGCAGGAATCAGTGGAAAAACTAGAAATGATCATGTTCAGAATTGTCATCAGTTGTGTCTTAGTAGAAGTCAGTTACTTTCCCATAAGCCAGAAATAACACTGAAAAACAAGGAAAGATCCCATTTGCAATAGTCACAAAAATTAGTAAATATCTAGAAGCCAGTTCAGTGTTCTCCTGAAAAAGTTAGTGCAAAAGGATAGATGAAACATTTTAAACATATATGTTAACATTAATAAAATGTAATGTTAACATACGATCAATTAACGTATAAAGCCACGGGCAGAGGGAAACAGAGATCGGAGGAAAAGCCCAGAAACAGGTCCCTGTTTACTTGAGAATTGTATTTTAACTTAGACAATTTTACAGTCTAAGTTGACTTTTTGTCTAATTGATTGATTGAAGCATTGATAATTCATTTAAACAGAAATTAGATATTTGCATCATAGCATACACAAATTCTAGTCAGTCGAAAAGATGCAAAGGCAACTAAATGCAAGAAGCAAATATAAAATACAGGAGAGAATTTCTGTGTAAGTGTAGGGAGTACAGAAGCCTTCCTAAGTAAGCCATAAAACTCAGAAGCCATAAAGTAAAAGATATTTAATTCCATGAAAATTTAAAACTTTTCTACAGTTCAAGACGTAAACAAAACAAAATGACAGACACCAAAGTTGGGTAGTGTATTAACATATAAAGGTTACTGTTGATATAGAGAAGAACCCACAAATAAATGAAAAAGGATAAGCAAATTTTAAAAAGGCAGGGGGTGGTTTCTACCTGTATGAGCAAACAACTCGGAAGAAACACAGCTGGCTACTAGACAGTTGAAGAGGGGCCAACTTCTTTAGGAAATGCAGATTAAAACCATGGGATTTTCTTCCCCTCTGATGGGCAGAAATTCTAAAGACTGATAACATCTGGTGTAGACGAGGGAACAAACACACTTTGCCTATGTTAAGTATAATAAATGTGTTCAATTTTGGAGTGAGGTTTGCAGCGTCCATCAAAGTTCAAAACTCTCTTGCTCTTTGACCAAAGACTTTTACTTCTAGGCACCTGCCCTCTGCCAGTACTGTGCCTTGCACAGAAGTGTGCATAAAATCAGGCACCCGCAAGTCCAATGAGGGATACTTACATAATGGGGAAAATCTAGAGACAACCCGGATGTCCTTCAGGAGGGGTCTGATGAAGGAAATTAGGATCCATCCGTGGTATGGAGTAACGTGTGTGTGGAGAACGGGGAAGGCCTGTGAGCAAACTGGGAAGATGACCTGATACGTCATGAGGTCAAAAGGAAAAAGAGCAGGTGTAGAAAAGGACATTTCTATGATTCCACTTAGAAAGCCACAGTGTTTGTATTTGTAAATACTATGTATATATATATGTACATACGGAAACACGCATATATACACGTATACACATTTGTGTATCTGATCCTGAAAATGCACAAAAGACTGTTATTGGCAACCACCTCTATGGAAGGGAATAGATCTTTATATTTTTACTCTAGTTTTCCTAATCGTGTGCAAATTTAGAGTTAATTTTTTATTTAAAAGTTAGGCAGTCAGGAGAGGCCTAGTGACTGTTTTGTGGGCTTCTCTCACCTCAGGATGCACTCTTCGCGCCCTTCTTGTTTCTGGTTTGTCTTTTGGAGCAGACACCACTGAAACGAGCGTCTTGTCATCGCTTGCCAGCTGCCTGCGGTTTTCTTGCGCCCTACTAACCGTCACCACCTTTGTGAGATGCTGTTTCGCGCTGAGGTGGTGTCTTTCCCCTCACACACACCCCTCTGGTACCTTGGGAAGTCCAGGGGTTTCTCAGTGGGCATTCTAGAATACTCATCCCAGAGATGCAGTGGGTTTTTCAGCCACATGCATTTGGGGAAAACTCTGTTCCTGTATGAATTATCCTCTTGGGAGTTCACGATTCACCGGAGCTCTTGAGACGCTCTAGGAAGTTGAGTCCAGAAACCCGTGTAGCCCTGTTAATTCAGGATTTCCTAAATTTCTATGACTGACTGTGGCACCACTTTTCCAGTCACAACCATCCTTATCCGCTTCCGTTCTAGACTCCCTGGGGAGTGCTGCTCAGACTCTGTCCTGGAAGCTTTGTAGTCCCAGGATTACCTGCTGCTTCCACACCCACCCGGCCCCCTGCTAGCGCTCTGTCAGCCTGGCACCTTCTCCCTGCCCCCAACTCATTCGGCCACAGGCCCTGCCCCTGCTGTGGGATTGCGTGATAACTCCTGGGAGCGGTGGCCCAGCACAGCCCACGGCAGTGCTCGGTGTGGCTCACAGGGTTTAAAACACACAATTTGAGCCCTTACTGGAACATGGGAAGATGATTTAAATCCAGATGTCTTATTTCATAATCCCCGTGTCTCTGAAAGTGGGAGAAACAGACTGGGAGGGCCGTATGTTTCAAGCAAAAGGGAGACTGTTTCTCTGTGGAAGTAAAGAACGGGCCCTCACAGTTAACAGGTAACGTAGGGGGTTTGTGCTGAGTCTGTCATGTTGGGCCTGTTATACTCATTTATATGACCGTTGGGTCCTTATTGGCATTTTCACTTACTGCCCATGCTTGAAACTCCCCAGTGTCCCTGTCTTGATCACGAGCCCTAATTCTGTTGACCTAGAAAGTTCTTTGTGGGAGCTTTCTAGCAGGCCTCTCCCCCAGTGTCCCCACCCTCCAGCCCCTGTGTCCTAGTGCTTTTTCTACAACGCAGAACTCCTTGTTGTGCAGACCTGATTGCTCCTCGTGCTCCAGGATCCGATGGATCCAGTTCCCAGGAGAGCGTGTCTGCAGGGCCCTCTGCGGTCTGCAGTCCTGCCCCCAGCCAGGCACCCAGCACCCCAGGTGCTGCAGAGAACTTGCTGCGGTCCCCCGTGCCTTGGCAGAGACAGCTGTCTGCCAGGTGCCTTTCCTTCGTCTCCCCCTGTCCTGACCCTTCCCACCTCCCTTCCGCTGAAACCTTCAACCTTCCCTTGGGCAGAGGTACTTGCTCAGCTCTGTGCTTCCACAGCGCTTATCCTGTGGAATCTGAATTCCCTCCACAGCCGTCTTGCTAGGTTGGGAGCAGCTGATTCCCCTTCATCTTTTTCTTCCTTCCCTCAGCCCCACAGCAGGGACACTCTCAGGCACCGTGCAAATTTAATCTTCAATTTCTAGTTGTTATGACATTGTTGCTGTCAGGATACCACCTACGTTCACAGTAGGATGGGTAAATGTGTGGGGGACGACTGTAAAGACAGATTCTTTGTAAATCCAGGTTCTTAATTCTTCCCCCTTTTAATATTTTTTCCCCTTAAATCACGTGTCCTTTTTGCTGCTCCAGCTCTATAATTGGACTGTCACCTGGGGAGCCTGAGGCAGCAGAATATCAAAGAGGGTAGACACTACATTTTTAATGTCAGTGTCAACCAGGATACCTACTACCTGTGCAAAGGGGGGCCCGGAATTCAGGCTCAAAGCCTGTTACCAGATACTTGGTTTCCCTGCTTGCGTCTCTTCTGTCTGTCGACGTGCACTTGACTCCTATTAACTTTAACAGGAATTATGTGTGTGCCCTGAGGGCCGAGCATAGCTTTTAATGGGGGCTTCCTCACACTGCTTTTCTTTGCTGTTTACTTTTAATGAATCCCACCCTGTAGAAGTGGAAGAATAAAATAGGATGTGCTTGAGAAAATTGAGAGAGTTATGACATATTTTCCTTGTAATCCAGAATAGCATGTCAGCTCTTCTTCTGTTTGTCTCCTTTGGTTGTCAGCGGAAGATAATTTTGGCTTGCTCACTCTCCAAATCAGAAACTGAAGTCCAATACTAACGTATCCTAGATGAAACTTGACCCATTCATTTTTGAGAGTCTGTATGATCCCTGTGCAAGGTGCGGAGAATGACAAGACAACTCTGTTGACTTCAATCGATATTTACATAGCATTGGATGTGTTCCAGATGCTGTTCTAAATTCTATCAGTTATCTACTTTTGCATCATAGAACACTTCAAGACTGTGACTGAAAACCACAGCCATTTCTTTTGCTCAGGATTCTTTTCAGTCAGCAGGTGGGGCTGGGCTCAGTGGGGTGGTTTCTTCTGCTGGTCTCATCTGAGATCACTTATTCAACCAAAGTCATCTGGTGATCCACCTAGAGTCTAAATGGCCCCCCTCATCTGTCTGGCAGCTGGTGCTGGCTGTGGGCTGGGCCTGTTATTTCCAGCAGGCTAGCTCGGGCTTGCTTCCATGGCAGTGATGTTTTAAGAGGGAAGGTATAGAAGCCTCATGCCCCTTGAGGCCTCAGCTTGGAAGTTGCACAGCATCACTCTTGTTGCAGTCTCTTGGTCAAAGCAAGTCCACAAGGCCAGCCCAGATTCAAAAGGTGTGGAGCACTAGACCCCACCTCTTGCTGGGAGGGCTGCAGAGAATTTGTGGCCATTTAGTCCTCACATCAGAGAGGCACAACAGAGAGATATAGTAACTTGTTCAAGGTCACACAGCTTGGGACAATACAGTGTTTTAAGTGCTTTGAAAGCTGCTGCTCATTATTTTTAAATCTTAGTGCCACTATTCGGACCAACTTATTTTTTTTCTCTGCAGCCTTGTAGAGAAAGGGTCATTCACATTGCTGTGTGGCTGCCATGGGTTGAAAGCTTCATCTATGTTGTACCACTGAACTGTCATAACTAGTATGAAATGGAGATATTATTATTATTGCTAATATTCAGATGAGGAAACTGAGGCTCTTGGAAATTAAGTATGAGTCGTATAAGAGAATGTTAACTCACTGTTCCATATGCAAGAGTGATCTCCCTAAGTAAATGATAAATGTGCTGGCACAGATCTTTTTTTTAATCTCTTGTTTGCATCTGGAAAATGGTTTTTAAAACTTTTCTGTTGCTTTGTTAATGGCAGTTGCACATTGCAGAAAAATAGCTGGAAGAAAAAACATGTTTTTCAGATGTCCAGTGCAGGCCCAGAATAGAAGCAAGATGAATATTCCATTCCGCATTGGCAACACCAAAGGAGATGATGCTTTAGAAAACAGATTTCTCGACAAAGCTCTTGAACTCAGTATGATCTCCCTGAAAGGGCATAGGTGGTGAGTACGTGTCCCATCCAGAAGCTTGTCAGAGAACTGGTTTAGTTTTCAGACGCTGAAGGAGACACATCTAGGAGCCTGCCCATCCTGGAGTAGCAGTTATTGTAACTAGTTGGGAAAGACCGTTTGTTACGGGGGTGCTCCTGCTGCTGCTTACAGGCCCCTTAGCACGATTCCACGGCCGAGAGCCTGGGGGTGGGCGCACCTTCTAGGAGCTTTGGTCAAAATTTCCTTTGAAAATCTCTGCTCTGACAGCACAAAGGGTGCCATCCCCTCTCTAGTGCAGCTGGCACAAGCCTGTTCAGTGTAAGAACAGACACTGTTGCTCCCCTGAACATCAGAGAGAGTAGTTAATTCTGTGAGCTCCATGGAAGATGTATGTTTTCACGCATGAGAATAGCTGCCCGCTCCCTGCCGCCTGCACAGCAGGCTCATTGAAGAGTTGAGCTAACCTAGGTTACCTGTGAGCATGACGGTCCTTCACTGCCGTTGGAAAGGAATTTTCTAATGACTGAGCTGTGTGACGCTCCTGGCCACCTGCAGGGGCTTTCAGGTGGGAGGTTGGACACGACGGCCTCAGGTGCCGTGACTCTCGCAGGAGCTGGTGACGGGAAGGAGAGTCATCCTGATGCTCAACCAGATGCTCCTGTTCTTAACGGCTGCATCGGTGGTTCTTCTGGGTCCGTGGGAGGCATTCAGGCCTCTCTGTATAATGCTGTCACCATCGAAGATGTCAGAAGCTGGCAGCCTTCATGAAGCATTTTTTGGAGATGCACCAGCTATGAGCACATCCTAACTAATATACACTCTGCCCTTGAACAGTGTACAAAATTGAAAGTCACCTGGGCATGGCTAAAAAACACAGTATTTTTTTCGAATGAACATACTTATGATAGATTTTCTTCTTTTTTCAGAGAACAGAAAAGCATCCACAGCTATCCCAAGCTGTTGAAACTTAACCTTAATTCTGACTTGAACTGGAAGCTTTTAAAAAGTCTTCTCTTACTTTTCTACCAAATTCCAGCTACTGTTGTCTTTGCTGCTACTTTTTCTGCCTAGATCTCATATTCAAAGCTGCCTATGGGTTTAATTATATGCCAGTTGCAGGTTATTATTTTTAGAGAAACACAGACACACAGCATGGAGGGTGGGTGGGGCCCTCTAGGTGCTGAATTTTGATCCTTTGCAAGATGACAGCAGTGGGGTCTTCTGGATTCTTTATACGGTTGTTTCATAAAGCGATAGAAGTGACTTACTATATGTTTATATAGCAAGGTCTGTTTCTACTACCAAATAGTTTATATATCTATGCATTTATATCTCTGTGCCTTTATATTTCTAATAATACGGTTCTTGTTGGTATATGTTGAGACTTTGAGAATTTGTTAGGATCCTTGACCTTGTGCATTAGAGTGTTAGGTTCTCAACAGTCATGTGCCTCCCCTTCCCCCTCCCCTCTCCCTTTTTAAGCTGCTTCACAAGATTTGGAAGCTCCCTGATTCACTTTTCCTTTCCTTTCAGTGGGTAGAAGATCAGTTGGTTGGTTGGTTGGTTGGTTTTGTTTTTCAGTTATGCTGTTAAACTAAAAATCTGTGTTAAATTCCCTTACTGTTGCTTCACGTGATTGTTCTCCTTCTGGTGTTTGACCAGTGATGCCGAAGAAGGAAGATCTTTGCTGAATAGTCTTTTCCCCTATTGTTCATCCATTGTCAGTGTTTTATGTTGACCGTGTGAAGGACATTAAAGTCCTAAAACATCTAAACCTTTGTCAATGAATTTCTTTACATGCTTTTTAGATGGATTGTTCTTTTAAAAACTTTATGCTGGGAAAACTTGAGTCTAAAAATAGCATCTGTGAAGGGTATTTTTTTCAGAACCGTGTAAGACTTGAGTCCTGTACCTCCATGTTTTTAATGATTCAGCGTACTGGTAGCTTTCCGTTGGCTTTTGGAATGGACATTATCAACAAACCACCTTACAACACAGCTCACGATATAAAGTTGTATGAACTTTGTCCCACTTAGGCTGGAAACATGCCACTAGGACAGTTTTGAGCCATCTTTGTGTTTCGCTGGATTGTGTAATGAGGACTACACTGATCTTTTGTCCCAGCTCTGCACCAATTAGTTGGGTTAGTTGGGTTTCCTGCTTAGGGCTAAACCTTGCCAGTCATGGTTCTCTCATCTGTAAAAAGGAGGATTGAAATAACTCCCCCACTTATCTCAGGGATGTTTGAAGAGCTTAAAACAAGGGCTCAGTGCAGGATGTGACTGTTTAAACACAGTAAATGTTTCAACAGCAAAAGCCAGCCAGTCCACGGACGCCATCCAAGTGTTCACATATAATAGTGCTCAGAGTCTATTTTGCCTACTTCCTCATCCATTCGTATGATGGTTCCAAGTCCCTGTGGTTTGTACCGGCCCCAAATCTCTTGAATCTCCACTTATTTCCATTCCCATTGCCACAGCCAGCTCTGTCAGCCCTCAGTGGATCATTTCAGCAGCCTCATCTGCCCCCACCTGCCCCTACCAGCACAGCCAGTTGGACCATCACTTCCCCTTCATGCTCCTCCTTGGTTCATTAAAATCCCAGACTTCTGAGCCCAACGGTCACAGCTTTGTGGTGTCTGGTCTGGCTTCTTCTTTCTTGTGTTTCTGGTTCTTGGAATGTGGCGAGCATATATGCCCGTGCTACGTCGGGTAAGCCTGGAGTTTCTGCCCCCCCTCAGCAAGACTGATGTTCCTTCAAGACGCCTGCCAACCTCCTGAGCTTCTTTGTGGCTCCTGCATTGGAAGGATGCGCTTTTCCTTTGTTCTTATAAGCGTGACCCTTTTATCCCATCACAGCACCTCCATTCTGTGTTTTCCTGTGCCGAGGGTGTCTGCTTATGTGCCTTCCCCATTGGAGCAAGGAACAAGCCCTGTTTCTCCACCTCCATCACCTGGCATCCTGCCTTGCCCTTAGGAGGTGCTCAACGACTATGTGTTTAATGAATGGAAAGGCAGGGCTTCCTGAATTTTGCAAACAGCCTGCAGTAAAGGCAGAGGTACAATCTCACATACGTGGATGTTTTAATTTTTCAAAAGCTTACTATATAATTTCATTTTTAACTAAAATTTAAAATCTTGGAGGGCTCCCAGACTCTTCTTTACATATGTGTGAAAGTGTTTGGAAAACGGCGAGCAACTGCATTCATACCAGGAAAAAGGGTAGTCACTGTTGTCTGGAGCACAGATCGCTGGAAGATACTCATTGAGCGAAAACCTTGACCTTTGAATGTCTCAAGTGAGTGAACGGACGCCAGTCTGCTGACCACGTGGAGAGTGGGGAAGGGGAGATAAGGATGCAGGCCCTGGGTCTACAGGCTGCGGGAGCCACAACTGGCCAGTCTTTAAGGTTAAAAGCAAAGTGGACAGACAGGTGTCTTTCAGGCCCTGGGAAATCTGTGTAAGCCTTGGTGGCCTCACGTTCCTTCAGATCCTCCGGAGTGCCCTCCTTCTTCTCCCAAACTGTTTTTGTTTATTTTTCTCTTTCAAAATTTGACAACACATAACCATGTTAATACCACCTAAGTGAGAAAAAACAGATTTGTCCCCACATTGCTTATGTTTACCTGCACACACTGCTTTATCCCCAGCACTGTGGCTCTGTTCTTTGCCTGCACAAGAAACAAAATTGTTCTGTTCGGCGCTAGTCTATGTTTATCTAAACATCTAATGCTGTCTCATCACAACTTAGCGGATGCTGGAAGGTTTGGCCAGCCCTTAGGTGGAGTATGTGATGTAACAAATAATTAGTCCCTTTTCTCCCCTTTAGAGCTTAAGGAGCCACTAAGACCCTGTAAAATGGACAAGACCCATTGATAGATGTCCAGCTCTGCCTAAGGCCCTTGCAGGTCTGGCCTTGTATCACTCTGGGATTAATGTTTGTTGTATTGTGTTCTTTGGATGGAAAATAAAATGAGGAAGAATTTTCTCACATTTGATCCGAATGAACATAATTAAAAAGTGAAATGCTACTGCGTCTGCAAAGAAATCAATCACTTTAATTGGGAAGAAGATTCCCTGCCTCTGTTAGTAATGGGGCTCTTGGTAATTTAGAATCAGAATCCATGACAGCTTGTGATGAATTGGCTCCTTTTGGGCTAAAGAAGGTAAGAAGTTCTAATTACCCCTGGATTATTCCAGAGTGGGTGGAAAAGCTTGATCAAAGAGATATTGGGAGAGATCTAGAAAAGCTAGCAGTGAGCAAAGATTCATTGAATTTCTTTTTAAGAATCTACAGAATAAAATAGTTCGTTTGTTGTGACAAAAACAAGAGCCTGTGGTATTTGAAATCCCAGAGCAAATTGGATTTTCTAAGAAAATAGGGAACTGGGCATATGAGAAAAAATTTACGTACCCAGAAGTCCTATAGTTAGGTTATAGAAATTGGCCTTGCTTACTTGTTAGCACACGAGAATACTGACAGCCTTGTGCCTCACTTGGGGAAAAGTATGGAATTCATCCTTTGAGTGTTTAAATGTATAAGTAATTGGCACTAAGTTGAAGGCAGTCCAAAATGTTTGATTCAAATGAAAGCATAATTTAAGTTAGTAGAAATGTACTCAGGGTCCTAATGAATGAATCTACTGACCCAATCCCTTTTGGTATCCTAGCCTTTGTTTCTCTTCAGATTGCCAACAATACCTGAAGAATAGGCTGGATTTTAGGTTGATGCGTTTTATTTTGAATTGTGTGTGTTGATTTTTATATATCTATATAGTTATAGATATAATTTCAAACTTAAAGGAAAGTTGCAAGATTAGTACAAAGAACTCTTGTATATGCTTTACCTAGATTCACCAACTATTAATATTTAGCTTTATTTGCTTTGGCATTCACTGTCTTTCCATATATACATGTTTTTTTCTCCTGAACCCCTTAAGGGTAAGGACACATTTTGCCCTTTTCCCTGGAAATAGTGATTACTTCCTAAGCGAAACAACATTTTCTTACCAAACCACAGCACAGTAGTCTAAGTCAGAAATTTAACATTGATACTGTTGACTGATCTACCATCCATATTCAAATTTTGCCAGTTATTCCAGTAACATCCTTAATGGCTAAATTTTTCAGGCCAGGAACCAGTCTACAATCATGCATTGCACTTAGTTCTCATGTCACTTTGGTCTAAGTATGAAATAATTCTTCAGCCTCTTTGTTCCTCATATTATGAGAGTTTGTGACGAGTATAGGCTGGTTGTTGTGTAGAATGATCCTCATTCTGGGTTTGTCCTGTTTCCTCATGGTTCTTTCATGTTCTGTGCTTTGGATGGGGTTCCACAGAGGTGACGGTGTGTCTCTCTGTGCATCCTTACAGGAGCCCCTTGATGGTCATCTGTCTCATTAGCATCTTGGTTAAGGTGGTGCCCCCGCACTTTCTCCACTGTGAAGTTATTATTTGTCCCTTTGTAGTTAATAAGTAATTTATGGAGAGATATTTTGAGACTCAAAGTATTCTGTTCTTCCTCAAACTTTTGAATTACATACTGGTTCATAGAACCAGTAATTCAGGTGGATTTATTTGATGAAGAAGGTGAAGTGATTCTTAATGCTTATTTTCCACTAGTAGTTTTACAAGCCACTCTTCTCTCTCCCAAAGGAAAAAAAATCCTAAAATATAAGCAGCGGAGCTGTGCAGAACAGTTCATTGACAAAAGGCAACCGTTGGAGGATATGTATTCCAGGAGCTCTGAGAGTAACAAACATATTTTGAGAATGTGAACAGTATGAGCAAGTGTGCTTTCTGATGAATCAGGGAAGGAGGAAAAGAATCCCCTGATCAGGCTATGGGGACCGACTTGCAGACTTTTCCTTCCCTGACTAGTCAAGGTTGTTTATTTCTCAATAGTCGTAGAAGTACAGCCCTTTGGCCACACAGACCTTTAATCTAATAACCAGATCATGAACCACATAGCCTGATTATGCTTTAAAAGATGTGATATTTATAATAACCTGAAGTTAAAGTTGCTTCTAATGACTCTAGCCCAGCAGAATAGCCCCCGAGAGAAAAGTAAAATCTTGGCTTCCATCTAGCCAGGTGGAAAGCTGTAGGCATCCCGAGAAATGAAACTTGAAGTTGAAATGTAAGAAATGTAGGAAGTCACAGGTCATTCTGGAGGAAAAAATTAATGATCTTATCCAGCAGAGTAAAAAGCGGCTAGAGGCTGAATCATTCTTTCCTGTTCCCTTCCCCCAGTTTAAAACCATAGGTTCTGTAGGTTGAAAGTCCAGGATCTGAAGCAGAAATCTTTAGGAGTTCTTAGGAAATGACAGGTGAGCAGGTTAATAACCTCAGGTAGGAACAATTCTGCTGTAAAACACACCGGGGAAAATACTCCTGAATTTCTGATGAATTTAAATCTTGGGCAGTCTAACATATTTTCTAAAGAACTATGTTCAAATTAAGGCTCCAGCTGATGTTACCCAGTCACCTCCCCCATTAAGCCATCTCCAGTTCTCCCAATGGCATATTGTTCAAGATATGGTGTCTTACATGAGCAAGGTTCTTGTGGATACAGGGACAAGATATATCAGTTAGGATTTTGTTGGTCACAGTACATAGAAACCTTGGTCCCAACTGGCTAAAGCAAAAAAAAAAAAAAAAAAAAGAAAAAAATTATTGGTTGATGTAACTGAACAGTCCAAACACAAGGGCCAGCCCAGATCTGGTTTACTCGAGAGGCCCATGTTGTGTATCCTTTGGAGCCACCTTTCTGGGACTCTGCGTCTTTGTCCTCCTTCGTGTCATGCTTCATGATAACCACATTGGTGACATTGCCTCTTCAGAAGGGGTCTGTAGCTCTGCTTTCCTCACCAGAGTGTCCAGCCTCACTCTGCTTGGGCTGCCTTAGATCAGGTTCTCGTTCCTGTGCCAATGAGTAGGACCCGGAGGAAGGGACATGCTAACTGGCTGGAATACAACAGGACCCATCTTTGGAGCTGGGTAGGTGGCCAATCCCACGTAAACCATATAGAAGCCTGTGCAGTTTGCCAAATAAGTTCTGCTTTTTGTTGCCCTTATGGAGTTTACAGCTTCATCAGGGAGGCAGACAAACAAATAAGCAAATGGATACAAGATACGAAGTGAAAGAACAGAGCTGCGAGAATAAATGTCAGGGAGACACAGTCCAGACGGCGAAATGGGAAGTGACATTTGAGTTGAGATCTGAATGGTTGCGCAGGAGTTAATCAAGAAAAGAGGTTAGGGAGAGACAAAAGCCACGTGAGCATTTGGGGGAACCTTTATCACTTGACTTTCTCTTTGGAGAGTTGGTGTGTGATGCTCAAAATATTGAATAACTAGTATGGTACCCTAAAGAGGGCCAAATTACAAGTGGCCAAAGGAGGATGACTCCAGGAAAGCACCACCTTGCCGTAGGTGGCCACAGATGAGTGGCCCACTGCTGGGGTCTGAGGCCCACAGGGCTAGGGCTGGGGCAGAGACTGTTAACCAACTAGGATGGAAGTAGTAGATAAGTATATAAATAACTGGTATGGCAGCAGAGGCGTGTACCTGGTGGATTTCAAGCCTGAGTGTACCCCCTTTTTTTCTGGGCCTCTTTCCACTGTTTACTGACCACCAAACCTCCCCATGCGATAGTCAATAAATGTTGACTAAACATATAGATGACTATATTGATAGCGTGGGAGAATTATCTACATTCATGCCTGATTGATATTGATAGAAGATTTCGCCCCAGAGCAAATTAGCAAATGCTTCCCTAGATTCCGCAGAGCATCTCAGACATTGGTTTTCAACTAGAGGCTTCTGGGATTTGAATCAGCATCTGCCTGAGGTTTGCAAGTTGAGGGGAATCTCAGCCTGGAGACACATGTTGATTCCACGTAAAGTGTTGGAAGCCCACACGGAGTAATAAACTTATAGTTGTGTTCTTTTTGAACCATTTAATACTTATTGACTTAATGGGCATGTTAAAAAAAATCATGAGATGAAGCATTAACATCTTGATTCCTGTCTTTTCTTGAAGGGGGAGAAAATTTGGGCCTGCATTGCAGCATGGAGGTTTGTCTGCAGCCAGTAGAGGCTGCCTCTTTAGTTGGTGGGCTCTAATTTGCCTTTCTTCCACCTTTCTCACTTTTTTCATATTTGTGACGTACTTGCCCTTGGGTACCGGGTCTGAAAATAGCAAGATTTCAGCTTTCTATTAGAAAACCATCGCGAGGTCAAAAGAGTACGATGATCCTTGGCATCACCCTTCTGGCCTTTTCCACTGTTTTAACCCCAGCAGCAGGAGCATAAACTTTCCAGCTGTGTGCAGGACTCAGAACTGAGCCAGAGCAATCCCCAAACCAGCTGAAGTTAGTCTGTTAGCTTTGTGCAGGCTGAAAGCTTTACATAATCATTTGCAGTCATACCTTCTGTTCATTTCCCTTTAGTGTACAGTTTCCACCTCCAAGTTCTTCTCTTACACCCTGAGAGGCTGGCCCAGAACTAACCTAGGAGCCTCCACTTGGGTGAGTAATTGTCATTAGCCTCCCTTGAGTCTCTTAAGCATCTCTCCTGTTTAGGGCTGAAGTCTAGTTCTATACGATTTCAAGTAAAAACTCCCATCCACAAGTCACTGATCCATTCATCCAACCTTACCTAGTTAGTTAGCAAAATGGGGAATCGTATTGACAAGATCATTATCCTTAAGCGATTTGGAGCCTAGTAGGGAAATTAAAATGTCAACATGCAATTGTCATACTCTGGAACAAGTGCCTATCAGGTAGGGTTGCAGATAAAATACAGGACACCCGGTTAAACTTGCATGGTTTATTTGTTAAATCTGATACCCCTACCACTGGGGAAAGTCTTGGGTGCAAGGGAACACAGGTGAGGAGGACCAGGGACGTCTTCCTAGAAGTACTGCCATTGAGGCCAACATGAGAGGGCTTAAGTCAGAAGAGGTGCAGGATAGGGGAGGGCTCTGTGAAGACAGCGAATAGCACGTGTGAAAGCCCTGACTTGAGAGCCGCCCCAGGAAATTCAGGGGCCTGAGGTTCAGGATGTGGGAATGTGGAGGATGGAAGTGTATGTCAGGGGAGGGGAGACTGGAGACGTGATGAAGTCCTGCCATGGAATGTGGACTGGATCCTAAGCACAACGGGCCAGCCATTGTAGGACTCGAAGCGGCAGAGTGACGTAAGATAGGCATTTGAGAAAAATCCTTCTGGCTGGAGTGTAGTGACTGATTAGAAGAGGGAGTCTGGAGACAGGAGAAGGCAGAGCGGTGCTTGCTGCAGTAACGATAGTGAGTGATGGCGGATGCTGTGAGCAAGAGAGAAGAATGGATGAGCTCCTTAGAGGATGGATGGGTAGATGTGGGAGATGAGGGAAGAGAAAGGTCGCGCATGAAGATGGTTCCACTCAGTGGCACAGGAGAGGTAGGGAGAAGTGGGTACTGCGCTGCCATTTGCCTGTTGGCCTCAGACCGGCTCCCTGTCTTTCCACTGCTCTGCTCCGTGTCACAGGGCTGATCCTGCAAACCCCATCGCCCAGATTTCCTCGCCAACACTTTTCCAGGTAGGTTCAGCCAGTGGAAAACATTGGCCAGAGGTTGGAGGGCAGGGGGATGGGAGAAGCCAACGTATTTTTCCCTCGCCCTCCGCTCTCTGTTCGGGCAGCTGCAGCAGGGTTGGTGGCCGCTTTGCTCTGAGTGGCTGCCCCAGGCACTTCACAGTGCTTAGTATGATAATCTCGAGGTCCATCCACGACATTGCTGCAAATAGCATTATTTCATTCTTTTTATGGCTGAATAATAATCCATTGTATATATGTACCATATCTTCTTTATCCATTCATCCATCAGTGAACATTTAGGTAGCTTCCACATCTTGGCTATTGTAAATAGTGCTGCAATGAACATTAGGGTGCATGTATCTTTTCTTTCTTTCTTTTTCTTTCTTTCTCTCTTTCTTTTTTCTTTTTTTTGTCACACGGCACGTGGGATCTTAGTTCCCTGGCCAGAGATGGAACCCACGCTCCCTGCACTGGAAGCACGGAGTCTTAACCACTGGACCACCAGGGAAATCCCAGGGGTGTACGTATATTTTTGAATTAGAGTTTTCTCCGGACCTACGCCCAGGAGTGGAATTACGGGACCCTATGGCAGCTGTATCTGTTGTCTTCACGTCTCACATCAACCACCTGCACTCCAATCCTTGCTCTCAACGTCATCTTCGGGGAACCCAACCTGCGACAGGGACCTTGACAAGAAGAAATGGCTCAGGGAAAAGCTACCTGCACAGGGAGGAGATAGAGGCCATCGACCCTGGGGTGCGGCGGGGAGAGTGGGCACAGAGATTTGTCATTTCACCCCCGATACTCAGCCCTCCTGGCTGCCCCACTCTAGGTCACCTCGTGATACAGAGATGACCCAGTTAGAGTCCCTGCCTGTGGAGGAATCTAGGGGCACCAGCGGGTCTGAATACTATTAGTGCAGGGTCTCCCCCACAGCACTGGGGTTATTTGGGGCGGGCCATCCTCTGCTGGGGGCCCCTCCTGGGCACTGTGTGGGGTTCAGCAGCATCCCTGGCCCCACCCATTTGATTCCAGGGGCCCCTCCCACCCAGTTGTGACCACCACAGATTTTCCCCAGACATGACCAAAGAACTGGGTGAGGCGGGGGCAGGATGGCCCTGGGTGAGGACAGCTGTGTTGAAGCAACCAGCCTGTCCCAGGGCAAGGTCTGCCCCAATCCCATCAGAGCCTGCATTTAGAACTGCCCCTTCCTTCTCCCAGCTCCCCTGCCCTGCAGTGGTCTCCGAGACATCATCCCCATGTAATCAATCACACCTTCTCAGTTTACTGTCCCCAGCACCTAGAGGAATGTCTGATGTGTAGTAGATGCTTCATAAATACTTGCTGAATAAAGGAGTTGAATAAAGGGATGAGTGGATGAATGAATGAAGGTTACAATGGAAGGAGGGGGGAGATTCCCTTTCTGGCTCTCGGGGGTTGGGAGATCAAGTGAGAGATCTGTGCTAAATAGGCTGACCAGCCTTCTGGGGTTCCCCGGGAATGAGGGTTTCCCCACAGTTCCAGCGCTCAAACCTGAGCGGTCCTGGGCAAACTGGGGGCGGGTGTTGGTCACCCTATGTAAACACAGTAACAATTCCAACTGCAATAGCAATGGCCAAGGACCTCTAGGGTCTTATTGACCAGGCAGAGTTCTTTACCTGGCGGGGAAAGTGGCACAGGAGGGAGGGAGGAGTCTCAGGAAGAACATCCCACACGACAACGTGTGCCAATGGCCCTGGGCCCAAGGTCACACCTGACCAGGGCTTGCATTTTTTTCTCTAATTTACTTTTTCCCACATGGATATGCAATTGTCCTAACACCATTTATTGAAAGCTCCTTAATTTCCCCACTTTCTGTCATATCAAGTTCTCATATATCTGTTTCTGGACCTTTATTCTATACCATAGAGCTGTACGTCCCATCCTAGCACCACTAGGGCTGTTTCATCACTATCACTTTATGTTTTATTCATTTATTTTTTTGGCCGTGCCGTGCGGCATGTGGGATTTTATTTCCCTGCCCAGGGATCGAAACTGCGCCCCCTGCAGTGGAAACTCGGAGTCTTAATCGCTGGACCTCCAGGGAAGTCCCCAGGGCTTGCTTTGACATCCATCGAATGGTGGTGGGTGGACACGGGGAGCAGCTGTCTGTGAGCCATCCTGTGTAGAAATGCAGGGTGGAGGGCAGGCCAGCTGGAGCGGGAGGGGAAGAGGCGGAGGAGGGAGGGAGGGAGGGCGGGTGAGAGACAGAGAGTTTCCGGAGACAACAGCTCTGGCCCTGTCCTAGGGCATGAAAGCTGAGCTCCTAGTGCCAGGAGTCTTGGAGCCGCAGCCTGTGAGCCAGGGTGACTGGCTCTCCTCCCTGGTGTGTGTGTGTGTGTGGGTGGCTCTAGGCTTCTCAGGCTGGGAATGGGGTGCACGGAGCAGGGACGGAGTAGGGACCCTTCTCTCTGGGACCTCGCGGGCCATCCTTAGCTCACAAAGCTGAGCCACTCCTGGCCCTAAGGGTGGGGTGCTTATCCTCCCTGTCCCCTGGACTGCACCCTCTCACACACAACTTCCCCGTGTGTGCTCCCAGCAGCCAAGAGAATCTGTTTTTAAAAGATTTGGGGGAGGGGGGTAAACATACAAACAAGAGCAGAATGGATACTTTTTCAGAATGGGAATGGCTCTGTGTAACCCCACCCCCAGGGTAACCACAGTCCTGACCTCTAACACCCTTGACGAGTCAGCCTTGGTCTGGGCTTGCGGACCCACGGAAGCTTCCTCATCCCCTCCTTCAGACCCAGTCTCTCCCTCGGCGTCTTTGTGAGAAGCACCCAGGGAAGTGGGACTGCTAGGCTGTACTGCTGCTAGAACTCCACTTGGGCTCCACCAGGCTCCAGCCCCCCGCGCTGTGCACCTCTCTGACCCTGAGGCACCTCAACTGGTAGGAGCGGCATCACCTTCCCTCCCGGGACTTGTGACACTTAAGGCAGACACCGAAAAGACAAGTGTTTGGCTCCCTGGCTGGCAAAGGGCAGGTGCTCAACTGTCATAAGTGTCCGTATCAGTGAGGGTTCTCCAGACAAACAGAATCCATAGGGTTTATGTGTGTATATATACACACACACGTACATATGTACATGCATACAAAAATATACAGCTGTGTATATATGCAGTATGCATACAGACATATACACATATAGTATATACAATACACACACATATATACACACATATAAAATGCAGTTTGTATATATACAGTATGTATACACACATATACACATATACAATACACACATACATATACACTATACATACACACATAAAATGCATAGTTTATATATATACAGTATGTACACATATGTATAACATGCAATAGACACCTAGGTACATATATATCATACATATATATACACACATACAAAGATATTTAGGTGTGTATATATATAGTATGCATACATATATAATTTATGCAATACATACACGTACATATAGACACACATATACACCTACATATAAAAGCATGTAGCATAAAAATATATATGTACTGTATATATAAATTCATCGTATATATACATATATCATATATATAAGATATATACACGTACATATACACAACATATACACACCTATATGTAAATATGTGCATGTAAATACACATATAAATACATACACAAGTGTGTCTATATATAGTATATACATATATACATATAATACCTATACAACATATACACATACAGGTATACAACATATATACCCACCTATATATAAATATACACTGTATACATACATACATACAGTGTACATATACTGTATATATACACACACCCATATATCAATATATGGTGTGTGTATATATACAGCACGTTCACATTTATAATATGTATACTATATATATACACATACATACATGCATACAATATATACACACACATATAGGCTTGTATGTATACTGTATATAGTACTTACACATATACGACAAACGCACGCACATATAAACATGTGTATACATATATAATATGTATACACACATATACAAATTAATAGGCTTGTATATATTCAGTATTTTTACATATATAGTTTTGTTTTAAGGAGTTGACTCGTGACCGTGAGGCAGGCAAGTCAGGGCAGGACTCTGGGCTGGAGACACAGGGAAGAGCTGATGTCCCAAGGCCATTGGAGGAACAGTTCCCTCTTTCTAGGGAACCTCATTTTTCTCTCCAGTCCTTCAACGGATGGACGAGGCCCACCCACGCCGCGGCATTGACAATCTCCTTTACGCAAAATGGACCAATTTCAGTGTTAATCTCTTCTGAAAAATACCTTCCTGGCCACATCTGGAATAATGTTTGTGGTTGCCGGGGCCCCACGCAGTGCGCACATGAGATTAACCATCCCCGTGGTGATGATGACACTTAATTTTCTCCCTTGACCATTGTCACTACTATTCCATTAAAATGGCAGTGCCATGAGGGCAGGGCATTTCCTTTTTTGCCAGTACTGAGCGTCCGCGGTCTGGTGCCTAGCATAGGCTAAATACACGGCATTTTTGTGAACAGAAGCCGGGATTCCGGCTGTCATATTTAATGAGGAATTATAGTCTTCTTATTAGGGGGGAGGGGGTTGTGTGTGTGTGTCACGGTACGTCAAGGGCGGGAGTCGAACCCGCCACCCCAGGCCCCGAGGGCTCTCCTCGGGTCCCCACTTCGGGCCGGTGGGGGTGGCCGGGGGCAGCCGAAGACGTGCGTGCGTGCGTGCGTGCGTGCGTGCGTGCGTGCGTGCGTGCGTCGTGAGAGCGGAGGAGTCCACGGGGTGGGCCGCGCGCGCCGTGAGTGGTTCGCCCCGGCCCCCGGCTCACTGTGCTCGCCTCACGCCGGCCCGAGTTCGCAGCAGCGCTGGAGGCCCCGGGCCTGTGACCACAAAGAGGGAGCCGGGGGCCGGACGGGAGCGCGGCGGCGGCGGCGGCTGAGGCCCAGGCCAGGCCCGCTCCCCGCAGCCGCCCGCCTGCCCGTTTGCCCCGCCCCCGCCGGCGGCGCCGCGCCCCTCCCCCAACCGCCAGACTAGCACGGTGCGGGGGCCGCGCGCGAAGACATGGGGGAGAACCTGGAGCTGAGGCTGGAGTCGCTCGTGGGGGCCGAGCCCGCCGTCTGCCTGTGGCCGCTGCCGGTCTACGTAAGTGCCACCCGTCCCCTCCTCCCAGACCCCCGCCCCTCTTCCCCCGCGGCGCGCGCTGAGCCCACCGAGAAACGGAGCGACTCGAGTCGCCGGACCTTCTTAGGAGCCCCCCTTCCCGTCCCGCCGTGGTTCTCCGCGGCCGTTTCCAGCCCCCGCGCGCAGGGTGGGCAGAGGGGAGCCGGCGCCGGCCGGGGGCGCAGACTCGGCCGCGGGGACTCCGCGCTTCCGAGGGGCGCCCGAGCCGGTCTGCGGTTGGCTCTGCAGGGCTGGGGACCCCGGTCCCCCTGGGCCTGGACTGCCGGCGGGCTTGCCCTTCTGTACCTTAGGATCTGACATGTAGGGATTCTGTTTCCTGGTAGTTTATTCTTAGCGCTGTCAACGTGCTTAGGTTTTTTTTATTTTTGAGGGCACCCTTTCCTCCCTCTCTCCAGTTTTTTGGCGCCTTTGGGGCGCCCTTTGTGCGCTCAAGCTTGCGGGGGACCGGCCTCCAGGCGACCCGGCGGGGAAGCCCGCGCGACCCGCCTCTCGCGCGGGCTCCGTCTGTGTCAGTTTTGTGGAAACTGTTGTCGCGACCGGGGTCGGGGTTGGGACGCTGGGACCGTCTGGGAGCGGATGTTGACGCCGAGGCCCGGTTCTCCGCAGTTATCTGAGGTCCGAGGGTTTCCAGCCCTCCACTGCGCACTGGCGCTTTCTATTTTTGCCCTTCCTGTGCCTGGAGGCGTGGCTGAGCCTGGGCTCTGGCTTTTCCGGTTGGGTAACTCCGGGTGTCCCGGGTGGGCGGCCTGAGCAGCAGTGGGCCGGGCGGGGAGACATGCCAGGGGAGGGAAACTGAAAGTGGGGAGAACCTTCAGAACTCCAGCTGATCCACTTGCCTCGCCTCCCCGCCCTTCTTACTGCACTTGTCATGCACGGGATGGCTGGCCGGCGCATTTTTCAAAATGTAATAATTTGTGTGTCCTTAGTAGCCGTGAAGCGTAGTTCACTTGTAGTGCACAGTGGTAGGAGTTTTGATCGCCATCAGGCGGCAGAGCAATCCTGTCATCCCATTTGCTGCCCTTTGGCGCCAGGGTGCCTCTAGCCTCTTGGCCACTAATCTCCTCTCTGTCCCTAAGGTTTTGGCTTTTCCAGAAAGTCAGATAAACGGAACAACAGCATGTAGCTTTTGGATTGTGGCTGCTTTGGCTCAGCAAAACCTATGCGAGATTCCTCCCGGGTTTGTTTTTTTGTTGTTGTTGTTTAAAATATTTATTTAGTTAGTTATTTACTTGGCTGTGCTGGGTCTTAGTTGTGGCACATGGGATCTTCATTGGCGCGTGCAGTATGTTTTAGTTGCGGCGTGGGGTATCTAGTTCCCTGAGCAGGGATGGACCCCGGGCCCCCTGCATTGGGAGCATGGAGTCTTAACCACTGGACCCCCAGGGAAGTCCGTCATCCCTGTTGTTGCGGGTATGAGAAGCCACTCCTTTTTCTGGCTGTGTTGTATTCCATTTTCCGTTTGTCCATTCGCCTGCGGGTGGCAGGACTTGTGGGATGTTTCCACTTTTGAGGGGATCAGGAATAAAGCTGCTGTAAACATCCCAGGGCAGTTTTCCATGTGAACTTGGGTTTTTACCTCACTTGAGAAAATACTCAGGAGTGGGACTGGGGTCTGTGCTAAGTGTATGTTTAACAACCCTCCTGCATCTTAGAAATTGGTATTTTTGAATATTGGAAGAGTTGAGAAATCCACTGTGACCCAGCACCCAGGCACTTGAAACGAAGTTGGAAGTTCATCTGGACATGGTCACGTTGTCCCCGTCACTGTCTTTTATTCGAGGCAGAGCAAGGGCACAGATCTGTAACCCTTGTAAGGAAGGCCTCGTGTGTCCAGGCCCTGGCAGGACCTGGCTTTCTAGTGGTGGGCGGTTCTGCAGTGGAGAGCGTCTTTCCCTTGCTGGCCAGACCTCACTTGGCAGGGTGCGGGGTGTGCTGCCTGCGTGGCCGGGCGCTCTTTCTGCCGGTCAGCAGCCGTTCCTGGTGTGTCTGTCCTACTACCAGGCAGGCGGTCAGGTGCGCTAGTGAAGTGCTCAGCGAGCCGCAGCCTTCCTAAAGTTTGCGGGTAATGTCTGCTACCCTCCCATTTCCCTGCTGAGGAATTTTGCTTTCTCATGGGAAGTGAGGGGGCAGTACTTTATAAGAGTTCATGTTTTGTGATGACTCGATACTGAATACATTAAGAAAATGGGCTCCTTCCAGAAGCTTAACTTCTCAGAAGGTCAGATTACGCATGTGACTGCACGTTTGAAATGAGTGAGCTTGTTTGTTCATTGATTCATTCATTCTGCAAACACCTCCTGGATATTTACAGTGAGTGTTCCAGGGGGCGTGGAGGACAGTAGACAGTATTCTTCTTTTTTTTGATTTTTGAATTTTACTTTTATTTTTTTATACAGCATGTTCTTATTAGTCATCAGTTTTATACACATCAGTGTATACATGTCAATCCGACTCGCCCAGCTCAGCACACCACCATCCCCACCCCCCCGCGGCTTTCCTCCCTTGGTGTCCATACGTTTGTTCTCTACATCTGTGTCTCAACTTCTGCCCTGCAAACTGGTTCATCTGTTTGAGACAGCTTTGTACTTCCCGCTTCCAGGGGCTCTCATGTGGGCGCTGCGAAGCGGGGTTTTAGATGGTGCAAGGTGGAGGGTGGGCACTAGAACCGGTGCCCAGTGCCCGGGTGTGTGTGCGCTGGATTGGGCGTGCGGCCTAGGACTCCTGCCGGCTCGGTGACCCCGGCCGAGTGCCTTAAGGCTTCTAGGTCTCAGTGTTCTCATCTGTAGCATGGGCTGAACAGGACTCACTCTCTGTGGAGGTTACAAGGTCACACTGTGTTAATGTTTGTAGACCCTACAATGTAGAACACTTAGGGCAGTTTGGAGCATCGTTAGTTGTTCCACAGATGTTACCTGGTCTGTTGAATGACTTTGCCTAGTACACGCCAAAGCGATTAGGAAATTGGTATATCCCAGCTTCATTTCCTTTCCACTAAAACAGGGTTCAGGAAAAAAAAATCTGTTTTTCAGTAGTCGTATCATATAGTGGAAAGAGCACTGGTGTGAAGGCAGCTTAGGGTTTGAAGTCCAGGGCTTATGCTGTCTGTGGCCTGGGCAGGTTACTTTTGAACTGCAATCCCCACACTTGTAAAATGACATTAAAAACCACTCTTTCTGTGGGTTCTTAGAATTAATTAAGCAGGTTATGTGTGTAAAGTAGCCTGGCACTTGAATGAGTTGTCAGAACCAAGGGCTGCTGGAGACGATGCTTCTGCCCTAGGTAATCTCCCCTTCTACTGGGCGGCAGGTAAACCCAAGCACAGTAGTCAGTGCTCTGGAAGAAGTGAGTTCTGGTGCTACAGAGCACAGAATCTTTTTTTAAAATTTAATTATTATTTTATATTGGAGGTTAGTTGATGTACAATATTGTGTTAGTTTCAGGTGTACAGCAAAGTGGTTTAGTTATTCATATATCCATTCTTTTTCAGATTCTTGTCCCGTACAGTTTGTTACAGGATATGGAGTAGAGTTCCCTGTGCTATGCAGTAGGTCCTTGTTGATTATCTATTTGATATAGAGTCGTGTGTCTATGTTAATCCCAAACTCCTAATGTATCCCTCCCCCCCCACCTTTCCCCTTTGCAGAGCACAGAATCTTGGAAGGGAAAGTTCAGGGTAGGCTTCTTGGAGGAGGTGCCATCCTTTCTAAGGATATGTAGAAGCTACTGGGGTGGCAGGAGGGAGCAGTGTGTGTCAAAGTTTGAGAAATATAAGAAAATATGGCAAAACTAAGGTATAGGACTGGAACTCAGGGTTTGGGAAAGAAATGAGAGTTGATACTGGAAACTTAGTGGGGCCCAAGAGAAGGGGGCCTTGTTTGTCCTGTCAGAAGTTTAGATGTTTATCCTGAAGGCTGTGGGAAACCCTAAAGAACAGTGAGATGGACTTGTGGTTTAGAGACTCACTCGGACCTCCATGTGCAAGGCACTTGATTGGGTGCAGGGTGAATTGTAATCTAAGGTTCCCACTTAAGTTATAAAAGGTTGGACTGGATTTTGCAGATCTGAGAGAGAATGGGTGAGGCCTGGTGACCAGTTAGAAAAGGGAGGGCAGGAAGCGTGGGTGACAGTTTACAGCTGCATCTTTTTGAGAGATACAGAGCACAGTAGGAAGGGATTGGGGGTGGCGAGAGGATCTTACTTCATCTTCAGTGCTTTAGAGGGGCCTGGTAGACAGGTCTGGGCCCAAGGTTCAGATCTGGGCTTTTAGGGAGGAGAGGTGTTTGAAGGCATGGGAGAGACTTAGGTTACCCACAAGAAGATCCAAAGAATCATAGGTCTGAGGGCTTTTTAAGTGGGTATATTGAGGAAGTTTATAAGCTGAAAGAAAGCAGCCAGCAGAGAAAGGGTGTGAAGATGTAGGAGAGGAAATGATTGTTCATTTGTTTTCAAAAAGCTGAATACTTATTGTGTGCCTGGCCCTTTTCTAGGATCTGGGGTTCTCACCACGTGTTACCTCTTCTGCAAGGACAGTTCAACTCATCCCCTGGTGAAGAGAAGTCAGATTATTCTTTGCATCCCATTCAGGTGTAGGAACTGTTCTGTACCTCTGAAGGGACTTTACTTAACCAGAGTAATAAGTTAGAAATCAAAAGAAATTAGAGCTGGAAGGGACCTTAAAAGCCACTGTACTTAATTTTGCCTAATACCAAATAACATTGATTGTCAGAAAAATGCAGAGCCCATTCTCTTCAGAATTCCTTCACTGAACTTTCTTTATGACTTTCATCCAGTGGGTCTAGCTTGTAAATTTTGGCCTCCTCCTAAATTTGCTTCTTCATCCACATTACCTTTTTCCCCGACTATGGTAGAAACTCCTGGGTGGTTTTCGCGGCCCCTGGTCTCAGTTCCTCTAAGTTCATCTGCCTACTCGGGTTGAGTGATCTTCTAACATGACAAGATATGCCTAAAATAATGCTGCTGATGGCTTGCTCACACAGAGTTAGTGCATACTAGCCGCCCAGCATGTGCTCTGCACAGAGGCCTGTAATCTGAACTGTGGTTTGCCAAGCCTCCTGGGGCTCTTTGGCCCTGAGGAAGGGGAGCTTTTTGTGATCACTCCCTTTGTCTAATTGGTCCTTCAGCAGCGGGGAGCCTTTTTCTAATCAGCGGAGGCACCCTTACTCAGCCAGTGGTAGCCCCAGGCCTCATCACCTGTGGGATACAAGCCATGCTCTCTCCCAGGCTTGCTTGGGCCAACATCTCTATTTTTATTTCTGTCTCTTCTCACACTTGGACCCCTGGTCTTTAGTCATCCCCACCTGCAGTATTTACAGTGCCCAGCAGGTGTCAGGCTCGAGTGTCTTTTCACAGATGTTTCCTCTGCAGTTAATGCACCTCCTACTCCAACTCTGCATAGCCTCATCTTTCTAGGCTGTACTTCAGGGTTATCATGAAGCCGTCACTTAGATATAACTTTTGGCCTCCATAGGCACTTCTGTGCTTAAAGGTTATGGTTCTTTATCTCATGTGATTGAAATTTTGAGTTTATAGATCTTCGTCCTTAATGAGGCTTTAAGGACAGGAGTCATTTCTAATCCTTCGCACAGAGCAGATGCTTTTTAACGGTGATAAAATGTATGGTTTAAATGACTCATTTTACAGTAATTTTGCTTTAGCTTCCGATAGAAATAAAGTTTCCAGATGTTGTGTTCCTGCAATAAGAAATAAAGATGTGACCTTCCAGTTGTGTAAAGCTCATCAATGCTGTGTAAGTGCTTCGGGTGTGCTAAGGAACGTGGATCCAAGTGGGCTGGTTGTGAGAGAGAGAGACTTAACTATGTTAACAAAGGTAAGCCTTCATTGTGTCCTGCCAACATTCGATAGTTGCTTTTGGGCAAACTAAATTTATAAAATTTTAAACTGTTCCTCGCCATTAAAGGGATTGAATATTGGGCCACTTTGGTGCACCTGTGTCTTACGAATTGTCCAGTTGGAGAAGGAGGTTTAGAAAGTGAGTTTCAGTCTTGTTTAAGTCTCTTCCCATCAGACTGGTCTTGTGATTTCCTACACACCATGTTACTTCCTGTCTACCTTTCCTTGGTGTTGTTCATGCCTGGATTGTCTCCTGTACCTGCTCAAACCTTGGTCCATTCTCATTTGTACCATGGAAGTTTGTCATGCCGGATACTGTCAGAACTAATTTTACTTAAGTTTGTGTTAAGGTGCAAAGCACACGTTTTGTATATTATCTGTTTTTTGTGTTTGTTTATATTTTTATGGTTTCTCTTCAAGAAATATTATGAGTAGGGAAATAACGAGATGTAAAGAGAAAAAAAGTCATCATTCTCTTTCACGTTGTTAGAACATCTACCTGCAATCATAATGCACTGTGATATGTGTTAAAATAGGAAATATATGTCATGTCCCGTAGGAGCAGGAAAGTCAGTGGTGTTAGTGAGGGTGTGTCATGAAAGTAATCACAAAGCAGGTGACTGCTGGTTGGGGTCCTTAGTGTGTGTCCCCTGTGTCCAGTAGTGGTCTGGAGGGGTCAGGAAGCGTGCCTTTCAATTTGAGGGAACAGAGGGTTTGAGGTCCTCTCTGTTCTATTGCTCTAGTATAGTATACTGCATAGCAGCTCATAAAATACTGTGTTTATAGTTGATATTTAAATCGCTGATTGATCATCAAGATTGGGATGTATCATTGGAAATGAAAATAGGAAGAGTCTTATGCTTTTTAGGTTTTTCCTTTTTTTCCGATGTCTCAGAAGGCTCTTTGACAGGGGACTTTTTATTCTCCCATACAATTCCATGAATACTTATACCCTGGCACCTATTTTAATGGCATTTTCAATTTATAAATGTCTCTGAAACATGTACTGTAAACTATTTGAGGGTAATCACCATGGCCATGGATGACACACCTTAAATGTGCATCGTGTTAATGTTTGAGTGTCAAGTGGTCTACCATCAGTGCTTCCTTCTTTCACCCAGTTTTCTGCCTCATTTCCTTCTCCAAATTTGTCTCATTTTTCTACTCTCCCTTTTGCTTCTCTATTCTTGATTTCTCTTTCCCATTGCGTGTGTCATTCTTCTTCTTCTTCTTCTTCTTCTCCTTCTGACTTCATTATTATGGCCAACCAAAACCTTTTCTAGGATTGTCTCTATCTTCCTTTCCTCTTCACTGCCATCCACAAACTCTTAGAGAATATTGTTGCTTGACTCCCTTACTTCCTAGCATACCCATGTACTTCCTGATCACTTTAGAACATTGAAAAGGGTTAGAATTTTTAAAAATAGGTAATTATACTCAGTCTTCTTTCACCTCTGGCATAAGACTCTTCTTCCTCAATCTGACCATTCTTAAATCTAGAAGTACTCCAGCTCATTGGTCTCCCTTACCCCCATGTTTAGGCCAAAGAACTTGTGAAACCTTAGCCCTGTCTAATACTTGAATTTATCAAAACATAAGGGGGCTAATTCTGCCTAAGGGCACCAAAGAAGAATAAAGATTCCACAAATAAATGTTTCATCCAGATTTATAATGGACTCTTAAGTGCCTGGTTGAGTGCTAACCATTAACTCACTTGAACAACAGGGAGGTCATGACACAAACTAACATGTTAATTGTATAGACACTTCACTTCAGCATTCCTCAGTGTAGCTGATAAACTGCATCCAGTTAGCTTAAATAACATGAATGATGAATTTCCCTGCGTATATAAATTGGGAGTTCCTAAAGTTCTCTTTTTCCCTTTGTACAACTACTGACTGCCACCTCGCTTGGTCAGTGCAATAGAAAATGATGACTAAGAAACACATTGTCTCAATATCAGTGGACATAATGTCCTAGTAGTCTATAAAAATCTCAAAATTCTTAATCTAAAAGGTAGGTCTGCTGCCAATCTTATATCCTTTTCCTTTGTTAATATAAATATCCAATCTATGAAGGTCTCAGTTTCCTTACTTAGAATATGAGGTGGATAGATTTGCTAATATCTAGGGACCTTTCCAATTTTAATATTCCCTAGTTATAAGGGCTGAGCCAAATACAATGGCTCCCTTAATCATTAACCTCGCTCATGATGAAAGTTATCAGCAAGTTCTACTTGTAAGAGATCAAACATTCATATCCATGTATATTGTAGCACATTGACTTTTACAGAACTCAAAGTAACACAACATAGTTACATTCATAGACTTAAGGTCACTGTGGTATACTTTACAATTTTTCTTTTCCCTAGGAAGGAAATGTAGATCCCTAGGAAGGGATTTCTTTCTCTGCCTTTCAGTAATGTAAGCCTTTTATTATCTCTTGGATCCTAAAAATGGGTAGGGTTTTGGCAGGTGGAGCTTAGGACAGACATTCCAGGTGACAGGGACAACACGAGAAAGGGCAGAAGGAAGAATGGATTTTCAGAAGGACTTGATATCTTACATGATGAGAGCAGCGTTTCACAATCTCTGTCCTGCAGAACACTGGTTTTAGATGATGTTAATGTAGTTACAAGACAGAAGCATTTGGGAAGAGCCGTACTCTACATCCCGAC
Organism: Mesoplodon mirus; assembly: GCF_964341445.2. Classification (NCBI taxonomy): domain Eukaryota; kingdom Metazoa; phylum Chordata; class Mammalia; order Artiodactyla; family Ziphiidae; genus Mesoplodon; species Mesoplodon mirus. Next base: position 142,064,481 of record NC_138978.1, read on the forward strand.
CTGAAATTCAAGTTTCACTTTGTTACATTACATACTCTGAAAAGTTTTGGAGGAAGGAATTGATTTATTTTTGTTTAATTCAGTCTTACTCACAGTTACTTGACAAACCTATATTCAGCTGATGGGACTGTATTTTGTGAAAGGCCAATCGGAGAAATGGTGAGATGGAGCTTAGGATATTTCTCTGTTGGGACAGGCATGTGATTATTTTTCTTATAATTCTTTACTGTTTGTCCTAACAATTGTTACTTTGAAGGAGTCAGTTTTTTTGTTTTTGTTTTACATCTTTATTGGAGTATAATTGCTTTACAGTGTGGTGTTAGTTTCTGCTGTATAACAAAGTGAATCAGCTATATGCATCCATATATCCCCAGGATTCAGTTTTAAGCCCTCTGTTTTTACCTGAGTTATTGGGACTCTTAGAAAGCTCAACAATCCTGGAGTCTTCATCTCTGATGTAGTTTCCAGAAGCTCCTGGCACTTAACCACTATTTCCTCTTGATTCTTTTCCTCCGACTTCAGACTTCTTCCGATTATGAGCTGATGGTTTTCTCAGCCTCTAGTGTCAAAACCAGCTACCTCACTCATCTTCATTGTCTCAGTTACAAGGTGCAATATTTCCCATGTTTATATGTGTCAAAATATAAGTCAGGGATTGATACATAGCATATGCGTAATAAAAATTGTATTTCTTTTTTTTTCTTTGTTCAAAGGTATCCAAACACTGGCCAAGTTCTTAAATTGAAAGTAGAGCGATCTAACTTATTCAGCTCATCCAACCATCAGTATTCAATACTTGTCTTTTTTCTTACACATATTTCTTGTATTCCAATTGTGACATTCTAGAGCACAGTGAGTACATTTATAACTTATTACTGCATTACTACCTTGGCTATTCCTTGACCAAAATTTACTTCATACAACTGACAGCCTAATTAACCTACTAGAGTTTTTTTTTAATGTACGCATACATTAAAAAAAACTCTAGTAGGTTAACTGCATTGCTAATAACTGAATTTTTACATCTCTATGCACCCATGTATCCAACACCAGATCAAGATATTATAAAATATTTCTAACAGCCTACACGGTTCTCTGTTACTTCTTTCTGTTCCATACTCTCCCAGGGCAACACCTAAGCTGACCTCTATCTATCACCATATATGACATACGTGGAAACACACAGTGTGTATTCTTTGGTATCTGGCCTCTGGTTACATATCATTATATCAGTAGTTTATTCTTTTATTGTGTTTTCCTGATTTTTTAAACCTAGACGTTCATGCAGTGTCAAAGTACCATTGAGTTCTTCATATTATTATGCTGACCTCCATCTTCAGGGGCTTTCCACAGTCTTCCATGTGTCTTTTCACCTACTTTCTCTTCCATCTAATTATGTTTCATTTAACCAACCTCAGCCAGCCTTCCCCCATATTCCCCAACACGTAGCACTCCTGTGTTCAGCCAGTTTTGTCCCCTATTCCATAAGGCCTTTGTGCCATTCCTGACACTGTGCCTGTTCCCTGCCCGGAAGGCCTGTTCCCTACCCTCTATATACTTGTTCAAGACTCAGTTTAAATGCTACCTGTTCTGAGAAGTCTTCTCAGAAGAAGCCAGTACTTTTTGGAATCCTTCTTTAATGAAATCCCATAGCAAGTGTAATCTGTCCTCCCTGATCTGGTAATTAATTATCCATTGTTCCTATCATATAGTGTTTGTTTTCCTTGTGTGCTGTTATTATTTATTGAAGCAGATTACAGTGACTTGAACCAGGAACTGGGTCATTTTCCTCTTCATTTTAGTGCAAGTTTCTGTGATATGAAGTTAAACTCTTTTTCCCTCACTTCCCATTCACCCTCAGCAGTTGTTAAACATGAAGTACAAGTGAAACTTACTGGTTCACAGGTTTTTGTGGTCCTTGGTTCTGGTCCCTAGGTCTAAGCTGCACTTCTGTAGTGCTAATTTGACTGATTTCTTATTGTCACGTAACTCAGGAATTAACTAAATCATTACAAATTTAGATACATATAAGATAGTATAAAAAAAACCCAGTGGATATCAAAAGTTTTGGCCTGGAGGAGAGTGTTGTATGAGTCCTAGTTTGGTGGGGCTCACACTTAATGATCAAGCCTTCCAATATTCCACTGTAAGTAAGAAAGAGGTATGCAAATATATGGTTAATATTTAACAGTGTTGATAAAAAAGAGAAGAGAGAAAGGGACAACAGATATTTTGAGGGCCTTTTGGAATTCATGAACAATTATGATTGGATGGGGAAAAAGAAGAACCGAGGGCTAACCTCCCACAAGTGAAGTCAGGAAAGAGAGAAGGGCTCATCTGGTATGCAGGTAGAGAGGTTTGACCTACAGAATCTTAGAAAACCTCAACAATCTGAGCAGCGTTTGCAAGAGGCAAACTAAAGGGCTAACAAAAGTCTGCAAAAGTCTCACACAAAGAACTCTGGCATGGTGTTCAACATCTAGCTAATCCTAACATGCAGACATTGATGAGAGTAAAGTCAGGTCTTTACCAGAGTGGGTTTCTTATTTGGGCAACTGGGTCAAATGAAGAAAGGCAGGTGTAGGCTGCCAGAGTAATAAATAAGGAGAGGAAAAAACAAAAAGAACGAGACATATCATTCATCAGTGATTTCCCCCCAGTATTCTTAGCCTCCACCTTATCTCCATCTTACTGCTAACACAGGAACTAGACCGAACAGTGAGGTAAAAGGTCTCTACAGAAACTGAGGTAATATAGAAAATAAAAAAATAAAACATAAAATTGTAAATTTTCTTCCTAGGGGTAATTGAGATGATAGTTCAATAATAACATAAGATCAGGTGAAGTCTAAAGAAATTTTAGAAAAGCTGGATAAAGTAAGAAAACATCTGTTCGCTGGCATCTGAATGTTAGAGAGACACCAAGACATGTGGGCCAAGTTGTGGAGAGAAGGGAAACACAGACGCAAGCTTGACACTTGGTGCAGCTTTTGTCCTTGGGGCATTTGCTGATTCAGCTCATACAGCCTAGGAGCTGAAAAGCCAAAGAGTTCAAAAGACTGTAACCACAGAAGCCAATGGGCAACAGCTCAAGCTAAAGGCAACAACTAATGGAATGACAAGCTAAGTGTATCTTTAGTCTCACAGGGCTGCGGGAACCATTACCTTTAAAGCCTAACAAATACAAGGGTAGTTGGGAATAGGGAGAATCCAAACATTCACATGGTAATCCCAAAGGGCAACACCCATAGAGGAAGGACAAGACAGAAATAGACCAACCTTCACACAGACTGAAAAACGTCTTTGAATGAGCTCAAACTGAGAATGGACTAAGGTTACCAGTCCCTATAGTAACTGTCTGCCATGGGCCAAAGTAAATCTTTTCAAGAGAAAGATAACAACATGCAGAATGTGGAGGTATCTTTATAGTTTCCTAAATAAGTTAAGCCCAATTTTAGTGTAAAAAATAATTGGACATAACCAGGAAAAAGACTAAAGGATCAAAAGTTCAAGAAAAGAAGAAAGAAAGAAAAAAGACAACATCAATAGACACAGGAGGACAAGAGTTAGCAGGCCTTGGTTAAAAAAAACAACAAAACTACTATGGTTAAACAAAGAAGATAGACACATGGCAAATAAGCATATGAAAAGATGCTACACATTCCATGTCATCAGTGAATTTTGAATTAGAACAATAATGAGATACCACTACACACCTATTTAAATGGCTAAAATCCCAAAACTGAAATACCGAAGTTGGTGATAATGCAGAACAATTGGAATTCTCATTTGTGGCTAGCGGGATACTTGGCAGTTGCTTACAAAATAAACGTACCTTTACCATACAGTGATCTAGTAATCATGCTCTTTGGTATTTACCCATAGGAACTGAAAAGTTATGAAAAGTTATGAAAGTAAGAGCCTTTACAGTGAGAAAATTCTATGATTCTATGGTTTTTCAACTCATTAATTTGTGTAGTTCATCCATTTTACTCATTGTATACACTTAAGTATATTGTTCCTTGAAATGGCCCTTCAAAGTTGTTTCCTGTGCCACACACTATGAATGTTAGGGTTGGTCCTGTGTAAATCTTACCCCCATTGAATTAGTATTATCCCTAAACAAGCAACTTTCTTCCATAAGGAAACAAAAAAGAGGTTCAGAAATGTCCAAACTAAGTTTTTATAAAACTGTGTTATCAAATCTTATTTATCAAAAAACTTCAAACATAGCAGTATGAGTTCCCATATACCCTTTACTCAGCTTCCCCAAATGTTAACATTTTATATTACTAGAGTCTAATTATTGAAAGCAGAAAGTTTACATTGTCACAATGCTACTAATGATTTATAGACTCGTATTCAAATATTGCCTATTGTCTTGTGGTCCAGATTCAAATCTAGGATCCCTTATTGCATTTGCTTGTCATATCTCCCCATTCTTCTCTAATCTAGGATAGTTCCTCAGTCTTTTTTTGTCTGTTATGACCTTGAACTAATGGAAAATCTTATGCAGTCATTTTGTAGAATTTTTCTCAAATAGGGTTTGTTTGATATTTTCTCATGGTTAGACTGAGGATATGAATTTCTTGACAAGAACACTTCAGGAGAGATATTATGGCATTTTAAGTACATATTAGAGGTACAAACAAACCTGTATGTCTCACTACTGGGGATGCTAACTTTGATGACTTAGTTATAATGATAGCTGCAAAATCACTATTTTTCCCTTTGTAATTATTTGAGATTGTTCAAATATTCTGCTTCTTGTTTAATTTTCCCATACTAATTTTAGCATCCATCAATAATTTTTGACTCCACCAGTTACTGTGGTGTTTGATGATTGTTCATTTTCTATTCCCATCATTCCCTCTACATTTATTAACTATAATTTGAGTATAAGAAAGAGCTGTTCTTCTCGTTCATTTGTGTATTTATCTGGTTATTTGTTTATATATATACATACATCAGTGTGAACTTGTGGATATTTATTTTATTCTACGGGTTAAAATTTATTACTATCATTAATAGTTTTGTTTCTCAGAGTGTTCCATATTTGGTCACTGGTACTCCTTCCAGCTGTCTCCTATATTTTTCCTACATGGCCATACAATTTTTGGAGTAATATCTTACTTTCTGACACCACAACATGCTCCAGACCCATCTTTTACTTTCCTCTGTCTCAGCCTTGAATCAGTCATTTCTCCATGGAGTTCTTGTTCCTTGCATTAATAATGGTATTCAGAAACCAGAATCTTGGTATGAGGTGGATTTATCACTATCCAAGCTACCTCATTGTGTTTTCAGCAGAGAGAGCTAAAAATATATATACGAATACATAAAAATATACAAGTATCTCTATTTTCATATTATCTATCTGGGTGTGTGTGTATACACACACACGTGTGCACACACACACCTTATCTATCATCTGTCTATCTACATATATACATAACTTCAAATTGATATATGAATTCAAATTGATACCTTGATTCCAATCCAACACCACAGGGTTTATTCTAGCCTCCCTTACCCTTTCCTTATTTGTCACTCTTTAACAATTAGAAACCTGATTCTCATTATTTGCAGTCTATTTAGTCATTTGCTCAATTCTGGAATACACATAAAATATTTAAAAATCATTAACCTGTACACGTGTGAAAAATAAATTTACTAACAAGTTCAATATTTGTGTACATTTCTTTTTGTCTTTAGCTTTTCAGTATATATTGTGCATGGTTAATTACAGTATATTAAAATACTGTTTTCCAAAGTTACTTAGGTTAGCTCTTTCCCACCTCCTTCAGTGTGTTTTTTTTCTTCTGCAGTGTGAGAAAATCCAGTACTTTGTGTTCAACTCAGACTACCAAACCAGAAGTTCTAGCAGAAAAGGTGATAATCCATATGTGCAATAAGATCCCCAGGTGATTCTTTTCACTGGAGAAATATGAGGAACACTGCTTGACGTCTCTACAACTAACATGTCTAAAATGAAACTTCAATTATTCCTTCTTCCAAACTGTCCCATCCTGCAAATCTTTTCTTCCTCAGTGAATGGTGCCATGATTCACACAAAAAGTAACTCAATGCAAAAACCTGGGAATGATCCTCAATTCCTTCCTTTTCTTCACTTTCTGCATAGACTGCATCATTAGGTTCTCTGGAATCTCATCTCTCTCTCTCTCTCTCTCTCTCTCTCTCTCTCTCTCTCTCTCTCTCGTCACATATATAATGTTTCTCTTCATCTTCATTGCCACCATCTTAGCCACTACCATTTCTCCTTTGCTCTACTTGAACAGCCTAGTATCTACACAACTATCTTTTCATTTAATTGCTTTCTCTTGCATCTAAGATAAGATAGCCTTATAGATTCTGGCCTTGCCTTTTCTTGTAAGTTGTATTTTCATACTTATAAGTACAGGCACACTCACACGCACACACATATAGTCGGTACTGTTAGTTTAGGTTTGGTTTGCCCTCCCATCCTAGCATGAGAAAATTAAGAAACAAAGTCAAACCAAAAAAAAACTTTAAAAATAAATTTGAATAATATCCTTTCCCTCCAGAACATTTCTCTAAAGCAGTATTATCATTAATGGCAGTACAGACCAGAATTTTTTCCCTTAGACATAAAGGCATGGTGAAGAAGTCTCATTAAAAACTGGAATCTAAGCTTTCAATGTCAAATTCTGTCTCTAATCTTCTGCAGTAAGCCATAATGATTAAAGTATAGGAATCTGAATCAGAGGTCTGGTTTAGTATAATCTTTTTTGTAATAAGCTTTGTACCTTAGACAAGTCATTTATCTCTCCATTCCTTAATTTCTTCATTTATAAACGGAGATGTTAAGAGTATTGATATTCAAGGCTAATGAAAAAAGAATGCATCTAAGTACTGTATCAAACACTTTAAAAAGTAACCAGTTCGGGTTCTCTGCCCATTTTTAAATTGGAATATCTGGGGGGTTTTGATATTAAATTGTATGATTTCTTTAGATAATTTGGCTATTAACTCCTTATCAGATATATCATTTGAAAAAATCTTTCATTCAGTAAGTTACCTTTTCATTTTGTGATGGTTTTCTCCTCTCTGCAAAAGGTTTTCAGTTTGATATAATCACACTTGTTTAATTTTACTTCTGTTGGCCATGCCTGAGGTGATAGACCCCCCAAAAATATTGCTAAGATCGATGTCAATGTATTTTTCCTAGGGGTTTTATGGTTTCAGGTCTTAAATGTGAGTCTTCAATCCATTTTAAATTTATGTTTATGTATAGTGTAAGGAAATAATTCAGTTTCACTCTTTTGCAAGTAGTTGTCCAATTTTCCTAACACCATTTATTGTCTTTATTTCATTGTATGTTCTTGCCTCCTTTGTTGTAGATTAATTGATCACATAACTGTGGGTTTATTTCTGGGCTCTCTATTCTATTCCACTGACCTATGTGTCTGTTGTTATGCTAATATCATAGTGTTTTGATTACTACAGCTTTGTAGTATAGTCTGAGATCAGTGCATGTCATACCACCAGCTTTGTTTTTCTTTCTCAATATAGCTTTGGTTATTGGAGGTTTTTTGTTTGCTTGTTTGGATGATTCTATACAAATTTTAGGATTATTTGTTCTAATTCTGTGAAAAATACCATTGGTATTTTGATCGGGGTTACATCGCTTTGGGAATACATACAAATGACCAAAAGACACATGGAAAGATGCTCAATATCACTAATCATCTGGGAAATGCAAATCAAAACCACAGTGAGATATCACCTTACACATGTCCGAATGGCCATCATCAAAAAGGGAACCCTGGGGCCTCCCTGGTGGCGCAGTGGTTGGGAGTCCGCCTGCCGATGCAGGGGATGCGGGTTCGTGCCCCGGTCTGGGAGGATCCCATATGCCGCGGAGCGGCTGGGCCCGTGGGCCATGGCCGCTGGGCCTGCGCGTCCGGAGCCTGTGCTCCGCAACGGGAGAGGCCACAACAGTGAGAGGCCCGCATATAGCAAAAAGGAAAAAAAAAAAAAAAAAAAAAAAGGGAACCCTTGTGCACTGTTAGTGGGAATGTAAATTGGTGCAGCCACTATGGAAAACAGTACAGAGGTTCCCCCAAATGTTAAAAATAGAATTACCATATGATGAAACAATTCAACTTCTGAGTATCTATCCAAAGAAAACAAAAACACTAATAAGAAAGGATGTATGCACCCCTCTGTTCATTGGAGCATTACTTATAATAGCCAAGATATGGAAGAAACTAGTCTCCATAAATAGATGAATGGATAAAGAAGATGTGGTGTATATATACACACATATATAATGAAATATTACTTAGTCCTAAAAAAGAATGAAATATCTTCACTTGCAACAACATGGATTGACCTAGAGTACTAGGTGTGCTAAGTGAAATGAGTCAGACAGAGAAGAACAAATACTGTACGATTTCACTTATATGTGAAATCTAAAACAATAAAGCAAAGAAAAGAAAACAGAAACAAACTTGTAGATACAGAGAACAAACTGGTGATTACTAGAGGGGAAGGGGGATAGGGGACTGAGAGAAATAGGTGAAGGGGATTAAGTGGTACAAATTTCCAGTTATAAAATAAATGTCTTGGGGATGCAATCTACCGCATAAGGAATATAGTCAATAATACTGTAATAATTTTGTATGGTGATATATGGTTACTAGACTTATCATGGTGACCAATTCAAATGTATTTAGAGGTTGGATCACTATGTTGAACACTTGAAACTAACATAATGTCAACTCTACTTCAATAAAAAAGTGACCAGTTAACATTAATTGGTATTATAGTTACATTTTCTCTGCATAAAGGCACATTTTATTGATTTTTTCATTATAAAGTATAAAAGTACCTTTTACTTTCAAGATGAGTTCTAAGATTACTTGTTAATGTTAATATGGTAATTTAAAAGACATCTAGATATAATTTAATTTTAATTGCCTAACACAAATATGTCTGATATTCACCAGTATGAATTCAAACCTATTAGTAAAGATGTCAAATGAGTCACCAAAACATTTTTGTTGATTGCCTCTCATTGAACCCTAAATGCTAACAAGACTTTTTGTTGGAATGAGGGATCAAAATTTTATACTCTTTAAGAACTAATGCCATAGCTGTTTTATATTTATAAATAAAGCTCTTTCCGTTTACTTTGTAGTGTACAATTTTTGAATGGCCTGGAAAGAGAAAAATTATTCTTTGGGCTGACAAAAATGATAAAGAGGCTCATTGCTGCTGAAGGGAAGAAGACAAAGAAGAATAGAGAAAGAAGGATTCGTTCCTCTTTCAAAAGTGGGGCAAGATACTAGAGCTTTCTGCAGGGAAACTGAAGCACACCTTTCTTTCTGAGATTTGAAAGGAAGAGATGCCCTACATTGAAATATCTAGAGTATATCTTTCATTTAAAAATGGACCTAGGGCCTCCCTGGTGGCGCAGTGGTTGAGAGTCCGCCTGCCGATGCAGGGGATACGGGTTCGTGCCCCGGTCTGGGAGGATCCCATGTGCCGCGGAGCGGCTGGGCCCGTGAGCCGTGGCCGCTGGGCCTGCGCATCCGGAGCCTGTGCTCCGCAACGGGAGAGGCCACAACAGTGAGAGGCCCGCATACCGCAAAAAGAAAAAAAAAAAAAAAATAAAAATGGACCTAGCTAATCATCCAGTGAGGAAGAAAAGAGTAAAATAGCCTTTGATCAAGTCCTTTCTGTGGTGTTAAATGCAACTAATTATAATGAATATCACATATCTAATGAGTTCAAGAATTCCCCTTGGAAGAATGGGTCTGTCCTTTACAAAAAAAGAGAGTTCAAGTGAGTTATTTGCATTTGGTAGGGAAGCTCTACTGTCTAAATCATACTCATTTAAAGGTGAAGTTCAGGGCTTCCCTGGTGGCGCAGTGGTTGAGAGTCCGCCTGCCGATGCAGAGGACACGGGTTCGTGCCCCGGTTTGGGAAGATCCCACATGCCGCGGAGCGGCTAGGCCCATGAGCCATGGCCGCTGAGCCTGCGTGTCCGGAGCCTATGCTCTGCAACGGGAGAGCCCACAACAGTGAGAGGCCCGCGTACCGAAAAAAATAAAAGGTCCAGTTCAAAGTCTGCCATAGTTTGTTATTATATATGTAATTTTTGAATGTAATATACAGTTATATATGTATATAACATCAACAAGAAAGTGACCCACTTTAGAGTCAAGAAAATATATAGGTGAAGTGTAAAAGGGTTGGAATAGATATACCATAACAGCAACAACAAAACAAAACAAGACAACAACAACAAAACTGGAGTGGCTAAGAAAATATCAGAAAAAATATATTTTAAGATGAAAATTTTTACTAGAGACAAAGATATTTTAAACTGATAAAATGATTATACCATCTAGAATGTATAATAATTAGAAACTTATATGCACCTAACAACAGAACTTCAAAATACAATGAAGCAAAAGCAACACAACGGAAAAGAGAAACAGACAGTTCTACAGTAATAGTTGGATACTTTAGTACCTTTCTTTCAATAGCAGAACAGACAGAAAATCAACAAGAAAATGAAAGAAAACTTGCACAACATTATCAATCAACTAGACCTAACAGCCATCTATAAAACATTCCACCCAACAGCATCAGAATATACATTCTTTTCAAATGCACATGGATATACTATATGCTAGGCCATAAAACAAATTTCAGTACATTTTAAAGGATATAAACAATACAAAGAGTGCTCTCAGATGACAACAGAATGCAATAAGAAATCGTTAACAGAAAGAAATTTGTTGAAAATCACAAATGGAAATTCAACAATATATTCCTAAATAATTCATGGGTCAGGTAAGAACTCATAAGGGGAATTAGAAATAATTTGAGATGAATTAAAAGGAAAGTATAGCATATTAATACTTGATTGGTCACACATAGTCTTTTGAAAAGCAGAGGGGTTAGACAAAGAGATCTAAATTAATTTAAAAATCATTTATTATTCTGGGAATAAAAAGAACTGGGCTTAGTCTCAGTTTTGCCTTTCTTTATCTTTGTGTCTGTTGATCATCTTGGAATAGTCATTACATAGTCAGAATACAGTTGCCATCTCAGGAATCAAATACTGTTATCTCTAGGGCTACCATAACAAGATACCACAAACTTGTTAGCTTAAAAGAACGGAAATTTATTTTATCACAGCTCTAGAGGCCAGAAGATCAAACTCAGAGTGTTGAGAGGGCCATGTTCTTTCTGACGCCTCGAGGGGAGGATCCTTCTTTGTCTTAACCAGATTCTGGTGGTGGCCATCAATCACTGGTGTTGGCATTTTTTGATTTGCAGCTGCATCACTCTGGTCTCTTCCAGTGTTGTCACATGGAATTGTCTCTGTGTGTTTCTGTCTCTGGAAACAATTTAAATAGAAATTTCTATTTTTAAAAAACAAACTGTTGATTACTATGCTCTATTTAGATAGTTCCTCTAACGCACACCCAGTTCCATTTCCCCATATGTATTTGAGAAGGAAAGAGGAACTCCTGTGAGCTATCCTATTGGAAAAAATCAATGATACAGTGCTTTACTAGAGATGCCTCTTACCTAAAATATTTGAATTAAATATAAAATCTGGGGAAATTATCACCCAGTTTCCCTCTTCTAGAGGCATGATCTAAATGATAGGCAGCAGAATATTTTATACCCATGAGGTTTGCTGACATTATTGATTTGATCCAGAATCTGTATTTTCTCTCTAAAGAAAACAGTATTCTCTCTTTCCTTTCTTTAATTTATAATGTTGATGTCTTAAGATTATTGTCAGAGAGGATGCTTGTAGTTCAAATGATTTGGCTGTATTTCACCAGTATTATTACAAGATAGTCAAACAATGGCTGGGCTCCAGTATAGACCTCGGTCCCTTTGTTCCACTGGGATACGGATGTGAAAGCCACTGTTTCCTTATATTCCAAAGACGAAATAAATAAAACAAATAAATAAACACAAAAAAACAAGTAAATGAAACTACCTTAAAACCAACTCTCTTTTCTTCCTCATCCATGTTAATTCTCTTCTACCTAAAATTACTTCCTGGAAGTGATTTTTATGTTTCTTAGAGCCTCTTTATGTATATATCCACACTAATGCATATAAAACTGTTCCTTGTAGATCTTTTACTTTTTCCATTTGAATAATTATTTTCACATGTCATATAGAGTTTATCCATTGTCCTAGATATGCATTTTTCCTGTGTATTTGAGCATCATAGGAAGATAAATTCTACTCTTGAAAATGTTAACTGGTGACTGAGACACAGAAAGCTATTCTTCTTACCATTTTTCAATAGTGAGTAGTAGATTCTGTAGGGGTGGAATTTTACGATGTAAGTATACTGTTTTTCTACACTCCAATTATGTTCCCCTTATCATAGAAATTGACCAGTGAAGTGTGCTGCTGACTTTTCAGAATCCATGTACATACAATCCATTAAGTTATTAGATATAACGTTGGTCAGAAAAGCATACTGTGAAATGTTGCTTTTATTTAAACTCCCACTATCTTCACTCCATGGTTTCAAGATTTGACTTCTTTATTGCCCTCTGGTGGTGGGCTCCGTGAACTGCATATTTACGGGTCTGGAGCAGGATTCTTCCCGGAGGTATTCAACTCCTCAGGTACAAGCTAAAGAGTAGATGATAAAGAAGCATTCAGATTTATTTAAACTAATTAAGAATATCAGTAGCCTGACTGTTGTTTCTAAAAATATAAAATATTTATCCTTCTGTTGTCAAACAACCATATTTCATGAAAAGAAGTATAAATCCTTTTTTGCTTGCAATAAAAGAACAATAATTGAAGGTATTCTGCATTTGGACCAAATACCTTCTCTGAAAATATAAGTGAAAATAGGAGTTGAACTTTCCAAAATATTCTTTAGTAAATAAAACTCCACATATAATTTCAAATTATCATTTAATTTTACCATAAATTTAAATACCTATACTGACTTAAATGCTGTCCTCTGTAATTTCGGATGATTCCCTCCTTTATATCTTCTTCCTCTCTTCAACAAATAAAATACATATGAACACCTAACATGAGGTAGGGTATTCTCTGTGAATTAATGATGTTGGTATACCTGATTTTGACTTAGCAGAGGGGTTGAGCCTCTGTGTTGGTGCATTCTCCCCAGATGGTGCGTGTGGAGAGGGTCAGGCATATCTCTGTGCTCCTGAAGTTTTCTCTGTGAAACTGTCAACCTCCAATATCAGAAATAACTTCCTTCGTGAGAAGGGATTTTCAGACATGAAAAGTTTTCTCTTAAAGTGCAAGTATTTTTAAAATCTATAAAATATAGAGCATTATAAATTTTCTTTAGTTACTACAAGCTGAATTTTAACTGAGAAGACTGGGGACTCCATGTATGTGTACATGCATGCATGCGTGCATATTTGTGTGCTACACGTGTGTGTGTGTGTGTGTGTGTGTGTGTGTGTGTGTAGGTCTACCGAGGATACAGAACATATTCTGGACATGACAGAGCAGTGGTGTATCAGAAGGGAAAAGAGTATAAAGGACCAGCTTCACCTGCTTAATTTGTCCCCTGACCTGGTGTCGTCTTATTTTCCACCATCCTTTGCTGATCTGTATACTGAATACCCAGGGCTCCTGGGTACCTCCAGGTACCTCTGTAAGTTTTACAAGCCTATCAATATCCCATGTACAGTGGATGGAACCTGGACTTTTTGCCCATATAGTTTTCCTTTCCCTCAGAGTTTTCGTCTGAGCTATGTCATGGGGTAGGTACTGTTGTGAAAATTTATGCTCACTTGTTAAATCGAAACTACTCATTGAACTGTTTAAACAAATAAACAGTATCTTGAGTCAATTGCAGGGCACCTCCAGTCTCCACAAAGCAGAGTTACTTTGGGACAGGAAGGTCTTTTAGTTTCCCCTTAAATCAAAATACAAAGTTATTGAGCAATTCTAGGACCAACCCTATAGTTGCAAACTTGGGAAGAGATCACAGGATTCTGTAATCGTCTGCTTATCCCCTTACTGGGACAGCAAATAGCTCAATAGTTCTTATACTGAAGTCAAAATGAAGAATAATACCGGAACAAAGTCTGCATTGAAAGTCTGTGTCTTATTTTTATTTTCTCTTGGCACATAGTAGGTAACTGTTAAATGTTCTCTTGATAAATATTAAAAACACACAAGATACTTCATATACTAGGGGTCATAAAATTTCAACTTTTCTTTTGGTGTAGGGGTTGATGATGAAAAGTTTGGAAACTTCTGATCCATGTTAATGTTCCTGCTTTGAGAACTGCAGGACACAGCTTTTAGATGAAAAAAGTTGCCAAGAGGACCAGAAGTAGAATAAAGGCATTTATGTAATTCTTCCTTATAATTTCATGTATTGGTTTTCAGCATCCAACTTTGAAAAGTTGCCTGAGGCTGCCTAGGGTCTGCAATAAGGATCACAGCTGTGCTGTCCTACCCCCTCCCCACACGTGGGAACAGAGCCTTCCCAGCAGTGCTAATAGAGGCCCATGGCTTTCCGCCCACCTCGGTACTGCTCAAGGCAGTGGCTTTTTTCTACCAGCCTCACCCTTCTCCATGTGAATCTTTTTCTTCTTTCCAGTTTTATTGAGATGTAATTGACATATAACACTGTATAAGTTTAAGGTGTACAACATCATAATTTGATACATTTGATATATATTGCAAAGTGATTGCCACAATAAGGTTAGTTAACACATCCATGACCTTACACAATTAATTACCTTTTGTGTGTGTGTGTGTGTGTGCGATGAGAACATGTAAGATCTACTATCTCAGAAACTTTTGAGTATGCAATAGAGTGTTGTTAACTAAAGTCACCATGCTGTACATCAGACTCCCAGGATTTATTCATCTTATAACTGGAAGGTTATACCCTTTGACCAACAACTCCCCATTTCCTCCACTCCCCAGCCCTTGACGGCCACCATTCTACTCAGTTTCTGTGAGAGCAGCGTTTTTAGATTACACGTAAAAGTGAGATTATGCAGTGTTTGTCTTTCTCTCTCTGACGTATTTCACTTAGCATAATGCCCTCAAGGTTCATCCAAGTTGTTGCAAATGGCAAGATTCCCTTATTTTTTAAGGCTGAATAACATTCCATTCTACGTATGTGCCATATTTTCTTTATTCATTTGTCTGTCAATGGACACTATAGAAACAGAAACTCAGTTCCTACAAGTGTCCAAGGTAACAATAGACAAAATATGGATGTTGGTGGGTGTAGATCCAGGCAGTAGGTTAGACTACATCCCACAGGCAGGAAGGCCGCTATTTTAGGAGGAGCTGCTTTGAATATGAATCAAATAATAATTGATTTATATATCACCAGTTCAGAACTAACTTATCTGTTTTCGACACCTCACCATAGATATGAAATGAGAATGAGTGGAAAAAGAGGCTTCTGAAGGCAAACAGTCATAAAACCCATTATTATTCTGTAAAAAGGAGACTATACAGTCTTACCTTTAGAACCTCAAACAAAGACATGCAGCAGCCTCAGTAGGATATAATCGCAACAGAAAAAATACAAGCAGAAGGCAGAGGAAAAAGAAGTGCCATTTGGTATGGGAATAAATAGCTCTGTATGTCTCAAAAGCCTCCTATAAACATGTCTGGGTGTCAATATAGTGTAATAATTAATATCCATAAACCCTGAGTCTTAAGAAAAAAGAACTGTATCTTTTGCTTTTTTTTAGAAAGGGACAGAAAGGTAACTATATTTGCTTTAATAAATACAGAGACTTAGTGCACTTAAATATTTGATCAAATAATTTTAAAAATGTTTCTTAAAGTATACATCATTTTCTGATGAAACGGGTAAAATAAGTTTCTAGGGAGTGAGGAGGGCATGAGGTATTATACACATTTTCTTTTCCGTCCTTTTGTAGCTGAATATCCTTTTCCAGGCCTAAAGAAGTAGTAAAATTATGCACCTAAGATTGAATAAAAGGTTTCATAGACATATTTTACATATATGCCATTAGATTTCCACAGAGTTATTTCAGGCTGCTTGCTTGAGCTGAGACCCCTCTAAACAAAGCCCAGGAAGAAACTAACAACTGTGAAAGCCAATTTATTTATTCTGTGAGTAAGTTGGCTGCAGAGCAGACTAATTACCCCTTTAACCACACTGTTTGAACTCATTGTACTTATCTGGGAATCATTATTCTGAAAGTAGAGAAGGGGACTAGGGAAGTTAAAAGAGACAAAAGATCTAAATATGGTCTCTTTGCGAATCTCAAAGGTCAGGCAACAGGCTTATTTCTGATGGTTTTAAAAAGAGAAGATGAGCTGTGGTTTAAAGGTCCACTTTGGAATTCAAATTCTACCTCAGGTGTAGCCTGAATGCTAGTCTCCACCTTGAGTGAATCACTGAAGGATCATTTCTCAGCACATAGTCAGTGTTTGTTAAATTTTCATATTATTTTATCCCAGTGAATAATATTGATGAGGGATTTTGAAACTATTAAATTCCGCCAAAGGACTTGATTTTGTAATGATACCAAACCTTGGAAAATAAAGGAAGTAGAGATTGGTGAATCCTTGACAAATTATTAGAGTTATAACTGATTGTTTCATAAGGAAAGATAGGGAATGGATCACTTAGGAAACTGAATGAATACTTTGAATCTCCTCTATTTCTGTTAAAACTACAGGTTAGTTGAGCTCAAAAATTGTAGGTATAAAAATTGTGTTTTTTGGTAATAAAATTTGTTTTAACCCTTCTCTCAATTATGCATTTAAATGTTGACCAATTCACAAGTAACTCTTTACAGTCGATGGATTGGCCAGTGGCTTTGGGATCATTCATTTTATAGTCTGGGATTTCCAGTGTGATCTTTATTTTCCCATTTATACTCTATTTCATACATTTTATTAGCAGCAGTAGTAGAAATAGTAGCAGCAGTATCATTATTATTTAGTTAGAGTAGAATTGTTTCTGTAACTTCTTACGGTCAGACATATACTAAGCAACACACATTTTGAAAGCACTGGTGTTGGAGTAAATTGGATGTTGATGAGACTAGTCACTGCCCTTAAAGGAGCTTGTCTTCTAGTTGGAAAGATGTGACATATACAATAATCTGAGGCATTAAGTAAATACATGGGTCTGAGGGCAGAAGATCCTGAAGGAAGCAAGCTACAAAGAACTCATTTTGAATCCTGGCATTAATATTGGCAGATCTCCTCACACCTTTTCAGGACAGTTATAGACAAAGCAAGTAGGACTGGAGAATACACTACAATGGCCAAAATAAGATTTAATGTCATTTCAGCCTAGGGGATTCTTTCTAGGCTTTGAGTATATGATAATTTAAATGCTACCTAAATAGTAAATTTACTTTAATGCTGACAATGTAGAAAAGATATTTTGCTGCAAAAGTATACACAGTAGTAACAAGTGGATTTTGGAAGAAACTGATATTTTGTCTTATACTGATACTACACTACTGCCCTAGACCTAGCAGCAGCCTTTACTCTTTGTTGTTTTCTTCTAAGACTAAAGAGCCTCTTTATTGTTTGTGCTGATTTTTTTTTCCACCAACAGATCTCAGAGCAATCTGAGTGCACTGGCCAGTTGGGACAAAATTATCATTAGAATTCTTGGCTAGAGAAGAAAGCTCCTAATTTAAGAATGGCTTTTTGCCTTCTGAGAGCTCAGAAGAGCACATTGCAAGCCATCTACATTTATAAAACATGTTTTAGTATGGAAAATTTCAAACATCTACAGAAGTAAAAAGAAAGAAGAAACTTTCCTCAATTGTTCTCATCAAATGTCCATTTCAGGCCAGTAGATTTTCTCTACACCCTCTCTTACTACTACCACCATCATCCCCAGCAATTTTAAAGCAAATCCCAGATTTCTTTTTCTCAGTGCAAACGTCAGTATACATATTTCTAAAATGCAAGAACTGCCCTTTTTAAGCTCAACTATGTCATTATCACACATCCGCAAATAATAATGATTCCTTAATATCAACAAATAGCCAGTCAGTTCATGTTTCCTTGATTGTCCTATAAATGTATTTTTATTTTAATAACCATTATTTATTTGATTGCTGATCCAAACACAATTTCTTTTAAAGTATAGGTTTAAAAGAACTCAATTTGCTCATTTTTCTTGCAAGTATTTGTCCTTGAATTCAAAGCATTCATCCAGTAGGGTTCCCAACTGTCTGGATTATGCTGATTGCATCCCCTTTCTGCTTATATATTTATCATAATTCAGGTGTGATTTTTTTGTCAAGTTTACTTCATAGATAATATTGATGAATTCCAAAAGGAACTATAAAGTGTCTGTCTATCAAAAAAAAAAAAAAATAAAGTGTCTGTCTGACTGTGACGTTGCAGCCATTAATGATCAATGTCTAGATCCATTAATTTATTAAGGGTACCAAATGGTGATATTCTACTAACTAGATGATTATTCATTTACTAGCTAGAACATTATTTCATCAACTACTTGGTTGCCCTGAGTTACAGTTTAATTAGGAAAGGAAGAATAAATGTTTCTTTTATTTTATTTACCAGTTTTACAAAAAAAGAAAAAACAAGAGAGAGAAAGGTTGACTCTTCCAAAGATGACTAATGAGGTATTTTCTTTCTTTGTTGTTGTTTTCAGTGAGGTTGTTATAAATATCGATGCAGAGATTGTCCCCTCTTAGGTTCACGGATCCTGTTCAAGTTGGCTCCTGAGTCCTTTCCACACAACCACAGTAGTCTTTGAAGTCTTCCCAGCTGTCTTGTATGACAAGATGTAACAGGAACATCTTGTTCGTTTGTTATGCTGGATTTGAAATCAGCTGTTTCTCCAAGGAGACATTATCCACTGTGTTTATTCAAACTTGTGTTCCTTCTAGTTTAACCTTCTCTCGAGACATGATTTTTTTAAACAAATTACTTACTGAATTTTTCACCTTTTCAAATCTTGCTATTCTCCAATCACTTCATTTCTGAATTTTTCTAATTTCTTTTATGTTTTTCTTAAAACCAGTTTCTATTCCTTTGAAAATTTCTTTTACTTTTTCCGCAATATCAGGCAATAAATTTCATTTGTTCTGTGGACGTGTCTTTCTGTCACGTTTTCAGGATTTGCTGGAACTTTCTTTTCACCCTTCTTTTTTCTTTTTTTCTCACTGATTTTCTGCAGGATGTGAATGGAATACTCTTCTGTCACTCATTTTTAAATGAAATAAGTTTCCACTTTAGGAGGGAAACATAGATCAGAATATAATTTCTAGCTTCAGAACTCCAGGACTCACTATCTTCTATTATTTTCACAACATAATTTTATTTATTTATTTATTTATTTATTTATTTATTTATTTATTTATTTATTTATTTTTTGCGGTACGCGGGCTTCTCACTGCTGTGACCTCTCCCGTTGCGGAGCACAGGCTCCGGATGCGCAGGCTCAGCGGCCATGGCGCAAGGACCCAGCCGCTCCGCGGCATGTGGGATCTTCCCAGACCGGGGCACGAACCCATATCCCCTACATCGGCAGGTGGACTCTCAACCACTGCGCCACCAGGGAAGCCCCACAACATAATTTTAAAAAATGACCTTAAAATTTCTAAAATCTTCCTCCTCGGCCCTCCTATGCCCATTTACCCAGGCCTCCTCTTTCCTGTCCTTGTTGAGTATGGGGATTTGTTCTGGAATGGTGCTTTGGTTTGATAGGTGTCAAGGTTTCACAGACCCCAGAACACTTGGCATCCTCAGAACATTTCAAAGTTCTTGCACTCAGCTGCAAAGTGGAGCCTGCAACATTCACTCCCGGTTTCTGCCGCTGTTCTCAGTGAGTTTTTCAATCTCACTGAGTTCTTGAACCATAGTAACCTTTGGCTCTCCTGAAAGAGAGAGAGAGTCCTTCCCTCGTCTTCCTCCCACACACCTTGGGATACACATATGTAGGTCTTTTTCCTGTTGTTGATTTGTTCCTACCTGGCTGTATGTTGCAGTTCATGTGGACACCTTGTTGTAGATGTTGTCTGTGGGTTTTTGATCTTGCTATTCTAGATGCTTTTCTTTCTTCTTTGTGGGGGTGGGGGGTTGTGTATTTAGGGGAGGGGTGGTATATTCAGGGATAAAAATCCTCTCTGTAGCCACCACCATTTCCCCAGAATCCTCTGCCATTAATATTTAAAACAAAATCATAGGAATCATTATCCGGATCCTTAGGATAATCATTACATTGTATCTGTCTTTTTTCCAGGCTTCAAGCTGCCTGTGGCTCGCCACGTTAGTATACTGACATGACTGGGCAATGCCTAATTTGACGGGCTCTTTCTGTACTGCCTTCCTCCTAATCATGACAGTCTTGTACGCTATACATAGTCTTCTTCACTGATAGGGAATTTAGAAAATACAGGAAGCCATGGGATTAATAGCTGAAAGTGGAATTAATGTGTTCTTTTTCTCAGGTAAAATATCATAAGACTCCTTAGGCCAAAGTTGTAAAATGAAATCGCAACTTTCCTGGAATCATTTTGCAAACGTGAATGCCCACATAAAGTACACTAGGACTTGAATCCAAGGAATAACACATTTTTAGAGCCTCCAAATGTATAAACTTAGTACAATTCTGCATTACTTCTTAAGGCAACTGAAGAAAATAATTTTGTGATCAAATAAATATTGATTTTATTAACCTAGTTATTTTAAGAGTTTACAAAACTTATAAAAAATGTTAAGGCTCTATCAGCCTCATCAGTTGTTATTTCTTTTCTAGAATCTTGGATAAAGGAACAGTCATTTAAGGGGAAACATGGTATAAAATGGGAAGATAATCCAACAGTGAAGATAGTTATATCTCTTCCTGTGTGATGAACTACTCCTAAGCTTGGTGGTTTAAAACAGCAGGCACTTTATCTCCTCACAATTTGTGAATCAGCAGAATGGGCTGGGATCTCCTGGGTGGATCTATCTTGCTTTCACCTGAGGTGACTACTGAGGCTGCCATCATTTGGTTGCTGGACTGGGGCTGGTTGCTTTCACATGTCTGGCCATTGATGCTGGCTGTGGCCTGTGCCTAGTCTCCACTAGGTTAGCCAGGCTTCCTAACATGTCAGGTTTCCATGAGGACAAGCCCTAAAGCACGAGTACTCTCCAAGCTTCAGCTCTTGATATGCCACTGGGCCAAAGCAAGTCACGTGACCAAGCCCAGGTCAAGGTGAACAAAACTACACAGGGTGAGAAAACGGGGGGGAGGGGCATTTGCCCTGGGGGTCAGTAGTCTAACAAACTGCTGCAATAACTATATAAAGAAAAACACCCCGGAGGACAACTGGTCAAAAATAAATGTGTGCGGGGTGGGGTGGGGTTTGGCATGGGGGGGCAAAGGCAGTAAACAGGGGCTACCAAAATCTGAAGATTCTGGAATTTTTGGAAAATCCACTGGGATTAAAGGAGTTACACAACCATGTTCTGACACCAGAAGAAAGGTGCCAGTTGAGCATCAGGGAAGTCTAGCGCTCTTCCTCCATCGCATCAATTTTCACGTTTCTTTGACTCAGCATATTTATAGAATGAATCATGACTTTCTATAAATTTTTAATTCAGTTTTTCAAAGAAATAGTGACCTCGCTTCTATCTGCTGTGCCACAAAAATGCCGTAGAAAAAAATTCCTTCTGTTAAATCGCTCACTAGGTGAAATTGTATGTGTAACCTAGTACCAAAGAGGTATTAAGAATCGCCACAGCCGAGCCAGCCTTCCGCATCATGCACCCTATAGCAGCCAGTGGGTGAGCCGGGAGTCGAGGAGGTCACCGTGGGAAGGAGGGGCGCGGGCAGCGTGGCAGCCTCCTTCCGTCTCCGTGGAGCCACCTCCAGCTTCCGGTACAGGGAGTCGTCTGCAGCAGCTAGTGGTGGCCAGCCTTGCAGCACTGTGTTCTAGGTCAGTAGCTTCCAAGACTCCAGTTGGATTCATTGGAGTAGGCAACGTGGGGAGTCCAGTGGCAAAAGAGCTCATGAAACGTGGCTAGCCACTCACTGTTGTTGATGTGTTCCCTGATTCATGCAAAGAGCTTCTAGATGCAGATGAACCCGGTAGTGTCTTCTGCAGGGGATGTAGCCGAAAAAGGTGACAGAATTATTACAATGCATCAATGCACTAGAAGCTTATTGTGGAGCAAATGGAATTCGAAAAAAAGTGAAGAAAGACTCACTATTAATGGATTCCAGTACTGTTGATCCTATGGTTTTCAGAGAATTGGCCAAAGAAGTTGAGAAAATGGGAGCGGTTTTCACGGATGCCCCTGTTTCTGGTAGTGTGGGAATGGCTCGATCTGGCCACCTCACACTTAGGATGGGAGGGGTTGAGCTGCTGTGGTGCATGGGCTCCCATGTGGTGCATCGTGGAGCTGTTGGGACTGGCCAGGCTTTGAAGATCTGCAAAAACTTGCTGTTAGCTATTAGTAGGATTGGAACTGCTGAAGCTATGAATCTGGGACTCAGGTTAGGGTTTGACCCAAAACTCTTGGCTAAAATCCTAAATACGAGCTCAGGACAATGTTGGTCAAGTGACACTTATAATCCTGTACCTGGGGTGATGGATGGAGTTCCCTCGGCTAATTACTATCAGGGTGGATTCGGAGCAACACTCATGGCTAAGGATCTGGGATTAGCATGAGGCTCTGCTACCAGCACGAAGAGCCCAGTCCTTCTGGGCAGTCAAGCCCATCAGATCTGCAGGGATGTTGTGCGTGAAGGGCTACTCAAAAAAAAAAGACTTCTCATCCGTGGTTCAGTTTTTGCAAGAGGAGGAGACATTCTGAGTTTGCCCTCTGGCTGTGAACACTGAAACATTGAAACCAAACTGTGTCTTGGAGCCCCTTATGGCTCACTCCACAGGAAAATGGGCTTAATCAAAGGTCAACTGTCTGCTTTTGAGTGTGTAGGTCAGGGGTTCCCCACCCCTTGGCCTTGGACGGGTACCAGTCCACAGCCTCTTAGGAACCGGGCTGCACAGCAGGAGGTGAGTCGCAAGCAAGCCAACTAAGCTTCATCTGCTGCTCCCTGTGGCTCACATTACTGCCTGAACCTCACACACTCCGACCCCCCTCCCTGGAAAAATTTGCTTCCAGGAAACCGGTCCCTGGTTCCAAAAAGGTTAGGGACCTCTGGTCTAGGTCACAATAGATCCTGGGATTTTTCACCCATTCTAAACTGCTTATTCTTTTTATCTATTTAGCAAACATATCATCTGTAATTTTTTTTCTGCAAGCCACTGATGGTAACTGCTAGCTAGCTAGCTGATTGGCCTTTTTCAAAAGTTTGATTCCTGAGCATCTTCAGCTAAAACGCTGCCTACTTCACTCAGGATATTATTTACTCCACTTTACAAATAAAACTAAAATTGTTTTCAACAGGATAAAATCTATGCTCGAGGAAAGAAAAGAAATTGGTGTGAGAAAAGATATCAGAGAAAGGGGAAGTATAGTGAATTACTACCTGTGTCCCTCAGAAAATTTGTCCTGTTAAATAACCCAGTGGTGATATTCTTGCATTGAGATTACTGGTTTATTTTCTAGGAGTTGTTAAAGCAAGACAACTCCTTGCTGCATGTTATGTAATTTGGACTCTGTTACATTATCTTGTTGTGCCCCTCTTGTAACAACTTCCCATACTCAGCAAACTTGTTTTTTTCATATTTTTGCCTCCTTGTCCATTTTTACTGCATATTTTTTGACTTCAAAAGAATGACATCTTTAGAACTGTTTCAGAGCCAACGATGATATGTGCTTTAGATAATTATTACACTATGCTAAATATAACCATGTTCTTTTGAATTCACATAAATTTCTATGCTGATAAAAAAAGAGAGGCACATTTCATCAATGTTTAAATAGTATCCTTCTTCCTCTAAAACTTAAAATAGGATTCAGTCTGATTCCTAAAGGGTTATTTTCTTCAACAACAAGAGCTGACTTAAGCCATTTCTTGGCAGTGGAATCTGAGCATAGAGGTCCCTGTCTGACTGCCCTTTGTTTCTCACTCACAGTATCCTGGGTGAGTGTAATGGACGGGCGTGCCCTTAATGACTTAGCCCACTGCTACTGCTCCTGATGAGGGCTAATGGTGTGGGCCACTTTAAATCTTGCCCAGCAAAGTGCTGACATCTGGGGTTTCCTATCAAGTTTACCAGATATTCCACAGTAATTTCATAATTTACACAACATAAAAACACTGGTTTTGAGCTTAGGAAAGCATTTCATTTAAACAGATACAGAACACTACAAAATGGTTTAAAATTTGTGAGCAATTGCATTAAATAAACTCTAATATAAATTAATCTAATACAAGTAAACTAATAGTTGCAAAGCTACTGGTCGCTTCAGAAGCGGTGGCTACGGATAACTTCAAAGTTGTTTCCTCAATTCATTAAGAGGAGAAACTATTTGCTGTCAGCTTCTTCTTGGGGAAGCTTAGTTTGATGCTGATTCGCGTTATGAATGTATAGGAACCATTACTGGTTCTTCCTTTCCATATTCAGTGCACCATTATACTTCTGTCCTCTTAAGATCTGGATATCTGTTACTGCTACTGTTGGCTGGAGCCTGGGAGGAGGAAAGCTATCAGGAAAAAAGGTCAACAAGTGTTAAAGATTTTTAGCATACCACTGAGACTTTTTATCAACCATAATCATAAGAAATAATATTTAAAATTACTTATAGCCTGGTCAGTGAGACCTTGAGTAACTTGTGGAAGCATCCATGTTTCATACAGTTTCAGGGGATGGATATTTCCTGTTATTAACTCTATATCCTCTTCAACTGGAACAGAGGGACCTTTCTCTGTTGAAGCAGTTTTGTCTTTTTCCTGGGCATTTTCAGTTTTCTCTTAGGAGAGACTTGTAAAGCTTACATATACAAACTTACACATACACGTATAAAGCAAAGAAGGGATAGAGCAGTCTTGAGAGGACACGGTTTTGTAGCAGGCACACAAGACAGAGCTAATACTCCCTGATTGCATTTGCCTCCCTAGCCCCATCTCCTTTGTGGAAAGCATCAGCATTCTGACTGGTCTCTGCACCCCACTAACTGGACGGATCACTGCATTGGCATTCTTAGGGAGCACTGATGGTCCCTGCGGAAAGTGTGGTTAGAGCTTGTGCAGCCAAAGTGCACAGGAAAGAATCAAATATACTTCATATAACATGCTTACTCTGTTTTGCTTAATTAGCACTTATTCCCTGTAAGAGGCCGATTTCTGCTTTGACAGGGAGTAATCGAACTCGGTATTCACCCAAACCATAAAATTAAAGTTAACATACCTCAGCTTTTCATCCTACTGGAAGAAATGTATGAAATCTAAAGTTATTTTTTAATTGCTGCTGTTTAGAATGCCTGAAGCCCATTTGCTGAACTTGTTAAAGAGCAGTGTTAATGAGGGTATTTTTTGTTTCTTTCTTTTCCGACCACAGTATGAATTCTCAGCCCAAAGTGTGCCCTGTTTCCCACAATAGAGACAGGGGAAAAAGTGCGAGTCTCTCACCACAAAGCATGAGACAACTACAAATACTTCTCTCCCAGAGTTAACATTGATGAGAGTCTTTGTGGAAAAGAACTTCCTCTTTCTGCGGGAATACAGTAGAAATGCAAGATGTATTCTCCACAGTTTCACTACTGGAAAAATAATTTCATAGTCTCTCTCTCTCTCCTCCCTCTCTCTCTCTCTCCCTCTCCCTCTCTCCCTCCCTCTCTCTCTCTCTCTCTCTCTCTCTCTCTCTCTCTCTCTCTATATATATATATATATATATATATATATATATTTTTTTTTTTTTTTTTTTTTTTGCCGTACGCGGGCCTCTCACTGCTGTGGCCTCTCCCGTTGTGGAGCACAGGCTCTGCACACGCAGTCTCAGCGGCCCTGGCTCACGGGCCCAGCTGCTCCGTGGCATGTGGGATCTTCCCGGACCGGGGCACGAACCCATATCCCCTGCATCAGCAGGCGGACTCTCAACCACTGCGCCACCAGGGAAGCCCCATAGTCCATATTTTTTATTGGTCTTCTTAAAAACATATACAATGTTTACAATAAGGAGTAAAAGAGAAGATTTTCAATGTGATATTTCAAGGAGCATTTTGTAAAGGCAGGATCCAGTCCCAACTTTGGAAAATTAACACACACCTATGAGATCAAAGAGTCACCTGCAAAAAATTTTATTATGTTTTTCTTTCATACTAGTTTCCTAAAGGTGCATTGTTATTTCTTGGTAATGTAATAGTCAGAAATGACTATATGGTGGCCATTTGAGGAAGAAGTAGCTCTTACATAAGTGTCTAGTGACCTTATCTCTTTTGATACAATACCTCTTGGTTTCAGAGGCTTGCCCAGATTTCCTCTAAATGAATAAACTTAGTAAGATTTTTCTAACTATCAATCTAAAAGTAGATTTAGAAATCTACTTCTGAAGCAGTTTTGTTAAGTAATTATTGGTCAGTTCTCTTTCTGATTGGTACTTCTTTCTGCAAAACAAATCCCTGTACTTAGAACAATTAATACCACCATCCCTGGCTCCTTGATTATTACACAGTGATGTTTCTTGAGAAAAAAGCTTACCCTTTTTTGGGGGAAACTTCAGTCCATGAAGTAAAACTTCATTAAAACTAGATCTGCTTCTAATGCCAGTGTGATGCAAATCAGTATCCCCTTTCTTTTGACTTTCCAGGATGTGTGAAGAGAATGGTATGGTTTGGTTTAGGAAGGGTTGTAGCTTAAGAGGATTGCATTATGTTTCTGTGCCACTTTGGGGGATTTTATTTCAATATTATATCCTGTTCTGTAAAAACACCCTAGTCATTCTCTTACTTATTATTAAATAATTAAACGCTGCCCTTTGTTTACTTTCCCCTTCTGATCAGAAGACTCCTCTCCACTCTAGGCCTTGATCTGAGTTCCAATTCATCAGCTTGTAGTAGCTACACTTCTGGTTTCTGAAGTCAGACAGATATGGGTCCCATTTCTGTCTTCATCAGTTATAATTTAGCCTCTGATATATGCATACCAGAGCTGGCAGTGACAAACATTTTGCTTCTCCTTATTTTCCCAGGGTTCTGTGCATTTTAATAGAGGATCACAATATTTGAAGTAGAGCTGGGATGAGGTGGAACGAAAGAGCAGGAAAACATGCTTTTAGGAAGGTCTGATATACAAATCACATGGAGGTAACTACTTGAGAGAAAACCACCCCTACCTGAGTATTGTCAATAAAGTAGCACAGGGAGGCAAACGAATCAATTGTTCACTAAAAATATTCTTCTTTAGAAGAATAAAATTCACAAGAAAGCCTCATTGCAAATAAAATATATTTGTTTTCCTAAAGGAAGATATTTGGAAAGTCATAGTAAATACCTCCTTTGACCTTCTGTGTCCCTAGTGTTCTATCTCCACTAAGTTTTATGAACACTACATAGAGGAGGAGGCTGAGTCTCAAAGACCATAAGAGATGGATTTCAGAGCCTTTGCAAGGTCCATTATGCCCCATGACTTCCCATTGCTTGTGCTTTTCATCCAGATAGGTGCTTAGGATACCAGAATGAATACATCTCTTTCGAGAGGTTTTTAACAGACATTAGATCCTAAACAAGTACAACACCTAACAAATAGAACAGAATGCTTTATTTAAAGCAGAAACAGAATAAATGCTCGCCTAGTATCGTTTAAATCCCCTTTAAATAATTTTTTGAATCAACATGTTTATATTTGAGGGTATTTTCTTATTTTTTCCTAGTTCCCTTTACTTGCACCTCCTTTCTTTTTCTCTTTTCCCAACTGAAATGTTTATGGTTTCAAAAGTAATTGCTTCTCGAAGAAAGTTTTCGTGTATACTAAGTGCTACCTGATGGAAGCCATAAGCATAGAGTCTGCTAGCATTTAGAGTGGTATAATACATAGCCAGGTTGAATCAAGTGGGAGAGAAGGTTAATCATTCTTTTAAACTGGCAGTGTTGCCAGAGGTGGATTAATATGCTTTTTGAATCTCTTATGTGCTGTAAGTCTCCTTGATCACAATCACTACGTTAATGGTTGAGGTTTTGAATTAGAGGTGTCTCCTGGGCTCAGCTGGGCCAAGTCCCTTCACCTCTCTGGCCATATTAGGTGATAGTTTTCTCATTTCAATACATGATCTATGTTAGAGGGAGTGTTGACTATACCAGACTTTTAACGTGGGCACCCAGAAAGTGGAAGAATCTCTCTACTGGTGATGAATCATAACTCTTTTCACTGTGAATATAGTCCTTCCCTTAGGTAAGGTAGGAACACCATGAAAAATAGAAAGTTCTCGGGTGTCTGTGGAAGCTGGAGTGCTCTAGACCTGTCAGCTCACTGGCAGAGCAGGCTTCGTCCAGACACTAGAGAACAAAATGTGAAATTGGCACCAGCCAGCCTCTCCATTGCACAGGATATCCCTATTTAAATTTGACAATCGGGATATTTTACAATTTGAAATTCTTGTCATCTGGTTTTCTTTAGTTTTTTCTTTGGGTTGAAAAGACTGAGAAGCTTGTTAAAAAATCTGGAATTCTGATGGTGAGGCTTAACCAGATCTATTGAGTCATCAATCAGCAAACATTGACCAATGCTTACCATTCCCCCAGTTACTATACTAAGGACCCAGACACGTCTCAGATAGTGGCCTTGCTCATTCACTGTATTTACAGTACTTTTTTCTAAATGTAACCAGAGCTCAGGTAAGACAAGACATTGATTTGAGTCTGAAGTAAACAAAGCTGACTGGTCTGCCGCCTTCAGTTTCCAGAATTCTTTTGTTTCAGGTAGTAATTTTCCCAGACCAATAGAACAAAGTCCTATCGTCTATTTATTTAATATTTTATCACAATAGTCCTTGCCCCTTTGACCTCTAGTGAGGAAACTTGCATAAGAAACTGAAATATGCTTAGGTTCTATGGGTAAGTGCAGATAATGATATGAATGAAATTGAAAATGAAAGCCAAAGGTAGAAAAGCCAGTTCTGAATAGATGAAGTAAGACAGAGGTATTTGAAAAATCAAGTAGAAAAGATACAATAAGGAATGGAGAGCTTCTGGAAGTTTTCCAATACGTGAGGGGTTGGTACATCTTTTTTTTTTAATAACATGTCTGGCTGTTGTATGCCAGAGAAAGTTATAAGGGGGTTGACTATATGCATGAAGTCCAGTGAGAACACTGTTTCTGTAGGCCACTGACAGTGTTCTGAGTGTACATTCTATAGTACTAGAAATTAAGTTAGGAAACAAAGGGTAATCTGATGTCATTTTAAATGACATTTCACAAATGATTAGAGCTACAAGGTGTCTTTTTTCACTCAGCCAACACGTTGAGCACGTACTATGGGGCAAGCACTGTGCTTATGGGTAAGAGATAAAAGAAAAAATAAAGGCCAGAGGAACTCAAAAGAGAGTGTGAGAGATGCATAAACAACTCATTACAATCAAATAGGGAGAGGCTATTAAATAAATAGATCATAAAAATGTAACTTTGTAAAACAGAACTTGGAGTCACTAACCCTGCTAGGGGATATTAAAGAGAATGCCAACAATGAGGGGGTTTGGAATTAGGTTTTTTGAATGTCAGTAGGAATGTTCCACGTGGAGAGAAGGTCAGGGGCATACCAGGCAGAAGGAACATCCTGGACTTGAGAACCAACACAATATGTTTAAGTGATTGTAAAGGAGATTGTTTTGACTAGAGCATAGGGTATAAGTTGCCAAATGGTAGAAAATAGAGTATAAAAGTTAGGCTGGAATAAAAGTATAAAGTATCATAATTCTTATGATGAAAGTTAGGTGTTTTCCTACAAAATGGGTTACTTATAAATATTTTAAAAATAGAGACTGCTGTGTAAGGCTTGAAAAAACACTAAATCAGAGTTGTACAGAGCTCAGGCTTAGTGGTGAAAATTTCTGTATTTTGTTGTCCAGGTTGGATACTGTTACAATTCTTTAACATTTCTTTTTCCTAAGTAAAGGCATCTGGTGAAAATATGGGATCCATTTTATCCTGGGGAAGTTTTGTCTTAACCTTTCTTCTATGTATTTTTCCTATTTAAAATGCTTTTGCAGAATCTAATCATACGAAGTTCGGATACTTGAAGTACCTGCTTATGTTCTCTCTTGGACATAATGGGAATAATTGGGAAGTCTTCTCTAATTTTGAGACTACCATGACTACTCTCTTATGTTGGTTATTCCTGTAGATGAACCAATTTTAGGTTCATCTGAGTGATTAGTTAAACTTACTCCTCACAGATTGATTCAGCAGGTCTGAGAAGATATCTCAGAATATGTATATAGAGAGATAAACAATAAGAAATTACAGTAAGCACAAAAACAGATAAAGATCATTCATAATTTTTCATAAGATCTTATTTTCTCTCATTTCTCTCATTTTTTCGTAACTTTTCTTTAATCATATGAAAAAGAAGGGAATTTACATGGAATAACAAAAGATATGCAAAACTTAAGGAAACACAATTTTCTTAAATTTCTCAAACTTATTTGTATAGGATTCAGAATGCACTTAAAATGATTAAATGACTTAAGCTAAATCTTTTTTATTGCAAACTGTTTTAACCCAATTAACCAAGCAAGAAACTGAGAGTCATTCTTTACTCTTCTCCCCTCCCTTAAACTCTGGAGCAATCCCTAAGAGTTGTCATAATTATACTATATATATATATATATATATATATATACATACACACATACATATATATGCACACATATATGTGTGTATATATGTATACACACACACACACACACACACACATATGTCCATTCTTCTCTATGTCCATTGTCATATCTTTTACATTTCTTACTCGGATGTAACATCCCAGTTCACTTTTTCCCTGACTCCAGTATTATTTCTGTCTTGTTTATTCTCTGCATTGCAACCTAAATTTCACTCAACGGCTTAGAGCTCTTTGATAGCTTCTCTTTAATTTTGGGGAAAAGGCTTCAAGCACTGTGCTCTTGCCTACTAGTCCACCCTCATCTGCTTTCTCTATCCTTACTTAGCATCTCCTTCTTCCATAAATTTTCAGCAATACTCAGTAGACTTCAGGGTTAGACTTCTCTTACTGCTGAACTTTCTCCAGGTAATGTCATCAATTTGTATCATACTTTACTCATTCAATCCTTGGTTAATGCACTCTCATCATACAAGTTTCAAAATAAACATTGAATCTCTGGCTTTTCATGACTTCCATTAGAGATTAAATTCCCTTTCTACGTGTTCTTATAAAATTTGGCTGTCCAGTTACCTATGAGAGGTATAGTTCTATTTTATAGTTCATTGCCCCTACTACATTGTAAACTGCATGTGAACAATGTCCTTATTTACCAGTGTTGTAGGTACTCAATGAATATTCTGTTAAAAGATTTATTCTGTTAAAAGTTAAGAGACTGTTTATGATCCATAAATAAGAGAAAATGTAGCTCAGAACCAAGTAGTGGCAAGAGGCTTGAATACAAGTAGACAATATTGAGAGATAGTAGGAATTTAGGTTAGAGAGTACTTGGTTACTGAATTAATTGTGAAGGTGAGGGATGATTATACAGAGTCCAGAGTTTTATTATTCCTTTAAATTAATTTTTATTAGAGTATAGTTACTTTACAATGTTGTGGTAGTTTCTGCTGTACAGCAAAGTGAATCAGTTATACCTATACATATATTTCCTCTTTTTAATATTTCTAACCATTTAGGTCACCAGAGAGCATTGAGTAGCGTTCCCTGTGCTGTACCATAGTTTATCATTAGTTATCTATTTTATACATACTGGTGTATATATGTCAATCCAAATCTCCAAATTGATAGCCCCCCTTCCCCCCACCTTGGTATCCATGTGTTTCTTCTCTACATCTAGGTCTCTATTTCTGCTTTGCGAATAAGTTCATCTGTACCATAATTCTAGGTTCCACATATAAGTGATATTATACGGTATTTGTTTTTTTTTCATATTGATCTGCTTGAGTTGCTTATATATTTTACAAATTTATTTATGTTTATATTTTTTGGAGATGAATCCCTTGTCAGTTGCTTCGTTTGCAACAATTTTCTCCCATTCTGAGGGATGTCAGAGTCCAGAGTCTTCAGTGTTCCCCCAGTATCCAACTTGGACAAGTGTACAAATAGTGGTGGTATAAATGACGTACAAAGATGAATAGTGGAAATAAGTATTGAAGGTAAAATTAATCGTTCAGTAACATCACATAATTAATTTTAAGTGTCCATGTTATATTTGGGCAGAGTTGTTCAGTTGGCAATTAGTTAAGTTTGTAAGAGACTCAGGAGAGAGAGCTGTAAGTTTTAGGTCAAGATCTGTGATATATATGGTGGCTGGAATCACAAGAGTAGATGAGACCATCTATCAAGGGCAGAAGAGAGCTTCTGAGAAATACACATCTCTTGGCAGAGGGCAGAGTGAGAGTGCCCAGTGAAAGAGATAAGGATGTCCAGAGGCAGGAGGAAGAAGTAGCAGGTTAAGATGCTACTGTTGTTAAGGTGAAAGATTTTTCTGAGATGACAAGTTTGATCAACAAAATCAAATATTGCTGAAAGGTGACAGAATGACCAAACAATATTCACTCAATTTAATCACAAACTAAATGTTGGTGAATGCAATTCCAGTGCAGATAAGTAAGAAGAAAAGAGCAAAATTGTGTGAGTCACGAGGTACATAAAGATAAGAAAATACAGACAATGAGAATAAATACAAGTTTTGATAAACTGCACTGTGAAATTAGGAAGAGAGAAAAGGTAACTAGAGAATTACTTGGCATCAAACAAGAGTAATTTTTAATGGGAGGGGGGCAGCTTTTTAATGGGAGGGGGCCAAAATACAATCGCTAAAGAGGAAAAGCTTAACAATACCAATGAGGTGGGAAAATGAATGGAAGATACTGAGGAAGTGAGACTAGGTATTTATACACTATGTCGAAAAGCTCTTCTTGGACGTAAAGAGAAGAAGGTAGTTTGGGGTGTTTTTGCTTTATAGTCTGTGTTTTCTCTGTGAAATAAAAGTTTGATGGGAGGTGATGTCACCTCGAGATAGCACTCATCAAATATCCTATGTGCTTATCTACATTTTTCATCCTCCTTTGTAGTTCAACTGTTTTCCTTTGATTCGTTGTGGCCAGTGGCAAAGAAGCAGAATCAAGTGTATCACTTCTGAGCTGAGGTCATTAGGAGCCAGTGTCCCTCTTGTCTGGTCCTCTGCTATTGTGACATGGGAGGTCAAATAGTCCAGATGAGGTGGCTGCAAGATGGATCAGGACCATGTGATCTGTAAGGGCTTTACTCAGTAGAGAAATAACGTACTCGTATTTTCCACTGAGATTCCTGTGTTCAACAGATCTGCCTGTGAGAGCTCAGAGAGCATAGCGAAGGCTGAAATGACAAAGACAGAGGGAGAGATGTTGGTAACAGATGGAAGGCGCCTGGCAGATAATATATTAAATGGTAAACAAAGCTGCTGGAGTAAGAGAGAGAGTATATAAGAGATGAGAAGAAGGCCAACTGTATGTAGTATCTGACGCTAAGGAGTGAGGAGAGAAACAACTGAAAACTAAAAATAAAAAGAATGATCAGAAAGAAGCTAGGTGGTATGCCAACAGAAATCATAAGATTGCTATAAAACATAAAGGAAGGTAGTTTTAAAAGAAGCACCATCTAATGGAGTCAGTTGTTTCCCAAAGGCAAAATGCTATGGGAACTGAAAATAAAGCATCTGATTGGATGGCTAAACTTTTATGAACAAAAGTGGAACCACTTCAGGAAAGTCATGGGAGAAGACGCTGTGTTACAGTGGGGAGAGTAATCAATATATTGTGAGGAAAGGTGCCTTCATTTTCAAGAAATGCCAATTAAGAAGTGAAGACAGCATTTAAAGGGAAGGGATAATGTAAGAAAATTTAAAAAAAAGTTTAAGGAAACTTGAATAACTCGTAGACAAAGAGGGAGGTATTAGTGAAAGACTGAAAATCAGAGAAAGCTATCTTAAGTTGTTGTTATGGACTGAATTGTGTCCCCCGAAAAATTATATGTTGAAGCCCCTCCTAAGTTGACTGTAGAAGATAGGAGATAGGTCCTTTAGGGAGGTAACTGAAGTTAACTGAAGTCATAAGGGTGAGGTAATAATCTGACAGGGACTGATGGTGTCCTTATAAGAAGGGGAATAGATTCCAGCGATCTCTCTCCCTCTGCTCGTAGAGGAAAGGCCGTGTGAGGACACTGCAAGAAGACAGCCGTCAGCAAGCCAGGAAGATTGTTCTCACCAGAAACCAATTCTTATGGTATTCAATACCTTAATCTTGGACTTCCACCCTCCAGAACTGTGAGAAAATAAATTTCTGCTGTTGAAGTCGTTCAGTCTATAGTATTTCACTATAACAGCCCAACCAGACTAATACAGACCTTTATGTACACTGCAATATACAGAAGCTAAACAATGATTGTGAGCCTGAGATTACATCTTGAACAGAAGTGTAATGACGCTTGTGGTACTCACAACTTCACGAATTTTGTCAGAAAGATGTGAAAAAAAGTCAGTCAACCAACGGTTCTGATAGTGGATATTTTCTTTATGTGTTTGACATAAAGCAGTGTCTGACAGCCTCCCTGATACCCATCCGTATCGCAGTTTTGATTCTGTGGCTCCAGTTCCACATGGCACCAAGGTGCTGTGTACTGTCCATTCTTGGGTTTTTGGGTGCTGTACCTATTGCCAGTAGGTGGGTCAAACCACTGGGGCTCTTCTGAAGTCCTCCCTAAATTTGGACCCAGCTTCAGCTCCAAATCCGAGTTTTCAGAGAGCCCAGGGTGAGGCTCGCCTGCCACAGTAGACACGTTGGCTAACGGGTTGCACTGCAGCACCCACTCGGACAAGGGCACCATCACGATGCCACCGTTCTTCTTCTGCAGGGGCGGACCCGTGGCCAGTCAGCTTGGCCCCCAGCACAGCCAGCTGCCTGTTCACTCTCTCGGCCCCTGTGAGGAAGGTGTTCAGCCCTGGCTGTGAGGTCAGAGTCATCTCCTCTCTGGGTTTGTGTGAATGGAGGAGCCGCAGCCCTGGTCTGGGTGGTGTGTTGGCCCTGGGTTTCCGGGTTTGGAGGAGTATCTTACCACCTAGACCCCCACCTAGGGCTGAAGAGTTCAGGGGCTGTGGACCGTGGGTTTTGGGGGCAGAAGATATTTAACCTGGCGTTTGAGGAAATGGAGGGAGAAGAGGCTCAGGTTCAAGGGCTCCTGGTTTGAATCTCTTGCTTTAGGTTTGAGGGCCAGGGCAGTCTCTCACCAGAAGCTGCAGGATATCATCAGGAACATTGCGAGTGTTCTTGCACATACCCCGGGCAGCTGAGTGGGAGAAGATGACAGGTGCCTGTGACACTTGGAGGGCTCGCCGTGCCGCAGCATCCGAGACATGGGCCAAGTCCACCATCATGCCCAGGCGGTTCATTTCTGCCACCACCTTCTGCAGGGACAGGATGGGGAGAGGGCATGAGGGCTGCATTTATCTTGTGTGTATTTATCTGTAGGGAACAGGCGGGGCTGTACATTCATGTGGGGCAGGGTATGGAAGCCGGGTCCTTACCTCGCCAAAGCCGGTGAGCCGACTGACATTGCTGTAGAAGGGGTGGATACCCTTTGCTGAGCTCTGTGCTCTGCAGGATGGCCAGGAGGCAGTCTGACTGGTGGCCATGACTTGGCTACAAGAGCGTAGAAAGAGGTTCTGTCGAACCGTCTACACCTGCAACCGTGTACACCTACCACCCGCCCTGTTGGCCGGCAGGCCCGGGGAAGCGGACCTGGCCCCCGCTTCCGCTCCCGACCTCGGCCGTTACGAAATGGCGGAGTGGGTGCTTTATCCTGACGGAGCTGTGGAGAGCCACACCGGCCGACAGGTGGCGGCGCCGGGGCTGGGCGTCGGTGGGGGCGGCCAGGTGCAGGTCGAGGGCTCGCGGGCCGCACGGACGGCACCCGGGCCCTCGGCGGAGTCTGAGTCCGGGCCAGCCACCCCGGGAGCGTCCGGGTGTGCGTCCGCCTTGCAGGGCCGCCTTCTTGCCGCATTGAGCGCCCCCTCTGGCGCGCTGTGGTAGGAGGGGCCGGAGGGGGTGGGGCCTGCAGCGGTGCCCGTCGGGCGACGGAGCTGGCGGCCACCGCTGCGGGCGACTAAAGGAGAAGGCGGAGCCACAGCAGGACGCAAAAAACCTACAGCACCCGGTATTCCCAGGTGGTCTCCCAAGTACTAACCGGGCCCGACCCTGCTTAGCTTCCGAGATCAGACGAGATCGGGCGCGTTCAGGGTGGTATGGCCGTAGACGGGGGCGGGGGCCGCGGGCTGCCTCTTGAGGCCCAGCTTCGCTTGCGCTTGCGCCTTACCGCCAGCCCCGCGGCCAGCCCGCCCCGGCAGAGCCCCGCCGCCCGCCCAGGCAGGGGAACGGAGGCCTCGTGTACCAGGGCATGGCGGAGGGGGCGGCGACCTCCCAGCCCAGGGCGGGCGGGACCCAGCAATCCCTTCAGCGCTTGGCGCCCTGCCCCAAATCCCGAACGTCGCTCACAGGGAAGCGGCCCCGGAGGCTTCAGGGCCCGGGGCCCGCAGTCCCTTGGCCATCCAACACTGCCCGCCCACGGGGCGCTAGGCACAGCCCAGCCGCAGACCGGGCCGGCCCTCCTGCCTGACAGCCGTTGGCCCGAAGCCACTGGGAGCCACCTTTGAGTCGGCACGGCCCTTCAGCCCCAGCAAGCCCATCCTTGCCCCCACGGCACCCGCCGAGCACAGGACCCCGCGCCCTGGTGGCCGGCAGGCCCGGGGAAGCGGCCCCGGCCCCCGCTCCCGCTCCCGCCCCCGGCCATGGCGAAACGGCGGATGGGGCGCTTTATCCGGAGGGAGCTGTGGAGAGGCACACTGGCGGACAGGTGGCGGCGCCGGGGCTGGGCGCGGTGGGGGCGGCCAGGTGCAGGTCGAGGGGCTCGCGGGCCGCACGGACGGCACCCGGGCCCGCGGCGGAGTCTGGGTCCGGGCCAGCCACCCCGGGAGCATCTGGGGTGCGACCGCCTTGCAGGGCCGCCTTCTGGCCGCATGGAGCGCCCCCTCTGTCGGAGCCGCATCGGGAGGCAAAATGCCTACAGCACCCGGTATTCCCAGGCGGTCTCCCATCCAAGTACTAACCAGGCCCGACCCTACTTAGCTTCCGAGATCAGACGAGATCGGGCGCGTTCAGGGTGGTATGGCCGTAGACGGCAGCAGGGGCCGCGGGTTGCCTCCTGAGGGCCAGCTTCGCTGGCGCTTGCGCTGTTCTGCCAGCCCGGCGGCCAGCCCTCTCCGTC
Organism: Mesoplodon mirus; assembly: GCF_964341445.2. Lineage (NCBI taxonomy): Eukaryota > Metazoa > Chordata > Mammalia > Artiodactyla > Ziphiidae > Mesoplodon > Mesoplodon mirus. The sequence continues at coordinate 142,101,871 of NC_138978.1, forward strand.
AGGGCCCTACCGCCCGCCCAGGCTGGCGACAGGAGTGCTCGGGGACCCGGGGGTGGCGGAGTGGTGGCCGACCTCGCAGCCCAGGGCGGGAGGCACCCTCCAGGCCCGTTGGCGATTGGCGCCCCGCCCCCGATCCCGCTTGACGCTCACAGGGACGCCGCCCCGGAGGCTTCAGGGCCCGGGGCCCGCGGTCCCTTGGCCATCCCCCCCCCTGCCCGCCCACGGGCCTCTAGGCGCAGCCCAGCCGCAGTCCTGGCCGGCCCTCCTGCCTGACAGCCGTTGGCCTGAAGCCACTGGGAGCCACCTTTGAGTCGGCACGGCCCCTCAGCCCCAGCAAGGCCACCCTTGCCCCCACGGCACCCGCCGAGCACAGGACCCCGCGCCCTGGTGGCCGGCAGGCCCGGGGAAGCGGCCCCGGCCCCCGCTCCCGCTCCCGCCCCCGGCCGTGGCGAAACGGCGGATGGGGGCCTTTATCCGGAGAGAGCTGTGGAGAGCCACACCGGAGGACAGGTGGCGGCGCCGGGGCTGGGCGTCGGTGGGGGCGGCCAGGTGCAGGTCGAGGGGCTCGCGGGCCGCACGGACGGCACCCGGGCCCGCGGCGGAGTCTGGGTCCGGGCCAGCCACCCCGGGAGCATCTGGGGTGCGGCCGCCTTGTAGGGCCGCCTTCTGGCCGCATGGAGCGCCCCCTCTGGCGCGCTGTGGTGGGAGGGGCCGGAGGAGGTGGGGCCTGCAGCTGTGCCCGGCGGGGGGTGGAGCTGGCGGCCACCGCCACGGGGCGTCTAAAGGAGAAGGCGGAGCCGCAGCGGGAGGCAAAAAGCCTACAGCACCCAGTATTCCCAGGCGGTCTCCCATCCAAGTACTAACCGGGCCCGACCCTGCTTAGCTTCCGAGATCAGAGGAGATCGGGCGCGTTCAGGGTGGTATGGCCGTAGATGGGGGCAGGGGATCATTTGAAGGGGGTCTTGAAAGGTAAGAGTTCCACAGTGGCGACAGGGCATTCTGTGCAGAGGAAACAAGATAGCCAAAGATCTCTATCCATTGACCTTGCTCTATTTTCTTCCAGCATTTAGCACCATCTGAAATTATATTTTTATCTGGCTTCTCGTTGTTTATTTTCTGTCTCCCCCATGCACTCTAATTCTCCAAGTGCAGGAAGCAGGTCTATCCTATGTGCCCAAAAGAATTCCTGGCACATGGTGGGTGCACAGTACATATTTGTAGCATGGATGAATCAGTAGGCAGTCCAAGCAAAAGGGAGAGAACGGGATTTGATGAGATCTATAAGTACTTATGTGGTTTCATTTCAACTTCACAATTCTACTTCCTAAGAAAGATGTCATTATCTCCGTCTTACAAATAAGGAAACTGAGGTAAGACAAAGGCAAGCAACTTGACAAAGGTCACACACCCAGTAAAAGGTAAAGCTGGCATTGAAGCCTAAGCTAGCAGGTTCCAAAGTCTGGACTGTACCACAGGAAGAGGCTAACAAAGGCCTGAACTAAGTAAAGCCGTGGGAAGGGAGTCAGAGAGAAGAGTTCATGCTTAAGAGTTGCTGGGCTTAATAAAATGGACCAGACGTGGCCACAGACTGAAAGAATCCCCTGCAGATTCATCTCCATCTGAGCCGCTCGTCCTGACCTCCTTCTCAATCTCATGGGGATGACAGAAAAAACATGCAGCATTGGCCACTAACTAGCTGTTTAACTTTGGAAGCCTTAGATATCTAATTTCTCCAAGCATGTTTCCCCCACATGAAAAAAATGGTGACAGATACTAGGTTTACGGTGGTTATGAGATGATGCAGATGAAGCACCCAGGACAGTTCCTGGCCCATAGTAGGTGTTCAATAAATATTAACTTACTTCTCTTTCCCCATGGCCTCCTGCTATCTTTTGGTCTGGGAAATACTATTCCCAAGAGGAGGACCAAAGAGGGAGGAAGTGTTAGGAGGGCATCTGCTCTGGGGCAGGTATGGAAATGGATAGTCTCAAGAAGGTAGTGAGTGACAAGCCAGGCCTGGAAGAGGTGGGTGGATAAGAGGCTAGGAAAGTACCCAGCAGTTTTCTCTATGAGGAAAACTCTGACCCCCCCTATAATGAAGGTTCAGACAAGCAACCAGAATTCCAAGTCATGTGCCCAATCTTTTCTCTGCACAAAAGGTGTAGCCAGAGCTTGGTGAAGGGGAAGCAGGGGACCATTTGACTTGGGCCTCATACGTACAAATTTGGTTGGATTCCCAAAGGAAGTTATTCATCAAGTTATTATAATTTGGGGTATTTAAAATGTTAATTTTTAACAGTTATCTGTGAGTTTAATTATGGATTGCACCTAGTAGTGATTTTCCATTTCTTAAAACGTAATGTACACTGCTCTATACAAACTGTTTCCTGAAATAAACATGTTATTTGTGGACTCATTTTTAAAAGGGGTTAACTTATAAACAATTAAATTATACCACAAGTTTTTGTAACTGTCTTTGAATTTTCACATTTCCTATGTGTTGGAATTGTTTCAAAAAGAAGAAGAAGAAAAAAAAGAGGCTTGGATTTCTGGGTCTCTTCAGCTCAAGAGGGCACAGGGCAGTGGCAGCCCAGAGGCAGCCAGAGGGGAGGTGAAGAGCCTGTTACTGAACTTGTTTACAGCACCACCTGGTGTTTATAACTCATTAAAATGTCACACTTCCTTGTCCTTAAGCCCTGGAATTTGCTGAGTAAAATCCCCACAGCTATTTTCTGAAGCCGTCTCTCTCAAAATTTCTTTTTCACTCACTTATAGGCAAGAATAACCCAAAACAGAAGTTGATGCCCCACGACTTTCCTTTGTTTTCTTTTAGCTTTGTGCTGTGGGACGGAAGGTCTGTATGTAATACTAGTTCAGACTGACTGAGCAGTGACTATGTGCCAAGCAGTTCTAAGTACCCTGCATGGATTAAGTAACTTAATTATTATAACAACTCTAGAGACAGGTATTACTATTACCATAAGCCCATTTTGCAGATGTGGCTACTGAGACACAGAGAGTTTAAGGAATTTCATAAAAATCACTAGAAAGTAGCAAAGCAAAGATTTGAACCCAGACAGCCTTGCTTCAGTGTCCATGATTTTAAACACTGTTATGCTGCTTTTCCGTGTAGGTGCATGTTTCAAGAAAAGGTATCTTCTTAATTTTTATTTGGCCTGATATTAAGAATTTAATTTCCCCGGGTAAAGCTCGATGGACCAAGGATAAACAGAGCAGCAAACAAGTTAAAAATATGCCTTCAATAATCATCTGCTATATGAGGCATTAAGCTTCTCAGAAGCCTAGACCGCCCTTTAGAATGTCATACAATCCAGAAGGATGGCATACAAAACAACTTAGTGTTTGTTTATAACAACGCTACCACCACCAAGAAAGCATTATAATCCTCTGTCTTTTTAAGAGTTCAACAATTTCAGATTTCTCCTTTTAAAGGGGTAGTAATAATAATAGCTACAATCGAGTGCTTTTTGTTTTTGTTTTAGAGAAGCATCAACTAGTGAAAAACAATGTGGGTTTGGGGGAATCATACTACCTGGGTTCAGATCCTGTTATTTTTTTAATGAATTTTTATTGGCATATAGTTGCTTTACAATGTTGTGTTAGTATCTGCTGTACAGCAAAGTGAATCAGCTATACATGTACATATATCTCCTTTTTTGGATTTTCTTCCCATTTAGGTCACCACACAGCAATGAGGGGAGTTCCTTGTGCTATACAGTATGTTCTCATTAGTTATCTATTTTATACATAGTATTAATAGTGTATATATGTCCAATGGAATATTACTCAGCCATAAAAAGAAACGAAATTGAGTTATTTGTAGTGAGGTGGATGGACCTAGAGACTGTCATACGGAGTGAAGTAAGTCAGAAAGAGAAAAACAAATACCGTATGCTAATGCATATATATGGAATCTAGAAAAAAAAATTTTAATGGTTCTGAAGAACCTAGGGGCAGGACAGGAATAAAGACACAGGCGTAGAGAATGGACTTGAGGACATGGGGAGGGGGAAGGGTAAGCTGGGATGAAGTGAGAGAGTGGCATGGACGTATATACACTACCAAGTGTAAAACAGATAGCTAGTGGGAAGCAGCCGCATAGCACAGGGACATCAGCTCAGTGCTTTGAGACCACCTAGAGGGGTGGGACAGGGAGGGTGGGAGGGAGACGCAAGAGGGAGGAGCTATGGGGATATATGTATACGTATAGCTGATTCACTTTGTTATACAGCAGAAACCAACACACCATTGTAAAGCAATTATACTCCAATAAAGGTGTTAAAAAAAGTATTAAAAAAGTAGTGTATATATGTCAATCCCAATCTCCCAATTCATCCCACCACCACCCCTTCTCCCTTGGAACCATACATTTGTTCTCTACATCTGTGTCTCTATTTCTGCTTTGCACATAAGAACATCTATATACCATTTTTCTAGATTCCACATATGTTAATATATATTTGTTTTTCTCTTTCTGACTTACTTCACTCTGTATGATAGTCCTGTTTTTATTTTTAACATCTTTATTGGAGTACAATTGCTTTACAATGTTGTGTTAGTTTCTGCTATATGACAAAGTGAATTAGCTATACATATACATATATCCCCATATCCCCTCCCTCTTGCTTCTCCCTCCCACCCCTCTAGGTGGTCACAACGCACTGAGCTGATCTCCCTCTCAGAGACAACCTATAGGCGACTCAGGGGTCAAGCAGCAGATTGGACCACAAGACCTCTAAGTTGCTACCAAACTGGGGATCTGGACCCATTTCCTAGTTTTGCTTTGAAATACACCTAAAGAAATGAAAAACAGGTGGTCGCCAACTTTCAGAGAATTGAAGTCTGTTTTCTTGCCAGTTATTTTTCTGCCACCATCAGTTTCCATAAACCCTGTGAGGAGACATATGTCCTCCCTCATTCTTATAGATCCAGTTGGATTGGAGATGACGGAAGTGATGGCACAAAGCCAGACACGTCTTAGCGCTCACTCCGCACTGTCACCAAATGGCCAGGCGTCAACCTTGAAGCACAATCTCTATGCTGGTTCCTGCAGAGACAAGAAGAAAGAAGAAAGAATAGGCAGAGCCTTTGGACTTCAGGACTTGTGATCCCATTTTTGTCCTCTGTAGCCAGTTAGGACTCAGCAATACAGCCTGAGGCCAACAATACTGCCTGGCCTCAGTGGCTGAAACAAATGAGGGATTTAGGTTTTCACAGAAAAGTGTGAAGAGAGACCATGCAGAGCTGGGATGCAGCTTCAGGATATGACCTGAGAGCCAGGGTCCTTCTGCCCTTTGGCTCCACCATCTTCTGTGCACAGAGTTCTGTCCTTTAGAGCTTCAACCATCACTTCTGTGTTGCAGGCAGGAAAAAGGGAAGAACAAGAGGAAAAAGTGGTGTTCCTACCAGTTTCAAAGAGCTCTCCTAAGAGTCTGCCCCAAGGTTAGTGCTCTTTTCCCTGGCCACACCCTACCGCAAGGGGGACTGGGCACTTTGTCACCCAATAAAATCCAGGGTCCTCTTACTAGGGAAGTAGGAGGCGAGTACAGGGCAAACAACAGCAGTCTCTTCTACTTTCTCTCATGTCCCTCTGTCAGGATAGTGGAGATTGTACCCCGCTTTCTAAAGATGAGAAAGCTGAGAGGTGGCCAGGAGGACCTGCACAGAGCCACAGTGGGTTGGTGGTAATGTTGGTGTCAGCACCCAGCTCAGGGCCGGTTTTGAAAAATGATGAACATAAAAGGCAGAAATCCATGGACATCTGTGGGCAAACAGCAGCTGTGAGCCCAGGGCCATCTCTGTGGGGAGTCAAACTGACAGATGAGAGGGGCTGCAGGGTGCAGTGAGAATGAGGGCTGCAGGACACAGGGCTCCATGTCATTCCCTGGGTTGGCAAGAGCTAGACAGCTTTGGCCTTGGCTCAGTTGGGAGAACAGATGGGCAGGAATTTGGCACAGCTTCCAAATCAGCCAAGCAGCAAAGACTGCCTTCTTTCCCCTTGTCAGCTGAGGCTACAGCTCCCACCAGTCCCAGCCAGCTGCAGAGGCCCAAGCCTGAAGACCATGACAACTTGGCCTGGACTGTGCCATGCCCCGCCCACTGTGGGAGCCAGGAGGACAAGCAAGTGCAGGTGTTCCGCCCAGCAGTGAGGGTGACACCTAGGTGGAGCTGCCCACCAGGTTCAGATTTCTCTGTGCAGGCCGAGCAAGCCTTGTAGCAATCCAATCTCAGCCCTGACTCCTTTGGCGCATAGGACTCTTAACTATTGAGACAGCCAGCCCGTTTGATTGAGGTCCAGACCTCTGTTCTTTCTCATGCTCTCACCTCCCACAGGAATGATGGCAACGTGGCCAGAGGTGAAAGGCAAATCCAGGAATTATACTGAGGACAATCTTTCTTCTTTCTTCTTGTCTCTGCAGGAACCAGCATAGAGATTGTGCTTCAAGGTTGACGCCTGGCCATTTGGTGACAGTGCGGAGTGAGCGCTAAGACGTGTCTGGCTTTGTGCCATCACTTCCGTCATCTCCAATCCAACTGGATCTATAATGCAAGCAATGCAGAGAGAACTCCTTCCCACATCTGAAGAAAGGAGGGTCCTCAGAAACAAGGCAATCGATGAGGGGATAGGAACGCGTGTTCAGCTCAGAAACAGGACATAAAATACATAGAATTTTATTGCAGCTCTGGCTAGAGCATGTGGTATAAGAGGAAGAAATACAAGTCTTTAGAAAGAAATGCACTTTGTGCTGTCAGCTACACGTGGTAGATTCACGTGGGAGGGATGGCTAGGCCCCAAGGAAAGGAGAGGGAGCTGTCTTCTTTCTCCCTCCAAAGACTACATGAATTTTGGATTATCTGTGTATCTACTCCCAATTCACTGACTCTGGTATTAAAAGCAGACTGAAATTTGTTTAGAATTGTTTAGCTAGAAAAGCCAGAAAAGCTTTTTGTGAATGGTGCAAGGATGACTACCATGACTCCTTTAAAGAGAGAAGCTGGGAAAGAGATGGGAAGGAGAGGCCGGGCCAGCTGTGAGGGCCCCACCCCCAGGAGGATGCTCCCTGAAAGCAGCAGTCTGTGCAGTGCCCACCACACCCCTCCTCCGTGAGGCTCTGGTGCCCTGCAGCCACCTGCAGGTTACACGATGAGGCTCTTCCAATGATTATAAAGAACCCCCAACCCTGCTCCCTTACCCCAGGACTTCTATAATCTTGAGACCCTAGACTCATCAAAGCTACACTCTGCAGCCTGAAGATCTGTTCACGCAGCCAAGGGAAGGCTGGGCAGAAGGCAGCCAGCAGGCTCTCACACCACCTGCCTCCCCTCCTTCCTCAGTGGCTCCCACGAGGGCACAATCAGGGCTGGGAGGCTTCATGAGCCCCCCTTGGCCCTCTGGGATGTGAGGAGTCAGCAGGGATTCATACCCATCCTGCCGGGACCATCTGCACTCAATTATAAGCCCTTTGGAAGCCAGCAGAGGGCTGTTAAGCTGCCGCTGGTTCTCTATGATTAGCTAGTTCTTGTCTTTTGAATACTGCATATGGTGCAGCCAGCTGCAGAAAGCATTCATGACTCAAAGCTTTTTTCCCCTCAAAGAGAAAAGTGCTAAGTTGTTATTACTGTGGGAAGGAAAAAAAAAGTTTAAAACCCTTACTTTCTGGTTAAGTTCCTCTTCCTACCTTAAAATTCTACCTCTTCCCAGGATTGGGACCATTCCTTTGTCTATTTTCTACCAGCACTATATAGGTACTTGCTTGCTGAAGATGAGCCTTGCTAAGAAATATCAAGATTGTATATAATTCCAGCTCAGGTGTTATTATCCGTGGTCCAATAGACCCTCTTCTCTCCCTTATTTTGTGTGAGAGACCTGACGTTAAGGCATGCTTTTGATGAAACCACTCCAAAAAGTCAACTCTTTGCAATCAACTCAGGAGCCAGGGCCACTGCTGAGGCTTACCTTCTTTCCCAGGTGCTGAGCCAGGAACAGAAGCAATACTGCTTGTTTCGCACTTGAAACCCTCAGTGTTCTCTGTAGGCGAGAAGCAGTTAGCTGGCTACAAGCTAGCATTAAAATCAGTAGGGATGCTTAAAAAAACATGTATTTCTGGGGCTATACATAGACTTGAAATCCAGGCTCACATGTGAGTGGAGGTCCAGAGAAGATGGAGATTTGAGAGTCTTGTGAATAGTGATAATGAAAGCCATGAATTAGCTACAATTCACAGGGAAAAGAATATGGAAATAGAAGATGGGGGTAATCAGAGTCCCTTCTTCCTCCTATCTCTGAACTAGGCAAATAACTCGTTTCTTTTCTCATAATACACAGGCTCTATGGTAAACACAGCACAAATATGCCAATAACCACAGGGCACTCTATGGATAAGACAATTCTTTGTAGAGTGGATACATGTATATGTATAACTGATTTGCTTTGCTGTACACCTGAAACTAATGCAACATTGTAAATCAACTATACTCCATTTTTTTATTATTTTTTTTATTTTGGCATAGACAGCACACATTGTTTTTTTTTTTTTTTTTCCTTGCGGTACGTGGGCCTCTCACTGTTGTGGCCTCTCCCGTTGCGGAGCACAGGCTCCGGACGCGCAGGCTCAGCGGCCATGGCTCACGGGCCCAGCCGCTCCGCGGCATATGGGATCCTCCCGGACCGGGGCACGAACCCGTATCCCCTGCATCGGCAGGCGGACTCAACCACTGCGCCACCAGGGAGGCCCCAACTATACTCCATTTTAAAAATATATATTTAAGAACATGTTCTTTGTACCGTGAGTTTGGCTGGCTTAAGCCTATAAATTTGCAAAACTTTAGGAACCCATCTATATATGGAATGAATAGTTCTACTCTCCATGTTGAGAGACAAATAAAAATGCCTATTTAAATATCTAGCAGGAAAAGTACCCCAAAAGTGATTTCACTTTTTTTTTTTTTTGATGAGCAATTTTAAGCATGTCCAAGAGGAAGAAAATCTGTACCAATATGGGTTGTTCCACTGAGCCTAATGGGAGCCACATGTCTCACTATCTGAGAAGGGAGTTACAAGTTTGGAAAGGGAGAAAACAAAAGGAACCCTGTGTTGTCAGTCTGAAATTGGAGGTAAGGTGTAAATTCATGGTTTTCAATATATGGATACAGAAATAAATTTAGATGTCATGGGCACATAGGTATGTGTATACATATACACGCATGCAGATATTCCCAAACTCTGACCACTGAGATGGCCTGGGACCAGTGGCTCCACAACAGTACTGGGTACACTTAGCACTCAAATCTTCGCTTCAAGATAATTTTCCACTAAAGAAAGCAGGGCTGGAATAGGGAAAGTACAAGACAAACTTGGAATGTCTTATAGTGTCAGAAAATAAAGAAATGCCCAAGTTAAAGGGGGATGTGTCAAGAAGACACAGGAGTCAGCTGGAAGGTGTTCCTGCTGGCCACATCTGAGACCATTTAAGCATCTAAAGGAGTAACGATAATAACCAATTACAACCCATTGAATAAAAACTGAAGAATCCATACTTGTAATATTAATATAAATTAATAAAGGGGGAATGAGTGATTCTATAGTGGAAAAGTCTGGCAAGCACCACCTTAAACAAGTGGTCAGTTAGTGTCATAATGATGGGACAGGTGGAAATCATGCACCGCTTGAAGAGATACAGCAAGGAAGACGCAGCATTGCTTCTATGCTGCTCCTGCCAAAGATGCATAAACTAAACCTAACCTAACCTAATCTGACAGGAAACACCATCCAAAGTAACTGGCCTGCAATCTTCTGAAGTGTCAACGTCCATTACTCAGCCATAAAAAGAAATGAAATTGAATTATTTATAGTGAGGTGGATGGACATAGAGACTGTCATACAGAGTGAAGTAAGTCAGAAAGAGAAAAACAAATACCGTATGCTAATGCATATATATGGAATCTGAAAAAAAAAAAGTTCTGAAGAACCTAGGGGCAGGCTAGGTGGACGGAGACATAGAGAACGGACTTGAGGACACGGGGAGGGGGAAGGATAAGCTGGGACGAAGTGAGAGAGTGCCATGGATTTATAATACACTACCAAGTGTAAAATAGATAGCTAGTGGGAAGCAGCCACATAGCACAGGGAGATGAGCTCAGTGCTTTGTGACCACCTAGAGGGGTGGGATAGGGAAGGTGGGAGGGAGACGCAAGAGGGAGGAGATATGGGGATATATGTATAGCTGATTCACTTTGTTATAAAGCAGAAACACACCATTGTAAAGCAATTATACTCCAATAAAGATGTTTAAAATTTTTTTTTTAATTTAAGAATTAAAAAAATAAAGTGTCAAGGTCAAGAAAGCCAAGAAAAAGCTGAGGTACCATTCAGAATAAAGGCCACTACAGAGACATGACAACTCAAAGCAGTATGTAACTCTGAACTGCATCCTTTTGCTATAAAGGTTATTATTGGGACATTTGGCAAATCTGAATGGGGCCCAAGGATTAGTGGCAATTTCCTGATTTGACGGTTGTTTTGAGGTTACATAGAAAAATGTCCTTGTTTACATGAAATACATACTAAATTCAGGAGTGATTTTTAGGAGTGACAGGCCCAGCAACTTGGCAATTTAATTTCAGATGATTCAGGTTCTGAATTGGTAATTTTTCTGAGAATAGTTCAATTTTATTTATTTATTTATTTTTTTTGGCCACGCTGTGCAGCTTGCAGGATCTTTGTTCCCTGACCAGGAACTGAAACTGGGCCTCGGCAGTGAAAGCGCCGAGCCCAAACCACTGGACCGCCAGGGAACTCCCTAAAAATGTTTTTAAAAGTGTAACTTCTTTTCATGTTATATGACTTAAAAAATGACTATAGCAATGAAGACAGTGATGTTGACGATGAATTTGCGACATCAAGAATTTCATAAAATTATTTCTTGAAATAAGGTAGAAATTAATGTTATTTTATATAATGTGATTTTTAAGTATATATTTTCATTAAAACATTCAGGAGTTAAAAAAAGATCAGTGAACGAATGTGCTCTTCTAGGCTGAATTAAAATAGAATATTTAAGGTTTAAAAAAGTTTGGCTGGGGAAAAATAACAGGTTTGCAAAACCTTTGCGATCCAAAACTAAGATGATATTCAACAGCAAGAAGTATTCCAATTTCTCATAACCAGTTCTCACAAGCAAAGAAATGCATGCCTCACTTTAAGAAGGTGTCAAATAGAAACAGGCAAATCTGAAAGAATTTACCAAGTGTAATAAATTAGAGGTGAAATCACAACAAAAGAATTTATGGCGTACAAAAAAATTCACAAGTAGAAGATTCCTTCTATCAACTTCTCAGAGTTCCATGAGCTCTCCCCTGACCTCTGAAAGATGGGTTTTACCAAAATCTGGTTTACACGGAACTTTTCAGGTATATATGGTCTGAAAAGAAAGAGGTATCTGCTAAGAACCTGCCTGGTGCTCCTTCCTTGTTGCAGCCCTTCTTTGTGTAAGTGATCAGAATCAGGTCCAAGAGACACAGAATCAAGCATGACATATCACACCAAACACCATTTCCTGTCCAACCAATTCTCATCTCTCTCCAGCAATGAAGAGGTGGACGTTCTTCTTGGACTGCAGCATCTGTGCAGCCCGCTCCACCCCGACCACAGCAGACAGCCTCTGGGCATCGTACTTGGAGTAGAGGACAGTGCAGGTCCAGGCAGCTTCCTCTCCTCTGGTGGTGGCTTGCAGCATGTTACAAACTTCACTGTAGAAGTGGGGATATGTTGGCAGTTCATAGAAAATCAGGTCCCTGATGCCTTTTATTGTGTATCTGTTAGAAGGAGAAAGAGAGGCTATGTCTACATGAGAAATTTTATGGAAAAGCCACCAAGGAGTTTTACAGGGGCATAGTCACTCTCGCTATTTCATGCAAGGAGAAAGACCATGGCACAAATAACACACAGACCAAAAGTTACTCTAATTTGAGCTGGAGGGGCTCATTTTTTGTGACAGTGTATTTGAATTCCTAATGTTTGGCTTAAGATAATGATAAAATGAATTTGCACTTCTTGAGCCTAATCTGAGCAGACTGAGGTAGGGTGGGGAAGAATAGTAGACAAGGATTAGAAATCTGTCGCAGAAAATTTGAAAAGCAGGCATTTCCAATTTAACATTATCCTTATTATAATCAGGCAAAACAGTGTTCTGTAATGGAGATGAGGTCAGACCAGACCCAGTACATAAAATAAACAGCATAAACTGTAAATGCACTCCCATTAGTCTTTTCTTGTCATTCTGTAGACATGTTAACTCCATGGCAGATGTCCCAAGTTCACCCATTTACAAAATCCTGCCCGAGGACCCATTAGGCATTATGGGAAGGCAATTAATTTCAACAGCTTCCTTGCTTCTTTCCCTGCTGCACAGGGCTGCATGGTGTGGGGGGGTGCAGACCCTAGGGACTTACCTTACGGTTCAGGTTGAGATCAATCATTCCCTCTTGGGCTCCATGACCAAAGATTTTATACGTTGACAAGGTTCTGATTTTTCCTGTTAGACTCTCATACAGGGCTGATGTCAGACTCCCTCGGGAATTTTATTTTATTCATGGACGGTTAAGTTTTCCTTGTCTTTTTATCCCTTGGCTCATCCTGATCTCTCTGGAGACCCTCCTCTCCCAAAATATAACTGCAGTCCATTACTTGGATCAGCTTTCCACATCCTCTTTCCATAAAGGAATTTTAATGGCTAAAGATGTTGAAAAAAAACAGTTCTGCCTCAGTAGTTATCAAAACAAACAAAAACAAACACAGAGTTCCATTTCTGCTTAGTATGTAGAAAACTCAAGAGAATACTGCTCCCATGCTAACAAGAAAAAGATAATCTACAACAGTGTTCCTTTTCCTGAGCCTAGACAGCTGATGTCACAGGGCAACCAAGTGAACTGATTCAACGGTGCCCTGGTGTGTGTTTAACAACTGATTCTCAGTGGGGGAGGATAGGTGCTGATTTGAAGCATTTGCCAATTTCTGTGGTGTAAATACTCCATTTCAAGCTACCAGTGTCATGTTGCTGAACTTGGAACTGGCAAGAGATGTGCAACCATACCTTAAGAGCTGGTATGAGCCAGCTTCAGCCCATCACTGACTGAATTCCAAAGAGTGACAAGATGGTCTGAAGAAAGGCAGGACATATGAACCACTTCACCTTTGGCAGAGCACAGTGGGGAAGAGGGCAGCTGCTAAGAAAGTGGGTAGGAAGAAAAAAGCTACACTTTTAACAAGTTCTTAAAGGGCAATTATGGGCTTGCATGACAGTTCAGAATCCCTGGGATTCCCAGACACTCCTTTACTTCACGGGCTTTTCCAAAGGTCTCCACTGGGAGCCCTGGAAAGACTGGAGGCAAGGCAGAAGACCTGAGAGACCCCGATGGTGGTGCAGACATGAAAACTCACTCTCTTCCCAGAGCCATGTTGTATATGAAGCTAAAGCCTGAAGCCAGTGAGGGGGCAAAGGTCAACTGCCAGGGTGGAGTCAGAAGCAGCAAAACTGTGTGCCCTAAGGGAGGAGCATTAACCCCTCACCCCATCCCTCCCCACCACAGGACTTACATCCAGTAAAAAGAGCAGTCTGGGGAAAGGGGAAAGGGCATGAAGACTGGGGAAAGGGCATGAAGCCTGTTCAGCCCAAGATCCTGCACTGATGTAAGCAGATGTTTGCCACCACTGCAGAGATGCAGGGAACTCTTTCCCACCAAGACCCCTCGTAGAACAAGGCAGAGGCTGGCCACCATGGAGGGTGGTGCAGGAGCCCTGAGAAAGCGCCAGCTCCAAAGCCCAGGATGGACAGAACCTGCCTGCATCTGAGCTGGACCAGGAGGAGAACAACTGCCCCACTTCAAGCCTTAGGGGAGGAGCGAGCAGGAGCAGCCTGCTGCTGGGGGAGGGGCCGGAGCGTGGGAGAGGCTCTCCCTCGGCACAGGGGTGCAGGGCATGGTGAAAGCTGAGAGGGGAGCAGGACACTGAGACAAGGCCCTCCAGCACTGGGCCCCACAGTGGGCCACTGTCTGCTGGAGGAACTGGCAGTTTGTGGTAAATAGAAGGCAACTATGGTAACAACCAAATCCTAACTAGATTCACAACTGCCACACTAGTGGCCTGACAGAAGAGGCGTCCAGGCCAACTACTTACTCAGGCACTACATTCAACTGACAATTACAAAAAACACAGAAAAGCAAGAAAAAGACATTAAAACCATGAGGTATCATTTTGATTATCAAGTCACTGGAAAAAAGAATTTACAGAAATATTTACAGAATTTACAGAAATAGGCTAATGGAGTATAAATTATTGTGAGTGTGTATTTCACCGGGGAGGGGAGAAGATGGGAGTGGCAACACACAGCAAATTTTAGACTGGGTACAGCTTTTGAACAAATAAGTTTTCCTTTCCAAATTTATCCTAAGGAAATGCCTAGGCAACTATGCCATCAACTACGCGTATGGATGCTCTTGGCATTATTGTATATAATAACAGAAAACAACAAATCAATATGCCCATTAAAAGGAAACTGGGTTAATTATATACCCATACAATGTAACACTATGCAACCATTAAAAAGGATGCTATACACACCTTAAAGATTACTTATAATTACACAGAAAAGGTATTTTTACAATGTAAAGATTTAGCAGACCTACCTTGACCAAGTGATTACATTTAGTATCACCAAAAATGGGATAAACTGACACCCTGGGCCTCTTGAGGAGATGCAGGGGGAAGTACACAATATCCTCTATGTAGAATTCTTACTAAAATAATGTTTAAATCTTTGGTCCCCGAACTCTGATGCTCACTGGATCACCTATTTGTTTTTTAAAAGTACCTGTAATTGGTCCCCATCCCCAAACACCATGATTTAATTGATACTGGGGTATGACCAGGGCATTCAGATTTTTAAAAGCTCCCCAAGGGGATTCTAATATGTGGCAAAGTTTGGGAACACTGATCTAAATAATAAGAAAACAGCCAAATCCAGATGTGGGACATTCTACAGGAAACTGGACTGGACTCTTCAAAAAATATCAGTATCACAGCAAGAAACAAAGGCAGAGAATTATTCTAGATCAGGGTTTCTTAACCCTGGCACTACTGCCATTTTAAGCCAGGTAATTCTTTGTTGTAAGGGCTGTCCTGTGCACTGTAGGACGTCTAGCAGCACCCAGGCCTTGACCCGCTTGAACCACTAGACCACTAGAATAACCCTCCAACTGTACCAACCAAAAATGTCTCCAGATAGTTCCAAATGTCCCTTGGGGAGCAAAACTGCTCCTGCTTGAGAACTGCTAAAATAGACTAAAGAAACATGTCACGCAAATGCAATGTAGGATTCTTAACTAAATCCTGGATTGGGGTCGGGGGGGTGGTGAGAAACAGCTGTAATAGTCATTTTGGGAACAACTAGGAAAATGTGCATACAGACTAAATATTAGATGGTATTACTGCAGTAATGTCAAGTGGTATGTTAATGGTGTTGTGGTTAGATAAAAGAATGTTGTTTTTAAGCTCTACAGGCTGAAAGATTTAGGAGTTAAGTGTCATGAAGCCTCCCATAATTTACTCTCAAATGGTTCAGGAAGAAAAAATAAGAGATGTGAGTGGAAAGAGAGAAGGAGAGACAGAGAATGTGGGTGCATGAGAATGTGGCAAAATGCTAACAGCTAGTGAAGCCTAAGTGGAAGGAGTTAGAGATGTTCACTGGGATAGTCTTACAATGTCTTTTGAAATGAAATTTTCCCAAATAAAAAGTTGGAGCAGGGGCAGGATATAGTAGAACTATATATATATTAACTTAAAAATACATCCATAACATACAAATATATATCAAAATGCTAACTTATTTAAGCTTTTTTTCAATAAGCACATAAAACATTCAAGATAAAAGAAAAAAAATCCAAATGTGTACACTGTGATCCCAACTTTGGTGTCCTTTTTAAAATGCCTGTGTCTGTGTGTGTGTGCACGTGCACATGTTTTTTACATCAAAGAGACACGAAAGAAATACACCAAAATGGGTATTTATATCAGTAAGATTATAGGTGATCCCATTTTTTTAACCTAGATTTTCTAGGTTCTCTACAATAATTGTGTAATACTCTTATATAATGAGAGTATTTTTAAAGCAAAATAAAACAACAAAACCAATTCCAATAGGTATTACATTTAAAACCCAAGAAAATCTCTCTTAGTACCAATTCATGCACAGTAGAGACTAAGCATCTCCCGGAAATAAGAGCACGTGACCAGAACCTCTTCAGAGGGGCAGTTAGTAACAATTCCCATGACCGTCTGCACCTCTTCCCCTGCCTTCCTCCTCTCCTGTATGTGCTTTGGGTCTTCGGTGACCCCTACAAATATGGCGTAACACTGTGACAGGACCTAAAACTAAGGACATTCCCGATGTCTATGTTACCTGACAACTGTTAAAGATAAATGAGGCAACCACAACTGACTTGCAAGGCTGGCTCCTGCATACAGTCTATAAAGGTGAGGTCTGTTACTTCTATAACTGGGGTTCTCCCTGGGGCAGGGAGCACTCAGAAACACCCCACTAGCGTTTCCCACCTCCAGAAATCCTACCTCCAGAGTTTCTGATTGCCCCCTGCTTAAGAATCCTTCCTGTGCTAACCCACTGATAATGCTCAGAGAAAGAACTGTGAACTGTCCTCCCCTCAGGAGGGCCATCATGACCAAATGCCCATCCCATCCTAAGATTCTACTGGTTTCATCTCCCCAGAGAAAACAAATCCTCAGGTTGAAAGTTTTTTGCTAGCTCACAAATGAACTGCAGTATGTCTAACATGGCCTACTTCCATAGAGAATATAAATACAGAATTTTAAAGCTGGATACTAAAGTGTAAAATACATGTACTTTTCCCAAGGTCAAATGAAAAAATCAAATCACAAAGACACTGCAGATCAAAATACCCATCATCACCTTGGTGACCTCTCAAGCAAAAAAATCTATAGCTGGGAACCTTGAGATAATTGGCAGTTGCAGATTATCTCCATTCAACTTAAACACCCACTAACCTGGTCCAGGGTACAAAGCTAATGGCACGTGTTCGGTTTGTCTTTATAGTGACTTTGGGGACAAAACTGTTTGGTCAATAAATGAACAGTGTAAGACAGAAGACTGTCCTGCCTACTTAAGAGAAAGGGCTCCTTTGACATCATGCCCTCTCCTTGAAAAGTTGCTACTTGAGAGCAGTCCTCATCCCAGCTTAGTTCACACTTGCTACAGACAATCACGCTGGGAAGTTTTCCAATCCATCCACTTCATTTAAAGGACTTGCTTTGATGTATCAAGCTTTTGGAAAACTAAGGGTTCTTTAGACCTGCTGAGTGCAAACTCCCCCAAAATACCATTTCCAACATGAATGAAAACAACTCACTGGAACAAAGCAAATAATGATGCCAGCAAGAAGCAAACCCTGAAGCCCTTAAATATTCACCTCTAAGCCCCTCACCTTTTGCTTCTCATAAACTTCAAGGAGCCCCTTAGTCCTGGTTCTCCTTGGTGCAGAAGTGTGTGTGCACTGCCTCAGGACAAATGAGAGCTTTCTGAACACTGACCCTGCACTCAACTTCCATCTCCACAGACCACACAGTCCCCAGTGTTTCATCTGTGCTTCTACGACAGGTTCCTCCCCTTCCTGTATTCTGTTGAGAGCTGCTCAACTCTGTAATGTCTTTCTTGAGGGGTATACCCACAGCTACAGGAGGTACCCTAAGTATGGACCCACTCCAGATCTATATACAAGTTATGCTGTAGTCACTCATTCGTTTCTATCACCTTTTCCAACAATGCCCATTTTGAAAGAAAACCAACCAACCAATCAAGAAAAGTCTGTCCAGCCCCCCAAACTCTGGCTTGTCTGCAGGAGGTGAAGCAAGGGAGGACCTTATAACACAGCAAAGCCCACCACGCACTTGGAAGCAGGCCCTCCAGAGAGGACACTTGAAACCTGGTCCTACTTTACCTTTTGTAGAAATGGAAGCGCTCTGTGAGGAGCAGGAACTGCTTCTCTCCTTGAAGGAAGAAGTGTCTGGCCCTGGAGACACCAGACTTCTGGGTGTACTCGCAGATATGAGTGAAGTTCAGTTCCTCCTTCTTGAAGTAATTTCGGAGACGCACAAAGTCAAAGTAGGAGGGGACATAGATAAGCGTGTGAGACATGACTGCATCACGATACTGAGGCAAAATCTTGTTGATGAAAAAGTTAAACCTGATTTGGAAAGGCAAAGGGCAGAGTCAGTGGTCTAGAGGTGAGCCATAGTGTCACTGCCAACTGCATGACCCTGGGCAAGTCACAGTCTCCTTCTACCTCCCCTAAGAGGCCAATTTGGCCTACCTCATTGCAAAGAGATTATGTAAGGATAAAACTTGTTAAGCGCATCAAAAAGTAAGTGCCAACACTATTCATCATAAAGGATAGATGTGATGCTGGTATATCCCAGAGAATTATTCTAGGAAGTACATAACTGTATCATTCATTCATTCAGTTGTCAATCAGTCAGTCAACAAATAATTACTGAACACCTACCATGTGTTAAGCACCATTCTGCTACCATGGGTCCCCTGACTAAACACAATGAGAAGACGGGGGGAAGTTACACAGAGAATTAGAAAAACAGTTCTTGCCCTGAAGGGCTTAGAATTAAGTTGTTGACATGAGGCATTAAAAAATTAATGTAATTTAAAAATGCCACAGTCTAGGGGAAAGTACCCTTGATTTACTAACCCTGACACTATCAGAACTAGGACAACCCACCATTTCTCTGGCCTTCAGTGTCCTCCTCTGTCAATGGCATGATTGGATTCAATTATCTCATTTCATTTTGTAAATGGTAACTAATAAAGCCAACATGGAATACAATTCTAAATTTGAATGCCCAAGTAAAATCCCTCTCTGTGACCCCCAGGGGTCCAATGGGACAGGGGAGGGTACCTGGCATCAATCACTGAAGCTAGGTTCTCAGGTTCCATCCTCTGGAAGACATGTGGGAGCTGCACCAGGACATGACTGATGCAGCCTGTCATCGGGACGTTCCTCACAGCCACCTGCCAGGAGTCAGTGAGAACATTAGGAAGTGAGCTATCCCCATTGTTGACCAAATGCTGTCCTCTCCTTCTGCCTCATGACCCAAACTATACACAATACTTCATGAAAATTCAGAGAAAGAAGGAGAGAACCCACCTGGCCTTGCACATTGACGCAGTACTTGTTGAACACAGAGTTGATCTGGGCATCCTGCAGGGCCCCAAACAGCAGCGTCTGACGATAGTACTTGGACCAATTATTGAGGTTCCACAGGCGCACTCGAGAAAAGTCCACCCCATGTGAGTCCAAGGGCAGCAGGTTCATGTGGTTCATCAAATGCTTTGAGCAGAAATAATACTCCATTAATACTTATTGAACACTTACCTGTTGGGCGTTGCTAACCTTTCTATAAGCCCATCATCTTATTTAACCCCATGAAGTAGATACTATCATCTCCCAAATTACAACAAGAAAACAGGCTCAGATGGGTGAGTGACTTGCCCATAGTCAAGCGAACAAGAAGAAAAGCTCAAACTGGCCACCTTGTGGATCTTTCAAAAAGGATCAAGATGCTACCTATACAGAATATTTCTTTTCAAGGAAATTCTGAAATGCCACTCTGGTGACTCTATAAGCAACTCAGTTCCAGACTTGGACGAGAAGAGAAATGACACGGAAAACAGAGCTGCTGTCCTTCCATGACTTGGTTCCCAAAACGTTAGAAAATTGCCTGAATGACTACATGTGCCTTTTGCTCAAAATAAAGATGACTCAACCATTGACATGCCTTTTCTATTTTAATCATATTTTTACCTTGTAATGTATATTGAAGGGTCACAAGTACTATAAGTTTATTCCCTACTTTATAAATAAGTACTCCCCTTTATCTGTCCCAAACTTACTCCAAGTCCTGGGGTTGTAGAAAAGGTAAATTCTCACATGCCTTATATAAACCTATATAAACCTATAGTTCTGTGATGAGGATTGTTCCAAAGCACAATCCTAAACCCCAAAACATTGCAGCGTATGTTGAGAGGGAGAAAAAAAATGATAGTACAAATTACAGTAGGGGGACAAAAACATCTTACATTTCTCTGTAAAACATCACAAATTAAGAAATCATGAGCAATGTTTTCCCATCTCCACTGAAGACCAAACAAAAGAGAACGAGCATAAACAGGAGGAACTATTTTAGATAAAAACATTCCTGGTGAGGAGGGATTTCAACCAACCAACTAACCACACTAAACTGGTCTATTACTAGAAGCAACTTTTAAGGGGAAGAAATCTTTTCTGGAGATTTGAAAATGTTGACAAGAATTTTTATCTTTCTGGATACTTTACTGACCAACTTGTGGGTAGAAGAGGGGACAACATTTCCCATTTTCAAATTGGAAAATGTGGAATATTTCCATTTCCAAGCTGAGTTTTAATCTGGACTTTAATAACCATTTCAGACTCAAACCACTGAGCTTCTTGTCTCTAAATGTTAATGACCAGCATTACCAAGACATGCTCCCAGTTCTGCATCAGGTAAATGTCAGCTTGATCAATGATGAGAAACTCAATAGAAGACAGAAAGTCAAAATCTCTCTTCTTCTCTCCTTCTCCACCAATGATGGTCCTCAAGCCCAGAGGGGAGGCAATGAGGATGTCTGACGAATAGAAGGGGGCATAAAGTCGGATGCTTCTCTGCAGTATTGCCACTCCTATACACAAAACAGCCAAGCACACATCAGTTCATGAGTCACCACCAAGCCATTAGCTTCCACCCTCTCAAACTGCAGCCTCCCCTTGTACCTTCCACATCTTCCCCTTTGCATGTAATTGTGCTCAAACTGCTTTAATTATTAAAATCATCATCGTCATCATCATCATCCCTCCTTTGCATCTACGGTCCCTTCTAGCTCCCACCCTCTTCTTTTCCTTCACTGGCAAACCTTCCAAAACATTATCTCTACTTTAAAATCTCCCACTCACTCCTTAATGCACTGCAATCTGCCTCTGAGTCTCAGGACACCACTGAAATGACTCTTGCCAAGGTCACCAACAGCTCTCAGTTACCAATTCAATGGCACTTTAGTGTTTCTTGTCACGAATGCATAAGCACACCCTCCTTGAAATGTTCTTTTCCTTACTGGTGGTTTCTATCACTTTAACACTTACTTCTCCTATTACTGACCTGGTCCTTATCTATTTTTCCATATTCAAAGAGCTCTTCAACAAATCCCTGGATTCACCCACAAGTTCTCTTTCACTCTACATAAAGCTTTGGATAAATATATTCACTAATTATGGCTTTAACATTATCATCACAAAAATTTATATTTCCTGCCCACATCTCTTTCCTAAGCAACAAGTAGCAGTCTGTAAAGAGCCCAGATCATATGTGAAGGAGATTCACTTGCTAATCTTAAAGCATCTACCAGAGGGGCAGAAGTTGGCTGGGACTCTCTCTGGGGACAGAATGCTGGCAGATGCCATTTTTACAAATTCCCTCTACCTTGATGGCACTGGTGGGTGCCACTTTTTTGCACTCTCACTCTAAGTTGCTAACAGTGGTGGTGGGTGAGTACCCCCTACCCCACGGCCCTGCACTGCTTGTGTGCAGCACTGACAAACATGGACAACGAGCAGCCACAACTACCCCATCTCATGCCACTCGCAGGACACGACCTGAGGCAACAATCGCACGTAGCCCACACAGGGGACACTCCTTGAGCACCAGGCTCAGGCAGATGGGGGTGGGACTGCATTTCTAGACTCCATGGGAGTGAAACAAACAGAGAGAGTTTATAAGACGACCAAGAACTAGGAAAAAGTTAAAAATACAGTTCATCTCCCACACAGGGCCACTCCTTCAAGACGGGGCAATAACTGTTTTGCATAATACACAGAAACAAACACGGAGAGTCAAGCAAAATGAGGAAGCAGAGGAACATGTTCCAAATGAAGGAACAAGATAAAACCCCAGAAAAAATATTTAATGAAACAGATGTAAGTGATTTATCTGATAAAGAATTCAAAGTCATAGTCCTAAAGATGCTCACCAAACTTGGGAGATGAATGAACGAACACAGAAACTCAAGAAAGAGACAAAATATAAGAAAGTTCTAAACAGAACTCACACAGCTGAAGATTATAATAATTGAACTGAAAAATACACTAGAGGGAATCAACAGCAGACTAGATGGTAGAAAAGAACAGATCAGTGACCTGGCAGACAAGGTAGTAGAAATCACCCCAACAGAGCAGCAAAGAGAAAAAATATTTTTAAAATATGAGGACAGTTTAAGGGAACTGTGGGACAACATCAAGTGTACTATCATCGGTGTTAAGGGGTCGCAGAAGAAGAGAGAGAAAGGGGCACTAACATCCACATTATAGGGGTCCCAGAAGGAGGACAGAGAAAGAAAGGGGCAGAAAAATTATCTGAAGAAATAATGGCTAAAAATGTCCCTAACCTGGTGAAGGAAACAGACATTCAGGTCCGGCAAGAACCAAGAGTCCCAAACAAAATGAACCCAAGGAGATTCATACCAAGACACATTATAATTAATATGTTAAAAGTCAAAGGTAAAGAGGGAATCTTAAGCAGCAAGAGAAAAACAACTAATTACAGACAAGGGAATCCCCATAAGAATATCAGCTGGGGTGGGATGGGGAGAGTGGGAGGGAGGGAGATGCATGAGGGAAGGGATGTGGGAACAGATGTATATGTATGACTGATTCACTTTGTTATAAAGCAGAAACTAATAAAAAAAAAAGAATATCAGCTGATTTTTCATCAGAAACTTTGTGGTCCAGAAGGGGATGGCATGATATGTTCAAATATGCTGAAAGGAAAAAACTTCCAACAAAGAAGGAAGGAAATAATAGAAGTCAGATGAGAAATACTGAATAAATGAAATGGAGACAAAAAAAAAGATCAATGAAACTAAGAGCTGGTTCTGTGAAAAGATAAACAAAATTAACAAACCTTTAGTCAGACTCAATAAGAAAAAAAGAGAAGGGGCCCAAATAAAATCAGAAATGAAAGAGAAGTTATAACTGACCCTACAGAAATACAAAGTATCATAAGAGACTACTACGAACAATTATACACCAAGTCAGATAACCTAGAAGAAATACATAAATTCCTAGAAACACACAATCTTCTAAAACTGAATCATGAAGAAACAGAAAATGTGAATAGATCAATTACTAGTAATGTGATTGAATCAGTAATCAAAAAACTCCCCAAAAACAAAAGACCAGGACCAGAGAGCTTCATGGTAAATTCTACAAAATATTTAAAGAAGATTTAATACCTATCCTTCTCAAACATATTTAAAAAAACTGAAGAGGCGGAAACACTTCCAAACTCATTTTATGAGGCCAGCATAACCCTGATACTGAAACACCACAAAAAAAGAAATGTACAGGCTACTATGCCTGATAAACACAGATGCAAAAATCCTTGACAAATTATTAGCAAACTGAATCCAGCAATACATTAAAAGGACCATACACTATAATCAAGTAGAATTTATTCCAGGGATGCAAGGATGGGTTGACAAAGTGGGTATAGAGGGAATGTATCTCAACATAACAAAGGCATATACGATAAACCCACAGCTAACATCATATTCAGTGGTGAAAAGCTGAAAGCATTTCCTCTAAAATCAGGAACAAGACAAGGATGCACACTTCTGCCACTTTTATTCAACATAGTATTAGAAATCCTAGCCACAGCAACTAGGCAAGAAAAAGAAATAAAAGATACCCAAATTGGAAAGGAGGAAGTAAAACTGACTATTTGCAGATGACATGATACTTTATGGAGAAAACCCTAAAGACTCCACCAAAAAACTGTCAGAACTAATAAATAAATTTACTAATGTTGCAGGATACAAAATTAACAAAAATCTGTTGTATTTATATACATTAATAATGAACTATTAGAAAGAGAAATTAAGAAAACAATCCATTTACAATAGCATCAAAAACAATAAAATACCTAGAAAAAATCTAACCAAGAAGGTAAAAAACTTGTACTTGGAAAACTACAAGGTATTGATGAAAGAAATTAAAGATGACAGAAACATGAAAAAATACACCATGCTCATAGACTGGAAGACTTAGTACTGTTAAAATGTCCATACTGGACACCAAGGGGGGAAAGTGGGGGTGGGGGTGGGGGTGTGATGAATTGGGAGATTGGGACTAACATGTATATACTAATATGTATTAAATGGATAACTAATAAGAACCTGCTGTATAAAGAAATAAAATTCAAAAAAAAAGTCCAGACTACCCAAAGAAATCTACAGATTTAATGCAATCCTTATCAAAATACCCATGACATTTTTCATAAAACTAGAATAATCCTAAAATTCGTACAGAGTTGCAAAGGATCCTGAATAGCCAAACTGATTATGAGAAAGAAGAACAAAGCTGAAGGTATAACACTCCCTGATTTTAAACTACACTACAAGTCTACAGTAATCAAAATTGTACGGTAATAGCACAAAAACAGACACAGATCAACAGAACAGAGAGCCCAGAAATAAATCCGTATTTATATGGTCAATTAATCTATGACAAAAGAGACAAGAATATACAATGCAGAAAAGACAGTCTCATCAACAAATGGTGATGGGAAAACTAGACAGCTACATGCAAAAGAATGAAAGTGGACCACCAGCTTACACCATCTACAAAAATCAACTCAAAATGGATTAAAGACTTGAACATAAGACCTGAAAACCACAGAACTCCCAGAAGAAAACATAGGCAGTAACTTCCCTGACAACAGTCTTAGCAATATTTTTTTGGATCTGACTCCACAGGCAAGGGCAATGAAACCAAAAATAAACAAGTGGGACTACATCAAACTAAAAAGCTTGTGCACAGCAATGGAAACCATCAATGAACAAAAAGGCAATCTACTGAATGGGAGAGGATATTTGCAAATCTAGTAAGGGGTTAAGATCCAAAATATATAAAGAACTCATGTAACTCATTATCAAAAAACCCCAAACAGGGCTTCCCTGGTGGCGCAGTGGTTGAGAGTCCGCCTGCCGATGCAGGGGATATGGGTTCGTGCCCTGGTCCGGAAAGATCCCACGTGCCGCGGAGCGGCTAGGCCCGTGAGCCATGGCCGCTGAGCCTGTGCGTCCGGAGCCTGCGCTCCGCAATGGGAGAGGCCAAAACAGTGAGAGGCCCGCGTACTGCAAAAAAAAAAAACCGCAAAAAAAACCCCCCAAACAATCCAATTAAAAAATAGCAGAGGGGGCTTCCCTGGTGGCGCAGTGGTTGAGAATCCACCTGCCGATGCAGGAGACACGGGGTCGTGCCCCGGTCCGGGGGGATCCCACATGCCGTGGAGTGGCTGGGCCCATGAGCCATGGCCGCTGAGCCTGCGCGTCCGGAGCCTGTGCTCCGCAACGGGAGAGGCCACAACAGTGAGAGGCCCGCGTACAGCAAAAAAAGAAAAAAAAAGCAGAGGACCTGAATAGACATTTTTCCAAAGAAGTCGTACTGATAGCCAACAGTCAAATGTAGAGATGCTCAACATCACTCATCATCAGGAAAATGCAAATCAAAATCACAATGAGAAATCAAAACTACAATGAGGTACCATCTCACACTGGTCAGAATGGCCATCATTAAAAAGTCTACAAATAACAAATGCTGGAGACGGTGTGGAGAGAAGGGAACCCTCCTACACTGTTGGTGGGAATGTAAGTTGGTGCAGTCACTATGGAAAACAGTATGGAGTTTCCTTGGAAAACTAAAAATATAATTACCATATGATCCAGCAATCCCACTCCTGGGCATATATCTGGACAAAACTATAATTCAAAAAGATACATGCACCCCTATGTTCATAGCAGCACTATTCACAATAGCCAAGACATGGAAACAACCTAAATGTCCATTGACAGATGAATGGATAAAGAGTGATACATATACACAATGGAATACTACTCAGTCATAAAAATGAACAAAATAATGCCATTTGGCAGCAACATGGATGCAACTACAGATTATCATACTAAGAGGAGTCTGTCAGAAAGAGAAAGACAAATACCATATGATATCACATATATATGAAATCTAAAATATGGCACAAATGAACCTATCTACAAAACAGAAACAGACTCACAGACCTGTGGTTGCCAAGGTCAGGGGTGGGGAAAGGGATGGACTGAGAGTCTGGGGTTAGTTGATGCAAACTATTACCTTTAGAATGGGTAAACAACAAGGTCCTACTGTATAGCACAGGGAACTATATCCAATCTCCTGGGATATGCCATAATGCAAAAGAATATAAAAAAGGATGTATATATGTGTATAACTGAGTCACTGCCGTACAGCAGAAATGAGCACAACATTGTAAATCAACTATACCTACTCCAATTAAAAAAAAAGAAGAAGAATGTATCAGGTGGCTAGTAAGTGCTGTGATCAAAATGAAATAATATA
This sequence comes from Mesoplodon mirus, assembly GCF_964341445.2. NCBI lineage: Eukaryota > Metazoa > Chordata > Mammalia > Artiodactyla > Ziphiidae > Mesoplodon > Mesoplodon mirus. The sequence goes on from NC_138978.1 coordinate 142,128,448, forward strand.
AAATGATAGGCTGTGATTTTGGAGTTATAAATTCTTACAGCCACCATGTATAATAAGTTGCTATTAACCAAAGCACAGAGAGAAAAAAAACCACAATGAGATATCACCTCAAACCTGTCAGAATAGGTCTTATCCAAAAGACAAGAAATAACAAATGCTGGCAAAGATGTGGAGAAAAGGGAACCCTTGTGCATTGTTAGTGGAAATGTAAATTGGTGCAGCCACTATGGAAAACAGTATGGATGTTCTTCAAAAATTAAAAATAGAATCACCATACAATTGAGCAATTCAACTTCTGGGTGTTTATCCAAAGAAAAAAACCCACTAATTCAAAAAGATATATGCACTCCTACGTTCAATGCAACATTTATAATAGCCAAAATATGGAATATGGAAGCAGCCTAAGTGTCCACAAATGATGAATGGATAAAGATGTGGTGTGTATACACACACACACACACACACACACACACACACACACAATGGAATATTACTCAGCCATAAATGAATGAAATCTTGCCATCTGCGACAACAAGGATAGACCTTGAGGGTGTCACAGTAAGTGAAATAAGTCAGACAAAGACAAATATCAATAGTATGTGATTTCACTTATATGTGGAATCTAAAAAACAAAAAAACAGATGGATAGATACAGAGAACAGACTGGTGGTTGCCAGCAGGGAGGGCGGGGTTGGAGGGTGGGCAAAATGGATGGGGGAGATCAGGAGGTATAAAACTTCCAGTTATAAAGTGAACAGGTCACAGGGATCCAATGTATGCCATGGGGAATATAGTCAATAATATTGCATTAACTTTGTATGGTGACAAACGGTAACTTTACTTATTGTTGTGATACGTTTGTAAGGTATATAGACATTGAATCACTATGTTGTACACCTGAAACTAATATGTCAATTATATATCAATTAAACAAGAGACTGATTTATCAGCTCCTTGTTGGCCACCTGCATATGTTTAAAACTAACCATAAGCTCTAATCCCCTTGCACGCACACTCCAGCCATCCTAAAGCCTCTGAATCTTAAGTCATGCCGGTTTACTCACCCTGATGCCTCCACACTTGCCGTTTCCTGTCTGAAACTTTTTCTTCCACTCTCATTGCTCCACTTTGTACCTGGCTAAATCTGACTCAGGTTTCAACTTAGTATGGATGGTACCTCCAACAGAAGGCCTTCCCTAACAGTCCTGAGCCCATTTTGAGTAAGGATATTTGCTTTAAATACTTTAACTAGAACACCCACTATCCTCTAACCGTAACACATCTCATCCCATACTGTCTGATTTGTCTTAAGGCTGGACTTGCTTAACAGTAACTTTTAATTCCATATCTCCAGCTTAACAGTGCCTGGCACATAGTAGATGCTTAATAAGTGGTAAATGGGCATATGTGACTAATAAATATTTTCCAGGAACTTTTTCAATGAACAAGCAACCAAGTACATGGGAGCTGAATGACAAACAAGCAAAAATGTGCAAAGCTGGGTGGGAGTCAGTAAGTCCAGAGTGGAGATAATTCAGGTGTGGGCACTCCACATGGCAGGCAGGAGGGAAGTCCATTACGTACAGATGCTCTAGTTTATTCATCTTCCCCAGACTGACCCACCCAGCCCCATCACCTCCAACTCCCCCAAGAAGCCCTGTAGCATTGACTGTGAGCTACCAGCTATAGGCATGCTGAGACATTTGTTATAAACATGCAGGTGCCTTTCATACATGCCTTCACAGACACTCCATCCCATTAGCCAAGTATGTACCCCATTAGCCAAGGCAAGACTCTCCCCTGGCAGACGAGTGGTCTCAAATGCATCCTGGTTCTGCTAGGAGGCTGAGACAGTGACCCTCTGAAAGAATGCCTAATTCCAGGCTTCTAGCTTCCAGCTATGTGCACCTCACACCTCAGGTCCCTCAGGGTCTCAGTTTTGACAAGGAGGAATTACCAGTCCTGAAGTGGTCATCGATGTTGCCGACAAATACAGCTTCATAATCCTCAGGCCTCTTCAGGTTGGGTGGTCTCTCCTTGGGATCTGAGCCATACTCTCCATTAAACCTCTTTTTGTTGCTTACAATTATTTTCTTCTTGCTGTCGCCCTCAAGAAGACTGATGAAGAGCTGTACCACCCGCAGAGCAGCTTCCCGGAATGGCACCACTATCAGCACCTGTGGAGGGAGTGATGGGCAGCCTTGGAGGGGCAAGGGGAAGGAAGGACAGCTCGAGGTGAGCCTGCTGGGGACCTAAGGAGCCCTCCGTTCCACAGCCCCTGGCCAAGGACCACATCCGTGTCACCCCCTTTACACAGGACCTGGCTCAGTACTGAAGGCTGAGCATCTTTCCGACCCACAGCACCATGTCCTATGGACTTCAATCTCATGGCTCCTTGGGGTGGGGGGCGCGATTCTTAAGCAGAATGTAGAAATTTTATTATTTTTTTTTTTTTTGCGGTACGCGGGCCTCTCACTGTTGTGGCCTCTCCCGTTGCGGAGCACAGGCTCCGGACGCGCAGGCTCAGCGGCCATGGCTCACGGTCCCAGCCGCTCCGCGGCATGTGGGATCTTCCTGGACCGGGGCACGAACCCGTGTCCCCTGCATCAGCAGGCGGACTCTCAACCACTGCGCCACCAGGGAAGCCCAGAAATACTTTTTGAGGTAAGTCAATGCCGTTAACAGAGGTGTCCATTAGCAAAAACCCAAGGGCATAAACACACAAAGCTCTTTGAGGACAAGAAATGTTACTCATTTCTGTCTCCTACAGAACTTAGTTCAGTATTTTGATCCGTAAGACCCAAGGAATATGCTGAACAAATGAATTAGATGTATTAAGTAGAGAATAAAGTTAGTAAGGAAAGGACTAAAGCATCATTACTTTTCTAGTACATTTCCTAGTACATTTTTCAGAAATGATGATAAAGGATTTCTGAAATAAGATGATATTTCAATGGGAAATATAGGATTCAGTTTTCCAAACATTTCCAAAAGTGCTTAATTTTAACTGTTGAGGAAAAAAAACAGAAGATGCTTAACAAATGATTACCTTCTAACTACCCTTGTGTAAACAATACAATCAATGGATATAACCCCAGTCAGATCAGGCAATTCACCAAATTCTGAATGTGATTCATGGGTAATCTACCTCATATTCTATTTTGCAATTCTAAATGGAAACAGATAATCTTATTATCCTGATGTTCAAGATTCTGAGATAGTTTCTCAGAAAGGCAACCAGCACAGCCAGAGGGGTGTAGTGATTCAGTTTGGTACAGTGCAGGGATGATGGATCAGTTTTGAAGAGGGCCAAGTTACTGTCCCGGCTGTCACACTAAGTAAGTGTCTAGGCTTTGGTTTCCCCAACTATCAAACAAGAGGGTTGGACTAAGAAATCTCTAAGAGCCATATCAGTATCAAAATCCTAAAATCCTATTAAGCCCAATAAGAAGAATCTAAGATGAGGCTTCTTCAATATAGACACAGAGGCTAAGGGGTAAGGGGGTATGGGTGGCACAGTATCTAGCTCCAGCACATCATGAAAAATGTAGACAGAATTAAACGATGTAAGCTCCCAATCCACTGGAGCTTAGGCTTATGAGCCACATAAATGTAATCATCACTTTAAGCAGTAATAATGATACAATGCAAAAACAGGGATTTTGTTTTCCAAGGTTTACATATTTATGTGGCTTAGTGAAGAGAATCCTTGGTTCTAGTCCTGTCTCTGCTACTTTTTCCCTGGTTCTCTTTAGCAAGGTCCTCTACGAAACTGGGTCTCTGTCCACAGGGGTAATATGTAGGGATTGAATAAAAGGCTCCTTAAGGTCCCATCCAGCTCTGACAATCACAAAGAAGAGATTTATAGTGGAGTGTTACTTATGTAGGATCAGGGTTTAGCTTTAAGGAAAGAATTATCATGGAGGTACCTCCTACTCCAGTTTCCAGTTAGATCTGCTGTTAGACAGTCCACTGAGCTGTCTGCAGCACTGCCGTGACATTACCTGGCCCATCTAATATGCTCATTCTTGGACTCATTCACTATTCCAGTCATTAAACCATCTGAGAACCTGCTAAGTGCCAGGACCCATATGTTAGAGCCTTACAGCCTCCTTGAGGGCAAAGTTCTGCTGCTGCCACTCACCTTGGGCCTCGTTAGCCCTTGGTCCCTGAAGTCATCATCATCACCCAACCCAAGTTTCTGGCTTCGGCATCTGCTGTTGTTGGCAAGCACCTGGGCATTGGCTTTGAGAACGTGATTTATCACATGCAGGCAGTACACGTGGCGGATCTCTTCCCCTTTCTTCAGGGCAGTCCTTTCTGGGTAGAACAGGTCCCGGTAAGAATTCATAATTAAGAAGAGCTCTTTCTGGAGGGGTGTGAAGGGGCTACTTGAATTTGGGGGACCAGAGAGGAACTGGCTGTTGGTCTTGATCCAGGTGGATTCCAGAGGCTTCTGGAGATGAAGTGACTTTAAGTCAATGTCCTTTGGGGGTTTAAAGGTTTCCAACTGTTGAAACCTGGATGAAAAGACAAGCTGGCCCAGGATGGGCCACTGTGGGAGAAATGATCAAGAACTAAGTTAGAAATGAATTATAGTACCTTACATTCATATAGTGCTTTATAATTTACCAAGGCCTTTCACAACTTACAGATCCTCTCACTTTATCCTCACAACAACCTTACAAGCTAAACACTATAATGCTCTTCTTGCAGTTTAGGAAATGCTGAGGTTCAGAGCTTATAGGATTCAGACAAACAGAGGAGAACAGAGCTAAGGGTTAGAGCCCAAGGTTTCTGACTTTAGAAACCTTGTGAGCTCTTCACTAGATCAGTGGGTCACAAACTGTCCTGTGGACCACACTGTAGGAAGTAAAAATTTACTCTAGACAAAAGAAAAGGGGGCCCAACGGTCAAATAACTTTGGTAACCACCACAAAACCTAATCCCCCTCAGGGAGAGTCACATGCAGATTGGACACTAAAGGTCCTGCTGAGTCCTGTAACAAGGACTCCGTTCCACTTCGTTTGACCCAGAGTTTTCCAAATTTACTTGGACATGGAACAAGGTTTTTGTTGTTGTTTTGGATTTTTTTTTTTTTTGGAGACATATATTAGAATCGAAAAGAATAGTTATTTTGTGGAATACCAATTTGGGAATTTTTGCACTGTAACAAAACTGCTGATCTTAGCAATAAAGAAAGGATGACCTCTGCAATAAAAAAGAATTAACTATTGATATATGCCAACAACTGGGATGAATCTCCAAGGAATTATGCTGCGTGAAAAAAAGCCAACCTGTATGATTTTATTTATATAACGCTTTTGAAATAACAAAATTATAGAAATGGAGAACAGATTAGTGGTTACCAAGGGTTAGGAATGGGGGAAGGGAGGTGGGTGTGGTTATAAAATGGCACCAGGGAAGAGGAGGGATCTTTATGGTGCTGGAAATGCTCTGTATGTTGACTGTGGTGGTGGCCAGGGCAACCTACACGTGATAAAACAGTATAGAACTAAATAACACAAAGGAGCAGGAGCAAAAGTGAGGAAATCTGAATAAGACAGGTAGGTTGTATCAGTGGAAATTTCCTACTTGTGATATTGTACTACAGTTTTGTAAGATGCTACCATTGGGGGAAACCGGGCAAAGGGCACATGGGATACCTTTGTATTATTTCTTACAACTGCATCTATAATTATTATCTCAATAAAAATTTCAATGAAACAAGGATGACCAATTCTTATGAATAGCATCAGTGGTGAAAAAAAAAATCACCGAAAAAAGAAGCAAAAACTGCTCCATACTGAATAATTTAGGTGTGAACTTATCTCAGATATTTCAAACAAATGAACAGCAGTAGCTACTGTTTGACTGAACACTTCGTACATGTCTTCCAGTAAACTAAATTACTTTATTTTGATGCAGGCATTACTGTCCCCCTCTAACAGTGAAGATTAAAAAGGTAGATTAACTTGCCTTAGGTCATGAGATAGCCCCTTGCAGACGTTGGTCTAAACCCTGGTGTACCTGTCTCCAAAGCATTCTTATCTTATTGGTCCCCACCTTCCAGCTTCCCAGTGCCTTTTCTAGCTATGCCTGTGCCTTACTGGGCTCTTCCAGTCTTCCTCTATCTTGCTCCCTATCAAGCCATCTGCCACGGGTGTGTATCATACATTCAGGGAGACCACTAAGACCCAAGACCACTGCTTTTCTCCATTTGTAACTGTGATGATGGAACAATGCTTACTTTTAGCTGGTGGGTAGTTTTGGGATTTGTGGCAACAGCCTGGATTTCTTTTTCTTTCAGTTCTTTGTTTACATGTTGTGCAAATGGATCTAATTCAGAAATAAAGAATATTAGAACACTTAGGACAAATGACAGGGATTTTCTAGTCTTCCCCTGTGAATGACATCCTGTTTTCATGATGTTGACTCATCTTTTTCCCCATCAACTTTCCCCATCATTTATCCCAGTCCAGAGCTTAAAAGTTTCTGACAGGTTCATCTCCCTAAAGCATTTCTTTAATCACATTATTCCCCACCTCAAAAACCTTTGAAGAAACTTCCTGGACTGAAATTCAACATACACCTCTAACCTACCTCTCTAATGTAATTTTTGAATTACATGGCTCTCAAATTCTTCTGCCACTGTGGCTTTCCTTCCTTTAACTGAAAATTCTATCCTCTTGTTCACCGCATTTCTATATATCCAAATAGTATCCGTTGAATGTTACCCCCTGACTCACAATAAATAACTATTTCCCAAGAGCCTACTGTGTCAGGCACAGTTCTGGCTCCAAAGAAGCCATCTCTGGTCCCCTATAGACAGTCATCACTTTCTCTCAAGTGCCCCACCCTGCCCTCAGTTATCCACACCAACACATATATGTGCATGTCCTACCTCACCTAACTAGACTGCAGGATCCCTGAGGGCAGGTTCCATGTCTGATTTAACCTGCACTGGAAGACAAATATAAATGCTCAACACTCAACTGAGGTGAACAAATTATCAAAATGGCAGGGTCAGTGCTCTGCACTGGCCACGCAACCTTCTCTTCCAGCCCCACTCATGTAAGAAGCAAAGTTAAATGACCCATTCAAAGACCCAGGTAGTAAAACTTCAAATGCAGTGCACCTTATATTAAGACCTAAGATAAAGGTGAACAACAGGAAGTAAGAATTCTAGGTGATAATATATCAATATAGACCAAACAACCAGAGAAACTTTAGGATAGTCAAGCCTCCTAATGTTTCCTCCAGGGTTTGTTTTTTTTTTTTTACTTTTTTTGAGTTCAGAATGCGGTTTTTGCCCAAATTCTACCTGCTACTTCTTCCTCTTGTCTAGAATAGCTAACAGAACCAAATGAGGATTAAAATTTCAACTTCAATGGCACCGCTGGTTGAAGAATGGCACTGGGACCAAAAAAGGCAGTCAGGACACAGAATGAGACCCACCTGACTTGCCCACCCAGGCACAGGCTAAGACACAGGACCTGAGAGACAGCAGAGCCCTGCCTCAGCCTACCACAGGCTTGTCTAAGTAACAGTCGTGGGGACAGAGGCATGGCCCAGTGTTCTGTATCTTGACTTTGGCGATGACAATATAGATATACACATTTGTCAAAACTTACCGAATTATATACTTAAAATGGGTACACCTTGTTGAATGTAATTCATACCTCAATAAAGTTGATTTTAAAGTTAAATTAAAAAGTCGCCTATGGGGACTTCCCCAGTGGCACAGTGGTTAAGAATCCGCCTGCCGGGCTTCCCTGGTGGCGCAGTGGTTGAGAGTCCGCCTGCCGATGCAGGGGACATGGGTTCGTGCCCCGGTCCGGGAAGATCCCACATGCCGCGGAGCGGCTGGGCCTGTGAGCCATGGCCACTGAGCCTGCGTGTCCAGAGCCTGTGCTCCGCAACGGAAGAGGCCACAACAGTGGGAGGCCCACGTACCGCAAAAAAAAAAAAAAAAAAAGAATCCGCCTGCCAATGCTGCGGAGCAACTAAGCCCATGCGCCACAACTACAGAGCCTGAGCTCTAGAGCCAGCAAGCCACAACTACTGAGCCCGTGTGTCACAACTGCTGAGCCTGCGTGTCACAACTGCTGAAGCCCGCGTGCCTAGAGCCTGCGCTCCACAACAAGAGAAGCCACCACCGTGAGAAGCCCACGCACTGCCACAAAGACCCAATGCAGCCAAAAATAAAGAGAGAGACTGGGGAGACAGGGTGGAGCTTTCTGGCTTCTGAGGTGCTTCCTGGTAATAAGGACCAATCAGATTAGCCACTGCCGGGTCTCACAAATCTGTAAAATTACTGCTTCAGTAAGGAAGAGCAAGTGAAGGATAGAGAGAAAAATGCAAAGTACTTTTCTCCTCTTTCTCTCCCTTCCCTGCTTGGGGAAAAAAATCAGAAGTGTTCCCCTGACCCCAGCTGTGGATCGTGAGCTTTGAGGAACTGGCCTTCCCTGCTATCATTGTTCAACTGTTTGTCCTCATGAACAGCCGCGCCCACTCGCAACACTGCCTAACCCTGAAAAACACAAAAGATCTTGGAGAAGCATTTCTTTCCAGCTCTACATCTAGCTGCTAAACTATCTGTTTCTATTACTGCTCATTCCAATAACAAGAGATTTAACAGGTATTAGACCACAACCACCCATACTAAGCACCAGCTGAATTCAAACAACATGAGCTGTGCTCTGACCTTGTGATGCTTTCAGAGAACAGTTGCCTCCTCTTTCCTCTTCGAGAAAGTTGGTTTCTAGGCTGAAGAGTGACTCATGTTTTGCATCTGTAAACTCCTCTGGGGATTCCTCTGCTGTGCCAGGTGGCCCGTGCCCATCTTTTCCCTTAGGGTCAGCAGGTAAGGCCGCATGTGCAGTTTTGATAAAACATTTTGTGAAATTATTTACTACTCATAAATATAATTACACTTCTGTTGACAAATGAAATCTAATTCCTTAGGCTATCATTTACTTTTAAGCAAATTCAGGTAGAAGACATAAGTTTCAAAACTGAGCTTGACTGCTGACCTAGTACATGTAAAGATGTTCAAATCAGCGTTGATATAACAAATAACTAGAAAAAATGATTTTATTTCTATCGAAGGGGTACTAATTAAATTACCACATATTATTTACAATGGAATACTATGTGATTAAGCTAATGTGAACCCACAGTTACACACGTTATATCATTAAAGAAAAAAGTAACTTACAGAAATGTATGAGGCCATTATGCACATACACACAAACATATATTCACTCATATATCCATAAAAAAGTAGTCTGGAAGGTTCTATAAAATGTTCAAGGTGTTCATCCCAGGGTGGAGGAGATACACATTAACTATATTACCCTCTTAAATTTTTACAGTAAATATAGATTACTTTTTTTTTTTTTTTTTTTTTTTTTGTGGTATGTGGGCCTCTCACTGTTGTGGCCTCTCCCATTGCGGAGCACAGGCTCCGGATGCACAGGCTCAGCGGCCATGGCTCACGGGCCCAGCCGCTCCGCGGCATATGGGATCCTCCCGGACCGGGGCACGAACCCGTATCCCCTGCATCGGCAGGCGGACTCTCAACCACTGCGCCACCAGGGAGGCCCATATATTACTTTTATAATTTAAAAAACCGAACTTTTCATTTTTAAAAACCTAAAACATGAAAGAAAACTGGAAAACCAAGAAAATTTAAAAAGTCCCTAAGTCTGAGGCAACGATTTTTTTATCCTAGTACAAGTGATGAATGAAAATACTAAGAATGGTGTGTGACACCTTAAAGTATAGAAAAAAATACAGTAAGGCAAATAGGCATTAAGATAACAGAATATAAAAAGTTACCCAGATATATTCAGACAATGGACTACTATTCCAGTAATAAAAAGAAATGAATTACTAATATGAACTACACGGATGAGTCACAACAACATGAGGAGCCAAAGAAGCCACATGCAAAAGGGTACTTATTGTGTGCTTCCATTCATATGAATTTCTACAATAGGAAACACTAATACATAGTGAAAGAAAGCATGTCAGTGGTTGCCTGATGCCAGGCCTGGGAAACTGACTGTAAAAGGACAAGAAGGAACTTTTTGCAGGTATTGGAAGTGTTCTGTATCTTGACTTTGGTGATGACAATATAGACAGACACATCTGTCAAAACTCATCAAATTAAAATGAGTACACCTTGTTGAATGTAATTCATACTTCAATAAAGTTGATTTTAAAGTTAAATTAAAAAGTCACCTATGGAGACTTCCCTGGTGGCACAGTGGTTAAGAATTCGCCTGCTAATGCAGGGGACGTGGTTTCAAGCCCTAGTCTGGGAAGATCCCACATGCCGCAGAGCAACTAAGCCCGTGCGCCACAACTACAGAGCCTGTGCTCTAGAGCCCGTGAGCCACAACTACTGAGCCCGTGTGCCACAACTACTGAAGCCCACGTGCCTAGAGCCCATGCTCCACAACAAGAGAAGCCACCACAGTGAGAAGCCGGCGCACTGCAACAAAGACACAATGCAGCCAGAAATAAATTATAATTTTTAAAAAATAAGTCACCTAGATGTCTGAGTGAGACAGAGTTCCTTTAAGCTTTCAATCCCAGCTCTTCTCTGAAGCCTCCCCTCATTTACCCTGGCAGCATGTGACCACTTTGCATCTCTTTAACACCTTATATTTATCAGTTCCATTCAGATTTGATGCTTGAAAAGTTCTGTATATTTTATGTCTATCTTCCACTAAACTTGGTTCCTCTAAGGCAGGAACAATCATCTCTTTCATAAATTGAGACCATTACAAAAACAGAATTATGTTCCCTTTCCTCTCAATCAGGGGAATTTGAAGTAGGATTGATGAAATCCTGGAAATCATAAGCAAAAACGTCATTTCTGCATTTTTATGGCCAGAGGGTCCTGTGTTTTCATCAGATTCTTGAAGATATCACAGAGCCCAACAATGTTAAGAATCTCTGCTTTGAATCCATGTGCTTTCACCCAGCTCTATGGTACAAGGCACCCTGCCCCTGGGGCAATCTGTCTGTGGTCCCTGCAAAGATGATAAACCCACATCAAAGACACTTACTCTTCTGCATGTCAGTAGACTCTACTGCCATCTCTTCCTCCACAATGATGTCACTATCGCCGTCTTCAAGATTCATTTCTGTCTCATCTATAACACGGTCTTCTTCCTCTTCCTCCTCCTCATCTTCCTTGGAAACATCCTTTAACGTGGCAAGTAGTCTGTTGTAACCAGAAACTTGTTCTGGTTCACTCTATGCTCCACTTTCAGAACTTGAAGTATCTAAACTCTCTGACTAAAAGGAAAATGGGGATTTTAAAAACAAAAATTATATTGTTCTTGTTGCTACCCCACGACTATCATCAGGCTCACAGTGGAACCAAGTTCAGACTTTTCTAAATAAAAACTAGCTTTTCTGCAAATATGCAATCCTATCTATTCAACCAAACCTAGCACCAAATTTGTTTAAAACAGCTAATCTAGCTATGATTCTAGAAGCTCTTCCTCTTCTTTGAACTGCTAATGTTCCACATGGGAAGACAGCAAACTAAACACATGGAGCTTTAGGTTATAAGGCGATCTAACCTATGTGTCAGACACTTGGCACCTTTAAAGGAGCAACAGGAAAACTTACAACAAAAAAGTGTGCTTTATTTCTGAGTCTGTGGTAATGAAATAAGACCTTTGATGGTTTTGCACTCTATTTTATGTTAAGCAAACATGACATTCCCTCTTAGGATTCACCAAGAGCCCTCTGGTAAGCCTCCTTAACAGGTTCTAACAGGCTAATCTCTCAGGACAGTTTCATACTCTATACTATATTAGTTATCACAAGGGCATCTTAACAGACATCTGCACTTAAAACTAAGCAATATTACTAAAATATAGCTTACATCTAAAATCAGAAAGAATGGAAATGTAGCCAAACATTATTACCATATATAATCTTTAAAGTAACAGTCCAGAATCTACTATCATAAAGAAGGTATAAAGCATTACCAGTTGACAAGTCTGTGGTTTTGCTTCCTTTCTGGAAACCCTGAGAAGAAACAGGCAATGTTAAACTTTAACTACTAGTATGTAGCAATCAGGAAAAGCCTAATGATACAACTTTAAATGAACATGGCAGACTATACCGTTATAAATACATTATATCTATTGTCAAGTAAAAACTCCATATGCATTTGGACAGGTTTTGTAAGGATATGCCAAATAGATAATAATAGACGAATGAAAAGGTCTAACAAGACCACATGAGAAATACTACAGTCACACAGTAACAGGCTCTCATCCAAAAGATGGGAAATTTTGGCAAATAAAAGCCCTCGGGGTTCACCTTTTCTAGCAAATTTCTTAAGTAGACTATCCCTCTAACTGTTGATAAAGCAACCCAAAGGGGGTGGGATGAGCACTAAGATCATCACTGAGCGTCTGGACACTTATAGAGGAACCCACAACTACCCAAACATTAGTTTCCTCGTGGTCGTTGAATAGATAGGTGATGTCGAGGGTCCCAAGCAATTCTTTTTTTATTTTTTTTAACTTATTTAATTTATTTATTTTTGCCTGCTATGGGTCTTCGTTGCTGCGCCCGGGCTTTCTCTAGTTGCGGCGAGCGGTGGCTTCTCTTGTTACGGAGCAGGGGCTCTAGGCTCGCGGGCATCAGTAGTTGCACCACCCTGGCTCAGCTGTTGTGGTTCGCGGGCTCTAGAGTGCAGGCTCAATAGTTGTGGCGCACGGGCTTACTTGCACCGCGGCATGTGGGATCTTCCCGGACCAGGGCTCGAACCCCTGTCCCCTCCGTTGGCAGGCGGATTCTTAACCACTGCGCCACCAGGGAAGCCCCCAAGCAATTCTTTAAAAACATATCAAACGAAAACAAGCTTATAAAATCTCGGCCCAGTCGCCACACAGGAGGCGTGCCGTCTAGCATAAAACTACAGGCTCAACAAAGAGTAGGAAGACCGGTGAAGAACCCCATCTCAGGCGGGAAGCCGCCAGGACCCCCGGGCGAGCTAGGCCGGCGCCGGGGCAGCGTGAGACGCGGCGGGAGCTGCCCTGTCACTACCCCCGGGGCACCGGCGGACCAAACGCGGGGACACGCGGGCTCCCACCGGGAAAGGACGCCGGCAGCGCCGGTCCCAGCCTTGCCTCTCCATACGTGTCATAGAAGGGATGCTCCTCGCCGAAATCCCTTAGATGATGCTTCTGCTTTTTAGTTAGGGAGCTGAGCAGCTGGCTCTGGCTCCGGCTCCGGCTCCGGCTCCCGCGTTTGCCCATGAGGAAGACGGCAAGTCAGCCAACCTCCAAGAATCGCGTTTTTCACCCGGAAGTAGTCTCGTCAACCCACTCACGCGGGATTGCCAACGGCGCTTTACGGCGGAAGCAGGGTGCCATAAAGCAGACCCGCTTTACGTCGCGCTTGTATGACAGGCGTTAGAACTTCCTGTTTCCCATTCCGCCCCCTAGCGAGGCTCTTTGGAAGCACGTGCACGCCTGCGCAGCTTTTCTCTGAGCCCCGTAAGGCAGGCAGGCAGGCAGGGAGGCTTCGGGCTTCCCCAGGTGGGTAAATGGGTGGGTGTACTTTGTGCGTCTGTTTTGGCTGTGAGAATCAGCCTGCATAAACGTGTAGTAACTGAGATGGTTGAATGCAGTGCCTTTATATTATGCCATAATACAAATACCAACTAACATTTAAGGCTGCCGGTACATCTCAGTTCATCCTCACAACAACAGTAAACAAATAGGCCTTGTTAATGAGCCTGATATTGGAGATGAGAAAGCTGATGCTTACAAAAGGTTACATACACACTAGCAAGAGAGGAGATGGAAACCTAATTCTCTCTGATGCGACCACAGGCTTTTCCCACTAGGATCTGCCACATGCGTGTGCTATGTGAAGAATGAGGATGCAAGGCTGAGATTCCCGCCCTTACCCTACCCCCTCATTTTCTGAAAGGATTGCAAGGGCCCTTGGTAACACATCTGTTCTGGCATTTTTCATGTTATAAAAGCAAAAACACATCCAGAGAGGTAAAGTGACTTTCCTAAATCACCCGGAGAGTCGATGTTAGAGAAAGCAGTAAAACTCAATCAAGTGTCTCAAAACTGAATTGGGGCAAACTGGGATGGAAAACTTTTAAAGGGTAAGTAACTTTTCTATATCTGGGTCGTGGTGGTGGTTACACCTTGTATACAATTACCAAAATTAATCAAACTGTACCTTTGAAATTGGTACATTTTAATGCAAGTAAATAATAATCTCAATAAACAAAGAGGTAAAAACAGCACAGCTGGACTTAATACTCTAGAGACAGGCAGAGTGTGCAGGGATACTTAAAAACCACAGGATAGGGCTTCCCTGGTGGCGCAGTGGTTGAGAGTCCGCCTGCCGATGCAGGGGACACGGGTTCGTGCCCCAGGTCTGGGAAGATCCCACATGCCGCGGAGCGGCTAAGCCCGTGAGCCATGGCCGCTGAGCCTGCGCGTCCGGAGCCTGGGCTCCGCAACGGGAGGGGCCACAACAGTGAGAGGCCCGGGTACCGAAAAAACAAAACAAAACAAAAACCACAGGATAAACATAGAGACACTTTGTTTCTAATAGTAACTTACAATGTCAATCATAAACCACAGAATTCACCTGAATATTTAAGGTAAAATAGGAGCCATCAAAGATAGTGTTCACTGCCTCTGCTATTAGACGAGCGTCTGTGAGAGAACTGGACCTTTCTCCAATACCATGTCACACCTATACAAGTCGCACTACAACTATTCAAATCCTAGTTTTCTCCTTCTGGGGACCATCTACTCCTAATTAGATGCTGGGAGCTTAGGGTGGGGTAGGGAGGCAAGGGGAGGGAGGATCAAGAAAATATGCAAACAGCAGGTAGTGCCAGCAGACGGCCCAGCCAAGGAACCCAGAAACAAACACACATCTGTCTTCTGTCTCATTTCAACATAAAAAGTACAGTCACTTACCTAAACAAAAGGCTGTTTGCAAATGTCATCATACATACTAAGTCACTAACCACAGTATAACCTGGCTATGACAATAAAGTCATACAATGTTTTGTCTCCTCCCACCCTATTCCAAGTGCCCCAGCTTCACCCCCCCAGAGGCAACCAGTTTCTTGGTGTTCTTCCAGAGTTCTGCTATAAAAAGCTATACTCTTGAGCACTTGATGTGACTCTTTACTCTCTCCTGCTTTCCATGGCATTGTAGTCCTATGGACAGGTCTAGACTGTTCCCAGGTTCAGTCACAACTGTGCCCTTGCTCCACCCAAGTGGTCTCATCATTGGCTCACTGAGCCCGCTTCTGAAAATATTTATATTAGCCTTTGACAACATAAAAGGGGACGCTTTGTGAAATTTTAACCTGAGAGTTCGGAATTTAAACGTATTTTTCATGCCTCCAGTGAAAGTTCTCTTGGTAAAACCCACACAAAGAAGATGCATGTGCCAACTAGTGAAGGCCCTGGGAAAATCGTAATAAAGGAAAAATTTGTTCTTCCCTTTCTTCTTCTCACGCTCAGCCCTTCCTTTTCCCTCCTGCAGGGTTTTCTTTGCCCTTTGCCCTCAGGGACTCAGTATTTTCAGGGGTAAAAACAATCCAGGAAATAATCTTTTATACTAGTTTGTAAAGAGAGGCTGATGAATTAATGTTACTTGGGTATTTTCAATTAGGGGAGACTCCCTAGCATAACGATCTCAAGGGGTGGGAGGGGGGTGGCTGTTCCTTAAGACAAGATGGTCAGAATATTCAGAAAAGTGTTCGTTTTTCTTTATTAAAAACTTTTTCTTTGGACAATTTCAAGTATATACAAAAGTAGACAAAACAGTATAATACACTCCCATGTTCCCAACCCTGGGCTTCAATGCAAGGCCATCTTGTTTCATTTATATGCCCACCCACTACCCCTAACTCCCGCCCCTGTATTATTTTTGAAGCAAATCCCAGACATTGTATTATTTTATCTGTAAATATTTATTTATAAATATCTAAAAGATAAGGGTTCTTTCTTTAACATAGCTACAATGGCACTATTTCACCTAAAAAAAAGATGATAACAATTATTTAATATCATCATATAACCAGTCAGTATTCAGATTTCTGATTGTCTCATAAATGTCGTCTTTTTTTTTTTTTACACTGTTAGTTGAACATGTTCTGCTGTTCTCTGTGTTTCTCGCGAATACATTGTGGGATTTAGAACTTTGATCAGATTTCATTATAGCTGATATTTTATACTTCCATCAGGAGGCGTACACCGTCTGGTTGCCTTTCATTTTGTGATGTTACCAGTCATTGGTAGTCAATGTCTAAATTCGTTAATTCATTAGAGGTCACATTCTAATTCTATCATGAGGTGATATTCTAATTCTATCATTTCTTCTTCACTTACTTGCTGGACTATTTCTATGAAAGCAAGCTTTTCCTTCCCCTAAATTTTGCTTACCCAGTGGTACTGTTTGTATAGGAAAAGCAGAAGAAATGCTTGATTCTCTCCCTTCATTTACTAATTTTCAACACAAGGAGTCAATTCACTGGATCTTCTAATGTTGACCAATCAAGTTTTTTTTTTAATTTTTAGTATCATTATGAATTCATGGAATTATACAAATTGATGTGTTTTAATCCCTTGCAAATATTATGGTGTACATGATTGGAAAGAGCTTATTTGACATATAGTGATGTATTTGAAAAGACAAACTATGTCCTAATACAAACCACAGAAAGTAAACAGGAGTCTATCTGAGATTCTCAACAGAGCAGGAATGGGAAGGTGGGGAAGGAGCACAATTTGAGGATACAGATCGATCAGATGCTGGGGAAGTTTGAGTTTTGAAATTTATGTGATAATATAAGTGGTAACAAGGGCACATGTGTTCAAGATATGTTGACAGGGAGCCATAAATAATCCAAAGGTGTGACTCTCTAATTATGAAAGCTCCGACACCTCAGCTACCGATTTGGGAAGATTCTGGGGAAGGTGTGTGTGCACCCACACATCTGTCTCCTCCTAGATGCCTCAAATCAGACAGTCTCCTCCACCACATGTATGCATACACGTCTGTATACACCCCAAAGCCATCCAGCCTCTTCCTGAGAGTGCTGGCAGAAATCAGTCTCTCGCTACCTGTATAATGAAATGAGCTTGTTTATTCATTTAAAAAAATGTACGAAACACCATGTGCCAGGTGCTGTGCTAGTAGCTGAGGCTGGGGGAAAGAATAAGATCCATTCCAGCCTCTTCAAGGAGCTCTCAGCCTCATCCAGGTATGGATAAGTATGCAGACTATTACGATACACTGTGATAAATGCTAAACTGATAGATGCTGGGTGCTAAGGAAGCAGCTCAGTCAGGGTTTTGGGGCTGCTGGGGGTTGGGGGCCGGGGGGGGAGGGTCATCTGCTGCCTTTGAGCATTTGTCAGCCTGTCATGTTCATTGAACATCGGTATTGAACTTGAGATTAATCTAGATTCTAGATTTTAGGCGGTATGAGTTGTTTCAGCTGACTTCATGAACAGCATGTGTGTGTGTTCAAGACAGGGTATGAGGGATATAGGGCAACAGGAAATTAGAGAGCTGGGTAGTCATCGGATTCCACAGCGTTTATTGTGTAAGGAGCAATGAGCTTTCTAGGTGGAGCATGTTTTAGATAACGAGATTATGTCTGAAAAGAGAAAAGCTTTGTAGTGCGTTTCAATGCACCCTACATAACTTGAAAATGTAAAACACTATTATATATAGTGCCTACCCTTTCTATTCATCTGTACCCAGAAGAACTATCCATTGTCAAACCTAGAGCCTGGCATAGAGTGACCTGTAATAATTATGTTTCCTCAAGCTTATCAGAGGTTGTTTTATATTAGGCCTAGCCTAAAACTGAAATATTTTATCAGATTATATTCATCTGACTGAGAACAAGGCTAAAATGCTACACTAGAGGGGATAAAGTTTTACCTCCCTCTCTCTAGTGGAATGTTGGTGTAACTACATTCTGTTTTTCACATTTTTCTGGCAGAGGCTTAGCAGGCAAACCTTCATTCATTTATCAAACATTTTCTAAACAGTTACCGTGTTCCTGTCATGTTCCTGTCATGTTAGGCATTAATGATTTAAAAAGCTCAGACCTCAGGCTTTCCCCTTGAAAGACCTCATAGTCTAGTTGGGGGAGACAAAGCAATTAACAAATAATTATGTTGTCATGGGCTAGATTAGAAGGGTGTCTACAAAGGGTTTTAGGAACCCAGAAGATAAAGAAGCTCCTCTTGCTGTGGAGGAGAGAGGAAAGGTCATGGGGAGTTGCACAGAGGATGCACTGAGTCAGGGTTTCCTGGGAAAGAAGGTTCCAGGGAGAGGGAATAGCATGAGCAAGGTGGAAAGATGTGTTTGGAGAACTGTCTGTGGACCCTGTTGCTGAGGTGGGTGGCTGGGAGTAGAGAGGTTGGAGAGACGGACAGGTGAGGATTCAGCCCACTAAAGGCCTTGCATGCCTTGCTGAGGCATTGAGGCCCAATCCCATGTAAGGTGAGGAACGCTTAAAGGATTTCAAGCAAGGGGGTTATGTGAATCGATTTGGACTTCAGCGAAATCACGGTGATGTCTGTACGGGTGACAAGGACATTAAATCTTCCTTTCTGACGCCTTCCTGGAGCAGCCGATTCGCTACTGATGCTGCCCACCTCCAAAAGACTTTGGAGACTTTTTCATGTTTTTTTTGTTTTTTTTTTCGGTACGCGGGCCTCTTACTGTTGTGGCCTCTGCCGTTGCTGAGCACAGGCTCCGGACGCGCAGGCTCAGCGGCCATGGCTCACGGGCCCAGCCGCTTCGCGGCACGTGAGATCTTCCCGGACTGGGGCACGAACCCGCGTCCCCTGCATCGGCAGGTGGACTCTCAACCACTGCGCCACCAGGGAAGCCCTTTTTCCTGTTTTTACCAAAGGCTTCCTCCCACTTCTCAACATTTCTTGGAACTAGTCTTTCAAGTCTCTCCTGATAGAATTATTCTCAGTTGAGACTGGAGTGAATTCACTTTGTGAAATCCACGCCATCCATGCTAGTTCCTGTGTGGGGCATGGATACAACATGGGGGGATCATAGGGGCCAAGCTAATGGGCCCTGCTCCGCATCGCTGTTAACTGCTTCTGTTCTCCCTCCGTTCCTGTGGCTCAGAGACCCTTTTATCCATCTTGACAGATACTAAATGATCGTCTGGGTCAATGCTGCCTTAATGAGAACATTTGTGCATTCTCACAAGGTAAAGTTTCCTTCCCTGTCATTTTGATGACTGATAATGCTACTGTAAATGTATTTGGTTTTTTGAAGCTCAGAGGGTATTAATATGTTGGAGCACTATGTAAACTTAAAGAAGTCATAAACAGCATTTATTACTTTGGTATATCAAAAAAAAAATAATGTCAAGATCATTCAAATCACACATTAAATTTGAGGTTTCTATTAGACAGCTAAGTGAAGAGGTCCTGGAGGTAGTCAAATATGCATGCACATCTGGGATTCAGGGGAGAGTCCAGGATGCCCAAATGGGAGTGGTCAGCATATGAATGAGACTGAATGAGATCACGGACGTGTAAATACAGAGAAGGAGCCTGAGAACTGAACCCTGGGGGCTTGTAAATTTCAGGGGCTGGGGGGAGATGAGGAAGACCCAGCAAGGTGATGGAGAAGGAGAAGCCATTTGGGGAGCAGGAAAGCTGATATCTTCTCCCATTTACTGATCAATCCGTCTCAGGAAAGGCAGGTTTACAAAGGGCTTAAGAATGAGGGTATTGGACTCAGTTGGATCTGGATTCAAATCTCCATCACAGTAAGTACAAAATGAGTTTAGACTTCATATATGCCACTGGAACTAGTATAGGACCTGGAGGGTATTTGTTCAGTAGTCACTGATTGCGCATTACTGTACACTGGTCATATATTGAGTGGCAAGGGAGTTTATGAGAAAGAATGAAACAGAGGCCCTGGCCTCAGGGAGCTCAGAGTCCTGAGGGAAGGAGGAGTCCTAGAAGCCGATGATTGTCCATGACATCACAACATGATAAATTCTTGAATGAAAGTAAGAGCCATGCACCGAGAGAACAGAGGTGGAGTGATTAATCCAGCCTGCGATGGCCTGACTTAAATGTGATGGGTTTTTTTTTTTTCTCATTCACCTTTTACATGCCACTTTGCCCATAAAATTCATGACTTTTCTGAGCACCACCAGTTAACCTACATGACAGTTTATGAGAATGCTTTTCTTTAGGAGAAAAGAAGTGGGGGAAAAAATCCTCAGGATAGAGACTACGGTCCTACATTTTAAAAAATGAAGTTAAGAATTACCATCTTGAATGAAAGTGAATCTATAATTGCCTCTTAGCTCAAATTGACAGCAGCTGCTATGTTCTCCCACTTTTGACTGTTAGCAAATCACTCCCTGGTGTGGTTCTCCCATCACAGGCTTAACTGCCCAGCCTGTTACATCTGGTGTGGGAGGCTTCAGTGATCTTAATCTTTTTCCTTGGGCGCTGATTTACCTTGCATTTTGGGGGCAGCTTTTCTTATTCAGATAGTGAAGCCCCAAGAATGTCAGCCTTTCCCATATTGAACAACCATACATTTCTCATGAAGAAGATTTCTAGCATCTTCTTGTGGTTTTTATTTCTCCTTGTTTTCCTCTCTGTGCATTTATTCTGACTAGAACTAAAAATTTTAGAAATAAAGTCTGCAGCTAAAGATGTCCTTCGTGAGTTTACCATAAATTCTTGCACTGAAAATTCCACAAAGGCAGATTGCAAAGCTGCTTGTAAGTCAGTGTTGAAGGCGGACTACCTTCATTCTGCAGACTTAGAACTCCTCCAGCTCTGCCTGAAGAGGGGATTTTGGAGCCAGATGAATGTTTGGATCATTGTGTCCTCCAATCCTAAAGTAACTGTACTGTAGTCTCTTTGATGGCTGGAGTGGATGACAGTGAATGTATCTGGGACAAGGCAGGAAAAGAGATGAGGGCAGCATGGGTAAGTGTTGAGCACTGTCAGCTGGGATCCAAGGAGGACATTCTCTTCAACCAGCCAGGAATATACCCAGGAACCAGTGTTTGTTCTTCCCAAAACAAAAAGACCATGAAGACTCATTAAAAGAAAATAACATTAGACAATTGTGTAGCCCTGATTCAAAAATGAAGAAAACACTAGCTTTTTCTCTTAGAAAAGATAGTTAAGGTTTATTTCCCTCGAAGGGTATATATTATTTGAAGAATAACTGCTCTTCAAAGTTGTCCCTGTACTTCAGCCTTTAACTAAAGGGACCAAGTCTCTTTTAAAGTTGGAATCCCAATGACACTGAGTACAATGGACTGAATATTTGTGTCCCCACGCCCCATTGCCAAATTCATATGTCGAAATCCTAACCCCCAATGTGATGGTAGCAGGAGCTGGGGCCTCTGGAAAGTGATTCGGTCATGAGGGTGGAGCCCTCATGAATGGGATTACTGCCCTTATGAAAAGGACTCCACAGAGCAATCTCGTCTCTTCCACCATGGGAGGACACAGCAAGAAGATGGCCTTCTAAGAACTTAGAAGTTGGTCTTCACCAGGCACCAAATCTTCTTGGAATTCCCAGCCTCCATAACTGTGAGAAATAAATATCTGTTGTTTATAAGCCACCCAGTCTATGGTACTTTGTTATAGCAGCCCAAATGGACTAAGACACCAAGTTTCTCCATGAGTAGATTAGCAAGGAGTTCAGTCTTCCATCTGGTTTGGCCAAGTCTCTCAATGATGTTGACCCAGTCCAAAGGGTCAGTCCTGGTTACATTCATCAGCAGTCACTGCTGAAGCCTGGCTGTGCTCCAGGGGGCAAGAGCAGACATTCTCCCCAGCCCTCCCTGTGCCCTCCCCAACTCCCCCCATTTTGTTATACTCAGTCTCAGGCATGCCACTAGCTCCCAGTGGTATAGCTCTTTAGGGTCCGAGTTCTTCACTTGATGAGTGCATGGCCATTTCCCTTGGCACACCCATAGTGTCAAGGCAGGTGGGTTGGAAGGAGGCTTCAGCATCAGCCTCATGCCGTTCCCAGAGCCAACTCACCCCTATGATGGGCTCCAGGCCCTAGGTCACTACTGTCTTACGGTGAAGGTCATTTCAGTGGCCTTGTCACAACTGTCATTGAGCCTTGTCAGGACCCCTCTAGTTCATCTGACATGTTCTGGTGACTCTGAATCTCAAAGAGACTAGATCTACAAAGCTCAATGTGAGCCATTATTGTTGTTGAGCATCATTTGCTGTCTAAGCATAAGTTCCTATTAAATTAAACTGAATGAAATAGGAAGGTGGGGAGGAGTTGACTCTGCCACTCGCAGATGAGTATGTGTGTGTGTGTGTGTGTGTGTGTATGTTGTGGGGGGAGGAACAGGCTCTAAAGACCTGAAAGCGCATTCTACTGAGGTCCAGGACTCTAATTTTCCTTCTTGTGATTTCCTAAGAGAATCTAGGGTAGGACAATACCAAGGAGTTGAAGACAGATTTGGGGTGACAGGGAAATTTTATAACCTCTAGCCGTCATCAGAGTCAACTGTCTAAAGTTCTTGAAGCTTCAGCCAGTTTGGGCAGAGGCCTTGCACTGCCAGTAGTAACGACACAGAGCACTGGTGTAAGTTTGTACAGTCACGTGACAGGCCGGATAAAAATCGTACAGTAGGTGCCAGGAAACCCAGAGAGAGCTGCTAGGAGCCCTGGGAATCCGGAGAGAGGCAGGCATGCTTCTTTGGTCTATCACAAACATCAACTGTTCACAACCCAATTAGCAGTGCTGAGTATCTCCTCTATGCTACACCTTTAGGGAATGGAATGCGCTGGCTCTTCCTGTGCAAGAGTTGATCACCTCCTTGGGGAAAGCAGAAGGATGCACTCCTAGAAATAAATAATTAAGACAACAGACTCTGGACAAGGCCCCTGGGCATGACCTTTAGCTACCCTGGTTACCACTGTATGACCAGCTACCTTCAGAAGGAAATGCTATATACCTCCCACATGGCCACTCTACATAGCAACAACCTGATTCCTGGCATTAAGGAAGAGTTTGCTCCTAGTGGTCAGGGCGTTTGGGTTGAGAAGTGAGATGGCAGCAGCTGGCACCCCTTCTGTCCATTCCAGAGCTAGGGTAGACCATTTACCAAAAGGCTTTACTCCAGGCTTTACCATTCATCAAGAAGGCACAGACATCTCCCAGGAGAGGGTGGCTACTGTGCCTGGAGAGCCGGGTGCCTTGTTGTGGTGAAAAACCATCTGAACAAATAAAAAGACAAGGCTAAGTCAGGGTAGGTGGGAGCAGACACGGGCTGGCAGGGACATCTACCCTCGTATTGGATTAGAAGAGGTTGGCCATCTCCTGGGAGAGTCAGGTAGGTATTTCTTACAAAAAGCAAAGTCCCCCAGTTTCCTACAGGGCTATGAGCAAAAGTGCTGTTAATTATGTTAATTACAATAACAGAGCACTTCAGTTCTCAGGAGAGCTTTTCATCTTCAAAGGGACTCCAGGATGGAGCATTACCGGTTGACATGAAAGTCTCTGGAGTTTCAGAACTGAAGTCTGAAGTCCGAGGGGCCCTAGCTGTGTGGGACAGGCAATGCCCAAGGAATTCTCTTGCTTCAGGGTGGGGAGCAGGTCAAGGCAGGGTTATGTGTCCAGAAACTGGCCCTTGCCTCCCTGAAATTGGAGAGGCAGGGGGATGGAGTGTCAGCCTCAGTCCAGTTCAACCAAGTCCTGCCCCCTATATTGGGGTTGCCAGATAAGTTCAGTTAAATTTGAATTTCAGATAAGCAAAAAGTTCACGGATGCACTAAACAATTATTTGTTGCGTGCGCACACACACACACACATACACACACACACACAACCCCTGCGCAATCAGAGGCTGGGCTTCCTACCCAGAGACTCCTACCTGAGAGCTCAGCGAGTCGGGACGTGTTCCCCCAAAGCCACAGGGAACAGGTGCTCTCCAGACCTGCCCAGACCCAGTCTCTTTCCCACCCTCCTGTAGGAATGTGAGAAAGTCCTCCTTTCAGGGACTCAGGACTGGGCTGCTGGGCAGACAGTCCAGCCTTCCCAACTCCCTTATTTGGCTTGGATTTGGGGATGAAACAACCTCAGGGATGGAATGTCTCAAGCTTCCCTTCCCTCCTCTCTTTCCTTCTCTACACACTGATATGCACCCCACCACTCTGTAGCTTAAGGGAGAAGAAGCCCGTGGCCACCCACCCACCCCCATCACCCTGAACTGCTGGAATAGAAATTCCTCTGTGACAAAACCCAGGGAGAAATGGTCCCTGGGCTGAGATGAGCTTTCTGCCAAGGCAGTGGAATCCAGGCCACCAGGACGGGTCTGGGCCTGAGGTAGAAACGCCTCCGGTTTCCCAGGCTGGGCGGGAAGGGAAGACAGGCTGGCACTTGCCACAGCGCAGAATAGCAACTGGGAGTTGGCCATGCCTGCTCTGAAACAGCGAAACTCTTGGGGCCTCCAGACATTGAAGCACTTAGAGAGAGGTTCCCCGGCCCCTAAACCTCCAGATCCAGCCCCTGGGTTCAGTCAGTCAGGGTCAAGGACAGAGCATCTTGCCTTCTTCACGCCCCCAGGACAGACACATGGTCATGCACATTCACATCCTGGGATATTACTTCAGGCCCGTGGGCAAGATTAACATTCCAAAGCTTGGGTTCCCCTCCATGACCTAATGCAAAGGACACAGGGGCAGGCAGATCGGGCCTGGCCAGCTTCCTACTCACCATTTACCAGCTGGTAATTTATCCATTTACCTTGGATAAGACTCTTTTAAAGATTAAATTTAAGAAAAATCCCCCGATGGACTTGAAAATAAATCCACTTAAGGAAAATGAATGTGTGCAAGATGAACTGACTGGCCAGCAATGCAGTGCGTGGGGTTCTGGCACAGAAAGCAGTGCACTGAGCCGTGACTGTGCCTTCAAATACAAGCTTCTGGAAAGAGTCCAGAAATTGGTAAATTCCTCCCAGAACTGTAGAGAGGAACAACAGCTTTCCCCTGTGAAGTGTAATAGTTGGCAAAACATGCTAGTGTTTCCTTCTCTCCTTATCCTTTCTGAATAAACTGAAAGTGTATGAATATATGAATAAAATGTGACACAGTTCATGGGCATCATTCAAATCATTCCCTGCCAGTTATGGGAGTCTGTTGAACACTGAACAACAAATGTTTCTTGACTGACTAAACTATTGTCTGATTTGATGAAGGGAGGAAGAGAGGAAGAAAGAGGGAAAGGAAGGAAGGATTGATTTTATGGCAACTGAGTAGATCTTAGCAGAAATCCTGACTCTGATTTTAGAAGGCTCAAACACTGATATTCTATTTCCCCAAATCCCCCTTCACTGGCTCTATTGTTTTCCCACCTCCTTTCCTTTCTTTCTTGTTTTTAAATTAATTTTTATTGGAGTAGAGTTGCTTCACAATGTTGTGTTAGTTTCTGCTGTACAGCCCACCTCCTTTCATTTCTATGTATGCAGCAGCCATGAGCAGCTCTGCTAATAATGTTTGTAAAAGAGTGAACTAGATCAGAAAAAGCCTTGTAGCTACCTGGTACCCCTAGGGATTTAGTCATCCAGGATCCTGGACAGCAAGATCTGGTGGGTCTTGTTTGGATTTGAAAGACCCAGAAGAAACTGCTACTGCTAGCAACTCAACGCTTTACAGATGTCACTGTGCTGGGGAGGGACAGGTGGTGAGTGGGCTGCCTCATCTCTGATTCCTAGGTCTGAGTGAGATAAGAGAGGGAAAACAGTCCCAGAGAACGGCATCAGAAGTTTCCCAGGGGGGTTAAAATCAAGTGGAGCCACACACAGGCCATCTGAGCTGTCCCCACATCCTGGATAGGGGATGGGGGTGGTGTAAGGGTCTGACGAAGAGCTGTTTCTACTCTCCTACTCTTAGTCTACCTTAATCCATCTTTCTTGCAAGACGTTTTGTCTATTTCCAAGTTCAGAGATTTGAACTTGAACCTGAGTGTGGCCACTTCCCGTGTCATCTATTGTCCTCCATGAGCCTCAGTTTCCTCAAGCGTACAATACGAATACTAATAACTAACACATACATGTACATTTAGCAAACATGTATGAACACCTACTGTGTGCCAGGCTCTGTGGCAAGCACTGAGAACACAGTGGAAATAAGACAAAGTCCCTGTCCTCCTGGAGCTTACTTATACTCCAGGCAGAAGCCCCCAGAGGGCAGCTCCTATGCGGGGTTTTATATACAATTAAAATTTTATACGTAATCAAAAATTTTTAAAAACTTGTTGCAAACATATAAAAAACTGGAAGATTTTATATAAAAATCTAGATTTCCCAGTGGCAAAACTGGGCCTGTCTTTCTGTACAGCAACCATCAGCCAGAACTCTGGCTGCTTCCTTTACAAGGAATGCATGCTTCCCAAGTAGACACAGTCCTCAACATTCCCGGACACTCTTACCTTGTTAAAGCTTAAACAATATTTTTGTTTATTTGTTTGTTTACCTAAATCCCTTCAATGTTCCCTCACTGTAAATAGGAGAAAGTCTAGCTCTTTGATATGACATTCCATTCAAGGCCTTCCAGATCTGCTTCCTGCCTAATGCATCCTATAAATGCTACACACCAGTAAACTGCAGTTTCCTGACCCTCCCATGTGGTACCTCTGAACCTGTACAGTGCTATTTTCTTTGCCTAAAATGTCCTTTGTTTCTGCTTTTCTCTCCAGATAATTAATATTGACATTTAAGGGTCATCCTAAACACCTCCCTCTTCCTTTGTGCAGGCTTCCTGTGAGGAAATGCCCAGAGGGTCACATGGTCTGGAGACCCATAAAGATGCAAATGGTCCACTTGAGACCAAAAGGGAATCAAGTGTTCTTTATCTTATGGTTGGGCCCAGGGACCTTCCAATTGGTGGCAACTTGTAAAAAGCCTCAGCTTTCCCAATAAGTGGGGACAAAATATAAACATTAAATGAAATAATGTCTGTAAGTGAAATTAGACAATACTTTTTAAAAAATTGAATGGAATTATTGATGCTGGATAAGTAGCAGCTATTATTCCAGTTGTTATTATTATTCGAAGTGGAGGCCACTTCATCAAGGATGATAGGTCAGCCACTGCCAAGTGTGTTCAGGGAAGAAGAGTCTGTTAGGGCTACAGGGTAGCAGAATAGTAAGAGATGTGATTGGACAAACAGAAGAGGGCCAGCAAGGGGCCTTCCAACTCATCTCTCTGCTTGGCCATTTTCTCCTTTCTCTTTATTTTAAACACAGCAGCCAGAGTGATCCTGCAAAACAAGTCACCCCACGTCACTTTTCTGCTCAAAGCCCCTAGTGGCCCCCTATCTCTATCAGAGTAAAAGCTGCAGCTATTAGATCTCAGATCTCACATCCCAACCGTCTCCCCTCTCTCCTCACTCTGCCAGACACTGGGCCTCATTCTGACCTCCCTGCTCATCCTTTAAAGTGTGCTCTTACCTCAGGGCCTTTGCACTTGCCAGCCTCTCTTTCTGGACCCATATTCCTTCTGCTATCCCCAGGGTTCCCTCCTTCATTTTCTTAGATCTTTACTTAGATGTCTTCTTCTTGCTGGTTAGTCTATCTAAAATTTTACTTCCCCCTCACCCCCTCCACTTCCTGACCTGTTGCCTTATTGCTCTTAGAACTTATCACCAACTAACATGCTTTACTTGTCGTACTTGTTTATCTTGGTTATTGTCTATCTCCCCCACTAGAATATAAGCACTCTAAGAGCAGAAGTTTTTATCTGTTTGTCATGCTCACTGCTGTATCCCCAGCACCTAGAACAGAGCCTGACCCATCGTAGACATGCAATAAACATTTGTTGGATGAGTGAATCAAGTTTCTTGATTCAATAAACATTGGGAAATCACAGAATGTTTTTGACCAGAAGAGTAAACCGATCAGAGCTCACAAAGGGGCTTAGGATAGATTAGGATAGGGGATAGGATGGGGCCACAATAGTAGAAGGATACACGTGGGAAGGTTTAAACAGAGTGCTTCAGTGGGAATAAAAGAAAACAGTAGGAGGCAGTAAGTTTCATGAGGGCAGGGATTTTGTCTGGCATATAAGAGGCGCTGAATAAATATTTACTGAAGGATGAATGAAGGAATGATGCTTGTGTCTCATGTGGGATGGACCCAGGGCTCTGGTTTGGGTCTGTCTTAGAAAAGATATAAATCCTTTTTGATCTTGACTCGGATGCGCTCGTGGTCAGGGCTTACACGAGATCAACACTGAACTCTTATATCTGTATGTACATCTTCCTTTTCTTCCTGGATTGGGCTAACCCTCCCCGGCATTTAGTCACCTTGTAGGCCTCAGTTCAACTCAGACAAATTGGGATTCAGACTGTGGGAATTGAGGAGGGGGGTCGAGCTGTAGGTGTCTAGGAGCAGCATCCAGATCGAATGACCTGTTTGAATGCTATGCAACCAAAGTTTTAAGTGATGTGGAGAAATTAGTGTGGAAGGCAGCCCATAGTGTGGAAAATCAGTGTGCCAGTCCAGAGCCACTCAAGAGAGAGGAAATCCCTGTGGACACCATCCTTACCTTTTCTGCAGAACGATAGGTAATGGAATAGGAGGCTAATCTAGGTTGAGGTTGTGGATGTGGACACTGTTAAGAGAAAGTTCCCACAGTGGAGGGGTGGAGGGATGGAGGGTACTTGGTCAAAGAACCTCTCATTCATGCCCTCCCTTGTCTACCCTTTAGTTAGCTACCTCTCCTCAAAGGAATTACTCACTAGGCTCTGATATCCACACTTGGACCTTGCCCCTAATACAATCAACAGAAATGAGATGCTTCACAATCTCCCTACCCCAAGAATAAATAATACAGTGACTCATTTCTGAACTCTTCAGGTTTTAATTAAACCAATGCCTGGTGACCAGAACTGTGCCAGATCCTTGCCTAAATATGGGAGGTGCAGCAGTTGAGAAAACATACATTTGCTGCTTCACTTATTTGTTGCTTTACTTATTTCATTGAATCCTTCTGTCAGTTCTGAGAAATAGGCAGTATCCTCATGCATGCGTTGAGTAAACTGAGGCCCAGCCAGCTCACACAGCTAGGAATTGAAAGAGGGGAAATCTGAGACAACTTTTGACTAATTCCAAAGCACACGTTGTTTTTCTGAGGACGTCAGTGCTGCCTCTATAAGTTACTTGTAGAACTAGGAATTGTTAGAACTAGAAGGTGATTGTGGCATTTGTTCAGCTCCTTCAGATAAAGGGGCTCAGGCTCAGACAGAGACGGTGACAAGCTCTGCTGTCACCAAGTACCAAAGAAAGATCTGGCACCCAGGTCTCTCCTGAGTCCCAGGTGCTCTTGCTTCTTTCTTTAAAAAAAAAAAATACTTATAATAATATTTTTCTTAAATTTTATATATATCTGCTTTAAAAATTAAATAGTACTGAAAGTTTTATAATCAAAATATCAGCCCTCCCCACTCCTTATTTTTGTTAACATAATATTTCATCTCCTAATATTTCCTGTTGAAATCTTTCATCCATCTTATCTCCCCGCCTGTGCTTTTGTCTTCTCTTAACCTTGTGGGTTAAAATCTTTTTTTTTTTTATTCCTTCATTGTCATTTTACTGGAATGGCCTGGGGAGGGAGACACGATAAAACACATTTGGTCAATCAGTCTTACTGAACAGAAGTCCAGTTTTTCATCTCACTGACCCCCAATGATCCTGTATCCCCAGATAACTCATTTTTCTGAAGTCAACATATTCTCCATTGCTCGTGCAGATCACCCTGCCCCTAGCCCTGTGCCAGGAGCTCCTGACTTACAGGAGTTCCTGTCTGGCCTGTGCCTTGCTGCCCTCAAGGACTTGACTGAGGCCTGGAGAGAATGATTTACAGGAGGAAACAAAAAGCAGATAATAGCAGTGAGAAGCCCTCCCATCCACACAGCACTTGTCCAATTTCAGAGAGCTTTCATATCCACGATCTCATATCATAGCCATAGATAATCAAAGGATAGGTAGTTTGGTGCTGACCAAAGTCAAAATCAGGACACTGCTCTGTCCCAACAGGGAAACATATTTGAAATCAGGACTATGAACCCTCACATTCATGGTACTTGTAACTTCTTGTTTGGCTCTTTTATCTGTAGGTCCACTGACAACTTTCTTTGCCAGGGGAGCTGGAAGTGGGCTGTTAGATTGGTGCTGAAGGGAAGAAGTTTGGAGGGAGGGCCCCGGGTGGGCAGCGTACTTCCAAGGGAGTTACTGAGCCTTCTTTTTCCTCCTCCTCCTCTTATACAGATCCAAGTTTGGAATAAAGAAAGCTGCTTCTCTGAGAACACTTACCAGTGCTCAGCTTGGTCCAAGGATAAGAAGAGAGTCAGAAACAAGTAATTCTGAACACGTTAGTGGAGAATTCTCCTAAAGTCCCAGGCCAAAGTCTGTTTCATTGTCTGGGTTGGAAAGTGAGATAGATTCATTTATGGATTTCTGCTGCAGCTTCCATTGCAGAAAGCTCAGTGATTCTAGGATTTGGATTGCATTCTGGGATGCAGTCTATGGAGGGTAAGGGGACAGAGGAAGGGACAACAGCAATGTGCACTACAATTTAGGTTGTTGTTCAGGCCATGTGTTAGGCCCATCGGTGGCCCCAGTACCTTGAAACACTTGATGGAGCCAGAGATAAGCCAGGGCCCAGAAAGGACTTGGGGTAGACCTGGTGGGTTCCAGAATTGCCTTCCAGAGGCTGGCTGGGGTCTGAGTTCCTCTGAGAGAGCACAGAATTGGATTGTTTAGCTTGAAGTCCCTACCCCTTCTTCAGGAGCTCCAGTGACGTGCAGCCCAGTCTCTGAGATTATTTGCTGTCACTGATTCCAGGAACACTCTCCACTGTACCGAGCCATTGGGAAAGGTTCCAGTTGCCATGCCCTCTACTCTGCCAAGAAGAGGGTGGGATTTGGGTCACATTTGGGCTTTGGGCTTTATTGTCCTATGTTTGATATTGCAGAGACCAAAGCCACAGGGTGGTGAAAAAGACCCCTCCTCACCAGGTAAGAGTTGCCTGGGAGCCAGAGAGGGAAATTCCCTGATTCCCTGTAGTTATGAATCACGGCCTCTGTGCTCAAACGTACATCCCACTGCCTGAAACTCAGACTCACAAGTGACTCAGTAATGCCTCACCTGAGCAGGGACGGAGGGCAAAATGCTGGGAACACTGCAGGCTCAAGCCACACTGGGGAAGTCTGAATCCCGTGAGAGCTCTTTTGAGAACATAGAAGAACTGATTCCTCTAGAGCCCTTGCAGAGACTCACAAGATGTTCTTATTCCTCAGACCAAGCAGATGAGGTATGTCTCAAGCAAAGGAGACTTCAGGGTAGCCTATTGCCAGCTCTCATCATTTGAAGAGCCAGGAGTTTCCTCCTGATCTCTACCTTAATTCCTCCTGCTTTATTCCCTTTCACTGATTCTTCAGTAGGGTGACACAGGAGTTGTTCACCATAATATCGACAGTGTCTAGATGCATGGGTAACTTTAAAAAAAAAAATTAACGACCAGTGCAGCACAGTCAGAATAGAGTCTGGCTGGGGTGCTGAACAGGGTCCAAGTGGGAAGAGCTCTGGGCTTGGGTTCTAGTCTTGGCTTTGTGGCTAATTTGCTATGTGACCTTAAGCAAATGACTTGACCTCCTTGGGCCTCAGTTTTCTCACCTTTAAAAAAGGGATATTTGGACTAGAGGTTGCAAACTCATATGCCTACAGAATCGGGAAATTAAAGTAAATGAGTGAATCCAATATGATGGGGTTGTCCTGACTGCTACCTGTAGACTCCCTCTAAATGGGCAGCTGCTGCCTGTTGGAAATGCTGACCTAGGCTGTCCAGAGCATTTGACTCTTCAAGAGATGCTAAGGACCTGGATGTTTATGTGAAATCTCCCAATGTTTAAAAAACTGTGTGGGGGACTTCCCTCGTGGCACAGTGGTTGAGAATCCTCCTGCCAATGCAGGGGACACAGGTTCGAGCCCTGGTCCGGGAAGATCCCACATGCCGTGGAGCAACTAAGCCCGTGCACCACAACAACTGAGCCCGCATGCTGCAACTACTGAGCCCGTGTGCTGCAACTACTGAAGCCCATGCACCTACAGCCCGTGCACTCTGACAAGAGAAGCCACCGCAATGAGAAGCCCATTCACCGCAACAAAGAGTAGACCCCGCTTGCCGCAACTATAGAAAGCCCACGCGCGGCAACGAAGACCCAATGTAGCCAAAAAATTTTTAAAAAGTAAAAAACCAAAAAACGTGTGGGTCAAACAAACATCTCTAAGCCAGTTTCATCCCTAGACTAGAGGATTTGAAGGGCCCTCCCAGCTCGAATTTTCTGATTCTAAACTCTGTGTCTTCCAGGGAATTCCCTGGTGGTCCAGTGGTTAGGATTTGGAGCTTTCACTGTTGTGGCCCCAGGGTTCAACCCCTGGTCAGGGGACTAAGATCCCACAAGCCACACAGAGCAGAAGAAAAAAAAAATGTGTCTTCCAAAGAAGATCACTAAGAAATCACCTTAGTTATGCTAATTTCAGCTACTGGAAAAGTGAATGTCCGTGTGTGCACTCATACTCGTATGCCATTGGGCTTTTGGCTCCCCTCAAATGACACTCTCCTGGTGGTCTTCCTCCATCACACACACCTGCAGTGGACTGTTTCCTTGGTCTCAGGAGCCCAGCCCTGGGCCTGATGGAAGATATGGCTTGTCTGGTGAGCTCATCAGCAGTAATAGGCTGGCTGTGCTGACGAGATAGCCCTTCCCTTCCCCTAAGTGAAGGGAAGAGTGGCCACAAGCAGTGACTGAGACAGAGGCTGCCTGAGTCAGGATCTGGGCCTTGCTGCCTTCCCAGGCCTTTGCTAGCTATGTCCCTAGGCTGAATTGGGACTAGGAATCAAGTCCACAGTATTACCAAATCTGGAGCTCTCCAACCCATCTGTATTAGTTTACTAGGGCTACTGCAAAAAAGTAGCACAGACTGGCTGGCTTAAACAACAGAAATTTATTGTCTTACAGTTCTGGAGGCTAGAAGTCCAAAATCAAGGTGTCTGTAACGTTGGTTCCTGCTGAGGACTTTGAGTGAGGAAAGGATCTGTCCCAGGCTTCTCTCCTTGGCTTGAAGATGGCTGTCTTCTCCCTGCGTCTCTTCACATCATCTTCCCTCAATGCCTATCTGTCTCTGTGTCCAAATTTCCTTTTTTTTTTAGAATGACACAAGTTGTATTTGATTAGGGCGCACTCTAATGACTGCATTTCAACTTGCTTACCTCTGTGAAGACTTTATCTCCAAGCACGATCTCATTCTGAGATCCTGCAGGTTATAGGACCTCAACATCTGAATTTGGGGGGGACACAATTCAGTCATAACACTACTCCATCATGGTCTCTCACACATTGCTTTAAACTCCAAAACCTAAGTACCCTGCTTATGCCCCTTCTTACCTGTGACAGCCTAATGCTTCCACATCTCATGTGCTAGTACACAGCTCACCGTAAGCATGCACTTTACGTGGACCGGAGTTCTCTGCAGTGGGAAAGGTGAGAGAACTTTTATCAAGTACCTGTTAAGGGACATACAGGCCTTGGATTTCAAGTAACAGTAGATGTCTGTTTCTTCCATGAGGCAATGCCAATATGGTACTTTTTATCCTCACACCAATAAAAATGGTATTTATACTGCACTTGGAAAGTGCCAAATACTGTTCCAAGCACTTTATATGAAGTAATTTTTTGAATGCCCACAACATGCCTTTAAGGTGGGTACTATTATTTACCTCCTTCTACAGATAAGAAACTGAGGCCCAGACAGCTTAAAAAACTTGCCCAAGTCTGTAGTAACTGATGGAGTTGGATTTGAATCTCAGTAGTTGGCTCCAGAGGCCATGCTTTTAATCATTACCTGATAGTATTTGGAAAAGGCAGGACTATTATTCTCATTGACTAGATGAGGAAACTGAAACTGAGCAGCTAAGCAACTCACTCGGGGTCATAGGGGTAAAAGGCAGAGTGAAGGCAGAATTCCTGCCCTGTAAGCCACGGGTCTTCCCTTAGAAGGGACCAAGTGTCCCGAGTCCCTCCCTTCCCCATACCTCACTCCACTTATACAGGCCCACAGGTATTAGGGCCAACACAGAATCTCTAAATCCTTATTTGTAGTTAACTGTCTCCACATCGCAGGGGGATTATGGGGCATGAAGGAAGGGAGGCACCGTCTCGACTTAGATCTAAGTCTTTTCGACTTATTTTTCCTCCCAGTCGCTTCCAGTTCAGAAGACCACTAGCCCCAAGGGGTCAGGTCTAGACCCCAGTCCCGGAATTTTCTCAGCCCGGATTAGAAGCGGGGGAGGGCGGTGGGGAAGGGGCTGGTGGGGTGCTGGGCTGCCCAGGAACACGGAGTATCATATTTCTCTCAACCCGCCAATCCTGAACGCGGGGGGGCGTGGCCACACCTGGGAGGCGTGGCCGGACGGCAGATGGGTCCGCGGCGTCCCGAGGCGAGGCGCTGACGTGAGCTTGGCTCACCTGGGCGGGGAAGGTGAGGGATGGTGTGGGACCGGGAGCGGAGCCTGCAGTGCCTACCTGCGCAGAGCCAGGTGTTGCTTGCCCAAGCGGCCGAGGAGAGCAGTGGCGACGGGTGATCCTAACTGGGGACTTGGTTCGGAGGGACGTTCGCTTCTGGCAGCCGGATTGAAGAAAGGAGGGGACGCCAACGTCTGGAGCCTCGCTTGAGGGAGGGAGGACACGCCCGCCGGTGAAGAAGTGCCCCCTCCAGAGTTTGTGGGGGTGAGGAAAGCTTGCTTAAGGACATCTGTTTGTTTGGGGATAGCCTGTAGGGCTGGGTGCCCATCGCTCTGCTTCAGGTAGCTTTCGGGCGGTCCTAGCCCGGGGGGGCGCTGGGCCCTTACCGACCCCCTACTTCTGTCGACTCCCTTTCCCTCCCGCCCAACTGGAGAGTGACGCTCTCGGGCCCCTACCCACCAGCCGTCGGGGAGCGCTAAGGCTCCTCCACCACGCTGGTTCTCCCAGCCCACGGCTCCGCAGGCCCCTGGATCCCGAAGAGGGGATTTCCCAGGCCGGCCGGCGCTTGATCTTGGTGGGTGTTTTGGGAAATTGCGCGTCGGGCCGGCCAGTAAGTTTAGCCCGTTTGTTTCCTCTCCTGGGATTTGTTTAGCACAGTCAGGCCCCTGCCCTGGGCCTGAGAGACACCCGTGAATTTCCAAGTAGCGAAGCTACGTGCTGGCGAGGGCGGCGCCGGGCGTGGTTGCTCTGGGGGTGAGGCCCTCTTCGCCTGAAAGGGCTGGAGGGCTGGTATAGAGAAGTGGGGAAAGTCTTCCAGGCCTGACTGGAAAGCAGGCCCAGGGTGCCACTGTTCACAGGGAGCCTGCTGTGTGGTAAAGGGGTCATCCCTACCCCAGCCCTGCTCTCTTGCTGGATGTCAGAAGTGGAAGCCAGGGAAGGGAGAGGAAGAAGGCGTTTGAGTAGGGGTTGGTGAAAGCTGATGCCGACCCAGGAGAGTAGTTTTCGATGTTTGTCTCCTGGGTGACAGCAGCACCTCTGCCCTGTAGCTCCCTCTCCAGCTGCCAACTTCAATCAAGCAGAGAGGCAGGGTGTGGGCATTATGGCTCGAGGCCCAGAATTTACCCCTGAACAGGGCTAAACTAAACGGAGGAAAGACTAGGGAACGTGGAAGATGGCATTTCAGGTCTCTCCAGGAGGAAGGGAAAAAGCAGGACCACTCCGGAGGCCTGTCTGCAAGAAATGAGGGTGTGTGTTTTACTCTGAGCAAAACCATTGACGACTGAATCTTGGCTTTGGGGTGGCCGTGTTCCTGGAAACTAGTCTGGGCAGGGGCTGCAGAGGCGGCAGTACAGGTGTTTGTAGGGGACCTGTTCCCTGGAATGGGGGTGTGAGATTGGGTGGTTTATGCCTTGGGGAGGTTGATAGTGTCCCTGCTCAGTGCCCAGTATGAGGGGAGTGGGTGGGTTAAATCTTTGTTCTTTGGCTAGTTGAATACCTGTTGGAGACACAGGCCTTGAATTTTGCTGTGATGGCAGCTAGAGATGCCAGAGCTGAGTTAAAGTAGGCTAAGCTTGTTCTGTGGGCATTGGGATTTGGGTGGTGAGAGTGTTCTGAAAGAGAACTCTGGTTTAGGTGTGTTTAAGGGTGGGTGTCATGCAGTCTCCTCCCTAACCACTTCGTTGGCCCTCCATGCTGCTTGGATCTTTGTTGATGTCTTTCATTTACTTTCTTGGTGTATAGAAGAAGGGAGGGACTTAGAAGGCTGGGTGCAGTGGCAGGATATGGTACAGCACACTCTGACTGAGCAGTGTTGGGTCCAGGCCCCAGATAAAACACTTTGCTGTGCCTCAGTTAACCCAGCTGTAAAATGGGGCTGATAACAATGGGGATGATCATTTCATTATGAGGATGAAATCAGACACGTTAAACAAAAGCGCATGAAAAAACTGTTAAGCCTATGTAGGTAGAGGATTGTTGTTACCATGGTTTCATTAGCTGAAGGCCATCATCTTTTATATCTCCCAGTGACCAAGAAATGTCTTAGCTTCCTGTGGTTAAAAAAAATGCTACTTGTAGTATTTTGTTTTTAAGTTGTGAATCGACACACGGCATTGTAGGAAAATGTGAATCGTATATAGAAGTACTTAGGCACGTATAAAATTCACCCACAGTCCTATCACCAGGTAACCACTAAGAACTTCTTGTCGCATCAATGTATTATTTGTTTCCCTTTCAAAAATTCTCTGTGCTTATGTACACAAGTGCGCGTCCTGTTACAAGATGGAGATACTACTATACAGTCAATATTGTATGATGCCTTTTTCCCCCTTAAGTACATGTTTAAACATTTTCCCAAATCCAGTAAAAATTCTTCAGATGCCTCGATGTTAATGGCTACTTGCTATTGCAACCTATGAATGTCTAATTAGATATTTTTCTCTGTGATCTTGGTTGCTTCCAAAGTTTGCCTCTCTGCCTGTTCTTATAGTCTTAGGTGCTGGGTGGCAGGTGGAGGAGATCTCGGTGGACTTTCAGAAGGTGGAGAGGGTTAGCTGTGATGGAGGTGTGGCATAGAGGAGGAGGAGGCTGGGGCAGCATTGCTCCTGTGTACTGCCATCTTGGGAGAATGCTGAGAACACAGGGCTCTAGATCTTAGTCATCGACCTCTAAGGGTGGCTGCCTCTCCCTCCCCATCACTCTGTGCAGTTCCTTGCGTTGGCCTGGTTGCCTTAATTTTTTTTGATGTGCTGTGGATCAACTAGGATAAGCCCTTTTCTTCAAAGCCCATGATCCATCAAGAGGTGGATTTCACGTGTCTGCCAGACCTCAACACAAGACTGACCAATATTGCAACAGAAATTCTCGAAAGCCCCTCACTAGGTGGACCAGTTTGCTGCCCATTTCCCTGTTCTCTTTGTTCTTCCCTTACCCCATCCCCCTTCCTGCAGGCCAGGACTGAGGAAGAGAAGGCTAGAACTTGCCCTGGGGAGAATATGCATTCCCTCCTCCTTATAAGGTAAATGTCCTCCATGGTTTGATAGCTTGACTTTGCAGTCCTACAGAGCAACCTACACCGAGGCCAAGAACATGGGGGTGGGGGGCACTTGAATACCGAGTGCTACCTCACCTACCCACTGTGAACTGCTCCCAGGGGGGAAGGTTTCAGTTGCAGAACTTGGTAATTGGGTCAGAAGGCTCAGGTGAGAGCAGGCCCTGCCTTGCTCTTAAAGTGCCAGTGACCGAGCTGGGCTTGAGTTTTCCCATTTGTTGGGAGCCTGGCTGGGGAGAGAAGTGGCCTTAGGACCCACCCCTTAAGCTAAGTTCCTCCGAGGGGGAGCCTTCGGCTGACTCAGCTGGTTTGGGTTCTGAACCGCGATCCAGGTGGGAATCTTTCTGGGTGGGAAGGTGACTTATTTATCTTCCTTTTCTCAGGTCAGTGGATGTTTGAGCAATTCCAATGTGGATTTCTTCAGGGAGTCTGATGAGAACATTGTGTTTAGTAACTAATGTCGCCCTTGTCACACAGTAGCTGACGGACAAATATTTGTTGAATGAACGTTCTTTTGCAGGCCTGTCTTTCTCACCCGAAGTAAAAACAAAGAGAAATGAGAACGCCAAAAAATCTAAACACAACACCCCAGGCAAACACTTCTCCGGTAACTGCTTTTTCCTTTAGGCACCCAATCTGGGCAGGCCTTTGTTTCCCCGCTGTGAGTGCCGGCCGCTGCCACCAATATTATCTGCTACGCTATGCCCTTTATGAGAATCAACTGCAGACTTTACCCAGGCTGGCTCCAGCAACCAATCAGTTCAATTCAGCCTCTGTGGGGAGGTAAACAGACCCAGGTGAGGAGGCTGTCCCAGCAGTACAGAGCTTGTCTTATGACTGGTTTTAGTACTCTATAGGGTTAGGAACTGTGGTATTTGATCATTCTAGGGCATCTTAGCTTTACCAGACTCACATACAGGGCAGGGTTCTTACACTTTGTCTCCAGTGCTCCCAAGCCTTCTCCTAGACACTGGATTGTCGTGGGGCTAACCAGCTCAGACCCCCACACTCCGCATTTTTTTTTTTTTTGGTGCAGAAACTTTGGGTGGCCTAGAGAAAGGAAAACTGACTTGAGGCCCAGCTCTCAGATCCCTGTGGATACACTGCCTGCTCATCTATGTAAGTGAGGACTTTGGAACCAGGGACCATCCCTCGCCTACTTCTCTCTCATCCTGATGGTGTCATTTCTTACTAAAATATTCCCATTCACCTTAGTTGTCTAAAAAGAGAGCATGCTTCAAGTTCTTGCCTATATACCTGCTATTTTCGTAACTTTTTTCTTTCTTCTCCCGAGATGAGATTGAAAAGAGCAGTTTCTCTTCTCTTCCCTTGGTACTTGCGGAAGGACTGTTTTCCAGCAGGGATGACATCATCTCTTTATTTTTCTGCCTCAGGATTTAAATAGAAGAAATGTGACCTACTTACGTGATAAGTCTGATTTGGCTAGAGCATGAAAAATAAATGGCTTTGGAATAAGAATCCAAAGAACCTTTTAACCTGTTTTCTTTTCTTCCCCACCTGGCACAGTTTATTCCCATATTTAGTTTCTTTGCTGTAATCTAATGGAACTGTAGCTCTATCATATGGGAACAGTGGCTGGGACCTTTTCCCAGGGGCTGGCCTAATTCTCCTCTCCCCATTTCTTCCCCCTCCCCCCAACCCAGATCATGGCTCTCCACCCCCGCTGAGTTCGGCTGAAGCCCTGGTTGGTGGCCCAAGTGGATAGTGGCCTGTACCCTGGGCTCATCTGGCTACATAGGGACTCCAAACGCTTCCAGATTCC
Organism: Mesoplodon mirus; assembly: GCF_964341445.2. NCBI lineage: Eukaryota > Metazoa > Chordata > Mammalia > Artiodactyla > Ziphiidae > Mesoplodon > Mesoplodon mirus. Next base: position 142,167,892 of record NC_138978.1, read on the forward strand.
CTGGAAACATGCCACCCGGCATAGCCCCCAACAAGAGGAGGAAAATACCATTTTCAAGGTAAAGGTATTCTTTTACCATCTGACTTGAAGTGTTTTCCAGTTCTCTCAGACCTTTCTGGATTTTTTTCTGTTTTCAATTTTGGCTTGAAGAAGGTACTAGATCCAAAATGCTGATGCAACAAAAAGAATGTTTATGATGGGGGGTGGGGGCAAACTTAGCAGGCATAGTAATTTCTCTTGTGGGGGCATGTCTGTTATGGTTGAGGCCATTTATTCTTTCCCATTGGTGAAAGCTACTCAACTCACATCCCAAGGGATCCCAGGTGTGATTGGCTAAACTCCTATAAGTGTGTGTATGCTGTGTATGTTGTTCTAGAACTCCCAAGGGTCAGCCAGCAATCAACCCTTCATTCGCTCAGGGCTCTTGCTCTGGCCCGGGAATGGCTGTCCAGATCAGGGCAGAACTCCTGAGTGTTCGCAGGCTCCTAACAGCCTGTAGAATGGGTGTCGAGGGCCCTTTGCAAGTTTTTCTTTTGATGTTAAAACCTTTTGCCCCATCCATAACCTCCGCTTAAAAATGAAAGGCGATTTAATTACAGGTTTTTATTCTACAAATATGTTTTCTTAACTGAAGAGTAGCTCTGATGTGAGAGTTATTTTGCTTCACTGAAACTAAGATTGAATCACGTGGCATTTCATAAAATGTCAGTGAAACCCAAGTCTAAGACAGAAGTAGGTGGGAAGCTCGTTGTGGGAAGGGGTATTATGTGGTTTGTAACTCCGGAGCCCATGCCTCTGCTCCAGACCAACTTCTCTGTGCTGGTCAGTCTTCCATCTCATGAGTAGCTTTAGTTCCTGCACTCCCGAGACACGGAGAAATGAGTTTGCCCATTTCTTCCCTGACTGTAAGTTGGAAGTCAGAAGTGAAATCCAGTCCCTGCCCTGAGCCTCTCAAGATTGATGCTCCAGGTTCTTGCTGAGACTGGGCCAGGAAAGGTGGGCTCATACCTCTAAGGAGAGAGAGCCAACTTAGAGTTGTTTCCCACCCAACTCAGTTATATTGGGTGTAGAGATGAGAGGTAGAAGAAAAATTGGCCTGTGAATATTAGAAAGTAAATGAATGCTTTTAATGTAAACATTAAATAATGATATGAAAGTGGTAAGGAAAACATCTGTAAATCAGCACCAACTACTGGAGCTGGCATCAGAGGGGGATGGGCCTGCCCTGGCCCAGCTGGCCTCTCGCTGTGGCCTTGGTCTGAAACTGGACTTGCTGTTGAAGTGCCTGGTGGTGGCTGGCCATGTGGGAGGAGACTGGTTCCTGAAAGCTCCACTCGTGAGAATGTTCTGTATGCTTAGGGCTTGAGGAAAAATTGGCTGTGGGAAGCTGCTTTGTCCTACTTATATCTGTGTATCTGTTTGCAGAATGCTAAGGGAGGGCCTGGGTGTCAGGAGAAGAGTGAGGGTGCTTTCACAGATCCCAAGCTCTGACAGGCCTTTGGCAGGATATGGGGTGTGGGCCGTTCTGACTAGCATTAAGTGGGTGCCTGCTGCATACCCTAGGTCCATTATCTCATTTGCTTCTCGAGAACACTGTAAGGGGGGCGGCACCCTCATGTTACAGATGCAGAAGCTGAGTCTCAGAGGGGCTAAGTAACTTGCCCAAGTCACATAGCCAATAAGCGGTGGGGTTAGGGTTTGAACCCAGGCCTATCAGCTCCCCCATTATCAGACGGCCCCTTCTGACCAGGAGCTGGAAGACCTGGCTTCAGATCCTACTACCATCCCTTGCATGTGTGGTCTTGAACAAGTCACATAATCTCTTTGGGCTTTAGCTTCCCCTTCAGTAAAATGGGGCTAAAACCAGTCTTGCCTGCCTCACAGGATTGTTGTGAGAATTGAGTGAAATCAGTGTGTGGGAAGGGGCTCATAAATTGCCATGAAAATGCAGAGACTGTGTCCATTTTAGGAAGAGAAATAGGGACCTGCCCAGTGACCAGGATCTCAGAGGCAAGACTCAGAATGGGTTTGAATAAGGGATGTTTATAAAGCACAACGATTGTCATGTGGTGGGTACCACCCTCTGCTGCATCAGCCTCAGGTTCTCTGCATCATCTGAGTGGGCCCTGGGGAATGGCTGTGTTGTGAGCAGGATGTTAGTCTGGCTGCTCTCTGTGGAGGGGCAGGGATTCATGGAGCCACAGAAATTTTGCAGACCTGTGCCAAAGTCAGCACAGCCCAAGCCAGCTGGATGGGGCCAGAGCGGGAGTGGGCACGGAGGATCAAGCAAAGAGAGGGGAAAACATGAGGAGGCAGCAGCCAGGTACTGCCAGGGGCAACTGGAGACGTGCCTCTCCGACACTAGGGACTGATGAGGTTGAAATCCCCTACAGGGGGTTGGATGGAATGGAGCCTGCTGAGTGCCCAAGGGCAGCAGCTTTGTCAAACTGCTTCATTCCATACTGCACATCAAGTGGAGGAGCCCCCAGGTCTGAGAAGGTGGTAAGAAGAAATTAGTGCATTGGAGGAGAAGGATTTAGCTCGGCTGTTGAGAGAAGCTTCCTCATGATTGTGAGGCTCTGCAGGGATTGACTGAGGGAGAACAGAGAGCTCAAAGGACGGGGCCGGAAAAGTTCCATTTGGGCTTGAGGAAGTAGTCTAGTTCAGGAGCAGAGGCGGGGAGTTGGGACTGGACAAGCGATGTGCCCTGTCCACTTGAACAAGCTGCCGTGTGCTTCCTGACCTTGAGTCCTCTGCAGAAGACATCCCCCTTTTCTGCACCAGCACATACGTCACAGCCCTGAAGAAAGTGTAGACATCTGAGATACGTTAACAGTGGGGGAGGGCTGATATCCCGTGAACAGACACACAAATGCCTGTTAGACCTGGAAATTGAAAACCAGAGAGGTGGGGCCGCACTGGTCTTGGCCCAGGCCACCAGCCACTGGTGTTCCCAGCAAAATGTTCCCAATGTGGGAGTTTGAGGAAGCAGGGAAAGGCAGGTGGTGTGAGTTTATTAGGACTTGAGGCCCTCAGCCTCGCACTGAGGCAAGCTGAACCCCCAGAGCGTGCTTCCTGCCCTCCTATGGGCTGCTACTCCTAAAGGTACTTGGTTTCAACAGTTATTTGTGCATCAGATTAAAGACTGAAGGGAGAGGGAACAGCAAGCCTAAATTCTTCATATCATACGCCACCTCCCTTTCTCTTCTTATTATATAAGCAATTCATGTGTAAAACAAATACGGCAAACAAAACAAAACTACCTGAAATCTTGCTATCCAAAAGTTACCATTAGTATTTTGGTGTATACTTGTTCCAGACTTTTCTTTATTTTCAACCCTTCATTAAGGCCATTGTAGTCTTGACAGATGATGCTGGCACAAGCACTTGAGATGAGGCTCCTCTTTTTAAAAGACTGTATTTGCATTTGGCTTAATTTGTCTCCTCTTTTTAAAATACTATATTTGCATTTGGCTTAATTTCTCTCAGGCCCTGCCTTGCCTGGTCCCCAGCGTGGTGTTTTCTGCTGTAGTCTCTGTAAATTGGAGTTGGGGTGATGGGGCGGTCAGGCAGGGCTGTGTGTATCTGTGTCTGTATGAGGGAGGGCGGGCACACTTTCCAGTGTTTCTGGGCAACAAGCAGGCACTCACTGCAGTTTCCTATCCCTCAGGCCTGGGCTGTGGAGACAGGGGAAGTACCAGGAAGGGGTGGACGACCCCGACCCAGCTAAATGGAAGGCCCAGCTCCGCTGTGCGCTCAACAAGAGCAGGGAATTCAACCTGATGTACCACGGCACCAAGGAGGTGCCCATGAACCCAGTGAAGATATATCAAGTGTGTGACATCCCCCAGCCCCAGGGCTCTATCATTAACCCAGGTGAGGCCCCAGCTGCTGGGGAGAAGGTGGACAATGTGCCAGGTTCCAGGCTGGGCCCTTAAAGCGATAGTCGACTTGGAAGTTGCCTCGCTTACAAAGTTGAAGACTGGTAAATAAAGCAAGAAATCCTGTCCCTAGAAAGAACCCAGAGAACAAAAGATACAAACTCAGCACAGTCTTCCTGCCCACGCAGTGGAACAGTAAAGCATTAGAAAGAAGAGGGGGTATTGAGTTCTATAAAAAATAACTTCTCTTGGGACTCAACACTGAGAAGAGAGGCCAGGTAGTTTAGAAGAAGGAGGGATTAAAACTTAGAAGGTCTGAGTTATAAACCTCGGTCTTTCCATCTCACTACTTGTGGGACATTGAATCAAGTCATTCAACCTTTTGAGCCTCAGCTTCTCTCACTATAACATCTGGGTTCTCATCTTTCCTGCGTATTTCAAAGGCTGTTCTAAGAATCAATTGACATGACATTATGAAGGCTATTAAGTTCTCTTTATAAATGATGGGTAAGTGATCATTTAATTTGTATGGTATTTTTCCTAGGAGAGTACCACCTGATCCCTATATTTACTCAATGTTTAGCAAGTTCCGACTAAGAGCCAGATAATTTAGACTTGACCTGCAGTGAATCTAGTGAGGCTCTGCCATGAGGGAAGGGTCTGTCTTCACAGTAAGCTTATAAAGGAGAGAAGCTGTGCTCCTTGGGTCCTTAGAATGGATGCTAATGTGCAGAAAGGGGTTTAGAGTAGGAATTAAAAGATTTCTAGGAGAAGGGAGTAGGGTCTGCAGCTCCTGGATAGGGGAGGGGATGAGAGCTTGCACTGGGGCTCCGTAGGAGGAGCTGGGAGTGGGGTGAACACCCTTGGTTCCCACTCTTTGGCATTGAGGGTGCACACTGAACCCAAGGAACCTCTGTGCTGGCAGTGCCTAGCTTGAACAGTGGGTCAGCTGCAGGGATGACAGTGCAACGTGAGCGCCTCACTTTTGACCTTTGTGTGTGTGTGTGTGTGTGTGTTTCTCGGGTAGGATCCACTGGATCTGCTCCTTGGGATGAGAAAGATAATGATGTGGATGAAGAAGATGAGGAAGATGAGCTGGACCAGTCACAGCACCACGTTCCCATCCAGGACACCTTCCCCTTCCTGAACATCAATGGTGAGTGGGGTGGGGGTGGGACAGAGGCATGGAGAGGATGTAAGGGGCTTTGATTTTGCAACCATTGACACCATATCCACCATTGCACTGGGAGCAGCGACCAGGCCCTGGGGCCAGGCTGCCAGTCTGTTAGCAAGTAGGAGTCATAGGCAATGGAACCCTGTAGGCATAGTTATCCCAGTGGGGTGGCTTCTAGGCAGAGAGAGCATCTTCTGAATCTTATGTGATAATTCAGAGAAATTAAAAAATTAAATTCCTTCTCCATCCCGCATACAAATACACAAGCTGTTATAAATTTTGCTGATTTCCTTTAGGCCAAGTGCAGGGATCATTTTCGTGAATTGTAGGCAAACTCTTCTGCTATTTCCCTCGGTACAAATTTTCTGTCACTGCCTTAACAGCCTCTGCTAAGGCTGTATCATGGGAAACTTGTGGCTCTACAGCTCTTAATACTAGGCTCTGATAAAATTTCTCTACTAGAGACTTTTATCTTTTTTTTTAATTGACTTTTTGAATTCTGCTTCCCAGGAAAGATGAGTTTAGAGGTTGGAGGGTCCCTGTGAGACAGAGCAGGCACTGCATCTCCCATTGCACGTTCTGAGGACGCTCAGACACAATGTGAATTGCTCTTCCACAGCATCTTCACTTGAACTTTCCACTGACATGCTCCTAGTCATATGACTTGCATTCAGTTGAGTAGCTTTTCACTACTTTTCTAAGTTCCATCTGGCTGCTAGGGTCAAATGAGATACTTTTGTCACCTAGAAAATTTAGTATATCAAGATGATTCCTGTAGGATTTTGGAGTACCCTTCCCTAGGTGATGCCCCTTTTGAGAATCAGGAAATGACTCTTATCTGTCTACTTGCCCTCCTTGACTTACCCTGTCATTTATAACCTTGCAACCAAGTGATGAGTAAAGACAACGATCATAGAGCTCTCTCAGGTTAATATTGCCACAGCTACATTCCCACTTGGTGCAATTTTAAGATTTGGACATTTGGAAATGTGAGATCCTTTCCCAAATCTTTGGCTCACTCATTCTGTTATTCTCACCCCTTAAAAGGATGCAACCCGTTTCCAGGATCATGATTTCCCTTTTTTTTTTTTTTCATGTTTTTTTAAAGCTAATATTGTGTGTCCTTACGTTATGGGCCACCTTGGATCCTTTATGGAAACATGTGAACATATATTAAAAATAAAAAAGTAAAATGGGTACATAGATATAACCAGACTCGTACACAAAGGGTCAAAGAAACCTTAACCTCTGATTTCAGAGCTGTTGGGCAGAGGAAGAAGAATTGTTGAAGGATAGATGCTTAAAAGGTGAGGCTAGGGGGAAAAATCTGTAAACTTTGGAGTGAGCCAACTTTGACAATAGCAGGGATATAGGATGTGTTTTTCATTCTCTCTTTTAAAAGCTTTAACTGGATACTTTTGAATAAATAATACTCTTACATGGTTTAAAATTCATAATGGTACAAAAAGGAAATCAGCTGAAAGGTTTTCCTTCTAACCTGTCTGAACAGTTCCTTCCCTGGAAGAGAGACAGATCTTTCCAGGTTCTTGAGTATCCTTCCAGATGTTTCATGCATGTAAAAAAGTATGTGTTTGTTTTTAAAGGAATTTCTATACATTAACATTTACTTGAAGCTAATCAACCAATTTAGTTGAGTTCATTTTACGGAAGACAACCAGTTTCTGTTTAATTGCTGGGTTCAAATTTTGTAACAGGGAATCTCTCATTCATGCCTGTTCTAATTTAACCCCAGGGAGTGCCCACTTGTCTGTTAATCATCAGCAAATGCATGTTTTCAGAATTATGAGTTTATGAGAGAACTAATAAGATTAGGAAGCAGAAGCAGCAGAGCCTTATTTCTTTTGGTGTTTGTTGGGGGAATTACTGATGGGCTACCACACTGAGTTGTGGTCCAGTGTTGGACCTTTTAGGTTTGAGAGCTTCGGAGCCAAGTGATATGCATGTGTGGTGCTCCTGCCTGCTCACCCACATCCTTCTGTTCTAGGTTCTCCCATAGCACCAGCCAGTGTGGGCAACTGCAGTGTGGGCAACTGCAGCCCCGAAGCAGTGTGGCCCAAAACAGAACCTCTGGAGATGGAAGTACCCCAGGCACCTATACAGCCTTTCTATAGCTCTCCAGAGCTGTGGATCAGCTCTCTCCCAAGTAAGTGAGCCTTGATTTTCTAGCTGGATCTTCAGCTCCTATTACAGTCCATTTCCTGCCCCACCTTCTGCCTCCATTTCTTTGCCATGTATAGAATAGTCCCCCAGGCAGCCTCTGTGTCTGGTTCCTGGCTGGCTGAAGAGTCACCAGGAACTAAAGAAGCATTAGCCCATACCTACTTGCCCATGGGGATGCTCTGATTGGTGCTGTGCAGCTCTAGGTTACTCACCTGTTAGGTGGGTGGAAGGCCTGGGTTTATCAGTTTGCCCAGGGGACTTGTGGGATGGGGAAGTTAATGACTGTGGATTTGGTCAAGGAGGCCCTTGGGTTTTGAGGGACTTTAGGACCCAGAGAAAAATCTCTTTCAGAATTGGGTACACATTGATCTCAGTGAAGAATCATTGTCATTGCACCTCCCTTTTACACTACACATGGTAGGGGAGGTGCGGGGGGGAGTACTAGCATTTTGTCCAAGAGGCTGATAGCTTTGATAAGACCTATAGGGTTCAATGGACACTTGCTGAGTGAAAATTTACTTTGTTGTGAACTGTGTCCTTCTGTGATATATTATTAGAACATATCAACGGTGTGTGCTCATCTGTGTAATTTTCAGAAATATGCCTTGGTATTTCTTATTGTTCCTCTGGTGTCTTTAAACAGTAATTCAAAAATGATACACAGGGCTTCCCTGGTGGCGCAGTGGTTCCGGGTCTGCCTGCCGATGCAGGGGATGCGGGTTCGTGTCCCGGTCCGGGAGGATCCCACGTGCCGTGGAGCGGCTGGGCCCGTGAGCCGTGGCCACTGGGCCTGCGAATCCAGAGCCTGTGCTCCACAGCAGGAGAGGCCACAACAGTGAGAGGCCCGCGTACCGCAAAATAAAAAATAAAAAATTTTTTTTAAAAAAAGTTACATATTTTATTAAACACACAAAAATAATAATAATAAAGATATTTAGATTGTCAAAAGATTACATATTTTAACTTTTGGCATCATCTTATGGATGGAGAGGTTCCACATGTTTATTGGTCTTTTGAAGTGATAAGTTGAAACATTTTTTTATCCTATAGATATACTTGTGAAATTATACCAGACAAAAACTCACTGAAAGCACTCCTTCATATTCATACAACTGCAGATCCAACTGAGGATCCATTACCTCCACCACTGACAGGTCACAAGGGCTAAAATAATAGTGACAGCTAACATGTACTGAGTACTATATAAGTGTTAGGTCATATAATCTTTAAATAATCCCATAGGGTAGGGATTATCATTATAGTCATTTCACAGCGGAAGAAACTGAGATGTAAAGAGGTTAAATAATTTACTAAACTGAAACAGGCAGTAAAGGTGAAGCCAGGCTTCCAACACAGGCAGGCCTACTTTGGAGCACCCTTGCTGCTCTATTGCCCTGGGCTGCCATTCAGGGCAAAACCCTTCAGAGTGAGCAACAGGACGTATCAGATATGATACATAAAGTAATCTTGTTCCAAAGTTGAAAGTTATCCCAGCTCTGAATTTATCATTGTAATCACAGAAAATTATAATATTATAACTCATAGTTATTTTTATGTCTATTAAATGGTATTAACCAGTGGTTAATCATTATCCTGAGCAATGCTAGGGAGGCATGGCTGTCATTCAATAATAAGGAAATTATTAAACAGATCGTAGCACACTCACATTATGAAAGATTGTGACAACACTAAAAAGTAAAAATGTGAAAAAAGGTAAAAACATGAAAACTTTATAATGCAGTATCAAGTGGAAAGAAAACACTTAACTGTAGATTCACAACACAAAATCTATATTTAAAAAGAAAAAGATGTGTGCATACAGGCAAAAACTAGAAGGAAATGTAAAAAATATGAAACTAATTTGTGTTTGGGTGGTAAGATGAGGTCTTTCTTTTTCTATTTTAAATATTCTTTTAAGGGTATCAGATTACCCCTTTATAGAACTGAAAAAAAAGAAAATGAAAGAAAATCTGAAGGCCTTCTGACCCATTTCTCCACCAAGCTGCTTTCATTATTGGTCTTCAGAGCCCTGGAATGCTCTCTGCAGAGCAGGCTGACAGCCATCTAACATGTCAGCGCTCTGGTGAGATCAGTCTGGGTTCATTTTACTGCATCAATTCAAATATTCTCTGTTATGGATAATAGATTGTGCTGAGTATAAAACAGATCTGAAAGGTTAGGGTAGAAATGTAGATGTAAGATGTATTGAAAAGGCTCTGGAGGACATTACAGTTGGGGAATGTGAGGCCATCTGTGAAATAATTGGTATTGTTTAACTGAAGCTGTGGCCAAAAAATGACAATTTAAACTAGGAAGGAAAATTGTCAGTTTCAGAAAAAGGATAACACTATCAAATAACCTAATCTTACCAGAGAGCAAACGTCTCTGGAATTACAGTGTTAGTGTGTACGGTTACCATGGTTGAGGTTCTTAGAATTCTTGGCTTCAGACAGTTAGTTACTGGCTCAGATGACCCAGGCTTGTGGACGTGAAGTAGAGTAAGTGGAAGCACGTTTTAAAGAATAGAAGCTTCATATTTTTAATTTCTTCTTAAGTGACTTTTGGTAGCTGAGTAATTTAGGTAAGTATATTGTTTTTAATAAATAAGGTGGCTTTTTAGTGATAAACTAGAAGTTCTCAGAGTCCTGTTATTGGACAACTCACCCTGGGGAGAGGAGGGCAGTGCTTTAATTGAACCCTAAAAAGCAGTAGTTTTTAAAGTTCAGAAAGGGGTATGGCATACCTAGGGGATAACTCATGATGATATTTGATTCGGAGATAAGCCTTATTTTGTATTCTGACAGGCCCAAAGGGACACAATCCGAAACAAAGTCTAAAGGGAGAAACTAAGTTGCTCTGAAGACTAACACCCAGTTTTTCCTTTTAGTCCAAACAGATTGGTTTCTGGGAGGCCCTCCTTTTCTGGCCTACCTTCTTCTTCGCTTTTCTATCTGTCCATTCTAACACACACACACACACACACACACACACACACACACACATGCACGCATGCACACACGCATGCACACACCTTCCACCCCAGCCTCAGGTTTAAAGTTGCATCCTGTCTGGGCCCTTCCAGGTCAAAGCCAGTGAGATGGTCCTTCTCAGGAGCCTCAGATGAAAAGTAACCTGTTCCTTGCTCAGTGCTGAGACCCACAAGAATGGATCCACAGTTAGCTGTGCATTGGGGTTAAGCCTTTCAGATTCTTAGCGTCTATACAATAGATGAATCTCATGCCAATATTGATCATCTCTCACAGCGTAACTTGGAGGTTTTAGTACAGTAAAAGGTCCTCTATCAACAATGATGACACAAAGCAACAAAAAAGAGGACTGAGACTTCTGTCCTGCCATGAATGTGAAGTTGTAACTCCACTGTTAGAGAAGCAAACTTGCAAATGGACAAGTTCAGAAGATATTTATCTTCTCCTGATGAGTTTAGACTGTATCACCTCTGAGAATGCATATTTGTCCTAGGGATGTTTGTATGGACATCCGATTAAACAGTTAGCAGCTAGACACTTGGAAGACTAAAGAGGAAAGTCTGCAAGTCTGCACTGGGGAAAACTTGAATGGGAACAGACTTAAGTATGCCCACCCTGAGCTGCTCTGCAGGACTTAGAGTTCCAAGCTCCCCTCACCAAACACCCCTGGTACCTTCGGCAAAATGTGGGTTGCCAAGGCCACCAGGTACTATTCTGTTGAATGTCTGTGAACTTATTCTAAAGTGAATAACTTAGACTTCAGGAAGGCATTGCTGAGAAAATACTGGAGGGACAACTTCTTTTGAGCAAGGTTGCCATTTCCCAAAAAATGAATAAGGAGTCATCCAGTAGAGTGGAAAGGGGGAACAAGATTAGAACTAGTAGCACCCATAGGGGGCCCTCCATGGGTTAACTAGGGGTTAACTTCATAGTGCTGTTTCTTGGAGTATAGGAAAAGTCATACTAGCGTACAGTTTAAAATTTTTTCTTTCATAATTGAGATTCCCGCTCATTACCCCAACCCTACCATAAAATCTGATAATCCTATATACCTCCCTGTGTGATGTTGTGAAGGGTAAAGCAACAGGGTTCTAAAGCATAGTGTTTCTTATCCTATATTCACCCCTTCATGGGAGCTCATAGAGGGCTCAGCATCTATCAAGGCGACCATATCCCAAAGTTCAGGATATGACCATCAACAAAGGGACCTGGAAATAGTGAGGAGAAGCACAGAATGCCAGCCAGTAAATGCCGGGTGGTCAACTCAACAGGGGCCTGATCTAAATCCTTCTCTTTACTAACCCACACTAGAGGAAGGGGACCCTCAGGTAGAGGCAGGCAGATGATTAGACTACCTATCTCTACTTGAGTCTAATTTGGTAAAGCAGAGTTTCTTAAATCCATCTTATCCAGATTTTCAAAACGCTAGCATAATTACACAAATAACTCTAAATTTACTTTAGTTTCCATTGAATTATATTTACTTTCCATGTATCATTTATACATTTTTACAGATACGCTTTTGCTTTTTTACATTGATTTGGCTTGCTAGTAGTTTATTTTACTGCTTCTGTTTTCTATTGGTATTTATACCTCTCTCCACAAACACACATGAGGACCAGTTCCTGAATTTATTTATGAATAAATAAATGAATTCTACTCTAAATTCCAACTTATCCTATTGCTTTCCCCTTTTATCTCCCTTTTATTCTTACCTCCTTTCTTTTTTTAGAAATTTATTTGAAAATAAATAAATGGCTAATTTGTTTTTAAACCCCCTTATTTAAGTAATGAAAATAGTTAAGACTATGCCTTGGCCATATCTCATAGATTTTGTTCTTAATATTCTCATTAGCATTGTTTTCAAGTCATTCTTAGTTACAGATTTGGTTTCCTCTATATTTCAAGAGCAAACCAGGAGGATTTTTTTCCCCAAGAGATTGAAATATTTATTTCTTCCAACTTTTGCTGTTTCTTTTTTTTTTTTTTTTTTTTTTTTTGCAGTACACGGGCCTCTCACTGCTGTGGCCTCTCCCGTTGCGGAGCACAGGCTCCGGACACTCAGGCTCAGCGGCCATGGCTCACGGGCCCAGCCACTCCGCGGCATGTGGGATCTTCCCAGACCGGGGCACGAACCCGTGTCCCCTGCATTGGCAGGCGGGCTCTCAACCACTGCACCACCAGGGAAGCCCTGCTATTTATTTCTAATTTTACTGTACTATGGTTAGAAAATCCTGCTGTAAGATATAAAGTTGTTTTAATGTTTGCTTTTTTCTATATTCTTTTGTATGCATGAAATATAATAATTTTTATTGTGGTAAAATATACGACATAAAGTTTAGAATTTTAACCATTTTTAACTGTACAGTTTAGTGGCACTACTTAAGTAATTCACATTGTTATGCAACCATCCACCATTATCCATCTCTGGAACTTTTTCATCATCCCAAACTGTGCTTTTGGTGTCACATTCAAGAAATCATTGCCAAATCCAATGTCCTGAAGATTTTGCCCTAAGTTTTTTTCTAAGAGTTTTATAGTTTTAGCTGTTACATTTAGGTCTTTGACCCGTTTTGAGTTCATGTTTATTTATGTGATAAGGGTCCAACATCATTCTTTTGAGGGTAGTACATTTTTAAACGGAAAGCAAAGAATCAGAAAATATCAGCTCCAGAAGGGGCCCTCCCCATTTACGAATGAAGAAATTGGGAGAGTAATAAAATAATAAGCCAAGCTCACACAACTGATTGAGGGCAGAAGCAGACTAAAAGTCAAATCCTGTCTATTTTCAATGCATTACACTAGACTAATGTTTGCTTTTTTTAAATGACGCTTGCTTTATGATCAATACGGTGAATTTTTTGACACTTCATGGGCATTTGAAAATAAGGTACGTTCTCTGTATTCACAGTTCTCTGTGTGTGTGTGTGTGTGTGTGTGTGTGTTTCTCTTTCTTTCTGTCCATATAGATAGATAGGTATTACAACCTTATTAATTGTATTGTCAGAACATAGTGTTAAGAGCTCAGGCTCTGATGCCAGGCAAACCTGTGTGACCTTGAACTCACACTTGTAACCTCTCCAAACCCCAGTTAAAGTAGAGGTGGTATCCCATTGAATGCATAGCCCTAAAAGGGATTTCAATCTTCATACACATTTCTTTCTGACTTTCAGTGGAACCCAAATAGTTGGCCCACAGGAACTCCTATTACCGTCACCTGTCCTCTCATATGCTCTAGCGCTCTAAACTCCCAGAACCTTCTCATACTTCTGTGCCCATAACATTCTCTTACTCTGCCATCTTGGGCTCCCCAGCCCCTCTGTCCTCATCCCCATTTCCATGTGCCAAGCTTCAGGCGCAGGACCTTGGGCTATTGTCTCTCATCCTGAGGGAATGTCGTTTCCCTTCAGTCCCAGTGCTTGAGAATCCATCGTCTTCATGTTCCCCTGCCTCCTCCTGCTCTCTTCTCCTCAGAGAATGGAGGCAGTAGTAGGCACCCGAGAAGGTCGTGACATACTCCCAACCTCGTAATAATTGTTACCTTATCACAGCTATTTAAAAGTCTCATTACGTGCCTCACATGTGAAGTCTTAGACTTCATGGGAGCCACATAAATCATCCATTCAGACGCTGAATGGACCATTCAGACAAGATGAATTGCACAAAGGTTACAAAGCTACTCAGTCAACTTGTCCCAATCCGGTTCCCTCTCCACCATCTTATACTGAACTTCTTGGAAATTTCCTGACTATCACATCTGTAATAGTTTCTTTTTAATGCACACAGATAAGTTCCTTTTAGTTTTTCCCCACATTTCCTAGTTCAGTGGACTAGGAAATATTTTCATAAGATTGTGCCTGCTATTGCTCCCTGATTTCCCAGCCACCCAACCACCATCTTTTCACCTTCCCCTACCCCCTGTCCCCCGTCCCATTGCTTCAGAAAGGAGGAAATTCAGAGCTGACCTCATTCCAGAATTCTGAAAAAAAAAATACCAGTACTTTAGAAGAGCAAAAAGCCTTTACAACACCAGGATTGGGAAGAAGTAAAGTAAGAAAAGAGAAAATCCTTACACAGAGAACTACCTGATACACATGAAAACCTACACTGGAACCTCTCTTCTAGGTCAAAAAGGCCTTTTTTTCCCCTTCATAGAAACTGCAAGGTTTGGCTCTGACCCAGAGACCCATCCTTGTCTAAGCTCGAAAGGGATTTTTGACTTGAAACTGACCGAGAGCTCAGACCAATCGAAGAGCAAGAGAAAGGGTGGCTGGGATGCCCGCTGGTGGGAGGAGCTCCTGAGCCCAGCCCTGAAGGCCTCAAGGGTTCAGGCGCCCCTCAGATCGCACCAGAGAGCAAGAGAGAGGAACTGGGGTGAGCAAGTATTGTGGTATCCTGTTTCAGCAAGGCTGCTGTACAAAAAGAAAGACAGTACCAAGAAGGGAAATGCTAAGGGGGCCCAGAGCCATGGATTGAGAGCTTGCCCCATTAGAGACCAGAGCCGAGATCTGCCCAGGAGCTGGGATGCTTTCCTGAGCTGCTTGGGTTGGAGCCTGGGACCCAAGGTAACTGAGGAGGAGGCTTTTGTGTCCAGGTTGGGGACCTCCGATTCTGGGGTGGGGCAGAAGAGGCTCTGTCAGCTTCCCTGGCCTGAAGGGGGAGACACTGGAGTGGATGTTGTAGTTTTGAGTGTTGGGGGTTGGGTACACAGGAAAGTGTCCCGCGTTGGTCTCCAGAGGCACAGCTTCCATCACTCTCTGCTCCATCCATAAGATTAGATTAGCAGTGAGTCAGATGACTAAGGGTTCAGGCTCCCCAGTGATGGGGGGTACATTTTACAGCTCCCTTCACAGCAGGGACCCCATAGCACCAAGCTGCCTGCCCAGCAGCTTGGGTGCAGGCCCTTCTCTCCTAGCTCACTCTGAGAGCTCTCGGCTAGGAAGTCCAGACCGTTCATTCATGCAGGAGGCCATTTATCACACACACAGCAGGGAATTAGGAGCAAAGACCGGGAAAGTCAGCAACAAAGCGCTGTCAGGTGAGGCCAGCGCCCAGATCTCCCCCTGTGGCAGTGAGCACAGTCTCCCCCAGCCAATACCACCCTTTCCCAGAGCTCCAGCTGGGCCCTGTCATGCCACCAAGGGCTGCCTGGGCAGTGGCCCAGTGACCTTTCTTTGAAGCACATGGGGACCCATTCCATTTTCTCCTAGAGCCCATCTCTGTCAGTCAGCCGTCCACATGGCTTCTTGTGTTTAAGCAAATCAGAATAACCAAGACCTCCCGGAAAGTTGGGTATGATTCTACCCAGGTGTGCCACACCAAATCCTACCCAGTGTGAGAGTCTGGGGGCCTGAGAACACTCACATCTCTGAGGAGACTTTCCCACTGCAACTCCGAGCTTGGGTAGCAAGGGCTAACGTCTGCCCCCCCCAGAAAACAGAGCAGGGCAGCCATGCGTTTCAGTGAACTAGCGTAGACACAGCCCACACACTTCTCTCTCCCTAACAGCCCTTTCTTCTTCACAGCAGGAGGCAGGAGGATTCTCCACAATCAAGGGATCTGCCTAGTCTATGAAGCCTGAGGGATTACCTGGAACCAAACAGGGAGGGGACCTAGCGTCCCACATTTTAAAGGTGAGAAGCAGGCAGTCCTCTCTTCCTTGCCTTTCTGCCAGGCCTAACTGAGATGGCAGTTGTATCCAGACCACAGAGTAGTCCTTTCTCCCTGTAGCCTACACCCAGAAGTCAGATGAGCAGAGCAACAGTAAATATGATTTCAACCAGGGACCAGCATCGCCTCCGTGGGGTAGACAGTGCCCCTTCAAAGAGAAAGGGGGCGGGGGAATTGGAGGATGAGGCATTCTCGGTCCTGGAGTGCTAGGTTAGCTCGGGACATTTGTCTTATAGCACTGAGTCTTCGATATCCAAGATCTGTAGGACAGGAGTGATAATAATCATATTATTCTAAAAAGCTAACATTTATTGTGTGCTATGTCCCAGATGCTTGACATGCATTTTCTCTTTAATCCTCATAACCTTAGGAGGTAGGTTCCCACTTTATAAATGAGGAGACAGAGACATAGAGACAGTTGATAGCTTGTTCAAAAGCACGTGGGTAGTAAATGACAGGGCCAGGACAGGAGTCCACACAGTCTGAGTCCAGAGTCAGGGCACCTCGCCTCCCCCATTTACGGCAGAGTAACTAGGGCCTATGGCTTAGGACACCACAAGTATAGATTCTGAAAGTGGAGTTTACCTGCACACCCAGTCCTACATAATTGAATATGAATCGGCCTCTCAGATCCTTTCCTAAGTTTTTAAACGAAGAAAGTGGCAGGTGAGAAGTGAGGGGACCCTACAGAGTAGGAGTGAGGAGAAAAGCCTAAAGAGAGGGGAGAAGCACCCAGGGATGAGACGAGCGGACAAGCATTGACAATTTAACAGTTCTGCTTGGGGTCAGCACTGCCCAAGACCAGAAGATGCCCCTCCAAGCCTGGAGAGTCAGGCATTGGAGAGCGAACAGGGTCTGACTGTGTAAGACTCCCTCTCAAGGTGTGTGATACAGCCCCACCCATGACCCCACCACCCTCGTAAGGAGTCGTATGACCAGAGAGAAAGAAAGAGAGCAAGAATCTTGCAGAGAATTCCAGACTGATCCAGGAGGAGCAGGGAACTCCAATGAAAGGGTGGAGAGGCTGCTACCTGTTGGGTCTGTCTGACTATAAATAAACCCGAGGGGCCAGAGCCAGCAAATGCCTCCTGGTTGGTGAAGCTGAGAAATCCCTCCACTGACCTCCCCGGGAGCTAGATTCCCAGGGCGGTGGGTAGTGAGGCTGTGGGACAGAGAGAGGCGGCAGCTGTAAGGGGAAGTCCCCCTCCCTTCATCAGTCTCTGGGCTGACCCCAGGGACCAGAATTTCCAGTGTTCAGAATCCAGCTTAGCCATGTCCAGCCCCAACTCAGCCAAGCTAGCAGAGGGTTCTAGGAGAATGAATAAATTTGCAGAAGGTAGGTGAAGGAGAGTAGGAAAGAGAGAGAAGGGCACAGAGGAGGCAGAAGGGGTGAGGGTGGGCTTATGTGAGTAGCAGGTAAGGCCACGTAGAGGGGCAGCAAGTGTGGCCTCTACTCCAAGCCTGGTTCCCTGGGGACCTTTGGTTACTGTTTTTGTTTGTTTGCTTTGGTTTCCTTTTTCTTGGCAATAGCCTTATTTAGGTATAATCCACATCGTTCCTGGTTTCGATGGCACGATCTGTGTCTGGGCTAAGGAAAGCAGACTTGGCACCATACTTAGCCCTAACAGGGAGGTGATTCTAAAAAAATGGAACCTGCCACTGGAAGAGATACTGAGCTGAAAGCTCTGAAATGAGTTTTGGTCAGTGATGGGCAAGTGGCAAGTACTCAGCCAGTATGGATCTGGGTGGTCCTGTACCTCAGAGTTAGAGCCCAGGCCTGGGCCAGGAGTGGAGTGCCAAGGGACCAAGGTCAGGACTCCATGACTGTAGGCAATAGCGTGGGGTGTCCCTCCCGAACCATGCCCCGGACCAGGCTGGCAAGATAGCTGCTAAAGGCTAAGCAGAGGACAGTGAGTGCTGGCCATAGGACTGGTAGCACCTCGAGGGGTTTGGCTATCCCTCCAGGCCTTGAGAAAAGTTACTCACCTATGTTAGTAACAACTGGGCCAAGAGAGCAGTAAAGATTCTGGCTTTCCTTTTAGATTGGGGATCAGGGAGCCAGTTTAACTGGTTCTTTAGAAGTCCCTGGAAAAGGAACACAGCCCCATCTGCCCTCCAGAAGGCTAGAAGCTTTTAGTGATTTTTATCAATTATTTCTCACGTTCCCCTAACTTAGAGGCAGGGTGAGACGTTTGGTCAAGGAAGAAGTGGCAGCCAGAGGAATCTCGCCACTTTGCAGAAGGGGAGATGCAGGCAAGAGAAGAGCAGAAATTAGTCTAGAGGCTGAATCCAGAAGTCCTGAGTTCCCACATGACATCATCCCCTCTTCAGTTGTCAACCCACACATATGGGACGCTGTGATATTTCTGCCCCCTTGTCCAGGGAGATGGCCATTTTTCGGCCCATCTCCTGACCCCTCCTCTTCGCCTCCCTGATGGCACTTGGCAGATCCGGGCAGCTATTCCAGGAACTGGAAGCCAAGCACAACAGATGCTCACGAGGTCATCATGATCAACCCAGACCCTAGGCCTGCCTCTGGCTTGGCCTGGTGGGCTGAGAGCTACGAGGCCAAGTGCGAGCGCTGGCAGGAGACCCGTGAGAGCCGCCGCTGCCGCCCCAATGTGACCACTTGCCGCCAGGTGGGGAAGGTGCTGAGAACCCAGCAGAGGGAACAGCTCCAGAGGGCACGACAACAGCAGTTTTTCAGGCAGAGGAACCTGAAGGTGGAAGAGAAAGGCAAGGCACAGAGCCCGCAGGCCAGGGAGCCAGGCCAGGCGACTGACCTCAAAGAGCCCTTGTCTTGGGCCAACAGGATTTCTTCCCCCAGACAGCAGGTGGGCCATGTCAAGGGACACACTTCTCTGGAGGGGATGGGGTGCAGCACCAAGGCAGGTGGGTGGGCTCAAGGTCACTAAGAAGTGATTTAAATGAAGTCCCTCCTTCCTCAGTCATCATAAAGTCTCCCTTAGCCACTTACTCAACAGATATTTTTGTTGTTGTGTTTTGGGGTTTTTTTTTGTTTAGCTATTTTTTTGTTTTGCACTTCCCTTTTAGGAGAAAAAAGAATCATTTAAAAACAATTCCATAGCTAATTCCTAGTATTAGTTCAAATTCAGTCTATCTAGACGTATCTTCTACAGCATTCATTCTTCATCCGTCATTCAACATTCAATGAATGCTTACTGTAGGCCAGGGACACAGACCAATCTTCTTAACGTCTCCCTCAAATCTCTCTCTCTCTCTCTCTCTCTCTCTCACACACACACACACACACACACACACACACACACACACATATTCTCATCTCTATTCTTCTGTAAGGCTGCTGCATCATCCACCTTCTCTCTTTCTCTTGGGCCATCCCAATTCCAATATCGTTCACCTAAGGCCGCATCTGGCCCAGGAAGCCCTAGCTTCCCTAGCTTCTCCAGGCCACCTCTGCTCTCTGTGGTTTTTATGAGGTTATAAATCCTCTAAGATCGTGTAACTTTTAGAGGGCCCGTTAGTTTGCCCTGGGAAGGAGCAGTGCTGGCAAAACCCAGGGTATGTTGAAATGAGCTCAGCCGGCAAACCATCTGTGTCTTCCTATCCACGTTGTGAGCATGTGGACAGCAGGGATGGGTCCTCCAGATTCCCTGGGAGTAACTGGTATTGTACTGTCCCCAGAATAGGTGCTCTGTTGGGCCTTCTTAACCAGTGCATATGTTATCCACAACAGGAGGTGCTGTTCAGAAAAATGATCCTTGAGCCCAGCTGTAAAATAAAACCAACTGTGTACTTTCTAAGGCAAGAAGGTTTCTATGTGCTTTTGTTGAAAAAATAACTTTAAGGAGAAAAAGAACAGAAAACACAGTTACCTAAAGAACTCTTCCTGAGCCTATCAGTTATTTCAGGTTTCTTGAGATTGAGTTAGTCTGCATGATTAGCTGCCACAGGCATTTCCTAGCCTTTTAGTGTTATGTTACAAACATAAAATTTTTTAGTTTGTAAGAAGAAAATATAAAAATAGCAGGCAAAATTGTGACAACTACTGCTGCATTCCTCCCTACAGCTGCCTAATTTACCTTCTCTTCACACAAAACCTCAACAATAGTCCAGCTGTTAAGAGGAAGGAAACCACCTCTAGAATAGGACGGCACCTTGGACACCATCTACTCCAAGCTCCTCATTATACAGCCAGGAGACTGAGACCAAGAAAAGGCAGGACCTGATCCCAGATCCCCTCACTCCCACCTCAGACCGGTTCTCTTTCCGGGATCAGGGACACTAGAGAGAGTAATTGGAGACAAGCCCAGCTCCCCATTTGCCTGAACTGAGGAGGACCGATCCCACCAGCCAGGACAAGAAAGGGCAGGAGCAGGGATATCCTTGTAGCTCTGAAGGCTTGAATGGGTTCCTTTGGTTTTCTGGACCCGAAACGATCACTGGCTCATCTTTCTGCAGTCAGCTGGAGAATCCTGTTCTAAGAGGCTCTATCTAGGCTCTCAGCATCCCCCACTTGCTTTCCAGGTGTCAGGGACCAGCTCCGAGGTCTTTGCAACCCAACACCATCCTCCCTCAGGCGCCTGGAGGGATCCGGCTGACCACCTCCCCTCCCAGGCTGGGGGCCTTCCACCACAGGACTCTCTCATCAAGAAGCCACCCAAACACCACCGTGGTAAGAGCAGGGCCTTCCTCACTCACTGGGCTGAGGCATTTCCACTTGCTGGCGGTGGAGAGTCCCTATCCCTCCCCACTTCCCTCACTGCCTCTCCCATGGGCTCTGAATCATCCTATCCCTATCCCTCAGGCACTCAGACAAAGGCAGAAGAAACACAGCCAACAATTAAGAATGACGCCAGTCAACAAACCAAGTGAGTACCTTTCATGTTCCTGACCTCAACTCCTTCACAGTCCATCCATTCCTCTCTTCTAAGCTTTTACCTGAACCCTCCCCCAGAATGTGGAGAGGAGCGCAAGGAACTTCCACGTCCACCTTAATTAAGAAAAAGGAAGGCCTTCCCCCCGCTTCCCCATTGGCTCTTCAGAAGAGATCAGAGAAGGAATCAGTACTCTGCCTCCTGACACTCTTATTTCTTTGATCCATTGTCATTTTTGTTTTTTGTTTTTTTCTTCTCTTCCAGTTATGGAGCTGCAGTTCTAGACACGGTAAGAAAATCCCCATGGTGACGGTGTTGAGTCAGGTGGCATCTAAGCTCCTCCAAGGTCTGACATTCTGGAATTCCACGGTAAACTCAGCTGGGATGGAGGGGTACCCTCTTCCTGGATGAGCATAGACATGGGGGCCTGAAAGGACCCTGAGCCAAGGAAGAAAGTTGACTCAGCACAAGCCAATCCTGGCTCGGGTTCCATGTTCTAGGATTTCAGGGAACCTACAATCTTCTTAAATACCCTTTTTCTTTCTCTCTAGAAAATCATCCAGCTTTCTGAGTACCTCAAAGTAAGTAACATGTGAATTCTCCCCTCAGCTCCTCCATCCATCTGCTCCCTTCTCCTCCAACTTAATCTTACCCTCTTGCATTTTGCCCCCCAGGAGGCCCTACAGAGTGAGCTGGTTCTAAAACAGAAAATGATGATTCTCCAAGACCTACTGTGTGCCCTGATTCAGGCCTCTGACAGCTCTTGGAAGGTAAGGAAAATCTTTGCTTGAACAAAGTCATGGACTTCTATGTGTGCCTATCTCATTCTTCTTTCCATACCATCCCAGCAAGAGAAGGGGCTTTTTCGCTACTGAAGAGGCCGAAGGTGGGCGATGGTGCTAAGACCTAGAGGTCAAACATGTCACAGTAAATATATGGGAAAGCTTGGCTCAATCCAGGGTGGTCAGCTGAGGACACACCCATGGAAGACCCAGAACCAAAAGAGGCAAGAGTTTCCATTTTTTAATTTGTTGGAAGAAAGGACGGTCCCAATTCAGTTAATACTACTGACTGTGATAAATGCAACTATTTTCATATGGGATTCACACCAATATTTATTCCAAGTCATCCTACACCTACTAGTCAGCCCAGACGTGAATGTCAAAGCGGGAAGGGACCTTGGAGATTAGCTAATTTTCTCATTTTGCCAATGAGGAAACTGAGTGTCAGGGAGGTCAGGTGACTAGTCCACAGTCACACTGCTAGTCAGAGGTAGAACTGGAACTAAAATTCAGACCTCCTGATTTTAGTCCATTCATTCAACAAATATTCATAAGTCATGGTCTCTACACTGAGCACTGAAAATGAGATTAATTAGACAGGGTTCCTGACGCTAGAGAGCTTGCAGTTTTGTCAGGGAGACAGATGCCTAAACAACGCAGAGATGTGAGAAATAAATGTTTTCAGGATATAGTAGAATACAAGGAGGAATGAATGACTCCACAGAAGGGGAGAACTAGGGCAATATTTATAGTTATATTAGTATTTTCCAGGCAAATGTGGAGACAGGAACTATATTCTGGGCAGGGGATACAGCATAGGCAAAGAACCAGAGGCATGATATAGGCTAATGCAGTGGGTCTCCAGCTTTTTAATCTCAGGACCCCTTTATACGCTTTAAAAAAAATTATTAAAATCCAAAGAACTTTTTATATTTACCACTTTGAAATGAAAACAGGAATCTTAAAATATGTATTAATTTTAAAATAACAATAGTAAATAGATTACATGTGAACCTAAATTATATATTTTTGTGAAAAATAAGTATTTTTTTTTAAAATAGAGGAGTGGCATTGTTTTATGCTTTTTCAAATTTTTGTTTGGTTTTGGTTTTTGGGTTTTTTTAACATCTTTATTGGAGTATAATTACAGTGTTGTATTATTTTCTGCTGTATAACAAAGTGAATCAGCTATATGCATACATATACCCCCATATCCCCTCCCTCTTGCGCCTTCCTCCCTCCCTCCTTATCCCACTCCTCTAGGTGGTCGCAAAGCACCAAGCTGGCAAATCTTTTTAATGTCTGAACGGAAGACAGCTAGATTCTCATATTTGCGTCTGCATTCAGTCTGTTGTTAATACATTGTTTTGGTTGAAGCATATGAGGAAAATCCAGCCTCACACAGAAATGTAGTTGGAAAAGGGAAGACCTTGCAGATCCTGGATTCCCAGGGGTCCTTGGACCCCACATTGAAACCCCTAGACTTTAATGTTCAGGGAGTATAAGCAGTTTGATGCCACTGGAGCAGAAAGCCCCGGGTGCACAGAGAGAACACCCAACCTCCCAGCCTCTGTGAACATCTGACCTTACCACGTAGATGGCTGTGCTTAGACAGAGAGATGGGATGGGAGGACGTGGGACAAAACTAAGAAGTTTGCAGTGATGTCAAAGAGACTCCTAGGCTCAGCCCTCCCTCTTCATGTCGGTCACTGTATCCGGATTTAGGTGTTTATGTTCAGGGCTCCTGCTGGTTAAGGAAGTTGTTTTCATAGCTGAGTAGGAGCCTGAGACACACAGCTGTGCATGCTAGGTGGTTTCCGGTGCTGAACTAAACTGAGTTGTCTCACTCGTTTATTCAACAGACATCTGATAAGTTCCAACTATGTGCTGGCTTGGGTGCTCCAGGGACAGAGGTAGGGTCCTTTGTCTTTAGGAGTTCCAATAGCAGCCAGGAAGAGAGAGACAGGTCATAAATAACTCTACTGCAGTGTGCTAAAGCTGTAACAGCACTTTCTACAAAGTGACACAGAGAAAAGAGAAGGGAGCAATTCTTCTGCCTGAGGTGGTATAGGGTAGACTCCAAAGGAAAGGGACCACTTTAGTGGGGTCTGGAAGGATTGAATAGGAGTTTACCAGTACAATCTCTTGATTGGCCTGATCTTGGATTATATGAGATAGAAAAAAGTCAGTTTTCACACTCGAGAAGTGATAGATTTCTGACAGGCGGGGAGATAAGTCAAGAGAACGAGATGGACCGGCCAGACTGCTCCCACTTGATGTTAGGAAGATAAGGTGGCCATGTAGTTAGAATTCTGCAGGGGAACATAGTCTATATAGTCTATGGGTTTGCGGATCCACAACTTTTATTTTTTCAGTAATGCCAACCAAGCTCATAAGAGAGTGACATATAATCCAGAATGCCAGTCTACTCGTTTTCAATGGGGGATAAAGCTGGTCAGTGACCAGCATGGTTAAGTCCAATAACCTGGACATAACCATGTATGATCTCAACCAGTAACTCCTGTATCTGGTTTCTAATGACAATTCCAAGAACATAAGACCCACTCGACATTTAAATCCAAATTTTCAGATGACTCCAAAGCTAAATGGAAATGATTTGATATTGAACTCTAAATTTGCATTATCTAGACTATCTCTTACCCAGTTGCGTAACCCAGAATCGACAGTAAAAGGCTCCTGCTTTCCCCAAAATCACAGGGCATAAAAATGAAAAGCACTGGAAAGGCAAGACCCCCAGTGAATTTGCAAAGCTGCTCTTGTGTCTTTTTCTTTTTGACCTTGAAGCCAGGAGAAATTCTAAAAATACAAATGTATTAATTTTTAAAACTTGACTTTACTGAATGTTGTTCAGATCCCCAAGCCTACAAAAATAATTTTATTTTTTAAAAAATGCTCCCTGCCTCAAAGGAGTTTACAATCCCTTAAAGGAGACAGATGAGTCAATAGATTCGAAATATAGATACTATGTGAACACCAGTAAAACTGCCTAATCCATAAGGAGTCGGGGGGTAGGTATGGTTGGCCAAGTTTATCAGAATTTATGATTCTAGGGCTGAATCTTGAACATGGGTAGAAGTTAACCAGGTGAGAAGCGTGGGTCACGATACTCTAAGCAGAAGAAGCTTTATGGGCAAAGGCAGAGGCTGAAAAGCACAGTGCTTAGGGGACCTACAAGCAGTTCAGCTTGCGTGGAGGCAGCATGAGATGAAAGTCTGGGCTTGTAAGTAGGAACCATGCCAAGGAGTTTGGACCTGATTCTTAGAACACTGAGAACCACTGAGAGATTTAAGCAGGTTGTGATGGGATCAGATTTAAGTTTTAGAAAGAACCCTCTAGCTGCAGGACTGAAAAGGGTTTGAAGGGAGGCAAGGCATGAAGATAATACATAGTCTCTATATAATCCATATAATAGTGTTACTAGGGTCTGAACTAAGGAGGAGGCAGTAGGGATAGAGGATACAGGTAATGAGCTGTTAGAGACGTTGACTTGACAAAGCTTGATGATGAACTGATTCCTTGAAGAAGGTGAGAGAGAAATCAAGGATGATTCCCTGGTTTAGGGTTTGGGAGACTGGGTGGGTGGTGATGCTGGCCACTGAGATAGGAGCAGGTTTAGAAAGATGATTTCCCTTTGGAAATGTCGCATTTCAAATGCCTGTGGAAGGCCTAGGGGAGAATGCCCGGCATGCCCAGGGCAGTTTTTTATCCCCACTCACCTCTCACATCACCTGAGGGACTCTCCCTGCCTGCCTCCAGCCTGGAAGAAGGTCCACCAGACTACTGACATCTCTGCCCTGTGGGCAAGGACCAATTTCTTTTCATTTCTGTATCCCTGCTCAGGCTTTAGCACACAGTAGGTCAATGTGTATTTGTTGAATTGCCTCAAATTTACAGAAATATACTTCTCGGGGAATGAATAAGTTGCTATTACAGATGGAAGACCAGAAAAACAGCTATGAGCAGAAGGCCAAGGAGACACTGCAGAAAGTGCTGGAGGAGAACATGCGTGCAGAACAGCAACTGCAGAGCAAACAGGTGTGGGGATGCTCCATAATCCTTGGGGCTGGGAACCCTGGGGCAGTCTGGGTGGCAAGGGAGCCAGCTGCACCACTCCCTGGAACCCCCAAGGCACCACCCTCTCCTCTGATCTCCCTCAGTGGTCCCTGGCTCCGGCCGAGCAGAAGTGTGAAGAGTGGAAGAGCCAGTACGAGAGCCACCCCCAGCATGCAACTGCCCCCTACCCTGCCAGCGCAGTAATCATGAATGCCGTCTTCCTTCTCTTTTTTACAATGTGGTACATATGGATTTTTTAAAAATTAGATTTAACCAGCTTTTAAACCTTTCTTTCTAACAATATCAGTACTCTCTGACTCTCCAAATGCGCCTTTTAAAGTTGATTTAATTTATGGAAAAAATCACCCTTCATACTTTCCCTTAGATTGTTCCAGGAAATGTTTATAGCTGCTTCCAAGACAAATTCTAATACTTTCTCTCAGACAAACTTCACAATATTTCCATGTGGTAAGTAGTGTGGAGGTAAAAGACAATTCATCACAGGGACATCTCCTATGAAAATAAAATTAGAAGCTAGCTTCTAAACATGCAGAGAGAAGGGCGTGGTGTCAGGCACTAATTTCCTTGAGAATTCCTCTCCATTTCTAATAGACGTTCTTATTTACCAAGATCCCTTTTTATTGGTGTCCTATTCCAGACTGTTCCACTCTGCCCATCCTCATCCTGTAAAATACATTCACACTCTTTTGTGACCCTACTTATTTGCCCATTAAATAATCAATCATAGAACTGTCAGAATTAAATATAGAGTGAAATTAAAATACTGTAGTCACTTGGAGGGTTTAAGCAGCTCCACCAGAAAATACTGGGCATGGATATAAAGAGGCTGTGGGGGACCTGCTCTTGTCCAAGTTCCTTCTCAAGAACTATCTGAAATAAGCCTAAATTCAGAGTTAATCAGATTGTCCTGCTTTCTCAGGTGGACTGGAATTCACTGCTCTTTCCCCTCAACTCCCTGATGTCAGTGGCACTTTCCGGAGATGAGGTGGACTTCTCTGCCTCCTGCAGAAGCTCAGTTCCCCCCGGGCCCACTCCCTGTCTGAATCCCACACCTGAGGCCAGATGCCAGCCTTCCCAGAACATTCGTGGTCTCATTTCAGTTTTTGACCTGCTCAGATTGAGTCCCTGTAGACTCTTTCTCAGCTTGAAACCTGATCTTCAACCCCTTTCCCTGACCTCGATGGTTACCTTCCTACATTAGGCCTCAGGTGCTTTAGCTATAAAATGATATAGTTGCCCTTAATTCTAAAGTCTTCTTCCTAAAGCTCTACAATGTGCTGGCTCCTTGAAAATGTTTCTCTTTGCTGGTTTTAATTTTGTAGAGAATTAAAACCACAGCTACTCTAAAAGACAGTAAGTTACATTGGATAAGGAAAGTGTGCTTTTGTAGTTAGATTAACAGGGATGGAAGACGACTTAGTATGTTTTAAGATACTCATGATCCATTCTCGTGAGAGTCGGGAAGAAGGGGAAGAGAGTTAATAAAATACCAAACGATTGTGACAAATTAAGTTAACAAAGATGTAGCTGATTAGTTACTACTCGAATAAGCCACACATATCCAATTCAAGTTTTCCTTTATTTTTCTAAGAAGGGATCCCAGTGAACTGAGTCCCATGTTCAGGAACTCCACGTTCAGTGGCTTAGTCTTTAAAAACTGTTATGTTGCTGGAAGGTGAAATATTGCCCATCAGTCCTAATTGATGTTTAGCTATCACGCACATTTGAAATAAATTTATTACTTTGCCTGATCTCAGTGTAATACATTCCAAAGGGGCAAAGAGCACACGAAAATTTATGGAGTCTCCATCTTCTACAATAAAGTGTGCAATAAATTACATATTATTTGGCCATGAAATTCACAAGCCATAGAAACCACACCATTAGCAATGTATACAGTGGTAAACAGCAGGTAATGATAATGATATAAAACAAAACAGACTGTGTATGTTGGCACTGCTGCCAATAAAGCAATCATTAAATACATTCGTATGCATCTACGCTAGGTAAGCTCTTTGAGGGCAATTGCTATGAATTCTACATACCTGTCAGGATATTATATAGAGCCCAGTTTCTATGGCCTTTATTCAGAGACGCTGAGAAAGGGTTACTGTGGGTAAATTCAGACCTTTTCTCAATATAGAATTTGGTCAACATGCATTCTGAACAGCAAAATTTCACACTGCTTTCAATTTTCCTACAGTACTTGCCACCTCAACAAATGCAGGATTAAGTATAATGGATTATAAGTTAGAAAGGAAAGATGGAAGAAAAGAAGGAAGGTAGAAAAAAGGTGGGTGTGGAGTACTTCAACATTTACATAAAGAGTGGACCTAAAACTAACCTGAGGTTACCCTAAACTATTAGCATATGCTATAGAAACTTAAGTGAAAAAATAAAAAAACCCAGCAAGGGAAACTCAAAGATTCTTTGTTTTTTTCACTCTATTGCATATACACGTCCAACTTAATCTATATGCTCATGTCCAATAAGAGAGCATTGTTTTGCAAGGCTACTTGGGTTCTATCAGCATGTAAAGGTCGGACAACTCAACTATAGCAGAGCTAGCCTTCAGGTGAATAACTGCTTCTTTCAGGTTGTGAGCATCTGAATTTTCCGGAAATATTTCCCCAAAAATGAAAACTAAAAGAGTCCTAGGACAGCGTCCTTTAGAAGTTTTATAGTATCAAAGTTTTTGGAGGAAGAGTATCTTTGTCGATTATCAACACGATGATTCCAAGCAGGTCAATTTATGCTGAGAATATTATATAACAGAACCCACTTCACCTCCATTATACTGACAATGGTCTTCCTTAATTCAACCTTGTGCTTCTTAGTAAAGTTGAAAATACTAAGCCAAGAACAGACAGTGACAATGCCAGAGACTCAGATGTACCTATAGGCGCCTTCAGACAACATCGCCACCCAGGCTAAAGTCCTGGTTTAAAACATCCCAACATGAATGACTCTCAAAAACCATATGCTGAGCAAGTGAAGCCAGATCAAAAGGGCACCTACTGTATTATTCAACTTACATGAAATTCTAAACTGGGCAAAATTCATCTCTAATGATAAAAAACAGATCTGTGGTTGCCTTGGGTTGGGAGATGGGGATACTTTTGCAAAAGCCTAGGAGGAAACTTTCTAGGGTTTTAGAATTGTTATCGATCTTTATGGGGGTGGTAGTTATACAAATGTGTACATTAATTAAATCACTGAACCGTTGATTAAAAATGTCTGCATTTTATTGTATGTAAATGATACCTTAATAAGGTTGATTACAAAATGAACCAAAACCAAAACAAAGCAGAAGAAAAACCTCTCAAGACCTCAAAGGAAAAACACTTTTCTTCCAGGGTACCAGATTGGAAATGAGGCATTGGTCTGTTCTACCTCAGATTATCCCTAGGATTATCTAGTCTATTTTAAAGCACTAGAGTCCCGTATCAGAAAAACTCACCCCATGTTTTATTACTTTGATTTCTTCTCTGCCTCTTCTCCCAACATGGTGAAGTTATTTACGGAAGAAAAACCAGCTTTTTCCAACTTTGCATCATCACATATTCTTTCCAAAGCTATTATTTATGGAATAAAATTTGGCTACACTTTGTAAAAATCTAGCTTTTTGAGCCGTACAAATCTTAACAGTTAACCTATTGCCTCCATTGGAATTTGGAAAAAAAATATTTTGAAAATGAATAGCTGAGATTTGACATTTTTGTTTTTTGTGATTTTCTCTTCCCCTAAGAGAGAAGTGAGTAGGAATGAGAAACACATACATAAAGAAAAAAAATTATCTTGCTGCCTTTGCATGGTTATAATTTATAGGAGGCCCTTTTCAACAATAATCTATTATCAGAATCAATAAAATATAATCTCCATGAAGGCCAGGCCAGGATATTTGTCTCTTTTTCAGCAGATTGCAATACAAACCACATTCATGGATTTGCTTCTTGATGATCTTTGTAATGCTGTAACAGCTGACCATTTCCTCATGCCTCTTCACCTTAACTTAAACCTGGTTTTTCACTAATGACCTCACATTTCCTTCTCTATCACTTGGTTGTCGGCCTCTTTTCCAACTCCAACTCCAACTCACATTTCACTCTGGAACCAAAGGAAGACTCCCACCTTCCTGCTTTTTAGTGATACCTCAAGGTCATTACCATATTGTGATCACCCTGAAGAATAGCCAGACAATTGCTATTGCAGAGCCATCTGAGAGTTTGTAGCTCTAAAAATTAACTAAGGACCACATTTGTCCAAAATATCCTAGTTTAAGATTTTGGTAATACAGCAACAGTAATTCTGAAGTCGTTTATGACAATCAGTGTGGGAAGCACCCTCTTTCAGGAAGATCCTTTGCCATACAATACTCTTTCCCTGTCAGGTAATAAGGAAGCACGGCCGTGGAAAGTAACCTCCTGTGGAAAGAAATACTTGGCTTCGAGACGGCTTGAAGTTCATACATTTTTCTTGAATTAGATTCCCCATTAATTACTTTTCCACAAAGAGGTAATTATCAGAATTCTGTAAGCAATTAAGGAGATGCTACTGCACATTCTTTCAGCTTGTTGACCTTTCTCACTTTAGTTCATGTGGCTATCTGAAACATCAGTGATTTACATGTCTTTCTTTTTAGCAGATTTCTGTGTGTGTGTGTCCCCATGATGAAAACATCATTAAAATAAGATATCATGAATAGACTCTTAAGAATCAGTCTACTTAAAGTCCCAGAAAATGTGAAAGCACTAATATTCATGGACAACTCTACATTCTGAAAGTTACTCCAAATTTTATTGATCTCTATGTTGTCTAGGAGTTTTTCAAATTTTCTACCATGATCATTTGTTAGTTTTTTTTTTTTTTTTTTTGCGTTACGTGGGCCTCTCACCGTTGTGGCCTCTCCCGTTGCGGAGCACAGGCACCGGACGCGCAGGCTTAGTGGCCATGGCTCACGGGCCCAGCCGCTCCGCGGCATGTGGGATCTTCCCAGACCGGGGCACGAACCCGTGTCCCCTGCATCGGCAGGCGGACTCTCAACCACTGCGCCACCAGGGAAGCCCCATTTGTTAGTTTTAAAATTACATAATAAAGGCATTACATCATACAATCTTTTGTAATCCATTGCCATTTTAAAACTATTTGTTTCCTTGTCCTCAGCAGATATGTCATAGATTATTAGTACACAAGCAAAGACTTTCAACATAACAGTACTTTATAGTGAGAAGAACTATACTGAGCTATCTCTATCCTAAGACAATGCACTAGGAAAGCACTAGGAATTCTTAAGCACTAGGAATACAGACACGATCAAGGGGCAAGTTCCTTGCCTTCGAGTATACATAATCATTATAGCAAATGCTTAAATAGCACTTAGTATATAACTCACCACAGCAGTCTTATTATACTCCTTTTTAATAGGTGAGCAGAGGAAGCCACAGGGAAGTCATAGGGTAAAGCCAGAATTTGAACCTAGGTAGACTATGGTACACTCTCCACTGCTTTAACTACTACGTTAAAATATGTATATATAAAAGTTATATATATATATATATATAACTCCAAGTATTCGAAGGTTACAAAACACTTATCTACCAAAACTCAAAAAGGAGCACAGAAACTTGCATAGAAAATAAACATGTAAAAGTTCATGAATAAACCACAATATAACCTGCTCCACATAATATACTGACTACAGTGTCCTGGGCCTCTCCCATCCCTAGGCAGCCGGAAATTACAACAAAATAATACTTTTCACCTTTGGAAGCCACACCATCTCTCATACCAACCAACCAATTACTTCCTTAGACAGAATAGGAAATTAACCTGAATATCATATATATATATATATATGTATATATATATATATATATATATATATATATATATATATATATATAGCATTACTGATGTAGAATCTTTGTTTAAAGACAATAACTTCAATAGCAGAGGGAACTTTACCATGCAGGCTTCAGATAACCTCTATACTTCTCAGATTTTATGCTAAATCATAAAATGCCATATTGTGTCTGAAGCTATTTGTTCAGTAGTCCATTTTCTTAAATGGACTAGCAAAGCAGTAAATACTGATAAACATTTTGGCTCCCAAATCCTAACAAACAATAGAGCAGGGGTCAGTAAATTATGGCTGGTGGGCCAAATCTAGTCCTCTACCAGCTTTTATAAATGAAGCTTTATTGGAACACAGCCATGTTCCTCAGTATATGTATTGTTTGTGTCTGTTTTCACATCACAGCAGCAGAGCTAAGTAGTTGCAGAAGAGATTGTATGGCTTGTAAAGCCTAAAATATTGACTGTCTGACACTTTATGGAAAAAGGTCTCCAATGCCTGCAATAGTATATAATGAAAGTGATGCTATGTAACATCTAAGACTAGGTCATAAAAGGTCATGCAGCTTTTGCATGATTCTCGTGGAATGCTTGAACCCTGGACACTCATTCTTGGGATACTCTATCTTGAATCCTAACTACCACGTTATGAGAAGTCCAAGCCACATGGGCAGCCAACTATAGGCACTCCAGTCAACAGTCCTTGTTGGGCCCAGTCTTCGAGTCATCCCATCTCAAGGGCCAGAAATGGGAATTAAAATTGTCTAGATGATTCCAGCCCCAGCCATTTCAATCCTCATGAGCTGAGGTTTCAGACATCAGTCATGGAGTAGAGACAAGCCATCTCCTCTGTGTACTGTTTGAATTGCTGACCCACAGAATCTGGGCACATATTAAAAATTTTTTTTGTTTCAACACTAAGTTTGGACTTCTTAATTATGTAGCAATACATAACTGTGTTATCTATTAGATAACACAGTTAGATATCTCCTATCTAATAGATAATATAGCACTGTGTCTGTACACAGGAGATCTACATTTCACAGAGCACATACTTTTAGATGTGAATGTTGACTGCTCAATTTCTAAGAAGAACGTATACACACATATAGGTACAAAATGTTTATGTATATGTAAATATTAGACCTATATAAACTAATCTATATTATCTATAAAATGAGGGGCCCTTGATAATGGCTAACATTTCTTTCTGGTATTTATTGTATTCCAAGAACTGATAAATTCTTTCATTGTATGAATTTTCTCTTTTAACCCTCATAGTAACTCGCTGAGAGAAGTAATGTTATCTCTATTTTATAGATGAGAAAACTGAAGCAAAAACAGATAACATGCTCAAGAGTACTCAACAAGTAAATTTTAGAGTCAAGATTTGAGCCCAAGTTCTCAAGTTTTAGATCCCTTACTCATAGTCACTAAGCTATATACTGAGGAAGGGGATGAAAGCTGAAGCCATTACCTCATGCTCAAGAAGTCAGACAGAAACCTAGCAGGTATGGTTGAAAGAAGACAGGACTTGGAGTCGTAAGTCCAGAGCCTGAGTGATGAAATGACTTCTCCTCTCATCTAGATCTAGGTTTGTGTTTAGAAAATGAAGAAGAGCACTGCACAGTTTGATTGTTGATTTCTGTACTTAATGATACCAAAGAATGGCATTTTACCAGGGAGCTATTTTGCAATGACATAAATTATTGATTCAAAATCAAACCTTTATTATAAATTACTGATTCAAAATCAAATCTTTATTATGTCTCCCTTGCATCAGAAGTCTTTCCCACTCTTCATTTCTTTTTAAACCCTTTCCTGTCTACTCTTGGCCAAAGTTTGAAGCCTGATTTAACATTTGGAAATAAAATAATGAAATAGTCATAACACAGCAATTCCAATGCCTACTGAAACAGAAGCTCTAAATAATTTTTCAGATAATTTAGGAAATTAAAAATATTTATATCATAGATGCAAAGACAGAAATTACTTGTGTAATAAAATAAATGGCGAGACAAAAGGTTTCTGGTCAAGTAGATTTGTTTAAATAGGAACACTAATCTGAGTTCTACCCCTGTGCTAAAACCCAGTGGCAGGTTGCATACAGCTTCTAAAGGGATAGTTCAGTGCATTGGGTCAAATTCATGCCCTAAAATGTGGTATTATTAGTAGTACTAGAAGACAGAGTGTGACTGTCTTCTTTGGGACATAGATGAAGACCCCAAGATAGACAATATCAAGGACAAGTTATGTAGAATAAGATATTATCTCAGTCCTTGGACATGTCATCCAGGATAGAACAAGAAGTAGATTTATTATCAAGTACATGAAGCCAGAGACAGTAAGCAATGAGTGGTAGTTGGTTAAAATAGACAGGTTTTAGAAGTAGAGGCATGGATGTAGAAAACAAACTTAGGGTTACCAAGGGATTGTGGAGGGGAGGTTAAAATGGGAGATTGGGACTGAAATATATACACTACTCTACATAAAATAGGTAACTAATAAGAACCTGCTCTTCTTATTAGCACAGGGAACTCCACTCAATACTCTGTAATGGGCTATTTGGAAACGACTCTAAAAAAAAATACAAGTGGGGCTTCCCTGGTGGCGCAGTGGTTGAGAGTCCGCCTGCCGATGCAGGGGACACGGGTTTGTGCCCTAGTCCGGGAAGATCTCACATGCCGCGGAGCGGCTGGGCCCGTGAGCCATGGCCACTGAGCCTGCACGTCCGGAGCCTGTGCTCCACAACAGGACAGGCCACAACAGTGAGAGGCCCGCGTGCAGCAAAAAATCCCCAAAAACAAAAACAAAACAAAAGTGCGTATATGTATATGTATAATTGTTTCACTTTTCTGTACACCTGAAACTAACACAACACTGTAAATCAACTATATTCCAATAAAATTTTTTTCAAAAATAGGTTTTAAGAACCATAGTCAGGGAGCAGTGTGGATTGGAAAGACCTGACAAAAAATATTTCTGCATCCTCAGACAGTGCTCCCCAAGCTGGCTATTGCAAGGGTGAGCATTTAAGAGATCTTTGACCTAAGGAGGACATGAGATTAACAATCTATCCCAATGTGCATGAATTATTCTCCTCAGGGCTATCAGAAATCAGATGGCATCCTAGAGCAAGGGTCAGCAGATCTTTTCTGTAAAGGGTCAGATAGTAAATATTTTGGAGTTTGTGTACCATACGTCTCTGTTGCAATTGCCTATCTGCTGCTGTAGCACAGAAACAGCCATGCACAATACCTTAATGAATGGGTGTGGCTGTGTTCAAGCAAAACGTTATGTACAAAACCAGGAGTCAAGCGAGATCTGATCAGTGGGCCAGAGTTTGCGGAGCCCAGTTGTGGGTCAGTGTTCACAGCTGAATGAGTCACGAGGCCTTAAGTTCCAGTTCTCATTGTACTACTCTCTACCTGGGTGAACTTGGGTTCATCCTTTTATTTATATGGGCCACTATGTTAGTCAAGTTTCTCCAGAAAAACAGAACCAACAGCAGGTGTATACAATGTGCCC
The DNA here is from genome assembly GCF_964341445.2 of Mesoplodon mirus. Classification (NCBI taxonomy): domain Eukaryota; kingdom Metazoa; phylum Chordata; class Mammalia; order Artiodactyla; family Ziphiidae; genus Mesoplodon; species Mesoplodon mirus. The sequence goes on from NC_138978.1 coordinate 142,202,902, forward strand.
ATATATATTGATAGATATAGATCTAGATATCAATATTGATACCTAGATCTATATCCATATCTATATAAAGATAGAGAAAGAGAGAGAAAGATTTTAAACAATTGGTTCACATGATAATAGAGGCTTGGTAAATTCATAATCTGCAGGTTAGGCTGTCTAGAGACTGTAGGAAGAGTTGCAGTTCAATTTCTGTAAGTCTTCTGGCAGAATTCCTTTTTGCCACAGGGAAGTCAGTCTTTGCTTTATTAGAACTTTAACTGATTGGATGAGGCCCACCCATAGTATGGAGGATAATCTGCTTTACTCAAAGTCCACCACCAATTTAAGTATGAATTTCATCCAAAAACACCATCACAGGGACTACCCTGGTGGCACAGTGGTTAAGGATCTGCCTGCAAATGCAGGGGACACGGGTTTGAGCCCTGGTCTGGGAAGATCCCACATGCCGTGGACCAACTAAGCCCATGCACCACAGCTACTGAGCCCGTGCACCTAGAGCCCATGCTCTGCAACAAGAGAAGGCACCACAATGAGAAGACCGTGCACCACAAAGAAGAGTAGCCCTTGCTTGCTGCAAACAGAGAAAGCCCACGGGCAGCAACGAAGACCCAACGCAGCCAAAAATATAAATAAATAAATAAATAAATAAATAAACACAAAAACGCCATCACAGAAATATCCAGAATAATATTTGACCAAATAACTGGGCATGGTGGCCCAGACAAATTGACATGGAAAATTTACCACCTAAGCCATAGTTTTGTCATCTTTTACTGAGAAATTTGACTTATCTGAACTATTTTCATACCTAGAAGATACCTTCTACAGGTAACATGATTTGGTGCCAAAAGCCATAAGCTAGAGCATTTCATTCCAGGTCCCTTCTCAAATATCCATGATAGGTAGAAATTTGACATCAGTAGTTCTTGAAATCTCCCCAGTGAATACAATATGCAACCAGGGCTAAGAATCTGGAGATGTAGAGAGAATTTAAATTGAACTTTAGTTAAACAGTAAAACAAGCTCTGACTCTACTGGCTGGAGCTAGACAAGGGATATGCATTTAGTGGGATGAGAAGATAAAGAACACTAGGGAGTAAATCAAATGCTTTACACCTGTGCTTAGCTAATTGTTACTCAGATAATTCAGACAATCTTACAGCATCTGAACCCTGAATTCCTTAGTTCTGTTTTAAAAAAAAGTAACTCTTCAAGTAACTGAACTCTGAGAATCATGTAAATCATAAAGAAAAAGAAGAAATCTTATTTTCTTAATTAGTTGATTTCATATATACTGTTTCACTTTCATGACATTAACTACTTATCTTTCTTTCCATTTTATGTTTGAGGAAAGTAAGGCTTTAAAAATCTCAGTAATTTTCTCAAGGTCACTTGTTAAGGGTGTGGTAGGCAGCATAATGGCTCCTAAAAATGCCCTCACCCTAATCCCTGGAACCTATTAATATGTTACCTTACATGGTGAAGAGGACTTTGCAGATATGACTGAAGTTATAGACCTTGAGATAGAAAGATTATCCTGGATTACCTCATGGAACAAATCTAATTGCATGAGTCCTTAAAAGCAGAAAACCATTCCCAACTGTAGAAAGAGAAAGAGAGAGATGTCTTAATAGAAGCAGAATAACAGCGATGCAACATTTTGGGTTTTGTAGGTGGAGAAAGGGGACTCTGAGTCAGACTGCAAGTGACCGCTGGCAGCAGATAAAGTCCAGGGAACAGAAACACCCCTAAGAGCCTCCAGAAAAGAATGTAGCTCTGCCAACACTTTTTTTTCTTTTTTAACCATCTATATTGGAGTATAATTGCTTTACAATGGTGTGTTAGTTTCTGCTTCATAACAAAGTCAATCAGCTATACATATACATATATCCCCACATCCTCTCCCTCTTGTGTCTCCCTACCACCCTCCATTCCCTATCCCACCCCTCTAAGTGGACACAAAGCACAGAGCTGATCTCCCTGTGCTTTGTGGCTGCTTCCCACTAGCTATCTATTTTACATTTGGTAGTGTATATATGTCCATGCCACTCTCTCACTTCATCCCAGATTATCCTTCCCCCTCCCTGTGTCCTCAAGTCCACTCTCTATGGCTGCATCTTTATTCCTGCCCTGCCCCTAGGTTCTTCATAACCATTTTTTCTTTTTTTTTTATATTCCATATATATGTGTTAGCATATGGTATTTGTTTTTCCCTTTCTGACTTACTTCTCTCTGTATGACAGTCTCTAGGTCAATCCACCTCACTACAAAAAACTCAATTTCATTTCTTTTTATGGCTGAGTAATATTCCATTGTATATATGGGCCACATTTTTTTTTTTTTGTGGTAAGTGGGCTTCTCACTGTTGCGGCCTCTCCCATTGCGGAGCACAGGCTCCAGACGCGCCGGCTCAGCAGCCGTGGATTATGGGCTCAGCCACTCCAGAGCATGTGGTATCTTCCTGGAGCAGGGCATGACCCGTGTCCCCTGCATCAGCAGGCGGACTCCCAACCACTGCGCCACCAGGGAATCCCTGTGCCACATCTTTATCCATTCGTCTGTCGATCCTGCCAACACTTTTACTTTACTCAATTGAGACCAATGTCAGACTTGTAATAAATTTACCTTGTTTTGAGTCACTAAGTTTTTGGTAATTTCTATGAAAGCAATAAAAAACAAATACAGATATTCTACAAGAGCCAGGCTATATATTTATACTTCAGTATTTCTGAAATGAATTTAACATTGTGATTGACAGCAACAGCAGCAGCTTCCAAGGGATCCCACCACACACCTGAGGAAAAGCAGCCTAATACAAAGCAGTGACAGCAGCAGGTCACTGCCCCACACTTGGGGTAGAGGGGGACTTGTTCTACTGTAGCAGCAGCATAGCCTGAATGGGAACCCATCCTCCTGTGGCACTAGTCCCATCAACATTAGTGTAATCTGCTAGCATCTGCTAAGCCAACAGGCCCCACATATACAAACCCTCCAACTCAGCAGCATTCAGTGAGCCAGGCTCAGGGTTTCCTGAAACTCATATCCAATGGCACTGGAAAGGCCAGATATCACCTACAGTTATGAAAACATAAAAAAACAAAAACAGAACACTGGGAACTTCAGAAAGAAAAGGGGAGCAATGGAATGGGTGAAAACAAATGGGGTAAATAGAAGAGACTATCATTAGTCTCATGAGTTTCTTAAATACTATATGATGGTCAAAGCAAAAATTATGACACCATCTGATGTGGTTCTCAATGTAGAGAAAGGAAATACTACAGAAAATCATACTTTAAAACTGGGAAATATTAAGAGACCTAAATGGAAGTAAAATTTTGAAACTTCACTTGAAGTAATAAAACACTGATTCCAGTAGACTATGATAAGTTACATATGTATACTGTAATGCCAAAAGCAACCACTAAGAAAACTATACAAACAGTATACACAAATGATTATAAATAAATAAATTAAAATGGGCTTATTAAAAAATGTTTAAGTAACCCACAAGAAGGCAAAATAAGAGAAACACAAGACTGAGAAACTAAGGTAAAAGACAAAACAAAAAATAAAATGGTAGACCTAATCTTTAACATAGCGATAATTACATTGACTGTAAATGATCTAAGTAACCAAGTCAAAGACAGAGATTGGAAGAGTAGATTAAAAAATCACAAGCATGATCCAAGTATATACTGTCTATAAGAAGCTTACTTTAAACATCATGATATAGGTAGTTCAGAGTAAAAGGATGAAAATGATATATCATGTGAACATTAATCAGAAAAAGCAGGAATGGATAAATTAATATCAGATAAAGTAGATTTCAGAGCAAAGGAAATTATTAGGGGCAAACAGGGTCATTACATAAAGATAACAGGAATAATCCACCTAGATGACCTAGTGATACTAAATGTGTGTGCACCAAACAACAGAACTTCAAAATACATGAAGCAAACACTGAAAAAGGTAGTAAAAGGAGAAAATTTTAAATCCACAATTATTATTTGAGACTTCAACACAGCAATTTATAGAACTACCAGAGAGAAAAATCAGCAAGGATATGGAAGAACTGAAAACATCATCAATCAACAGGACATAACTGACATTTAAAGAACACACTCAATAAGAGCAGAATACATATTCAAGTGTCCGTGGAACATTCACTCATATACCATATACTGGGTGATAAAAAAACATTAGCAGATTTAAAAGAATTAAAATCATAGAGAGTATGTTCTCTAGCCATAATGGAATCAGACTAGAAATCAATAACAGAAAGACAACAGGAGAATCTTCAATCACATGAAAGCTAAACATCACAATTCCAAATAACTCATGGGTAAAAAAGACAGCGTCAAGGAAAAAAATTTTAATGCATAGAATAAAAGAAAATGGAGATATAACAGATCAAAGTTTGTGGAATGAAGTGAAAGTAATGCTAAAAGGGAAGTTTATAGAACTAAATTGGGAAATAAAATATTTCAAAACAATAATCTCATTTTCTATATTACAATAGTAAAAAAGGAAGAGGAAAAAACACTAAACAAGCAGAAAGAAGGAAATAATAAAGATGAAACAGAAATCCATGAACCTGAAAACAGGAAAATGGGGGGGAAAATCAATGAAACAAAAGGCTGGTTCTTGGAAATAAACAATTTAATCAATAAAGATCTAGCAAGACTGATAAAGGTAAAAACAGAGATGGCACAAATCACAGATATCAGAAATGCAACCAGGGATACCATGACCTATCCTGCAGGTTAATAAGGGACAAGTTATTATGAACAAGTCTACACTATAAATTCAAAAATGTAGATGAAATGGGCCAATGCTTCTACACCCAAAACTACCAAAACTCAGCCAAGATGAAATAGATAATCTCAATTTTCCTGTAACCATTAGAAACACTGATTTTTCATATAAAAACTCCCAAAAGAAATATTCAGGCTTAGATGTTTCACTTTTACCCAAGACTTAAAGAATTAAAACCAATTTTACATGATTTGATAAGAAATAGAAGTAGAGGGAACAGTTCCTAATTAATTTTATTAAGCCAGTATTACCTTGATACCAAAACCAGACAGGAATAGTATAAAAAGAAGAAGACTATAGACCAATATGTTTTATGAAATTGCCTGTAAAAATCTTCAGCCAGATATTAGCAAATTAAATCCAGAAATATATAAAAAGAATAATATATCATGACCAAGTGGTATTTATTCCAGTTATGCAAAGTTGGTTAAATATTTGAAAATCAAACAGTGTAATCTACCATATCCAATAGATTAAGAGGGAAAAGTCATGTGCTCCTATCCATTAATGCAGAGAAGCATTTGACAAAATCCAATCCCATTCATGATTTGGCACATATATACAATGAAATATTACTCAGCCATAAAAAGAAACAAAATTGAGCTATTTGTAATGAGGTGGATAGACCTAGAGTCTGTCATACAGAGTGAAGTAAGTCAGAAAGAGAAAGACAAATACCGTATGCTAACACATATATATGGAGTCTAAGAAAAAATATGTCATGAAGAACCTAGGGGTAAAACAGGAATAAAGATACAGACCTACTTGAGAATGGACTTGAGAATATGGGGAGGGGAAAGGGTAAGCTGTGACAAAGCGAGAGAGAGGCATGAGAGGCATGGACATATATACACTACCAAACGTAAGGTAGATAGCTAGTGGGAAGCAGCCGCATAGCACAGGGAGATCAGATCGGTGCTTTGTGACCGCCTGGAGGGGTGGGATAGGGAGGGTGGGAGGGAGGGAGACGCAAGAGGGAAGAGATATGGGAACATATGTATATGTATAACTGATTCACTTTGTTACAAAACAGAAACTAACACACCACTGTGAAGCAATTATACTCCAATAAAGTTGTAAAAAAATAATAATAAAATAAAAAAATTTTAAAAAAGAAGAAAAAAACCCCAAGCAAACTAGGAATAGAAAAGGAACATACTAAAACTCATAAAGAGGATCTACAAACAACCTATACCGACATTATATTTAACTGTGAAAGACTGAATGCTTTCTCTGTAAGATCAGAAACAAGGCACCGATATCTGCCCTCACCACTTTTATTAAATATATTAATGGAGGTTCTAGTAAGAAAATAAAGCAAAAATAAATAAATACATAAATTTAAAAGTTAAATTTTAAAAACATTTATTTAAAAGATAAAAGGACTATTCCTACTACGTTGACTAGGAAGGAATATATCCTACTGAATGTTGAATAGTAGTATATACTATTATATTAAATAAGGAAAAGTAAAACTGTATCTGAAGAGGAGATGATAATCTAAATGGAGAAAATACCAAGGAATCCACAAAAAGCTTGAGAAATAATATTAGTCTGTAAATGTTTTAGAGTACAAATCAACACAGTTTTATCAAATTATATATTAATAACAAATGTGTAGAAGCTTAAATAAAAATGTGATGCCATTTACAACTGACCTAAATAAATACTTAAATATAAGCCCAATAAGATATTTATAGGTCCTCTATACTGAAAATTACAAAATGCTGATGAAGAAAAATTTAAAAGTCCCAAATAGTGAGACATACCTTGTTCATGGATTAAAAAACACAACATAATAAAGATGTCGGGGCTTCCCTGGTGGCGCAGTGGTTGAGAGTCCACCTGCCGATGCAGGGGACACGGGTTCGTGCCCCGGTCTGCGAAGATCCCACATGCCTCGGAGTGGCTGGGCCCGTGAGCCATGGCCGCTGAGCCTGTGCGTCCAGAGCCTGTGCTCCGCAACGGGAGAGGCCACAACAGTGAGAAGCCCGCGTACCTCAAAAAAAAAAGATGTCAATTCTCCCCAAGTTAAGAGGCTTAACAGAGTTACTCTTAAAATGCCCTCAAGGTTTTTGTGGATATAGACAAGCTTATTCTAAGATTTCTATGGTAAGAAGAATAGCTAAAACAATTTGTAAAGGAAGATTAAAATGGGAGGAATTAATCTACCCAATTTCAAGATTTTGCAGTAATGATGGAGGTTAGATACACAGATCAATGGAATGGAATAGAGAACCCAGAAATAGACTGACATAAATACATTTAACTTGTTTTTGACAGCAGTGTGAAAGCTATCAAGGAAGAATAGACTTTTCAAAAAATGGTACTGAAACAGTTGGACATCCCTCGACAAAAACAAACAAACAAAAAAGGAACCTTAACCTAAACCTCCACACCTTACACAAAAATTAAATCAAAGTGGATCATAATCTTAAATGTAAAAGCAGGACATTTTTAGAAGAAAAAATAGGAGAAAATCTTTGGCATCTAGAACTACGTGAATAATTCTTAGACTTGACACCAAAAGTATGATCGATAAAAGCAAAAACTGATAAATTGGATCTCATCAAAATGAGTTAAAAATGCTTCATAGAAGATCATTTTAAGTGGATGAAAACTCAAATTACACAGTGGGAAAACATATTTGAAAATCCTACATGAGACAAATGACTTGTATCTATAATATACAAAGAACTCTCCAAACAACTTAAAAAAATCCAACTAGAAAATAGGCAGAAGACAGGAACAGACATTTCATGGAAGAGAATATACACATGGCAAAGAAGCACATGAAAAGATGCTCAACATCATTAGCCATTAGGGAAATGCAAATTAAGACCATAATGAGATATCAGAGAATAACTAAAATTAAAGTATAGTGACAACATCAAATGCTGGTGAGTACATAGAAAAATTATATCACATCACTGGTGGGAAAATAAAATGGTTTAGCCACTCTGAGAAACAGCTTGACAGTCTCTTTTAATCCTAAAAGTAGATTCACCCTACAACACAGTAATTGTACTCTTGAGCATTTATCCAAAAGAAACAAAAACTTAAGTTCCCACAGAAACTTACACATAAATGTTCATAGCAGTTTTATTTATAACAGCCAAAAACTGGCCACTACCCAAATGTCTTTCAATGGATGAATGTTGAAACAAATTGTGATAAAATCTTATGATAGAATACTACCGAGCAACAAAAAGGAACAAATTATTAATATATGCAAAAATTGAAATGAACTTCAAGGGAATGATGCCGAGGGAAAAATTTTAAAAAGCCAATCTCCGAAGATTAAGTAATTCATGATGATATTTACATATTATTCTTAAAATAACAAAACTGGAGATGGCGAAGAGATTAGAAGTTGCCAAGGGTTAGAGATGGGGGTAGAAAGTACAGCGGGGGAAACTTTGTGAGGTTTTTGTGGTCCCAGTACAAATAATACAGCAATCTTGGTTTTAACCCCTAAAGATGTTTAAAAGCAATTCCTAATAAGAGGTGTCCAGATATTTAGCAATGGCAGCAGATTACAGGTATAGCTACCCAACATGACAACTTCAAAACAGATGGTACTAATTCAATGCATATGTTAATTTTAAAAAGGCCAGTCACAATACTTAAATGGTATATAGCTTAACGATATTATTCTAAGGATCCAGCTATACCAGATGGACTAGCAGGATTTTCTGTACATTCAATCTTATTTAAGACAGTAAATCTTATAATAAGACAGTTAAAAAAAGAAAAAGAAAAAAAAACCAACTACAGTTGGATATTCTCATAGGAAGATGAGGTGAAAATATGTAGCAGTGGTTCAAAAGCTTAAGCAGTGGCATCTAAATTTGGCTGCACATTAGAATCATCTGAAGCACTTTTTAAAAACCCTCACCTTGACTGTTGGTCATCCTAGACCAATAAAATAACTTTAAATCTCCTCAGACGATGCCAGTGTCTACCCAGAACTGAGAACCAGCGGACTAAGCAGAAGGGGATGTTTCTACAAAGATTTCTTAACAATAAGTCCTTTCACCCAATCAGATTTACCTTCCCACAAAGGGGTAAAGAAGGCTAGATGTTGTCCATACTTGCTTAGCTTTAATTAGCACTTGTGACTTGCCCAAAACCTAGATCATGTTTCCCCTAAATTTCATGTTTTTCCCTAAGTTTTTCAAATCCAGGGCTAAGGGGTTTGCCAGGATGAGATTTTAAGTGCTCACACAGGGGAAGTCCCTGGCAAACCAGGACAGCGGTCACTCTACACTGAAATGTAAAGCATCCTAAATAACCCTGCCACTGCTCCCAGATACTAGTCTGTGCCAACCAGTGGAGAAAAGGCATTCTCCATTACTACCACGGCAAATGCTGCTGTACTTGCCTTGGCTACTCCCTATCTTTTCCAGGCGTCTCTCCCCTTCACCTGCTGGTGGACGCTTTGGCAGCTGACAATGCAGATATTTTCAAACTTTAAGGTGAATAAAAATCATCTGGAGGGCCAGTTATAACAGAGATCACTGAGTCCCACTAGAGTTGCTGATTCCATAGGGCTGGGACAGGGCCCTAAAACTTGAATATCTGACACATTATCAGGGGACGCTGGTAAAGCTGGTCAGGTTGTTACCGAATGCACGTTCGTGTGTCTGAAGCACAGTGAGGCCAAACAAACCGAAAGGTTGGAGTCTGGAGCAGAGAAAGGTTTATTGCAGGATCGAGCAAGGAGAGGGGTGGCCCGTGTTCCAAAAACCCTGAAATCTCCAAAGGATTTCAGCAAAGCATTTTAAAGGCCAGGTGAGGGAGGGACGTCCCAGGGAATGTGATCAGCTCGTGCACAATCATCTGACTGGCTGATGTTGAGGCCACAGGGCAGGTAACATTATCCATCCTTAGGTGCCAGAAGGTCTGGGGGCTATGTGCTCATGATCATCAAGGAGTTCATTTCTTCCATTGGGTGGTGGTTTTTAGCATCTGAAAACTCAAGAAATATGCCTGAGATACTATTATCTGAGTACTTCAGAGAGGAACTACAGCAGAGGCTAACTCCAAAAGGTAGAAACTGACGTTTGCTTAAAGATTTCAAGGGAAGAAAATATTTTTTCCAGAATCTTTCCAACAGACTACTAAGTGTCATCAGGATGTTTTTACTTATATTAACATAATTGCTTGGTGCTGCCATGGAAGTCATTTTCTTCTGGTTCTTTCCTCTAGGTAACTAGAGTACAGATGCTTCTGGTTTTTAAGGTAATACTCCAGCAAACCCTTAACACATGTCATGAAAAGACCTTAAGACAAACTCCCCCAGGATTCACGGACTGCCTCACTGCTTCGCTGAAAGGAGATGATCCAAACTGAACCCACCACTCCAGGGGACAGGAGCTATGTTCTCATCTGTGTTCCCCTAACTTGGTAGAAAGTTTGTTGAAGGCCAAAACTTTCAACTAGTCAGTATTTGGGGCTACTCAGCAGAAAGAAAACATGCTCTTCCATATATGAAAAAGGGAAGGGCACACTGTGTATCAAGCGTGTTATATATATTATATCTTTTAAGTCTTACAACTATCCCAGTAGATGTGTATCATTCTCACTGTACAGATGAAGAAACTAAGGCTAAGAGTTAAAGGCATTTGCTCAAGGTCACAGAGCTGATGAATGGGTCTGGCAGAACCTTCTACTGCTCATTAGTATCCATTTTCTCCTTTTCTTTCTAGGCACGTCTTAAACTATATTTCCTGGTCCTCTTGCTATTAGGCTGACCGCATTACTGAATTCTGCCCGTGAAATAGGGACAGAAGTGATTTTGCCACTTCCGGTCCTAGTGCGTAAAAACCTTGGTCCATCGTGCCCTTTCCCATCACTATCTGGATGACCCAGGGCACCGGGAAGCCATAAAGATGGGAGGAGCTTGCTCCCTCAGTGACTACATGGAACACAGCACCCTTCACCTTGTCCTCTGCTACCTGCACTGGACTGTGACTTGGATGACGTAAACCTTCACCGTGTTAATCCACTAAGAGTTTACTTTGTCCTGACAGCAATGGTGAAGGCAAGATCTAAAACCAAATCCAGCAGACTCTAAAGACCATCGTCTCTCATTAAGACATATTGCCACAAATACGGCAGAAATATAAAAGCCCATCTATAAAATATTATCTAATCTCACAGTTCACCTCTCTCCCACCATGCCTTTCCCACAAACAAGAATTAGATTCCTAAAGCTTTCAGAGGAAATTGGGTAAACAAAAACATAAAATCAAGCAAGCAATCGACAAATATTTGTTGACTGCATACTACCTGCCAAGCACAGACAAATCTGCTTTTGTTGTCACCTTGAGGTCATGAACTCTGCCCTTTGCTCTCCCGGATGGGAGGGGAGCAGAGGACAAGGTGGGAGGCAAGCCTATGCCTGTTCTTTTCAGCAATGAGATTCTCCTTGGTTCTCCCAGTGTGTTAATGAGCTACCTGGGGAGTGTCTGATTTTATGTTTGAGAAGAAGAATAGACTTTCGACCTGAAAAACATTTTTTAAATTTAACATACATTGGGACTTCCCTGACGGTCCAGTGGTTAAGACTCCGCACTTCCACTGCAGGGGGCGCAGGTTTGATCCCTGGTTGGGGAACTAAGATCCCACATGCGTGAACACAATAAAAACACTGAGCATTACAAAAAGGAATGTAACTATATATTCAAAGGAGATTTTTTAATTCTTTTAAAAATAAAATAAAATACATTATTTTCCTGAAGTTTCACATTTTACAGATGGGCAGATTGAGACTCAGAGAAGCTTAGAAACAGCCCCAGGCCACAGTGACAGAAGTTAAATTTGAACTCAGCTTTGTGCGATTCCAAGTCCTTGCTCATTGTTTCTTAAACTGGGCTGCTCTTCAGAATCAACAGGGGAATAGTTAAAACACAGATTCCTGGGCTTGGCGCCAGACTCCCAAATCACTGACCTGGGGCAGGCCTCGGCAATCTCTCTTCGCACACACCCCAGGCCTGAGTGAAGACCAGCCAAGTTTGGGATCCACTTCTCTGCACCTCGCAGTGGGAAAGCTAAGAGGGTACACAGATGCCAAGGGAGCGGAGGGGAAGAGAACAGAAGGGGGCCTTCTATGGCCTTGTCCAGGGCTGGCCCTGCTCACAGTTGAGATCCTGGCCATGAGACCCAGAGGACAATTAACGAAAGCAAGAAAAGGCCTTCTGACTCAGCTGTTTTCCTTACATCTCTGCTGGGCGAAGAGGGTATCATGCCTGTGGAATTCTGCTGCATCCACAGGCATCTCCAGACCTATTTTTTAAATTCGCCAGGAAAAAAGAAAGAAGAAAGAAGAAAAGTCTGCCAAGGTTCAGAATATGCTAGTCATTTTCCGGATTCAGTAAAACTGCCTTGATTTAGTGTTCATTGCTTCCAAGCCTGTGCTCTCTGGGAGGTGGCTGGGATGAAACTGACTGCCACACTATCTTGGAAGCCAATTCATGAAGAATGGAGACAAAACCGGCAGAAGGGTACTGTTTAGCCGTGAGGAACTGAATGGTTACTTGAAGAAACATTTTAGCATATCTGTAGATATCAGTAGGCGCTACAGGAGCTCTGCTGGGGAACAGTAATTACTGCTGCCATTAACTGAGAGCTTAGTTTGTACATAGGCTGACCCTATGATTTATCATCCAAACTGAGCAATTGTGAAAGTGAAAGTTGGGAGAGCTATTAATAATTTCACCAGGACAAGGGTAAACCTGAATATCCCAAGCAAACTGGGATGTGTGATCACTCTATCCAAAACCCTGAGCCAAATGGGTTTCAAATTCAGACTTTTAAAAGATTTTATAGGTAATACTGTACTTACGTGTGTATCACACACACATACAAATACCCTAGAGGAATCCAGGGCAGCACCTCATGATCAAACATTATATTTCTGCAGCAAATATATGAATATTCACAAGAGGGATAAACAGACACTTCAGGTCAAATTTTGCCAGCCAATGATTTCTGAAAAATACTTGTTTTCAGGAAAATTGTTTCTCAAATTGTGGCAAGGGCTTGTGGACCTGTACCAAGAGCTTTAAGTACTTTCCATAGTGTGGCAGAGATGCTAGCTGTCCCACTGTAAAGGTCCTCCCCTTCTCTGATAGTAGGTAAGTGCGCCCATGGTCGTCTGGAATAAAGACTACTTCCCAGTGTTCCTTGAAGCTAGGTGTGGTCATGTGACTGAGCTGTGGCCAGTGAGATTTGCAAGTGGAAAGGTGATCAGGACAACCCACAAGTACAGGTACAGATGTACCTGTTGTTGACAGAGGGCATCCATTCTGATTAATTGAAATCCATGTTGTAAATACTTTGAAAATTACTTCTGGTGTGCAAAAACTTCTAGGAAGTCTCTTTAGAGAGATGGGTACGCTCTTCTCCCCCCCTCCCTCCTCCTTCCTCCTGGCTGGAGTGTGGACATGATGGTTGGACCTTGAGCATCCACATCACTTTTGACCACGAAGCTGAGGGCCACAGCTTCTGATGAACCAGAAAGCTGGTAGGATCTTGGGTCTGGATAACTCCCTGGATGGCCTACCTCTGGACTGTTTATGTGAGAAAATAAAACCTTTTTGATTTACGGCACAATTCATTTGTACTTTCGGTTACTCACAAAGGAACCTGTATTCTAGGATTTGCTCTTGGCCATGCCTCAAACTCTCAGATGGTGATCATGTTTATTTCTCATTCAAAGGCCTGCAAGTGGGCTGCGGTGGCTCTGCTTCAGACTGCGGGTCGTGTTCACATCTGCTCCACGCGTCTTTGAGTTCTGGGACTAGTGGACGCTCAGGACGTGCTCTGTGTGTCAGGGTGAAGCTCAACCACACGAGCACATTTACAGCTTCTGCTAATGTTATGCTCCATTCCTTTGGCCAAAACAAGTCACAGGACAGCCCAACATCAAGGGGAGGGGACGAGGATAAAGTGAACACCTGCAGGTGATCATCTACAGAACTGATGCACGTGTGACCCCGTCCTACTGCCGCACATGCACCAGGGGCTTCCAGGCATCAGCCCTAGCATCGCGGCGAGCCAGCCGCTTCTGATCACTTCCCATAGTTCCTGGTATGCTGCCCTCCCCACCCCTAACCCCCAGAGGGCACTACCAAGGGGAGGGCCACAGGACAAGATGTCCTCCTGTTTGGTGTCCCGTCTCTGTGCTCTCCTCAAGACCACACACCAGGCTACGCCAGCGCACCTGAGGGAGAGGTTACGCGGGGGACCCTCCTACCTCACATCTGTGTCTGTCTCCCAGGGGCCTCCTTCTTCCAAACCTCCTCCGATAGTTTCCACCCTGTGCTGTGTGCAGCCCCTGCCCCACAACCAGGGAGAGCCAGGGGACTTCTGGAAACGTCCTCAGAAGAGTAAGGAAGTGCATTTCCCACAAACCTCTCCTCGGGCCTTACTGTGCAACCCCAGGTCCCACCCCCGCCAAACAGTAGCTGTTTGAGGAGAGGTTTAAGTAAATTAGCCTCAGGCACACCTGAAAGCCTGAAAGAAAATACCGAGAGAAGCTGGGAGGAGGGGGTGGATGCTGGGTGTGTTGCCCGCTCAGCCAGTAGGGAGCTGGGTTTGAGGGAAGAACAGACGGGCAGATTTTGCCACTAACTGGCGGTGTGGCCGCCGGCACCCCCTTTTCCAGGCCTCCATGTCTTTCTTTGTTAAAAGAGGGGGTTATTCTTGATGGCATTTAAGGTGTTTTCCAGTTCTGACAGGTTGTGACCTAAGGGGGAGGGAATGGGAAGGAAGAGCCAGAGGGAGCGAGTCTGGAAGGACACACACGGTGAGGCCCAGGGAGCTGGGCTAGCATGAGGCTGAAGTTCATGTCCTTTGGCCCTTTTCAAATTGTAACACCCACCAAGCTCAGCCCTTACCTGCCTCTGGGACCCATTCAGGGCCATGGTCTAAGGTCACAAAAACTGTCCCCAGCAGGGGGATCCATCAGCACTGACTACAGTAGGATGACACCCCTGGGTGTTGTAGCAGCTCTGGCCTCAGCGCTCACCACTCCCTGCCTTAAGGTCCGGCAACTCTAAACTACCTTTAGTTCCCAGCACACACCTGGCGACTTTTGGCCTCCAGGCTCTTACTTGCGCAGTCCCCTCCCTGGGATACCACTCTCTCTTGATCTCCTGTCCCCCACCCCACCTTGCCCGGCCAATGCCTCCTCATCCTTTGCAATTCAGCTTCATCCCCACCCAGGTTCAGGGCTCCTCCACATTGCTCCTGTCTGGAATCCTTCATCATTGCACTCACTCCTATCTGCTTGTGGAACTGTCCTGCCCTACTAGACTCTGAGCTTCTTGACGGCAGAGACCATGTCTTATACGTTTTCTTTCACGCTCTTTATCTTTCATAGCACCTGACACATGACAAATGAGCAATCCATGATTGATGAACGAATGAACCAATGAACAAACGAACTGGGAAAGAAAAAACCTGGAAGGAATGTCATACACGGATGGTAAAGACTACCTTTAGCTTCCCACCCCTTCTATCTGCTACACACATCGTATCTGTAGTCCAGGGAAATCACGCTGAATAAACACCAGAGGTGGCCTTTAAGCCAGGAAAAAGAGATCGCCAAGGGAAGCAGCACTGTGTCTGACTGGAGGGAAATAAACGCCTTGCCTTAATGATGGTGGGGGAGAGAGTGAGTTTGGGGTGCGAGGTCTAGGAGGGGCAGGACCGGCAGGAAAGGAGTCTTTGAAGAAAGCAGGCCTTCACGGGGTCATTGAGAAGGTTGGGTTTGGTGGGCAGATGGAAACTGAGCTGTCACACATCCACGGCTCCACCTGGGCAAGGAAGAGGCTCTGAGGAGGAAATCTGAGTGTGTGAGGGGTATGTGAGGGCGGAGTGAGAACTTCAGCTGGGTTCCTGAGTCACAGAGGAATCCAGGTGGCAGAAGGAGGGTGGGCTCCCCTTCTCCCCTCTCTCACTCCTCTTTGGCTGTGCAGGGTTGCCTCAGGCCTGGTGATGTGAGTACGGGGGTCAATCCCTCCCGTGGAGCTCCTGGTAAGAGACTTTGTGATGGTCCCTCAGGAGGCTACTTAGTGGGCCAGATAAGCGGCGGGGTGGGGGGCGGGGTTTAAAGAAGATGATTGATTAGATATGAATATTCTAGTCAGGAGTTTTATTGATAGGAGAATGTTTCTTTTTAGATGATGTGACAACCACCATTGTTGAGTTTCTCTGCCAAGGTTGAGTGTGCACCGGGAGGAAAGATATTAAATATCTGAAGCGTCTAAATTGTAGTGGATGTAGGAAAGGACATTTGACGTGCCCTAAGCTGACGACCGCCACACCCGTGGGCCCCCAAGAAGAGGGGACCTCGTCTGTCCCTAAGTGTAAGCACGAATCCAACCCTGAAGCCTCCCGCAAAGAGGTCACTTAGCACCAATTAAAATCCAGGCCATTACCTCAGCAGACTCCGTGGCTTCGTCCTCTCCAGAAGCTGGGACAGCCGGCACAGGATTCTCAAGGCTGACTGGGCTGGCACCAGGACCCAATTTCACTTCCACGCACATCGCACGAGGTCGGCGCCGACTGGGGGTATTGCCCACGCACACGGTTTGTGCTGTGTGCGCAGGTACGAATATGCGCATGCGCAGCTGCGAGTGTGAGAGCGCGCGGGTGCGAAAGTGCGCGTGCGCGGGTGCGACTGTGCGTATGTGCAGGTGCGAGTGTGTCCATGCTCACGTGGGAGTGTGCGCATGAGCATCACTAGCTGTTCACACTCTTGCCCCATCCTTTCCACCATCCCAGACCCGGATCTCCGCATTCAGGGCTGATGAAACAGAGCTGTGTAAACTTGTATTCAACTCATTTTAATTGAAGGTCCTGCGGATGACCAGAAATTTTGCCTCAATTCAATAGAATTTGTAAAATGCAAGAACACCTGCTTCTTTCCGCCTAACCAACTCAACCCATCGCCAAGTCACTGGAGATGTAACCTGGGCCCCTCAGGAGCCTCTGCTCCTATCAATGCCTTACCTGGGGGGGGGGCGGGGGCGGTGGGGGGGATGGGGCTGCAGAAAAGACCCAAGGTAGAAGCAGCTGCAGTTAAGGCCCTGAGATCAAACTCCTCCCCAGTCCAGCTTCCTCAGAGATGATGTTCCTTCTAATGTTTGTTGTTTGTTTTAACCATATGCTTCTAATTCCTTGAAGTTGCGAACAGCTAACCACACTGCCAACTGGGCTGACATAAACAGATATTAGTGTTGTAAATAAATTGAACTTACCCAACAGTTTTTAAGACTTGCAAAATGATATGGAGCATATAGTCATTACTTTGTTTGCTGGTAATTAATCATGGTGGAAATAAATAAGCCCAACCACTGCTTCCCAAGGACTGCATCTCCCAAGCCACAGGCTTCACAGAGGGTTTTCTAATTCCTGGACATTAGCTGTGCTGTCTGGCTTTGTGTTGGCTGTGCAGCCTCCAACTCCTCTTTCCTATTGGATGAGAATCTCCCATTGGATAAGGTCTTGGTAAGTGGCTACTTTGGAGACTAAACAGGCCAGGTGCTCCTCTCTGCACCCAGGTGTCCAGGTCATAGGCCTGGACCCCAGCCTGATTCAATACGATACTTCTGTCAAGACTTGTCTTGAACAAGTGATGCAAAGCACAGAGGCACTAGAATTCTCTCCCAGTGATGAGGGGTCTGTACCAGGCCATTCTGGCTGAAAAGCATTTATTTCAAAAGCTCCTGCTATTTTCTGCCTATTTCCTCCAGGCCCCACCCTATATTTTCCTCCCAATAAATTCCCTTTTTGGTTACAACCACCAGACACTGTTTCTTTCTCCTGAAAGCATTCCCCCTGTAACCCACCAAACAGCTGCTCCAAACCTTTCTTGCTAACAGAATCCCAAGTTTTCAATTGTTCATACATCCATCAGGACCAAGTAGATGTATCATGATTGGTCCGTCCCATCCCTTTGTCCAGTGATTGGTTTAAAATTAGACCTGTGACCTAGTTCTGACCAGAGACCCAAAATGAAGCTACTAGGGCTCTGAGAAAGATTTTCCTCACTGATTGCACTCTTACCGCTTTTCTTCCTACTTGAGAAGCTGCTACATGAGAATGGAAGCTTGGAGCCACTGCAGCCATCTTGCCACCATGAGGGAAGACAGCGGCAGCCGTGAAGAAGGCAGAGAGAGAAGGTGGAAGAGCCTGAGTCCTCGATGATCTCTCAGAGATTCCACACCAATCCTGGGATCACCTCCCTCTGATCTGCAGGTTTGCTGTGATGAATCAGCCCGATCATTTAGTTCTTTATTCCAAGTGTTTTGTTATTTGCAGCTGAAACATCCTGAAATACTCATTCATTAAATTTCACTGTTTTCCAAAATAATTACTCACACATTGTTGGAGCTAGAAGAGAAGCTGACAGATCAACTAGCTTTGAGTCACTTTGTGATAGAAGAACCTGAGGCAGATGTAGACAGAACCAAAAGGAGAAGCTTGGCCTCCTGGGTCTTGCCCCATAGCAGATTCCCCAACACCCTGAGGAGACTGAGCATCCTGGGAAGGGCAATGGTGAGGAACCAGGGGTCAGAGCCTGGATCCTGGCATCTGAGAGTCATGGGAAAAGGGGCAAAAAAGAAGGGCAGAGTGGACTAAGCTTGAGCAGGGCTGTGGCCAGAGACACCTGAAACACCAGAGCCTGAGGAAGGGCAAGATGTGTGTCCAGCTCTTTCTCTCAGGGTTCATACACACACACACACACACACACACACATACACTCACAGACACACATACACTCACAGGCACCCATGCACACACTCACAGGCACCCATGCATACACACACAGAGGCACCCATGCATACACATACACACAAACATTCACAGGCACCCATACACACACACACACTCACAGGCACCCATGCATACACACACACACACACACAGACACACACACACCACACACACACACCCCTTCACCCTGGGCTCCACTTCCCAGCTCCTGGAGCCCAGGGATCTCTTGTTTCCCCGCTGGCCTGGCAATGAGGTCCTCTTCCTCTCACGGATGGGCACTCTTTGTGGTTTCTGGTTGGTTTCATGCCCTGTATTTTGCTCTACTTCACAATTTTTCTTACAGCTGTGCTTGGACATACTATCTGCAAAGCTGCAAAAGAGTGAACCAAGCCTAGCAGGAATGTCAGCCATGGACAGCAGCCAGCTGGCTGAAATGCCAGTGTGCTGTGATTTCTTCACAGGCTTCAGAAAGACCCCTACACCCCACTCAAAATCATACTTCCTTTGCGTGGGAAATCAGTGCTGAAATTCCACAATTAGCGATACAGTGTAAATATTTCTGGGACGCAAAATGCCCCATAGAACTCTTCAAGGTGGACGACTTTTTTATGATCCTTTCAAGAGGGCAGACATTGAGAGGAGTATGAGTGGGGTGATGGTTAATTTTATGAGTCAACTTGGCTCAGCCACAGGATGCCCAGATATCTGATCACACACTATTCTGGGTGTTTCTGTGAGGGTGTTTTTGAATGAGTTTAACATTTTAATTGGTAGACTTTGAGCAAAGCAGATTGCCCTTCATAATGTGGGTGGGCCTCATCCAGTCAGCTGAAGGCCTGAATAGAGCAAAAGACCAGCCTCTCTCAAGTAAGAGAGAATTCTCCAACTGACTGCCTTCAGAATTCATCTGCAACATTGGCTTATCCTGATTCTACAGCAGATGGCCTTCAGACTGGATCTAGCATTGGTGCTCCTGGGTCTTCAGCCTGCCAGCTCAGCAGATTTCTGAGTTGCCAGCTTCCATAATTGCATGAGCCAATTCATGTATATATACATACATTCTATATATAAATCTGTTCCTCTGGAGAACCTTGACTGTGTAGACCAGTGTATTGGTGGGTTGAGGGTAGCATCAAAAGATTCTTTTTTTTTTTTTTTTTTTTTTTTACCTAGGATAGTCTCTACAATCTGTTCTGTTGACAGAGCATACCCTGGGGACCAAGAGGGTGGTGGGGACAGTGATGTCCCATCCAAGGGGAAGAGTTGGGAGAGGGAAAGGGCAGGGAGGAGGGTGGTGGGGTGTGTCAGGCCATAGTGTGGAGGACCTGAACCGTCAGGGTGAGGAGTGTGTAGTTACATTAGTAGTAGCCACTGGGGAGTCAGTGGAGGTTCCTGAGGAAGAGAGTGACATAATCCAAAAGCTACATCTGGTGGCTCTGTGGAGAGGGATTGCACAGGAGCGCTGATGTCAGGAAGCCCAGGGAAAACATAATGAAGGGCTGAATTTGGGCATGAGGAGATGGTAGAAAGTTCACGCGAGGAAGGAACAGAATAGAATCCAGGTGACCAGACCACCAAGGACATGTAGGAGGAATGCTAACTCCAGTAAGGGAACTAGAAGGTGAGGCCAGGGAGCTGGTTTGTGGGGAAGAAATACCGAGTGTAAGGTACTTGTAGGTCGTCCAAGTAGAGATATTATTGGAATTATTATTGACTGACACATATTGAGAACATACTCTCTTCTGGGTACCATGTTAAGCCCTTCACACTCATTATCTCATTTAATCCTCACAGCATCCCATTGGGTAGATATTATTATCCCCATTTTACAGATGAGGAAACTGAGACTCTGAGAAGTTACATACTTCCCAAGTTCCCACAGCTAGTAAGAGCCCAGGCTCGTTACTGCAAAGCTCCCAACCACCTCTAGGCTCTGGCAATTGGACAAGTGGTTAGAAGCTAGTCCACGGCCACAGAGATGATGGTGGGGAGCGTCTTAGGAATGTCCTGGGACCTCCAGGAAATTTGGAGGAGGAAAGGGAGAGAAGAACTAGTCTTTATCGAATACCCTTGGACAAGTCACTTCACTGTCACCATCCATCACTTAGCCTTTAATCAGACCTCAATTCAGCAAGATTTGAGTGGGGTTTGGAGTTGGTATTGATGTCCCACTACAGCTCACTAGCCACAGTGCCGTTACCTGAATGTGAAAGAGATCCCTTGCTCCTTCCACTTTCCAACTCAAATTCCCAATTTCTTTTTCTTTTCTAATCAATACTTCTTTTCTGGTTGTGAGTGACGGGCAGAACTTTGAAGCAAAATCTGGACAGCAGATGCAGAGGGGGAGCCAGGGTCGGGGGAGCAATTTTGGCGGTCACTGTACTTTTCGATTATTCCTCGGGAGCTTCAGAGGTAGTCTGGGATGGAGAGGCATTGAAGAGACAAGAGGGTAGACAGGATGGCCAGAGGAAGAGGGGAGATGCTGGAGACAGAGAAACAGGGAAGGAAGGCTTGAGGGAGCTGGGGCCAAGGAAGCATTTACCCTTTCTCCGTCCTCACTTTTATCCCCTCACTGGGCTTCTTGACTCCCTTTTCATCTTCTAAAAGAAAAAAATATCAAGAAAACAAACTGAAACCAAGTTGATCTCCTCCCCTTCCAAGCCAGTTCTATGGCCGCAGCTGTCAGTGGTACCTTCTCTTGGTGCCCCTGGGCACTATCTTCCATGCTTCCTCCTTCCCCATCCCACATCCCTTCAGGAGCCAAGTTCAGCGCAATTAACCTCAAAATCTTCTCCTTTATCAGGCCTGTTCTGTGACCCCATGAGAAAGGGGGTGAGCCTCGGGAGCCTGGAGGAAAGCTCTGACTCGTCCACCCCCTGCCACTCAGAGCCTGATGAGCAGAGTGGGGGAAGGGTGGGAGGTCACCCACCTTCAGTCCTTCCCCCTTCAAGTCTGTCTTCCTCACCTGGGCCTGTGCTCCCAGGGCCCAGCACATTCTGGGTCCCTGACTAGTGTTTGCAGAATGAATAAATATAAATGAAGGAACATGAAACAAAAGGTGCTGGGCTTCCCTGGTGGCACAGTGGTTGAGAGTCCGCCTGCCGATGCAGGGGACACGGGTTCGTGCCCCGGTCCGGGAAGATCCCACATGCCGCGGAGCGGCTGGGCCCGTGAGCCATGGCTGCTGAGCCGGCGCGTCCGGAGCCTGTGCTCTGCAACGGGAGAGGCCACAACAGTGAGAGGCCCGCGTACCGCAAAAAAAAAAAAAAAAAATGGTGTTGAGAGCAGAGGCTGCTGGATGGAAGAGCTTCCAGTCGCCCCGGCTGGCAAGGCAGTGAGTCACACGGCTCTCAGTGAGTCACACGGGTCCTCCACACCTCCAAGGCAAAGCTCTGAAAACCATTAGCAGGCCATTAGCTCTGATTCAAGCCCAGCTGGCATGGAGCAGGCTTTAGTCACCCAGCTGCAGAGCTCACACACTGGATGCCCATCCCTTGGACCAGCAGCCTGACCTCCTGAACCCAACGCCCGCAGCCGGGTCCAGTCTCAGACCTCCTGCCATTGCAATGTTTGGGCAAGACTGTGGGGTGGAAGCTCCTAGCAGGTGGGGTCTTTGTCTCACGGCCTGTGTACCTCCAGGAACAGGCTCACCAAAGGAAGGAAGATGGGGTTAATCACTGCTCATTGGGTGCCAGCAGCTCGAACACACCGATGTCATTCGGCCCGCCCAGCAGCTTTAGGAGGCGGGTCCTCCTCAGCCCTCTGCAAAGGAGGAAACAAATGCAGGCGAAGAAGTTGCGACTTCCTTAGACCACACAGCTATTTTGGTAGCAGAGACCCAGGGTTGGTTCAGATTACGTCCTTTTGCTCTCAAGCCCGTGTTCCTTCAAGCAACCATAAAAACTCAAATGGATCTGGGGCCTGGAGGAGAGAACCCTGGCATCCTGAAGTCCGTGCAGTTAGTGCCCCTTCCCTCCCCGACCCAGGCCGAGTCGGGGAGGGCAGCACCTACATCTGAGCCTCTCGAGGTGGCTCGCGACTGAGGTGTTGCCATGGCTGGGTCTCTGCAGCTTCTCAGATGCCCAAGATAGGGAAGGGAGGACTCCTTCTGAGACCTGCAGGGCCTGGTATGTGCTGGTTGCCAAGGGACGGCCTCCTGGTTCTACCCCACACCCTGAGGACCTCCTGATTTTGCTGGGAGCCTTGGAGCCAAGAGCAAACAGCTAAAGGTTAGGACACACACCACGCTCTTAGAAGGACTAAGTGTCCTGTGGGTGAGAAGAGAGGCAGAGCCAATGAGCCTGACAAGGGCAAGATGATTCGGCCCTTGACCCCAAAGCAGGCTCAGCTGGTTAAGAGAGTGTGCTCGCAATGGGAATTCAGACAGGGTAGAAGCCGTCAGAGGGCAGGGCCCGAGGCAGGTTCACAGGGGCCCATCCAGCCTCAGTCAAGCATGCTCAGGTGTCTGAGAGGCAGCTTGAAAGGGCCCCCATCATAGTCAGCCGACTCCAGCCGCCTGTGCTCTGCCTTCCAGAGCTCTGGGCCCTCAGCAATCACGGGACCTCTCCAAGAGCCCCTTCCTCCTGATCATCACACACTTCAGAAGGCTAGGACGAGTATCACATGAGACGGTGCATGTGAGCAAAGCACGATCCAACGGAGCATATGGAAGAAATGGAGAGAAGACATTCAATTTACATTTGTTAAATGAAACTGTTCTTACTGCTAGCTAGATGTAGGGCTTGCAGCTTTTGCTTGATCGGGTTTGGGTACATATTACCCCATATCGTGTCATTCTCCCTTTTGATTTGTACTTGGATGGTTGGGGAGTCCCCGTGAACATTAATTGCAGGTCTAGTATATGCGAGATTAGTCCTTCTCAAAGTTTGGTCCTGTGACGGGTTGTAGCAGCATCTCGTGAAATGCAAATTAGAAATGCACATTCTTGAGCCTCACCCCAGACATACTGATTCAGAAACTCTGGGTGGGGCCCAGTGACTAGTATTTTAATAAGTTCTCTGGTGATGCTAATACATACTAAATCCAGTGTACTAAGTGTTTTACATGAATACCTCATTTAATTGCACAAAGCCTAAGGAATTGGGAGCTAAGATGTCTGACTTACAGATGAGAAACAGGGGTTTGGAGAAGTTAGTGACTTGCCCCAGGTCTTCACCCGGCTAGTGAACTCTGAGTCTGTGGAATCCCCTGCATTATTGCCTCCCCCTCACTACTGCAGTGCCTCTCAGAAGTGGGTTGTGTTTGTTCCCAGAGGGCTTCCCTCAGGCAGATGTGGGAGGCAGAAGTACATGGTGAAGATGGAGCATTCCCCTGGGCTGGTGAACAGATTAGCCAGCTGTTCCTATGTGGTTTGCAAGACCAACTGGACTGTTATCTTTTATGAAAATAGGCAAATATTTAGCCCTGGGGCTATCCCACTATTAAGCTGGCACTAAGAAGGCATTTCTAGTGGTTTGCAATGCACCCAGAACACCTGCCATCTGCCAAGCATGAGTCTCAGTGGCACTGAGACCTGTTGGGGTGGCTGAGGATTATGGCACCATCAATGACACGTTGAGCTCCTACCGCTTGCAGGAATTGTTCTAGAGGCTTTGCAATTTATCTTCCACCAGGTATTATTATGCCCCTTTAACAGATGAGAAAACTGAGGCCCCAAGAAGCTCAGGGACAAAAGCTCATAAGCAAGAGGGGCAGGGCTCTGGCCTGCCCAGCTCTAATGATCATTCCTTCCAATATGCTACGCTCTGAGAAGCCAGTTCTCAGAGCCAGGCAAATCTGGTCCCGGCCTCGGCAGGCAGGCCCACTTTCCCTCTCAGCTCCCTGCCCCAGAAGACAGCCACCTGAAACCCATCAGCACAGGTGGGTAGAGCGCGGGATACCTGAGCCAGACGAGCCCCAGAGGCACCTGTCAGCGGCCACACGATGGCGCTGTGGTTCAGGAGACTCTGGGTCCTGCCTGACACCGTCTCCGAGGACCGAGGGTCAGGACCCGGGACCCTTGCGGGACGGGACCCACCAGGATAAGAGAGCTGCCTCGCGAAGGACTCGACCCCGAGGGGGTTAGAAAGAGGCTGTTGAGGACGCTCTCCCCCGCCCACCCCACCGGAATCCCTCTCCCCTCCGTCCTCCTTCCCGGCTGTGACACGGCGGCCGCATCAGGGAGCACAGGATCCAGAGGCAAGCCTGGGACTCTGCAGTGACACGCAGGCAGCCCCCAGGAGAGCTGTTTCTCCCTCCCGGCCCTCCCTTCCTCTTTCCCCCTCAGCTCCTCCCCTGCCCAGCCAGCCAGGCCCAGCCCACTGCTCTCGCACTTTATAATTTTTTTGTAATTGAAATATAGTTGATTTAAAATATCTCATTTGTTTCAGGTGTACAGCAAAGTGATTCATATATATATATATATATATATATATATATATTGAATTATTACAAGATATTGAATATATAATTTAAAAGCATGCTCACAAGTTGAGGATTTTAAATATTGCAAAACTAAACATCAAAAAAGATCTCGACTCTTAAGGCATGCTCCTACTTTAAAACTCAGCCACTGAATTTCCCTCTCTATATCAAAAATAAGTAACAAAAATAGGAGTCAGAGTCTTGTGCCTTCTGTCACCTCTGATTCCCAGAGTCCTTTCCCATCTCTTAAGAAAAACACGCGTGAGGGAGTGGAATTTGGAGTTCAAATCCTGGATCTACCGTTAAAAATCATGTGACACCAAGCGAATTCTTTAATCTCCTTGAGCCTCACTTTTCTCATCAATGAAATGAGAATAATAGTAGTACCCACCTTACGGGTTGTTGGAAACTTAAATATATATAAAACATTTAGAATAGCGCTCTGACACATAGGAAGCGCTCAATAAATGTTACCATTATTATTTCTTTTCCTCTGATACACTGTGCACATCAGTCATTTGGCACTGAATGCAGACAGCCTCGTGCTTTTGGTTGACTCTTCATATAGGATGTCCCAAGGCCAGAGGGCTGTCTTATATATCTCTGTGCTCCAAAGAGCCCAGCACAGGCCCTCTCCTGGTGCATGATAATTAGAGTGGATCACAGTGGTCACCGCAAACCACAGCCTCCAGCTACAATTCTGCATCCATGTTGTCTTCTCCAGGTGGTGGGTTTGTACACGGATCTGCTGATGCAATTGCTGAGTGCTCCCCTTCTCTGCTGTGGGATGCGTGGTGCCCAGTTTTGAGTGATGAGAGCCTTTTACTCTCCTCTAGGCAGGAAGCCCCTCCTGCTTCCTGGGGCTGGGGGGATGTCTAGAGCGGGTGAGTGGTAGTGCCAAACTTGTTTTCTTTCCGCTTAGGATTGTGTGCTCCATATAAAGGCCTGCTTGGGCAGAGAGGAAGAAGCTGCCTCTAGACCCTTAGCCAGATTAAGACAGTGTGGAACACTTGCCTCTGCTGGGCATGACCACACAGGTTAGCAAGTCAGGTTGTAGATGTTTGTGTCTGGAGTTCTTTGTGGCTTCCGTTTATATTTTTCCTGACTTCTCCATCTCTAGGAGTCACGGTCAGGTCTTTCTTTAACATCTATCTCTGTCTTGCACTAACCAGTGCTTGGCAAAAGCCCTTGCTAGCAGTGCACGATCACTCCATGTGTATTGACTGACTTTTTGACAAATTGGCTCTGGGGGGGCTCAACCAAACTGGATCTCGAGCAGAGGTTTTTTTTTTTTTTTTTTTTGCGGTACGCAGGCCTCTCACCGTTGTGGCCTCTCCCGCTGCAGAGCACAGGCTCCGGACGCGCAGGCTCAGCGGCCATGGCTCACAGGCCCAGCCGCTGCATGGCATGTGGGATCTTCCCGGACTGGGGCACTAACCCATGTCCCCTGCATCGGCAGGCGGACTCTCAACCACTGCACCACTAGGGAAGCCCTCGAGCAGATCTTTTTAAATGCTGCGATCCAACTCATTAGACTCCATTAGTGGACCCTGCTGAAGCTATTCACAGATCACTCAGCTGTCAATAAAATCTAATGGCATATGCAAATGAGGTGTTGGAGGTGTGAGCGTGACCTGGGGTGGAAATGGCTTCTAGTACATTTAGGAAGTCTTCCTAGTTATCGGGGTAGGGGATAAAGCTGCAAGTAAAATGGACGCAGTTTGACAAAGTGAGAGGAGAGTGTGGTTTTAGGCCATAACCCACCCTTTCCTGGTTCAGGTCCTCACTTGAGTCATTCCAGAGTTCCCCTGCCAGCCCCTGGGAACGTCCCAGTGTATGACATCTCTCAGGAAGCTAGCTGAGCTTCCTGGAAAATATCATCCACAGAGAGCCAATCCACCACCTCCACTCCCCCCAAATCTTTCTTAGAAGTCCTACCTGTCTGCAGCTAGAAATGAATGGAATAGAGGTGGAGGATTAAGCAATAACCAAAGAGTGGGTTTGGGGTGCCGTGCTTACTATGTGGTTTCTTGTCAGGGCCTGTCGATAGCATCTACTCTCTGGGGCAGGACACATTCAAATGAGAAATGTGACTTGAGCCCAGGGGAAGGATGTCTGAGGGGCTCTTGGACACTCTGATCTCTCACTCAGCTGGCGGAGTGGGGCTGGCACAGCCAGGAGCTCTCTGAAATCCTTGCCTTCCTGTTTCCCTCTTGGGACTTTGAGAGGGAACTCTAAACTGTGTGTCTCTGATTCATTTACTGTGAACTCATCAAGTTGGTGCTTGGCAAGAGTCCTTGGATGTCTCAGAAACGGCTTTTGGTTTGGTTTCATTTGTTTTTTGTGGTGCTTTTCCTTTGGAATAGGAAGTCTGTTTTTGCCAAGAGTACAGTGAAACACTAGATTTGAGGTTGGATCAGAGCACAAGAAGAAATTAAGATCTTATCCTTTGTGCTTCCCAATTTTTAACTGTGCAAAACAAGTAATAGATAACGTTTAATTTTGCAAATTGGGTCCTATTATTATCTTCATTTTACGAATGAGAAAACTAAACCCAGAGAAGTTAAGTAAATTGCCCAGTCCACATAGCTAGCAAACAGTAGCCTTATATACCTGCTGAGTGCCAAGGGCCCACAGAATTTGGGGAGGCTTAAAAAAATGCTTCAGTTTTTTTTTAATCAGAAGAAAAAAATTAACTTTAGGTCTGAAGATGTTTTAATATATGATATTAATATATTTGACTTATACCAACACGGCCGTAAAAGTGTGAATTATTTTAGAAGCTGGCACTGTGTTAGGTACCAGGCAGAATTAGAGCATAACGGTGGCAGTTATTTGGTGCAACTGCCCTAGTGTAGGCTGACCATTAAGTGCAAAGTGACTCAGACACCACGTTATCCCCTCCCTGGGGGAGCCAGGCCCGCATCCTAACTCAGAGCAGCCTGTGCTTGACATAGTGCTACAAGGTTTGGACTAGGCAGGTTACAAGAGGCTTCATGGAGTTGGGAGTTGAGAAGAAAGAGGGTTAAACATGAAAGGAGGGAGACCGGAAAGTGGAGGCATTTTGAGGAATGGGGAATTCACTGGTATGGGGGAGACAGAGGCAGCTGATATAGATGTTGTGTCAGTTATCGGTTAAAACTCTGTTCCAACGTGACTTCTGCATTTTTTTCTTGTACATTTCACATCAAGGACCCACGTTTAACTGTGATATTCCATCAGTAATATTTAAGACCAAATTGTTACTTAAACTCACAATGATTATCTTTTATAATAGAAGAGTAAATAAGACTTGTTTTTATTCACAGTTCTTTTCTGTTAGTTACTAGTGAATTCTTTAGCATTTCATTCTTTAACATTCCACCAATAGTTAGCAAATTGTCCAAAAGGTCATAAGAAACCATCTCACTTCCTTATTTTTTGCACCAAAATGACATACTGAATATTGCAGCATGTTTTCCATGGAGCAGACTGGTGGTTTACAAACAGGGCTCCCCAGAGCTAAGGCTTAGTAAGGATGCCTCAGGAAAAAGGGAACGGCCAGGACCTGGGTGCTCGGGGTCCTTCTCATGCTTTAACTGAGCAAGATATATATACATATATGTATATATATACATATATATCATTTTATTTTTTATTGCACTTCACTTCATCGTGCTTCACAGATATTGTGTTTTTTACAAACTGAAGGTTTGTGGCAACCCAGCATCAAGCGACTCTATTGGTGCCATTTTTCCAATAGCATTTGCTCGCTTCATGTCTCTGTGTCACATTTTGGTAATTCTTGTAGTATTTCAAACTTTTTTGTTATTATTATGCTATGGTGATCTGTGATCAGTGATCTTTGATGTTACTACTGTAATTATTTTGGCACTTTTTAGTAAAATATTTTAAATAAATTTTTATTTTCTCTCTCTCTCTCTCCCTCTCTCTCTCACTATATATATATATTTTTTGTTGTTGTTGTTGTTGTTGTTGTTTTTGTTTTTGCTGTACGCGGGCCTCTCACTGTTGTGGCCTCTCCTGTTGCGGAGCACAGGCTCCAGACGCACAAGCTCAGCGGCCATGGCTCACGGGCCCAGCCGCTCCGCGGCATGTGGGATCTTCCCGGACCGGGACACGAACCCGTGTCCCCTGCATCGGCAGGCAGACTCTCAACCACTGCGCCACCAGGGAAGCCCTATATATATATATATATATATATATATATATATATATATATTTCTAACATCTTTATTGGAGTAAAACTGCTTTATAATGGTGTGTTAGTTTCTGCTTTATAACAAAGTGAATCAGTTATACATATGCATATGTTCCCATATCTCTTCCCCCCTCTATATTCTTTAAAATAAATTTGATTATTTACTTATGGCTGCTTTGGGTTTTCGTTGCTGCGTGCGGGTTTTCTCTAGTTGCGGCAGGCGGGCTTCCCATTGCGGTGGC
Organism: Mesoplodon mirus; assembly: GCF_964341445.2. Taxonomy (NCBI): domain Eukaryota; kingdom Metazoa; phylum Chordata; class Mammalia; order Artiodactyla; family Ziphiidae; genus Mesoplodon; species Mesoplodon mirus. The sequence goes on from NC_138978.1 coordinate 142,232,374, forward strand.
TTCTCTTGTTGTGGAGCATGGAGTCTAAGCGCGTCGGCTTCAGTAGTTGTGGCACGTGGGCTCAGTAGTTGTGGCTCGCGGGCTCTAGAGCGCAGGCTCGGGAGTTTGGGCACACGGGCTTAGTTGTTCCACGGCATGTGGGATCTTCCCGGACCTGGGCTCGAACGCGTGTTCCCTGAATTGGCAGGCGGATTCTTAACCACTGCGCCACCAGGGAAGCCCCTTATATATTTTTAGTACATTTTTTTTAGACATAATGCTTTGGCTTAATAGACTGCATTACAGTGTAAACATAACTTTTATATACACTTTTATATACCCCAGAATTGTGAGACTCGATTTATTGCAATATTCACCTTATTGTAGTGATCTGGAACTGAGCCCGCAATACCCGAGGTATATATAATATATATAGAGCTTCTATGAAATATTTCAGTTTTGAAAAAGGATTTCTCGGGGGCTTCCGTGGTGGCCCAGTGGTTAAGAATACCCCTGCCAATGCAGGGGACACGGGTTCGAGCCCTGGTCCAGGAAGATCCCACATGCCATGGAGTAACTAAGCCCGTGCGCCACAACTTCTGAAGCCCGAGCGCCTAGAGCCCATGCTCCGCAACGAGAAGCCACCACAATGAGAAGCCTGTGCACCACAACAAAGAGTAGCCCCTGCTTGCCGCAACTAGAGAAAGCCCGCGAGCAGCAGCGAAAACTCAACGTAGCCAAAAAAAAAAAAAAATTAAAAAAAGGATTTCTCTGGACTTCCCTGGCAGTCCAGTGGTTAAGACTTTGCCTTCCAATGCACGGGGTGTGGGTTTGATCCCTGGTCGGGGAGCTAAGATCCCACATGCCTCATGGCCAAAAAACCAAAACATAAAGCAGAAGTAATATTGTAACAAATTCAATAAAGACTTTAAAAATGGTCTGCATCAAAAAAGAAGGCGGGGGGGGGGAATTTCTCTAAAAAAAATATGTTTGAAAATCACTGCTGTAAAAACTTCAAGAAAGGTAAACGAGAACTCCAGGAACCAGTTTATTTATTTATACTCTGCCTATTCCAAGAGCAACCTAAAGTGACTTACAAGACTAGATATGACACAACAAGGGTTTTTTGCTTGTTTGTTTGTTTTGTTTAAGTAAAGAAGGAACAGGAAAGAGGGAAAAATAGTGGTCGGAAAAGTCAGATGTTGCCATGGTAAGGTTTAGGCACCAGTGCCTGGGCTGAAGGGCTGCTGGCGGGTTGGGAAGCAGAGGCTGTAGCTGGTGGGCATGGTGCCCCAGAAGGGTCATGTAGACATAGCCATTCTCCACCTGCAAGAGGAGATGACACCTTGGGCAGGGCCCCGAGCTCCTCATGGATGTTCCTAGAAAATTCGTTAGAGTCCTTTAAAGGAACTTTACGACCTTGGACAAGCACATCCTCCTCCCTCCTGGCAACCAGCCTTATCCTCCCCCTCCCTGACAACCCACAGACCAGGGCGAAGGCAGGACTCTGCCTGCCCACCTGGGTGTCTTCAGTCCTCTGCCACAACCCCCCCTCACACTACCATACACGTGCCAGCCACCTCCCAAAAAATTATCGGAGAGGGACAAAACCCAGAACGTCATACCCAAGGATCTCTGCTAAATAATAGCAGGGACTTCCCCGGTGATCCAGTGGGTAAGACTCCGTACTCCCAATGCAGGGGGCCGGGGTTCGATCCCTGGTAGGGGAACGTGATCCCACATGCGTGCCGCAACTAAAAGTCCACATGCCGCAACTAAAGATCCCGCGTGCTGCAACAAAGATCCCGACGCGGTGCAGCCAAAATAAATAAATAAATATTTTTTAAAAAAGATAAAAAGAATAGCAAACATTTCGGTGTGTTGACTCCATGCCAGACACTGTTCTGACCCCTTTGTATGTGTTAACTCCTCTGATTCTCACAACAACACTATGATTATCTCCATCTGACAGATCAAGAAACAGAGATGCAGCGAGGTTAAGGTCACTTTCCCCAGGGGATATGAATGGTGACAGTGGTGCGATTTGAACCCGGTTTGGCCCTATGCTCGTAACTACTCACCATGCAACCTCTCAGTCTGCCAACCCGTTCCAGCCAGCTGGCTGCGGGTAGAAAGTGAGTGATGCTCTCTGACCCTGAGGTGGCAGTTCCGAGGTTTACCCTCAAGTGGACCTCTCAGCCTCATTCTGTTCTATCCTGTTTGGTGGCCACAGATGGCACTTTGCCCTCTGTCCAGCCGTTCATTGGTGCTGTAGATTCCAAGGAAAACCCAAGGTTTGAGGGAGTGAGGGAGCTCAGGGCAGGCCTTCCTCACAGTGGAAGGCTAAATATGAAAGACAGCATCATGGTTGGTCCACGGTTCCATCCTATTGACAAAAATAATTGTGACAGATGCCACTGACAGCAGATGCTGCTCCAAACATTTTATATGCATTCTGTCATTTAATCCTCAAAGCAACTGAGCTGGTAGGTGTTACTGTTTCACTGTGGGATGCGGGGATGGGGGTGGGAATTAAAGCCTAGACAGGTTAAGTAACTCCCTAGAGGACACAGCTAATTCCCCTCTGCTTCCCCCCACCCCCTAGGGCTGCAGCACCTCTGCCCTCTCCATGGTCACCACCCCGTGCCCCTGTGCTTCCTAAACCCATTTGCACAGAAGTTCCTTCATGATTTCTCAGGATCTTTCTTTGCTTCTCTTCCTGCCTCAGACTGTCAGTTCCTCAAAAACCAGGGCTGTATTTACCAGTTCTCTTTATGGCCTCTCCTCTCCATCGCCAAGAGCCCCACGTGAAGCTTTTCATAAGGTGGACCCTAGTGAGATGCTCCAGCTTTCATGGCTATCACTGCATTAGCAGCTGGCACCGCTGGTAGAAATGCACAAATTAGGAAACAGCCAAAAATCTGGTCATCACTCCAAAGAACTCTTCACTTGCATAGATATGCATAAAGCATGTGTCTGTCTAAACCTTTCAGAAAAATGCCTACCCATGAGTGTCTAAGACCCAGCCATGTAAATCAGGATGCAAATGAGTCAGCAGCCACGGGGCTGGTTGCCAGTCCACAGAGCCAACTGCATCCACTCATACCCAGAGATACCAGAATACTAGCAGGGAAACCCCACTCCTCCAAGCTCATCCCTGCCCTGATGACTCAGAGATAACCATGCAGCAGTTTACTTGGCAGCCTCTCAAAGCAGCCTCTTAGCTTCCCTGCCAAACCTCCTGCATCCCCACCCCGACCCGGCACAGGCGGGGAGAGGTGGTCACAGAAGAGCTGTTTCTGGCTGTCCTTGCAGGACAGCAAGAGTGACTGCCCAGCCTTGCTCAGGAAAACACATTCATGTAACCCTGAGTATTCCCTGGGCAAGCAGGGGCAATAGAAGGAAACAGGTGTGAGCCTGGCTTAGGTTTGGGGAAAGCGTCATTAACTTGAACAGTGCACAGACTTTGTGACAACGTAGCGATGGGACCAGAGTTTACTTTTGTACAGTGAGGAAACTAATTTCTTAGCAAACTAATCCAATTCTTTGTTCATTTATTCAATGCATAGATAAGAACACACTCAAGGAGGGTTAGAAAACGCCCTAAAAATGACCAAGAAAAAAAAATGGGTAAGAGAATCCGTCATAGCACCCTGGCCTATGGGTGAGAATCAGGCATTTTCAAGCTGTTTCGAAGCTCTCACATGTAGCAGGAAAACAGACATGTGAATCTTAGTGCTTCCCTCTTTGGTGCGGCAGATTCACAGGACCCTCTTTTTAAGCCCGCTGTCACTCCACTCCGTGATAATACATATACTTGAAAAAAAAAAAAGTCCTTGTGCTTTGCAATATTTAAATAATTTATTTTTAATTTTATTTATTTTTTAGAATGTATCTTTTTAAAATATTTATTTACTTATTTATATATTTTTGGCTGCGTCGGGTCTTAGTTGCAGCACACGGGATCTTCTGTTACGGCGTGTGGACTTCTCTCTAGTTGTGGCGTGTGGGCTCCAGAGCACGTGGGCTCTGTAGTTGCAACACAGGGTCTCACTAGTTGTGGCGTGCGGGCTTAGTTGCCCCGCGGCACGTGGGATCTTTAGTTCCCCAATCAGGGATCGAACCTGCATCCCCTGCATTGGAAGGCAGATTCTCAACCACTGGACCACCAGGGAAGTCCCAATAATTTATTTTTAATTCTGATTGCTCTCTGTACCTATGAGATGACCCCAAAGAATGACTTTTTAAACATTGCTTTGGCTTTGGAATGTACTAAGTCTTTGCCACTCAAAGTTTGGTCCACAGACTAGCAGCATTGGCATCATGTGGGAGCTTGTTAGAAATGCAGACTTTCATCATCCAGATATCCTGGGTCAGGGTCTGTGGTTCAGCAAGATCCTCTGATGCTTCCAATACAAATTAAAGTTTGAGAAGCACCTTGTTGGATATTATCTTCATGGGCAGTGACTTTCCTTGCAGAATTTTGCTTTGCTCCCAAGGATGCTAACAGGGGCTGGTCTTCTCTGAGCATATGCCTTGTTCTGGGGACAGCCAGCCCTGGGCATAGTTGAGGGTGGGAAGAGCAGAGAGAGAACAACCCAAGGACTGCAAGGACAGATCACGTAGGGCATGTGTGCATGTCATGACCTTGGCAACTGGCCTCTAGATCAAGAAGGGCAATGAGGGGGAAGAAGCCCAGAAAGCAGGCTCTCCCGGGAGGGCAGCAGTGGGGTGAGAGGAATCACCTGTCTTGATGCAGGTGGTAGGAAGGAAGAGAGAAGCCCTTCAGGCTCAGCACAGTGACCCACAGGGTCTCTATTTCAGCCCAGCCCACAGGGTACGTGGGCTAGGGGCCGAAGAATGGTCAAAGGCAAGGAGCCAGGCTGAGAACTGGACCCAGACCTAATCCAGATGTCCTGGCCTGTCCGCCCCTGACTTGTGCTGAGAATATGAGAGAAACAGGTTGTGATTCATGGGCAAAGAGGTAAAAGCTGGCCTTGCCTCCAGCTGACAGACCAGAGGAAGCCAGTGGGAGGGGGCGGGGGGTGTAGATGGCACTGACTTAGCGCCAAGTGCTGCATGGGAAAACTTGTGTAATTTTCTCTGGAAATATCCTGAGCCCACAGGATGAGCACAGGCAGGAGCCACACCACTTTATACCCTTAAGAGATCGTTCTAGTATTTCTTTCCTCCTCAGCGTGTCCTAGACAGAGGTCAGACCCCAGACTGCAGGGACATATACTGAGCCCTTTGAGTTACCTGTTGAATAAAGTCTTTCTTGACCTTAAGGGATGGAGGAAGCCCTCCCAAATCCCTTCACAATCACTTCCCTCTCCACCCTTTTATATCCTTAGTGTAGCTGAGCGGTTTCAATGATCACGTGACAAGCTCTCAGCTACTTTTGTGGTAAATTTTGCATACAGGCTAGCACTTCATTTGGAATGTAGCATCTACTGTAAGTTGAGAGCTGAGTCAAAACTTTAACATTATATCTTGTGATATGTGAAACAGAAAAAAAAAGAAAACTGGGAAAACCCTAAGTGTTTATCAATATTGGTTCAGTGCACTGTAGAATACATGCAGTGGTTAAAAAGAACAAGGCCTGTTTCGATGTGTGAACATGAGATGGTATCCAAGCTGTATTACAGGGAAAAGCAAGCATCTTGTATTGTCTTAGTTATGTCTAAAAGGAGAGGGAAAGATGTTCACATCTTGTCTTTATGTGCATAGAATATTCCTGGATGTACATACTAGAAACTGGATTGTCCACTAATTCTAAGTAAGGGGCTTTAAAGGTCAGAGTTCAGGGGAAGAGTTAGCTCTTACTGTGTAGGGTGTCTCTGAATTTTTTTTTTTTTTACTGTAAGTATATATAACATTTTCAATTCCCAAAGGATTATAGAGTCATTTAAAATGGTGATTATGAAAATTAATGAAGCAATATGGAAAATTTTATGATGTAATGTTAAATGAAAAAAGCAAGATTCAAAGTCATTATGTGCGTTCTGATTTCAGTCATGCAAAGGTAAGCAAACGAATGAAGACATGACAGACATGAACAAAACTTGAGTAGTTTTGTTATGGTTGCTGAGATTTTCTGTACTTATAAAAATTAACTTTATTGAAGTATATACACAAAAACGCACCCATTTTAAGTATACATTTGGATGAATTTTGACAAATTTATACACCCATGTAATCAAGTTACAGAACATTCCATCATTCCCCAAAGTCTCTTTGCCCCATCCCATTCAATCTTGACCTGCAATCAGTAATGTCTCTAGAAATTAGATTTGGCTTTTCCAGAGTTTCGTATAAATGGAATCATACAGTGTGTACCCTTTTTGTGTCTGGGACTTTTTGTCTCAGCATACTGTTTGTATCCATCCTCCTCTTCTTCCTCAGTAAGTCCTGGTCAATGTACCTAGCTAAAAGATTACACCTCCCAGCGTTCCTTGCAACTAGATGTGGTCATATGATAAAATGATGACCAAAGAAACATAACTAGAAGGGTCATGTGGTACTTCTGGAAAGCTCTGTAAAAGTGAGAGGCAGACAACCTTTTTCTTTTCTTCCCCTTTCTCTTGCTGATGGCCTGGAATATGGACTTGATGAATGGGGCTCCAACAGCCATCTTGGAATATGAAGTGACCCTCAGGATAACCAGGAAAAGAAAATGAGCCTAGGTCTCTGATGACACAGTGGAGCTGTCATACCAGTTTGACTCCCTTCCTTTCAGACTGCTTTTAAATGAAAAAACATATATATATCTTGTTTAAGTGCAAATATTTGGGGTTTTTCAATTATTTGTAGTTGAAACTAATGCTACTTACTCCATAAGCCTTCTAGCACTATCTGATGTTTTTAAATTTTGTATATGTTTGATTAAAAAATAAATTTTAATTAAAAAATAAGCTTTTATACCAAAATCTGGCAAAAACAGTTCAAGAAAAACATCACAGACCGATGTCGCTCATAAACATAGATACAAAAATTCTTGAAAAAATTTTGGCCAACTGAATCCAGCAATATGGAAAAATAATGCACCATGACCAAATGTGGTTTCCCAGGAATGAACGGTCAACTCAGCATTCAAAAAACAATCAGTGTACTTGACCACATTAACAGAATAAAGGATTAAAAATCAAGCAATCAGGGGATTCCCTGGTGGCGCAGTGGTTGGGAGTCCGCCTGCCCATGAAGGGGAAACGGATTCGTGCCCTATTCCGGGAAGATCCAACATGCCGCGGAGTGGCTGGGCCCGTGAGCCATGGCCGCTGAGCCTGCGCATCCGGAGCCTGTGCTCCGCAATGGGAGATGCCACAGCAGTGAGAGGTGCGCATACCGCAAAAAAAGAAAAAAAATTCAAGTAATCAGCTGAATAGATGTAGAAAAAGCATTTGAAAAAAAAATCAATCGTCCTTCACGATAAAAATGCCCAAAAAACTGAGCATAGAACTGAACTTCTTAAACTTGACAAAGGGCAATTCTGAAATAAAACTACAGCTAACCACATACTTCATGGTGAAAGATTTAATGATTTCCCCGGAGAGAGGGAACAATGAAAAGATAACTACTCTTAACCCATCTGTTAAATGAGCAGGAGTGTGTGTGTGTGTGTGTATGATAAAATTCACCACGATAATTTTAGAGTGTACAATTCAGTGGCATTCAGTACATTCACAATAATGTGTAAGCATCACCACTATCTAGTTCCAGAATTTTTCATCACCACAAAAGGAAATCCTGTACTCCCCATTCTCTGCTCCCTCCAGCCCTAGGCAACCACTAATCTAATATCTGTCTCTATGGATTTGCCTCTTCTGGGTATTTCCTATAAATACAATCATACATTATGTGGCTTCCTTCACTGAGTATAATGTTTTCAAAGTTCATCCACGTTGTCACATACATCAGTTCTTCATGCCTTTTTATGGCTGAATAATATTCCACTGTATGGAGAGACCACATTTTGCTTATCCAGTCATCTGTTGAGGGACAGGTGTGTGTATTTAACAGAAAGATAGCCTTTACCCTCAAGGAATGAATCTCTATGGTGGGATTTCAAGCATAACATCAAACAGGAGATAAGAGAGCTGGGAGCAAGGGCCTTTCTCAGGACTTTCAAGTCACAATTTAGAAATCACTTATTCTGTGACTAGCTCTGTGGGAGTGGCAATGAGGCAGGATGTCTAATGGTACATGCTCCCCACAGGTGTCAAGGCTTCCAAACCACTTCTGCCTGGTAGGGAGGTTACTACAGGACAGCATCTGGCAGGCTCTTGGAATCAAAGCTTACATCTCAGGCTACTCACCCCCCATTTCACTGGGGGAGGACATGTCATAAGAATAACTAGGATTCCACACACAGGCTGTTTGCACAAGCATAAAGGAAGGGAGGATCTGAGTGATCCACTGGATAATTTAATCCCCACATCAGCCCAATTGCTGTCCTGGGTTCTTTCAATGACATATATACACACATTAAAATTAATCATGCAACTTCTAATAAGGCACCAAATAGGTCTTCTTAAAGGTAGTTAAATCAATCCAGTTTGAAAACGTTTGGCTGGGCCAAGCTTTCTTTGTGAGGCTAAGTACTGTAGTGGTTCAGAACAAAGGCTTTAGAATCAGGTAGACCTACATTCAAACAGTGCCTCTGTTACCATTAGCTCTGGGAATTTAAACAGGAGATACAAGCTCAATTGCTTCACCTATAAACTGGGAACAGTAGTTAACAGTAGCAAACTCAGTGGATTCTTACCACCATATGTGAAGAATGCAGCATGGTGCCTAGGAGAAGCAAATTTTAATGTTATTATTAAAAATCACCATCGTCCATGTTTACCGAGATTTTATGAAAGGACAGACTAAGGATCGCCACTGCCAACTCTGCCTTATTCGATACAATTAAACCATGAGCTTAAATGGTTCAAATTGATCCCATCATCTTACCTTCCTATAGATTTCATCCAGTAGCTGAATTTGAGGGAGGCAAAGAAAAAGGACCCACAGAAAACTTTCCCAGTTGAAGACATTTTTATTTTGGTAACGCACCTGAGTCCCTGGCAGGATGGGCCTGTCCTCCCCAGGGGCAATGGGGTGTTTGGGAGAGGATGGGGGCCCTGCCCTGAGGGGGCAGCTGGGGGGTGAGGCAAAGAGCTTGGTGACAGTGATAGGTCACAAAGGGCATCAGAGGATAAATAGGCTGTGCCAGGGTGTTAGGCTGACAAAGTGGTTAATTCTCTCAGTAGGACTGAAGTTCACCACAGCCTCTTGGGGAGATAAAAACCCAGAAGCAGAAATGAGGTGAGGCGGAGGGGAAGCCTACCATACCTCTCTACACACTTGAAGAGATTCAGCGTGGGCTCCAGGTGCCCTACAGCATCCTCGCTGTGATCATCTGTGGCCCTACCCACACCCCTGCCTCTAGGAGACCCTGAGGCAAACGTGGGGGTTTACGGGGCGGCTTTGGAAGACCTGCCGTAGGGCCACCTGTGTGACGCAGGAGCACCGCAGCTCGCTCTTCTGCCAGTGAGGCCGAGGGACGGAGGGGACAGGGGCCCACCTTAACCGCGCTGCCTGTCGTGATCAAAGACAGCCATGAGTGGGGACTCTCTGCTCCCGTATCACACGGCCCGGAGCAGCAGCTGGGTGGACCTGTTCAACACCACCACGGGGAAGCTGCAGCAGCAACTGCACAAGGGCGAATACGACATATTCAAGTACGCAGCAATATTCGAGAGCGACTTTATCCAGGTCACGAAGAGGGGAGACGCGATTGACGTGGACAACTGTGCGGCATGGTGACCATGGGCATCACACCCACCAGCCCCGTCCTCCCACTCCCAGACGTCATGCTGCTGGCCGAGCACAGCCAGGCCACCAAGGGGAAGAGCCACAAGGCTGCAAAGACCTTAGAGCTCACCAGGCTCCTTCCCTTGGAGTTCGTGAGGATCTCCACTCACAATCGTGAGAAACAACAGCTGCACGTGAAGCTTGCCACTGGCCGCTGCTTCTACCTGCAGCTGTGTCCCCCTCTGGACGTGCGGGAAGACCGCTTCGCCGAGTGGTAACAGCTGATTTACCTCCTGGGACCACCAGTGGACAGTGAAAGCAACACCTATGCCGTTCCCGTCTGGGACATGACCTATATGCCTGTGTTCGAGGAGGAGGACAGGTGGAGCCCGGCCGTGGAGGATTTCCAAGGAAAGGGGGATCAGGAACAGGTGAGCATCAGCAGCCTCCACACGTGCTCTGAGGTGGCCGGGGCCACGTCTGCAGCTTTTGCTGGGGGGGAGGGGATCCAACTGGACTCTCACAAGCCCGATACCATGCCCGATGTGGCCACTGCGAAAGCAAAACCTACTACAGGGCTTGACAAAGCGTCAGCATCGCAGTCAACGACAAAGGTGGAGACAGCAGGGGTGGCAGGAGGCACCGCAGCGGGTGCTTTGAGCACGGCAGTGATCAAGTCTCCTGCCGCTGAAGAGCGGAGCACGGCCATAGCAGCCACAGCCAGCAACGGGCCCGGAGGAAGCAAAACCAACATAGCCACTGGGGACACTGCCACAACATCCCTGAGGAGCGGGAAAACGGCCTTGGCAGGTGCTGAGAACAATTCAGAGTATGCTTCCAGCACGTCCACCAGCCTCTCCCCAGAGGCCGGCATGACTGTGGTCGGAGCAGAACCTACCAGCAAGGCTGTCAAAGGCAGAGCCGACAAGGACGATGAGGGGACCCTCGTCTCAAGCTTGCCGCAGGAAGGCAAAGTGAGTGAAGGGGATGGCAGCGCACAGAGAGTGTCCCAAGCTCGCAAGGGAAGAAGGGAGAGGAGGGAGCACTGGGGAGAGGAGAGAGCTCTTACGAGCCCCTCGCTCTGCAGTTCCATGGAAAGCCACCACAAGGCAGCGGGGAGCAAGACAATCCCCAAAGCAGCGGGCCCGTGCTCAGGCGGCCGCAGAGCCACTAGAGAGGACCAAAAGGCCAAAGGCCACGGCAGCCCGGGGGGCAGCGAGCAGGGCACTGCTCACAAGGACATCAGCCGTGCTCCCATCACCAACGAGTCCAGGACCTCGCACAAATAGGGCAGGAGCTTATCTCCAGCGAGTTCAGGTCCCAAGAGACTCAGCAGGATCAGCTCTTTCTTCAGGAATGTGAGAGCCAGACTTACAACAAAGACAGTGGCCTCATCACACAATAAACATGGGAGCATCCTGGCGAAGCCAGTGGAAGGGACCCGAATGGAGGCCATCACAGAGACAGCAGAGAGTGGCCAGGGGCTGGAAATCACTGGTGTGACATCTGAGACCATGGAGCCAGTGACCGTTGAAGCCCATCAATAGGACCTAGACCTGGGAGCTGCAAAGCGGACCAGGGCTCAGGGAAATAACTCTGGAGAGGCCATTTCGGCTTCCTTACTGCAATTTAAATAAAAAAACATACAATCTGAAAATGCATGCAGTGTTTTGTCTGATTTCTAGGTCCTGAAGCCCAGCCGTAGCCTCACTGTGGATTCTGTGATGTCAGCTGTGCCACAGTCTGAGACCCAGCGTCCAGGCAAGGGCAGCCCCACCTCACACGCATGCTCAGCGCCAACAGCACTGCTCCATCTGGCTTCCACTCCTTTCTGGCTTTGCCCCCCAGGGCCATGGCTCAAAGTCAGACTATGGTTTGGGAAGCTCTCCTTCATTATCCCCCTATTCTTTTTTTTTGGCGGTACGCGGGCCACTCACTGTTGTGGCCTCCCCCGTCACGGAGCACAGGCTCCGGACTCGCAGGAGCAGCGGCCATGGCTCACGGGCCCAGCCGCTCCGCGGCATGTGGGATCTTCCAGGACCGGGGCACGAACTCATGTTCCCTGCATCCTCAGGTGGACTCTCAACCACTGCGCCACCAGGGAATCCCCCCCCCATTCTTTTTATAAACGCTTATTCCCCCTGAAGGTCTGTAAACAGAGCCAGAACAGGACTCATGTCCCCTCGGGCTATTCAGTGGACAGAAATAAGGGCGGCAGTATGAGCTAGCAATCAGAATAGCAAGCACTCTCATCTAGACTTAGCCGTTCCCTGCCCAGGTATATACCCTGGAGAAACACACATGGTCTAAGAAACAACTCTGAGAATGTTTAGAGCAAAAATGACTTAACAGCAAAACACGGGAAACAGCCCACATTTCCATCAGCAGAATTCATACAGCACGATATGATGAGATTGGAATATTCAATAGTGAAAAATAAATGAGCTACACACATTAGCATAGATCAACTTCTCATGATTTTTAAAAACATCAAATGAATGGGATACAGTTCCACTCATGGAACCATTCTGAAACAAGCTCAAACAACGGATTGCACATGGTACATGTTTTAAAAAACGGTAGCTAAAACTGAGGGAAGAGTAAACACAAAATTGAGGACAGTTTTCTCTAGGGTGGAAAGGCTAGGTCAAGGAGGTTGACACAAGGCTGTTAGTGCTGCTGGGAATTGTTCTGTCTCTTAAGCAAGATGGTAGGTACACAGGTGTTGTATTTCTCACATTATACTAACTCTGAAATCAGGATGGTCCTACAATCACCGTGGCAGTTCTGATGAAGTTATTGCCAATGCCTTTCTCTTTTAATCACTTGTATTTATGCACAAAAAAGATGTCAGGAAGGCTTGGCATCTTTAAAGTACATTTATTTAAGATAAAGTACAAGAGCACTTGTTTGGTTATTAGGAAAAGAAGGAACGATATGCCTATTTTACAGATGAGAACACTGAGGCTCAGAGAAGGTAACCTGCTCCAGTCGCACAATGGGATCTTTGCAGAACAGTGATCCACCAGCCCACTTTTCTATGCAAAGCCCTGTCTGTAGTATGCGAAGGAAGCAAGCAAACAAGCCTGAGATAGGACCAGCACAAGAACCCGCGGCACCACCATCCTTACCATCAAGTTCCAAAACTACAGAGATGAGCATCAATTTTACTAGATTGAGGGGAGGGAGGGGTGGGGGCTGGGAGCCGGTTTTCGAACTTCAGTGAGCTCACAGCTCTTAGCTGACCTTATCTCGAGAGCATCCAGTCCACCCTTGAGCTGTGTCTGGCTCCCAGGGTTCTACCTCTAGCCTCTGGCATGACCCGGGCTGCGGCCAGAAACAGGCTCCCACCTGGAATTCCAGCATTCACTCCTGGAACGTCCAGCATCCAGTCCTCCTCCAGCCACTAATTCAACTTTTGAATGCCCTGCTCAGAAGGGTTTCTCCACATCAAATCTGCAGGAAATTTTTTCTTCTGGGGCTCCAAAACCAAATCCTTAAACCTCACACGAGGGAGAATATTTGATAGGTCAGAGCATCCTTGTTGATTGGACCTCCAGTTTGTGACTTCCACAGACCTCATCACGGGAGGCTGGGGAGAGGTCGCTTCTGTTGGTGGACGGAATGGTGGGCACTTGGTGGGGAGCACTGATGAGAAAGGGAGACAGCCCAAGACCTACACATATGCATTGTTTCCCCTGGCCAAACAAGGTTCCCGACCCCAGAATTAACCCAGAGTTTCCCAGAAGACTAGGAGCTGCAGGGAGCCGCAATTAATGCTTTACTCTCCACCAGCTTTTCCTTGGACCCAAGGAGGAGAAATTACAAAAAGATCACATCACACTCCTTTGATCTGATGATTTCCACACAGGCAAGTGCAGGGAAACACTAGTCTGAAGGAAGAAAATGCATTAAAAACACGTGCACAGGGACTTCCCTGGTGGCGCAGTGGTTAAGAATCCGCCTGCCGATGCAGGGGACCCGGGTTTGAGCCCTGGTCCAGGAAGATCCCACATGCCACGGAGCAACTAAGCCCGTGCGCCACAACTACTGAGCCTGTGCTCTAGAGCCCGCGAGCCACAACTACCAAAGCCCGCATGCCTAGAGCCCACGCTCCCCAACAAGAGAAGCCAAAAATGAATTATAAAATAAATTTACAGAAAAAAAAACACGTGCATAGCCCTTAGCTGTTTATAAAGTTCTTGAATGTGTGTGCCCCCTTCCGATTCTCATGTCTTTCCATTTTGCAGATAAGCAAACGGAAGTTCAGAGCATTTAAAGGACTTGCTCAAGGCGGCAGGTGATGGTGCAGAGAGGGAGCTACCTCGGTGCAACTTTCAGACAGTGTGTCACCCCGGTCCCGCACAGAGGTACACAGATGGTGGAGGAGACAGGACAGCACGAATAATGATCATAACTCTGAGTGACAAATACAATGAGAGACGTGTGTTTGGGGACTGGATCTATTCAGAGGAGGGGTTCTGGGGCATGGGAAGGAGTTGTGGGTTAGGGAAGGCTTCACAGGGGAACTGGCACTCACCATCATCCACGTTTACTGAGATTTTATGAAAGGACAGACTAAGGATCGCCACTGCCAACTCTGCCTTATTCGATACAATTAAACCATGAGCTTAAATGGTTCAAACTGATCCCATCATCTTACATTCTTATAGATTTCATCCAGTAGCTGAATTTGGGGGGGGAAAGGAAAAAGGACCCACAGAAAACTTTCCCACATGAAGACATTTTTATTTTGGTAATGCACGTGAGTCCCTGGCAGGATGGGCCTGTCCTCCGCGGGGGCAATGGGGTGTTTGGGAGAGGATGGGGGCCCTGCCCTGAGGGCGCAGCTGGGGGATGAGGCAAATGGCTTTGTGACAGTGATAGGTCACAAAGGGCTTTGTAACACTGATAGGTCACATAGGGCATCAGATGATAAATAGGCTGTGCCAGGGGGTTAGGCTGACAAAGTGGTTACTTCTCTCACTAGGACTGAAGTTCACCACAGCCTCTTGGGGAGATAAAAACCCAGAAGCAGAAATGAGGTGAGGCGGAGGGGAAGCCTACCATACCTCTCTACACACTTGAAGAGATTCAGCGTGGGCTCCAGGTGCCCTACAGCATCCTCGCTGTGATCATCTGTGGCCCTACCCACACCCCTGCCTCTAGGAGACCCTGAGGCAAACGTGGGGGTTTACGGGGCGGCTTTGGAAGACCTGCCGTAGGGCCACCTGTGTGACGCAGGAGCACCGCAGCTCGCTCTTCTGCCAGTGAGGCCGAGGGACGGAGGGGACAGGGGCCCACCTTAACCGCGCTGCCTGTCGTGATCAAAGACAGCCATGAGTGGGGACTCTCTGCTCCCGTATCACACGGCCCGGAGCAGCAGCTGGGTGGACCTGTTCAACACCACCACGGGGAAGCTGCAGCAGCAACTGCACAAGGGCGAATACGACATATTCAAGTACGCAGCAATATTCGAGAGCGACTTTATCCAGGTCACGAAGAGGGGAGACGCGATTGACGTGCACAACTGGGGCGGCATGGTGACCATGGGCATCACATCTACCAGCCCCGTCCTCCCACTCCCAGACATCATGCTGCTGGCCCGACGGGCCACCGGCTGTGAAAAGCACGCCGAGCGCAGCCAGCCCACCAAGGACAAGAGCCACAAGGCTGCAAAGACCTTAGAGCTGAGCAGGCTCCTTCCCTTGGAGTTCGTGAGGACCTCCACTCACAATCGTGAGAATCTCCACTCACAATCATGAGAAACAACAGCTGCACGTGAAGCTTGCCACTGGCCGCTGCTTCTACCTGCAGCTGTGTCCCCCTCTGGACGCGCGGGAAGACCGCTTCGCCGAGTGGTAACAGCTGATTTACCTCCTGGGACCACCAGTGGACAGTGAAAGCAACACCTATGCCGTTCCCGTCTGGGACATGACCTGCATGCCTGTGTTCGAGGAGGAGCAGGACGGAAGGAGCCCGGCCGTGGAGGATTTCCAAGGAAAGGGGCATCAGGACCAGGTGAGCGTCAGCAGCCTCCACACGTGCCCTGAGGTGGCCAGGACCACGCCTGCAGCTCTTGCTGCGGGGGAGGGAATCCAACTGGACTCCGACAAGCCCGATACCATGCCCGATGTGGCCACTGCGAAAGCAAAACCTATGATAGGGCTTGACAAAGCATCAGCATCGCAGTCAACGACAAAGGTGGAGACAGCAGGGGTGGCAGGAGGCACCGCAGCGGGTGCTTTGAGCACGGCAGTGATCAAGTCTCCTGCCGCTGAAGAGCGGAGCACAGCCATAGCAGCCACAGCCAGCGACGGGCCCGGAGGAAGCAAAACCAACATAGCCACTGGGGACACGGCCACAACATCCCTGAGGAGCGGGAAAACGGACTTGGCAGGTGCTGAGAACAATTCAGAGTATGCTTCCAGCACGTCCACCAGCCTCTCCCCAGGGGCCGGCATGACTGTGGTCGGAGCAGAACCTACCAGCAAGACTGTCAAAGGAAGAGCCGACAAGGACGATGAGGGGACCCTCGTCTCAAGCTTGCCACAGGAAGACAAAGTGAGCGAACAGGATGGCAGCTCACAGAGAGTGTCCCAGGCCCGCAAGGGAAGAAGGGAGAGGAGGGAGCACTGGGGAGAGGACAGAGCTCTGACAAGCCCCAAGCTCTGCAGTTCTGTGGAAAGCCACCACAAGGCAGCGGGGAGCAAGACAATCCCCAAAGCAGCTGGCCCGTGCTCAGGCGGCCGCAGAGCCACTAGAGAGGACCAAAAGGCCAAAGGCCACGGCAGCCCGGGGGGCAGCGAGCAGGGCGCTGCTCCCAAAGGCATCAGCCGTGCTCCTATCACCAGTGAGTCCAAGACCTGGCACAAATCGGGCAGGAGCTTATCTCCAGCGCGTTCAGGTCCCACCACCAACATACTCAGCAGGATCAGCTCTTTCTTCAGGAATGTGAGAGCCAGACTTACAAAAAAGACAGTGGCCTCATCACGAAATAAACATGGGAGCATCCTGGCGGAGCCAGTGGAAGGGACCCGAGTGGAGGCCATGACAGAGACAGCAGAGAGTGGCCAGGGGCTGGATATCACCGGTGTGACATCTGAGACCATGGAGCCAGTGATCGTTGAAGCCCATCAATAGGACCTAGAGCTGGGAGCTGCAAAGGGGACCAGGGCTCTGGGAAATACCCCTGGAGAGCCCATTTCAGCTTCCTTACTGCAATTTAAATAAAAAAAACATACAGTCTGAGAACGCATGCCGTGTTTTGTCTGAATTTCTAGGTCCCGAAGCCCAGCCGTAGCCTCACAGTGGATTCTGTGATGTCAGCTGTGCCACAGTCTGAGACCCAGTGTCCAGGCAAGGGCAGCCCCACCTCACACACATGCTCAGCGCCAACAGCAGTGCTCCATCTGGCTTCCACTCCTTTCTGGCTTTGCCCCCCAGGGCCATGGCTCAAAGTCAGACTATGGTCTGGGAAGCTCTCCTTCACTATCCCGCTATTCTTTTTATAAATGCTTATTCCCCCTGAAGGTCTGTAAACAAAGCCAGAACAGGACTCATGTCCCCTCGGCTATTCAGTGGACAGAAATAAGGGCGGCAGTATGAGCTAGCGATCAGAACTCAGAGCACCTCATCTAGACTGAGCCGTTGCCTGCCCAGGTATATACCCTGGAGAAACACACATGTTCTAAGAAACAACTCTGAGACTGTTTATAGCAAAGGTAACTTAACAGCAAAACAAGGGAAACAGCCCAAATTTCCATCAGCAGAATTAATACAGCAGGATATGAAGAGACTGGAATATTCAATAGTGAAACATAAATGAGCTACACACATTAGCAGAGATCAACTTCTCATGATTTTTAAAAACATCAAAAGAATGGGATACAGTTCCACTCATGGAACCATTCTGAAACAAGCTCAAACAATGGATTGCATAGGGTACATGTTTTAAAAAAAACGGTAGCTAAAAATGAGGGAAGAGTAAACACAAAATTGAGGACAGTTTCCTCTAGGGTGGAAAGGCTAGTTCAAGGAGGTTGACACTAGGCTGTTAGTGCTGCTGGGAATTGTTCTGTCTCTTAAGCAAGATGGTAGGTACACAGGTGTTGTATTTTTCACATTTTAGTAACTCCAAAATCAGGATGGTCCAACAATCACCTTGGCAGTTGTGATGAAGTTATTGCCAATGCCTTTCTCTTTTTTCACTTTTATTTATGCACAAAAGTGATGTCAGAAAAGCTTGGCATCTTTAAATTACATTTATTTAAGGTAAAGTACAAGAGCACTTGTTTGGTTATTAGGAAAAGAAGGAACGATATGCCTATTTTACAGATGAGAACACTGAGGCTCAGAGAAGGTAACCTGCTCCAGTCGCACAATGGGATCTTTGCAGAACAGTGATCCACCAGCCCACTTCTCTATGCAAAGCCCTGTCTGTAGTATGCGAAGGAAGCAAGCAAACAAGCCTGAGATAGGACCAGCACAAGAACCCGCGGCACCACCATCCTTACCATCAAGTTCCAAAACTACAGAGATGAGCATCAATTTTACTAGATTGAGGGGAGGGAGGGGTGGGGGCTGGGAGCCGGTTTTCGAACTTCAGTGAGCTCACAGCTCTTAGCTGGCCTTATCTCGAGAGCATCCACCCTTGAGCTGTGTCTGGCTCCCAGGCTTCTACCTCTAGCCTCTGGCATGACCCGGGCTGCGGCCAGAAACAGGCTCCCACCTGGAATTCCAGCATTCACTCCTGGAACGTCCAGCGTCCAGTCCTCCTCCAGCCACTAATTAAACTTTTGAATGCCCTGCTCACAAGGGTTTCTCCACACCAAATCTGCAGGAACTTTTTTCTTCTGGGGCTCCAAAACCAAATCCTTAAACCTCACATGAGGGAGAGTATGTGTTAGGTCAGCGCATCCTTGTTGATTGGACCTTCAGTTTGTGACTTCCACAGACCTCATCACGGGAGGCTGGGGAGAGGTCTCTTCTGTTGGTGGACGGAATGGTGGGCACTTGGTGGGGAGCACTGATGAGAAAGGGAGCCAGCCCAAGACCTACACATATGCACTGTTTCCCCTGGCCAAACAAGGTTCCTGACCCCAGGATTAACCCAGAGCTTCCGAGAAGACTAGGAGCTGCAGGGAGACACAATTAATGCTTTACTCTCCACCAGCTTTTCCTTGGACCCAAGGTGGAGAAATTACAGAAAGATCACATCACATTCCTTTGATCTGATGATTTCCACACAGGCAAGTGCAGGGAAACACTAGTCTGAAGGAAGAAAATGCATTAAAAACATGTGCACAGGGACTTCCCTGGTGGCGCAGTGCATAAGAAGAGGAGGACAGAGGCACCGGGGCTTCTTCTCACGCAAGCACACAGCTCACCTGGCCCAGCGCTCCTGCATCCCTGTGGGCATGCAGTAGCCCTGGCATCCGGTAGGGGACACTGCAGGATCCACACCTGACTGGGACTTTCCCAACCCCTGGGGACCCCTCAGCCTCTGTGGAGCCCCACTGAAGGTCCTGGGTCACCTCATGGCACCATTTCTCAACCTGAAGTTCTATAGATTTTTCATAGATGTGTACAAATTGAATACAACACATTCAAAAAATGAAGGCAATTCAAAGTAATGCTAATTTAGGATGAGTTAAAGGGCCAGGATTCCAAATTAATTATGACCTTAAAATTAAATAACAAATACATCTGGTTTTATTACACTCTGAAAAGCAGTGTCTTCTATAAAGTTTTCATGTTGGGATATAGTAAAGCTATAAAATTTATGATTCGATTACCACAGCATCAGGATATTTTTAAATTAAAAAGCACAGGCAAGTTTGGATGGGGTGTTAAAGAAAGAAGAATGATTATTAGGGGAAAAGGGAACATTGCTGTTCTCTGCCCACTTCCACTGTGCTGGTCTCATGATGGGCCGTGTTGCGTGTGGGCTGGAGGGACAGGGTCACTACTCCCACCTGTGCCATCAGACCTCCCACTCCTCACAGTGCCCAGGTGGGAGGGACCCACACTTTTCACCCTGGAGCCCCAGAGCCTCCCCTTTCCTCTGCATCACTTTCACTGTTCAGGGGACCAGTCACTTGAATGCCGCCCAGCCAAATGCCCAGGTTAAATTGCCCCTGTAGGACATGTCTCTCTGCTACCAGAACACACCTGGCAAAGTGCAGCAAACAGGCCCCAGTGCCCTCGGGATGTGAGCCCTGGGGATGTCAGGGCCCAAAGTCACTTCCAGGGTCTGAGTAGCCCCCTGGGTCCCACACACCGACCCCAGGGAGCCCACCTCCCCACTGACTCCAGTCCCTGCCTTTGCGTGGCAGGTTCTGGTCTGACACCTGTGAAGACCGTGACCTAGAGGCCTCAGCCTGAGACTCAGAGGGGATGGAGCTTGTGCAGCGCCTGGCAGCTTAAATGAGACACGAGGCCAAGGAAGAAGGGCTGCCTCTCTGCTCCCCCTCCGCTCCTGAGTCAGCTAGTGAGTGCCGGTTACTTCCTGTCGGAGCTGTACAGATTTAGCATGAATTTTCGATATATGTTTTATTTTTAACACTGGAGGCTCTTACATCAAGCAAAATTGATCTCCTCCTTGGTTTATTTTTTAAACATTTCTATGTAAAATAACACACAAGTATAGAAAAGCACCCTCCACAAAGGGAGGGTTCAGTGAGTTACAGTGGGCGCTCCACTCTGGGGAGCAATAGTTTTTCCCTCTGTAAAAGCCCAGATGCTTCTGAGAAGCTCCTCTCAGCTTCCTTACTCTGGCCCCAGACCTCCACAGCGGAAATCCCAAAGGGACTGGATTCTCCCAGCCCTCCAGCGCCCTCCACTACTTTCTGATTGTGCTGCCACACTAATTTTGAGTTATTTGTGTGTAAATCACTGCACTTGGAATACACATGGAGTAACTGATTTCATTCTTATAACCGAGTAAGTTAGCACTTATTCTTCTCCCCTTCTACAGGGGGCTGCCAGGGTGCTGGGGACGTCCTGTATATTGAACTGGGTGTTCTTAACAGATATGTTTATATTTACAAGAAACCATAAAGCTCTACGCTTAAGATCTGTGCCCTGTACAATACACCAAGTAAACTTCAATTAGAAAGAGATGCAAAAAAAATTTCCCCGCAAAACAAACTTCAGGCCCAGGTGGCTTCCTCTGATTTCTACCAAACATTTAGGACAGAAATGATGCCCGTCTCCTACACACTCTTCCAGAGAACAGATACAGAGGGAACACACCCACACTGCTTTCATCGGACCAGGAGAATACTGATGTCATACCAGCAGCAGATATTACAGGACAGGAGAAATTACAGGCTAAACACTTCTGAATGTCGATGTCAAAATCCAAAAGCAAATATTAGCAGTCTAAATCTAGGGGTTTTCAGAAAGGAAGGAAACTGGGATTTCATGGCGGTATTTCCAGTGGTTGATGTGGACAGGATCACTGGGTGTTTGGGCGCTGCCTGGGAACGTGGAGAGAAGGGACAATGCCATCGGGTTAGTGGAATGAACATTTGGTGACAGAGATTAGGAGGGCCTGGGTCACCCTCAGAGACAGTCCTGGGATGGGATCTCTAGGCTGTGGCTATGGAGGGGTCCCTCTAGGAGGACATGGGCCTCTCTCCTGTGCCACTGCAGGGTCTAGGGATGGATGAGGAGTTTGTAGGGGCTGGATTTTGATGAGGAAGGAGGAGCAGGGAAGGTGCGCCCTCAGAGCCGGTGCAGCCACGGCCCCTCCCCAGACAGGCCGTAGCCCAGGCTACTCAGACAGTTGCTCACATCAAGAGTCAGGCGACAGTGGGGCACGCCAGCTTCACGCACTAAACCACCAGGCACAGCCCAGCAGGCCACTGTCCTCGTTAATCAGCACTAACTGTGCATCCAGCTGAAGACCAAGCTCATCTGTGAGAGACGTGCCGTGTGGGCAGCTGGCTTGGAGAGACCGGGCCTCTGAGCCACGTGGAGACAAGCCGACCACTGGTCAGACCACCAGGAGGCTCACCCGGTGTGTGAAGATGCTGAGGGAGGAGGGACGTAGATGGGACCCCCTGATCCTTCAAGGGACCTTCTTTCGGGGATATTTAACAGCTGTGGGGTCAGGGATCAACATGTAAGGGAGGCAGCTGGATCAGGCATGGGCCCTCCTGTTGGCTCAGACCCCTCCTGCCCTTGGAGCAACCATGGGGCAGGCAGGAGGATTGGGGGGATGGAGGGAGGGGAGCCCTGGGCTCAGGAGTCCAGGGCACCATCTAGAGGATTCAGGGGTTCAGGGATTTCTGTCCCAGGGAACCAACTACATTCCTGTCCCACATCCATCTGTCATCAGCTTTGCGACTCTGGGAAAGTCACTTAAAATCTCAACATTTTAGTGCCATGTACCATAAAATATGGATCACAGCGCCTGCCGTGAGTTCCCCACGGGGCTGATGTGGGAATCACAGGAGATGATAACAGATATTCTTCACAAGCTCTAAAGCATCACACCCATAACCTTCCCTGCCCCCCTGGCCTGTGGCATCCAGGTCCCCTCTCTGGAGGCAGCACTACCACATTTCTTGCTTATTCTTCCAGACATTTACTATTTGAACACTTAGGTAGCATTTATGAAGTACCCATCATTTTTCGTCAGGGTCTACCTGATTTGTTGTATTAAGCTTCATCATGTAATACTAATAAGTGGGCCCTATTAACATTTCCATTATCACAGAACAAGGAACTGAGGACAGAGGGTCTGCATAACTTTCCCAGGTTCACGTGGCTTCTGGTATGATTTGAATCCAGACCATTAGGCACCAGCCCCCACTCTGTCGGTCACTGTGCTGTGCTCCCTTTCTATATTACCTCACTAAATAAAGGCATGTCCCCGTGCAGTCAGCCTGCTGGCTATTTTAAGTGCACACCACATTGCAACACCCTCTTCTCAAGCCCAGCTTTGATTCACTCGACTCCCCTAAGAGGCTAGTGAACAAAGAGAACAGACGTGACCTGGAAATGAATTGACACCTCCGCATGGTCTTCTCCCACCAACATATCAATAGTTCTCTCAATTTTTGTTGTGTTTTCCAGGATCATGACTCGGGTACCAAGAAGAAAAGGAAGATTATAAAGGAATCAAACACAGGATGCACGAGAATATCATCTGCGATCAAGATAATCTGCTGGCCATCTGCAGCAGTGCTTCAGACACATCAGAATCAGCATCTGGCCAAACAACAGCGTAGGGACGCAAATAACACCCCCACTAACCACTCCATCGAAGGTACTGTGGAAATAATACCAGTAAGTAAATTCAGGAGTAATGGCTGTAGTTTGTACAGCAGAGCCTGGATCTGGCTGAGGGAGGATTGGGCAGGGAAGGTGCCCACTCAGAGCCCGTGCAGCCACTGCCCGCTCTTAGCCAGGCCTTAGTCCAAGCTGCTCAGACGACTGGGCAGTTCCTAGTCAGTGAGACCCTGGGGGCCTGTAAACTTCATCTGTTAAGCCACCAAAACACCAGCCCAGTAGACCCTGTTCCCAGCTAATGAATATTAACTGCTCATCATCCAGGTTTGGTCAGTTGAAGATGATGCTGATTCTCTGTGCATCTGTCATGTGGGCAGTTGGTTTGCAATGTCCTGGGTTCTGAGTCAGTTAGGGAGTCAAGTAGACTACTGGTCATTCAGGGTGGTCACCTGACCACCAGGAAGTCTCACTGCAAATCAGCTGCTAGAATCCAGTGCTGAGGGGGAAGGGAGGGGAGATGCACACATATTTGGATACCCCAGTCCATCAGGGGGTCTTCATTTGGGGGAAGGGCATTGTATTGGGGGTCAGGGATTGAAACGTAGAGCCAGGAGGTGGGTCCAGGTTTGAGCCATTCTCTTGGGCCAGGCACCTCCTCCGAGTACCAGCTGTCTCCCTGCAGCATCCTTGGGGCAGGAGGATGTGGGAAAGGGAGTGAGGAGAGCTCTTGGTTTGTGTATCCAGGGCATGAGCTCATGTCCATGTGTTCAGGAATCTCATTCCCCAGGGAATCAACTCCCTCCCCTGCCTCAGACCCATCACTCATTAGTGTTGTGACTCTGGGCAAGTTACTCAATCTCTCTAAATTTCAGTGCCCTGAACCATAAAATATGGGTCACAGCCCCTACTCTGCCCACCCCACAGTGAATCACAAGAAATAATATTCTTTCCATGAGCTCCAAAACTTCTTACTCATGTCATCAATGTGAAAAAGTAGGCACTATCCTCCTGTTTGTAGCCTCCTAGGTGCCCTTTCTGGAGACAACCTGCTTATTCTTCCAGGCATTTAATACTTGAACATTTATGTAGGTAGCACTTATGAAGTGCCCATCATTTTTCTTCAGGCTTTGTATTTACTAATTTTTAGACTCAGAACATAATACAAATAAGCAGGACCTATTAATATTTCCATATCAGGGCACTGCTCACAAAGAGATCAGCCGTGCTCCCATCACCAACGAGTCCAGGACCTCGCACAAAACAGGCAGGAGCTTATCTCCAGCGAGTTCGGGTCCCCCCACCAAGAGACTCAGCGGGATCAGCTCGGTCTTCAGGAATACGAGAGCCAGACTTACAAAAAAGACAGTGGCCTCATCACACAATAAATATGTGAGCATCCTGGCAAACCCAGTGGAAGGGACCCAAAAGGAGGCCATCATAGAGACAGCAGAGAGTGACCAGGGGCTGGAAATCACTGGTGTGACATCTGAGACCATGGAGCCAGTAACCGTTGAAGCCCATCAATAGGACTTAGAGCTGGGAGCTGCAAAGGGGACCAGGGCTCTGGGAAATACCCCAGGAGAGCTCATTTCGGCTTCCTTACGTCAATTTAAATAAAAAACCATACAATCTGAGAATGCATGCCGTGTTTTGTCTGAATTTCTAGGTCCCGAAGCCCAGCCGTAGCCTCACTGTGGATTCTGTGATGTCAGCTGTGCCACAGTCTGAGACCCAGTGTCCAGGCAAGGGCAGCCCCACCTCACACACATGCTCAGCGCCAACAGCAGTGCTCCATCTGGCTTCCACTCCTTTCTGGCTTTGCCCCCCAGGGCCATGGCTCAAAGTCAGACTATGGTCTGGGAAGCTCTCCTTCACTATCCCCCTATTCTTTTTATAAATGCTTATTCCCCCTGACGGTCTGTAAACAAAGCCAGAACAGGACTCATGTCCCCTCGGCTATTCAGTGGACAGAAATAAGGGCGGCAGTATGAGCTAGCGATCAGAACTCCAAGCACCTCATCTAGACTGAGCCGTTGCCTGCCCAGGTATATACCCTGGAGAAACACACATGTTCTAAGAAACAACTCTGAGAATGCTTATAGCAAAAATAACTTAACAGCAAAACACGGGAAACAGCCCAAATTTCCCTCAGCAGAATTAACACAGCAGGATAGGAAGAGACTGGAATATTCAATAGTGAAACATAAATGAGCTACACACATTAGCAGAGATCAACTTCTCATGATTTTTAAAAACATCAAAAGAATGGGATACAGTTCCACTCATGGAACCATTCTGAAACAAGCTCAAACAATGGATTGCATAGGGTACATGTTTTAAAAAAACGGTAGCTAAAAATGAGGGAAGAGTAAACACAAAATTGAGGACAGTTTCCTCTAGGGTGGAAAGGCTAGTTCAAGGAGGTTGACACTAGGCTGTTAGTGCTGCTGGGAATTGTTCTGTCTCTTAAGCAAGATGGTAGGTACACAGGTGTTGTATTTTTCACATTTTAGTAACTCCAAAATCAGGATGGTCCAACAATCACCTTGGCAGTTGTGATGAAGTTATTGCCAATGCCTTTCTCTTTTTTTCACTTTTATTTATGCACAGAAGTGATGTCAGAAAAGCTTGGCATCTTTAAATTACATTTATTTAAGGTAAAGTACAAGAGCACTTGTTTGGTTATTAGGAAAAGAAGGAACGATATGCCTATTTTACAGATGAGAACACTGAGGCTCAGAGAAGGTAACCTGCTCCAGTCGCACAATGGGATCTTTGCAGAACAGTGATCCACCAGCCCACTTCTCTATGCAAAGCCCTGTCTGTAGTATGCGAAGGAAGCAAGCAAACAAGCCTGAGCTAGGACCAGCACAAGAACCCGCGGCACCACCATCCTTACCATCAAGTTCCAAAACTACAGAGATGAGCATCAATTTTACTAGATTGAGGGGAGGGAGGGGTGGGGGCTGGGAGCCGGTTTTCGAACTTCAGTGAGCTCACAGCTCTTAGCTGGCCTTATCTCGAGAGCATCCACCCTTGAGCTGTGTCTGGCTCCCAGGCTTCTACCTCTAGCCTCTGGCATGACCCGGGCTGCGGCCAGAAACAGGCTCCCACCTGGAATTCCAGCATTCACTCCTGGAACGTCCAGCGTCCAGTCCTCCTGCAGCCACTAATTAGACTTTTGAATGCCTTGCTCAGAAGAGTTTCTCCATACCAAATCTGAAGGAACTTTTTCTTTCTGGGGCTCCAAAACCAAATCCTTAAACCTCACATGAGGGAGAGTATGTGTTAGGTCAGCGCATCCTTGTTGATTGGACCTTCAGTTTGTGACTTCCACCGACCTCATCACGGGAGGCTGGGGAGAGGTCTCTTCTGTTGGTGGACGGAATGGCTTCCATATCAGAGCTGCTGCGTGCCTAATCTGAGAGCAGAGAGTGACAGTGGGAGAGCTTCTCACTCCTTTTATATCTGATGGCTCCGCCTGCCTCTGTGACATGTCCATTGTATGTGTCACAGAGATAGGGCGGGCGGGGCAGGGGGTGATGCAGGGGGCACATGCAAGCCCAGTTGGTGGAGAAACCCCAGCCCAAAGGCAAAGGGCGGGGCCCCTTCTGGACTTTCTAATGGCTGGGTCTTCTCGCTGTGGGTGGCAGGTGTTTGGCACGGGATGGGCCACCATGCGGAGACTGTTGGGGACTGTGGAAGCCTTCTCCTTCAGAGCTCACCCTGCCTGGGCACCGGCTCTGGAGGCCCCTCAGCCGTGCGTATGTATCGGCCAGCCCTTCCCCACCACGGGGCCCAGAGGCCAGAGCCTGCTCAGAGCTGAGGGTAGGAGGCACCCAGAGCTTGCCAGGGTGTGGGCCACCTCCTCCGGGGACCTCCCCAGCTTCTCTGCGAGGCCTGGAGACAGGATTGCCTTCTCCAGGGCTGCTCAGCTGCCAGCATCACCATGAGCCAGCTGGCGAAGGTTTCTGAGCAGGAGATGCAGAGCCCTGATCTGACTGGATGCTGCACCCCACGATGTCCCTTCCTGGCAGGTAGGTTCTTTCTTCACTTCTTTTTTGAAATTTGGTCAAACAACATTTAAACCTTGCACTGTTCTTCAGGGTATACAGATGGTAGTGGCTTAGCCGGGATTTGAAGCAAGCCTGTGTGATTCCAGAGCTCGTGCTCTGGACTGTGGTCCGTCCTTATCATATATGCTTCATGTGTTACTTGTTTTTCTTTTTTGCTTGTAGTCCTTATGGTACTTAGCCCTAAGTGCCATATCTGTAACGAACAGCTACACTGCCCTGTAGGAGGTCTTCTTTTGTTCAACGCATGAATTGGTCATCCACCACACTGTGTTCTAACGTCAGAAGATACAGGTCAGGGACCACCAGTTGTCAGCATAGCACCATTCCACATTTCTAACTGAGGCTTGAAGGCCGGATTTTCCCTTTGTCTAGTTTGAAGGATCCAGATATGTAAAGATTATAGTCTAGATAAATCATGGGCTATCCTGAAAGAAATTCACCAGTGAATTGTTCCGTATGGATTAGAAGCCAGTTTCTCTGGCCTTCCTGGAGTATATCCAGCAAGGCGTCTCATTCATGTCTAGAAAGCAAATATATCATTTATTGCAACTTCAGCGTGGAGCCATGTATTGGTTTAAAGTACGATCAACACAATTTGGTCATTGTGAATATGCCAGCTGGGTCCACTCTTTATTACACATATGTAACTCTAGAGATTCTTATGCCCAAGAGAGGAGACGTACTCTTGGGTGTCTAGGACAAGGGAAACATGTGTTGTTATTCAGGAGCTGGAAGCTTCAGCATGACAGGAAAGAATTGAACAATCCTGGTCTACACATCACTTGACCTTGTTTAAAACTTGTTTCTTTGGCTTGCTTCATTGGAGTGTTTTTTCTCTCCTGGGGCTGACATTGTGTGTTATGTAGCACACATGTGACATGTAGAAGTTTCAGAACCCAGAATCCTAGAGATCAGTCAAAATGTATTTATATATTTTTGTTCAAAATCTATTGAAAATAACACTGGGCATAATTCATATATTCCAAAATTAGTTGGACCCTCTGCTCATGAGATTCTTTTTATGGTCTGTCACAGCAAATTTGGACTTCCATCCCCAATAAACTTTGGGGTTGGAGGACACAAGAAGCTTTTGCTAAGACCTAAATTCTGTCTGAAAAAAAAGGGTAAATATTACAAGCCCTTTCTAACTTCTCCAAGAGCAGAAATGATTTACAGCTGTGGCATTGAACCCTAATTCCTCGATCTCATTTGAGAAGAGTTCAGTAAGAAACAATGTCTTGATTTTTGTTTGTTTGGTTTCTTCCCTGTTTTCTCATCTTGCTTACCAAGAATCCATTTTAATTCAAGAGTTAGTATGGCAGCAGGCTGAGTGTTCCCTGGAGCTCATTAAATGACTTTTTTTTCCTAAAATGACTTTTGTCTCCTTGTTTTCAGCCCCTCTTCTTTCCTCTGCCCTTTACTATAACCAGAGCTCAGCAAAAGCTGACTGGCTTTGTACAGACCTTGCTTAGGGTTAGTCTTTTCTTCATTATTTTATTCATGGCTCCTCCATTTCATTGTTTGCCTTCTCCAAATGTGTTGAAATCTTTCTGTGTGGATGACTTCCAAAATGCCTTGGCTTTTATTGGTTGATTAATTTTGGTATTTCTACAGTTTTATTTAAATATGGTTTCAGGAGGAACAGAAAGTGAAGATGTTTCCTTGTCTGCCATCTTGAGCTGAAAATCCCTGTGGATTTTAGCATCCAATGTTCCCATGGGAAAAAACCCAACCTTGGCATTAATAGATGTGACACTCAAGATTTCAGCTTTTCTTGAGCAATCACTAAAGATTTAATATGTGGTCATTTCTAATGGGAAAATAATAACTATCTTATGGAGTAGATTTGAGGATTAAAGTAGAGAATGAACATGAAAATGCTTTGTCAGGCTTAAAAATCTATAAAAATGTTTTCTGTTATTATTTGATTTGTTGCTATTTCAACTTTACTCGACAGTTGTTTATGACCTTGCTTATGTGAGAAAATGCCCTCTGGTTTTTTGTTTTGAAAGCCAGAATATATTTTTCAATAGCTCAATGGAAATGGCATCATTTGTGAAGGTTAAGGGTGAATGGATAAATGTTTCTTGACACCTATCACTTTACAATATTTTCAGGAACTAATTGACACATGTATCCCTCTTCCAAATTTTGTTGAGCACCTCCTACGAGCCACATGCTTTACATCAGGTGTTGGAAAGCATTTTCTGGATTTTAAATATCTTAGGCTTTGTGGGCCATATACAGCTTCTGTAGCTTCTCCTCTTTCTTCTTCAACAAGCTTTCTAAACGTGAGAACCATTATTAGCTCACAGTCCCACAGATCCAGGCTGAGAGCCTGATTTGATTTGTGGCCATTATTTGCCGATTCCTGCTCTGTGTCCTCACTGAGGAGGGGGACCATGTTTGAGTAATCACTTCTTTGAATCAACTCTTGGTCTTCTGGGGCTTGTCCTTACTCTCCTACACTCTCTAATCAACATGGCATCCAGAGAGATCCTGTTAAAACATAAGTCAGATCCTGTCACTCAAATCTCTTCAATGGCTTCTTCACAGAAAAAGCAAAGTCCTCAAAGTGCCTCCACAGCCCTAGAAATGTGGGCCTCTGTTTCGTGTCTGACTGTTTCCTCCTCCTCTCCACTTTGCTCGCTCTGTTTTCCACACACTGACATCCTTTCTGCTCCTTGGATACTCCAAGCCCACTCTTGCCTCATTGGCTTTCCATCTGACTGTTCCCTCTACCTGTACTATTCACTTCCCAGATATGCTCCTTGCTCCCTCTTAAATTTTATCTTCCCCAGAAAGCCCTCAGGGATCACTTAGTTTCAGATCGCAACCTCCTCCTAGTAGCTAACAATCTCCATCTCCCTTCCCTGCTTGCTGTTTTTCTCCAGCACTTCCCTGATATACTAGTTATTCCATCCATTTATTTCATTTCTATTTACATATTTATACTTATGATTTTATATTTGCTTCTTTACTTTTGTCTCCCCCCTCAGCTCGAGAGAGGGTATATTCATCTGTGTTAATCACTGCTGTGTTTCCTGAACATGCCTATGAAACATACTGAAGAATGGTGCCCGAAATTTGGTAAAGGATCAATCAATTTTCTTGGCTGAATGAAGAAATATGTTCATAAATTAATGAACAAATCTCCGGGGTTTCTGAATTGAGGACTAATGGGAAGAGGAAGGCAAAGGGTTGGGACAGGGTACTGCAAGAAGTAGTATTTGGAGTACTCTGATAGCTATCCTAATAGATACGATTTTGTTCATTTATGTAGTTTTTTTTTTTTTTGTTTGTTTGTTTGTTTTTTTGCGGTACGCGGGCGTCTCTCTGCTGTGGCCTCTCCTGTTGTGGAGCACAGGCACCAGACACGCAGGGTAAGCGGCCATGGCTCAGGGGCCCAGCCGCTCTGAGGCATGTGGGATCTTCCCGGATTGGGGCATGAACCCATGTCCCCTGCATTGGCAGGTGGACTCCTAACCACTACGGCACCAGGGAAGCCCCATTTAAGTAGTTTGAATGAGAGAGCTGGGAACTAGGGGCACATAGCATCAAGAGTTTTATAATGCATTCTGTAGAGTTCTTTTTAAGTGTGTACAAATATCATTGAAAGTATATGCACGCATATACACCTCTGTTGCTTTATTTAGCGCTTTACAAGAGCCCCTCAGTGAAGGGGTAGTAGCAACTCTCAGTATCCTTCCATTATGATGAACTTAATTTATTCAAAGTTACTTTATAATTTATTTGTAACTGAGAAACTAGACTTAGTTATTGAGTAGACCCTCCCTAGAAACCTATGACATTAATAAAACCAACAAAAATTTGTTCAGTTTCCAATGATACACACACTACAGACTGAATTATGGGCCATCCATTTTAATGAAGGGAAGAAGTGATGTAGCAAATACAGAGCAAACGGAATATGAAGTTTTGTCCTCCATTAATATTAGTGACGGGTAAAGTGGGCTCCAACGCCTTCAAGGTAGCTGGAGACCATCATCTCTGTGTCACAGGCAGGAGGATGCTCAGCCAGGATGTCTTTCTCTGTCACTGAGAAAAATTTCCATAATATATAATGATACTTACTGAAACAGATATGGGGCATTTGGGTAATTAGGAATCCATTAGCATATTTTTCCGGAAGCCTTGACTACAAAATGAAGACAGTGGATTTGGACACTTTCAGCAATGAAGAAGTTGTTTGGATATTCATCTTTATGCTGAATGAAATATGCTTATTTCATCTCTGAAACTTCCCATATACCATTTTGCAACCTCTGTTTTGTGTTTGGAAAGACTTTTAGAAATTAAAAATCAAGTTAAAAAGTAAGTTGCAACTTAAATGATATATGGAATATTTTGCTGAATTAAATAGGACACAGTTCAAATGTTAATTTTATTTTAATGTGTATATTGGGGTGGAGTCTTGAAGGTGCCAGAAAACAAGAATTCACCCATCCTCTCTGGAACTGCAGCACACACACACCTTCAGTTACCAGTTCTGTTCATGCCACAGAATCATCTTCAGAAAACATACTGTTTTCTGTGTACCTGGTGTATATCTCAATTAGTTTGAAGAATTTCCCAAATACCTGTTAATATGTAGTTCTCCAATTCCAATCTTGTCACGTCCTGTACCAGTGACACAGCACAGAGGAGTTTTATTTCTCTTTCTTTCTCTGGGTTGTTCACACCCCAACGAAAGAACAATGAAATGGCATCAAAGAGATCAGGGTTCTTGACTCAGATTTACCATAAAATAATAGTGTCCTCTTGGGAAAATTATAGTTATTCTAGGCCCCTTTCCTTTTCTTTACTTTGACAGAGCTGCACTAGATGACCCCAAGTAACATTGCACTCTTTCAGTAGTAGCTTAGATGTTACTGGTTTTCTGAAACAAATGAAGACAATGACACATGAAATTGTGCAACATCTCTGTAACTATGTTTTCTTAGAGTTGCCTCCATTTCACAGATGATAAGATGACTGAGCACAGAAGTAGATGTTTGGAACCAGAGGTTCCAAAGTAAATGGAGCTAAACCACAAGTTTCCTTCTTTCCTGAAGCTCACTTAGCCAAAACCTAGGCTGCTGAATATTAAGCTGTAAAGCATATTATCAGTCCATTTTCAAAGAAGCTATTCTTCTAGGGTTTCCAATTAATAGCAAGAGGTTTTGAAATTCTTCAAAGATCATCTAATTTTGTGAGATTTACAGCTCTATTTTCCTGTCAAGCAAGTTGTATTAGTGCCAGATAATCATGTGAGCTTCTGGATGCTTCTCTGAACCTCTTGAAGTTTTCTTCTTGCTACTTGAAATTCATGCCAGATAAGCCTTTTTCTAGAGCATATGTACAGACTTGTGTATTTTTATATAGGAAAGCAATGCAGTGAGTCAGGTCGGGGGTTAAGCCCTCATTCTCAGAGTGGTATTGAGCTCCTGGTGAAATATAATCATCATTTCCTCAGAATCGAAAAGCAGTTATCTCTAGTTTTTAATCCCATTAACTATTTATACAATTACGTATGATACATGTATTTATTGTACCTACTAGGTGTGTTCTCTTTGGGAAGTACAAAGCTCTTTGAGACATAGGTTGTTCATTTTTTCGTTTTCCCACAAATACTGTGACCTTTTGAGCAGGAAGGTCTATATTTTACTAACATGTAGAACCAGCAGTTAACACGGTGTCTAAGATGTAGTCAATAAATATGAAATAGATAAAGGAACACAGTTTTAAGGAAGGACCAGGGCATGAACAAATAGTAAATTTTCATTTTCAGTCACAAAGCAACCAGAGACATAAAAATGATACAGACAACAAGTGCTACGGTCATTCAAAGAAGGAATAGAATAGACACAACAAGGATCTCCTCTATGGCACAGGGAACTCTACTCACTATTTTGTAATAACTTATAAGGGAAAAGAATGTGAAAAAGGAATCACTGTGCTGTACACCTGAAAGTAACACAACATTGTAAATCAACTATTCTTCCATTAAAAAACAAACAAACAAACAGACAGCAACAACGACAAAAACCCAAAGTGGTCATAGAAGTTCTTATGAGATTCCATAAGAGAAGCCAAATGAGGATGGGAGAGACGGCTTTTGAATCAATTCAGAGGAGAAGTCACAGAGAAACTTGTCTTTGACCTGAACTTGAGTTTCCATTAAGATTGCAATGCAGGGATGTTACAGATGAAGGTAATCACATAAACTTACTACACTGAAACTTGCAGAGGTTATGAGTGTTGTTCAAGATCCCAAAGCAAGTGCATTGTGGAATCAGAATTTTAAGTGAGGTCTATTGAACTAAAAACAAACAAACAAAAAAACAAGCCCTTTCTGTGATACCATGTTGCCTTTGAAGTCGTCATTTTGGTGGGTTGGTAGAAACTGGTTCCAATGTTTCTTGCAGGAATAACTAGTTCTGTCCCCCTGTGCCCCCCCACCCCCGAGTTGATCCTCAAAGTTTCCTTTAGAATGGACTTGCTAAAATGCAGACATGCAAGTATTCATGATGCCTGTGTCCAATCATTTCTCCTGCCATTGCCTACTTCACTTCTGGATTATATGAACAATTCACTGTCTTCTTTTATGTTTTTCCCTCCTCCAAGAATTCCTTTCTCCCTATGGGGCACCTGGGAAACCCACTTCATTTTTCAAACCTCAGTTTACATATTATGTCTTTTGTGCAGTCTTCTTTTTAGTGTTGTGATCACACGCTCCTTTTTGCTTCCCTTGCACTTCTGCATGCCTGATTGCTGCACTCACTACACTGTATTGTAATTGTATTTTTTACATATCTCTGTCTTCTCCTGGGCAACATTCCCTGGGGCCAGGGACTACATTTTTTCATCTATTGATGTTGCCTTAGCATGTTACTTGTTGTGAAGTAGTTAGTTATAAAAATGAGATTTGATTAAATTGAAAATTGTTATGTACATATTAGTTATTATCATTTACAGATATAACAGGAAAAAATATTAATGTTGGTGCTGAAAGTTCACTGCTAGTAAATGGTGGTGGTACTTGACTTCACTTATATTATTTTCCCCACTATTTTATATCTTTCTACCTGATAGCTGTTCTTTATTTCCATCTATGTTTCTTTATTACTACACCAAGAAAAAGAGGGATAAGGGTAGGGCTAGGCCATACTTGGCTGGAATAGTAAACAAACTGTGTGGGGTTTTGGTGAGAAAATCCTGAAGCATACAGGTCTGCATCTTCCCTTTGCTGCATGTGGAGGATTCTGCTTCTGAAGAGTTTTATTAGCAACTAATCAAGATGTTTTTTGTTTTTTTTTTGCAGTACATGGGCCTCTCACTGTTGTGGTCTCTCCGCTTGCGGAGCACAGGCTCCGGAAGTGCAGGCTTAGCGGCCATGGCTCACAGGCCCAGCCACTCTGAGGCATGTGGGATCTTCCCGGACCACTGCGCCACCAGGGAAGCCCAATCAAGACGCTTTTGCTCAAGGCTCCTGATTAGCTGTTGGTATACTAAGAGTAAATCAGAGTTAACGTAGCTTCTGATTTCTTTTACATTGTCAATGTGGATGATCATTTTTTACTGCTGGGGGTGGTGGTGGTGGGGAGTGAGGGAATGTTCCTTTCCTGCTCCTGATGTTTCAGTCCTGTCAAGAGAGCTCGTAGTGTCCTTTCAGCGCTGCTTCGTTACTGACTCTGCCCCAGGGTGAACAAGTGACTTATATTGAAAGCTTGAAAAGAATTAAGCGTGCATGCTTGCCTTGACTAATTCTGTTCTCTCCCTTGAGAGTGTGAGTGAGTGTCTTCTGTTTCTCTCATTCTGTGTATTACTAGTTAGTAAATCTGCCCCATTCTGCAGTTCAGTTATGTGATCATTTCATTCCAACTGGATTCTCAAGCCAGGGTTATCAACAGTAACAGGAATATTCGGCCCTCCATCTTTTCTCTTATTTTCTACTTTATGCCAAACCAAATGGAATTAAGGCATTGTAGTTGCTGAAAGGTAATTAAAAGACCCTAACATTTGGTGCATTACCTGTGAACAGTGAGAAATAAAAAGAAAGGAGCATTCATTTTGGAGAGGAAAATGTCCATGTGGAAAATATTTTGGTACTGCCAAGGAAGGTAATCCAGAGCCTTGGTCTTTAATGTATGGTAGGATGTTGGGACCTTTGACTGTTTGAAAATATTTAAGTTTGTGCAGTAACTGCTGAAGCCTAGAAAAGGTTTAAGACATGCTGTATTATTCTCCCGTGCTTATTGTAACAGACTACCACAAGCTTGGAGGCTTAACACAATAGAAATTTACTATCTCACAGTGGTAGAGGCCAGAAGTCTGATATCAAGGTGTCAGCAAGGCTGCTCTCCCTACAGATGCTTTAGGGGAGATTCTATCCCTTGCCTCTTTCAGCTTCTGGTGGTTGCCAGCTTCCTTGGCTTGAGGCCACGTCACTCAGTTTTGGTCTGTGTCTTCACATCACCCCCTTTCTGTGTCTGTATCTTCTCTTTTGTGTGTCTCAAATGTCCCTCTGCCCTTCTTGTATAATAAAGACAATTGTCATTGTATTTAGGACCCATCCAGATAATATAGGATGGAAATCCCATCTCAAGATCCTTAATGACATTTGCAAAAACCTTGTTTTTTCAAATGAGGTAACCGTCAAGGATGAGGACATGGATATATCCTTTAGGGGACCACCAACCAACCCACTATACCAGCCGTAAGCTACTTTGATTTTGGCTGATGGCTGCAGCTTATGGTGTGGGAGAGTGGCTGTTTCTTTCGAGCCACTTAAGTAATGATCTGACATAAAGAAAGGGGCATTAGGGAGTTGCAGGTGACTGAGCAATACCTGGAGCGGAATGAATAAGGCACCTGGAGGTTCTTTAGTATACAGAGACCTTTACCTGGCACTTGACTTGAGAGTGTGCAGGAGTTTACAGGGCAGAAAATCTCAGGCAGCTGTCCACCTTGCCTTACCCTTCAGGTACAGTTTTTCCCAAGCAGGCTTGACTGAGACAAAGACTCAATTGTAAGGAAAACATGTTTTATAGAACTTGTTGGCATTGACACATATGGTCTACCGTAGGCTCAAGTGACTCCCCTTACATGTGGACCCAAGCTGACACTGGATTTGTCAATTATATTGGAGAAAGAAATGTTCTCCTAAAGGCAGCTGCCTTTGGTCTAGGCAGTTCCATAGCAGGAGGCAGTGAAAATGACCATGGCGGCATAGGACTGTCAAATCTACGCCTCAGAACTGGAGGTGTAATGTCACTAGACAGAACCCATAATTAGTTCAGTACTGCAGTATGAACCACAAGGTCATCAAAGAGGAAGGATAGCTCAAGAGTCCACGTGTGATAGATGCTCAGGGCTGTGCACTGCACATGGCAAATTCATAGTGACAAATCAACGTCAGGCTAAAAGATTCCTCCTGGTTCGAAGTTCGCAGGTCAGTAATTTCAAAGAAATGGCATAGACTAATGGACATCCTAGTGAGGCTAAAACCAAAGAGACTTTCTCTTTCTCTCAAATGCCATTGAGTTTCTGCTATGTTCTTTGGTCAAATTCTGTACTGGATTCTGGGAACAAAAATGTGCCTAGTTTCACTCTTCTAGGAGTGAGGGGATTGGCTTGCTTTTGAGATTGTTTTTAAATTCTGGGGATAGTGCTGTAAAATCAAATTGTATCGTAGTAACTCTTCAGACTCAGCATGGTTCATGAGAGGCTTGATAAACTGATAAAACAGCCAAGGCCCTGAGAGACCCAAACCAGTATCAGTCTGTTCTCTGTGTCTGTGAGTCTGTTTTTGTTTCGTAGACAAGTTCATTTGTGTCATATTTTAGATTTCACATATAAGTGAGATCATATATTTGTCTTTCTCTTCTGACTTACTTCACTTAGTATGATAATCTCTAGTCCATCCACGACGTTGCTGCAAATAGCATTATTTCATTCTTTTTATGGCTGAATAATATTCCATGGTATATATGTACCACATCTCCTTCATCCATTCATCCATCAGTGGACATTTATGTAGCTTCCATGTCTTGGCTATTGTAAATAGTGCTGCAGTGAACACTGGGGTGCATGTATCTTTTCTTTCTTTCTTTCTTTTTCTTTCTTTCTTTCTTTCTTTTTTTCTTTCTTTTCTTCTTGTCACAAGGCATGTAGGATATTAGTTCCCTGGCCAGAGATGGAACCCATGCTCCCTGCACTGGAAGCACGGAGTCTTAAACACTGGGCCACCAGGGAAATGCCAGGGGTGTATGTATATTTTTGAATTAGAATTTTCTCTGGATCTATGCCCAGGAGTGGAATTGCGGGACCCTATGGCAGCTGTATCTGTTCTCTGCACGTCTCACATCAACCACCTGCACTCCAATCCTTGCTCTCAACATCATCTTTGGGGAACCCAACCTGCGACAGGGACCTTGACAAGAAGAAATGGCTCAGGGAAAAGCTACCTGCACAGGGAGGAGATAGAGGCCATCGACCCTGGGGTGTGGTGGGGAGAGTGGGCACAGAGATTTGTCATTTCACCCCCGATACTCAGCCTTCCTGGCTGCCCCACTCTAGGTCACCTCGGGATACCCAGGTGACCCGTTTAGAGTCCCTGCCTGTGCAGGAATCTAGGGGCACCAGCGGGTCTGAATAATATTAGTGAAGGGTCTCCCCCATGGCACTGGGGTTATTTGGGGTGGGTCATCCTCTGCTGGGGGCCCTTCCTGGGCACTTTGTGGGGTTTAGCAGCATCCCTGACCCCACCCACTTGATTCCAGGGTCCTCTCCCACCCAGTTGTGACCACCACAGATTTTCCCCAGACATGACCGAAGAACTGGGTGAGGCGGGGGCAGGATGGCCCTGGGTGAGGACAGCTGTGTTGAAGCAACCAGCCTGTCCCAGGGCAAGGTCTGCCCCAATCCCGTCAGAGCCTGCATTTAGAACTGCCCCTTCCCTCTCCCAGCTCCCCTGCCCTGCAGTGGTCTCCGAGACATCATCCCCATGTAATAAATCACACCTTCTCAGTTTACTGTCCCCAGCACCTAGAGGAGTGTCTGATGTGTAGTAGATGCTTCATAAATACTTGCTGAATAAAGGAGTTGAATAAAGGGATGAGTGGATGAATGAATGAAGGTTACAATGGAAGGAGGGGGGAGATTCCCTTTCTGGCTCTCGGGGGTTGGGAGATCAAGTGAGAGATCCGTGCTAAATAGGCTGACCAGCCTTCTGGGGTTCCCCGGGAATGAGGGTTTCCCCACAGTTCCAGCGCTCAAACCTGAGCGGTCCTGGGCAAACTGGGGGCGGGTGTTGGTCACCCTATGTAAACACAGTAACAATTCCAACTGCAATAGCAATGGCCAAGGACCTCTAGGGTCTTATTGACCAGGCAGAGTTCTTTACCTGGCGGGGAAAGTGGCACAGGAGGGAGGGAGGAGTCTCAGGAAGATCATCCCACACGACAACGTGTGCCAATGGCCCTGGGCCCAAGGTCACACCTGACCAGGGCTTGCTTTTTGTTTTTTCTAATTTACTTTTTCCCACATGGATATGCAATTGTCCGAATGCCATTTATTGAAAGCTCCTTAATTTCCCCACTTTCTGTCATATCAAGTTCTCATATATCTGTTTCTGGACCTTTATTCTATACCATAGAGCTGTACGTCCCATCCTAGCACCACTAGGGCTGTTTCATCACTATCACTTTATTTTTTATTCATTTATTTTTTTGGCCGTGCCGTGCGGCATGTGGGATTTTATTTCCTTGACCAGGGATCGAACCCGCGCCCCCTGCATTGGAAGCTCGGAGTCTTAATCGCTGGACCTCCAGGGAAGTCCCCAGGGCTTGCTTTGACATCCATCGAATGGTGGCAGGTGGACACGGGGAGCAGCTGTCTGTGAGCCATCCTGTGTAGAAATGCAGGGTGGAGGGCAGGACAGTTGGAGCGGGAGGGGAAGAGGCGGAGGAGGAGGGAGGGAGGGAGGGCGGGTGAGAGACAGACAGAGAGTTTCCGGAGACAATAGCTCTGGCCGTGTCCTAGGGCATGAAAGCTGAAAATAGCTCCTAGTGCCCAGAGCCTTGGAGCTGCAGCCTGGGAGCCAGGGTGACTGGCTCTTCTCCCTGGTGTGTGTTGGGGGGTGACTCTGGGCTTCTCAGGCTGGGAATGGGGTGCACGGAGCAGGGACGGAGTAGGGACCCTTCTCTCTGGGACCTCGTGGGCCATCCTTAGCTCACAAAGGTGAGCCACTCCTGGCCCTACGAGTGGGGAGCTTATCCTCCCTGTCCCCTGGATCACACCCCCTCACACACAACTTCCCCATGTGTGCTCCCAGCAGCCAAGAGAATCTGTTTTTAAAAGATTTGGGGGAGGGGGGTAAACATACAAACAAGAGCAGAATGGATACTTTTTCAGAATGGGAATGGCTCTGTGTAACCCCACCCCCAGGGAAACCACAGTCCTGACCTCTAACACCCTTGACGAGTCAGCCTTGGTCTGGGCTTGCGGACCCATGGAAGCTTCCTCATCCCCTCTTTCAGACCCTGTCTCTCCCTCGGCGTCTTTGTGAGAAGCACCCGGGGAAGTGGGACTGCTAGGCTGTACTGCTGCTAGAACTCCACCTGGGCTCCACCAGGCTCCAGCCCCCCGCCCTGTGCACCTCTCTGACCCTGAGGCACCTCAACTGGTAGGAGCATCATCACCTTCCCTCCCTGGACTTGTGACACTTAAGGGAGACACCAAAAAGACAAGCGTTTGGCTCCCTGGCTGGCAAACAGCAGGTGCTCAATTGTCATAAGTGTCCGTATCAGTGAGGGTTCTCCAGACAAACAGAATCCATAGGGTGTGTGTGTGTCTATATACACACACACGTATATATGTATGCGCATACAAAAATATACAGCTGTGTATATATGCAGTATGCATACAGACATATACACATATAGTATATACAATACACACATACATATATACACACATATATAAAATACATCGTTTGTATGTATACCCACATATGTATACAGTATGTATACACACATATACACACATACAATACACATATAGATATACACTATACATACACACATATAAAATGCATAGTTTATATATATACAGTATGTACACATACATATAACATATGCAATAGACACACCTAGGTACATATATATCATACATATATACACACATACAAAGATATTTAGGTGTGTATATATACAGTATACATACATATATAATATATGCAATACATACACGTACATACATATAGGCACACATATACACCTACATATAAAAGCATGTAGCATAAAAATACATATGTACTGTATATATAAGTTCATCGTATATATACATACATATATCATATAAGATATATACACAATGTATACACACACATACACACCTATATGTAAATATGCACATGTACATACACACATAAAAACATATGCAAGTGTGTCTATATATAGTATATACATATATATATAATACCTATACAACATATACACATACAGGTATACAACATATATACCCACCTATATATAAATAGACACTGTATACATACATACATACAGTGTACATATACTGTATATATACACACACCATATATCAATATATGGTGTGTGTATATATACAGCATGTTCACATTTATAATATGTATACTATATATATACATACATACATGTATACAATATATACACAAACATATATAGGCTTGTATGTATACTGTATATAGTACACATATACTACAAACGCACGACATATAAACGTGTATATATATATATATAATATGTATACACACATATACAAATTAATAGGCTTGTATATATTCACTATTTTTACATATATAGTTTTGTTTTAAGGAGTTGACTCATGTGACCGTGAGGCAGGCAAGTCAGGGCAGGACTCTGGGCTGGAGACACAAGGAAGAGCTGATGTCCCAAGGCCATTGGAGGACCAGTTCCCTCTTTCTAGGGAACCTCATTTTTCTCTCCAGTCCTTCAACTGATGGACGAGGCCCACCCACGCCACGGCATTGACAATCTCCTTTACGCAAAGTGGACCAATTTCAGTGTTAATCTCTTCTGAAAAATACCTTCCGGACCACATCTGGAATAATGTTTGTGGTTGCCGGGGCCCCACGCAGTGCGCACATGAGATTAACCATCCCCGTGGCGATGATGACACTTTATTTTCTCCCTTGACCATTGTCACTACTATTCCAATTAAAATGGCAGTGCCATGAGGGCAGGGCATTTCCTTTTTTGCCAGTACTGAGCGTCCGCGGTCTGGTGCCTAGCATAGGCTAAATACACGGCATTTTTGTGAACAGAAGCCGGGATTCCGGCTGTCATATTTAATGAGGAATTATAGTCTTCTTATTAGGGGGGAGGGGTGTGTGTGTGTGTCACGGTACGTCAAGGGCGGGAGTCGAACCCTCCACCCCAGGCCCCGAGGGCTCTCCTCGGGTCCCCACTTCGGGCCGGTGGGGGTGGCCGGGGGCAGCCGAAGACGTGCGTGCGTGCGTGCGTGCGTGCGTGAGAGCGGGCGAGTGCACGGGGTGGGCCGCGCGCGCCGCGAGTGGTTCGGCTGGGTCCCCGGCTCATTGTGCTCGTCTCACGCCGGCCCGAGTTCGCAGCAGCGCTGGAGGCTCCGGGCCTGTGACCACAAAGAGGGAGCCGGGGGCCGGACGGGAGCGTGGCGGCGGAGGCTGAGGCCCAGGCCAGGCCCCCTCCCTTCAGCCGCCGGCCTGCCCGCCTGCCCCGCCCCCGCCGGCTGCGCCGCGCCCCTCCCCCAACCGCCAGACTAGCACGGTGCGGGGGCCGTGCGCGAAGACATGGGAGAGAAGCTGGAGCTGAGGCTGGAGTCGCTCGTGGGGGCCGAGCCCGCCGTCTGCCCGTGGCCGCTGCCGGTCTACGTAAGTGCCACCCGTCTCCTCCTCCCGGGCCCCCGCCCCTCTTCCCCACGGCGCGCGCTGAGCCCACCAAGAAACGGAGCGACTCGAGTCGCCAGACCTTCTTTGGAGCCCCCCTTCCCGCCCCGCCGTGGTTTTCCACGGCCGTTTCCAGCCCCCGCGCGCAGGGTGGGCAGAGGGGAGCCGGCGCCGGCCGGGGGCGCAGACTCGGCCGCGGGGGGCGCAGACTCGGCCGCGGGGACCCCGCGCTTCCGAGGGGCGCCCGAGCCGGTCTGCGGTTGGCTCTGCAGGGCTGGGGACCCCGGTCCCCCCGGGCCTGGACTGCCGGCGGGCTTGCCCTTCTGTACTTTAGGATCTGACATGTAGGGTTTCTTTTTCCTGGTAGTTTATTCTTAGCGCTGTCAACGTGCTTAGTTTTTTTTTTATTTTTGAGGGCACCATATCCTCCCTCTCTCCAGTTTTTTTGTGTTTCTGTTTTGTTTTGTTTTAGTTAGGCATTCTGTCCCCTGATCTTGAGTGGCCTTTGGAAAATGACACGCCAAAGGGAAATTTCCACAGGCGTCTGGTGATTCCAGAAACGGAGGGTGTCCGGCCAGGTGGGCGCCCGGCCTCTCGTCCCCCGTGGCGGCGTGGTGCGCGTGTATCTTGTCTCGGGGTTTACGCTTGGGCCCCGCAGCCCACCTTCCGGAGGGAAAGCGCAGCGGGCGCCTTGGGCCGGCGCCTTTGGGGCGCCCTTTCGTGCGTTGGGCTTGCTGGGGACCGGCCTCCAGGCGACCCGGCGGGGAAGCCCGCGCGACCCGCCCCTCGCGCGGGCTCCGTGTGTGTCAGTTTTGTGGAAACTGTGTCGCGGCCGGGACGCTGGGACCGCCTGGGAGCCGATGTTGACTCCGAGCCCCGGTTCTCCACAGTTATCTGAGGTCCGAGGGTTTCCATCCCTCCACTGCGCACTGGCGCTTTCTATTTTTGTTCTTCCTGTGCCCGGAGGCGTGGCTGAGCCTGGGCTCTGGCTTTTCCGGTTGGGTAACTCCAGGTGGCCCGGGTGGGCGGCCTGAGCAGCAGTGGGCAGGGCGGGGAGACATGCCAGGGGAGGGAAACTGAAAGTGGGGAGAACCTTCAGAACTCCAGCTGATCCACTTGCCTCGCCTCCCCGCCCCACCCCTCTTACTGCACTTGTCATGCACGGGCTGGCTGGCCGGCGCAGTTTTCAAAATGTAATAATTTGTGTGTCCTTAGTAGCCGTGAAGCGTAGTTCACTTGTAGTGCACAGTTGTA
Source organism: Mesoplodon mirus (assembly GCF_964341445.2). Classification (NCBI taxonomy): domain Eukaryota; kingdom Metazoa; phylum Chordata; class Mammalia; order Artiodactyla; family Ziphiidae; genus Mesoplodon; species Mesoplodon mirus. The sequence continues at coordinate 142,275,649 of NC_138978.1, forward strand.
GGAGTTTTGATCGCCATCAGGCGGCAGAGCAATCCTGTCATCCCATTTGCTGCCCTTTGGCGCCAGGGTGCCTCTAAGCCTCTTGGCCACTAATCTCCTCTCTGTCCCTAAGGTTTTGGCTTTTCCAGAAAGTCAGATAAACGGAACAACAGCATGTAGCTTTTGGATTGTGGCTGCTTTGGCTCAGCAAAACCTATGCGAGATTCCTCCCGGGTTTGTTTTGTTGTTGTTGTTGTTTTAAATATTTATTTAGTTAGTTATTTACTTGGCTGTGCTGGGTCTTAGTTGTGGCACATGGGATTTTCATTGCCGCGTGCAGTAAGTTTCAGTTGTGGCGTGGGGGATCTAGTTCCCTGAGCAGGGATGGACCCTGGGCCCCCTGCATTGGGAGCGCGGAGTCTTAACCACTGGACCACCAGGGAAGTCCGTCATCCCTGTTGTTGCGGGTATGAGAAGCCACTCCTTTTTCTGGCTGTGTTGTATTCCATTTTCCGTTTGTCCATTCGCCTGCGGGTGGCAGGACTTGTGGGATGTTTCCAGTTTTGAGGGGATCAGGAATAAAGCTGCTGTAAACATCCCAGGGCAGTTTTCCATGTGAACTTGGGTTTTTACCTCACTTGAGAAAATACTCAGGAGTGGGACTGGGGTCTGTGCTAAGTGTATGTTTAACAACCCTTCTGCATCTTAGAAATTGGTATTTTTGAATATTGGAAGAGTTTAGAAATCCACTGTGACCCAGCACCCAGGCACTTGAAACGAAGTTGGAAGTTCATCTGGAGATGGTCACGTTGTCCCCGTCACTGTCTTTTATTCGAGGCAGAGCAAGGCCACAGATGTGTAACCCTTGTAAGGAAGGCCTCGTGTGTCCAGGCCCTGGCAGGACCTGGCTTTCTAGTGGTGGGCGGTTCTGCAGTGGAGAGCATCTTTCCCTTGCTGGCCGGACCTCACTTGGCAGGGTGTGGGGTGTGCTGCCTGCGTGGCTGGGCGCTCTTTGTGCCGGTCAGCAGCCATTCCTGGTGTGTCTGTCCTACTACCAGGCAGGCGGTGAGGCGCCCTAGTGAAGTGCTCAGCGAGCCGCAGCCTTCCTAAAGTTTGCGGGTAATGTCTGCTACCCTCCCATTTCCCTGCTGAGGAATTTTGCTTTCTCATGGGAAATGAGGGGGCAGTACTTTATAAGAGTTCATATTTTGTGATGACTCGATGCTGAATACATTAAGAAAATGGGCTCCTTCCAGAAGCTTAACTTCTCAGAAGGTCAGATTACGCATGTGACTGCACGTTTGAAATGAGTGAGCTTGTTTGTTCATTGATTCATTCATTCTGCAAACACCTCCTGGATATTTACAGTGAGTGTTCCAGGGGGCGTGGAGGACAGTAGACAGTATTCTTTTTTTTATGATTTTTGAATTTTATTTTATTTTTTTATACAGCATGTTCTTATTAGTCATCAATTTTATACACATCAGTGTATACATGTCAATCCGACTCGCCCAGTTCAGCACACCACCATCCCCACCCCCCCGCGGCTTTCCTCCCTTGGTGTCCATACGTTTGTTCTCTACATCTGTGTCTCAACTTCTGCCCTGCAAACTGGTTCATCTGTTTGAGACAGCTGAGACAGCTTTGTACTTCCCGCTTCCAGGGGCTCTCGTGTGGGCGCTGCGAAGCGGGGTTTTAGATGGTGCAAGGTGGAGGGTGGGCACTAGAACCGGTGCCCAGTGCCCGGGTGTGCGTGCGCTAGATGGGGCGTGCGGCCTAGGACTCCTGCCGGCTCGGTGACCCCGGCCGAGTGCCTTAAGGCTTCTAGGTCTCAGTGTTCTCATCTGTTGCATGGGCTGAACAGCACTCAGTCTCTCTGGAGGTTACAAGGTCACACTGTGTTAATGCTTGTAGACCCTACAATGTAGAACACTTAGGACAGTTTGGAGCATCGTTAATTGTTCCACAGATGTTACCTGGTCTGTTGAATGACTTTGCCTAGTACACGCCAAAGCGATTAGGAAATTGGTATATCCCAGCTTCATTTCCTTTCCATTAAAACAGGGCTCAGGAAAAAAAAATCTGTTTTTCAGTAGTCGTATCATATAGTGGAAAGAGCACTGGTGTGAAGGCAGCTTAGGGTTTGAATTCCAGGGCTTATGCTGTCTGTGGCCTGGGCAGGTTACTTTTGAACTGCAATCCCCACACTTGTAAAATGACATTAAAAACCACTCTTTCTGTGGGTTCTTAGAATTAATTAAGCAGGTTATGTGTGTAAAGTAGCCTGGCACTTGAATGAGTTGTCAGAACCAAGGGCTGCTGGAGACGATGCTTCTGCCCTAGGTAATCTCCCCTTCTACTGGGCGGCAGGTAAAAACACAAGCACAGTAGTCAGTGTTGTGGAAGAAGTGAGTTCTGGTGCTACAGAGCACAGAACCTTTTTTAAAAATTTAATTATTATTTTATATTGGAGGTTATTTGATGTACAATATTGTGTTAGTTTCAGGTGTACAGCAAAGTGGTTTAGTTATTCATATATCCATTCTTTTTCAGATTCTTTTCCCGTAGAGTTTGTTACAGGCTACGGAGTAGAGTTCCCTGTGCTATGCAGTAGGTCCTTGTTGATTATCTATTTTATATAGAGTCGTGTGTCTATGTTAATCCCAAACTCCTAATGTATCCCCCCCCACCTTTCCCCTTTGCAGAGCACAGAATCTTGGAAGGGAAAGTTCAGGGTAGGCTTCTTGGAGGAGGTGCCATCCTTTCTAAGGATATGTAGAAGCTACTGGGGTGGCAGGAGGGAGCAGTGTGTGTCAAAGTTTGAGAAATATAAGAAAATATGGCAAAACTAAGGTATAAGACTGGAACTCAGGGTTTGGTTGAGACCAAACCATGAGAGTTGATACTGGAAACTTAGTGGGGCCCAACAGAACGGGGCCTTGTTTGTCCTGTCAGAAGTTTAGATGTTTATCCTGAAGGCTGTGGGAAACCCTAAAGAACAGTGAGATGGACTTGTGGTTTAGAGACTCACTCGGACCTCCATGTGCAAGGCACTTGATTGGGTGCAGGGTGAATTGTAATCTAAGGTTCCCACTTAAGTTATAAAAGGTTGGACTGGATTTTGCAGATCTGAGAGAGAATGGGTGAGGCCTGGTGACCAGTTAGAAAAGGGAGGGCAGGAAGCGTGGGTGACAGTTTACAGCTGCATCTTTTTGAGAGATACAGAGCACAGTAGGAAGGGATTGGGGGTGGCGAGAGGATCTTACTTCATCTTCAGTGCTTTAGAGGGGCCTGGTAGACAGGTCTGGGCCCAAGGTTCAGATCTGGGCTTTTAGGGAGGAGAGGTGTTTGAAGGCATGGGAGAGACTTAGGTTACCCACAAGAAGATCCAAAGAATCATAGGTCTGAGGGCTTTTTAAGTGGGTATATTGAGGAAGTTTATAAGCTGAAAGAAAGCAGCCTGCAGAGAAAGGGTGTGAAGATGTAGGAGAGGAAATGATTGTTCATTTGTTTTCAAAAAGCTGAATACTTATTGTGTGCCTGGCCCTTTTCTAGGATCTGGGGTTCTCACCACGTGTTACCTCTTCTGCAAGGACAGTTCAACTCATCCCCTGGTGAAGAGAAGTCAGATTATTCTTTGCATCCCATTCAGGTGTAGGAACTGTTCTGTACCTCTGAAGGGACTTTACTTAACCAGAGTAATAAGTTAGAAATCAAAAGAAATTAGAGCTGGAAGGGACCTTAAAAGCCACTGTACTTAATTTTGCCTAATATTTTACATTGATTGTAAGAAAAATGCAGAGCCCATTCTCTTCAGAATTCCTTCACTGAACTTTCTTTATGACTTTCATCCAGTGGGTCTAGCTTGTAAATTTTGGCCTCCTCCTAAATTTGCTTCTTCATCCACATTACATTTTGCCCCGACTATGGTAGAAACTCCTGGGTGGTTTCGTGGCCCCTGGTCTCAGTTCCTCTAAGTTCATCTGCCTACTCGGGTTGAGTGATCTTCTAACATGACAAGATATGCCTAAAATAATGCTGCTAATGGCTTGCCCACACAGAGTTAGTGCATACTAGCCGCCCAGCATGTGCTCTGCACAGAGGCCTGTAATCTGAACTGTGCTTTGCCAAGCCTCCTGGGGCTCTTTGGCCCTGAGGAAGGGGAGCTTTTTGTGATCACTCCCTTTATCTAATTGGTCCTTCAGCAGCGGGGTGCTTTACTTACTCAGCCAGTGGTAGCCCCAGGCCTCATCACCTGTGGGATACAAGCCATGCTCTCTCCCAGGCTTGCTTGGGCCAACATCTCTATTTTTATTTCTGTCTCTTCTCACACTTGGACCCCTGGTCTTTAGTCATCCCCACCTGCAGTATTTACAGTGCCCAGCAGGTGTCAGGCTCGAGTGTCTTTTCACAGATGTTTCCTCTGCAGTTAATGCACCTCCTACTCCAACTCTGCATAGCCTCGTCTTTCTATACTGTACTTCAGGGTTATCATGAAGCCGTCACTTAGATATAACTTTTGGCCTCCATAGGCACTTCTGTGCTTAAAGGTTATGGTTCTTTATCTCATGTGATTGAAATTTTGAATTTATAGATCTTCGTCCTTAATGAGGCTTTAAGGACAGGAGTCATTTCTAATCCTTCGCACAGAGCAGATGCTTTTTAACGGTGATAAAATGTATGGTTTAAATGACTCATTTTACAATAATTTTGCTTTAGCTTCCGATAGCAATAAAGTTTCCAGATGTTGTGTTCCTGCAATAAGAAAGATGTGACCTTCCAGTTGTGTAAAGCTCATCAATGCTGTGTAAGTGCATCGGGTGCGCTAAGGAACGTGGAGCCAAGTGGGCTAGTTGTGTGAGAGAGAGACTTAACTATGTTAACAAAGGTAAGCCTTCATTGTGTCCTGCCAACATTTGATAGTTGCTTTTGGGCAAACTAAAGCAATAACATTTTAAACTGTTCCTCCCCATTAAAGGGATTGAATATTTGGCCACTTCGGTGCACCTGTGTCTTGTGAATTGTCCAGTTGGAGATGGAGGTTTAGAAAGTGAGTTTCAGTCTTGTTTAAGTCTCTTCCCATCAGACTGGTCTCGTGATTTCCTATACACCATGTTACTTCCTGTCTACCTTTCCTTGGTGCTGTTCATGCCTGGATTGTCTCCTGTACCTGCTCAAACCTTGGTCCATTCTCATTTGTACCATGGAAGTTTGTCATGCCGGATACTGTCAGAACTAATTTTACTTAAGTTTGTGTTAAGGTGCAAAGCACACGTTTTGTATATTATCTGTTTTTTGTGTTTGTTTATATTTTTATGGTTTCTCTTCAAGAAATATTATGAGTAGGGAAATAACAAGATGTAAAGAAAAAAAAAGTCATCATTCTCTTTTAAGTTGTTAGAACATCTACCTGCAATCATAATGCACTGTGGTATGTGTTAAAATAGGAAATATATGTCATGTCCCGTAGGAGCAGGAAAGTCAGTGGTGTTAGTGAGGGTGTGTCATGGAAGTAATCACAAAGCAGGTGACTGCTGGTTGGGGTCCTGAAACATTAGTGTGTGTTCCCTGTGTCCAGTAGTGGTCTGGAGGGGTCAGGAAGCGTGCCTTTCAATTTGAGGGAACAGAGGGTTTGAGGTCCTCTCTGTTCTATTGCTCTAGTATAGTATACTGCATAGCAGCTCATAAAATACTGTGTTTATAGTCGATATTTAAATCGCTGATTGATCATCAAGATTGGGATGTATCATTGGAAATGAAAATAGGAAGAGTCTTATGCTTTTTAGGTTTTTCCCTTTTTTCCGATGTCTCAGAAGGCTCTTTGACGGGGGACTTTTTATTCTCCCATACAATTCCATGAATACTTATACCCTGGCACTTATTTTAATGGCATTTTCAATTTATAAATGTCTCTGAAACACATACTGTAAACTATTTGAGGGTAATGACCATGGCCATGGATGACACATCTTAAATGTGCATCGTGTTAATGTTTGAGTGTCAGGTGGTCTACCATCAGTGCCTCCTTCTTTCACCCAGTTTTCTTCCTCATTTCCTTCTCCAAATTTGTCTCATTTTTCTACTCTCCCTTTTGCTTCTCTATTCTTGCTTTCTCTTTCCCATTGTGTGTGTCATTCTTCTTCTTCTTCTTCTTCTTCTTCTCCTCCTTCTGACTTCATTATTATGGCCAACCAAAACCTTTTCTAGGATTGTCTCTATCTTCCTTTCCTCTTCATTGCCATCCACAAACTCTTAGAGAACATTCTTGCTTGACTCCCTTACTTCCTAGCATACCCATGTACTTCCTGATCACTTTAGAACATTGAAAAGGGTTGGAATTTTTAAAAATAGATAATTATAATCAGTCTTCTTTCACCTCTGGCATAAGACTCTTCTTCCTCAATCTGACCATTCTTAAATCTAGAAGTACTCCAGCTCATTGGTCTCCCTTACCCCCATGTTTAGGCCAAAGAACTTGTGAAACCTTAGCCCTGTTTAATACTTGAATTTATCAAAACATAAGAGGACTAATTCTGCCTAAGGGCACCAAAGAAGAATAAAGATGCCACAAATAAACATTTCGTCCAGATTTATAATGGACTCTTAAGTGCCTAGTTGAGTGCTAACCATTAACTCACTTGAACAACAGGGAGGTCATGACACAAACTAACATGTTAAGTGTATAGACACTTCACTTCAGCATTCCTCAGTGTAGCTGATAAACTGCATCCAGTTAGCTTAAATAACATGAATGTTGAATTTCCCTGCGTATATAAATTGGGAGTTCCTAAAGTTCTCTTTTTCCCTTTGTACAACTACTGACTGCCACCTCGCTTGGTCAGTGCAATAGAAAATGATGACTAAGAAACACATTGTCTCAATATCAGTGGACATAATGTCCTAGTAGTCTATAAAAATCTCAAAATTCTTAATCTAAAAGGTAGGTCTGCCAATCTTATATCCTTTTCCTTTGTTAATATAAATATCCAATCTATGAAGGTCTCAGTTTCCTTACTTAGAATATGAGGTGGATAGATTTGCTAATATCTAGGGACCTTTCCAATTTTAATATTCCCTAGTTATAAGGGCTGAGCTAAATACAGTGGCTCCCTTAATCATTAACCTCGCTCATGATGAAAGTTATCAGCAAGTTCTACTTGTAAGAGATCAAACATTCATATCCATGTATATTGTAGCACATTGACTTTTACAGAACTCAAAGTAACACAACATAGTTACATTCATAGACTTAAGGTCACTGTGGTATACTTTACAATTTTTCTTTTCCCTAGGAAGGAAATGTAGATCCCTAGGAAGGGATTTCTTTCTCTGCCTTTCAGTAATGTGAGCCTTTTATTATCTCTTGGATCCTGAAAATGGGTAGGGTTTTGGCAGGTGGAGCTTAGGACAGACATTCCAGGTGACAGGGACAACACGAGAAAGGGCAGAAGGAAGAATGGATTTTCAGAAGGACTTGATATCTTACATGATGAGAGCAGCGTTTCACAATCTCTGTCCTGCAGAACACTGGTTTTAGATGATGTTAATGTAGTTACAAGACAGAAGCATTTGGGAAGAGCCGTACTCTACATCCCGACCTGAAATTCAAGTTTCACTTTGTTACATTACATACTCTGAAAAGTTTTGGAGGAAGGAATTGATTTATTTTTGTTTAATTCAGTCTTACTCACAGTTACTTGACAAACCTGTATTCAGCTGATGGGACTGTATTTTGTGAAAGGCCAATCGGAGAAATGGTGAGATGGAGCTTAGGATATTTCTCTGTTGGGACAGGCATGTGATTATTTTTCTTATAATTCTTTACTGTTTGTCCTAACAATTGTTACTTTGCAGGAGTCAGTTTTTTTGTTTTTTTTTTACATCTTTATTGGAGTATAATTGCTTTATGGTGTAGTGTTAGTTTCTGCTGTATAACAAAGTGAATCAGCTATATGCATACATATATCTCTAGGATTCAGTTTTAAGCCCTCTGTTTTTACCTGAGTTATTGGGACTCTTAGAAAGCTCAACAATCCTGGAGTCTTCATCTCTGATGTAGTTTCCAGAAGCTCCTGGCAATTACCACTATTTCCTCTTGATTCTTTTCCTCCGACTTCAGACTTCTTACGATTATGAACTGATGGTTTTCTCAGCCTGTAGTGTCAAAACCAGCTACCTCACTCATCTTCATTGTCTCAGTTACAAGGTGCAATATTTCCCATGTTTATATGTGTCAAAATATAAGTCAGGGATTGATACATAGCATGTGCATAATAAAAATTGTATTTCTTTTTTTTCTTTGTTCAAAGGTATCCAAACACTGGCCAAGTTCTTAAATTGAAAGTAGAGTGATCTAACTTATTCAGCTCATCCAACCATCAATATTGAATATTTGTCTTTTTTCTTACACATATTTCTTGTATTCCAATTGTGACATTCTAGAGCACAGTGAGTACATTTATAACTTATTACTGCATTACTACCTTGGCTATTCCTTGACCAAAATTTACTTCATACAACTGACAGGCTAATTAACCTACTAGAGTTTTTTTTTAATGTACGCATACATTAAAAAAAAACCTCTAGTAGGTTAACTGCATTGCTAGTAACTGAATTTTTACATCTCTGTGCACCCATGTATCCAACACCAGATCAAGATACTATAAAATATTTCTAACACCCTACACGGTTCTCTGTTACTTCTTTCTGTTCCATACTCTCCCAGGGCAACACCTAAGCTGACCTCTATCTATCACCATATATGACATACGTGGAAACACACAGTGTGTATTCTTTGGTATCTGGCCTCTGGTTACATATCATTATATCAGTAGTTTATTCTTTTATTGTGTTTTCCTGATTTTTTAAACCTAGACATTCATACAGTGTCAAAGTACCACTGAGTTCTTCATATTATTATGCTGACCTCCATCTTCAGGGGTTTTCCACAGTCTTCCATGTGTCTTTCCACCTACTTTCTCTTCCGTCTAATTATGTTTCATTTAACCAACCTCAGCCAGCCTTCCCCCATATTCCCCAACACGTAGCACTCCTGTGCTCAGCCAGTTTTGTCCCCTATTCCATAAGCCCTTTGTGCCATTCCTGACACTGTGCCTGTTCCCTGCCCGAAGGCCTGTTCCCTACCCTCTATATACTTGTTCAAGACTTAGTTTAAATGCTACCTGTTCTGAGAAGTCTTCTCAGAAGAAGCCAGTACTTTTTGGAATCCTTCTTTAATGAAATCCCATAGCAAGTGTAATCTGTCCTCCCTGATCTGATAATTAATTATCCATTGTTCCTATCATATAGTGTTTGTTTTCCTTGTGTGCTGTTATTATTTATTGAAGCAGATTACAGTGACTTGAACCAGGAACTGGGTCATTTTCCTCTTCATTTTAGTGCAAGTTTCTGTGATATGAAGTTAAACTCTTTTTCCCTCACTTCCCATTGACCCTCAGCAGTTGTTAAACATGAAGTACAAGTGAAACTTATTGGTTAACAGGTTTTTGTGGTCCTTGGTTCTGGTCCCTAGGTCTAAGCTGCACTTCTGTAGTGCTAATTTGACTGATTTCTTATTGTCACATAACTCAGGAATTAACTAAATCATTACAAATTTAGATACATATAAGATAGTATTAAAAAAACCCAGTGGATATCAAAAGTTTTGGCCTGGAGGAGAGTGTTGTATGAGTCCTAGTTTGGTGGAGCTCACACTTAATGATCGAGCCTTCCAATATTCCACTGTAAGTAAGAAAGAGGTATGCAACTATGTGGTTAATATTTAACAGTGTTGATAAAAAAGAGAAGCGAGAAAGGGATGACAGACACTTTGAGGGCCTTTTGGAATTCATGAACAATTATGATTGGATGGGGAAAAAGAAGAACCGAGGGCTAACCTCCCCCAAGTGAAGTCAGGAAAGAGAGAAGGTCTCATCTGGTATGCAGGTAGAGAGGTTTGACCTATGGAATCTTAGAAAACCTCAACAATCTGAGCAGCGTTGGCAAGAGGGAAACTAAAGGGCTAACAAAAGTCTGCAAAAGTGTCACACAAAGAACTCTGGCATGGTGTTCATCATCTAGCTAATCCTAACATGCAGACATTTATGAGAGTAAAGTCAGGTCTTTACCAGAGTGGGTTTCTTATTTGGGCAACTGGGTCAAATGAAGAAGGGCAAATGTAGGCTGCCAGAGTAATAAATAAGGAGAGGAAAAACAAAAAGAACAAGACATAGCATTCATCAGTGATTTCCCCCCAGTATTCTTAGCCTCCACCTTATCTCCATCTTACTGCTAACACAGGAACTAGACCAAACAGTGAGGTAAAAGGTCTCTACAGAAACTGAGGTAATATGGAAAATAAAAAAATAAAACATAAAATTGTAAATTTTCTTCCTGGGGTAATTGAGATGATAGTTCAATAATAACATAAGATCAGGTGAAGTCTAAACAAATTTTAGAAAAGCTGGATAAAGTAAGAAAACATCTGTTCGCTGGCATCTGAATGTTAGAGAGACACCAAGACATGTGGGCCAAGTTGTGGAGAGAAGGGAAACACAGACGCAAGCTTGACACTTGGTGCAGCTTTTGTCCTTGGGGCATTTGCTGATTCAAATCTTACAGCCTAGGAACTGAAAAGCCAAGGAGTTCAAAAGACTCTAACCACAGAAGCCAATGGGCAACAGCTCAAGCTAAAGGCAACAACGAATGGAATGACAAGCTAAGTGTATCTTTAGTCTCACAGGGCTGCGGGAACCATTACATTTAAAGCCTAACAAATACAAGGGTAGTTGGGAATAGGGAGAATCCAAACTTTCACATGGTAATCCCAAAGGGCAACACCCGTAGAGGAAGGACAAGACAGAAATAGACCAACCTTCACACAGACTGAAAAACGGCTTTGAAGGAGCTCAAACTGAGAATGGACTAAGGTTACCAGTCCCTATAGTAACTGTCTGCCATGGACCAAAGTAAATCTTTTCAAGAGAAAGATAACAACATCCAGAATGTGGAGGTATCTTTATAGTTTCCTAAAATAAGTTAAGCCCAATTTTAGTATAAAAAATAATTGGACATAACCAGGAAAAAGACTAAATGATCAAAAGTTCAAAAAAAGAAGAAAGAAAGAAAAAAGACAACATAAATAGACACAGGAGGACAAGAGTTAGCAGGCCTTGGTTAAAAAAAAACAACAAAACTACTATGGTTAAACAAAGAAAATCGACACATGGCAAATAAGCATATGAAAAGATGCTACACATTCCATGTCATCAGTGAATTTTGAATTAGAACAATAATGAGATACCACTACACACCTATTTAAATGGCTAAAATCCCCAAACTGAAATACCGAGGTTGGTGATGATGCAGAACAATTGGAATTCTCATTTGTGGCTAGCGGGATACTTGGCAGTTTCTTACAAAATAAACGTACGTTTACCATACAGTGATCTAGTAATCATGCTCTTTGGTATTTACCCATAGGAACTGAAAAGTTATGAAAAGTTGTGAAAGTAAGGGCCTTTACAGTGAGAAAATTCTATGATTCTATGGTTTTTCAACTCATTAATTTGTGCAGTTCATCCGTTTTACTCATTGTATACACTTAAGTATATTGTTCCTTGAAATGGCCCTTCAAAGTTGTTTCCTGTGCCACACACTATGAATGTTAGGGTTGGTCCTGTGTAAATCTTACCCCCATTGAATTAGTATTAACCCTAAACAAGCAACTTTCTTCCATAAGGAAACAAAAAAGAGGTTCAGAAATGTCCAAACTAAGTTTTTATAAAACTGTGTTATCAAATCTTATTTATCAAAAAACTTTAAACATAGCAGTATGAGTTCCCATATACCCTTTACTCAGCTTCCCCAATTGTTAACATTTTTTCTTACTAGAGTATAATTATTGAAAGCAGAAAGTTTACATTGTCACAATGCTGCTAATGATTTATAGACTCGTATTCAAATATTGCCTATTGTCTTGTGGTCCAGATTCAAATCTAGGATCCCTTATTGCATTTGCTTGTCATATCTCCCCATTCTTCTCTAATCTAGGATAGTTCCTCAGCCTTTTTTTGTCTGTTATGACCTTGAACTAATGGAAAATCCTAGCCAGTCATTTTGTAGAATTTTTCTCAAATAGGGTTTGTTTGATATTTTCTCATGGTTAGACTGAGGATATGTATTTCTTGACAAGAACACTTCAGGAGAGATATTATGCCATTTTCAGTACATATTAGAGGTACAAACAAATCTGTATGTCTCACTACTGGGGATGCTAACTTTGATGACTTAGTTATAATGATAACTGCAAAATCACTATTTTCCCTTTGTAATTATTTGAGATTGTTCAAATATTCTGCTTCTTGTTTAATTTTCCCATACTAATTTTAGCATCCATCAGTAATTTTTGACTCCCCCAATTACTGTGGTGTTTGATGATTGTTCATTTTCTATTCCCATCATTCCCTCTACATTTATTAACTATAATTTGAGTATAAGAAAGAGCTGTTCTTCTCCTTCATTTATGTATTTATCTGGTTATTTGTTTATATATATACATACATCAGTGTGAACTTGTGGATATTTATTTTATTCTACGGGTTAAAATTTATTACTATCATTAATTGTTTTGTTTCTCAAAGTGTTCCCTATTTGGTCACTGGTACTCCTTCCAGCTGTCTCCTATATTTTTCCTACATGGCCATACAATTTTTGGAGTAATATCTTACTTTCTGCCACCACAAAATGCTCCAGACCCATCTTTTACTTTCCTCTGTCTCGGCCTTGAATCAGTCATTTCTCCATGGAGTTCTTGTTCCTTGCATTAATAATGGTATTCAGAAACCAGAATCTTGGTATGAGGTGGATTTATCACTATCCAAGCTACCTCATTGTGTTTTCAGCAGAGAGAGCTAAAAATATATATACGAATACATTAAAATATACAAGTATCTCTATTTTCATATTATCTATCTGGGTGTGTGTGTATACACACACACGTGTGCACACACACACCTTATCTATCATCTGTCTATCTACATATATACATAACTTCAAATTGATATATGAATTCAAATTGATACCTTGATTCCAATCCAACACCACAGGGTTTATTCTAGCCTCCCTTACCCTTTCCTTATTTGTCACTCTTTAACAATTAGAAACCTGATTCTCATTATTTGCAGTCTATTTAGTCATTTGCTCAATTCTGGAATACACATAAAATATTTAAAAATCATTAACCTGTACACGTGTGAAAAATAAATTTACTAACAAGTTCAATATTTGTGTACATTTCTTTTTGTCTTTAGCTTTTCAGTATATATTGTGCATGGTTAATTACAGTATATTAAAATACTGTTTCCCAAAGTTACTTAGGTTAGCTCTTTCCCACCTCCTTCAGTGTGTTTTTTTTCTTCTGCAGTGTGAGAAAATCCAGTACTTTGTGTTCAACTCAGACTACCAAACCAGAAGTTCTAGCAGAAAAGGTGATAATCCATATGTGCAATAAGATCCCCAGGTGATTCTTTTCATTGGAGAAATATGAGGAACACTGCTTGACGTCTCTACAACTAAGATGTCTAAAATGAAACTTCAATTATTCCTTCTTCCAAACTGTCCCATCCTGCAAATCTTTTCTTCCTCAGTGAATGGTGCCATGATTCACACAAAAAGTAACTCAATGCAAAAACCTGGGAATGATCCTCAATTCCTTCCTTTTCTTCACTTTCTGCATAGACTGCATCATTAGGTTCTCTGGAATCTCATCTCTCTCTCTCTCTCTCTCTCTCTCTCTCTCTCATCACATGTATAATGTTTCTTTTCATCTTCATTGCCACCATCTTAGCCACTACCATTTCTCCTTTGCTCTACTTGAACAGCCTAGTATCTACACAACTATCTTTTCATTTAATTGCTTTCTCTTGCATCTAAGATAAAGTCAAAATCCTTAGCCTTATAGATTCTGGCCTTTTTCTTGTAAGTTGTATTTTCATACTTATAAGTACAGGCACACTCACACACACACACGTATAGTTGGTATTGTTAGTTTAGGTTTTGTTTGCCCTCCCATCCTAGCATGAGAAAATTAAGAAACAAAGTCAAACCAAAAAAAAAAAACTTTAAAAATAAATTTGAATAATATCCTTTCCCTCCAGAACATTTCTCTAAAGCAGTATTATCATTAATGGCAGTACAGACCAGAATTTTTTCCCTTAGACATAAAGGCATGGTGAAGAAGTCTCATTAAAAACTGGAATCTAAGATTTCAATGTCAAATTCTGTCTCTAATCTTCTGCAGTAAGCCATAATGATTAAAGTATAGGAATCTGAATCAGAGGTCTGGTTTAGTATAATCTTTTTTGTAATAAGCTTTGTACCTTAGACAAGTCATTTATCTCTCCATTAATTTCTTCATTTATAAACGGAGATGTTAAGAGTATTGATATTCAAGGCTAATGAAAAAAGAATGCATCTAAGTACTGTATCAAACACTTTAAAAAGTAACCAGTTCAGGTTCTCTGCCCATTTTTAAATTGGAATATCTGGGGGTTTTTGATATTAAATTGTATGATTTCTTTAGATAATTTGGATATTAACTCCTTATCAGATATATCATTTGAAAAAATCTTTCATTCAGTAAGTTACCTTTTCATTTTGTGATGGTTTTCTCCTCTCTGCAAAAGGTTTTCAGTTTGATATAATCACACTTGTTTAATTTTACTTCTGTTGGCCATGCCTGAGGAGATAGACCCCCAAAAATATTGCTAAGATCGATGTCAATGTATTTTTCCTAGGGGTTTTTGGTTTCAGGTCTTAAATGTGAGTCTTTAATCCATTTTAAATTTATTTTTATGTATGGTACGAGGAACTAATTCAGTTTCACTCTTTTGCAAGTAGTTGTCCAATTTTCCTAACACCATTTATTTTCTTTATTTCATTGTATGTTCTTGCCTCCTTTGTTGTAGATTAATTGATCACATAACTGTGGGTTCATTTCTGGGCTCTCTATTCTATTCCACTGACCTATGTGTCTTTTGTTATGCTAATACTATAGTGTTTTGATTACTATAGCTTTGTAGTATAGTCTGAGATCAGTGCATGTCATACCACCAGCTTTGTTTTTCTTTCTCAATATAGCTTTGGTTATTGGAGGTTTTTTGTTTGTTTGTGTGGATGATTCTATACAAATTTTAGGATTATTTGTTCTAATTCTGTGAAAAATACCATTGGTATTTTGATCGGGGTTACATTGCTTTGGGAGTACATACAAATGACCAAAAGACACATGAAAAGATGCTCAATATCACTAATCATCTGCGAAATGCAAATCAAAACCACAGTGAGATATCACCTTACACCTGTCAGAATGGCCATCACCAAAAAGGGAACCCTTGTGCACCGTTAGTGGGAATGTAAATTGGTGCAGCCACTATGGAAAACAGTACAGAGGTTCCCCCAAATGTTAAAGATAGAATTACCATATGATCCAACAATTCAACTTCTGAGTATCTATCCAAAGAAAACAAAAACACTAATAAGAAAGGATGTATGCACCCCTCTGTTCATTGGAGCATTACTTATAATAGCCAAGATATGGAAGAAGCTAGTGTCCATAAATAGATGAATGGATAAAGAAGATGTGGTGTATGTATACACATATATATAATGAAATATTACTTAGTCCTAAAAAAGAATGAAATATCTTCACTTGCAACAACATGGATTGACCTAGAGTACTAGGTGTGCTAAGTGAAATGAGTCAGACAGAGAAGAACAAATACTGTACGATTTCACTTATATGTGAAATCTAAAAAAATAAAGCAAAGAAAAGAAAACAGAAACAAACTTGTAGATACAGAGAACAAACTGGTGATTACTAGAGGGGAAGGGGGATAGGGGACTGAGAGAAATAGGTGAAGGGGATTAAGTGGTACAAATCTCCAGTTATAAAATAAATGTCTTGGGGATGCAATCTACCACATAAGGAATATAGTCAATAATACTGTAATAATTTTGTATGGTGATATATGGTTACTAGACTTATCATGGTGACCAATTCAAATGTATTTAGATGTTGGATCACTATGTTGAACACTTGAAACTAACATAATATTGTATGTCAACCCTACTTCAATAAAAAAGTGACCAGTTAACATTAATTGGTATTATAATTACATTTTCTCTGCATAAAGGCACATTTTATTGATTTTTTCATTATAAAGTATAAAAGTACCTTTTACTTTCAAGATGAGTTCTAAGATTACTTGTTAATGTTAATATGGTAATTTAAAATATGTCTAGATATAATTTAATTTTAATTGCCTAACACAAATATGTCTGATATTCACCATTATGAATTCAAACATATTAGTAAAGATGTCAAATGAGTCACCAAAACATTTTTGTTTATTGCCTCTCATTGAACCCTAAATGCTAACAAGACTTTTTGTTGGAATGAGGGATCAAAATTTTATACTCTTTAAGAACTAATGCCATAGCTGTTTTATTTTTATAAATAAAGCTCTTTCCGTTTACTTTGTAGTGTACAATTTTTGAATGGCCTGGAAAGAGAAAAATTATTCTTCGGGCTGACAAAAATGATAAAGAGGCTCATTGCTGATGAAGGGAAGAAGACAAAGAAGAATAGAGAAAGAAGGATTAGTTCCTCTTTCAAAAGGGGGGCAAGATACTAGAGCTTTCTGCAGGGAAACTGAAGCACACCTTTCTTCCTGAGATTTGAAAGGAAGAGATGCCCTACATTTAAATATCTAGAGTATATCTTTCATTTAAAAATGAACCTAGCTAATCATCCAGTGAGGAAGAAAAGAGTAAAATAGCCTTTGATCAAATCCTTTCTGTGGTGTTAAATGCAACTAATTATAATGAATATCACATATCTAATGAGTTCAAGAATTCCCCTTGGGGATGTGGGAACAGATGTATATGTATGACTGATTCACTTTGTTATAAAGCAGAAACTAATAAAAAAAATAAATAAATTAAAAAAAAAAAGAATTCCCCTTAGAAGAATTTGTCTGTCCTTTACAAAAAAGAGAGTTCAAATGAGTTATTTGCATTTGGTAGGGAAGCTCTACTGTCTAAATCATACTCATTTAAAGGTGAAGTTCAGGGCTTCCCTGGTGGCGCAGTGGTTGAGAGTCCGCCTGCCGATGCAGAGGACACGGGTTCGTGCCCTGGTTTGGGAAGCTCCCACATGCCTTGGAGTGGCTAGGCCCGTGAGCCATGGCCACTGAGCCTGCGTGTCGGGAGCCTGTGCTCTGCAACAGTAGAGCCCACAACAGTGAGAGGCCTGTGTACTGAAAAAAAAAAAAAAAAAGGGTCCAGTTCAAAGTCTGCCATAATTTGTTATTATATATGTAATTTTTGAATGTAATATACAGTTATATATGTATATAACATCAACAAGAAAGTGACCCACTTTAGAGTCAAGAAAATATATAGGTGAAGTGTAAAAGGGTTGGAATAGATATACCATAACAGGAACAACACAACAAAACAAGACAACAACAACAAAACTGGAGTGGCTAAGAAAATATCAGAAAAAATATATTTTAAGATGAAAATTTTTACTAGAGACAAAGATATTTTAAACTGATAAAATGATTATACCATCTAGAATGTATAATAATTAGAAACTTATATGCACCTAACAACAGAACTTCAAAATACAATGAAGCAAAATCAACACAAAGGAAAAGAGAAACAGACAGTTCTACAGTAATAGTTGGATACTTTAATACCTTTCTTTCAATAGTAGAACAGACAGAAAATCAACAAGAAAATAAAAAAAACTTGCACAACATTATCAATCAACTAGACCTAACAGCCATCTATAAAACATTCCACCCAACAGCATCAGAATATACATTCTTTTCAAATGCACATGGATATACTATATGCTAGGCCATAAAACAAATTTCAGTACATTTTAAAGGATATAAACAATACAAAGAGTGCTCTCAGATGACAACAGAATGCAATAAGAAATCGTTAACAGAAAGAAATTTGTTGAAAATCACAAATGGAAATTCAACAGTATATTCCTAAATAATTCATGGGTCAAGTAAGAACTCATAAGAGGAATTAGAAATAATTTGAGATGAATTAAAATGAAAGTATGACATATTAATACTTGATTGGTCGCACATAGTCTTTTGAAAAGCAGAGGGGTTAGACAAAGAGATCTAAATTAATTAAAAAATCATTTATTATTCTGGGAATAAAAAGAACTGGGCTTAGTCTCAGTTTTGCCTTTCTTTATCTTTGTGTCTGTTGATCATCTTGGAATAGTCATTACATAGTCAGAATACAGTTGCCATCTCAGGAATCAAATACTGTTATCTCTAGGGCTACCATAACAAGATACCACAAACTTGTTAGCTTAAAAGAACGGAAATTTATTTTATCACAGCTCTAGAGGCCAGAAGATCAAACTCAGAGTGTTGAGAGGGCCATGTTCTTTCTGACGCCTCGAGGGGAGGATCCTTCTTTGTCTTAACCAGATTCTGGTGGTGGCCATCAATCACTGGTGTTGGCATTTTTTGATTTGCAGCTGCATCACTCTGGTCTCTTCCAGTGTTGTCACATGGAATTGTCTCTGTGTGTTTCTGTCTCTGGAAACAATTTAAATAGAAATTTCTATTTTTAAAAAACAAACTGTTGATTACTATGCTCTATTTAGATAGTTCCTCTAACGCACACCCACCTCAATTTCCCCATATGTATTTGAGAAGGAAAGAGGAACTCCTGTGAGCTATCCTATTGGAAAAAATCAATGATACAGTGCTTTACTAGAGATGCCTCTTACCTAAAATATTTGAATTAAATATAAAATCTGGGGAAATTATCACCCAGTTTCCCTCTTCTAGAGGCATGATCTAAATGATAGGCAGCAGAATATTTTATACCCATGAGGTTTGCTGACATTATTGATTTGATCCAGAATCTGTATTTTCTCTCTAAAGAAAACAGTATTCTCTCTTTCCTTTCTTTAATTTATAATGTTGATGTCTTAAGATTATTGTCAGAGAGGATGCTTGTAGTTCAAATGATTTGGCTGTATTTCACCAGTATTATTACAAGATAGTCAAACAATGGCTGGGCTCCAGTATAGACCTCGGTCCCTTTGTTCCACTGGGATACGGATGTGAAAGCCACTGTTTCCTTATATTCCAAAGACCAAATAAATAAAACAAATAAATAAACACAAAAAAACAAGTAAATGAAACTATCTTAAAACCAACTCCCTTTTCTTCCTCATCCATGTTAATTCTCTTCTACCTAAAATTACTTCCTGGAAGTGATTTTTATGTTTCTTAGAGCCTCTTTATGTATATATCCACACTAATGCATATAAAACTGTTCCTTGTAGATCTTTTACTTTTTCCATTTGAATAATTATTTTCACATGTCATACAGAGTTTATCCATTGTCCTAGATATGCATTTTTCCTGTGTATTTGAGCATCATAGGAAGATAAATTCTACTCTTGAAAATGTTAACTGGTGACTGAGACACAGAAAGCTATTCTTCTTACCATTTTTCAATAGTGAGTAGTAGATTCTGTAAGGGTGGAATTTTAAGATGTAAGTATACTGTTTTTCTACACTCCAATTACGTTCCCCTTATCATAGAAATTGACCAGTGAAGTGTGCTGCTGACTTTTCAGAATCCATGTACATACAATCCATTAAGTTATTAGATATAACGTTGGTCAGAAAAGCATACTGTGAAATGTTGCTTTTATTTAAACTCCCACTATTTTCACTCCATGGTTTCAAGATTTGACTTCTTTATTGCCCTGTGGTGGTGGGCTCTGTGAACTGCATATTTTCGGGTCTGGAGCACGTATCTTCCCGGAGGTATTCAACTCCTCAGGTACAAGCTAAAGAGTAGATGATAAGAAGCATTCAGATTTATTGAAACTAATTAAGAATATCAGTAGCCTGACTATTGTTTCCAAAAATATAAAATATTTATCCTTCTGTTGTCAAACAACCATATTTCATGAAAAGAAGTATAAATCCTTTTTTGCTTGCAATAAAAGAACAATAATTGAAGGTATTCTTCATTTGGACCAAATACCTTCTCTGAAAATATAAGTTAAAATAAGAGTTGAACTTTCCAAAATATTCTTTAGTAAATAAAACTCCACATATAATTTCAAATTATCATTTAATTTTACCTTAAATTTAAATATCTATATTGACTTAAATGCTGTCCTCTGTAATTTCGGATGATTCCCTCCTTTATATCTTCTTCCTCTCTTCAACAAATAAAATACATATGAATGCCTAACATGAGGTAGGGTATTCTCTGTGAAATAATGATGTTGGTATACTTGATTTTGACTTAGCAGAGGGATTGAGCCTCTGTGTTGGTGAATTCTCCCCAGATGGTGCGTGGGGAGAGGGTCAGGCATATCTCTGTGCTCCTGAAGTTTTCTCTGTGAAACTGTCAACCTCCAATATCAGAAATAACTTCCTTCGTGAGAAGGGATTTTCAGACATTAAAAGTTTTCTCTTAAAGTGAAAGTATTTTTAAAATCTATAAAATATAGGGCATTATACATTTTCTTTAGTTACTACAAGCTGAATTTTAACTGAGAAGACTGGGGACTCCATGTATGTGTACATGCATGCATGCGTGCATGTTTGTGTGCTACACACGTGTCTGTGTGTGTGTATGTGTGTAGGTCTACTGAGGATACAGAGCATATTCTGGACATGAACGAGCAGTGGTATATCAGAAGGGAAAAGAGTATAAAGGACCAGCTTCACTTGCTTAATTTGTCCCCTGACCTGGTGTCGTCTTATTTTCCACCATCCTTTGCTGATCTGTATACTAAATACCCAGGGCTCCTGGGTACCCCCAGGTACCTCTGTAAGTTTTACAAGCCTATCAATATCCCTTGTACAGTGGATGGAACCTGAACTTTTTGCCCATACAGTTTTCCTTTCCCTCAGAGTTTTCGTCTGAGCTATGTCGTGGGGTAGGTACTGTTGTGAAAGTTTGTCCTCACTTGTTAAATCGAAACGACTCATTGAACTGTTTAAACAAATAAACAGTATCTTGAGTCAATTGCAGGGCACCTCCAGTCTCCACAAAGCAGAGTTACGTTGGGACAGGAAGGTCTTTTAGTTTCCCGTTAAATCAAAATACAAAGTTACTGAGCAATTCTAGGACCAACCCTATAGTTGCAAACTTTGGGAAGAGATCACAGGATTCTGTAATCGTCTGTTATCCCCTTACTGGGACAGCAAATAGCTCAATAGCTCTTATACTGAAGTCAAAAGGAAGAATAATACTGGAACAAAGTCTGCATTTAACGTCTGTGTCTTATTTTTATTTTCTCTTGGCACATAGTAGGTAACTTAAATGTTCTCTTGATAAATATTAAAAGCACACAAGATACTTCATATACTAGGGGTCATAAAATTTCAACTTTTCTTTTGGTGCAGGGGTTGATGATGAAAAGTTTGGAAACTTCTGATCCATGTTAATGTTCCTGCTCTGAGAACTGCAGGGCACAGCTTTTAGATGAAAAAGTTGCCAAGAGGACCAGAAGTAGAATAAAGGCATTTATGTAATTCTTCCTTATAATTTCATGTATTGGTTTTCAGCATCTAACTTTGAAAAGTTGCCTGAGGCTGCCTAGGGTCTGCAATAAGGATCACAGCTGTGCTGTCCTACCCCCTCCCCACACGTGGGAACAGAGCCTTCCCAGCAGTGCTAATAGAGGCCCATGGCTTTCCGCCCACCTCGGTACTGCTCAAGGCAGTGGCTTTTTTCTACCAGCCTCAGCCTTCTTCTCCATGTGAATCTTTTTCTTCTTTCCAGTTTTATTGAGATATAATTGACATATAACACTGTATAAGTTTAAGGTGTACAACATCATAATTTGATACATTTGATATATATTGCAAAGTGATTGCCACAATAAGGTTAGTTAACACATCCATGACCTTACACAATTAATTACCTTTTGTGTGTGTGTGTGTGTGTGTGTGTGTGATGAGAACATGTAAGATCTACTATCTCAGAAACTTTTGAGTATGCAATAGAGTGTTGTTAACTATAGTCACCATGCTGTATATCAGACTCCCAGGATTTATTCATCTTATAACCGGAAGGTTATACCCTTTGACCAACAACTCCCCATTTCCTCCACTCCCCAGCCCCTGATGGCCACCATTCTACTCGGTTTCTGTGAGTGCAGCTTTTTTAGATTAAACGTTAACAGTGAGATTATGCAGTGTCTGTCTTTCTCTCTCTGATTTATTTCACTTAGCATAATGTCCTCAAGGTTCATCCAAGTTGTTGCAAATGGCAAGATTCCCTTATTTTTTTAAGGCTGAATAACATTCCATTCTACATATGTGCCATATATTCTTTATTCATTTGTCTGTCAGTGGACACTATAGAAAGAGAAACTCACTCAGTTCCTACAAGTGTCCGAGGTAACAATAGACAAAATATGGATGTTGGTGGGTGTAGATCCAGGCAGTAGGTTAGACTACATCCCACAGGCAGGAAGGCCGCTATTTTAGGAGGAGCTGCTTTGAATATGAATCAAATAATAATTGATTTATATATCACCAGTTCAGAACTAACTCATCTGTTTTCGACACCTCACCATAGATATGAAATGAGAATGAGTGGAAAAGGAGGCTTCTGAAGGCAGTCATAAAACCCATTATTATTCTGTAAAAAGGAGACTATACAGTCTTTCCTTTAGAACCTCAGATCAACCAAAGACATGCAGCAGCCTCAGTAGGATATAATCGCAACAGAAAAAATACAAGCAGAAGGCAGAGGAAAAAGAAGTGCCATTTGGTGTGGGAATAAATAGCTCTGTATGTCTCAAAAGCCTCCTATAAACATGTCTGGGTGTCAATATAGTATAATAATTAATATCCATAAACCCCGAGTCTTAAGAAAAAACTGTATTTTTTGCTTTCTTTTAGAAAGGGACAGAAAGGTAACTATATTTGCTTTAATAAATACAGAGACTTAGTGCACTTATATATTTGATCAAATAATTTTAAAAATGTTTTTTACAGTATACATCATTTTCTGATGAAACGGGTAAAATAAGTTTCTAGGGAGTGAGGAGGGCATGAGGTATTATACACATTTTCTTTTCCGTCCTTTTGTAGCTGAATATCCTTTTCCAGGCCTAAAGAAGTAGTAAAATTATGCATCTAAGATTGAATAAAAGGTTTCATAGACATATTTTACATATATGCCATTAGATTTCCACAGAGTTATTTCAGGCTGCTGACAGGCTGCTTGTTTGAGCTGAGACCCCTCTAAACAAAGCCCAGGAAGAAACTAACAGCTGTGAAAGCCAACTTATTTATTCTGTGAGTAAGTTGGCTGCAGAGCAGACTAATTACCCCTTTAACCACACTGTTTGAACTCATTGTACTTATCTGGGAATCACTATTCTGAAAGTAGAGAAGGGGACTAGGGAAGTTAAAAGAGACAAAAGATCTAAATATGGTCTCTTTGCGAATCTCAAAGGTCAGGCAACAGGCTTATTTCTGATGGTTTTAAAAAGAGAAGATGAGCTGTGGTTTAAAGGTCCACTTTGGAATTCAAATTCTACCTCAGGTGTAGCCTGAATGCTAGTCTCCACCTTGAGTGAATCACTGAAGGATCATTTCTCAGCACATAGTCAGTGTTTGTTAAATTTTCATATTATTTTATCCCAGTGAATAATATTGATGAGGGATTTTGAAACTATTAAATTCTGCCAAAGGACTTGATTTTGTAATGATACCAAACCTTGGAAAATAAAGGAAGTAGAGATTGGTGAATCCTTGACAAATTATTAGAGTTATAACTGATTGTTTCATAAGGAAAGATAGGGAATGGATCATTTAGGAACCTGAATGAATACTTTGAATCTCATCTATTTCTGTTAAAACTACAGGTTAGTTGAGCTCAAAAATTGTAGGTATAAAAATTGTGTTTTTTGGTAATAAAATTTGTTTTAACCCTTCTCTCAATTATGCATTTAAATGTTGACCAATTCACAAGTAACTCTTTACAGTCGATGGATTGGCCAGTGGCTTTGGGATCATTCATTTATAGTCTGGGATTTCCAGTGTGATCTTTATTTTCCCATTTATACTCTATTTCATACATTTTATTAGCAGCAGTAGTAGAAATAGTAGCAGCAGTATCATTATTATTTAGTTAGAGTAGAATTGTTTCTGTAACTTCTTACGGTCAGACATATACTAAGCAACACACATTTTGAAAGCACTGGTGTTGGAGTAAATTCGATGTTGATGAGACTAGTCACTGCCCTTAAAGGAGCTTGTCTTCTAGTTGGAAAGATGTGACATATACAATAATCTGAGGCATTAAGTAAATACATGGGTCTGAGGGCAGAAGATCCTGAAGGAAGCAAGCTACAAAGAACTCATTTTGAATCCTGGCATTAATATTGGCAGATCTCCTCACACCTTTTCAGGACAGTTATAGACAAAGCAAGTAGGACTGGAGAATACACTGCAATGGCCAAAATAAGATTTAATGTCATTTCAGCCTAGGGGATTCTTTCTAGGCTTTGAGTATATGATAATTTAAATGCTACCTAAATAGTAAATTTACTTTAATGCTGACAATGTAGAAAAGATATTTTGCTGCAAAAGTATACACAGTAGTAACAAGTGGATTTTGGAAGAAACTAATATTTTGTCTTATACTGGTAACTGCACTATTGCCCTAGACCTAGCAGCAGCCTTTACTCTTTGTTGTTTTCTTCTAAGACTAAAGAGGCTCTTTATTGTTTGTGCTGATTTTTTTTCCCACCAACAGATCTCAGAGCAATCTGAGTGCACTGGCCAGTTGGGACACAATTATCATTAGAATTCTTGGCTAGAGAAGAAAGCTCCTAATTTAAGAATGGCTTTTTGCCTTCTGAGAGCTCAGAAGAGCACATTGCAAGCCATCTACATTTATAAAACATGTTTTTGTATGGAAAATTTCAAACATCTACAGAAGTAAAAAGAAAGAAGTAGAAACTTTCCTCAATTGTTCTCATCAAATGTCCATTTCAGGCCAATAGATTTTCTCTACACCCTCTCTTACTACTACCACCATCATCCCCAGCAATTTTAAAGCAAATCCCAGATTTCTTTTTCTCAGTGAAAACGTCAGTACACATATTTCTAAAATGCAAGAACTGCCCTTTTTAAGCTCAACTATGTCATTATCACACATCCGCAAATAATAATGATTCCTTAATATCAACAAATAGCCAGTCAGTTCATGTTTCCTTGATTGTCCTATAAATGTATTTTTATTTTAATAACCATTATTTATTTGATTGCTGATCCAAACACAATTTCTTTTAAAGTATAGGTTTAAAAGAACTCAATTTGCTCATTTTTCTTGCAAGTATTTGTCCTTGAATTCAAAGCATTCATCCAGTAGGGTTCCCAACTGTCTGGATTATGCTGATTGCATCCCCTTTCTGCTTATATATTTATCATGCTCCTTTGGCCCATGCATTTACTGTCAGTTGGTAGATAGCTCTAGAGCACTGACATAATTCAGGTGTGATTTTTTGTCAAGTTTACTTCATAGATAATATTGATGAATTCCAAAAGGAACTATAAAGTGTCTGTCTGACTGTGACGTTGCAGCCATTAATGATCAATGTCTAGATCCATTAATTTATTAAGGGTACCAAATGGTGATATTCTACTAATTAGATGATTATTCATTTACTAGCTACAACATTACTTCATCAACTACTTGGTTGCCCTGAGTTACAGTTTAATTAGGAAAGGAAGAATAAATGTTTCTTTTATTTTATTTACCAGTTTTACAAAAAAAGAAAAAAAAGAGAGAGAAAGGTTGACTCCAAAGTAGCTTCCGAAGATGACTAATGAGGTATTTTCTTTCTTTGTTGTTGTTTTCAGTGAGGTTGTTATAAATATCGATGCAGAGATTGTCCCCTCTTAGGTTCACGGATCCTGTTCAAGTTGGCTCCTGAGTCCTTTCCACACAACCACAGTAGTCTTTGAAGTCTTCCCAGCTCTCTTGTATGACAAGATGTAAAAGGAACATCTTGTTCGTTTCTTGTGCTGGATTTGAAATCAGCTGTTTCTCCAAGGAGACATTATCCACTGTGTTTATTCAAACTTGTGTTCCTTCTAGTTTAACCTTCTCTCGAGACATGATTTTTTTTAAACAAATTACTTACTGAATTCTTTCACCTTTTCAAATCTTGCTATTCTCCAATCACTTCATTTCTGAATTTTTCTAATTTCTTTTATGTTTTTCTTAAAACCAGTTTCTATTCCTTTTAAAATTTCTTTTACTTTTTCCACAGTATCAGGCAATAAATTTCATTTGTTCTGTGGACGTGTCTTTCTGTCACGTTTTCAGGACTTGCTGGAACACCCTTCTTTTTTCTTTTTTTTCTCACTGATTTTCTACAGGATGTGAATGGAATACTCTTCTGTCACTCATTTTTAAATGAAATAAGTTTCCACTTTAGGAGGGAAACATAGATCAGAATATAATTTCTAGCTTCAGAACTCCAGGGCTCACTATCTTCTATTATTTTCACAAAATAATTTTTAAAAATGACCTTAAAATTTCTAAAATCTTCCTCCTCGGCCCTCCTATGCCCATTTACCCAGGCCTCCTCTTTCCTGTCCTTGTTGAGTATGGGGATTTGTTCTGGAATGGTGCTTTGGTTTGATAGGTGTCAAGGTTTCACAGACCCCAGAACACTTGGCATCCTCAGAACATTTCAAAGTTCTTGCACTCAGCTGCAAAGTGGAGCCTGCAACATTCACTCCCGGTTTCTGCCACTGTTCTCAGTGAGTTTTTCAATCTCACTGAGTTCGTGAACCATAGTAACCTTTGGCTCTCCTGAAAGAGAGAGAGAGTCCTTCCCTCGTCTTCCTCCCACACACCTTGGGATACACATATGTAGGTCTTTTTCCTGTTGTTGATTTGTTCCTACCTGGCTGTATGTTGCAGTTCATGTGGACACCTTGTTGTAGATGTTGTCTGTGGGTTTTTGAACTTGCTATCCTAGATGCTTTTCTTTCTTCTTTGTGGGGGTGGGGGGTTGTGTATTTAGGGGAGGGGTGGCATATTCAGGGATAAAAATCTTCTCTGTAGCCACCATCATTTCCCCAGAATCCTCTGCCATTAATATTTAAAACAAAATCATAGGAATCATTATCCGGATCCATAGGATAATCATTACATTGTATCTGTCTTTTTTCCAGGCTTCAAGCTGCCTGTGGCTCCCCACGTTAGTATACTGACATGCCTGGGCAATGCCTAATTTGACGGGCTCTTTCTGTACTACCTTCCTCCTAATCATGACAGTCTTGTACGCTATACATAGTCTTCTTTACTGATAGGGAATTTAGAAAATACAGGAAGCCATGGGTTTAATAGCTGAAAGTGGAATTAATGTATTATTTTTCTCAGGTAAAATATCATAAGACTCCTTAGGCCAAAGTTGTAAAATGAAATCGCAAATTTCCTGGAATCATTTTGCAAACGTGAATGCCCACATAAAGTACACTAGGACTTGAATCCAAGGAATAACACATTCTTAGAGCCTCCAAATGTATAAACTTAGTACAATTCTGCATTACTTCTTAAGGCAACTGAAGAAAATAATTTTGTGATCAAATAAATATTGATTTTATTAACATAGTTATTTTAAAAGTTTATAAAACTTTAAAAAATGTTAAGGCTCTATCAGCCTCATCAGTTGTTATTTCTTTTCTAGAACCTTGGATAAAGGAACAGTCGTTTGAGGGGAAACATGGTATAAAGTGGGAAGATAATCTAACAGTGAAGATAGTTATATCTCTTCCTGTGTGATGAACTACTCCTAAGCTTGGTGGTTTAAAACAGCAGGCACTTTATCTCCTCACAATTTGTGAATCAGCAGAATGGGCTGAGATCTCCTGGGTGGATCTATCTTGCTTTCACCTGAGGTGACTACTGAGGCTGCCATCATCTGGTTGCTGGACTGGGGCTGGTTGCATTCACATGTCTGGCCATTGGTGCTGGCTGTGGCCTGTGCCTAGTCTCCACTAGATTAGCCAGGCTTCCTAACATGTCAGGTTTCCATGAGGACAAGCCCTAAAGCACGAGTACTCTCCAAGCTTCAGCTCTTGATATGCCACTGGGCCAAAGCAAGTCACGTGACCAAGCCCAAGTCAAGGTGGAACAAAACTACACAGGGTGAGAAAACGGCGGGGAGGGGCATTTGCACTGGGGGTCAGTAGTCTAATAAACTGCTGCAATAACTATATAAAGAAAAGCCCCCCGGAGGACAACTGGTAAAAAATAAATGTGTGCGGGGTGGGGTGGGGTTTGGCATGGGGGGGCAAAGGCAGTAAACAGGAGCTACCAAAATCTGAAGATTCTGGAATTTTTGGAAAATCCACTGGGATTAAAGGAGTTACACAACCATGTTCTGACACCAGAAGAAAGGTCCCAGTTGAGCATCAGGGAAGTCTAGCGCTCTTCCTCCATCGCATCAATTTTCACGTTTCTTTGACTCAGCATATTTGTAGAATGAATCATGACTTTCTATAAACTTTTAATTCAGTTTTTCAAAGAAATAGTGACCTCGCTTCCATCTGCTGTGCCACAAAAATGCCGTAGAAAAAAATTCCTTCTGTTAAATCGCACACTAGGTGAAATTGTATGTGTAACCTAGTACCAAAGAGGTATTAAGAATCGCCGCAGCCGAGCCAGCCCTCTGCATCACACACCCTATAGCAGCCAGTGGGTGAGCCGGGAGTCGAGGAGGTCACCATGGGAAGGAGGGGCACGGGCAGCGTGGCAGCCTCCTTCCGTCTCCGTGGAGCCACCTCCGGCCTCTGGTACAGGGAGTCGTCCACAGCAGCCGGCGGTGGCCAGCCTTTCAGCGCTGTGTTCTAGGTCAATAGCTTCCAAGACTCCAGTTGGATTCATTGGAGTAGGCAACGTGGGGAATCCAATGGCAAAAGAGCTCATGAAACATGGCTAGCCACTCACTGTTGTTGATGTGTTCCCTGATTCATGCAAAGAGCTTCTAGATGCAGGTGAACCCGGTAGTGTCTTCCGCAGCGGATGTAGCCGAAAAAGGTGACAGAATTATTACAATGCATCAACGCGCTAGAAGCTTATTCTGGAGCAAATGGAATTCAAAAAAAAGTGAAGAAAGACTCACTATTAATAGATTTCAGTACTGTTGATCCTATGGTTTTCAGAGAATTGGCCAAAGAAGTTGAGAAAATGGGAGCGGTTTTCACGGATGCCCCTGTTTCTGGTGGTGTGGGAACGGCTCGATCTGGCAACCTCACATTTAGGATGGGAGGGGTTGAGCTGCTGTGGTGCATGGGCTCCCATGTGGTGCATCGTGGAGCTGTTGGGACTGGCCAGGCTTTGAAGATCTGCAAACACTTGCTGTTAGCTATTAGTAGGATTGGAACTGCTGAAGCTATGAATCTGGGACTCAGGTTAGGGCTTGACCCAAAACTCTTGGCTAAAATCCTAAATACGAGCTCAGGACAATGTTGGTCAAGTGACACTTATAATCCTGTACCTGGGGTGATGGATGGAGTTCCCTCGGCTAATTACTATCAGGGCGGATTTGGAGCAACACTCATGGCTAAGGATCTGGGATTAGCATGAGGCTCTGCTACCAGCACGAAGAACCCAGTCCTTCTGGGCAGTCAAGCCCATCAGATCTGCAGGGATGTTGTGCGTGAAGGGCTACTCAAAAAGACTTCTCATCCGTGGTCCAGTTTCTGCAAGAGGAGGAGACATTCTGAGTTGGCCCTCTGGCTGTGAACACTGAAACATTGAAACCAAACTGTGTCTTGGAGCCCCTTATGGCTCACTCCACAGGAAAATGGTCTTAATCAAAGGTCAACTGTCTGCTTTTGAGTGTCTAGGTCAGGGGTCCCCAACCCCTTGGCCTTGGACGGGTACCAGTCCGCAGCCTGTTAGGAACTGGGCTGCACAGCAGGAGGTGAGTCGCAAGCAAGCCAGCTAAGCTTCATCTGCTGCTCCCTATGGCTCACATTACCGCCTGAACCTCACACACCCCGCCACACCTCCCTGGAAAAATTTGCTTCCAGGAAACTGGTCCCTGGTTCCAAAAAGGTTAGGGACCTCTGGTCTAGGTCACAATAGATCCTGGGATTTTTCACTCATTTTAAACTGCTTACTCTTTTTTTATCTATTTAGCAAACATATCATCTGCAAATTTTTTTTTCTGCAAGCCACTGATGGTAACTGCTAGCTAGCTAGCTGATTGGCCTTTTCCAAAAGTTTGATTCCTGAGCATCTTCAGCTAAAACGCTGCCTACTTCACTCACGATATTGTTTACTCCACTTTACAAATAAAACTAAAATTGTTTTCAACAGGATAAAATCTATCCTCGAGGAAAGAAAAGAAATTGGTGTGAGAAAAGGTATTAGAGAAAGGGGAAGTATAGTGAATTACTACCTGTGTCTCTCAGAAAATTTGTCCTGTTAACCCAGTGGTGATATTCTTGCATTGAGATTACTGGTTTATTTTCTAGGAGTTGTTAAAGCAAGAGAACTCCTTGCTGCATGTTATGTAATTTGGACTCTGTTACATTATCTTGGTGTGCCCCTCTTGTAACAACTTCCCATACTCAGCAAACTTGTTTTTTTTTTCATATTTTTGCTTCCTTGTCTATTTTTACTGCATATTTTTTGACTTCAAAAGAATGACATCTTTAGAACTGTTTCAGAGCCAACAATGATATGTGCTTTAGATAATTATTACACTATGCTAAATATAACCATACTCTTTTGAATTCAAATAAATTTCTATGCTGATAAAAAAAGAGAGGCACATTTCATCAATGTTTAAATACTATCCTTCCTCCTCTAAAACTTAAAATAGGATTCAGTCTGATTCCTAAAGGGTTATTTTCTTCAACAACAAGAGCTGACTTAGGCCATTTCTTGGCAGTGGAATCTGAGCATAGGGGTCCCTGTCTGACTGCCCTTTGATTCTCACTCACAGTATCCTGGGTGAGTGTAATGGATGGGCATGCCCTTATGACTTAGCCCACTGCTACTGCTCCTGATGAGGGTTAACGGTGTGGGCCACTTTAAATCTTGCCCAGCAAAGTGCTGACATCTGGGGTTTCCTATCAAGTTTACCAGATATTCCACAGTAATTTCATAATTTACACAACATAAAAACACTGATCTTGAGCTTAGGAAAGCATTTCATTTAAACAGATACAGAACACTACTCTACAAAATGGTTTAAAATTTGTGAGCAATTGCATTAAATAAACTCTAATATAAATTAATCTAATACAAGTAAACTAATAGTTACAAAGCTACTCGTCGCTTCAGAAGCGGTGGCTATGGATAACTTCAAAGTTGTTTCCTCAATTCATTAAGAGGAGAAACTATTTTCTGTCAACTTCTTGGGGAAGCTTATTCCTTAGTTTGATGCTGATTCACGTTATGAATATATAGGAACCATTACTGGTTCTTCCTTTCCATATTCAGTGCACCATTATACTTCTATCCTCTTAAGATCTGGATATCTGTTACTGCTACTGTTGGCTGTAGCCTGGGAGGAGGAAAGCTATCAAGAAAAAAGGTCAACAAGTGTTAAAGATTTTTAGCATACCACTGAGACTTTTTATCAACCATAATCATAAGAAATAATAATTAAAATTACGTATAGCCTGGTCAGTGAGACCTTGAGTAAATTGTGGAAGCATCCATGTTTCATACAGTTTCAGGGGATGGATATTTCCTGTTATTAACTCTATATCCTCTTCAACTGGAACAGAGAGACCTTTCTCTGTTGAAGCAGTTTTGTCTTTTTCCTGGGCATTTTCAGTTTTCTCTTATGAGAGACTTGTAAAGCTTACATATACAAACTTACACATACACGTATAAAGCAGAGAAGGGATAGAGCAGTCTTGAGAGGACACGGTTTTGTAGCAGGCACACAAGACAGAGGTAATACTCCCTGATTGCATTTGCCTCCGTATCCCCATCTCCCTTGTGGAAAGCATCAGCATTCTGACTGGTCTCTGCACCCCACTAACTGGACGGAACACTGCATTGGCATTCTTAGGGAGCACTGATGGTCGCTCCGGAAACTGTGGTTAGAGCTTGTGCAGCCAAAGTGCACAGGAAAGAAACAAATATACTTCATATAACATGCTTACTGTGTTTTGCTTAATTAGCACTTATTCCCTGTAAAAGGCTGACTTCTGCTTTGACAGGGAGTAATCGAACTCTGTATTCACCCAAACCATAAAATTAAAGTTAACATACCTCAGCTTTTCATCCTACTGGAAGAAATGTATGAAATCTAAAGTTATTTTTTAATTGCTGCTGTTTAGAATGCCTGAAGCCCATTCGCTGAACTTGTTAAAGAGCAGTGTTAATGAGGGTATTTTTCGTTTCTTTCTTTTCCGACCACAGCATGAATTCTCAGCCCAAAGTGTGCCCTGTTTCCCACAATAGAGACAGGGGAAAAAGTGCGAGTCTCTCACCACAAAGCATGAGACAACTACAAATACTTCTCTCCCAGAGTTAACATTGATGAGAGTCTTTGTGGAAAAGAACTTCCTCTTTTTGCGGGAGTACAGTAGAAATGCAAGTTGTATTCTCCACAGTTTCACTACTGGAAAAATAATTTCATAGTCCATATATATATATATATATATTTTTTTTTTTTTTTTTTTTTTTTTTTTTTTTTTGCCGTACGCGGGCCTCTCACTGCTGTGGCCTCTCCCGTTGTGGAGCACAGGCTCCGCACGCGCAGGCTCAGCGGCCATGGCTCATGGGCCCAGCTGCTCCGCGGCATGTGGGATCTTCCCGGACCGGGGCACGAGCCCGTGTCCCCTGCATCAGGCGTACTCTCAACCACTGCGCCACCAGGGAAGCCCCATAGTCCATATTTTTTATTGGTCTTCTTAAAAACATATACAGTGTTTACAATAAGGAGTAAAAGAGAAGATTTTCAATGCGATATTTCAAGGAGCATTTTGTAAAGGCAGGATCCAGCCCCAACTTTGGAAAATTAACACACACCTATGAGATCGAAGAGTCACCTGCAAAAAATTTTATTATGTTTTTCTTTCATACTAGTTTCCTAAAGGTGCATTGTTACTTCTTGGTAATGTAATAGTCAGAAATGACTATATGGTGGCCATTTGAGGAAAAAGTAGCTCTTACATAAGTGTCTAGTGACCTTATCTCTTTTGATACAATACCTCTTGGTTTCAGAGGCTTGCACAGATTTCCTCTAAATGAATAAACTTAGTAAGATTTTTCTAACTATCAATCTAAAAGTAGATTTAGAAATCTACTTCTGAAGCAGTTTTGTTAAGTAATTATTGGTCAGTTCTCTTTCTGATTGGTACTTCTTTCTGCAAAACAAATCCCTGTACTTAGAACAATTAATACCACCATCCCTGGCTCCTTGATTATTACACAGTGATGTTTCTTGAGAAAAAAGCTTACCCTTTTTGGGGAGAAACTTCAGTCCATGAAGTAAAACTTCATTAAAACTAGATCTGCGTCTAATGCCAGTGTGATGCAGATCAGTATCCCCTTTCTTTCAACTTTCCAGGATGTGTGAAGAGAATGGTATGGTTTGGTTTAGGAGGGGTTGTAGCTTAAGAGGATTGCATTATGTTTCTGTGTCACTTTGGGGGGTTTTATTTCAATATTATATCCTGTTCTGTAAAAACACCCTAGTCATTCTCTTACTTATTATTAAATAATTAAACGCTGCCCTTTGTTTACTTTCCCCTTCTGATCAGAAGACTCCTCTCCACTCTAGGCCTTGATCTGAGTTCCAATTCATCAGCTTGTAGTAGCTACACTTCTGATTTCTGAAGTCAGACAGATACGGGTCCCATTTCTGTCTTCATCAGTTATAATTTAGCCTCTGATATATGCATACCAGAGCTGGGAGTGACAAACATTTTGCTTCTCCTTATTTTCCCAGGGTTCTGTGCATTTTAATAGAGGATCACAATATTTGAAGTAGAGCTGGGATGGGGTGGAAAGAAAGAGCAGGAAAACATGCTTTTAGGAAGGTCTGAAATACAAATCACATGGAGGTAACTGCTTGAGGGAAAACCACCCCTACCTGAGTATTGTCAATAAAGTAGCACAGGGAGGCAAAAGAATCAATTGTTCACTAAAAACATTCTTCTTTAGAAGAATAAAATTCACAAGAAAGCCTCACTGCAAATAAAATATATTTGTTTTCCTAAAGGAAGATATTTGAAAAGTCGTAGTAAATACCTCCTTTGACCTTCTGTGTCCCTAGTGTTCTATCTCCACTAAGTTTTATGAACACTACATAGAGGAGGAGCCTGAGTCTCAAAGACCATAAGTAAGAGATGGATTCCAGAGCCTTTGCAAGGTCCATTATGCCCCATGACTTCTCATTGCTTGTGCTGTTCATCCAGATAGGTGCTTAGGATACCAGAATGAATACATCTCTTTCGAGAGGTTTTTAAAAGACATTAGATAATAAACAAGTACAACACCTAACAAATAGAACAGAATGCTTTATTTAAAGCAGAAACAGAATAAATGCTCACCTAGTATCGTTTAAATCCCCTTTAAATAATTTTTTGAATCAACATGTTTATATTTGAGGGTATTTTCTTATTTTTTCCTAGTTCCCTTTACTTGCACCTCCTTTCTTTTTCTCTTTTCCCAACTGAAATGTTTATGGTTTCAAAAGTAATTACTTCTTGAAGAAAGTTTTCGTGTATACTAAGTGCTACCTAATGGAAGCCATAAGCATAGAGTCTGCTAGCATTTAGAGTGGTATAATACATAGCCAGGTTGAATCAAGTGGGAGAGAAGGTTAATCATTCTTTAAAACTGGCAGTGTTGCCGGAGGTGGCTTAATATGCTTTTTGAATCTCTTATGTGCTGTAAGTCTCCTTGATCACAATCACTACGTTAATGGTTGAGGTTTTGAATTAGAGGTGTCTCCTGGGCTCAGCTGGGCCAAGTCCCTTCATCTCTCTGGCCATATTAGGTGATAGTTTTCTCATTTCAATACATGATCTATGTTAGAGGGAGTGTTGACTATACCAGACTTTTAACGTGGGCACCCAGAAAGTGGAAGAATCTCTCTACTGTTGATGAATCATAACTCTTTTCATTGTGAATATAGTCCTTCCCTTAGGTAAGGCAGGAACACCATGAAAAATAGAAAGTTCTCGGGTGTCTGTGGAAGCTGGAGTGCTCTCGACCTGTCATCTCACTGGCAGAGCAGGCTTCGTCCAGACACTAGAGAACAAAATGTGAAATTGGCACCAGCCAGCCTCTCCATTGCACAGGATATCCCTATTTAAATTTGACAATCGGGATATTTTACAATTTGAAATTCTTGTCATCTGGTTTTCTTTAGTTTTTTCTTTGGGTTGAAAAGACTGAGAAGCTTGTTAAAAAATCTGGAATTCTGATGGTGAGGCTTAACCAGATCTATTGAGTCATCAATCAGCAAACATTGACCAACGCTTACCATTCCCCCAGTTATATACTAAGGACCCAGACACGTCTCAGATAGTGGCCTTGCTCATTCACTGTATTTACAGTACTTTTTTCTAAATGTAACCAGAGCTCAGGTAAGACAAGACATTGATTTGAGTCTGAAGTAAACAAAGCTGACTGGTCTGATGCCTTCAGTTTCCAGAATTCTTTTGTTTCAGGTAGTAATTTTCCCAGACCAATAGAACAAAGTCCTATCGTCTATTTATTTAATATTTTATCACAATAGTCCTTGCCCCTTTGACCTCTAGTGAGGAAACTTGCATAAGAAACTGAAATATGCTTAGGTTCTATGGGTAAGTGCAGATAATGATATGAATGAAATTGAAAATGAAAGCGAAAGGTAGAAAAGCCAGTTCTGAATAGATGAAGTAAGACAGAGGTATTTGAAAAATCAAGTAGAAAAGATAACAATAAGGAATGGAGAGCTTCTGGAAGTTTTCCAATAGGTGAGGGGTTGGTACATTTTTTTTTTCTTTAATAACATGTCTGGCAGTTGTATGCCAGAGAAAGTTATAAGGGGGTTGACTATATGCATGAAGTCCAGTGAGAACACTGTTTCTGTAGGCCACTGACCGTGTTCTGAGTGTACATTCTATAGTACTAGAAATTAAGTTAGGAAACAAAGGGTAATCTGATGTCACTTTAAATGAAATTTCACAAATGATTAGAGCTAAAAGGTGTCTTTCTTCACTCAGCCAACACGTTGAGCACGTACTATGGGGCAAGCACTGTGCTTATGCGCAAGAGATAAAAGAAAAAATAAAGGCCAGAGGAACTCAAAAGAGAGTGTGAGAGATGCATAAACAACTCATTACAATCAAATAGGGAGAGGCTATTAAATAAATAGATCATAAAAATGTAACTTTGTAAAACAGAACTTGGAGTCACTAACCCTGCTAGGGGATATTAAAGAGAATGCCAACAATGAGGGGGTTTGGAATTAGGTTTTGAATGTCAGTAGGAATGTTCCACGTGGAGAGAAGGTCAGGGGCATACCAGGCAGAAGGATCATCCTGGACTTGAGAACCAACACAGTATATTTAAGTGATTGTAAATGAGATTCTTTTTGACTAGAGCGTAGGGTATAAGTTGCCAAATGGTAGAAAATAGAGTATAAAAGTTAGGCTGGAATAAAAGTATAAAGTGTCATAATTTTTATGATGAAACATAGGTGTTTTCCTACAAAATGGGTTACTTATAAATATTTTAAAAATAGAGACCCCGAGAGAGGAGCGCCCGTGGAGCAGCCCCTGGACCGAAGCCTCGGGAGCCCGGGGACGGTGAGCGAGTCCAGATGGGGTAGGTGTTGCGTCTGCAGGCCTGCAGGCGGTTGTGGAGCCTGCGGCCCTTGGAGAGCGGGGCTTGGGGTAGCCCGCCCCAGGGCCCGCAGTAGAGCCACCGGGAGGGTTTGACCGCTTCCCAGAGGTGGAGGGGCCAGGCTGGAGGACAGGGCCAGCTGCTCCGGATGGGGCTCCCCTGGGACTTGTGAGCTCCGGGTGTCCTGGGGGAGCAGGGTCCACAGGCTCGGCCAGGACGTGCCGCATCCTCCCCTCCGTCCAACCCCGATCCTCCACCTCCTCCTCGTCCTCCCCCTCCTGTCGCCGTCTCGGCATCTCGCGCGTGTGTCTCAAGGCGCGTCAGCACCTTGGTTGTCTACTGTAAGCGTCCGCCGCCCCCCTGGGTTGTGCCCTGTGGAGTCGCACAGTGTAATCGGTGCAGGATGAGTCTGCAGGGCTTCTGTCCTGCTGCCTCGGGTGAGGAAGGAAGCGATGGGGCCTGAGAAGGGAGATGACTTGTCCTAGATCCTCACCGGGTGTGCACGTGGGGTCGCTCACAGGACTCCAAACTCCTAGGGCAGGCGTTCTGTCCACTTAAAGTCAATTTTAATAAAAGGTGTTTTTGAGTGTCGCACTTATGTTTGTAAGGTGTGTACAAATAATTGCAAGACTGAAACGCACCTGAGTGTGTCCCTTTATTCTGGGTATCCTTTGGATGTTCTGATTTAAGTTGTTAACAGACTTGGAAGAGATCAACTATAAGCGTTTTTTAATTTCATATTTAATGACAGAGGTTTATTTTAATAGGATTCAACGTACACTTGCTACCGAAAAAAAAGGTACCCCCTCGGGTACCACAGTCACGTGGGAGTTACAGACCTGAGGGTGGTTGCTCCCTCCTTATTCTCACAGGCCCTTCTGAAGGTGAAAGGACGGGTCTCCCACAGGTGTCTCTTGTGGAGTGTGGGGCGGGTGCTCGTGCACCCCGAGCCGCTTCAGTCGTAGCTTCACTGCCTGCGTTTTCCTTCTCCAGGTCCGCCTCCGCTGTCACAGTCCTGCACGTTGTTCCAAGAGCAGCGGAAAATGAATCAGCCTCTGGTGAGTTTTGCTGTTTTCGTATTTATCCGCTGCTGTTCCGTTGTGATAACACCTTGGGAGGCGAATAGTTCAAAATTTAAAATGGGAAAGTAGGAGTAGGTAAAAGATGTAGTTAGACAAAGCGTAGAGGAGCAGGTCAGTACCAAGTGTTTCTGGCAAGTTCTACGTGTAGATCCCACGATCCTCTTAGAGCCACGGTACCAGCCTCGTGTTCTTGACATTTGTGGCAAAACACCATCCCTTGCTCGACTTACATTGTCCTGCTGAAGCACTTTTGTTCTCGGGCGTTAAAAGGTTTCCTTGAGGATCCCGCTGTAGGCTGCGAGCCTTCCTGAGCAACAGCCCCTAACGTGTTGACATTGGTGCCTTCCTTGTGCTTCCTGTGAGCCGAGAGCGTGCTGTCCAGGGAGCACTCGGTGCATATAACTTGTCTGTTCAGTAGAACACCGTTGTCACATAGGTACATTGTTTTCAGTGCTCAGTCGAGGGGTGCAATGAGGATCATCTGGAAGAACAGCCTTGTCACCCTTCCAGTAAATTTCCCTCTTTGTCTCTTACAATCTCAGAGGGTCACGTTACACACCATGCAGTGAGGTCT
Organism: Mesoplodon mirus; assembly: GCF_964341445.2. Classification (NCBI taxonomy): domain Eukaryota; kingdom Metazoa; phylum Chordata; class Mammalia; order Artiodactyla; family Ziphiidae; genus Mesoplodon; species Mesoplodon mirus. Next base: position 142,314,211 of record NC_138978.1, read on the forward strand.
CTGTCAAAGATTCCTTGTTTCCCAGCTGAATTGTATCGTGCAGCCTGCGGTCTTGGTTCTGCCCCTCTCCGGAACCTGATCCGGTTGAGGTGACCTGGCATCTAGCATACAGACAAGTGGAGATTTGCCAGTCGTCACCTCAGACCACTGTCGCCTTCCCATCGCAGAGTCTGCTATGTTGGTTCCTGTGACAGATCTCTCTTTGCTGTCTTCCTGACTGATTCTTTCTTCCGCCCTCTTTGTGTGTTGCCTTTTCACCCTTGGTTCATGACTCTTCAATCCGTCTGATCTCACCCTCTGGTGCTTTTCACCTCCAACTCTGTCAGTTCTCGCACCTGGACCAGATAGATGCCTCTGTCCAGCCACTTGCCCGCATCTCTATGGAGTTTGTCCAAGGGGCACCTCGGATTTCTAGATGCAGTAGATCCAGAAATGATTATTTACAGCTCCCCTGCCCCTTGCCTTGTCCGGTTGTCCCTGGCGGCTCATCGTTGCATCATCTAGCCTGTCACCTTCCCAGAAAAATGAGTTCATTCTAAAGTCCTTCTCCATCCTCTGTTACCACGTTGTAGTATGAGGCTTGTTAATGTCGTATTCTAAATGGTTTTTATTCGTTCTCCTTCATCCCATACTTGCTACCATTGAAACAGCTTATCTGTTCATTTCTGTAGTTACAGAAACTTTTCTTCTGTGCCACTACCTCTTTCCTCCAGCAGCTCAAGTGTATTCTCCACGCCGAGTATTTCTCCTAAAATATTAATCACAGCATTTTGTCTGCATGTGGGAAGCACCTTAGAGGTTCCCTGGGTGACTGGACAAACGAGGTTGCCGTTCTGTGGAGCCATTAACCATCGAGCCCAGCACTGGGGGGAGGTCGTACCTCACTGATGATGCATTTGGATGGATCTGTGGGGTAAAATCCTGATCAGAGGGGCTTAGGAGAGAGGAGTGGGAGAACTGGGTTTGTTCTGTTCCCAACTTTTTCAAGACATTTTGCTGTGACGGGGAAAAGAGAAACGGGACAGTAGCTGGGGTAGGAGCTGAGGTCCGGGGAGGATGTTGTGTTGTGTTGTGTTGTGTTGTGATGGGAGAAATAACAGTAGGAATGATCCAGTAGATGCGTGTGGGGGAGGGGAGAGCTGCTGCCCGGGGTCCTGGAGTGGGGAGGGGATGGCAGAGCTGGGTTGCAGGTGGGGAAGCCCTCCGATGGCTTCTCTGTTCTCAGGGAAGCAGCTCCTCAGCTGAGGGTGAGGGTGAGGTTGGGGGTTTGAGAATAGGCCGTTGGAAGAACTCTTCAGTCTGGAAGACACGATGTGGGATGGAATCTGAGTAGCTCATGTAACATGTGTATAGATTATTCACTAAATCTTGAGTTAGCTATTAAGATTGAGAAGAAGCAGCATTAGGGAATAATAAGCAAGCTGTCCTCCACATCCTAAGACACAGTACCAACTGAGACTATAAATCTGCAGGTCCAGATTCATTCACAGATGGTAAGCTGATGGGAAGCTGTTAGTCAGAGTTAGGGATGTAGGGAGCAAATCCCCAACTTCAGATGCTTTAGAGGGTAACGACCTGCCTCTCTCATGCAGGGGGAGATGGAATTCTCAGCTCAATGCCTCAGGACTCCGGTCCATTATCATGGCTGTTGTAATCTGTTTCTGAAGTGGTCTTTTCTACAGCATTTAAAAAAGTGACTGCATTATCCTGAACATTTTTATCAAGTAACAAATCAGCTGATATAAATGCATAAAGTTGGCTGAAAGCAGGCCAGGATTTCAAAGCCCCTTCGGCATGTCTAGGTTGGGCACTCATGGTGGAGCCTAAGAGTTTATTTAGATGGGGAATCTTAAAAAGCTGAAACTAAAAGTGACCATAAAATCATCAAACTTTAAAGTTTGAAAAAGGCTCATTCTTTTTCAAATGTAAAAAAGCATTAACTGAGTCATTAAATGAGCTTTTAAAAAAGCCTCCTGTCAAGAGTGACAGATATAGAACTTTAAACCCATGCCTCTGGGGCCAATGCTCTTTCTATCATAAAATGTTTCTCCCTAACATTTGATGAATCAAAACACACACACACACACACACACACACACGCACGCACGCACGCACATAATGTTAAGACCCAGGGTTCACTCTTCAACTTGCTTTCAACCATATGGAAACTTTATGGATTGAGTCTTTCAGATATTATTTCAGAGCAGATAAGCCAAACGCTATTTCTCTCACCTGGCTCCAAGCACTGTTCAGTCTTCTCCAACTGGGTATAATTATTCACTAGGGATCTCACCTATTGTTCAACACTCAAACTTGTGATGGCCATGCTGTGGACTCCATTGTCTTGAGAGGAAAGGTTACACACCAAAACATTTGGGTGGGTGAAAGGAACACAGGAGAGAGACTAGAGGAAAGGTATCAGTGACTATGTAGTGAGTTGTTGCTTTTCTACCTTGATTATGCCTGAATGGCTATTTTTATTAACATGAGCTTGCGCTACATGCTTGATGAATGACACATGCAGACTCCCTTAACTTAGAACATAATTGTGGCACATGTATCTCCAGCTACAAATATAGATGCCAAAGAGCCTAAGGAGCTCTGAGAGTCATATACCTTCATTTATTTTTTTGAGTTTTTCTTTTTTTGTGAGAATTGAATAGAAATAAAAGCTAAAAAATATCCCTTATTCACCTGGCAATTTCTTTTCATCTTCCTTTTCTCAGGTAACATCTCCTCTAGGAATCCTCCCATACCCAGGAAAAGATAGTTTCTCCTGCTCTTTACAGTCAAAACCCCCTGGGCAACCTTTTCTCATACCTTTTATAGTAGAGTGTTGAATTGTGGATTTACTTGTCTGAATCTTCTTTAACCTGTGAGAAAATTGAGTGCAGGGGCTGAATCTTCCAACAGTGTATCTTCCAGTGCCAAGCACAAAAGTGTCAACTAACATGTAGCTTTAAAAAAAAAGTATCTTGTACATATTGTAAGTGTTCAATACGTTTGTACATCAAATACATGAAATAATCAAGGCTAAGAAATATGATAGGAAAAAAATTAATGATAAGGAGGATTTATAAATGAGTAGAAAGGGGATTTTAGGGAAGAAATCATGATTTAAGATTATTAGTATTTTTTAACCTGGTATATGTTGCTGATTGCCACAGAAGAAAAGGCAGTTCAATACTTTGAAAATGTGTGAAGTCTGTATTCATTAGTTCATCAGCTAAAATAAGGTGGTATGCCCGTAGCTGCTAATCTTTCAAATTTTTTCATAAATGTCAACTTGTTGAAAATATTTTTGAAGCTAATTTTTCTTAACCTTTTAAATTCTCTTGGAATTAAACATGGTGATTTACCACTAAGACCTTCAAGATGTATTAATTTATTTAGGCCACCATAATAAATTTGAGAGAGAGTCTTTGTACGGAGATGCATTTTAAAAAACACAGTTAATCACCCAAAAGTAATTTATAAAGGAATTCAAATTTTAACCATTACTCATAAAAAAAAGTTGAAAGGAATTAAATTCATAAAAAGTTGAACATTCTTAAATCTTCATCCCCCTACTCAGTTTTCTTGTACTTCAGTGCTGCAGAATTTCTGATGCAGAAATCCTCAATTATATCCAGCACTTTTTGGCTTTTCCCTTTTCTTTACAAACCCTCCATTATTTTCTTTTTCTTTTTTATTAATATCTTTATTGGAGTATAATTGCTTTACAATGGTGTGTTAGTTTCTGCTGTATAACAAAGGGAATCAGCTATATGTATACATGTAACCCCATATCCCCTCCCTCTTGTGTCTCCCTCCCACCCTCCCTATTCCACCCCTTGAGGTGGTCACAAAGCACTGAGCTGATCTCCCTGTGCTATGCGGCTGCTTCCCACTAGCTCTCTATTATTTTCTATTTGGTAGTGTATATATGTCCATGCTACTCTCTCACATCGTCCCAGCCTAACCTTCCCCTTCCTTGTGTCCTCAAGTCCATTCTCTATGTCTGTGTGTTTATTCCTGTCCTGCTCCTAGGTTCATCAGAACCTTTCTTTTTTTTTTTAGATTCCGTGTATATGTGTTAGCATACAGTATTTGTTTTTCTCTTTCTGACTTACTTCACTCTGTATGACAGACTCTAGGTCCATCCACCTCACTACAAATAACTCAATTTCGTTTCTTTTTATGGCTGAGTAATATTCCATTGTATATATGTGCCACATCTTCTTTATCCATTCATCTGTTGATGGACACTTAGGTTGCTTCCATGTCCTGGCTATTGTAAATACAGCTGCAATGAACATTGTGGTCCATGACTCTTTTTGAATTATGGTTTTCTCAGTGTATATGCCCAGTAGTGGGATTGCTGGGTCGTATGGTAGTTATATTTTTTAGTTTTTTAAGGAACCTCCATACTGTTCTCCATAGTGGCTGTACCAATTTACAGTCCCACCAACAGTGTAGGATGGTTTCCTTTTCTCCACACCCTCTCCAGCATTTACTGTCTGTAGATTTTTTGATGATGGCCATTCTCACTGGCATGAGGTGATACCTCATTGTAGTTTTGATTTGCATTTCTCTAATGATTAGTGATGCTGAGGATCCTTTCATGTGTTTGTTGGCAATCTGTATGTCTTCTTTGGAGAAATGTCTATTTAGGTCTTCTGCCCATTTTTGGATTGGGTTGTTTGTTTTTTTGATATTGAGCTGCGTGAGCTGCTTGCAAATTTTGGAGATTAATCCTTTGTCAGTTGCTTCATTTGCAAATATTTTCTCCCATTCTGAGGTTTGTCTTTTCGTCTTGTTTATGGTTTCCATTGCTGTGCAAAAGCCCCATAGCAGTACTGTGATTGTCACTGAAGCAAACTTGGGTCCACTTATCCACGTGCAGTAAACCCAATCTACTGACACTGGGTTGTGGTGAAAGAAAATGCCGTGTTTTATCGTAAGGAACCATACAAAGAGTCCGGGACAGCTAGTACTCAAAAAGCCTCATTTTCCTGATGGGTTTCAGCAAAGTGTTTTCAAAGGCAAGGTGAGGGAGGGGAGTCCCAGGGTATGTGATTAGCTTGTGCACAGTTCTCTGTTTGGTTGATGGTGAGGTTACATGACAGTGTCACAGGGGTTAAGGTCATCAATTCTTTGGCTCCAGTGGGCCTGGGGGCTATGTGCTCATGGTCATTAAGTAGTTAACTTTCCATTTGGTGGGGATTTTAGCATCTGTAAAGCAGGAAATGTGCATCAAATACTGTTACCTATGTACTTCAGAGAGGAGCTAAAGTAGAGGATATGGGGGAGGGGTCTATCCTAGGAAGGCCCCATAGGGTCCTCCTCTGTTACATGAGCCCTGATGTTCTTTCCAAAATCCTCTTAAAGTTGAAGACAGACAGATTTGGTTTCCATTTTTTTTGCTACCAAAAGCATCCTAACTTATACACTTGTCATAAAAATACTCTGCTAATTTGGTACCTGCTCAGAGGTCTTGCTCAGGGCTGTACACAACTCCAGCATGTGTCATTCGCATTGACATTATTATGAATGGTACCCCCTGGAGTTGTGCAGTCCCCAACTTTCATAGTTGTAAAAGACTGTGCTGCTTTGTATCTGCTCATCTTTCCAGCTCCCCTTCAGTTGAGTCAGTTCCAACTACTTTTGCTCTCCAGAGGAGCCATGGTATTACTTGGGCTTTTTGTGATCACTTTGTTCCCAATGCCAAATACAGATTCTTCACAGTTTGTTCATCTGACAAAGTCGTGTTTATTCTTTGATGCTCTTCTCAGATATCACCTTTACTATAAAACTTTTCTTGTCACATCATTTTCCTGCCATAGGCCCTAGGCACTCATAGTAAATGACTTTATCAAATGTAAACATAGCACTTTGTGTACATTTCTATCAATGCATCTCATGATGGTTTTATGTCAGTCTTCTGTACTGACCTATGTGCTTTTTGAGCAAACAGATTTTTCTAATTGTGGCCTAGTAGAGGAAACCCTAGCACACAGCAGATGCTTAAAGGACTCTCTTTGTGGACTGTTTAATGTATTCATTAACACTCATAATTCACTGAATGAACCAAATCATTTAATATTTACAGTTTTCCACAGCAAGATCTTTTTCGACCCACCGCCTAGAGTAATGAAAATAAAAACAAAAATACATAAATGGGACCTAATGAAACTTAAAAGCTTTTGCACAGCAAAGGAAACCATAAACAAAATGAAAAGAAAACCCTCAGAATGGGAGAAGATATTTGCAAACAAAGCAACTGACAAGGGATTAATCTCCAAAATATACAAACAGCTCATTCAGCTCAATATCAAAAAGACAAACAACCCAATCAAAAAGTGGGTGGAAGACCTAAGTAGACATTTCTCCAAAGAAGACATACAGGTGGCCAACAAACACATGAAAAGATGCTCAACATCACTAATCATTAGAGAAATGAAAATCAAAATGACAGTGAGGTATCACCTCCTACCAGTGAGAATGGCCATCATCAAAAAATCTACAGACAATAAATGCTGGAGAGGGTGTGGAGAAAAGGGAACCCTCCTGCACTGTTGGTGGAACTGTAAATTGGTACAGCCACTATGGAGAACAGTATGGAGGTTCCTTAAAAAACTAAAGATAGAGCTACCATATGACCCAGCAATCCCACTCCTAGGCATATATCCAGAGAAAACCATAATTCGAAAGGATGAATGTACCCCAATGTTCACTGCAGCACTATTTATAGTAGCCAGCACGTGGAAGGAACCTAAATGTCCATCAACAGAAGAATGCATAAAGAAGATGTGGTACATATATACAATGGAATATTACTCAGCCATAAAAAGGAATGAAATAGTGCCATTTGCAGAGATGTGGTTGGAGCTAGAGATTGTCATACAGAGTGAAGTAAGTCAGACAGAGAAAAACAAATATTGTATAGTACCATTTATGTGTGGAATCTAGAAAAATGGTAGAGATGAACTTACTTGCAAAGCAGAAATAGAGTCACAGATGTAGAGAACAACCTTACGGTTACCAAGGGGGGAAGGGGTGGGTGGGATGAATTGGGAGATTGGGACTGACATATATAACTACTATGTATAAAATAGATAACTAATGAGAACCTACTGTATATCACAGGGAACTCTACTCAGTGCTCTGTGGTGACCTACATGGGAAGGAAATCTAAAAAAGAGGAGATATATGTATATGTATGACTGATTCACTTTGCTGTACAGCAAGAAACTAACACAACATTGTAAAAGAACTATACTCCAATAAAAATTAATTTAAAATTTTCGAGTTTTCAGTCCCCCATTATCCCATATATCCAGATGCAGCAATATTTACTTCTTCTATCAGTTGCCAATGTCAACTGGAAAAAACCAAACAATACCAGCATAGTAAGGAGAAACTTTACTCAAAAGGGTAAGTGCGAGGAGGGGTCTATTGCAGTTGGGGGAGGAGAAATATTGCATTAGGGAGAATGCTGTGACCCTAAGATCTTCAAGCCTCTCAGTGGTTAATCAGAAGGGGTTTTTCTCCTCTTGAGAGGAAGTAACAAGGGTATTAAGGGTAGGGTGTGGGAAAATGGGATAAAAGAGTAGCTTGAGTGGATGGTAGATCAGAGAATATTTTACCCTGAGGTCAGCCTGTTCTTAGGAGAGATTATATGTTGACTCAGTCTGACAGTGAGTCAGAGTTCTGGAGCCTGGAGGAAAGAGTGAAACTTTACAGTTTGATTAATAAGCAGTTTGTTCCAATTGATTAGTAGGAATAAACACTTCAGATAATTTATGAGACCAAAAAAATGGCAATTTGGAATATCTTTGTCTGGCATTGCCATAGGTAAACAAGAGGAGGCATCTGTGGAAGGGTGGTTCTTAGGAATAAGCTGTTTTCCACAACACAAAGGGCAGAGAGATATCTTAACTTTTGCTGTTTTCCAGGATTCGAGGGCTCAGGTAAAATTCAACGTTGTCACTAATAATAGTTTTCAGTATCGAAGGACACAATTAGATTATATAAAACTTTATTTTCTTTTCCAGTGGTCATCACACAGCCAAGCAAATGTATCCACTTGTTAAATTTAATTACCTTTTATCTTAGAGAGTTCCCCCAAATTAAATAGGTCAGAAATTTTTATAAAGAATCAAATATTGCTTTCCTGTCTGAAAAGTGTGGACTGAGTATCAGAGACTTATCAGATTCCTTTCAAGCTAAACTCACCTTCATTCACTTGATAAGACTGTAGAGGGCACAATTGGACTGAAACAAAGCTTGAGTGAAAGAGTGTGAGAACTTTATTACACCTAGCTAATACCCAAATGTGTGCTGTCAGTGATTCATATCTGCCTTTCAGAGCAAAGGTTTTTTTAAAAATCTTTTTAAAAGAGGGTTTTCTTATTTGTCACTTTACTTTCTTTTTAATTAATCCTAACAACATTTCATGTGAGAAAATGTGTTTGAAGAGATGGACTTATAAATGAGTCCAGCATTATTGTTATATTCCCTGTATTAAAATGTTACTGTAAGCTAAGGCAAGGAAGTCAAAGATCGTAGATTAAGAGAAAACTGCTGGGGCAATGAGCAAGCATTATTAAAAACAAGTGACAGGTTTGTATTACTCTATTGGAAGTAGCATATAGTAGTGGAAAGACTAAGGAATTAGTTGGGCTATCCGTAAGCTATTTGAAGCACAGCTTTTTCAAAGCTAAGTAAAGTTTTCTCTAATCATCAGCTAATTTGTGGTTTCAAAATCCTGTAGTGTTCTTGATGCAGTTACCACCAACATGAAGCATGCCCTTCTTCCTAATGGTCTACTCCTCCCCTTCCTTGTACTGTATGTGCAAAACAAATGACATATATGAACTCTTTATGTTCTCTTTTCACCCTGCTTTCATTCCACATTGCACCAAGATTTTATTTTCCACATCAGTAATAGCTTTATATTTCCAAATTCAGAGGTTTTTCTTCTGTCTCATTTCCTTTAAAATCTCAATTGCTTTTGATTTTTTGCTCCTCACAGATGACTCTTATCTTTTTGCTGTAATTGTGTTGACTATGTAGTAGCTGTTACTCTTTTTACATATTTAGCAAATCAGTTTGTTACTTTGAGTGCTTCTTTTTGATTTTTCCCATTCCATTATTTTGGGAATTCACCATACTTCTGTATTTTGTGTGCTGGTTCTCCACTATCAGACTATTTATTCAATTTTATGTTTCCAGCAAAAACCTGCCATTGGATTGGCTATTACCTCAGTGGGAAATGGCTATGGTATCCATGTAATGTACTCTCACTAAAGCCCCAACTTTGTATTGCTAATTGCCTTCTAAATATTCATAAATGAATGTCTTGCTATTCCTTGAAAGATAGCTATTCAAAATCATTTTTCTCTCCAAACCTAGTCCCCCTTTCCGATTTTCTCATTCTTCTATCTCTGCCATAGCCTTTAGATACAAAAAAATTTGAATGATTTTTCAACTAACACTCTGTAGGCTCCTTGCTATCCTCCTAGGCCAGATCTTTGGGCCAAGGTAACTAGTCTCTGGATCCATTAGAAAGTCCAAGGGGGCAGAATTTTCTTTATGCTTTGTTCATTAATGTAGCCTAATCACAAAGGATGATAACTAGCTCAATTAATATTCATTAATAAATGAATGAGCCCAAATACCCAAAGTTAGGTTCTCCTATTATTTATTTTACATTAATTACCAGATGAATATTTTTTAATACCACTTTTGTATTGCTGCTTTTCTGATCAGAAACTTCATTCAGTCTATTTTGTCTCTTTTTTTCTGACTTTTGAGATTGTCCATTTTTCTATTCTAAGGAGGTCCTAAGAAAGTGAATTAATGTTGTGGGTAAGAGTGAACGTACTGGAGTTAAACAGCCTGAGTTTGATTATTGTTCTTTCATTTACTAACTGGGACAGATATTTAATTTTTCTGTGCCTTGATTTCTACGTCTGTAAAATTGAGATAATGATCACTGGATTGATGTTAGGATGAAATAAGTTAGTGCCTCTTGAGCACTCAAACAGTGCCTGGTATTTAATGAATGCTCAATATGCATTATTATTATTATTATTATTATTAACCTCTACGTTTGAAAAGCGTCTGTACAGTCAGTGACATCCAGATGTTTAATAGAACATATCCCATCTTTCAAACAAAATTTTACATGTAATCCCAATAAATTTATGAAATACAAAATAAGTGTGGCTTTGATTATTTGTACCCTCCGCTCTTTCATAAACTCATAAATGTCCTTGACAAAATCCCCAAACTCCAAGAACTACAATTTAAAAACCACTGGTCTCAGTAACTTTTTTTCTTTTTTAAAAATATTTATTTATTTGGCTGCACTGGGTCTTAGTTGCGGCATGCAGACTTCTTAGTTGTGGCACGCAGAATCTTAGTTGCAGCATGCATGCGGGATCTAGTTCCCTGACCAGGGATCAAACCCGGGCCCCCTGCATTGGGAGCACAGGGTCTTACCCACTGGACCACCAGAGAAATCCCTGGTCTCAGTAACTTTTGATGTAAGTATTTACTGATTGACTGAGTCATGTTGAAAACCACTAGATTGTAGAAAGAGCAGGCATTTTAATAATACATCTATTATATTGCCTGTCTCAAGTGAGGGTATTGTAAGACAAGGAAGTTACATTTGAAAATATTATCTAACACAGACAATTTATATCTATTTTAGTAAATTAATTTAGATCAAAGGAATAAACTTTTTTTATAATAAATGAGGGGTAAGTTTGAATTACAAATCATACTTAAGGAATCAAAAAGTGTTGTGTTATTATAATTGTCATATATAGAATAAATTATTTGCCCTTTGAGCATTTGGAGATGACTTAAAACATTATTTGTTTCTGAACTAAACCTACAAGATGTAAAAAGCACTTTCTTAATGATAATATTGATATTAACAATACTTATCCTTTTACTTTCAACTCTGTAAGCTTAGTAAAACTTCAGCCTTTATTGATATCCCCATATCTAAAAGATATTTATCTCTACTGCTTAACTTGAAATTTTTGAGGAAAAAATTAATTGATGTTATTAAAAGAAAGGTGTCATCTAAAATTATACTGTCTTATTCTTAGAAAGAATTTCCTGAGTGATCCAATGAACATCTGACTAAGAGTCATGTACTCTTAAAGGGGTTGAGAACAGGTTCATGAGATATTTTAGTCCCTTCATTTTACAAATGAGAAAAATATGAGCCTGCTTAGCTAAGCAGTTTACCAAAGATAAATGATTGCATATTAAATATTAAGAAGTATTAAAATCTCTGTTCTCAATCCAGTACTCTTTCCACCATTTGGAAAATTAATCATACAGTCTCAAACATCAAAATATTTTTTCCTGTATCCAAAAGAGAACAGAATGCAATGTTTTAGAATCCAGATGTCATATCAACTTAAAAAGCAACATAAAAAACAATTGTAAAGTAAAACTTTGGATTAAGCAGATGATGACTGCTTGATTGGTAGTGGCTTATACTGGAATATAAAGTAAATCAATAAGCAGAAATACTGCAGTCATCTGTTTTTCTGAATGTCAGTCAACAGAGCTGTTCTAAGAAGGATTGAGAAATAGCAAAAGGCTGGTCTTTCTCCAATCTGTGGTTGTCTTTATTGAACTCATTTTCTTTTTTCCTTGCTTGCCCTTTTAGGTGCCTCTTATCTCTGTTCTCTCCTTCTCCTACCAAACCTTCTTCTAGGAAACTTATATCAAACTTGTACTGAAATGTAAATGGCTTACAAGCCTTAAGGTGCTGCCTCTCCCAGGGAAGTGTGAGGAGTGAGATTTAAGAGGGGCAAAGAAAGGTAAAGTTATAGAATGTATATCTAAATATGAAATTTTAAGCATCAATGAGGAAGAGAGTAGCAGTTTTAAATTGTAGGAGGACACACTTCCCAGTGATTTTAAAACCATTGTTAATCTCCCCAAAGAAATAAAAACCAACCAAACAAACAAATATGCAACAAATACAACAGCCAAACGCAAAAATAAAAAACCCCAAATTAATGGGACTTGACTATGTTGAAACTGAGATTAATATGTGGAGTATTGATTTCTCTAATAAGTTGAGTCCCTCAGTCCATGAACATGGTATATCCCTTTATTTAGGTAGTCTTTAATTTTTCTCAGTACTGCTTCGTAATTTTGCATATAGAAGTCTTCGTATCTCTCATTAGATTTATTTTTATGTGTTTCACTTTTTAGATATTACCATCCAGAGCATCGTTTTCTGAATATCCTATTTGCTGTTGGTCTGTACAAATACAATTGAGTTTTAAAAATACTGACCTTGGATTCAGCAACCTTGTTAAATTATCTTATTCAAATGGCTTACCTGTAGAATTTGTTTCAAATACCATAATGATTAAAAGATCAATTCTCTAAAACAATGTAATAAATCTAAGATTTCATACAAACAATAATGTTTTTAAAAATTCATACAGCAAAAATTGGCAGGAAGAGAAGAATAAATATGTAAATCCACAATCATCGTGGGAGATTTTAACACAACTCTCTCAGTAGCAGGTAGAACAACCAGCCAAAAGTCCATGGAAGATTTTTAACACAAATATCAAACTTGATCAATTTGAAATATATAAAACGCTCTATGCAACAATGATGGAAATCACACTTTTAACAAGTATTTATAGACTATATTACAAAATTAATTATATGGTTGTACATAAAGCAAGTCTCAACATATTTCAAAGACTGAAATACAATAAAATACGCTTTCTGACCATTGAGATGTTGAGTTAGAAATCAGCAACAAAAATTATTTTAAAATAGATCCAAATGTTCAGGAATTAAGCATTTTACTTTAATAATCCACAAAGAAGAAATCACAATTAGCATAAGAAAAGCAAAATTTTAGCTATACTCCCACGGTTTATTACATATGTGTGTACTCTAACACCATCACAGTTTCCCCCACAAGCATATGCACTAACAGAGTTTGTATCCTATTTATCTAGTTTCCTTTAGGGTCTGATAAGGCCAGTTGAAGATGCTTACTAAATGCTAATTGGGTGTATCGGCAGAACTCTTGGTTTTAAGCACATGATATGACTTAAATAACTTTAAGAAAATGAATTTATTACAATGATATAGAGTAGCTCACAGAATGGTTTGGAGAATCAAAGAACCGTGGGTCTAAACTATCAGCCAGGAGAAATGTCTAAACTTATTTCATGGTCTGATGTGGTGAAGATGAGATTGCCACTACTGCTGGATTACTTGATTACTCTGCAGATTGTAATGCTGAGCTCACAAACACGGAACTTAGATGCTGCTGGAAAGAGGATATTGCTTCCACTGGGGTTCTTTTGTGTGACCAGTATAGATTCTACAATTGCTGTTTTCCACTCACTCACTGGCGGCTTTTAATTGCAAATCTGGGGCATATGCATCCAACTGATAGAATTCCGTTTTTGTGCTAATGCCCTAGTTTCAAAGGAGGCTGAGAAAACAAGTACTTGAGATGTTTAGCTTCTATGGTGAAAGGTGGATTTGCCTCATAAAGTGGGAGATTCCTAAAACATAGGGAATGGACAAGGTTCATGCAATTTATCTATGACTTTCAGGCAGACATGGGTCTTGCCAAGACACTTTGGATAGTCTATTTACTGATCTGTAGGTTCTCTGAGCATGATGTCATTAAAATAGAGGATAAGTGTGATGTCAGAAGGTCAAGGTCCCTATGAGCTAAGCTGTGATATAGAATGAAAAAGTTGAGACAATACAGTGAAATTAATACTGCTGCCTTGTGATTTGCAAGCAAATTGTTCTGATGTTCTCAGCTTTTTAGAGTAAAGGAATAAAAGCATGTGCCTAATCAATAGCTATCGATTACTTAGAAAGCAAAGCAGGTTCCTTAGAACCTTATTGATTTGTTCTAGTGAAGAGACCACATATAGAACAACGGTCTCAATTTGCTGTCTCTAGCTGATCAAATTTATAACAGTCTTCTGTTTTACTCCTGAATACTCTGACTTCTACACTAGACAAATTGAAATTTTAAAAGGGAATATGATAGAAATCACCAACCCTGAATTTGTAAAATCTTCAGTAGTGAAACTAATCACTGTGATTCTCTTAGGGATTTAATCATGCTTTTGACATATTATTATAATAAATAGAGGAAGCTCTTGGGGCTCTTAGTGGGCTCTTCCTAATAAAAATATTATTCCCTGAGACATGCAGCCAAGATGGTGATTCTGCTTGTGGCTGAGTGTACTACTTTAATGATATACTAAGAAACTAATGAAATATTTATGGAATTTTGGGGCATCCTACGAGTCCTACTGGGAGGCAGACTTAAGTAAAACTGCCATTTATCATTTCATCTTCATGTCTCCACCCTGACTAGTGGAGAATAGTGGTATTGAAGGTACCAAGAATCAACACAGGGAAGGCTAAAGAGGTTGGGATGGGAAAAATTGACTTCCATTTTCTAGGTAACTCTTCTTGGCTGAGTCATTACATGTCTCCAATCATGGCGAAAAAAATGTTAATATATATTGTAAAATTGACTTCTCCTTAGAAAGATGGCAAGTGAGGGTTGGAGAGTCCTTTCTTTATTGGAATCTACCATTATATCCTCATCCCACTACAAAGAAGTCCAGTTCTTTTTCAGTCAATGCCCCATTCCAAGATGCCAATTAAACTCTCATAATAAAGCAGTCATCAGAATTAAATGTTTAGTGTTATTCTATCTCAACCTGTGGATGCAAGAAGTAAGACTTTTATCACATTCACAGAAAGTTAATGATATTTTGGCATTATCTTGAGCTGGGAATTTACGACTGGAATATTACATTCTTATTACATTGGTTTATCCTGTTGTCTTTATTTTTAATTTCTTTTATTAATTTATGAAAAGAAATTCTATTGTGGTAAGAAAACAATATGCGATCTACTCTCACATTTTTAAGTGTATAATACAGCCCCTGGCAACTATCATTCTATTCTTTGTTTCTATGAGTTTGACTATTTTAGATATCTCATATAAGTGGAGTCATGCAGCATTTGTTCTTCTGTGACTGGCATATTTCACTTAGCATAACGTCTTCAGTTATATCTATGTTACTGCACATGGCAGATTTTCCTTCTTTTTTAAGGCTGGACAATATTCTATTGTATGTATATATCACATTTTAAAAATGTATTCATCCATCAATGGATATTTACGTTTTGTCCATATCTTGGCTATCATGAATAATGCTGCAGTGAGCATGGTAGTGCAGAAATATATTTTAGGTCTTTATTTCAAATCTTTAGACTATATACACAGAAGTGGCATTGCTGGGTCACGTGATAATTCTATTTTTAAGGTTTTCAAGACCCTCCATACTATTTTTTTTTTTTTTTTGCGCTACGTGGGCCTCTCACTGTTGTGGCCTCTCCCGTTGCGGAGCCCAGGCTCCGGACGCGCAGGCTCAGTGGCCATGGCTCACGGGCCCAGCCGCTCCGCGGCATGTGGGATCTTCCCGGACCGGGGCACAAACCCACATCCCCTGCATCGGCAGGCGGATTCTCAACCACTGCGCCACCAGAGAAGCCCCCCTCCATACTATTTTTCATAGCAACTGTACCATTTTACATTCTTACCAACAGTACCCACTAGTTCCAATTTCTCCACATCCTTACCAATACTTTATTTTATTTATTTTTATAATAGCCATCCTAACAGGTTCAGGATGATATCTCATTGTGTGTTTTCTTTTGTTGTTTTTTGGGGGGTTTTTTGTTCTGTGCTGTGCGGCATGTGGGATCTTAGTTCCCTAACCAGGGATTGAACCTGCACCTTCAGCAGTGAAAGCACAGAGTCTTAACCACTGGGCCACCAGGGAATTCCCTCATTGTGGTTTTGATTTACATTTTCCTGATGATTAGTGATGTCAAGCACCTTTTCATATATCTGTTGACCATTTATATATCTTCTTTGGAAAAATGTCTGTTCAAGCCCATTGCCCATTTTTAAATTGGGTTATTTAGGGGGGTTTTTTTGCTATTAAGTCATAGGAGTTTCTTATAAATTTTGAATATTAACCCCTTATCTGATACAGGGTTTGCAAATATTTTCTTCTATTGCATAGGCTGCCTTTTCATTTTGTTGATTGTTTCCTTTGCTGTTCAGAGGGTTTTTAGTTTGATGTAGTTCTACTTGCCCATTTTTGCTTTGTTGCCTGTGCTTTTGGTGTCATATAGATAGGACATCATTGCCAAAATTAGTGTCAAGGATCTTTTCCCCTATGTTTTCTTCTAGGAGTTTTACAGTTTCAGATCTTATCTTTAAGTCTTTAATCCATTTAGAGTTGATTTTTGTGTATGATACAAGAGTCCAGTTTCATTCTTTTGCATGTGGATATCCAATTTCACCAACACCATTTGTCAGTTCTGAGAAAGAACAAAGTTGGAGGCATAAGAGTTTCTGATTTCAAAAAATATATTACAAACCTACAGTACTCAAAACAGCATGGTACTGGCAAAAAGACGAATGGAACAGAATAGAGAGACTAGAAATAAACATATGCATATACAGCCAACTGATCTTTCACGAGGGAGCTAAGAATACACAATTGGGAAAGAATGCTCTCCCAGTGCCCTTAGAAGTAACCATGACACCCTACAGATTTGGAATATTCAGGGCCTTCATACTTTTTTAAAAGATAAATTTATTTATTTATTTTTGGCTCCATTGGGTCTTCGTTGCTGTGCACGGGCTTTCTCTAGTTGTGGCGAGTGAGGGCTACTCTTCATTGCAGTGTGCGGGCTTCTCATTGCGGTGGCTTCTCTTGTTGCAGAGCACAGGCTCTAGGCTCATAGGCTTCAGTAGTTGTGGCACGTGGGCTCAGTAGTTGTGGCTTGTGGGCTTAGTTGCTTCCCGGACCAGGGCTCGAACCCGTGTCCCTTGCACTGTCAGGTGGATTCCTAACCACTGCACCACCAGGGAAGTCCCAGGACCTTCATACTTTTACATGTAAGTTGCTACTTGATTTTCCCTAGTCAGGTCACTAGTAGGCTTTAAGTTCCAGGAGACTCTAAGGATAATTTTTTCTCAATTTGTTTCTTATTGCCAACTAGGGATTTACTGTCTTCAGTGTCAACCAGGCTAGATAAGTGATGGCAATTTCCCCTATATCCTCAATGATCTGTTGTCTCTGATCTCTCCTGGTATCAATTTTTATGTTAGAGCAATCGATGTCTTACTCTGGGTTAATTAAGTAGAAAATAAACTATTAAAAAGATATTGGACAGTTTATGGAATCTCTAAATAAAAGATTCAAGAACCAGGATTGGTGTTTGGAAGTTTAAACTTATGTCTAGGAATCATGTTGTAGAATTGGTCCAGGGAACAACCTAGTGCAAGAGTCACTGGGCAGAGACACTTCAGCTAGAACTACAAATATCAATGATAGGGGATGCTAAATACAGTAATATGAATCACTGATACATTTGTTCTGGATACTGAAAACAGTTTGTGCTTTCCACTTCCAGAATATATTCTAAGCAGTCTTTTCTTCTTGTCAGTAGCTTCTAGTCCAGTCTCCAGAATGGATATAACTGATTGTCAGAGCTAAGGTCATATGCTAGCCTATGGCTTTAAAGGATACTCAGAGATTAAGTAGCTGGCATTTTCAATCTCTATAACGAGAGACAGATTCTTCCTCATAAGATGGGGATTTCCACAACTTATATATGGGTTCATACACTGGACAAAAGTGAGGAATAGAACTCTCCATTAGAGTTTATTCATGAATAAATACCACATAAGTCATAATTTTCTTTACAGTAATATTTTGGAAACAAGAATAAGGAAGTTATATATATATATATATATATATATATATATACACACACACACACACACACACACATACATATATGTATATATGGGTGTGTGTGTTTATAAATTCTGATTTTATATAAAGTAGGCCTTTGTTTTTTACTGTTACTGTTCTGAATGCAGAATGGGGATTCTTTTTGTTACAAAGGGGAAAATGAAAACTTTTTTCTGAACTAAACTACATGAAATGTGAACGTGAAGATTAACATCATCTCTGAGGCAGGAACCTCAAAATTATACTCCTTCTCAATCAATGTTATTGTCAGTTCTTAGTTTAATTAATTATTAAAGGAAAATATATCTCTAAGACATTACTGCAAATAAATATTTTAGAATATGTCTGGCTTTTCCTGTACAGTGAAAACATTTTTATAATATGAAATGTAAGAACAGATATTTTTCCAACGTAAGTTCTCGTTGCATATTCTCACATATTATAACCATATATAATTACTGTTAAGTGAAAAGCCTGAATTAGATGAGTAAATTGTTAGAGCCAGTGGTAAGAAAACTATTATATATATTTTTTAGCACAGTATTTAAATTTTATATTTAAGAAACTTTTGAGGGACTTTTCATCTAGCTAATAAGTGAGTTAATTAAAAACAGAGGAACGTTGTGAAGCGTGACACCATGGTGTTTTTAGAATCAGAGGGGTATGAATTCAAATTATTCAATGATAATTTTTGAGATCCTACCACAGCCAGGTACATGGCTTTTACATTTTCTCTAGGAATTTCATTTTCATCATCTAAACAATAGATATAAAACATTTAACTAATGAAGTTTTTGAGAGCAGAACAAATCTTAAAGGCAAGGCACAAAAAGGTGAAAACCTTTCCAAGTAACTTGGCTATGTTCCAGAGCAAAACTCAATAATATTTATAGAAATACAAAAATATTCATCACTACTACAAGGCAAAATTAATACGTTATGGCATCCAACCAAAGATTACCAGGCATACAAAGGGACAGGGAAAGATGAACTATAATAAGAATAATCACTTGAAAGTGACCCAAAACTGGCACAGATGTTAGAATGAGAAGATAAGGAAGTCAAAATAGCTTTTATAATTGTACCACACATGTTAAAAAAAGTTATGTAGAAATATAGAAGATATATAAAAGAACCAAATTTAACTTCTAGAGATGAAAACTAGTTACTGAGATCAAAACAAAGCAACAAACAAATCATTTGATAGGTTTTGTGTGTTTGAAACTTTGTTGTTTGAAAATTTGTTTCATTTGTTCTACCAGTTAGACCTGGTAGAAGAAACAGTGTTTCTGGGTAAGAGATGATAAAAATACCAGTCCTCCAGTTAGTTCACTGTCACTCTCAGAGAGCTTAAAAGAGAACTCAGTGTGGTCAAACAGTAGCCCAGAGAATAAGTTGGAGGGGGTTATTGCTGGAAGTGACAGAAGTAAGACATGGTTTCCACTTGTGGGGGGGTTCTTCTGTTGTAAAAGAGGCAAGAATGAGGATGAACCATAAACTCTTGCCATGCTGAAGCCACAGAGTGAACCCATCCCATGTTATTAGAGGCCACTGATATCAGAGGCAGAAGACCAGGATCGTAACTGCTAATGGGCAGCTAATTGTGCTTGTAGTCAGAGGAGGGTCTCCCTCCTTTCCCCTTTTTCTTTTTAATTCTAAACTCAGGGTTATAATTAAACAAAACAGGAATTTAGAGAAGAGCATGTGGGAAGCTTTTTGGCTATTTGGAGTTGTTGCTTTGAACAAATATCCCCCCAATAAAAATAATAACATAATAATAGTAGTACATGAAATGTCTACTTATATAAATATATATTTACTTAAATGAATTCTTTAAAATTAGATGTAGTTTTTGGTCTAGACTGCAAAAGCATTAAATTTCCCTTGTAGCAGTTACTGAAAAAAAAACATTTAAATTTTTTTACTTCATCAAGATTGAATTTCTCAATCAAACCACATATGATTAACCTGCTTTTCCAATGTATCTTTTATAACAGACACATAATCTGATAATAAACATGGCATTGCTTTCTAAATTATTTTTAATGACATACATGATAGAACATGAGAGGATCTTGGCCCATTTAGCAACCCCCATACTTTTATTTTAATGGAACATATAGTTTAGGTAGGAAATATAGCCTAGTGGATTTTAAAAAAATTATCTTTGGAAATGAAAAATAATGGAACTGAAAGATTACGTATAAATTAGAGACTATAAGGATTTGATTTATTTGAAGTACAGAGTCCTTAAATTGTGCTTCTGGTTAATAAACTGGCTTTAGACATTGGAGAAAGGTCTGTAATTTCTTCTACTACAGTCTGGTATTTCAAGAGCTACCAAGAAAACACTGCTGAATGGCTTTAGGTCTCAGAAGTTAAGACACAAGAGAAGTCAGATATCACCACTATGGTGGTAAATTCCCTCTATGCAAAACAATTAAAAAAAATTCCACTTCTCTCATTAGAATACCACAGTGCAGAACTTCCCTGGTGGCGCAGTGGTTAAGAATCCGCCTGCCAAGGCAGGGGACATGGGTTCGAGCCCTGGTCCAGGAAGATCCCACATGCCCAGAGCAACTAAGCCCGTGTGCCATAACTACTGAGCCTGCATGGCACAACTACTGAAGCCCACGTGTCTAGAGCCCGTGCTCCGCAACAAGCGAAGACACCGCAATGAGAAACCCACACACCGCAATGAAGAGTAACCCCCACTCGCCACAACTAGAGAAAGCCCACGCGCAGCAATGAAGGCCCAACGCAGCCAAAAATAAATAAAAATTAATTAATTAAAGAAGAAAAAAAGAATACCACCGTGCAATGTCATCATCTCCTCAAGAAAAGTGCCATATAATTCTGTTCTCTGTTTTCAGTGTTATGCAGTAAGACAAGATGTGTTTTCTCCAAGTCCCCCCTCCTAGAAGAGAGCCTTAGCTTAGATGAGAAAATAAAGTTTCTATTATCATAACACCAAATAAAGGCTATCAACATTTGCAAGAGAAGTTTTGATTGTAGATGTTTAACGGAAAGATTAAAACATATTTCCGTAGGACCTTCAAGGTACGTGACCTCTCCCACAGCCTATCTTGCTGAGAAGATGAAAGGAGCCTATTGACTGCTAATCAAGCCTTGCAGAGTAAGAAGAAAGCTAAAAAATACCAAGGTCATGGTGAAGAGGAGAAAAGTTAGGGAGAACCTACAGAGATGCAGCTTTAAGCTGAAACCCGTATAGACTTGAAATGGAAAAGAGGAAAACACTATCCACGCTATCCACTGTTCTCTGTGTGTTTTGTATTGTAAAGTAGGCTCTTCTTCTAGTAACAGACCCACTTTCATGCTCTTCCAGATATTCAAGTCTACATAAATAAGGATTTATATACTTGTGGGCTTGTCTGAGATTACTGTACTGTGACATAACATATGGCTGTGCCTCCATGTAAGACTACCATAGAAATTAGCCAAGAAATACTCCACCGTTTATCTAAATTAACAGATTGTTGCTGAGGAAGGGGAGTGCTCACAGCTTTTGTAAATTGATGTAATGAATACTCTTTCAGCAGGGGAGTAACTTGAGAAAAGTAGTAATCTTGGCCTGGAAGCACTGGCCGAGTGTCAAGTTTGAGAATGCATGGTTTAACATGAATGCCTAGGTTAATGCTTTCTTGTGAGTTTACTAGTTTCCCATAGGAAAATTTCACAAGCTGTTATCAGGCTATGAAGAGAGGGAAGAAGTCTGGGGAAGGTCATTTGTGTACCTGCATCATCCAAAATGGATGATAGAAGGGAAATTAGATTGTTTATGAAGACGGAGGAAAAGTCCCTGAATGATATGGCAATATTAATGGGGGCAATGCAGTTGATACAGTATTGGCTCCAGCTACATTTGAAACAGGGCTTGAAACTAGTGAAAAGACAGCCAGTAGGTACGTGAGAAGAAGAATACATTATTTAGGAATTCATGATTCTCTGCCATTCTCAAATAATTCATTGAATAATTAATTGAGAGGATGGGTAAGGGAAATTGATTAAATAAGCTTTAGAGAAACTGATATAAATTATTTAGTGGACAGTGTATATTATGATTGATTAAGAGATTTTCAAGGGTAATTTTGACTTTACTCCCTTAAACAATATTTTCCACTGATTTTAGCACCTAATCAAATATCAGAGTAATATTTGACTCCAATTTATGGACAGATTTGAATATACAAAATCTTAAGTAACCTAAGAATGGAAGGCAAGTTTAAAGAGAAGTTATAAGGTATGAATACAAATTTATCCTCTCAATAAGCAGTGCAAAAGGAGAACTACAGCTGTAGAACCCTAGAGTTTGTAGAGCTTTTCAGTGTGATTGAGCCATCAGAGATCAATGTTTTATGGTACCATAGTAGGAAATCCTATATTATGATATCTTAGTATCGAAGTTAGTAATCTCGTTCAATTGTGATGGTATTTTAAAAGACTAAAAATATTAGGATGTGTGTGTGTTTGTACTAAAGTACGTTGAAGAAGAAACTATTAATCATTAATTTACTATATCCCAAATTCAGAATTCAGAAGTCG
The DNA here is from genome assembly GCF_964341445.2 of Mesoplodon mirus. NCBI lineage: Eukaryota > Metazoa > Chordata > Mammalia > Artiodactyla > Ziphiidae > Mesoplodon > Mesoplodon mirus. The sequence continues at coordinate 142,336,647 of NC_138978.1, forward strand.
GCACGGTATAGGCTCAGGAATTTTTTTGTCTGTGTTAGGTTTAAGGGAGGAGTGAATATTATTTGATACCCATAGGAAGACTAAACCTAAAGAGAATATAAATACTTTTTTCTAGTGAGATTTTTTTTTTCCTTTGAAGAAATGCTTCAGGGCAACACTGGAGTCTAAACTCTTTGGGGACAGTGGCTATTGGTGAGAGTATTTGGAAGTGTAGGTATAGTTAAATAATAAACTTGATTCTTGGAGTTAAGGACTCTGAAAAAGCAAGAAAAGTTACTTCTCTAAGGGCAAGATCACCTTAAGGAAGTTAATTTGAAAATGTCATTTAACAGGTGTGAGTTTTGATACACTTCAGTGAATATGTGCACCATGTTGTTTATTGACAAGGGGAAAAAGAATTACTTATCTCATTAACAAGACCACTTCTTACCAATTTTAAAGAACTAAAGATATTTGGAGAGTTCACATGGTATTATAATTGATTCATTCAAGATTACTCCTAGAGTGAAATAAGTGGATTGGCATTCAGCATCTATTTGATCTATAGTCATTTCCCTTTATTGGAGATTTCATTTTCTGCTGTTTCAGTTACCCACGGTCAACCGAAGTCCAACAATATTAAATAGAAACTTCCAGAAATAAACAATTCATAAATTTCTGAGTAGTGTGATGAAATCTTGTATCATCCATCCACCCACCGGGTTATGGACCATCCCTTTGTCTGGCGTATCTCACCCCTTAGTCACTTAGTAGTCATCTTGGTTATAGAACTGACTGTCTCAGTATCACAGTGCTTGTGTCCAAGTCATCCTTATTTTACTTAATAATGGTCCCAAAGGAAAAGAGGAGTGATGCTGGCAATTTGGATATGCCAAAGAGAAGCTGTAAAGTACTTTCTTTGGGTGAAAAGGTGAAAGTTCTTGGTTTGATAGGAAAGAAAAAATCATATGCTGGGTTGCTAAGATCTATGGTAAGAATGAATCTTCTGTATGTGAAATTGTGAAGAAGGAAAAGTAAATTCATGCTAGTTTTGTGGTCACACCTCAAAGTGCAAAAGTTATGGCCACAGTGCATGATAAGTGCTTAGTTAAGATGGAAAAGGCATTAAATTTGTACAATAAGATATTTTGAGAGAGGAAGGGACCACATTCACATAACTTTTATTATAGTATATTGCTATAATTTTTACATTTTATTATTAGTTGTTGTTACCCTCTTACTGTGCCTATCTTATAAATTTTATCATAGGTATGTAAGTATAAGAAAAAAAACACAGTATATATAGGATTCGATGCTATCTGCTGTTTCATGCAACCACTGGGGTCTTGGAACTTATACCCTGAGGATAAGGGGGCTACTACATTTTCTAGTATACCTTCCTAAGGCAGAGGTTAGAAGTTAAGAAAAAAAATCCCAGACCCTCTTTCAGGTTGGGATCTTTATGTAAAAGAAATTCCACAAACTCAGTGCATTTATGTGAGACTTGGAATTTGAAAATAAGGAAAGGCAGTTATCCTGGTGCTTTAGCTTTTGTGGCCAGCAAGCATCGCTGTGGAGACATAAGTATTCATCTGTAGCATCATTCCTGTGTACTTAACTCCCTAGGTAGTAAGCACAGTAGCTGTTTTTCGTTGTGAGTTTAGATGGAAAATCTATAGACTCTATGTACATTTAATAAAAATTATGAAGCAATAACAATTGTTACAATCACACGGGTCAAGAAATGGAACATTGGCAACAACCAAGAATCCCCTCCATGCCTTGCATCATCACAAAACCCTCCCATAGCACAAACAATAACCACTTACCTAACTTTTATGTTAATTCATTCATTGTTTTTCTTTGTAGATTTATTACTTATGTGCACATTCCTATAATACTGTTGATAGATATTTGTGTTGTTTTCTATTTATGGCTGTCATGAACAATGCTGAACAACATACATGTTTATATATGTATCCTAGTACACAGGAGAACGCATTTCTCTAGGGAGTGAAATACTGGGTTACAGGGAAGTTTCGGGAATGAGATGCTGAGTCACAGAGAAAATATGTCCTTAAACCACAAGATAATGACAAGTGGTCAAATCAACTTACACTTCCAACAGTGGTGGTGATTCATATTTAAATTCCTTGACATTAGTTGTTATCATTTATTTTAATATTTCCTATCTAATCTGTGTGTAGTGGTACCTCATTATGGTGTGAATTTTAGTTTTCATGATTACTGGTGAAAATACAAATATTTTACAATTTTAAATATAGTTATTGGCTTTTGGGATTTGCTGTTTTTTGAAGGGTCTATTGAATTTTTGGCCTATTTTTCTATTGGGTTATTTGCCTTTTTATTCTTGCTTTTAAGAGTTTATTTCATTTTTGTAATTGAAGTATAGTTGATTTACAATATTATATTACTTTCAGGTGTAGAACATAGTGATTCAATATTTTTATAGATTGTACTCCATTTAAAGTTATTATAAAATATTGACCATATTTCCTGAACTGTAAATATATCTTTGTAGCTAATTTATTTTACACATTTTATACCTCTTTATCTCCTACCCCTATCTTGCCCCTTCCTCCTTCTCTTTCCCCTCTGGTAACCACTAGTCTGTTCTCTATAACTGTGAGTCTATTTCAGTTTTGTTATATTCATTCATTTTATTTTTTAGATTCCACATATAAATGATAACATACAGTATTTGTCTTTCTCTGTCTGACTTATTTCACTAAGCATAATACCCTCCATGTCCATCCATGTTGTTGCAAATGGCAGGATTTCTTTCTTTTTCATGGCTGAGTAATATTTCTCTCTCTCTGTCTGTGTGTGCGTGTGTGTATGTATCATACCACATGTTATTTATTCATTTGGCTGTTAGCAGGCACTTAGGTTTCTTCCATATGTTGGCTATTGTAAATAGTGTACATAATGCTGCTGTGAACATTGGGTGCATTCATCTTTTTGGATTAGTATTTTCGTTTTCTTTGGATATATACCCAGGAGTGGAATTGCTGGATCTTATGGTAGTTCTAAGTTTAGTTTTTGAGAAACCTTCATACTGTTTTCCATAGTGGCTGCACCAATTCATATTCCTACCAACAGTGTACTAGGATTTCCTTTTCTCCACATCCTTGCCAACTGTTATTTGTAGTCTTTTTGATGATAGCCATTCTGACAGGTATGAAGTGATATCTCATTGTGGTTTTGATTTGCATTTCTTTGTTGATTAGTGATGTGCATCTTTTCATGTGCCTATTGGCCACCTGTATGTATTCTTTGGAAACATGTCTATCCAGGTCTTCTGCCCATTTTTAATTGTTTTTTTAATATTGAGTTTAATGAGCTTCTTTATATTTTAGATATTAACCCCTTATAGGTCATATCATTTGCAAATATTTTCTGCCATTTAGTAGGTTGTCTTCTCATTTTGTCAGTGGTTTCCTTTTCAGTGCAAAAGCTTTTAAGTTTATTTAGGTCCCATTTGTTTATTTTTGCTTTGGTTTCCTTTGTCTTAGGAGACAGATCCAAAATAATATTGCTATTATTTATGTCAGTGTTTTGCCTATGTTTTCTTCAAGGAGTTTTATGGTTTCTGATCTTGTATTTAGGTCTTTAATCCATTTTGAATTTGTTTTTGTATATGATGTGAGAAAGTGTTCTAATTTAATTGTTTCACAAGTAGCTGTCCACAGTTTTCCCAGCACCACTTAGTGAAGAGACCTTTTTCCTATTGAACATTCTTGCCTCCTTTGTCTTAGATTAATTGACCATAAGTGTATAGGTTTATTTCTGGTCTCTCTATTCTGTTCCATAGGTCTGTTTTGGTGTCAGTACCATACTGTTTTGATTACTGTAGGTTTGTACTATAGTCTGAAGTCAGGGCGTGAGATACCTCCAGCTTTATTCTTTTTAAGTTCTTTTCATATTTTGAATAGTAGTCTCTCTATTGGTTTTATATGTTGCAGTGATGTTTTCAAACTCTGTGGCATGACCTCTCTTTTAACTATCTTTGTGTTTTCTTTTGTTGGAAAATATTTCTTAATTTAATGTGGGTAAATACATCAATCTTTTCCTTTAAAGCTTATACTTTTTTCCATCTTTCTACTTTGTGGCTTAAAGATAGCCTCCTATATTGTCTTTTAAAATATATTTGGTACCGTTTCACATTTAGGTCATTAATCCATCTGGAAATAATTTTGTTTACAATGTGATACAATTTTAATTATTTTTTCTTTATGGATACCCTAGTGCTCAGCATTTTTTAATCGAAAAGTTTGTTATGTCTTTGTTGAGGTGCTGTGATACCTCTCTTATACAGAGGTGCCATATGTATGTGTGTGTGTGTGTGTGTGTACACATATATATATATATATGATTTTGTTTTAATAATATATGTTTTGGTTTGTTTTTCTGTGTCTGTGTTAAGTCTTCTTTTGGTTCATTTGTTTGTCTCTATATCAAAACTGCACCCTCTTTGTTACTAGAGCTTTATAAGAACACTAAATATTCAGTAGAACAAGTTTTCCCACATTTATATTATTCTTCAAGTGTGTGGTGGGCTTTTGTAATCCGTATAAATTTTTAAAGAAGTTTTTCAGGTCCAAAACAAAATCTTTGGCATTTTCACTTAGATTTTGCTTACTCTGTAACTTAATTTTTAGAGACTTAACATCTTTTCACTATTAAGATATCCAACTTATAAACACAAAATATATCTCTATTCATTTCTGATTTCTTCAAGGTCTTTGAAAAAGTATTATAATGTTGTCTGTAAAGGCTTTGTATATCTTATTGGATTTATTGCTACTTCAGCTTTTTGGTGCTATCTAAAAGGATTTCTTTCTTTTTAATATCACTTTCTGTTTGATGCTATTATATAAAAATACAATTTATTTTTATTGATTTTCATCTAGAAATCTTATGAAACTCTCTTACAAATCCTAGCAATTTCCTGTACATCATTTTGTATTTTCTCTGTACACAACAATATCATATATATATAGAACAAGTTGTGTGTTTTCTAATCCTTAGACATTTTCGTTCTCTTTCTTGACTTTCTCCACTGGCTAAACTCTCAAGTACAATACTGAATAGAAGTGGTGATGGGGCATCCTTGTCTTGTTCCTGATCTTTAAATCTTTAATCATCTCACCTGTATCTATAATGTTACTCTATGGTAGATAGCTAATTTTCATTTAAGAAAGTTTCTGTTTCTACTTTGATAAATCAGATTAGCTGTGGGTTTTTGTAAAATCATACATGACTGCTGAAATTATAAGAAACTTTTGATTTAATTTTTTTTTGTTAATTTTGTTGTGTAAAATAATTTTGGTTGTCTGTCATGAAATTAGCTTTTTATGGTGGACTCAGTTTGCTTATATTATATTTATCATCTGTTTTCCTGGGTAAGGTCACCTCTAATTATCCTTTCTTATACTGTCCTTTCCTGTCTTGAAATGAAGAAAATATTAAAAAGTAGTTGAATAGTGTTCCCTCTTTCTATTCTCAAAGAGTTTGTGTACTACTGGAATTCTTCCTTTCTTTAGAACACACTAGTGAAAAATCTTGGATTTCAGCTTTCTTCATGGTGAGAGTAGTGAGTGCTGATTCAGTGTCTGTAATGTATAAACATATGTATAAACTTCTATTTCTGTTTGAATCTATTTTGATGTTATATTTTTCTAGGGGCCTGTGATTTTTATAAAATTTAAAATTTATTTGAAAACACTTTGTTCATTCTTTCCTTTGTAAAGTCTGTAACATGTATGTGATATATGACCCCTTTACCTTTCTGATATTGGTTTCTTGTGCTTTCTATCTTTATTTTTCTTTTTTGTCTTGAGAAGACTCTCAGGTAGATAGCCATTTTTATTAGTATTTTAAAAGAGCCAAATGTTAGCTTTTGAATTTGTATTGTTTATTTTCTATGTCATTAATTTCTGCTCTTGCATTTATTATTTACTTCTTCCACTTTCTTTGGGTATGTCTCTTGAAGATAGCACATACTTACATGTAATTTTATACAATCTGACACTTATTTTCTTTTTATTTGGAGAAGCCAATCCATTTGCATTAAATGTACTTACTAATTTGGTTTAAATCTTCCTTTTTTTCCTACTTGTCTACATTCTTTCATATTTTTCTTTTTCTTCTGGAATCATGAAATATTTATAGCAGTCTACTTTTACTCTATTAAGTTTGAAACTGTAAGCTCTATTTTATTATTGAATGACAATTTCTGTCAGAATTTACTAAATACTTAGAGATGAAAAAAAAACCCTTGCTGGGAACCTGTAAATCAATACTTGTAATCTGTGTCACACACACACACACACACACACACACACACACACTTGAAAGGAAACTTATTAGAAATTAATTAGCTAAGTTTTCAACATAAGAATTAAATAGATTGGGCCATAGAAGAAGAGATAATTAATAAAACAAGTAGAACAAACAGAAAACAAACTATAGAGGGTATCAATAATCTCCAACTTGTAGGAGGACTCACACTTCACACTTTTTAAAAAAATAGTGGTAGGACAGTAAAATGGCGTCACTCAATTGAAAACCATCTAAGCAGTTCCTCCAACAATTAAACATGAAATTACCATATGACCCAGCAATTCTACTCCTAGATGTATACCCAAGAGAAATGAAAACATATGTTCACACCAATTGAACAAGAATGTTTATAGCAACATTTTTCATAGTAGCAAACAGGTGGAAACAGCCAAAATGTCCATCAACTGATAAATGGATGAACAGAAGTGGTATGTCCATACAATGAAATATTACTTGGCTATAAAAAGGAATGAAATACTGATGCATGCTATCATATAGATGAACCTTCAAAATGTTATGCTAAGTAAAAAAGTCAGTCACAAAAGACCTTATATTGTATGATTCTCTTTCTATGAAATGTCCAGTATCGTGAAATCTACAGAGACAGAAGATAGATTAGTGGTTGCTTAGAGCTTGTGGGAATTAGGGTGGGAATATAGGGAGGTGATGCCTAAAGAATATTAGATTTGTTTTTTGAAGTGATAAAAATGTTCAAAATTGACTGTAATGATGGTTGCACTTATATGTGAATATACTCAAAATCACTGAAATATATAAATAGGTGAATTCTATGGTATGTGAATTATATGTCAGTAAGAAATGGGATCTAAATAGACAATAGAGAGGATCAGTAAACTTCAATTTTGTTTCTTTGAAAATATAAAGAATGGTATTTTTTTTATGTTCATAGAAGAGGAAGGCACAAACAAAACTATGAAAGAAAAGGGGTTTTACTTACATATATTTGGAGTTTTACTAATTATAGGAATAAAGTAAAGAGTATTATGCGATTAATATGAAAATTTATAAAAACTTGAATTAAAAAATAAAATTAGCAAAATTGTCTTAAGAGGAAATAGAGAAACATAGTATACTAACAACTTTTACATGAATAGGATAGTCTGGTCAAATGTCTACAAATCAGCAAACAAAAACACCAGGAGCAGACATTTTAAAAGTGACTTTGCAAATCCTTCAGGGATCAAATTAACCTTTATCTTATATAAAATTTTTCAGAGAGTGAAACAAGAGGGTATACTCACTTTTTCAATATACAATAAATAGTCAAACCAAAATAAATAGATAAATTAAATATACAACACATCCATTTATAGAGATCAATAAAACTATTCCAAATAAAATATTAACACAAGATTAATTTATATGTACAGAAGCAAAAGCCAGTGGAAAATATATTTGAAAACAAAACAGAGGTGGAAAATGTCTGCATACAAAATACAAGAAAATCTGTAATCTCTGAACTTGCTGGATACAAGACTGACGTACAAAAACCAATAAGAATTTGAAGTATTAGCAACAACCAGTAAGAAAATGTACTACTATTAGTAAATACTGTTTCATTAATACTTTTGCTATTAAGTAAAAATCCCATTCACAATAAAATAATACATATCAGGTATTTGAGGATAAATATAATAATGTGAGTCAAATATTCATGGAGAAAATGATGCTTTCTTAAAGGATGTAAAAAACTAAATGGAACACTTTATAATATTTTTGGAAAAATGAATCAATATCTTATAATTGACCATGCCACTAACTTGTGTATGCATTGCTATTACAATGAAAATTACAATAGATATTGTCACAAGCCATGACAAGCTAAATCTAAAGTTTATATGGGAGAGAAGTGTATTAGGCAGAGTTCTCCAGAGAAACAGAAGCAGAGCCAATAGGAGATGTGTATGTGCAAAAAATCTGCAGGGCAGGGCAACAGGCTGGAGACCCAGGGAAGAGCTGATATTGCAGTGTGAGTCCAAAGGCAGTCTGCTGTCAGAATTCCCTCTTTTTGAGGGGATGTCAGTCTTTTTTCTATTAAGGCTTTCAACTGATTGGATTAAATGTTAATCTCATCTAAAAGAAATTCTTCACACAAATATCATGAATGTTTGACCAAATGTCTGGTTACCGTGTCTTAGCCAAGGTGACCATTGTGTGTAAGTAGGGAGTTGAAAGTAGCCAAAATTTTTTGAAGAAGATATGAAAACATTAAGAAACATGAAGAAAGGGCAACCTATACTACCTGATATAAACATTTAAAGTCATATTAATTAAAACAGTGTGGTACTGGCACAGCAAAGGTATAGACAAACAGAATTGAACAGAATATAGGGCCCAGGAACATAGATAGATTAAAAAAAGACTACTGTGGTAACATTACAGATTTGTGGAGACAGGATGAACCTTTTAATAAATGGTGTTGAGATCATTGGAAATTCATATGGACAAAGGGTTAGACCCCTATCTTAAAGAAAAGAGAAAATAAATTCCAGTTCAAATCAAAAATTAAATATGAAAGAAAAAGCATTAATACTTTGAAAGCAAAATATGGATATAGCTTTATGAAATCAGGTTAGGGAAAGGTTTCTTAAACACAATATTTAAACAATCACAAAGTAGGAAGAAAAGCTGAACAGATTATATGACATTCATATGGAAACATTTCCACAGCAGTATAGACAAATGGACCAATAAAAACACAAAAGAATAAATCTGGGTGGCCACGAAACTTATAAAAGAAAGGTCAGCCTCTCTATCATTAAGGAAATTCTTATTTATCTACATTAGAAGCTATGTGCATTGGAATCTTAATGTAGTGCTGTTTATAATAAGGTGGATGTTACCTCAATTCCCTTCTTAAAGGTAATTGATAAATAAATTATGGTTTGTTCTCAAAAGTAATATTATGCAATAGGTAAATTGAATGAAATGTTTTTGTGTGTATTAACATGGGTGGATCATAATAACATAATGTGGATTTAAAAAATTGCAGTTATGGGGCTTCCCTGGTGGCGCAGTGGTTGAGAGTCCGCCTGCCGATGCGGGGGACGCGGGTTCATGCCCCAGTCCGGGAGGATCCCACAAGCCGCGGAGCGGCTGGGCCCGTGAGCCATGGCCGCTGGGCCTTTGCATCTGGAGCCTGTGCTTCGCAACGGGAGAGGCCACAACAGTGAGAGGCCCGCCTACCGCAAAAAAAAAAAAAATTGCAGTTACAAAAGGAGTATGTAGGTTTACAAATATATGAACTGAAGGGATGGGTGTGTGTGTGTTTGTGTATGTATGTGAGAGAGAGAGCGAGAGACAGTGTGTGCATGAGTTTTTGTGTGTGTTAAATAAGTATATATATGTAGTCAGATATGGCAACATGAACATAGAAGATTCACATACCTTTTGGATAGAGATCTCTCTAATGATTGGGGATGATCTGAAGCGAAATGCAGGAATCAGATCTTTGGAAATACCGTCAGGCTCCACGTGAAGTTTTGAAAAATTTACCACTTTAAATAAACATTTTCTTCTCTGAGTCTGTTAAGATTTATTGCAAGTTAGATCTAATGAGCTGTATAGTAGAATGAACTTTTCAAAGTATGCTTGGTAAGAGATAGATTTCAGATCATTGATTGTTCCCCTAAAGACTAAGGCTGTTTGGTGAGGAGGCTCCAAAACAAGGATTTTTGTCGATATATAAATCTGTTTTCTTGAAGAGCTAATTATTTGTAGTTATGGCAGTATAATTTATTGAAGCTTTAATTTGTGTTTGTTTTCCCCAACAACTCTATTACCACCACTTCAAGATGGTAGTCAACATTTGCTGTTAATTACTTCAGGGGAGATTTGTGTTAGGGTGAAAAGCTGGTGTTTCCTGGAATTGACAGATTTTCCTTTGTTCTTTGAAAAGCACAAATACTTTGAAAGAATAATGTTAGGTGAGAGAGAGAGAGGAAAAAGAGGAGAGCCATTGAGACTCCAAAGGAAGAGGGATAGATGTCCCTGAGGCTGGAGAGAGGGACATATCTTCATGTAGCAGAAGACTTAAACATTCACTATGGCAATGTGAAAATAGGGCATGTCTCCAGAGATACAGAAAGATTTCAGAAACAGTGGTTATGCACTTCATGCAAGTAATAGGGTTCAGCCACCAACTTTCCTGTTATTCCAGTTTATCAGTGAAGCAGTAGAGTCAGCAGATTTAAAGCCACCATTAAAGTTCAACAAGATATATATTTTGTTTAAGGCCCAAATACAGAGCCTCTACCACACTTTCTAGGGTTATTTTAAGCCTCTAGAATGTTCATGTGATCTAACGAAAGAAATGGATTCCTGAATGATGACAAACTGGTAGAGTTTCTTCTTTGCCTGATGGATGAGGGCTTACATTATTATTAAATTTGAAATAAAAGAAGTAAATAAATGAGCCTCTTCTTGACCAAACACTTGAAATTCACTTTAATGAGAATACCAATATGGTGTAGTAGAATAACAAAATCTCATGGGAGAAGGGAGCCTAGTGATCACTCCATCCAGCTTACCATTTTATAAATAAGGAACCTGAAATTGATCAAATCTGGACAACTTGCCCGAACTTAATATTCTGGTAATTAATCAAGCTTCAATTCAAACTCAGATCTTTGGATTCCAGGTCTAGTTTATTTTTCCCATTATATTAGGCTTTGTTTAAATAGATATAATTTTAAAAGTACATGATACCTTTACTCATTGTGGGACAGTATTCCAACATGAAGGTTTTATTTCTATTTGCCTTTCCTTGAACCTAGGACAGTTGAGGACTACACACACACACACACACACCCCACTCAGTAAGTCTTCATTGCTTGGATTATGAATCCATTGGTATTTTAGCATTTCCTTCAGAGATATGATGCATCCTAAGAAGCTATATTTTCAAATAGCATATTTCAGATAAATTATCTAAATGTGTGAGGGTTAGTTCCTGAAAATCTATTTCTCAGTTAATTGCTAGTTAATGTATTTCTATTTTTACCACCTTAGTCTGCTATCCTTTACCTGGACTCTTAAAAAGAGCCTTCTAAAGTTTCTTCTTGAATCCTTGTTTGTCTATAGGAAACTCCCCATAGATAATCTTTTTATTATTATTTTTTCTGTGGTACGCGGGCCTCTCACTGTTGTGGCCTCTCCCGTTGCAGAGCACAGGCTCCAGATGCACAGGCTCAGCGGCCATGGCTCACGGGCCCAGCCACTCTGCAGCATGTGGGATCTTCCCGGACCGGGACACGAACCCGTGTCCCCTGCATCGGCAGGCGGACTCTCAACCACTGCGCCACCAGGGAAGCCCCCCCATAGATAATCTTAAAAAAATAAATTAGATCATTTTTCTCCCATGTTTAAGCCTCCAAACCCAACTCTGCATTGCACTATCCTATTGTAATTGAATAAAATCAATATTTCTCACCATTGACTAGAAAGCTTACATGATATGGCATCTTCCAAATACTTCATTGTTTGGTCTGCTGTGACAAAAATACCATAGATTGTCTTTTTCTGTCTTATATCACTTATATATGGAATCTAAAAAAGCCAAAGTCATAAAAGCAAAGAGTAGAATGGTGGTTACCAGGGGCTGGGGATGAGGAAATTGGAAAAATGTTGGTCAAATGATATAAACTTGCAACTGGTATTGATAGATAAATAAGCCCTGGAAATTTAATGCACAGCATAGTGATTACAGTCAACAATACTGTACTATAAACTTCAAAGTTGCTAAGAGACTAGATCATAATTATTCTCACCACAAAAAAAGAAATGATAATTGCGTGACATGATAGAGGTGTTAGCTAATGCTACTGGTGGTAATCATACTGCAATATATAAATATATCAAACCAACAAGTGTACACCTTCCACATACATAATGTTATATTTCAATTATATCTCAATAAAAAATAATATAGCCTGGGTGTCTTAAACAACAAACATTTATTTCTTATAATTCTGAAGGCTGGGAAGTCCAAGATCAAGGTTCTGGCTAATTCAGTTTCTTTTTCTTTTTTTTTTTTTTAACATGGATCATCATAGCATCTTTATTCTAATAGAATTGTAACAACCTCGAGCACCCATCAACAGGCGAATGAATAAACATGCTGTGGTATACTCGTACAGTGAAACACTACTGAGCAAAACAAAGTAATAAACTATTGATAACCACAAAAATATGAATTACTCTCATAGTAATTACATTGAGTGAAAGAAGCCAGACAAAAGAGTCCTCACTGTGTGAATCTATTTATATAAATTTCTAGAAAAATGCGAACACATCTATAATGATAGAAAGCATATCAGCAGTCACCTGGGGATGTGGAGGAGTGGAATGTGGGGGAAAAAAGGGTTTAATTCATTTACATTTAAGGTAGTTATCGATATGTATGTTCCTATTACCATTTTCTTAATTGCTTTGCGTTTGTTATTGCAGGTCTTTTCCTTCTCTTGTGTTTCCTGCCTAGAGAAGTTCCTTTAGCATTTGTTGTAAAGCTGGTTTGGTGGTGCTGAATTCTCTTGGCTTTTGCTTGTCTGTAAAGGTTTTAATTTCTCCATCAAATCTGAATGAGATCCTTGCTGGGTAGAGTAATCTTGGTTGTAGGTTTTTCTCCTTCATCACTTTAAACATGTCCTGCCACTCCCTTCTGGCTTGCAGAGTTTCTGCTGAAAGATCAGCTGTTAACCTTATGGGGATTCCCTTGTATGTTATTTGTTGTTTTTCCCTTGTTGCTTTTAATATTTTTTCTTTGTATTTAATTTTTGATAGTTTGATTAATATGTGTCATTGCGTGTTTCTCCTTGGATTTATCCTGTATGGGAATCTCTGTGCTTCCCGGTCTTGATTAACTATTTCCTTTCCCATATTAGGGAAGTTTACAACTATAATCTCTTTAAATATTTTCTGAGTCCCTTTCTTTTTTTCTTCTTCTTCTGGGACCCCTATAATTCGAATGTTCATGCATTTAATATTGTCCCAGAGATCTCTGAGACTGTCCTCAATTCTTTTCAGTCTTTTTTCTTTATTCTGCTCTGCAGTAGTTATTTCCACTAGTTTATCTTCCAGGTCACTTATCCATTCTTCTGCCTCAGTTATTCTGCTATTGATCCCTTCTAGAGAATTTTGAATTTCATTTATTGTGTTGTTCATGATTGTTTGCTCTTTAGTTCTTCTAAGTCCTTGTTGAACGTTTCTTGTATTTTCTCCATTCTATTTCAAAGATTTTGGATCATCTTTACTATCATTATTCTGAATTCGTTTTCAGGTTGACTGCCTATTTCCTCTTCATTTGTTAAGTCTGGTGGGTTTTTACCTTGCTCCTTCATCTGCTGTGTGTTTCTTTGTCTTCTCATTTTGCTTAACTTACTGTGTTTGGGGTTTCCTTTTCGCAGGCTGCAGGTTCGTAGTTCCCGTTGTTTTTGGTGTCTGCCCCCAGTGGCTAAGGTTGGTTCAGTGGATTGTGTAGGCTTCCTGGTGGAGGGGACTAGTGCCTGTGTTGTGGTGGATGAGGCTGGATCTTGTCTTTCTGGTGGGCAGGTCCACGTCTGGTGGTGTGTTTTGGGGTGTCTGTGGCCATATTATGATTTTAGGCAGCCTCTCTGCTAATGGGTGGGGTTGTGTTCCTGTCTTGCTAGTTGTTTGGCATAGGGTGTCCAGCACTTTAGCCTGCTGGTCGTTGAGTGAAGCTGGGTGTTGGTGTTGAGTTGCAGATCTCTGGGAGATTTTTGCCATTTGATATTACGTGGAGGTGGGAGGTCTCTGGTGGACCAATATCCTGAAGTTGGCTCTCCCACCTCAGAGGCACAGCCCTGACGCTTGGCTGGAGCACCAAGAGCCTGTGATCCACACGGCTCAGAATAAAAGGGAGAAAAGAAAGAATGAAAGAAAGAGAGAGAGAGAGGAGGAAGGGAGGAAGGAAGAAAGAGAAAATAAATAAATAAAAAGTTATTAAAATAAACAAACAATAATTATTAAAAAATAATTTTAAAGTAATTTAAAAAAAGAAACATAGAGCAACCAAACCAAAAAACAAATTCACCAATGATAACAAGCGCTGAAAAGTATACTAAAAAAAAACAAAACAAAAGAACGGACAGACAGACCCTAGGACAAATGGTAAAAGCAAAGCTATACAGACAAGATCACACACAGAAGCATATGCATACACACTCACAAAAAGAGAAAAAGGGAAAAAATATATATCGTTGCTCCCAAAGTCCGTCTCCTGAATTTGGGATGATTGGTTGTCCTTTCAGGTAGTCCACAGATGCAGGTGACATCAAGTTGATTGTGGAGCTTTAATCTGCTGCTTCTGAGGCTGCTGGGAGAGATTTCCCTTTCTCTTCTTTGTTTGCACAGCTGCTGGGGTTCAGCTTTGGATTTGGCCCGCCTCTGTGTGTAGGTCGCCTGAGGGTGTCTGTTCTTTGCTCAGACAGGACGGGGTTAAAGGAGCAGCTGATTCAGGGGCTCTGGCTCACTCAGGCCAGAGGGAGGGAGGGGCACGGAGTGCGGGGCGAGCCTGCGGCGGCAGAGGCCGTCGTGACGTTGCACCAGCCTGAGGCGCACCATGTGTTCTCCCGGGAAGTTGTCCCTGGATCACGGGACCCTGGCAGTGGCCGGCTGCACAGGCTCCTGGGAGGGGAGGTGTGGATAGTGAGCTGTGCTTTCACACAGGCTTCTTGGAGGCTGCAGCAGCAGCCTTAGCGTCTCATGCCCGTCTCTGGGGTCCGCTCTGATAGCCGCAGCTGGTGCCCTCTGGAGCTCCATTAAGCAGCGCTCTTAATCCCCTCTCCTCCTGCACCAGGAAACAAAGAGGCAAGAAAAAGTCTCTTGTCCTTTCGGCAGGTCCAGACTTTTCCCCGGACTCCCTCCCGGCTAGCCGTGGTGCGCTAACCCCTTCAGGCTGTGTGCACGCCGCCAACCCCAGTCCTCTCCCTGGGATCCGACCTCCAACGCCCGAACCTCAGCTCCCAGCCCCCGCCCGCCCCGGCGGGTGAGCAGACAAGCCTCACGGGCTGGTGAGTGCCGGTCGGCCCCGATCCTCTGTGCGGGAATCTCTCCACTTTGCCCTCCGCACCCCTGTTGCTGTGCTCTCCTCCGTGGCTCTGAAGCTTCCCTCCTCCACCACCCGCAGTCTCTGCCCACGAAGGGGCTTCCTAGTCTGTGGAAACCTTTCCTCCTTCACGGCTCCCTCCCACTGGTGCAGGTCCCATCCCTATTCTTTTGTCTCTGTTTTTTCTTTTTTCTTTTGCCCTACCCAGGTACATGGGGAGTTTCTTGCCTTTTGGGAGGTCTGAGGTCTTCTGCCAGCATTCAGTAGGTGTTCTACAGGAGTTGTTCCACATGTAGATGTATTTCTGATGTATTTGTGGGGAGGAAGGTGATCTCCACATCTTACTCTTCCGCCATCTTGAAGCTCCTCAGCCCAATTCAGTTTCTGATCAGAGTCACATTCTTTTTTTTTTAATAGTTTTTTTTTTTTTAGATTTTATTCCAACCACTTTAATAATAACATTAATTAAAAACAATCTATACAAGCCAGTTACAACACAGATATCAGGTTCGTGTTAAAAGCAAAATTCAATCACATGTTTTCTACAAAAATGCACACTAAATATAAAGATATAGGTTCAAAGCAAAAGGATGAAAATATTTACACAGTGAAAACACTAATCAAAATAAGGTGAAAGAAATATTAATAAATGTTTTATAGAAAGGGGGAAACTATACAAAAGATTAAATATTTTTACAATAGTAGTATCTTATAGTTTGGTTGATTACATGTGTAGGTAATTCATTAATTACCTGAAAAGTAATGAAGTAGAAAAAACCAAAAAACTACTTGAGCAATAATAAAGAGAGACATATATAAAATGCAGTCTAAGAATTTTGAAGTGCCTAATTCTGTTTACAATATGTTTTTTTTAACATCTTTATTGGAGTATAATTGCATACAATGGTGTGTTAGTTTCTGCTTTATAGCAAAGTGAATCAGCTATACATGTACATAATATCCCCATATCTCCTCCCTGTTGTGTCTCCCTCCCACCCTCCCTATCCCACCCCTCTAGGTGGTCACAAAGCACTGAGCTGATCTCCCTGTGCTATGCGGCTGCTTCCCACTAGCTATCTGTTTTACATTTGGTAGTATATATAAGTCCATGACACTCTCACTTTGTCCCAGCTTACAGTTCCCCCTCCCCGTGTCCTCAAGTCCATTCTCTATGTCTGCGTCTCTATTCTTGTCCTGCCCCTAGGTTCTTCATAACTATGTTTTTTGTTGTTGTATTTTAGATTCCATATATGTGTGTGTTAGCATATGGTATTTGTTTTTCTCTTTCTGAGTTACTTCACTCTGTAGGACAAACTCTAGGTCCATCCACCTCACTAGAAATAACTCAATTTCGTTTCTTTTTATGGCTGAGTAATATTCCATTATATATATGTGCCACATCTTCTTTATCCATTCATCTGTCAGTGGACACTTAGGTTGCTTCCATGTCCTGGCTATTGTAAACAGAGCTGCAATGAACATTATGGTACATGATTCTTTTTGAATTATGGTTTTCTCAGGGTATATGCCCAGGAGTGGGATTTCTGGATCATATGGTAGTTCTATTTTTAGTTTTTTAAGGATCCTTTATACTGTTCTCCATAGTGACTGTATCAATTTACATACCCACCAACAGTGCAAGAGGGTTCCCTTTTCTCCACACCCTCTGCAGCATTTATTGTTTGTAGATTTTTTGATGATAGCCATTCTGACTGGTGTGAGGTGATACCTCATTGTAGTTTTGATTTGCATTTCTCTAATGATTAGTGATATTGAGCATCCTTTCATGTGTTTGTTGGCAATCTGTATATCTTCTTTGGAGAAATGTCTATTTAGGTCTTCTGCCCATTTTTGGATTGGGTTTTTTGTTTGAGTTTGAGCTGCATGAGCTGGTTGTATATTTTGGAGATTAATCCTTTGTCAGTTGCTTCATTTTCAAATATTTTCTCCCATTCTGAGGGTTGTCTTTTCGTCTTGTTTGTCATTTCCTTTGCTGTGCAAAAGCTTTGAAGTTTCATTAGGTCCCATTTGTTTATTTGTATTTTTATTTCCATTTCTGTAGGAGTTGGGTCAAAAAAGATCTTGCAGTGATTTATGTCATAGAGTGTTCTGCCTGTGTTTTCCTCTAAGAGTTTGATAGTGTCTCACCTTACATTTAGATCTTTAATCCATTTTGACTTTATTTTTGTGTATGGAGTTAGGTAGGGAGTGTTCTAATTTCATTGTTTTACATGTAGCTATCCAGTTTTCCCAGCACCACTTATTATTTTTTTACATGCTTGGCTTTTGTTTGTTTGTTTGTTTATTTATGGCTGTGCTGGGTCTTCGCTTCTGTGCGAGGGCTTTCTCTAGTTGTGGCAAGCGGGGGCCACTCCTCATCATGGTGCGTGGGCCTCTCACTATCGCGGCCTCTCTTGTTGCGGAGCACAGGCTCCAGACGCACAGGCTCAGTAGTTGTGGCTCACAGGCCCAGCTGCTCTGTGGCATGTGGGATCCTCCCAGACCAGGGCTCGAACCCGTGTCCCCTGCATTAGCAGGCAGACTCTCAACCACTGCGCCACCAGGGAAGCCCAGCACCACTTATTGAAAATGCTTTTCTCCATTGTATATTCTTGCATCCTTTATCAAAAATAAGGTGACTATATGTGCGTGGGCTTATCTCTGGGCTTTCGATCCTGTTCCATTGATCTATATTTCTGTTTTTGTGCCAGGACCATACTGTCTTGATTACTGTAGCTTTGTAGTATAGTCTGAAGTAAGGGAGCCTGATTCCTCCAGCTCCATTTTTCTTTCTCAAGATTGCTTTGGCTATTCAGGGTCTTTTGTGCTTGCATACAAATTGTGAAATTTTTTGTTCTAGTTCTGTGAAAAATGCCATTGGTAGTTTGATAGGGATTTCATTGAATCTGTAGATTGCTTTGGGCAGTATATTCATTTACACAATGTTGATTCTTCCAATCCAGGAACATGATCTATCTCTCCATCTCTTTGTATCATCTTTAATTTCTTTCATCAGCGTCCTGTAGTTTTCTGCATACAGGTCTTTTGTCTCCTCAGGTAGGTTTATTCCTAGGTATTTTATTCTTTTTGTTGCAGTGGTAAATGGGAGTGTTTCCTTAATTTCTCTTTCAGATTTTTCATCGTTAGTGTATAGGAATGCAAGAGATTTCTGTGCTTCAGTTTCTCATCCTGCTACTTTACCAAACTCATTGTTTAGCTCTAGTAGTTTTCTGGTAGAGTCTTTAGGATTCTCTATGTATAGTATCATGTCATCTGCAAACAGTGACAGCTTTACTTCTTCTTTTCCAATTTGGATTCCTTTTATTTCTTTTTCTTCTCTGATTGCTGTGGCTAAAACTTCCAAACCTGTTTTGAATAATAGTTCTGAGAGTGCAGAGCCCACATTTTTGTTCATAGACAGCCATCTTATCGTTCATATGGTGGAAGGGGAGAGAGAGCTCTTTGAGGTCTCTTTTATAAGTGTACTATTCCCATTCATGAAGGCTCCATGGTCATGACCTAATCACCCTCCAAAGGCCCCACCTCCTAATACCATCACATTGGATATCAACATATGAATTTTGGGGGGATACACTCATTCAGTCTAATTCTATTCTCCGTTTGTACTACTTTCCTGTTATTTGCTCCATTCTAGCCCCATTAATTTTCTGTCAATTCTTGGAACTTGAATATTCCAACCAACCTCATTCTCACCTCCGTACCTTTACAGTTGCTATTTCCCCTGTCTGGTTTGTTCTTCATATAGATCTTCATATGGCTGGATCCTACTTATTAAGTGTTCAAAAACACTTTCCTTAGAGTGATCTTTCCTGATCATACTATCTGTAATACCACATCCCCTGGTCCATGCTGCTCTATAATGTGTATTCTGTTTTGTTAGATTTATGACTCATCACTGTCTGTAACTTTTGTTTAATTTATCCAAACTAGACAATAATGGTAAATTCTATAAGAACAGGGATCATGTCTGTATTTACTCATTGCTCTGTCCTTACTACCCAACAGGTCCATGATGCTTGGCTGTATATTCGTGTACTATACAACTCTAAGGCCACCATTGACATAGATGATGATATTAAGAAGGACATTTGTAATAACTTTAAATGGAGTATAATCTATAAAAATACTGAATCACTATATTGTACAGCTGAAGCTAATATTGTAAATCAACTATACTTCAATAAAAATCAACTATACTTCACTGAAATGGAGGAAAAAAAAGGGTGACAGTTGAACTTGGCAATGACTCGAACAAATGCTCACTTATTTCTTGAGTGCTTAGTACAATGTTGGACACTTTGTAATTAACTAGAAACATTTTTGGAATTAATTCCAAATTAATTTTAATTAATTAATTAATTCTAGTGGTCTGCGTGAGAGCAGATCTTGAGGATTCAAGGTAGGGGAGACTGCTTCTGCCAGTTACTTCTTTTTTTCTCCTGTTCTACAGTGTGAATACTCTTTATGATGAGTTTACATGGCAGGAGTCTTTAAGCAAGATAAGAATTCTCAGAATTTTATTATTATGATAAGCGCCAGCTCTGCCACAAAGAAAAACTGGCAGAATTAAGTTTTTTCCAGTTGGACTCATCCTTTTCAGAGCAGACACTGCCCCTTTAATGAATTCCTTTTTCCCAGCAAGACTTCCCTTGAGGTTTATTTTAACAAGCTTTCACCCATAAGAATATGGACTCAATAGCCAGGAAGCTCAGAATCCTTAGCATCAAATAGCTATGTACAAGCATCAGGCACTGGCACTGTACATAACCACAATGATTTCACAACAGGAAATATATTTGTTTTTCCATGGGGCTTTCTAAATTGGTGATTTGCAGCTCTATTGGAAATATTAACTCTTCTCGCAATGGCTTAACAACTACATCACTAGCATATAATAGAAAGGTTTTTATAGGTCACGGTAGATTACCTTTCTGTCAAACAGCCTCAACTATGGATGAAGAATCAAAACAACTGTCCTTTATTCTCTTATAGGGGGCACTGATCTGACTCTGGCCATATACCATCTGGTTCTAGAAACCCATTTTTTTCGCCCTCTGGTTCATTTAATCCATCTTTCCCATTTATATTTCTCCTTGGTTCTACTTTACAGTCCTTGGTTCTTTCTCTTTCTTTTCTTATTTTCTTTTATGAGAATTTGGTTAAACGACAGCATTTGATACCCTGAAGATACTGAGTTTCAACACAAACATAAAAACACATTACTCATGGATAAAATCTTGCTAACCTTTTTTTTTCCCATTTCTGAAGAGGGAAAGTTTGATAGGAAAAACATTTGCCCTTTTAAAGTCCCACTCTTATTGATCTGGGTTGCAAAATATAGGAAGCAAATGTTAATTTCTGTGGAAACAGTGATGTATTTATATATTTTCTCTATTAAAATGTTATCTTACTGTGCCCCACAGAGAAGAAGATACATTCTTTGTAGAAATGTCATCTCCATGATGTCTGCAACTTGCCTTGGAGCCTTCCAAAGGAGGTGGACAGGTAGACGATGTTTTTAATATGTGATTTAAAGATGAACCGTTGTTAAAAATCTCCCCCCAGAGTCATTTCAAGGGTAAGAAGAGGTAAAACAAACTTTCAAATAGATTTTACCAAGTAGAAGTCAGGGTAGGATCTGTTCTGTCTGAAGATGCTCATTACATATTTTAGAAAATCCAGAAGTCACTCACCCATTTTTTTAAAAAAGATACAGTAACAATATCCTATTGCTTCATATTTAGTTTGTGAAGTGCAGTCTGAAAACCAGTTATGTGCATTTGATGAAAAGCTGTACTTCCAACTATTTATTATGGAAAATTTTAAATATATAGCAAAGTTGAAACAATTTTTTAGTGAATACTCATATGCCTATCACATACATGCTATGATTAATGTTTTTCTTTATTATGTATTTACCTATCTATCCATCTCTCTATCTTTCCATCAATCCATCTAATGTTTTTGATACATTTCAAAGTCAATTACAGATGTCAGTACACTTTCCCCCAAATACTACTTCACTATTGAGTTGTAAGATCATCTTACATATCCTGGATGCCAGTCTATGTTATGTATATATCTATATCTATATATATCTCATGAATATTTTCTCCAATCTGTGGCTTTCCCTTTCATTTTCTAATGGTGTCTTTAAAAGTGCAGAAATTTAAAATTTTGATGTAGTTATAATTTTTTCTTTTATAATTATCAAAATGCTATTTTTAAAATTCTGTGGTAATATGGTTTTTTTTTTTTTTTTTTTTTTTTTTTTGCGGTATGTGGGCCTCTCATTGTTGTGGCCTCTCCCGTTGCGAAGCACAGGCTCCGGACGTGCAGGCTCAGCAGCCATGGCTCACGGGCCCAGCCGCTCCGCGGCATGTGGGATCTTCCCGGACCGGGGCACGAACCCGTGTCCCCTGCATCGGCAGGCGGACTCTCAACCACTGCGCCACCAGGGAAGCCCCATGGTTTTAATTATAAATTGAAAAGCAGATAGTATGGGTATGTGATTTTGTATCTCACGCAGAATTTGGCAGTCTGGTAGCTTGGGAGTCTTTTCTATTTGTACTATTATTGCATGTATGAATTTATTTACGATAAATATACTTATGTGATACACAGAGAATATTTAAATTGTCAGGATTTGCTATTTCCCCATAACCTTTCTCCTCTCAGTACTCTGAAGATTTGAAATGTTTACTTTCCTAATTGGTACAAGACCTTTGTTGAGGTGGGGGGTGGACGGGAGAGAGATATAAAGAATGTAAAGAATACAAATAATAGCCCAGGCTATTCTCTATGAGGAAGAATGAAAGAGGGCAGAGGGGTAAGAAGGATAGGGAACAATAAAGGAAGGGTGAGGACAGGAGAGAAGAGGTAAAAGGAAAGAGCAGTCACTATCAGGAATGGGATTTAGGAAAGGGAGTGTGTAACAAATCGTTCGGAATCCTAGCTGTGTGCTGCCTCCATCTTTAAAACAAATCAACATGATCTTCAGTGCTTTCTGGAGGTTGGTTTCTGTTTGTGTGCATTATCATACTTAGGCTGTGATATATTTGACATCCTAAATTTTCATGGAGTTTATTTCCCACTCTTTGACGTCTATGTATCTTACTGACACAACTTGAGTACTTCCTACTTTTTCTCATGTCCAATCACCATAAACTCATCAATACAAGGGACTATCATAATGCTTTTGTGATATCCAGATGACTAATCTCCCTATGGACTATAATATTATAGACATCAGGAGACTTGGCATAGCACTCAAGTAAGACAAAGTTTGAGTGTACTTCTGTCTCTGTCAGATAGAAGTGAACTGCTCCATTATCTTTGCTGTTGGATGTGGAGACAACTGTTCGCCAGATCAATAGCTGTATATCAGGAGTTAGAGATGTTTTGATTTGTTCCAGGAGAAAAAGGCCCATAAAATCCAGCAGCTTTGATTAGAATTAGTACCTCATTATCTTATGATAATCAACAATCATTGTCCATGACCTATTTGCCTTTTTTACAGGCCAAACAGATTATTTAAATGGGGCAGGTGATGGAGATTACCATCTGCGTGGTTATTTTAGTCTCTGCAAATTCCCCAGATATGTGCTATTGCTATTTTTTGGTATTGTTTTCATGTAGGGACAGTTCCAGGAGCTTCCACTTGGCCCTTCCTATGTATTTTTTTCCAGTTGTGGCAAAATATGCATGACATAAAAGTTACCATCTTAACCATGTGTAGGTGTACCATTTAGTGGCATTAAGTACATTCACGTTGTTGTGCAACCATCATTACCATTCATCTCCAGGACTTTTTTCATCTTCCCAAACTGAAACTCTGTACCCATTAAACAACACCTCTCCATTCATCACTGCACCCAGACCCTGGCAATCACCATTCTATTATCTGTCTATATAAATTTGACTACTCTAGTACCTCATATGACTGGAATCACAGTATTTGTGTTTTCGGTCGGTTCTGGCTTATTTCATTTAGCATAATGTCTTCAAAGTTCATCCGTATCGTAGTGTGTGTCAGAGTTTTTTACCTTTTAAGGGTCATTAATATTCCATTGTATATATATACTACATTTTGTTTTTCCACTCCTCTGTTGATGGACATTTAGGTTGTTTCCATCTTTTGGCTATTGTGAGTAATGCTGCTAAGAACATGAAATTACAAACATCTGTTCAAGTCCCTGCTTTTAATTCCTTTGGATATATACTCTGAAGTAGAATAGCTAGATCGTATGGTAATTCTGTTTAATTTTTTGAGGAACTGCAATGGAGAAGGGTTCAGATTTCTACACATCTATGCCAATACTTGTTATTTATTATTGTTTTTAATAATAGCTATCCTAATGGATGTCAGGCAGTAGCAGTTCTTAATAGCACTTACCTTGGTTGAGAGTTCTGTCTTTTTCCAAGTATGTGTACTCCAAAAATACATTCAGATATGGGGAAATATAGTGTAAGTCACAGCACAGGATTTCTAGTGAGGTGAACTTGTGTCAAAATTCCAATTATCACATGGCTTCCATAAGCCCTATTATGACCTGAAGACCACAGTGATGTTTTGGAACCTCAGGTGTGTAAATTTATCTTAATAATCTCTGAAAAATTCTGAGTTTTCCACTTTTCTTTCTAAACATTCCCCCTGGAAAATTGTAAACCCCTTTGAGGTAGACCTGGAGAAAAAAAAAATCACACTCTATACTTTTGACAGTGTTGCAGCAA
The DNA here is from genome assembly GCF_964341445.2 of Mesoplodon mirus. Lineage (NCBI taxonomy): Eukaryota > Metazoa > Chordata > Mammalia > Artiodactyla > Ziphiidae > Mesoplodon > Mesoplodon mirus. The sequence continues at coordinate 142,360,831 of NC_138978.1, forward strand.
AGTTTCTGAAGCTATTGTAGCCACCTGATCTCTGGTTAGCTCTGGGCGAGGCTGTAATTTTCATTCCTGGAAAATCAATGCAGGTTTCTACTCATTGTGCTTGAATTTTATTTTCATTTATACAGTTCAAGCCTGCTCATCAGTGTAATTCCCAGTGTAAATGTGATTTAATCTGTTACTGCTGGAAATCACTTTGGGTCAAAATACTGCCACTCTGCCCTGCTGACCTTTATGATAATTGCACTCACCTTGTTTCTCATATTAAATGCTACCACTTAACCTCTGCTACTCTGTAACCCCATATTCCTGTTAAAAGCACAGGGGCCATTTCATTGGTGCTATCCCGCATTGTCATCTTTAGCCCACAGAAGACAGATGCCACAGAGGTTTTCAAGGATGCTTGTATTTGTCTCATCAAAGAATGTCTTAATGTCTTGAAGAAGAATGTTATCGGTGACCTCTGTGGGGGCATAACTGTGGGATAGTTGAGTGGGTTTTACATAGTTAATCCACTCCAACATTCTCATTTTAAGTACATGGATTCCTTTGTCTACATTCCATCAGATAAATTATGGCATCTTGCCCTCTTTGAATGTTGCTGACTATTGAATCTATGTTTCAGTCAGCCAAACAAGCCAAAGATTAGAGTCAATTCCATCAGCTAGAGCTAATACTTTGAATCTCAGGTAAGTTCTTCATAATAAATTCAACCCCTTCCAACTTTATATTCCATCTTCCTCAGTCTAACACTTATAAAACATATGCCAGGGCTTCCCTGGTGGCGCAGTGGTTGAGAGTCCACCTGCCGATGCAGGGGACACGGGTTCGTGCCCTGGTTCGGGAGGATCCCACATGCCGCGGAGCGGCTGGGCCCGTGAGCCATGGCCGCTGAGCCTGCGCGTCCAGAGCCTGTGCTCTGCAACAGGAGAAGCCACAACAGTGAGAGGCCCGCATACCGCAAAAAAAAAAAAAAGCAAACAAAAAAAGCATACGCCACACACACATTCTACAGGTTTCTGCTGATACACATTAGCAGGATATAGCATTTCTTTTTATGTATATGCTAACTCCTACCAGGGTGGACATTATACTTGCCTCCTGGGCCCTGCTGGAATCTGACTGTAGTTATAGGTTAGGATGCAGTAAGTGCTGATGTGGGTGGGTCTTGAGAAAAGTAGAAATTTCCTTGAAAACTAACCTATTTAAATGAGGTCTTTAGAGATGTGTAAAGCAAGGGAAGGTTAGTTTCCTCAAATGGGGAGGAAGAAGGGTGGCTTCCATTGGTGAGGAAACCACAGGAAGATTTGGGTTAAAAATTTTCATATTAATCTGAGTCTGCTTACCTGCACTTATCCTAAATACTCAATATATCCTTATCTTAATACCCAACTCTTCCTGATCAATGTCCTGATATTAATCTGTGAGACTTAGCACAGATGTACATTGAACTTGCATTTTAATTCTGCAACCCACACTTTTAGATTTGAAGCTTGATCCTCAGCCATGTCTGCTGTATGGCTATAAGACATGAGAAAATTTTAAGGCCCTCAGTGTGGCTCTCTGTGTCTTCCCATGCCTCGATCTGAGAGTTTAAACACCTATCACCTTTTAACATTAAGTTTAAACATTTTCATTTTGTAAGCTCTCTGGTGCCATAAGAAGCAGCTAATGGTCCCCGTAGTGCTTGTAGTTATTACTGCCATAATAGACAAAATCAGCTGCCACTTGACATGTAAAAGTATTGTCTTCAATTGGCAACATGTTCAAAGCAAATATTGCTGGTAATTTATTGCTGGTAATTTCTTTATTGCTTCCACTACTCGAAAGAAGCACTTGTCTTTGCATTGGCAATGGAGTCACTACTACATTCAAGCGCAAAACCTTATTCCAGAGTCCCATCTTGAGCATCTTTTTCCTGGGATTACTCATGCAGGACAGGAAATCTGCTTCAGGAAGTTTAGAAAGTAGTTTTTAATAAAAGGAGCTTGTTTCAAAAGTTATAAAAGCTGGAGTCAAATGAAATAGGAAGGCAACCTAGAGTTTGGAAAGACTGAATCCCCTAAGCAGAACTGTAATGAATGTAGAGACTGCTGGTGGGTGCTGGGAACATGGAGGGAGAAGCCCTTGAGCAGGAGGAATTGGACGCATGAGGGAGATGAAGCCTCAGTTGTATGTAGAACTCAAAGAAAGATGTCATTCCGGGTTCTCCCCTATCCCCTTCTTCCAAACTCTCACCAGTCCTTCCTTTACTCAAAATTAATTGGAAGCTAGTTGTCAGTGAATCCTGGGAAACCGAGATTTCAGGAGTCAGTCCTCTAAAATAAAAATCAGAGCTGGAAAAAGAGAAATAGTCTTTAAAAATTATTAACACAAATATGCCATCCCTTTTCAATAACTTCTCACATTCCAGTTCACTTGTTCAAACACCCCACCACTATGATAGTACTTTGAAGCAGGTCTGTTTACTCCCTTGCTCTCTCCTGATACTGCCTTTGTATCTCTCCTTACTCTCTTACATTCCAATGTCCATTATCTAATAGTGTGTTTGTCCCTACCCCGTTCCAGTGTCTTTTAATTATGCTGGACCAACCCAAACCATTGCTTTCTCTTTTCTTGATCTCCAGCTTTCAAAGTCTTCCCAAGTAAAGTGTATAATAGTTTAGATTGTTTCCTTTATAAATTCATGATCACTAACCTAAAAGATCCTTTAATATTGTCCTTTAATTCTGCTACATTAATCTGGACCCATCATTTCCCACTCTCTACAGTGCGTTCTCTCTCTCTGCACTATTCTTTTTTTTTAAACATCTTTATTGGAGTGTAATTGCTTTACAATGTTGTGTTAGTTTCTGCTGTATAACAAAGTGATTCAGCTATTGCACTGTTCTTAAATGGCCATGTCCCCACCATTTGCTATAATAGCAGGAGATAATCTCTTTTAATTCACAGAAAAGAAAAGAAAAGACATTAGGAGAACTTTCCTCTTAATGAATATAATAGAATTACTACATCTACTCCCATCTTTGTCTCCTTTGGTAATTTAACAGAACAGAAGCTCTATTCCTACTAAACCCAATTCCCTTACTCGTGATTTGGATTGTGTCACCTTCCACTCTCTAAGGATCCTTATTTTGTTCAATACCTTCTCTAATCTGGATCTTTTCCACTATCTTTTTTAAACATTCTAAAGTCTTCCAAATTGGGAAAAATAATAAAGAAGAGTAAAGCAAAAAAGAAAAGCAAAACCAAACTCACCTTTCTCCACCTGACTTCTGTTACTAATTACCACACTATCTCTTCTTCAAAGGCACAGTTTTTAAAATAATTCTTGAAAATGTTTTTCTATATCTTGGGAATTGTGAATAATGCTTCAGTGAACATGAGAGTGCAATCTTTTTGAGATCCTGATTTCAGTTCTCTTATACATATATATATACACACACACATGCATATATATACATAAATCCATTCAGAGGTAGGATTGCTAAATCATATGATAGTTCTATTTTTAATTTTTTGAGAAGCCTCCATACTGTTTTCCATAGTGACTATATACCATTTTGTATTCCCACCAACAGTGTACAAGAGATCCAATTTCTCCCTATTCTCCCCAGTACTTGTTACCTTTGTATTTTTGATACTAACCATCCTAACAGGTGTGAGGTGATATCTCTTTGTGATTTTGATTTGCATTGCCCTGATGCTTAGTGATGCTGAGTACCTTTTCATATACGTTTTGGCCGTTCGTATGTGTTCTTTGGAAAATGTATATTCAAGTTCTTTGCCCATTTCTTAATCGAGTTATTTGGTTTTTTTGCTACTTAGTTGTGGGAATTCCTTACAAATTTTGGATATTTACCCCTTACCAGATACATGATTTGCAGATATTTTCTCCCATTCCATTAGTTGCCTTTCCATTCTGTTGGTTGTTTCCTTTGCTGTGCAGGAGCTTTTTATTTTGATGTAGTTCTACTTGTCTATTTTTGCTTCTGTGGTCTGTGCTTTTGGTGTCATAGGCAATAAATCATTGCCAAGATCAATGTCAAGAAGCTTTTCCCAAAATGTCCATCGACAGATGCATGGTTCAAAAAATGTAGTATATATTTACAATGGAATATTTTCAACTTTAAAAGAAGAAGGAGGTTCTACCATTGTGGCAACAGGGATGAGCCTGGAGGACAATACGCTGAGTAAATAAGCCAGTCACAGAAGGACAAATACTGCATAATTCCATTTATATGAGGTATCTAAAATAATCAGACTTCCTGGAAGCAGAGAATAGAATGTTGGTTGCCAGGGGCTGGGGAAAGGGAGAAATGGGGAGCTGTTGTTCAACAGGTATGAATTTTCAGCTATACAAGATGAATAAATTCGATAAATCTGCTGTACAAAGAGTGTCTGTAGTTAACAATGGTGTTAAGCACTTAAAATTAGTTAAGAGGGTCGATTTCATGTTAAGTGTTCTTACCACACACAGAAGAAATGGGACACAAGGAAGCTTTTGGAGGGGACAGATATGTCTATTACCTTGATTGTGTTAATTGTCTCATGGGTTTATGCATATGTCCAAACTCATCAAATAGTATACATTAAACATGTGCCATTTTTTGTGCATCAGTTGTACCTCCATAAAGCTGTTTATAAATGTTTATCTATATTTGATATCTTCACTTTATTACTTCCTTCTCATGCTTCAACCCACTCCCAAATTACTCCAATAAAAAGTTACTTCATAACTTATTTCCAGATCCATGGATGCGATGTGAAAATTTTATCTCCTAGTTACTTGACCTGTAAGTAGGATTTGCTTCTGTCTTTGAGACTTGATTTTCCTTGACCCAAAAACTCCTCTGGTTTTCCTCTAATCTCTGTGGCAGTTCATTCTCTATCTTCTTTGCAGGTACATATCCTTCTCCTCAGACATTAAATGTTGAAATTCTTCAAAATTCGGTTCTAGGCCATTATGTCCTCTCACTCTAGAACTCGTAATATGATTTCACAGAAACACACAGCTTCAGTTACCAACTCCATAAAGTTTGGACATTTGTGTACCTGAGACCTCTAATCTGAATTCTGTAAATCCAGTTGCCTATTTAACATCTAAATCTGTTCATTAAAAATATACATAAAGCTAAATACTCATGGTCTCCCTAAACTGCCGAATCTCTCCTCCTTCATTTTCATTTGTCTTAGTGTGTAGTGACACCATTCACCCAGTTGTATAAACCAGGCACCTAACAATAATCCTTGAGTTCAACCTCTCACATCAGCCACTATATCCTATCCATTATCAGTCTTATCCATTTTACCTCCTAGATACTTCCTTAATCTATCTAATGTTCTCTATCTACTCATCATTGTAAGTGGTAAATTAATGCATGAATATAAATTTCCCTGATTGCTTTGCTTGGTACCTATAGTTTTTATGGCATAAAAATTTATATAAAAAAACCCCGTTCATCTTCCCAATATCTTCCCTTCTGTTCCTCCATCCTCCTGTCCCCATGTCAAGCAAGTATACAGGACTCCCTAGAAACCTCTTCCTCAGGAAATATGCCATTTCTAAGCATCCAGGTGTGAAGGAGGAGATTACAAGGCAGTTGGAGGATTAAAAGCCAGTGAGTACAACAAGCACTGCCTGACACTACCTTGTTACTGGATAGAGCCTTGGAGCTGCACCAACTCATTAGAGGGATGTAGTTGAGAGAGATATAGGGAAGGCATATAATACGCATGGTGTATCTATCTCATGAAATATTTCAGCATCCCAAACATTATACAGGAACATTTATAAATGGGACATGAAGGTACGGGTGTCCCGGTCTCAGAAGACCAGAAGGACCTCCACAACACTTTCATGTTACAGGGTTTTTATACCACTGTGGTTGTATAAGGTACATCTAATAATGGCTGAGTCTAAATTCTCTACCTGCTCAGTTATTTAAAGAATTAAATTCATTTAAATCAAGGGAAGAAACAGTAGGTTTATAGCAGCTCATAACTGCTTATTTTTTAAAAAATTTATTTATTATTTTTGGCTGTGTGTTGGGTCTTCGTTGCTGCACGTGAGCTTTCTCTAGTTGCGGAGAGTGGGGGCTACTCTTCGTTGCAGTGTGCGGGCTTCTCATTGCGGTGGCTTCTCGTTGCGGAGCATGAGCTCTAGGTGCGCAGGCTTCAGTAGTTGTGGCGCATGGGCTCTAGAGCGCAGGCTCAATAGTTGTGGCACACGGACTCTAGATTGCAGGCTCAGTAGTTGTGGCGCATGGGCTTAGTTGCTACGCGGCATGTGGGATCTTCCGGAACCAGGGCTGGAACCCGTGTCCCCTGCATTGGCAGGTGGATTCTTAACCACTGCGCCACCAGGGAAGCCCCTTAACTGCTTACTTTATGTAGAAAAGCTGTCACCAGTATATGGCAAGAACTTTGCTTGTATAATTTTCACTAACTGGTATAATACACCTTCTACAAGAAAACTGAAAAAGAATGAATTAGGGAGCAAAACATTTTTATCCTTTGAGCCATTCTGTTTTTAAGGGTTCTTGTAAGCTGATGTTTTATCTCTGGGAGAAAGAAAAAAAAATTTAATTGGAAATTTAGAGATTTTTTTTTAAACCTAAAATGAAAGATCTTGGTAGTAATTGAGTGTATAGTATTGTGTCATATGCTTTATCATTCAATTTATAGAACTAATTGCCCATGTGTTCCTATAATAAGGGAGGAAAAATAACGGTTTTAGTCCCATTATAGATATTGCATGATAAAAAGGGAATGATGACCATCTCCATTTCCAAAGGGAGAACAGGAATTCAAAACATGCTATGCCATAAAACGTTTAATTCAGCATTTTAAAATATTTTGAGCATTTTGAACTCAGTGTTTTTGTAACTTCTAAAAAAGTATAATGTATATACATAATTTCCACACATTTAAAATGAGTTGTTAAATTGTTAAGACCTGACTTCTTTCTCAAAATTAAGGTATGGTAGTCAGACCTGAGAATAGCCTCCAGAGGGCGACCAAGTTTCATCCCTGCCAACAACTGCATCAAAATTTAACATTGCTTCCAACAAAAGCGAGGACTTTCTAAAGTTAAAATTGGAAAAGCCAGTGATAATAGTTAATCCTTGAAAAAGTACCATGACCCAAAGTCTGAATAGCTCTGCAAATATTGGTTGTTTAAGAAGGAGACCACCGATAATTTGATGGTTTAGGAGAGCAAGGGCCTTTGAATCTAGACAAATCTCACAAAGCTACTAGATCAGCAGAACTTGTCATCAGTTCACGCATGCTCTAATTTTCCTGCTCACTGAAGTCTACCTATTCTAAGCACCTTGTATTAGCAGGGTTTGGCTCTTGCATTTCAACAGACGTAAGGCCTTAAACTCAAGGGTCAGCTCTACAATTGGTTGATATATTACTTTGTAAACAGAGTTTCATCTACGGAATGGGATAAATATCTTCCTTATGTCTCATTGTTTTGTGAGTATTAAATTAGATAAATATATGAAAACACTTGACACAATGACTGGTAGGTCAACTTACTTTCTGCCCATTTCTTTTGCCCTTCCTTTTTTTCTCCTTAAATTGAGAAAGATAGGATCTTATCATGTCATTCACTTCAGTGTTTTAGTGCTATATCACTCTTCCATTACTTTTCCCCAAAGTATATTTTTAAAAATCTCACAGAAATAAAGTAGTGATTAAGTTTAAAAAATTATTTCTCAATCCCTAGACAGAAGTATATCTAATAAAAGTAGGTTTGTTAATCCTTGACTGATAATGACTAGAAAATAAAGAAGTACTTCTAATTGGGCAATCCATCCAATTGGCTCTCACCGTGTACCAATGGATTATTTTTTTTCTACGTGTTTCATCTTTATTAAAGCTACAACACAGAGAACATTAGTTGAGTTTACCTTGTAACTGCCCTTTCTCATTATTCCTGACCTGTATCTAACTAGCAGACAATTACTTTTGATTCTTCTGATAAAGTTTCTAAAGCATTGCTTTTCTTTACTCCTATAGATCATGCCTTTATAAAATAACCTTCCTGAAGGTAATGCTAATTTTAACTACTGATCAAGATGGCCTTAATGTTTCCCTCAGTTTGGCTAAACTTCAGACAGGTTTTTTCTTTACCATAGGCCCTTAACCTCCCTTTTCTGAAAACATTTACTTTAAGAAACTTGAAATTGTAAATTCTTTCTCTGCCCCTTTGAGATGTAAATTTTCTCCTAGTCACTTGATAATTTTCCAACCCAGAAATGTCTTTCTCAAGGACCTGGGAGTCAGCTCTTTGAAATATAACCTTCAAGAAAGGTACTGCCCCTAGTTCCCAGTCTCTGTGGGGAGTATAGGAGCCTAACTTTGATAAGAGCCAAAGCAAACAGAGATGGTCTAATTATATTGACCAATCTCTTCCCCAGCATCCTCTACTATTTTTCCTACAGCTCATCCTGGCATCTAAAAACTTCCGTGCCTTTTGTTTCAGCAGAACGGAGTTCAGTCTCTCTCCCCTATTACAGAATCATCTTGAGTAAAGTACTCCTTGCCTGTTTAACCATCTGGTGCAATTTTTCTTTGACATCACTCCATCACATACTCCAAACTGCCTACCACTTTCAGAGTAATCTTATAAAACTTTGTATATGTGCTGCTGAAGTGAGCACAATCTTTATAGAACTTTGACTCACTCCCTATTTCCTGTGGCATGAAGCCCACCATTCAAACTTCTCCACAGTCTTATACCTTCCAAACTCATTAGTGTTATCTTCCAATTCCTGAATTCTCTCCTCCAATAATATTAGTACATTTTCTTCCTAAACGTGGCTAATATTTCCCCATTTTGAGATTTCATGTCTATTCTAATTTTTTTAATATTTGGAAATTTTATTATACTGTATTTGCCTATAACAAATAAAATAGAAATTGTTTCAAGTCTTTGCAGATAAATTTAGTACAGGGTATTAAGAACACCAGTGATGAAACTTCTGAGAAGTAAAGAAGGGCCACCTAGATAATGGAGTGATTAGTAGGAACAGGAATTTACTTTTACCCCTATGCTGGAAAGGCAAAGTTAAGGAGAGGGTTGTAAAGGAGTCCAGGGCCAGGTTAAATGATCATCAATGGCAGACCATACCAGTTCTGTCTCATTGGAGTTGGAGCCGTGGAAGTTACACAGTTGCTGCTGGAGAATCTTCACAAAGTAGAGGAAGAAAGGGAGAAATCTCGTAGCTTATCCCTAAACTCCCATATACCATCAGTTGCTTCTTTTTGGCTGCGGCTGATCAGAAGTGAGCTGCCTGTATGAGTCTGCTATCATGTGATACAAAACAGATTCAAGAAGGAACAATGACTACATTCAAGAAAAAGCAGTCCAAAACTAGTATTTTTGCTTGAATGTTGTGCAACAGTCTGTTTTCTGTATTTTTTCTAACTTTATTGAGATGTAATTGACATATGGCATTGTGTAAGTTTAAGGTGTACAACTTGTTGGTATGTTACATGTTGTGAAATGATTACCACAGCGGAGCTAGTTAACACAACTCCATTACCTCACATAAATTCCATTTCTTTTTTTCCATGAGAACATTTAAGATCTACTCTCTTAGCAACTTTAAAGTATATAATACAGTTCTGTTAACTGCAATCACCATGCTGTAGATTAGATTCCCAGAAATTCATCTGCTAACTGGATATTTTACCCTTTGGTCAACATCTCCCCATTTCCCCCAACCCCAACCCCTGGCAACAACCATTCTATTCTCTGTTTCTCTGGGTTTGGCTGTTTTAGAGTCTACAATTTAGTTATATCATACAGTATTTATTTTTCTCTCTCTCACTTATTTCACTCATCATAATGCCCCAAGGACCCATAAATGTTGCAAGTGGCAGGATTTTCTTCTTTTTCATGGCTGAATAATATTCCATCTATGTACATACCACATCTTCTATATCCATTTATCCATGTATGGACACTTTGGTTGTTTCCATTTCTTGGCAATTGTGAATAATGCTGCAATGAACGTGCAAGTGCAGATATCTCTTTGAAATAGTGATTTCATTTTCTTTGGATATATATATACCCAAAGCAGGATTGCTAATATATGCTAGTTTTCTTTTTAATTTTTTGAGGAGACTCCATATTGCTTACCATAGCGGCTGTACCAATTTACATTCCCACCAACAGTGCACAAGGGTTTCCTTTTCTGCATCCTTGTCAACATTTGTTACCTCTTAGTCTCTTTGAGGTGATATCTTGTTGTAGTTTTGATTTGCATTTCCATGGTGATTAGTGATGTAGATCATCTTTTCATGAACCTGTTTGTGATTTGGATGTCTTCATTGGAAAAAATTTTATTCAGTTCTTCTGCCCAAGTTTTAATTGAATTGTTTGAAAATCTATCTATATCTATATCTATATCTATATATCTATATATAGATATATATATATATAGCCATTGTATGAGTTCCTTATATATTTTGGATATTAACACCTTATCACATACATGATTTGCAAATATTTTCTCCCATTCTGTAGCTTGCTCTTTCATTTTGTTGATTATTTTTCTGTGTAGAAGCTTTTTAGGTTGATGTCGTTATATAACAAGTTGTATAACAAGTTGTATATAACAGGTTATATAACAAGTTGTATTTCTCTTGGTGATTTTAAGATTCCCTTGTTATCTTTAACGTTGACATTTTAATTTTGATATTTCTTGGTATGGATCTCTTTAGGTTGATCTGCTTTGGAGCTCTCTGGGCTTCCTGTATCTGGATGTCTGTTTCTTTCCCCAGGTTAGGAAAAGTTTTCAGATATTATTTCTACGAATGTTTTCTGCCCCCTTTTCTCTTCTCCTTCTGGAGTCCCTATAAGGTGAATGTTATTCCATTTGATGTGCCATAAATCCCTTAAGCTATATTCATTATTTTCATTCTTTTTTCTTCCTTATTCTCTGGTTGGATGAGTTCCTCTGACCTGTCTTTGAGTTCACCTATTCTTTCTTGTGCTTCATCTACTATATTTCTAAGTTCAGTTATTGCATTCTCCAGTTCTGTGACTTCTATTTGGACCTTTCTTATATCTTCTGTTTTTTTCATTGAAGTTCTCACTGTTTTCATCCATTTTCTTCTGAGTTCAGTGAGCATTTTTATGACCATAACTTTGAACTCTTTATCAAGTAAATTACTTATGTTCATTTCATTAAGATTTTTTCCTGAGGTTTTATTTTGTTCTTTTTTTGGAGTATAGTCCTCTCTTTCTTCATTTTGCTTGACTCTCTGTGTTGGTTTCTATGCATTAAGTGAAATAGCCACATCTCCCAGTCTTGAAGAGCTGTGTGACAGATGAACCTTGTCATTTAACCCTGTCTACTCTTGGTTGCCTTTCAAACCTTTGTGATTGTCTAAGCAGTTTATTTTTAATAGGCATGGCACACCATCCCAGCAGTTGAGGGTGTGCCAAGACAAATAAGCATCCCAAAGGGGAGGATCTCAGGCAGCACCTAGATTCAGGTTGATAGGAAGCCAGAAAATTTGGTAACAGCTTTTAAAGAATGCAAATATATTCAGTCTTGTGAGATTGCAAGTGTAAGCCCTGCTGGGCCCCAGAAGCAAGCAACCTGAAGGTGTTCCCTGGGGAGCAGTCACAAGAAAACAGTGCTTCAGATAAGTGTACAAGCTCCATTCTGGGAGATACCAGTGAACTGCAGTAAGGCAGAGTGAGGGTGGAAAGATGGTACCCCCAGGCTACCTTCCCTGAGAGCACATCCGTAGTCTCTAGATGTGTGCTGAACCTGAAGCCTGCTCTTAAGTCTTGTCCCTACTAGCAAATAGGCTTTTTTCATGTAAAGGCTGGGGCTGTGTCTCAGTCTAATTTGTAATGGTACATCCTGGGGTGGTATCCTGCAAAGAACTGTCTCTCCAATTGTTACAGTCCCATGGGACCCAGAAAAGAAATCCCTGCTGGCCTCCAGAGCCAGGTGATCAAGGAGCATCCCCTGAGTGGAGGCCACAAAAACGGGATCTCCCGTCTTGGAGATTCTGGCTCTCTGGAGCACATCAGAAGGAAAGTGTGAAGATGATGCTTACTGGCTGGAGTGAGGCGGTGGGAAGAGTGCAAAGATGACACCATTTGAATAAAGGGAAAGAGGGAAAAGAAAAAAAAAGAAAAAGAAGAAGGAAAAAATATATATATAGCAAGACAGAGGAAGAGCAGGGAAGAAGGAGCCAGATGGCTGGAGCACAAAGTTGTCACCTGCAGGAAAGGAAAAAGGGGAAAAAAAGATGGCACCTTTCAGTTTTATCAAGGCAGAGAGAGCGCAGGAAGATGGCACCCGCCAGCCTGTTCCAGCAGGCCCCTGTTTCTCAGATTAATGCTTTAAAATTGGGAAGTGAATCTCTTTCACAAAAAGTCAGAGTGCTTTTCAAAGGGCTGCTTCTGCACTTGGCCCTCGGGCAGGTGAGTCTGTGCACAGGCCCTTTAAGAGCTGTTCCTCAGTTCACCACAGCCCTGTGGGTCTCATGGGATGTGCCTTGTTGGTCTTCAAAGTCACATGTTTTGGCGGTCTGTCTCTCAGGTGCCAGCCTTAAAATTTGGAGTGCCCAATGTGGGGTCCAAACCCTTCACCTCTCAGGAAGAAGCTCCAGGTTTTGAGTTCCTTCCTAATTGTGTGTCTCCACACCAAGGATGGGGTTTATGGCAAAACTGTGTCTCAGCCTTTCCTACCTGTTTTGATGTGGTTTCCCTCTGGTTTTCCTGATGTGAAGGGGTTGCTCCACCATCTTTTAGTTTTCTTCAGAGGAAATTTTTCCATATGTAGCTGTAGATTTGGTGTGTTTGTGGGAGGAGGTGGGTTCAGGATCTTCGTCTGTTGCCATCTTGAACTGGAACCTATTTAATATGTTTTAAATTTTGGTTTTCAATCGTTCAGTTTGTTACTAGTATATGGAAATATGATCAATGTTGGGTATTAATGTTTATGTATTGATTTTATATTCTGAGATCCTGCTAAAGCAAGTTATTATAATTTATTATGAGTCTACTTATACATTCCTTGGAATTTTCTATGTAGACAATTATGTCATCTGTAAATAATGACAGTTATATTTCTTCTTTTCTAATATGTATGCCTCTTTTTTTCCTTTTCTTGCTGTACTACACTAACTAGAATCTAAAGTGCTAAGTTGAAAACTAAGATAAGAGTGGACATTCTAACCTTGTTTTTGAACTCAGGGAAAAGCATTCATTCTTTCACCATTTCATGTGATGTTAGAAGTAGGTTTTTTGTAGATGTTCTTTATTAGGTTGAGGTAGTGACCTTCTGTTCCTAGTTTTCTGAGCATTTTTAATGTGAAGGGGTGTTGAATTTCATTAAATGCTTGTTCTGTATTAATTGGTGTGACAGTATGTGTTTCTTCTTTAGACTCAATATGGTAGATTACATTGATGATTTTTTACCATTGAACAAGGCTTGCATCCCTGGAATAAATTCCACTTGGTCATAGTCTATTATTCATGTGGATTCTGATGGTAGGTATTCTTGTGGATTTCTTCTAGTAGGGTAAATTATGGTTCCTCAAAAACGTCCATGTTTAACCCCTCCTATAACAATATGTGAACGTTACCTTGTATGGAAAAATGGACTTTGCAGCTGTGACTAAGTGAAAAATCTTGAGATGAAGAGATGATCATAAATTTTTGGGGTGGGCTATATATAAACACAAAGAGCTGTATAGGAGGGCCACAGGAAGAGTCAGAGTTGGAGAGACCATGTGATGAGGGAAGCAGAGATTAAAGTGATGCACTTTGAAGATGGAAGAAGGGACTAATTCCAAGGAATGCAGGCAGCTTCTAGAAGACAGAAAGGGAAAGGAAACAGATTCTCCTGTAGGGCTTCAAAAGGAACAAGCCCTGAGACACCTGGACTAATAGCTGACTACTAAGCTGCAAAAACTTTCTTTCACAAAGGGTCAAGGAGGGCTGGGAGCACATATGTGCTGCCCACCTGGACAGAGGAGGACCTGTGAGGCTGACCTACAGATTCTGTGGAGGTGGAGAGACATGAGCCCCTTTCTTCTCCAAGCTCTTTGCAGGGTCCAGCAGAGAGTCAGGCCACCTGTGGAAGCCTGCGGCCCCAGTATTGCATGCTGGTGGTGTAGGGGTCGTGTTCAGGGAGTCTCTGTTGTCCTAACACCTGCCTGGGTCCTGGGGAAGGAATCAGAACTCAGAAGCAGGAGAAGAGCCTTTGGCCAGCAGGGAAGCGGGGGTGAGGCCCAGGGCAGGTCCATAAAAGATCAGAGCATCTCAGTGCTTTAGGAGGAAGGGGCTTCAGAGGTGGGCCAGCACAGGCTGTGACAGAGGCTAAGCAGACTGGGAGGGGAAGCACTTCTGGGAGACAGCAGGGGTCTACTCCCTGCCCCTCATTGTTTGCTCCTCTCACTCTAATGAGCGGGTCATTTCCCCTGCTCTGATGAGTCGAAGTCTCTGCCGGCACCCACAGGACGGTGACTGAGGCCTCCACACTCCTCAGCATGGATCCCAACTCCCACTCAGATCTGGGGCCACAGACACCTCTCCCACCCCCTGCTGCCCCTGTGAGCAAGCTGTTCTTGTGAAACGTGGTCATAGTTTGTTAGGAGGATCTGTTTTCTATGGGGATACAAACCAGTGTTGATACCAGTACACACACATGTCCAGCCATGGGTGGAAAGGGAAGGGACAGTAGTTCTGGGGTGTCTTTGCAGACCCGTAGGCCCCTAATGCCAGTCCCCACAGCCACAGCCAGATGGGTCCTCCTCCCTCAGTTGAACGAGATGCTGCTGCACAGAAATCCCACAAGTTTCACAAAGGGGCCCAACTGTCCTTTCCCTTATACACACCTTTAACGGGTGCCCCATGAATTTCCCCACACCCATTCCCCTTGTAGCACCCTCATTAGGATTAAGAGGTAGCGGCCTCCACCACTCTCCACATTGCAATAATCCCAGTGGACTAGAGGATGCTCCCGCTACGATGAGGCAGACAGTCCTGTCCCCATGGCCAAGACTTTTCCTCTCTGGTCAGGCCACCCACACAGGAAACCCTGGATGAGCGGAGGGTCATCCCAGCGCCGTCGCCTGGCCACTTCAGGGAAGCAGAGAGAAGCTCCATAATGACAAGGGCTGTCTCCAGGCTCCATCCTAGAAACTGGTGAGTGTCCAGAGGGCGGAAAGGCACAAAAGCAGCTCTGCCTCCCCAGAAGGTTCAGGGATGCAGCAGATGGTACAGGTGCCCCAGAAGGGCCCTAGCCAAGCAGGCGTTAGAGAAGGGCATGATGAGGGGGTCCCTGGGGCAAGTGAGAGCTGTGCGTTCCCAGGAGCAGCCTGAGGAGTCCTTGTCTATGTGGAGGAAAGGTGTGGCCACCTGTAGATCCAGAGCTCCTGTGACCTCCCTCATCCTTCCTTCCTCTCAGGATCGCTCTCTGTGGAGCAGCTCAACACCAACAAGATGACAGTGGCCTGAGAGCATTTCCCACGAAAACGATCTTTGTTCACAATTTACATACATCACTCCAAAGGTCCTCCTCCCATCCACACCTGGCCACACCCACCTCCCCCACCTCCCTAACCCCCCACAATCCCGCTCCCCCTCCCCACCCTGGTGGTCCTGCCCACCCTCCCTTCCCCCCACATCATCCAGGATCAGCAGTGGGAGGAGGAGGAGCCCTAGGCTCCCCTGGAGGGCTGGCCCAGCTGTTCCCTACTGGCTGCAGTGCTGCTTCTTCCTCCACCCACGCTTCTCTGTGACAAACGGGTCACGTTTTCTCTTTCTGGGCTGTGAGGGGCGAGCCAGCCCCAGAGCCAAGGCTGGCCTCCCAGAGACGCCGAGGCCAGCCCCGGGGATGGGCAGCTTCTCAGCAGCGGCTGGGCGTCCACACAGAGCCCACTTCCTGGACTTGGGAGCGGCTGGTGGAGCTGGGCTGAGGCCTCTTCTCTGAGAGGAGGGGGCCTAAGGAGCACTCTGGGCCCCCCAACCTCCAGGGGAGGCCAGGCCTGAGGCACGCACAGGACTCTGGGACAGCCAGAAAGGCAGCAGGCTCTGCAGAGAGCCAGAGAGGAAGGCCAGGCTGGAGAGCTCCTCCTCGTCCTCACTGGACCCGTCCCTGGGCCCTCGGGCCTCCCGAACAGGAGAGGCCTCTCTGAGAAGAGATGCATCCCTGGGTCCCAGTAGAGGGCCAGTGTGCCTTTGATCCTGGGGAGGGGAGGGCCGTCCGGCCCGGAATAGAGAGACCTCCTGATGTCCTCGACAGGGAACAAAGACTTTGGGCCTACACAGGTCAGTGTCTGTTTGGATGAGCCTATGAAGAGCCTCAGAATCAATCTCTGGTGGGCAGGCTTCATCACTGACCCCTAGATGGGGGTCTTGGTCGTGCCTGTGGGCACCTTGGCCGGCGTCAGACTCGGAAGGACTTGAGCGCATTCCGGGTGCACTGTGACTCGGGGCTGCCCGCACACCGTCGTCCTCTTTCAAGGCCAGGAGTCGTTTCTGCACCAGCTGGTAGGAGGGAGGAGGACAGTGACGACTCCACACACACGTGTGAGAGGAGGGGCACTGGGCAGTGGGACAATGGCCCTGGGGGGCAGGAGGGGACGGGCGACCCCAGGACTCGAATCCAAATACAGACACTGTGGCAGTCCTGCCATCCTCCTGCACCTTATTCCCAGCTTTGTGTCTTTCCCACCCCTCCCGGATCCCCATCCTCTCCTTCCTTTCACCCTGCACTGCACCCACCCCAGAACGGGCCCTTCCCCATGCCAGGCGTCCCAAGCAGGGGAGGGATGGACAGTGCTATGTGGCCCTCCTGTTCTGGGGCCCTACCTCTCCCCTGTTCACTGGGGTCCCTCCGTGCCCTGGTCTTCCTGGGTGTCCCTTGTGTCCCCTGTTCTACCGGGGATCCCTCCCTCCTCTGGCTCCCCTGGGTCATCTGGGTTCCCCTGTCCCCTGGATCACCTGGGGTCCCCCTCCCGTGGGGTCCCCTGGCTCCCTGAGTGTCCCTCTCCCTCCCCTGACTCACTTCTTCGGGAGTGAGCCCTTCCTCCTGCTCCAGCTCCTTCTCTAGGGCCAAGAGATCCAGCTGTGGGTCTGGGGAAAGCAAATATGCCAGGAATCCAGGGTGAATGACTGCCTCCACCTAGAACAGAAAGAAGAGGCTGTGAGCATCCTTGGCCAGGAGTGGCCTGTGAGGCAAGAAGACCAGGAGGGAAAGTGAAAAGCAGAGACCCACCCCACTCTCCTCCACAAGGCAGGGATGGTCAGCACACACACACACACACACACGCAAACATGCACATACACAGTCACACACAAAAGAGCACATATACAGAGGCACAAACACAGACACAAAGGCATACACACAGATAGACACAAACATATACACACAAACATCTGCGTAAACCTCCCCTAACACCAGGCTCAGGAACAAGGAGCTGAGCTTAAGTCCCAACGGCCTGAGCAGAACCCAGATCTTGGGTGCTGAGCGTTCCATGCCCTGGCATCTTGTAGACCCCAGTCTCCAGGCCTAGCCTACTTTGGTGACAAAGTCCTCCTGGGAACACAGCTTGTCAATGTAGCTTAAGAGATCCGGGTCCGAGTAGGTGCCGTCCTCTTCCTGCTGCAGCTCATTTCCGTCCTCTCCCCATTCTCCATCTGAGTCGCCTGTGGCTGAGTGGACGGGCCCCACCAGCGCCTCCATGATGTCCATATACTCCCTCACAGCCTCAGGTGGAATCTCCTCGGGTGCCTTGGGCTCCGGGGGTCGCTGGGACCTGTGTGGCTTCGGGTGGGAGGGCTGGGCGCTGGGGCCGGACATCCTGGGAGCACAGGCTGAGGCAGAGCAGGAGGAAGGGAAGGAAGGTGAGGGGCTCCCGGTCCACCTCCTGACCACCGAGCGCACGCTGGTGAGGGCATTGTTGGGGGACATTGATGTGGGTGTGGGGGTTCAGGGCCACCTGAAACCTCATGCACAGTTGGAGGGGGGAGGTAAGGGGGCATCTAAGAGAGTCACATGTAAGGAAGTGGGGAACCTCCAATTTTCCAGGGGTGTCCCCATCAAGCCCACTTCTTAGGCAGACTTGGTGTGCAGTCCTTTGACAGGGAGGTGTGAGAGAAGTTACAAAATTGACCAAGTCAATACCCCGTAGTGACAAAGGGCATCTGAGACCCCACCCCCGCACCCCCCGCCTCGGTGGCTGTTTTGCTTGAAAGACCAGTGCCCCTGTCTTGAAGGAAAATGATCCACATGGGAACAGTGGCCAACCCTAGGCCCCTGTTACCTGTGCGTTCAACTCCAGTGGGAACCTGGGTGGCTGGCTGAAGGCCCACTTTTGGGGCTGGGGGCCCCCGAGGATCCAGCTTCGGTGGGGCTGGAGGAGGCAGGCCCTGCGCGCACTGCATCCACTGCAACTGCTGAATCTGCATCTCCTCCTCTGCCTCAAATTGCATGAACCTGGGGGGTGACGGAGGCACAGGCCACCCTGAGAAAATGGCCTGGGTTCTGGAGCCCAACAAAGACAGCCAAGAATGAGGGATTGGGAGAGGATGTGCCTTGGCGCTGTCAAGGCCCTGCGAGGTGCTGTCCACAGCAGAGAGCTGCTCCTGGAACTGATACAAGATCTGGGACCCTTCCTGCCTCACCAGCACTGGAGAGCATTCAACAGCATAGACCCAGGTCGCTGCACTGAACCAGGTCAACGGGACACATGGCTGACCCAGGGGGTACCCTCCTCATGCCCCCCCGTCCCCATCCAGAACCACATGAAGGGCTGACAGCCAGAGTCTGGAACAGGCATGTGTTCCCCACAGGGGTCCTTGCCCGAATCCAGGACCCTGGGTTGGGACTGAGAGTCCTGGAACAAAGACCTGTAGACAGGGCTCAGGACAAGCTGGACGATGTGGATGCTGAGCTTAGAGGACAGGCCTTCCTTTCCTCTGAGAGGCGCTTGTTTGTTTGGTTTTGTTTCTTAAACCAAGGGGATTACCGTGGAGCAAACACTGGAAGGGCCAGAGACCTTTGGGCTGACGACAGCTGGCTTCCCCAGCCCCTTCAGGGATGCCAGGGTACCCACTCAGGCCACTTTTCATGAGGAGAGGGGGTCCCAAATCTATGTCAGTGGCCGCCGTCAGCCACCATTAAGGAAGCAGCAGGCTGGCGGGTGGAGCTCTTTCCCCGGCCCAGCCCATATGGCCGGAGTTGGACCCCTACTGGACTCACAGCTTCACCCTGCCCCGTCCTGAGACCTTCATGTCAGGGCAAGGGTAGGTCAAACTCAGGGGAGGGCAGAGCTCCTGGTGGAGGAAGGACAGAAGACCCAAACTCTCAAGGTGAGGGAGGGGTTTCTGGAGGACTGTAGGGCCTCTGGGCTGTGGGGTCCCTGTTCCAAGCGACAGCCCTTCTCCTTTGTCCTCTCTGATGAGCACCCCCACGGCCAGACCCTGTCCTCACCCACTCGCCTCACCCTCCACGCAGCCCCTGGGCCCAGGACGCTGACTCACTTTTGCGCCATCTCGTAGTAGATCATCCGGTCAGAGTTGCTAATGTGCTGCCATTCCTGCACGGCCCTGCACAGTCCCTCCTCCAGCTTCATGGTCGGCTTCAGGCGGGCCAGGGATCGAAGCGCTGGGCTGTAAGCACTCGGGGTCAGTCTCCGTGCCCAGCCCAGCCCCCACCTGCCTGACCCCACCCGCCAATGTGGACCACACATCACTCAACACAGCATGACTGAGCCACAGGAGGGTGAGAAGCAGGTGTCTGGGATGTGGCAGAGACAAGCCTTCCCGGCTACTGCCGTCACCGCCTCACACTCACTCGAGGATGACCATCCACTCCCAGGCTAGAGCTAGGACACTGTGCCTTGGGGAGCTCTTTTCCTCTTCAAGGCTGCCTCTTCATAATAAAAGTCACTATCATCAGTGAGGCGTGGCATGTGCCAGGCAATCTGCTCACACTTCATAGATTAGCCCAAGGAGTCTTCTGCACGGTCCTCTGAGTGAAGTGTGATTGTCCCCTTTTTACGAGGGACCGCAGGTTTAGGATGGAAATGCCTGCCAGGCTCACAACTCTAGCGGGAGAGAGCCCACGCCCTTAGGAGAGCTCTACCATCACCCAGTTCCTAGTGGAATTCTCCACATCAATGAAGTCCAGGCGTGCGTTAAGCACACTCCTGGGCCCCGCCCCCTCCCCCTCCTCCGAAGTGACCTCCCCCGGCCATGTACACTCAAGTGCTGTATGAAAGGAGACGGCAGCACAGGAGAGTGTGGCATCCACTCCTTGGCTCCCCAACTTACACCACGACCCTCTCTGACTGCAAGTCTTCAGGCCATATTACATTGAGAATCATGGAAGAACAAGCTGGCTAGACTCACAGGGGGGTGGGGTCAGTCGAGATAAGGCACATTTCAGTCATGATGTCAGGGACTGGCAGGCTCGCCCGTATGGCCGACAATGTGCCTTCCCATGGCATGGACATCGCCCTCACACCTTGCTTCCAGGATCCCTAGAAACCTAACCTGCGAGCCCATCCCCAGTTCCTCTTTATCTAAGAGCTCCGATAAGCTCACGACCCCCTGAGCGTTCACTCACATAAGAAAGCAGGAAAGAGCTTCTGCATCAGGACTCTGGGGAAGGTGTCTCCGGGCCAGTGGCTTGAGGCGCTGCCACCGTCGGAAGTTACTGTACACGCTCTGGTGGTTAGAGCAGTCATCCTGCGAGGCGTAGGGCTGGTTGGTGTCCAGGCTGCCCTCCCTGGAAGTGCCATGTGGCCATGGCCCAGAGTTCACTGGGCGAATGTTAGGGGCCATCTGGGCAGCTGGTGGTGGAGCTTGAGGAGGAAAGCCTGGGATCCAGCCTCCCCTGCCAGCCTGAGTAACTCCAACAGCTGGAGCAGTCACAATGGTCTCCATCGCAGGGGTGGCTAAGAATATGGGTGCAGGACATGCAGCACTCACTCTGAGGGCCCCTGGAGCGCTCAAGTTGAGGGGGCCCTGAGGAACGATAAAGGTCTGAGTCTGGGGGGCCTGCACTGGCCTCCCTTGTGACCTGACTTGTACAGTGAAGTTGCAAGCCCCAGGGGCACTGGGGCCACAGCCACCGTTAGCCACCAAAGGCATCCTGGGGAAAGCTGGCAGCAGCAGGCTGCTGCCAGGAGGGAATGCGGGGGCGATGAGAGGTGGCAGGTGCTGCTCCCAGGGTGGCCGGTGCTGGGCGCCAGGAATGGGTGGAGGAAAGGACACTGCCATGAAAGTAGACAAGGAGGCACCGGGGTTCATGGTGACATCCGTTCCCAGCACTGCAGATGCTGTTGAGGCAAAGGAAAGGAGTGAATGGAGGAGGAGAATGGGCAAGTGGGACTGAGGCTTTCTGCGGCCTCAGAGTGTAAATCACAGATGAGAGACACTTGGACAGGGGAAACTGCAGCGGGCAAATGTCTTCAAGTGATTTTCATGCCCTGACCTCCAGTTGAGAATTATTCCACTGGTGACCCCACGCCCATCCACCAAGCTCCCTGACCCCTGCCTGCCGAGAAGAAATTGCCTCAGCAAGCACTCACTTGGAGAGCCTCCCTAAGGCACACCCTGGCACCTAAGCCTCACAGGCTGTCTCCCAAGACCTGGAGCTGTGTGGACATCCGCTCTGTGAGAAATGCCCCTCAGCCGGCGTACTAGCAGGTAGGGGCCTTCTGCAAGGTAAGTTCTAGGCCCCCAAAGGCCCTTTGTGGACAGGCACTGTGTAAAATATTAGGGCCCCACCTCCTCCTCAGTCCTCCTTTTCCTGATGCTCAGTATAAACCCCCTCTTTCTTTCCTAGCCTCACAAAACAAAACAAAATGCTGGAAAATCTCTCTAATGGAATCCTGATACAAACCCATGACACTGGCCCAGAAAGCACCTGCATCTCAGAACAACCCACAGCAGATACGTAACATGGGCCAGGTCCTGCCACCCCCTCCCCAGTGCCCACTGTCATCAGTCACTGTCACTGTCATCAGTCAGGAGTTCTGTTCCTAGGGGCTTGGGGTGGTCTCAGAAGTAGGCGCGTGTCCTTTAGATTCTGTCATTTCACAGCCAGTGATGGCTGCAGAGGATTAAACAAGGGCCAGGGAATTGTCATGTTACATTGGTCGTGGGAGTACAGACCGCCTGTGGTCCTTTCCCTTCCAGCTCCCAATAACGGAGAGACAATCTGAGATGCAGGCATAAGCCAGATGCCATGGCGATCAAGTTGTCTGAAACACATCCCCGTTCAGGAGAACAAGGTACACACCACGGTGCACCTAACGAACCAGAACAGATGTCATAGGACGTTTAACAGTAACACAGAAGATCATCTTCCTGATCCTGGGCTACACTCCTTCCCCCTTTAAAAGAGGAAGCAGCCTTCATAGACATTCCACCCGAACCAACCCCACTCCACATCTGTTCCCTGTCCATGAAGGAGTGACCTGAAATAGGAACAAACTCTTCCTCTCAAGGCAGCCTGAGGGTCCACCATGAGATACTGGACAAGATGAAGTAGGTCTGAAGTACTGCCATTCCACAAAAGGAAGAACAATTCAGAGCAACTCAGAACCTGAGCCCTCTGTTGCCTGAAGTTACACGTAACGGTTGCCCATCCCCTGTTGAATCCAAGGCAACAGTTACCTGAACTGAGGAGTGAGCTCTGGGCTGGGAGGAGTGGACGAGGTGTGGGCTGCGGCAGTTAGAGTAACCCCCTGCCTAGCTCTCGGAGAGGACACTTCACTGCAGCTGTGGCCACACACAGCCCCATTGAATAGTTTTCTCACCAAGACCATCTCTCCCCACGGCCCCCTGAGATACCGTATGCTCCTGTTTAAATCCCTTTGAAAGATATGGTGAGGCAAGCTTCAGGTGCCTCCGGAACACAATACAGCTCTAGGCTTTCCTCATGACCCTCCCTGTGTCACCACCAGGACATCACACACATCCTTACACACACGTTTCAAAGTGGCTTGTCTCCCTTCTAGAAAGAATCAAACTGTCTGCTGCCATCCTTTCTCCATAGCCAGGGCAATTCCTCTTGATCCACCTCCAACGACCCCTCCTCCCCAGGGCAGTCTCAGGTTTCTTCAGGCTCCCCAGTCTCCCCAGGTGAAATGTCCTTTGTGCGTCCAGTGCTCTCTTCTCCCTCTACTTCAGTCCAACTATGTGCCCACAGTTAAGTGTAACGTGTGAACCCGAAGGATGTGAGGATGGCAGGGTCTCTGAGAACACACCCCCAGCCTATAGGCTTACCTCCTATTGAAGCCATCCTGCAGGCTTGGGCACGGACTACTGCTGCCTGGAAGCCTCAATGAGCAAAGTCAAGACCAGGAGCCAGAGAGCGACCTGCTTCAGCAAACGCTCGGGATCCAAGTCAACGAGGGACACGTTTGAAAGTAAACAGGAAGATGCGGGCTGAACCGTTCTGCGGTGGGGGAGGGGCAGAGGGCACGTGGGTCGGGGTGGCGTGCGCTGGGGGGACATTCCACGAGGGATCTGGCAGGTAGGCAAGAACCGGAAGTTCCTTCCACCTCCCACAGTGGCAACACAATTGGCGTGTGCCTCTTTAGGCAGTTTATAAACTGTTGTTTTGATTCACGGCACCGAGGTTGAACATGACAGTCCCTTCCTTTCACGTCTTTATCCATCAACCTAGGTTTTTTGTTTTTTGTTTTGGTTTTTTTTTTTTGCGGTACGCGGGCCTCTCACTGTTGTGGCCTCTCCCGTTGCGGAGCACAGGCTCCGGACGCGCAGGCTCAGCGGCCATGGCTCACGGGCCCAGCCGCTCCGCGGCATGTGGGATCTTCCCAGACCGGGGCACGAACCCGTGTGCCCTGCATCGGCAGGCGGACTCTCAACCACTGCGCCACCAGGGAAGCCCTGGAGCTTTTATAATGAAGGAAAACTTAAATGATTTGCAACCAGTAACTTCATACTAGAGGAATGGTGAGGCAAAATATTGT
Source organism: Mesoplodon mirus (assembly GCF_964341445.2). NCBI lineage: Eukaryota > Metazoa > Chordata > Mammalia > Artiodactyla > Ziphiidae > Mesoplodon > Mesoplodon mirus. Next base: position 142,384,828 of record NC_138978.1, read on the forward strand.
ACCCAGGCACTCGAGAAAGGCAGGCTTCCTTGTTGTTTCCTCCCTTTGTTCAGTCATTCAACCAATTATTTACAAGATTCTCACTCATAATTCTGATACAGTATTTGAAGGACTCTTCTCAAGGCCACTGATACAAAAATTGCACTGTGCAAAAATTAGCCAGTCCCAATTCTGCAATCACTTTTGTAATACTTCAAAATCCTACACCCCACAGACAGAGATAATCAAATTAGACCAAATCTAAATTGGGAAGACCAGTCACAGGAGGGAGTATCTAAAAGTCCTTTGGATCATGATCTCTGACTATTCCTGCACAGAAGGTGGGGGCGGGCATTGACTACTGACAAAAAACATCTCTGGACATGCATCACAACACTTAGAAGACAGTTCATTTCCACTCAATCACGAAACATTAAAGAAACGAAGAGAGACCATGTTTGTGTCTTGTGGAGTTTTCAAGTCTGCACTTGGAGGCGCTTAGTGCTGTTACAGGTGAGGGGTCTTCAGAGGCATCCTGTTGAGTGAGAAACGCTCTAATCTTGCATTTGACCAGAAAGCGGATCTGATGACTGACGTCTCTTCGGGAAGTTTTACAAAGTCAGGGCAGTGAGTCGATCCCGCTACTGGTTTTGTTGTTGATGTTGTTGTTTTATTGTCAACTGAAATTCTGCAAGATATTATCAAAAAGGAGGGAGGGAAAGTCAAATTGTTCCCATACTACCTGTTGAAATTGGCCCAGATTGTCAACTCTTTCTCAAAATTATTTTTTAAAAAACCCCAAAACCGTACAAAGGAAACACCTGTCAACACTGAGAAAATATATTCCAGTAGAGTAAATGCGTTGGAAAAACTCTAGGAACGGAGTCAGGAGCCAGTATCTTAAGAGTGTTTCCCAGGTCTGAAATGCTTTGCTAGCATTGTTCTTTAACGGAAGCTTCAGGTGTGCTAGGAAAAAGGACCTACTGTTTTTTGAAAGGCATTAACAAGAACCAAGGAACTGCAGTCCAAAGGGCATGAAAGTACTTGTACAGCGGAGCTCTCCAGAACTCTTTGTAGCTAAGTGCATGGGTTTCACGAGTGCAATATAAAACTCACGAGTGCACATTTCACAAGAGCTGGTTTTAAGAAGAGACCGTCACGAAGGTTCCCAGCGAGGAGCGTCGCCAGAGAAGTTCCGCAGCTTGCCCGACCCTGCATTTCTGTCCTCTCCTGCAGAGACCTCCGAGGCCCGCGCACCCCGCGCCTGCACGCCCGCGCATGCCTGCGCACGCCCACTGGGGCGGGGCTCTCGGGCACGCGGACCGCCGTCCTGCAATGGCTCCCGGCGTCTGTTGGGGCAGTTTGCTCCGGAAGACAGGAGCGCATGCGCGAGCGCGGAGGGTGGGGCCCCAGTGGCTGTCCGGCGGGGGAGGGGCCTGTCATGGCGGCCTCTAGAGCCAATTCTAGGAATCCTGAGGTAAGGGGTACGGGGACTTTTCACCCCTCAGGTGTCACCGCTCTGCGCTGTTGTTCACCCTGTGGGTTATTTGTGCCCTTGTCCCTGTAAGGAGACTCCCCACAATGTGGATTCACGCCCCCATAGAGCTCGATTCCCTTGAGATGTTTACCCCAGGATTATTGGCACCACTGGGGAGCCGGCTGCATGAAGGGTTCAGTGATTGCGGGGCCTACAGTGGGGGGTACATAGCGTGTGCGAGCTATTAAACAGGTGCCGTTCTAGTCTGCGCGTTGTGAAGAGTACAAAAGCTAGAGGGAAGTTCTTGCGAGTTGAAAACCCTCATCTGGTTCCGAAGGTGTAGCTCAGGTGATTGGAAAATGAGTGAAGATGGAAGGAACACACTCATCGTTTCACTAGTGTCTTCCTTCTTATCATAAAAACATCAGTCAACACTGATGTTCAAACTGCATTCTTTTGTCAGTGATGCGAGCAACTTTGCTGAATGTGGTAATAAACATGTATTTGTAGTCTGGTGTCAAATCATGATTGATTTGCAAGCATAGATGGGGTCTGTACATACTTAATTGGTTGGTGGGAATCTGATATGTAGTCAAATGTGTGGGTTGGTTTTGTCCGTGGATATTTGTGTTTGAAGGGAGGTCATGCCTGTGTTTTTGTGAAAGTGTGTAAGAGTGAGTGTTGTATTTGGAGGGTGTTGAGATGTGACGCAGGCATACTCAAGGAGTTGGTGGTTAGGTGTTTGTAATTTGGTGTTTGGGGAATATGTTTACATGTGTTTTTTTCACCCATGAATTTGGGGATTTGTGTGTGGCTCATGGTGGATTTGGAAGGATTATCTGCATATGCATAAGGGCAATGTCAGGAAAAGTAATGGTGTATATTACTTTGGGTGTCCAGTCTGTTTATTTTGTATATTTGGGGAATGTAGGCTGATCATTTGTGTATTCAGGGCATGTTGTATGGTTATGGGGTGTTTGTGGGTGTGCATTTTCAGGAGCTGTCTATGTATATTTGGATGTGTAGAGGGCAAGTCTGTGACTCTTTTATGGGGCTGGTGGATGTTGAATGTGTAGGTATGTTGTGTTTGTATGATCCTGTATTCTGCAAGATGGCAGAGTTAATTCTGTGTGAGAGGTTGGGAATGTGGGGTTATGTATACGCCAGTAGTGTGGTACTGTATGTGTATTTGGAACAAAGGGCGTATAGGGTGACATTATTGCCTATTTGTAGTGTACTGGGTAATTGTGGTTCTATTTGGGACTTGTGGAGAGTTGTGTGTTAAATGAGTTTGTGTGTGTATTCAAGGGGCATGGCCACTTGGAGGAATATTTGCTGAGGCTGTGCATTTGTAATTTTCAGTAGGAGCCTCTTAGGCTTATGTATTTGGGGAAGTGAGTATATGTGTATCTGATAGAGAGGTGGGGTTCTATGTTTCTACAGGGAAGATGGACAATTGCATTTATATGTATTAGAACTATGTGATACGGGTATTTGTTAGTACTTGCATATGTGTGAGCTGGCTCCTGATAGCTAGGGATAATTTGATATATGGAAGTTGTTTCATAAATGGTTTGCTGGAGATATTTCCATGTATCTTACTTGTGTATTCTAATCCGTGTGCGTGTCCATCATCAGGTGCATGCATTATCAAAGTTTGATCATAAGGTATGGAGTTGTTAGGAGTATTCAAAGTGTATTTCTTTGGAGAACGCTAGGGTGTTTATACATGTGTTTGGTACGAGTAAGAGGTGGTCTGTCTATATATTCAGGGTGAGGGTAGAAATATATATATACACACACACATATACTGTTTATATGTTGGGGTAGTGGTGGGGAGCTTGTATTCTGGAGAGGTAGCATAATGTATAGTGTTTGGGAGGGGATCCATATGATCAGGGGTTAGGAATATTTGCATGTGTGTGTCCATAGGTGTGTGAGAATTGTGTATGTATCTTAGTAAGACTGCAGAGGTTGCCGGTGTTTTTCTGTTTTGAGTGTGTCTGAGCATTTGGGGTGTATACTCATGAGTAGTTTGTGGGTGTGTGTATTTGTGATTTGTGAGTGTATCAGGAGGATTAGAGTCCTCTATGTGTCTATTTCAAACTGTAATGCCTGAAGAATTTAGTGGTGTTGCTTGTATGTGTGTTCTCAGTATTAGTGAGGTGGACTTATATGTACAGTTGACCCTTGAACAACACGGGTTTGAACCACACGGGTCCACTTATAGTGGATTTCTTTTTCAGTAAATACTACAGGACTACTACAGGATCCATGGATGCAGAGCCACTGCATGGAGGGTTGGCGCCCTAACCCCCAAGTTGTTCAAGGGTCAGCTGTATTTGATAAGTATAGGTTATTTGTGTCTGTGTGTGTTTTTGAGATCCTGGGGCTTTTTGGGTATGTATTCTGCGAGATGTGAGAGTTTAGTTTGTGTGTTTGGAAACAAGTAGACTGTGTAGGTTATGTGTGTGTGCAGGAATCCTGGAGTATATGTATTTTAGGGCTGTGGAATTGCATATGGGTCTTTTTTGGGGTGGCACATGAGACAGTTGTGTACTTGGTGAGCCTGTGTGTTTAGGTACTCAGTGTGTACATCTGGATGGCATATTGGTTGCACATGTTTGTTTTCAGGCCCATGTTGTGTGTGTATATATAGTTGTAAGAGTGGAATGTGAATATTCAGGGTGAGTAAGGTTTCATCTATAAAAATTTAGGTAGTAAGAGGTGGTCTGTTTGTGTATTTATTCAGGGTGAGGGTAGAAATGCACGTGTGTGTCAGGATATATATATATATATATATATATATATATATATATGTATATGTACAAACACATATGTATATCTGGTATCTTTTTGGTTATATATCTGTGGTGGGAGTTGAGGGTTCTACCTGGGGTGTAAGTGGAGTCTGTGCACATATTCACAGGAAAAGGTATGGGATGTGCTGGAACTGGTTCATAGTATCTTGGGAGAGTCAATGGTGCATATCTCTTCCCAGCTCTGTGTTTAGTGATGTCAGGTGGGTAGCTTGAAATTGGTCATGCTGGGAATATTTATACCATGTAGATACCATAAGTGAAGTCTTTCCCGCCTTTCTCGGAGAGCTTTTTATCAATCACTTGCCAGCGTACCACTGATATGCATGTTTGGATGTATGTATGTATGAAGCAAGAATATTTGGGCATCGGTGGGTATGTATGGGGCACTTATGTGAATTGTGAGTGGGGCATCTGGGGCTATGGGCCTTTGTATATGTGCATTGACCCTGGTAATTGTGAATCATTGCATTGCTCCTATCAGGTTGGTCTGTTCTTTAGGGCCAGAGAATCCCCATAAATGTTGTTGATTCCCAGTAGAAATCATGCATATGGATACAGGGGTGTCTGTACCTTAGTCAGGTGGACACTCCTTCAGCATTTGTGTGGTCCTAGCATCTGGGTCCCTAGAAGGAGGGGCCTGGTGGACAGATGGCCATGCAGAGCAGAACCTTCACAGGTGTGTTGTTGGCGTGACAGGCAGCAATCAGAAAGTCATGGGGCTTCCTGGCTAGGAGGTCAGATGACCAAGGGCTCTCCCAGGAAAACCCCCTGAGAATCAGTTGGACAGCTACAGGCGTTACTGGCTCTTCTGTGGCACAGCTGACGTACAAGGACACCCTCCACATGGGGTCCAGAGCCATGTGTCCCTGAGCCCAACTGCCCCAGGGTGGTGGGAACTGTTGCGTATCAGGCTGGTCAACTGTATCACTAGGTCTCAACCAACCTGTCTCATGGAAACCTAAGACCTCACGGATAGGCAGGACCTCTAGGGATCACTGAGCTTACAAGGACAGAGGTAGGGAGGCTTTGTCACTGAGGGAGAGTTGGGGACTGAGACCTGGAGAGCCTGGGGCGTCCCACTCTGAGGAGATATGGCTCTGATGTTCCCAAACCCTTTAGACATGTTCTCTGTTCTTTTCTGAAGGCTCAAGATGCTTCTAGCAGTGGGAAGCTTATCTCAGTTTCATGTTTCTCTGATAGGATGAACTGACCCTTTTATTCACTATTCTACATCAAGCTGCAAACCCATCAGAGGGAACCATGTGATCACTGTAGCCACCTGGCTGACCCCACAGCCACCTTGTGCCTCCCTTGGACCCACCCAAGCATTTCTGCGCCTTCTTTATGGTGAGTCTTGTGGCCTTTTCTCTCTCATTGTGACTCCTCCTGCCAATAAAACATGCTGTGAATGTTAACAAAAGGAAGCCTCCACTAGAATTGGAGTCTGGAAGGCCCATAGAGGGAGCTCTCATGCCGTGTCCCTCATCATCAATTACCCCCACAGGAAGAGGTCATTTACTGACCCCAAAGAGGAAGTGCAACCCCTTTACTACCCCAGCTGGAGGAGGGAAGACTTCCTTCCTGGCCAGCAACAAGATATAGAAAATAGAAATAGCTAATAGAAAATTCCGCAGTTTAGCCAATGAGACGCCATTGTCACCTGAAGTTTTACTTTCCTCCAGTGAACTTTCATTTTTTCCCTTGATGATGACTTTCTTTCCTTGTCCCACCCTCCTTACTATACAAGCTTTCTGGGACTTCCCTGGTGGTCCAGCAGCTAAGACTCCACGCTTCCAATGCACGGGGCATGGGTTCGATCCCTGGTCGGGGAACTAAGCTTTCCACATGCCATGTGGCATGGCCAAAAAAACAGAAAGCCTTCCATGTTGTGTAACCCGTTGGAGTATCTCCGTTTCTATCAGATGAGATGCTGCCTGATTCATGAATGGTTTAATAAAGCCAATTTATTCAAAATTCAAAGTAAATCTTCCAATTTACTCAGTTAAATTTTGTTTTCTAATACATTGGTGGCATGCAGAGGTGGCCACTAACAGTTTAATATGTATCCCTCCAGAAATGTTCTGTATAAAAATATGTATGTGCACTTTTCTAAAATCCACTCTTATCATTACTACTGCTAACAAGATGATTTTATGATTAAATGCTTATCTTTTTAAAAAGAAAAAGGTAAATATATTGGTGGCAGTGATGGGATCTGAAGCAAATTTCTGATAACATTTGGGACAAGGAGAGACAGGTGTGGTGCCCACAACTCCTTTGAGTTCACTGTCTTTCTGGCCATTCCTGAAGGTTGTTGGTAAGCTCCTCTTGGTTTGAGCTCCATTGTCTTTGCGTTTGTGCTCCCAATCTAATTGGCTTTCCTTTACAGGGCAGGTCAGTTTGGCTGGTAGAGGATTCTCCCTGAGGCCAAACCCCTAGCCTTTCAGATGGAAATTCCCAGGACACAGTGACATCTCTTGGTTATTGCCAGTATATTTTTGAGTGGTAAACCGTAGCCCCTAATTTTGTTCCCTGGATTCCACACTGGGCACTGCTGACAGTGTAGTCTGCACTTGCCCATCTGTTTGGAATCAGCCCCCAGTTTCCATGCTTGGAGCTGTTGGTGGCGGCTATAGTTCTCCATTTTGTTTGGAATCAGTTTGCAGTCCCCATTCCTTGGGATTTGCCGGTTGGATCTTTTTCCTCAGTTCAAGGATCCCTGGGAATTGGTGGTGGTGCATACCAGGCCTTCTTTTGTCCAGGACATAGTAACATCTCTTTGTTACTGCTGATATATTAAGGCGCAGTTTTCTTGTGTGTTCTTTTGGGTTGACAAAGGCTAGCTAAGGAAATGAGATCTTTTATCGCCAAAGAGTTGAGAATGCCAGCTTCCGGCACACCTGCTTTTTTTATATTTAAGAACTGTGGTCCTGGAGGTTGTAGATATTTAGAAAGGTGGCAAAATTATACTAATATTGATCTAGAATTACAGTGGTCATTGTGGGGCATGTTCCAGTTAGACAAGATTGTTCATTTAAGGAAAACACTAGAGAGCAAGGGTTCACAGATTGCACAGGGAGAATGAGATGCCTGCTTTACTTGGTATGTAAAAGTTTACAGAAGGTTTCAAGATTCCAAAATAGCTTCGTTTAGAGACTTAGAACAAAAAGCTAATGAAAAATTAAAGAGACAAGAGGTACCTGAAACAAAAGACCACTGGACGGATGTGACTGCAGATTCAACTCCTACTGTCCCCCCCCTTTCCTTTTTCACCTGAGTACTCTTGTTTTACTCATTTTCTGTCTGAAATACTTTTCTATTCCAAAGAGAATATTTAACAATTGCCATTTAAAGTAAAACTACCTGAGGTTGCAGGTGAGCCCCCTCAGGTGTCCTTTACCCCTTGGTCAAAGATTGAACTGAGAACTGTAGTTAAAGAATTCTCTAAACCTAGGGAGGAACCCCCAACATTTTTTGAAGAATTTAGAGTCACTGTCAGGGCGTATGTCCCCAAACTGTTAGATCTTTATCCGCTTGTACACATGTTGGTAGGACTGGGTGAAATCCCAGAATGGATGTGGGAAGCAAAATGACATAATCCCTAGGATGATATTCAAGATCCTCAACCTAAAAAGGCTTGCAAAATAACAACTAACATTTTATAAGCTATTCCTAAAATCTTCCCTGCTCACACTTGGTCTCTTATTAATCGGCCTAATAATGATTGATCTATTATTCACTCGTACAAACAAAAGAGGGGTGAATCTGTGGAAGACTTTAGAGCCAGTTTGGCAGCTCTCTTTTTACAGCAGTTGGTGTTCCAAGGAATAAAAAGGCCACTCAGCCTGCTTTAACTGCCCTCTTTGTAAATGGATTATCTTCTGAGATTAGTGGATTGATAAAAGGGCAGAAAAGAGGGTGGGAGGCTCTAGGCCTCACTGAACTCGTGACTATAGCGGAGCATTTTGAAAGGACCCTGGAGCAAGATCACAAACAGAAATCCACCAAGCTCATAGCCTTACAGTTACAACAGCTCTAAGGCAAGAGACACAAAATAACACCTGGGCCTCCCCCATTACAACCTCCTAGGGGTCCATGATCAATTCGATGACCCAAAGTTGATGTTTCATTTGTAATCAGTGAGGACACTGGAAAAAGAGGTGTCCTCAAAGGTCCTATGCAAACTCTTCACAAATGTTCTCATATCTGTCTCAAAGGGAGGGCCCCCCATGACCCTCTCCTCTAGTTGGCAGAACTCCAGAGGTTCTCTGGTCAACTATTACCAGCAATGACCTTAAACAGCCCAGAGGAAAATATAATGAAAAACTGCCAAATTTTAGTTGATACTGGAGCTATGCTTTCTACTTTAAACCCCACTCTCATATTTTACTTTGAAATCTACATTAAACTCTAACCCTAACTGTAAACATAATTACCTAACCCTTTAACACCCTACCCCTAGCCCTATCCAGAGCTGTGCTTTCTACTCTAAATCCCACCCTCAAAGAACAACAGGTCCCTCTGAGTAAAGAGGATGTTTCCATAGTGGGAGTACCTAATACAGGTCAGAGAGAATTTTTATCTCAACCAAGATGCCTTTTTGCTATGCAATATAGCCCCAGTTAATCTATTCGGTAGAGATCTCTTTTCTAACTTAAAAGGGTCGGTACATTTTGCCTCCAGTGGAGATCTCACCTTAAAATTTCCTGATCAGCCTGAACCTGATCATTTATGTTCCTTACAATCTGTCCTGGACATAAAAGCGGAAGTTCAACAAAAGTTCCCTAATTGGATGGAGATGCCTGCAATTTGGGGGACTACTTCTGACAGTGTTAACATCAGAAGAATAAAAAAATGCAAACCTATAAAGATTCAGATAGATGTAGCTAAACCTCTCCCTAGGTTTCCTCAACAGCTATTAAAGCCTGCGGTCATACAAGGTCTCATAGCTATTGTAGAAGACCTAATTGCCCAGGAGGTAATCATTCCTGTACTCGTCCCTGCAGCATGCCAATCTTGGCTGGTTGGAAACCTGGCAGGATGGCGATTTGTCCAGGACTTGGGAGCTGTTAATAAAAATAGTTTTTCCCTGTTTTGCTGTTGTTCCAAACCTAGCCACCGTTCTGTCACAAGCTTCAACTGACTTGAAATGGTTTACTGTTGGAGACCTTTGTTCACCTTTCTTCAGCATCCCGGAGGCCCAACAGCCAATATCTACATGCCTTTACTTGGAACAATCAACAATATACCTGCACTTTTATGCCTCAAGGGGTTCACTGGGACCCCTTCTTTTTTCCTCCCAAGTACTTCACCAAGATTTAAGAACCCTCTAGTTCCCTGAGAAATCAGCCTTTTTACCATATGGAGATAACCTCCTGCTGTACTCAGCTACTGTAAAGATTCCATAAGGCTTTCATAAAAGATTCCATTTATTTGCTGCAACAGTTAGCTGAGAAAGAACACAAAGGAAAAATTACAATTATCCGTAGACGCTGTTCATTACCTAGGACGTAATCTAAGCACTGAAGGAACTCAGCTATCTCCAGAGAGAATTAGGCTGATACAGGAACTTCCTAGACTCACAACCAAGTGCTGGCATTGTGGATTTCTAGGTTTAGCTGGTTATTGCAAGCTCTGGGTTCCAAATTTTTCTGTTACCTCTTCCACTCTGTGAACTTATTAAAGATTTAGTTCCTGAACCCTTTGCTTGGGAAGATAAACACAAGCAGGTTTTTATAAGGCTAAAGCAAGCACTGCAGGAGCTGCCTGCCTTAGGGTTGCCCAAATGATCAGGTTCAGGTTGATCCGGAAACTTTTTTTTTTGCGGTACGCGGGCCTCTCACTGTTGTGGCCTCTCCCGTTGCGGAGCACAGGCTCCAGACACGCAGGTTCAGCGGCCATGGCTCACGGGCCCAGCCACTCTGCGGCATGTGGGACCCTCCCGGACCCGGGCACGAACCCGTGTCCCCTGCATCGGCAGGTGAACTGTCAACCACTGCGCCACCAGGGAAGCCCGATCCGGATACTTTAAGGTGAGATCTCCACTTAGCCCTTTTAAGTGCGAAAAGAGATCTCTACTTAATAGATTAACTTTAGGTTGTTCAGAAGCTTTTACTTTATTTGTGCATGAAAGGCATAATCAGGCCGCGCAGAACTGTGTGAGCATGGTAGTAAACATGGACCTATTGCCTGTTATAGCATACAGCTTGATTCAGTTGCTTTTGCCCGTCTCGGTTGTCTTAAGGTTATAGCCACAACTGCAAATTTAGTGGCAGCCTTGGCAGATTTGACTCTAGAAAATGAAGTTTATTTGCAAACTCCTCACATTGTCCACAGTCTTCTTAACGCTGAATTGACATTTCTCTGCAAGTATCACTAGATTAACTTCCTGTGAAATCCTGCTTTCACCGCCTAATCTTTAAACGTTACACCGTTCTCAATCCTGCTACACTACTACCTCTGTTTCACAAAGGTGAGGGCCGTGACTGCAAGGTAACAGTGTCCCATGGGAATTCCCTGGTAGTCCATTGGTTAGGACTCCGAGCTTCCACTGCAGGGAGCGCGGGTTGGATCTCTGGTCGAGGAACTAAGATCCCACGAGCCACATGGCGTGGCCCAATACAAAAACAAAACAAACAGACAGAAAACAGTGTCCCATTTTGTGATACCGTGTCCTGAGTAAAGATGTTACCAAGTCCAAGCTTGCTCTGCTTGCCGCACGACAGGCCATAAATCGGAGATGAGGTGTTGAGGCAAGGAATATGACTTTATTCAGAAAGCCAGCAGACCGACAAGATGGCAGAGTAAAGTCTCAAAATAACCATCTTATCGGGGTTTGGGTGCCCGTTTCTTTTATAATACAGAGATGGGGAGGAGATGAGGAGGTAAAGTAAGAAGGCCATAGGTTTTGTGAATAGCCCCTCGAATGGCCAGCCTCGGGGAGGAGATGTGTTAATTTCTTCTTAATTGTAGCCATCCACAGGTGGAAGGAGTCCATATGTTTCCCTGAACAAAGGCACTTTGGTTTAACATTCAGACAGAGCGACAGGGTTCCCCGAGGCAGGCCATTATGTACAGGTACAGACAGTATCCTTTTAGTGAACAAAAGCAGCGGAAGGCAAAGGTTAAAGTAAAAGGAACAGATCCAATGTGTAGTCAGATTTGGCTCTTCCCTGTTACAGTTCCCTACTGTCAATGTCCATCCCACAGTCTTGTGGATAAAAGGGGGTGACGGCCCTTCTAATTGCTTCTTCAGATGGATCTTTCCGGGAGTGTCCACCATTGGTGCCAATGTTCCAAACGTTGGGTTTTTGTTTTTTTTGTTCCTCTCTGGAAAGTGTCTCCTTTACACCTGTAGCCTTAAAAAAATATTCTCAGCCTAAAAGTTGAGAGTTATGATCGCTTTGATGGGAATTTTGAGGGCTTCAAGCCTGGGAGGCAGCATCTCAAGTTAAGGAATTCAGCACTTTTCTATGGACGGGAAGATGGAAGAATCTGGGCTCACTGAAATCAGTCATTTGATATGTACCTCAGCTATCCGGGGCCTGTATCCTATATTCTCATATCCTGAGTTTCGTCAGGGCTCACCGGCTCACGTTGGGGGGCTGTAGTCGCTAATGACTGATGTGTGAGGAAATATTCCATTTCTCAGATCCTCTCCTCTTGGTCAGGATTTTGACCAATATTTGGGAGACATTTCAGGATCAAATTTTGTCCCACAGCGCTGGGAGGCTCATCCCGGGTCAGGGGAGAATTCTTTTTTTTTTTTTTTTTTTTAAATAAATTTATTTATTTATTTTTGGCTGTGTTGGGTCTTCGTTTCTGTGCGAGGGCTTTCTCCAGTTGCAGAGAGCGGAGGCCACTCTTCATCGCGGTGCGCGGACCTCTCACTGTCAACGGCCTCTCCCGTTGTGGAGCACAGGCTCCAGACGCGCAGGCTCAGTAGTTGTGGCTCATGGGCTTAGTTGCTCCGCGGCATGTGGGATCTTCCCAGACCAGGGCTCGAACCTGTGTCCCCTGCATTGGCAGGCAGATTCTTAACCACTGCGCCACCAGGGAAGCCCAGGGGGAGAATTCTTGATATGCCACTCCAGGTGCTAGTTTTTGCATTAGGCCCTATTGATAATTAAAGATCTTCTGGATCCTCTATCTAATTATGATCCAGGAGACATTTTCCCTTGTTGCTTTCTCTTGTACCTAGAATCACACTATTACAATTATTTCATGTTATAAATGTGGTCTATTTCCTCAAGATGTTTAGCCATTGAAGTATTGTTGGAGGCCTGGTTACATACTGGGTAAGAGACTGGAAGAGACACCAATCTTATAAAGTAGACAGGATATAAGTAATGCAGCTAGTACCGTTAACAAAGACACAGTACAGCAGGGAGACACAAAGAGCAAACAATCTGGAAACAAAGAACAATGATCAGTATAACTACTTGTAATCCAATTGCAATAGCGAGCGACCAGAGGTACCATAACTGATTTAGTGAGCCATCCGCTGTTTCAGTGTACCAGCGGTGCGGACTTAGACGTGCATGGCTTAATCTTCGAGACAAGCATATGCTACTGGCAGGACCACCCATGTAGAGAGAAAAAGATAAACGTGTCAATTCTGCTTACAAGGGTATAATTTAACAAATTACTTTAAGTCATAATTAGTTTAAGGGGAGCGTTTTGCTTACACCTGGAAAACACAGATTTAAAACAGTCATTTTTCAGATAGAAACCATAAAAATTATAACCAAAATTATAACCATAATTATAACCCTTTTACCCAGGCATGTGCAACTAATCATTTTTGTTAACAGCTTTATGAAGCCATCAGGTTTCCCATTAGAATTCTTCAAGTTCTTACCCAGTTTGAAAATCAGAAACTTGTATTTATCCAAAGGTCCTTTCTATAAATCTTCTTGAAGAGGAAGCATTTTTGCAAAGGCATCAGACTGAAACCATAACTGTGTACAATGGCGAAAGACTTAAGAAGGCACGTTTAAATCTGATGACAGTGCAATTGACAAAGTAACGTGGTTACTGCGGTGACATGCAACACTTTCAGATAATAAAGAGAATTCTGACTGGTAACATTTTACCAGGACATACCAAATTTTAGGAACTCCATATAATCTGTAGAATACCTGTGTCATTTGGCATACAATATAACCTAAGAAGATTTATTGCTTACTTGACAACACTTCCCGTATAATTCAACCTAATTAGTTAATATCTCTCTTTGGGGTGTTTCAGGGGCCCTTTGAAGCACCCCAAAGTTAGCTAGAGGTCAAAGGAACTTCATTATAATTTGATTTGGGAAGTTTTGTCAAAAAATAAGAGTTTAAAACAGTCAGATAGGGTCACATGTCACTGTGAAACAATAGTTATTCACTTAGCCAAAGTCACAATAAAAGATTTCAAAGGCAAGTACAGAACAGATCTCTTAAAAGGCAGAAAAACTTAAAATCTGGTATCAAAGGCAGTCCAAAATCTTAAGAAACCTTGTCTTCTTAACAGAGAGAAAAGCGAAATTCAAGTTGTGCACCAGCTTACTTTTAAAATGTATTTACTCAATTAAACTTATTTTAAACTTAGTCCTGACCACATACAGAACTCTTTTTCTCAGGGTCCACTTTCCATAAACGTTCTGTCACTTACTTTAGCACAATTCTGACTTTCAAGTGGTCAAATATCTGGAGAGATTAATTTTAGATAGATCTTCCTAAAAGATAAGTATCTTTAAAAGTTCACCTAAAGCTCTTATCTCATTTGCATTTTCTTTCCTTAAAAGTTTCTTCACATCAAGTTATTTCCTTGCTGACAAATTTGCAACAAACATAACAAGATTTTATTTAGCTTATATTAAAGCTAGGCACAATAAAAGTATTATACTTAATGTTGATGACTCTGACAGTATGTCTATATTAATTAGATCAACAAATGAACGTTAATACCAGGTCTTAATTAATACTGAATATTTCCCAGTTCACATGAACCTGAAGGTCATTTAGCTCAGTTTCTCTTGTATTTAGAATAGTTTGGTGTGTAAGTGCATACTTTTCTTTAAGCCAATTAAATAGAGCTCATCCACAAATCAACCTCAGCAATGTTATCCAAAGACAAAGACACATACAAGGACACAAACCTACAGAGACGTCATGGTTGTCATTTCAGAATTTCAGCACTGAGTCAGGTACAGCCATGTGAAGCCCATCAGTTTACAAAAAGAGGTTGGATTCAAATTAGGTTTCTGGCAGATGGAACAAATCAAACTCACTTGTCTAGATGGCTGAATTTTTACAGAAAAGACACTTAGGTTTTTTATTTATCCTTGATAAGTCAGTTTCTAAATTACTTTACCGTCTTTCAAAAAGGTGCATTTTAAAAAGATGGCAGAGATGAGAGTTCCTGAGAAGACCAGAAAGGACATTTGCATCTCAAAGATACAGGCAAGTTTTTCCTAGGATGACTTTGTTTCCCCTTTGTTTAATATTTACAAGCCTCTTAAGATAAACAGGGAGGGTTTGGGGAGTGGTATCTATTGGAGAGTCAATCAACTCGTTCCCCACTGTCAAAGTTCCCTGGGGCTCCTGTGGGGCAATTAGAATCGGACGCCTCAAGTCCAAGGGAGTCCCCTGGCCTCTTATAGGATGTCCACACAAGGGAACTTGCCCTGCCATGGATGTGGCTCCCGGTCCAAATTGGGTGGCCTGTGGAGTCTTAGATGGTGATACTAAATCAGGCTCCTGTCCTCTGGGGGTTAACACAGAAACTTCTATTTGATCCCCGTGGGTAGGGGAAACAGGAGGTGGTGAATATGATGGCGGCATGGGGGGAGGGTGGGCAGTTGGAAGAACTGCCGGTGCAGCTTGCTGTTTTGCAAAACACTTCTAACTTTAGCGAGATCCTATAAAAATTGAGTGAGCCATTTAGGGGCTACCGCCCTTCTGATCCTATATTTTGGGTCCGCACCCTATTACAGTAGTATACCATGTCTTTCTTAGTCATAGGCTCAGGGCTATGTTACACCCATTTATCTACTATAGGCCCCAAAGGGCTCTCCTTCAGGGTAGATGGAGTATTTCCCATTTTGTACTTCCCATTTTGTACACCAAAACGCAAAAGACGCAAACAAATTCTGGCATCAGTGCACACAAAACCAAGACCAAAACCAACGAACCAGTTCCCAAATCGGTTCTGAGGGGGGGTAGTGGTGTAGAGAGCAGCCGTCTGGTGCAGAAGCCCACAGGCAGCTAGGAGGAGCTGTGTTAGTCCAAAGGCTTCGGGACACATAGTCCATTCTCAGCCCAGAAGGAGCAGCCAGGGGGAACCAGTGGGAGAGCTTGACTAATTGAGCTTTGTGCCTGCTATAAAGCTTATTGTTTAGCTCTTCGCCAGTAAACTGTGGAGGGTTTGTACGTGGCTGCATAAATGGGTCTAAGAATGATGGACAAGTGTGGTATTTGTTGCCTCCAAAGTGTGGAGAGACCTAAGTAAGCCGTGTTGGGCTTGCTATAGTGTGTTGGGGGGCTGAATAGTTAACAGCTGAGGTTTAGCTGCAAGAGGAATTTCCTGGCTTTTAGAGGATCAGTTAATGCCCAGAAATTTAATAGTTGTGGACAGCCCTTGAATTTTATGTGGGGCAATAAATAGCCCACCTGTATGTTATAGATGGGTCACCAACCATGTTAGGGCCTTGTGCACCAGTCTCCTGAGGGGCTCTGGATGGGAACATCAGTATAGTGCCAGACGGTGCAAGGGGACACCAGGTCTTGCCATCAAAGACTGTGGGCAATAGCTGGGCTGTTAAGATAGCCAGTAGGCAGACAGGTTAAAACATACTGGGTGCCTTCTGAAGTAAAAGTAGACTGCAGCTGGGACTCCTTAATAACTGGTACTGAATAGAACATAATAGCTAGATTGTCACAGCAAAGTAATTCCCTGGAGCCCTTTGGATATCCTTAATGAACTGGACAATGTTGGAAATGGGAGCCTTAAGAGTGGGGATCAGCATTTATATTTCAGTAGTTGATTATAAGGCACCACTGATTAATAGCAGGCTTTAATAGCAGCCAAATGGGGAAATTGAAAAGGAGAAATGGTGTGTTTAATGACTTCTTTTTTTCATAAATTCTGAATTATGGGCTGCAATCCCACAGCCCCCTGTCATACATGTTATTGGGGGATATTTACTGTCTTAGGTGGCAGTCTTATGGGCTCCCAATTTCAGCTTCCACCAGGAAGGCCAGGAATTTGGGTTCGTTCCAAATGGCGTTGCAGTATATCAAGGCATCCATAGCTGTAACGGGAAAGGGCAGGGCCAGAGGGGCTACCACCCCTAAAAGATTTTTAATAAAGATTGTTTCAGTAGTGACATTCAATGGAAGTTGAATGCTTTCTACTCCCCTGACTACTATGACGTGTAATCTAAAGTGTGGCCCTTGCTTATAATTGGAGGGGTTCCCAGGAGGCACTGTAATTTGAGCTCCAGTTGCCAATGAGAGCCATAAGAAAAGTTGTTTATGTGTGTCCCACGGATAATTAGAGAAGTATATGGGCAAGTGTCCCAGAGGAGGGCCACGCTCCAGGGATCTGCCAGGTCCCTAAGGCACAGGCCTTGGCAGAGGTCAGGGTACAGGATTCGGAGAGGTGACAGCTGCCCATCACTCCAGTCTCCTGAAGAGTCTGCAGCGCCTGAGCAAAAATTTCTAACGTG
This sequence comes from Mesoplodon mirus, assembly GCF_964341445.2. Taxonomy (NCBI): domain Eukaryota; kingdom Metazoa; phylum Chordata; class Mammalia; order Artiodactyla; family Ziphiidae; genus Mesoplodon; species Mesoplodon mirus. The sequence goes on from NC_138978.1 coordinate 142,401,818, forward strand.
TGCTTGGGCGGTCTCGAGTTTACGTCATTAGGGACCCCCGATCTCCAGAGCTGCCAATACAGCGAGGTCTGTTAGTCATCTCATGAAGGATGGAGCTGTGTGATGGCACCACCCCTTGGTGGAGACCGGTAAGGGTCCCAGAAGTCCCTATATCCCTTAAGCATCCTCTGCTGGGTTCCTGGCCAATGGGGCAGCGGGGCCCATGTGCGAGATTTGGGGCTTCAGAAAAATTATCTTTTTCATATCCAGCTACAACATGGATGCAGCCCCACGCCTGTTGGACTGTATCTGACGTTTCTTTGAATTGTAACAGCATGGCTTTATAATTAGGGGGAGCACCCTTCTCCCCCTTCCCTTGGACACATTTTTTCTAGAAAAATTTGCCTTTCTATCATGGTATAGTTACATGTCTCTGTTTCTTGTTCATGCTGGTCATCCGATGTTTCGGTGCAATGGATGGTGACAGGGAGCACCTGGACTGGGAGTTTTCCTCTTCCCTGACTCCTATGCTGCCACTTCCTGTTTAGGGTGTCCCAGTCAGCCTGGGTGGGGTCAAGGGATGATTTGCAACAGCAGCAAGAAATGCAGCAACATAGGAGGCACTTACCTCAGCGGCATTTGCCCGTTCAGGGTACCATGATGCTCCTGGTAGAGCTGCCTCTATCATCGGTTAGGGCTGTGTGGGGAACTCTTGGATGTATGTTTAGGGTATAGGATGGTTTGGGGTAATAGTAAAGCTGTGTAGAGACTGTGTATGTGTGATCTGGGGAGAGATGAGGGGTATGAGTGACTTTGTGAGTGTACGGTTGGTGTAGCATGGTGTGGCTGGGTGGTGGGCTGCTTCTGGGTGTTTTGAGGCTATGTGTGCAGGCATTTGAGAAGAGGTAGGGGTGTGCATTTTAATGCTTTGTGTGTTGGATCTGTGTGTATTCAGAGTGCAGGGGTTATACACATGCTCATCCTGTAGGGTAAGAGTTCAGGGAGTGTATTTTTGATGCGGAGGAACTTGCAGAGATTGGGGTTGTCAGTGTAAATTGGGGCTGCCAGCTGTGTGTGTATAATCAGGGGATATGACAGAGGCTGTTTATAGTATCTCAAGAGGGAGATGGGTGTATGTTTGTATTGGGGGTGTGAGGTCATGATGTGTTCTGGGGGGAGTATTTAGGAGAAGGTCGGAAACATTGTGTCTCTCTGATGGTATTTTGTGTTTGTCTCAGCTTCTGAGGCATTGTACATACGTGGATGTTGACAGCTGTGTGGGGACTGTATGTGTTCTATTTGGATTTTGGGGGTTGTGTCTTATATTAAGAAGTATGTGAGTTTGGTTTGAATATATTTGGCTATTGTCGAAGGGTTTGTGTGTTTGCATTGAGGGGTTATATGGGGTTGGGTGGATTTTTGTGGGGTATGAGGATTTAGGTGTTTGATTATCAGGGGCCGTTGGGGGTGTGTTTTTGTATTCAAGACCGTGGCTGTGATTTTATTGGGGTTTGTAGTGCATGTATATTGGAGCAGGAGGGTTCTGGGCACACAGTCAGGCATCTGCTTATAAGTAGGGAGTTTGTGTGTTTGAGGATGTTTGGAGCTCTGTGGGGCTGTGTGATGGTGGCACGGGCGACTGTGGGCAGGTGGAGTGTGTGTTGGGCTGGAAGGGAAACTCGAGGGCCTGTTGGGGACTGTGAGGCGCCCATGTGAACTCCCACGTGGACTGACCTTTGTTCCTTCTGATCTTCTATGGCTTGTACGCATCCTGATCTTCTGTGGCAGCTACTCCCCTGGAATGGTCAGTGATACTCTGCTCATTCTTAGCCAGATGAGTCAGGAAATGTCACTTCCTCTGGCAGCTGGATGTGCCTCTTGGAAGTGAGTGGTCCTGGGTCCAGGGTGCAGGACTGGTGGACAGATGCAGAGTGAAGCTGATTCCCCCATGAGCCCTCTCCTCAGTGAGGTGGCCAGGAGGTCAGGGCTGTATCTCCAGAAGGTCAGACATGGCCAGTGCTCTCTAGAATGTGCTGGAGAGGCCAACTCGTTGAACGCACCCTGCCAGGGCATAAACAGACCCCGAGGACAATTCCTAAGGGAGAAGTCTATACCTGCCCATCTTCCACTTTCTCCTTTGGATGGCCTCTACCACAGGGTAAAAGCTAAGCCCCCTCACACGGCCTTTCTTGGCCTGGTCTTACTGACCGGCCAGTCTCTCCCCACATCCTGGCTCACTATGGGCCCTCTGGTGATACCAGCAAGAGGGCCCCCTGCATGTCAGTTCTCACCTCCTTCCCTTGGCCCATGCTGCCCTTGCTGTTTGTCCTGCTCTTACTCCCCCAAGGCTGTTAAGTCACCCTGTCCAGGTGGGAGGGATCCATTGGAAATGCACATTTGAGTAATTACTGCATCACCTGAGTCTCCAGCATGTGCCAGGCACTATGACGCTTGCCAAATCCATAAAAACCCCACAAAGCGGATATGCTATTAGTTGCACTTTGCAGGTGATGATGCTGAGGTTCAGAGGTGAGCAACCATGACCAAGTACCCTGTATGTACCAGAATATCAGACTGGTCAACGTATCCAATAAAGCCAAACATTAGTCTGATCAGGACACCTAGATGCAAGGCTGTAAAGGCGCAAAATATGTCCCAGCACGAGAAAGAGCAGTGCCAAGTACCCCAGCAGAGAAGCAGTGTTCATATCTTGCTTTCTTAATTGAAATAACTGCACATCAACCCACAATTTCCTACTCTGTTAATAGGAGAAAAATACCAATGTGCGTTGTCCTGTAAAACTACCTTAAAAGAATATGTATGATCCCGAATGCTTTAGTAATGACCCCAAATCATCATCATGAAGTTGGGATACTTCTTAAAACACTGCAAGTCTTACACACTGGCATATAGAATCTGTAAAGTCAGTTCTTTGGGTAATGATGGTAGACAGAAGTGGCCCAGAAGGACAGAAGACAGAAAATAGAGCAGAAACTATTTGTCCAGAGGTGACAATGGGTCATAGCCAAGGTTCAAGCATTACGAGGGAGGTGGTGAAAATAGTAATGGGCATAGAGTGTAATAAGTCAAGGATATCTAATGTAGTTTCTAATGAATGTTTGTGAAAGACATATAACTAAAAAGATAATAGGCTGGGAGGTGAAATAATACAAAACATTTGATATATTTTTTACAAGGATAAAAGAAGATAGAAATGAACATTAAAGAAGTAGGTCTTTAGAAATAGAAAATAGAAAAACTATAAGATGGTTAATAACCTCACAATATGATGAGGCAACTTAGATTTATTTTGTTTAAATAAATTGGTAGACTATATTTACAGTAGTTTTAAGTTTAAAGAGAATTTTTGAGCAGGGTATAGAGTTCCCATACACCCCCTCACATCTATTCCCCAAACCACAGTTTCCCGTATTATTAACGTCTTGCATTAGTGTGGGGCATTTTTTTACAACTGATGAGCCAATGTTCATACATTATTATTAACTAATATCCATAGTTTACATTACAGTTTACTCTGTTGTATATCCTATGGGTTTTGACGAATGTATGACAAGCATTGACCATTACAGTATCATACAGAATAGGTTAAGAGCCCTACGTTTTCCAGGATGTCATATAGCTGAAATCATACAGTATGTATCCATTTCAGTTTGGCATCTTTCATTTAGCAATATGCGTTTAGGGTTCCTCCATGTCTCTTCCATTTAGTACTCTTATAGCTCAAGGTGCCATAACATAATACTATAGGCTTAGTGACTTTAACAACTCACAGTTCTAGAGGCTTGGAAGTCTAAGATCATGGTGCTGGCCAATTCAGTGCCTGGTGAGGGCTCTCTTGCTGGCTTGCAGACAACTGTCTTTTCACTATGTCCTCACATGTTGGAGAGAGACAGAAAACATTCTCTGGTTTCTTCTTATAGGGGCACTAATAGAGCCTAATCCTCATGACATCATTTAATCTAATTACCTGCCAAAGGCCCCATCTCCAAATACCATCACTTTGTTAGAGCTTGAATGTATGAATTTTGGGGGGACAGAATTCAGTTGACAGTCTCATTCTTCTAACAGTATAAAATATGACTAATAAAGAAAGCTCATCATTAAATTATCTCTTTTCTAGCAATACATAGATATTTACTTGCTTTTTTAAACCATTTATATTTTTTATTTTTACATCTTTATTGGAATATAATTGCTTTACAATGGTGTGTTAGTCTCTGATTTATAACAAAGCGAATCAGTCATACATATACATATGTTCCCATATCTCTTCCCTCTTGCATCTCCCTCCCTCCCACCCTCCCTATCCCACCCCTCTAGGTGGTCACAAAGCGCCGAGCTGATCTCCCTGTGCCATGTGGCTGCTTCCCACTAGCTATCTATTTTATGTTTGGTAGTGTATATATGTCCATGCCACTTTCTCACTTTGTCACAGCTTCCCCTTCCCCTTCCCCATATCCTCAAGTCCATTCTCGAGTAGGTCTGTGTCTTTATTCCTGTCTTACCCCTAGGTTCTTCATGACATTTTTTTTACATATTAATTGGAGTATAATTGCTTTACAATGGTGTGTTAGTTTCTGTTTTATAACAAAGTGAATCAGCTATACATATACATATGTTCCCATATCTCTTCCCTCTTGCGATCCCTCCCTCCCACCCTCCCTATCCCACCCCTCCAGGCGGTCACAAAGCACCGATCTGATCTCCCTGTGCTATGCGGCTGCTTCCCACTAGCTAGTGACCTTATATTTGGTTGTGTATCACAGCTTACCCTTCCCCCTCCCCATATCCTCAAGTCCATTCTCTAGTAGGTCTGTGTCTTTTTTTTTTTTTTTTTTGGTACACGGGCCTCTCACTATTGTGGCCTCTCCCGTTGTGGAGCACAGGCTCCGGACGTGCAGGCTCAGAGGCCATGGCTCACAGGCCCAGCCACTCCGCGGCATGTGGGATCTTCCTAGACCGGGGCACGAACCCGTGTCCCCTGCATCGGCAGGCAGACTCTCAACCACTGTGCCACCAGGGAAGCCCCAGGTCTGTGTCTTTATTCCTGTCTTACCCCTAGGTTCTTCATGACATTTTTTTTCCTTAAATTCCATATATATGTGTTAGCATACGGTATTTGTCTTTCTCTTTCTGACTTACTTCACTATGTATGACAGACTCTAGGTCCATCCACCTCACTACAAATAACTCAATTTCATTTCTTTTTATGGTTGAGTAATATTCCATTGTATATATGTGCCACATCTTCTTTATCCATTCATCTGATGATGGACACTTAGGTTGTTTCCATCTCTGGGCTATTGTAAATAGAGCTGCAATGAACATTTTGGTACATGACTCTTTTTGAATTATGGTTTCCTCAGGGTATATGCCCAGTAGTGGGATTGCTGGATCATATGGTAGTTCTATTTGTAGTTTTTTAAGGAACCTCCATACTGTTCTCCATAGTGGCTGTACCAATTCACATTCCCACCAGCAGTGCAAGAGTGTTCCCTTTTCCCCACACCCTCTCCAGCATTTATTGTTTCTAGATTTTTTGATGATGGCCATTCTGACTGGTGTGAGATGATATCTCATTGTTGTTTTGAGTTGCATTTCTCTAATGATTAATGATGTTGAGCATTCTTTCATGTGTTTGTTGGCAGTCTATATATCTTCTTTGGAGAAACATCTATTTAGGTCTTCTGCCCACTTTTGGATTGGGTTGTTTGTTTTTTTCTTATTGAGCTGCATGGGCTGCTTATAAGTTTTGGAGATTAATCCTTTGTCCGTTGCTCCATTTGCAAATATTTTCTCCCATTCTGAGGGTTGTCTTTTGGTCTTGTTTATGGTTTCCTTTGCTGTGCAAAAGCTTTGAAGTTTCATTAGGTCCCATTTGTTTATTTTTGTTTTTATTTCCATTTCTCTAGGAGGTGGGTCCAAAAGGATCTTGCTGTGATTTATGTCATGGAGTGTTCTGCCTATGTTTTCCTCTAAGAGTTTGATAGGTTCTGGCCTTACATTTAGGTCTTTAATCCATTTTGAGCTTATTTTTGTGTATGGTGTTAGGGAGTGATCGAATCTCATACTTTTACATGTCCCTGTCCAGTTTTCCCAGCACCACTTATTGAAGAGACTGTCCTTTCTCCACTGTACATTCCTGCCTCCTTTATCAAAGATAAGGGGACCATATGTGCATGGGTTTATCTCTGGGCTTTCTATCCTGTTCCATTGATCTATATTTCTGTTTTTGTTCCAGTACCATACTGTCTTGATTACTGTAGCTTTGTAGTATAGCCTGATTCCTCCAGCTCCATTTTACGTTCTCAAGATTGCTTTGGCTGTTCAGGGTCTTTTGTGTTTCCATACAAATTGTGATATTTTTTGCTCTAGTTCTGTGAAAAATGCCAGTGGTAGTTTGATAGGTATTGCATTGAATCTGTAGATTGCTTTGGGTAGTAGAGTCATTTTCACAATGTTGATTCTTCCCATCCAAGAACATGGTACATCTCTCCATCTATTTGTATCATCTTTAATTTCTTTCATCGGTGTCTTATAATTTTTTGCATACAGGTCTTTTGTCTCCTTAGGTAGGTTTATTCCTAGAAATTTTATTCTTTTTGTTGCAGTGGTAAATGGGAGTGTTTTCTTGATTTCACTTTCAGATTTTTCATCATTAGTGTATAGGAATGCCAGAGAGTTCTGTGCATTAATTTTGTATCCTGCTACTTTACCAAATTCATTGATTAGCTCTAGTAGTTTTCTGGTAGCATCTTTAGGATTCTCTATTTATAGTATCATGTCATCTGCAAACAGTAACAGCCTTACTTCTTCTTTTCCGATTTGGATTCCTTTTATTTCCTTTTCTTCTCTGATTACTGTGGCTAAAACTTCCAAAACTATGTTGAATAAGAGTGGTGAGAGTGGGCAACCTTGTTTTGTTCCTGATCTTATTGGAAACGCTTTCAGTTTTTCACCATTGAGGATGATGTTGGCTGTGGGTTTGTCATATATGGCCTTTATTATGTTGAGGAAAGTTCCCTCTATGCCTACTTTCTGCAGGTTTTTTATCATAAATGGGTGTTGAGTTTTGTCAAAAGCTTTCTCTGCATCGATTGAGATGATCATATGGTTTTTCTCCTTCAATTTGTTAATGTGGTGTATCACGTTGATTGACTTGCGTATATTGAAGAATGCTTGCATTCCTGGAATAAACCCCACTTGATCACGGTGTATGATCCTTTTAATGTGCTGTTGGATTCTGTTTGCTAGTATTTTGTTGAGGATTTTTGCATCTATGTTCATCAGTGATATTGGCCTGTAGTTTTCTTTCTTTGTGACATCCTTGTCTGGTTTTGGTATCAGGGTGATGGTGGCCTTGTAGAATGAGTTTGGGAATGTTCCTCCTTCTGCTATATTTTGGAAGAGTTTGAGAAGGATAGGTGTTAGCTTTTCTCTAAATGTTTGATAGAATTCACCTGTGAAGCCATCTGGTCCTGGGTTTTTGTTTGTTGGAAGATTTTTAATCACAGTTTCAATTTCAGTGCTTGTGATTGGTCTGTTCATATTTTCTATTTCTTCCTGATTCAGTCTTGGCAGGTTGTGCATTTCTAAGAATTTGTCCATTTCTTCCAGGTTGTCCATTTTATTGGCATAGAGTTGCTTGTAGTAATCTCTCCTGAGCTTTTGTATTTCTGCAGTGTCAGTTGTTACTTTTCCTTTTTCATTTCTAATTCTATTGATTTGAGTCTTCTCCCTTTTTTTCTTGATGAGTCTGGCTAATGGTTTGTCAATTTTGTTTATCTTCTCAAAGAACCAGCTTTTAGTTTTATTGATCTTTGCTATCGTTCCCTTCATTTCTTTTTCATTTATTTCTGATCTGATTTTTATGATTTCTTTCCTTCTGCTAACTTTGGGGTTTTTTTGTTCTTCTTTCTCTAATTGCTTTAGGTGCAAGTTTAGGTTGTTTATTCGACATATTTCCTGTTTCTTAAGGTAGGATTGTATTGCTATAAACTTCCCTCTTAGAACTGCTTTTGCTGCCTCTCCTAGGTATTGGGTTGTCGTGTCTCCATTGTCATTTGTTTCTAGGTATTTTTTGATTTCCTCTTTGATTTCTTCAGTGATCACTTCGTTATTAAGTAGTGTATTGTTTAGCCTCCATGTGTTTGTATTTTTTACAGATCTTTTCCTGTAATTGATATCTAGTCTCATAGCATTGTGGTCGGAAAAGATACTTGATACAATTTCAATTTTCTTAAATTTACCAAGGCTTGATTTGTGACCCAAGATATGATCTATCCTGGAGAATGTTCCATGAGCACTTGAGAAAAATGTGTATTCTTTTGTTTTTGGATGGAATGTCCTATAAATATCAGTTAAGTCCATCTTGTTTAATGTATCATTTAAAGCTTGTGTTTCCTTATTTATTTTCATTTTGGATGATCTGTCCATTGGTGAAAGTGGGGTGTTAAAGTTCCCTACTACGGGGCCTCCCTGGTGGCGCAGTGGTTGAGAGTCCGCCTGCCGATGCACGGGATACGGGTTCGTGCCCCGGTCTGGGAGGATCCCATATACCGCGGAGCGGCTGGGCCCGTGAGCCATGGCCGCTGGGCCTGCGCATCCGGAGCCTGTGCTCCGCAACGGGAGAGGCCACAACAGTGAGAGGCCCGCACACCGCAAAAAAAAAAAAAAAAAAAAGTTCCCTACTACGAATGTGCTACTGTCGATTTCCCCTTTTATGGCTGTTAGTATTTGCCTTAGGTATTGAGGTGCTCCTATGTTGGGTGCCTAAATATTTACAATTGTTATATCTTCTTCTTGGATCGATCCCTTGATCATTAGGTAGTGTCCTTCTTTGTCTCTTCTAATAGTCTTTATTTTAAAGTCTATTTTGACTGATATGAGAACTGCTACTCCAGCTTTCTTTTGGTTTCCATTTGCATGGAATATCTTTTTCCATCCCCTTACTTTCACTCTGTATGTGTCTCTAGGTCTGAAGTGGGTCTCTTGTCGACAGCATATATATGGGTCTTGTTTTTGTATCCATTCAGCCAATCTGTGTCTTTTGGTGGGAGCATTTAGTCCATTTACATTTAAGGTAATTATCGATATGTGTGTTCCTATTCCCATTTTCTTAATTGTTTTGGGTTCGTTATTGTAGGTCTTTTCCTTCTGTTGTGTTTCTTGCCTAGAGAAATTCCTTTAGCATTTGTTGTAAAGCTGGTTTGGTGGAGCTGAACCCTCTCAGCTTTTGCTTGTCTGTAAAGGTTTTAATTTCTCCATCAAATCTGAATGAGATCCTTGCTGGGTAGAGTAATCTTGGTTGCAGGTTTTTCTCCTTCATCACTTTAAAAATGTCCTGCCAGTCCCTTCTTGCTTGCAGAGTTTCTGCTGAAAGATCAGCTGTTAACCTTATGGGGATTCCCTTGTGTGTCATTTGTTGTTTTTCACTTGCTGCTTTTAATATGTTTTCTTTGTATTTAATTTTTGACAGTTTGACTAATATGTGTCTTGACGTGTTTCTCCTTGGATTTTTCCTGTATGGGACGCTCTGTGCTTCCTGGACTTGATTAACTATTTCCTTTCCCATATTAGGGAAGTTTTCAACTATAATCTCTTCAAATATTTTCTCAGTCCCTTTCTTTTTCTCTTCTTCTTCTGGAACCCCTATACTTCGACTGTTGGTGCGTTTAATGTTGTCCCAGTGGTCTCTGAGACTGTCCTCAGTTCTTTTCATTCTTTTTTCTTTATTCTGCTCTGCAGTAGTTATTTCCACTATTTTATCTTCCAGGTCACTTATCTGTTCTTCTGCCTCAGTTATTCTGCTATTGATCCAATCTAGAGTATTTTTAATTTCACTTATTGTGTTGTTCAAAAAGAGGAAAAGGGGAAAAAATCATAAATCTTGCTCTCAAAGTCGGGGAAAAAATCATAAATCTTGCTCTCAAAGTCCACCTCCTCAAGTTGGGATGATTCCTTGTCTATCCATGTATTACACAGATGCAGGGTACAAGTTGATTGTGGAACTTTAATCCACTGCTTCTGAGGCTGCTGGGAGGGATTTTCCTTTCTCTTCTTTGTTCTCACAGCTCCCGGGTCTCAGCTTTGGATTTGGCCCCGCCTCTGCATGTAGGTCGCTGGAGGGCGTCTGTTCTTCGCTCAGACAGGACGGGGTTAAACGAACAGCTGCTTTGGGGACTCTGACTCACTCAGGCCGGGGGGAGGGAGGGGTACGGAGTGCGGGGTGAGCCTGCGGCAGCAGAAGCTGGCGTGACGTTGCACCAGCCCGAGGCGCGCCGTGCACTCTCCCGGGGAAGCTGTCCCTGGATCCCGGGACCCCGGCAGTGGCAGGTTGCACAGGCTCCCCGGAAAGGGGGCATGGACAGTGGCCTGCGCTCGCACACAGGCCTCTTGGCGGTGGCAGCAGCAGCCCTAGCGTCCCACGCCCGCGCTTTTAGCCGCGGCTCGCGCCCTTCTCTGGAGCTCCTTTAAGCAGTGCTCTTAATCCCCTCTCCTCGCGCACCAGGAAACAAAGAAGGAAGAAAAAGTCTCTTGCCTCTTTGGCAGGTCCAGACTTTTTCCAGGACTCCCTCCCGGCCAGCTGTGGTGCATTAACCCCTTCAGGCTGTGTTCAGGCCGCCAACCCCAGTCCTCTCCCTGCGTGCTCCCGACCGAAACCCAAAACCCGAGCCTCAGCTCCCAGCCGCGCCCTCCCCGGCGGCCGAGCAGACAAGCCTCTCCGGCTGGTGAGTGCCGGTCGGCACCAATCCTCTGTGCGGGAATCTCTCTGCTTTGCCCCCCGCTCCCCTGTTGCTGTGCTCTCCTCCGCTACTCTCAAGCTTTCCCCCTCCGCCACCTGCAGTCTCCGCCCTCGAAGGGGCTTCCTAGTGTGTGGAAACCTTTCCTGCCTCCCAGCTCCCTCCCACTGGCGCAGGTCCCGTCCCTATCCTTTTGTCTCTGTTTATTCTTTTTTCTTTTGCCCTACCCAGGTACGTGGGGAGTTTCTTGCGTTTTGGGAGGTCTGAGGTCTTCTGCCAGCGTTCAGTAGGTGTTCTGTAGGAGTTGTTCCACGTGTAGATGAATTTCTGGTGTCTCTGTGGGGAGGAAGGTGATCTCCGCGTCTTACTCTTCCGCCATCTTCCCCCAGGCCCCTAAAGAGTTTTATTAGCAACTAATCAAGATGGTTTTTCACAAGGCTCCCGATTAGCTGTTGGTATACTAAGAGTGAATCAGAGTTAGCGTAGTTTCTGATTTCTTTTACATTGTCAATGTGGATGATCATATTTTTACTGCTGGGGGTGGTGGTGGTGGGGAGTGAGGGAATGTTCCTTTCCTGCTCCTGATGTTTCAGTCCTGTCAAGAGAGCTCGTAGGGTCCTATCAGCGCTGCTTCTTTACTGACTCTGCCCCAGGGTGATCAAGTGACTTATACAGAAAGCTTGAAAAGAATTAAGTGAGCATGCTTGCCTTGACTAATTCTGTTCTCTCCCTTGAGAGTGTGAGTGAGTGTCTTCTGTTTCTCTCATTCTGTGTATTACTAGTTAGTAAATCTGCCCCATTCTGGGGTTCAGTTATGTGATCATTTCATTCCAACTGGATTCTCAAGCCAGGGTTATCAACAGTAACAGGAATATTCGGCCCTCCATCTTTTCTCTTTTATCTTATTTCCTAATTTATTCCAAACCAAATGGAATTAAGGCACTGTACTTGCTGGAAGGTAATTAGAAGTCCCTAACACTTGGTGCATTACCTGGGAACACTGAGAAATCAAAAGAAAGGAGCTGACATTTTGGAGAGGAAAATGTCCATGTGGAAAATCTTTTGTTACTGCCAAGGAAGGTAGTCTACTGCCTTGGTCTTTAATGTATGGTGGGATGCTGAGGCCTTTGACTGTTTGAAAATATTTAGGTTTGTGCAGTAAACTGCTGAAGCTTAGAAAACGTTTAATGCATGCTGTATAAATGTGCCGTGCTTGCTGGGAGACTAATAAACTTGGAGGCTGAACACAATAGAAATTTACGATCTCACAGTTGTAGAGGCCAGAAGTGTGCTGTCAAGGTGTCAGCAAGGCTGCTCTCCCTACTGATGCTCTAGGGAAGATTCTATCCCTTGCCTCTTTCAGCTTCTGGTGGTTGCCAGCTTCCTTGGCTTGAGGCCACGTCACTCAGTTTTGGTCTGTGTCTTCACATCACCCCCTTTCTGTGTCTGTATCTTCTCTTTTGTGTGTCTCAAATATCCCTCTGCCCTTCTTGTATATTAAGGACAATTGTCATTGTATTTAGGACCCATCCAGCTAACATAGGATGGAAATCCCATCTCAAGATCCTTAATGATATTTGCAAAACCTTTTTTTTCAAATGAGGTAACTGTCAAGGATGAGGACATGGATATATCCTTTTGGGGGCCACCATCCAACCCACTACACCAGCCATAAGATACTTTGATTTTGGCTAATGGCTGCAGCTTATGGTGTGGGAGAGTGGCTGTCTCTTTCGAGCCACTTAAGTAAAGGTCTGGCATAAAGAAAAGGGGCGTTAGGGAGTTGCAGGTGACTGAGCAATACGTGGAGCGGAATGAATAAGGCACCTGGAGGGTCTTTAGTATACAGAGACCTTTACCTGGCACTTGACTTGAGAGTGTGCTGGAGTTTACAGGGCAGGAAAGTCTCAGGCAGCCGTCCACCTTGCCTTACTCTTCAGGTACAGTTTTTCCCAAGCAGGCTTGACTGAGACAAAGACTCAATTGTAAGGAAAACATGTCTTATAGAACTTGTCGGCATTGACACATATGGTCTACCGTAGGCTCAAGTGACTCCCTTTACATGTGGACCCAAGCTGACACTGGATTTGTCAATTATATTGGAGAAAGAAATGTTCTCCTAAAGGCAGCCACCTTTGGTCTATGTAGTTCCATAGCAGGAGGCAGTGAAAATGACCATGGCGGCATAGGACTGTCAAATCTATGCCTCAGACCTGGAGGTGTAATGTTACTCGACAGAACCCATAAACAGTTCAGTACTGCAGTGTAAACAACAAGGTCATCAAAGAGGAAGGATAACTCAAGAGTCCATGTGTGACAGATGCTCAGGGCTGTGCACTGCACATGGCAAATTCATAGTGACAAATCAAGGTCAAGCTAAAAGATTCCTCCTGGTTCGAAGTTCACAGGTCAGAAATTTCAGTTAAATGGCATAGACTAATGGACATTCTAGTGAGGCTAAAACCAAAGAGACTTTATCTTTCTCTCAAATGCCATTGAGTTTCTGCTATGTTCTTTGGTCAAAGTCTTTACTGGATTCCGGGAACAAAAATGTGCCTAGTTTCACTCTTCTAGGAGTGGGGGATTGGCTTGCTTTTGAGATTGGTTTTAAATTTGGGGGCTAGTGCTGTAAAATCAAATTGTATCTTAGCAACTCTTTAGACTCTTTAAAAGCATGGTTCATGAGAGGGTTGATAAACTGATAAATCAGCCAAGGCCCTGAGAGACCCACACCCGTGTCAGTGACAGAAGTCCAAGCTACAGATACTGTAGGAGCCCTCAGTCCCATTCAGGCAATGAAAGCCCTGTCACTGAGAATGAACCAAATGTACATTTGGGAGGATTGTTTATGGACGTTTAGGACTTTGGATTTTTAACCCACAGTAACAAGGAAACTTGATTTCAAAATTGGGATTTAATACTTTGGAACCTTAATTCATAAGAGCATGTAATGTGTGCCCTTTTAATTTCTCTGTGAAGAATTTGATACTGGCAAAGGTGTACTTACAAATTTGCAACATTTCTATGATTTCTGAATTGTATTACTGGATGCTTTTATGTATTTAATCTTAGTTTGTCATTTGACCTCATCAACTGTCTATGGTTAGCTGTGTTGTGGGTGGCTGGTAGAACAAAAAGTTGTTTCTGATCATTGGATATGAGTAGCCTTGGAGTTCATTTGAATTAATGCAATTTCTCACCCATATCAGAGACTTCTGGGTTGAAACTCTAAGGCATCCACCAGCAGTTCCTGGAGGCCACTCAAATGAGTAGCCCCATAAAAGTGTGAGCAGGACTGTCCTGATAAAGGTCTATTCTTTTTCCTGAAGGGAGAGCCATATTCCATTAATTATAGGCTTAAAAGCATAGTTGAGTGGGTTAAGAGATTGAAAAAAACAGGGGAGCATTAGTGACAGTTTCCCTTCTTGTTCCTACGGGTACCAGCATGTGAAGGGAATTTGATTAGTATAACTTTTAACCTCCCTGCTCTTATGTTCACTGACACTGGCTAGTGAGGTGACCTACCTGACGGGCAAAGTTGGGAAGAATAACTGGCCATGCTTTGCTAAGCTCTTCTTTCCTTCATCTTGGGAATGAGTCTGGTGATAGAGAGACAAAAGTTCTCTGCTCCACTGTGGACATGCCCCTCTCACCTGGGTTTGCCTGGAACCAACTTGCTGCAACAAAGTGGGCAAGTCTGGATAATTCTAGAATTCAGTTGACAGACTCACTTGGCTATGTCATGAAGCCCCATTTTCCAACATGGGCTCTAACAGTAACAAGTGACATAATGTGTGGGCTCCAGTGCAAAATGAAAATATAGTGCCTCTTGTTCAAACTGCAAAGAAAAAGTCTTGTTGAAAGTATTTGCACTGGGGTGCATAGTGTCCTCCCCAAATTCATGTTCACCTGGAACCTGTGAATGTGCCCAAGTAAATTCTTTTTTCAGATAGAATCGAGATAAGATGACATCATACTAGATTAGGATGAGCCCTAAATGGGTTCTGTGGGTTGTTCTCTCTTCTCTTTTTCATACATGTCATCTTTTTCAGCAGAATGTTTGGCTAATATTGGGAAGTAACACGAGTAAGAAAGGATATGGTAAGATTCCTTAGACATTCTTGCTTCTTAAAAAACAACGCTTTCTTTCTGTGTTAGAAGTAAGTTCAGATTCAAATGGAAAGCATGGCCTCCGGAGCTGTTAACACCTTCACTTAGTCTTGGATGTGACCAGTAGCACAGAATTCTGGTTGGAACACAGTAAGACTCCAAATGGGTACCAAATAAGCATGTCATGGAAAGCACACCATAAGCAGGGTGAAAACTAGATGTGAATGGGGCAGCAGGAATGGTGGCAGACGCACATATTGCACGTGTCTCCTCTGCTCATGCATATATTTTATTGTCCCATAAACTTTACTTACAGAACGTAAGTTCAAAGATAAAATCATTAAGAATATTAAGACAGCAATATCAGAGCATGAAACCAAGCAAGCGTGGGGCCCTTCTGAGCATGGTTCATCTGGGACTTGATAAACTGGTAAAACAGCCAAGGCTGTGAGATACCCACACCATGTCAGTGACAGGAGTCCAAGCTACAGATATTGAAGGGGCCCTCAATGCCACTCAGGCACTGAAAGCCCTGTCACTGAGAATGAACCAAAATATAAATTTAGGAGGATAATTTATGGACACTTAGGACTTTGGATTTTTAGCCCACAATAACAAGAAAACTTCATTTCAAAAGAAGGTGTGGGGTCTTCAAGTTTGCTTTCGTTATTGAGGGTCCTTTGTGGTTACATATCAATTTTGGAGTCGTTTCTTCTATTTCTGCAAAAATTGGGGATTTTGATAGGCATTGCATTAAATCTGTAGATAGCTTTGTGTAACATGGACATTTTAACAATAGTTCATGAACGTGGGATGTCTTTCCATTTATTTATGTCTTCCTTAATTTCTTTCAATACTGCTGTAGTTTTCAGTGTACAAGTGTTTCATGTCTTTGGTTAAGCTTATTCCTAAGTATTTTATCCTTTTAGATGGTATTGTAAATGGAATTGTTCTCCTAATTTCTTTTTCAGATTGTTCATTGTTAATGTACAGAAATGCAAGTGATGTGTGTATGTTGATTTCGTATTCTGCAAACAAACTTTGCTAAGTTGGTTTATTCTAATACATTTTTTGTTCTAATAAATTTTTTGTGAAATATTTAGCATTTTCTACATCTTTTTCAATAGTTTCCCTTTCAGCCTAAATGTATCCTTAAATCTAGGGGACATTTTGACCTCCATCTTAGGCTTTCATCTTATTTCTCAACTTATTCAGTCTTAGTTATTTAGTGTTCTCCCTATTGTTTGCCACTTTGGAGAATCCAACAAAATGTTCTACTCAAGGTGAGACGCCTTTTCTCTTCCGCCTCTGAAGCTGAATATCACTTATTACTTACTTCATTCTCTTAGCACTTAGCATTCGAAGTTTAACTGGTGATTTTTCTTTTTTTTTTTTTTTTTTTTTTTTGCGGTATGCTGGCCTCTCCCGTTGCGGAACACAGGCTCCGGACGCGCAGGCTCAGCGGCCATGACTCACGGGCCCAGCCGCTCCGCGGCATGTGGGATCTTCCCGGACCGGGGCACGAACCCCTGCCCCCTGCATCGGCAGGCGGACGTTCAACCACTGCGCCATCAGGGAAGCCCTGGTGATTTTTCTTAAAGGAGGCCAATATGCTCACCGAATTCAAGACCTCTGGTGTGTTGTGTCAAGTGTATAGGAATCATATTAACTTGTTGGCTGTTAGCACCCCTGGAAACATTTCTAAAGTGGCCTTTGACATTGATATTCAGGTATATTGGGCACCACATTAAAGAGTTTAAGAGAATAAGAGTAGGCTGGTCTTTCCTAAAGCAGAGTTTATTCAAGGGTGACCTTTTAGTAACCTGCATCAGGCTTATCCGCGTTGAGTCATTGAGTGCCCTCAACCCCCCTAAACTGTAAACTTTTTTTTTCTTTTTTTTCTTTTTCTGCGGTACGCGGGCCTCTCACTGTTGTGGCCTCTCCTGTTGTGGAGCACAGGCTCCAGACGCACAGCACAGGCTCCAGACGTGCAGGCTCAGCGGCCATGGCTTGCGGGCCCAGCCGCTCCGCAGCATGTGGGATCCTCCCGGACCGGGGCACAGACCCGTGTCCCCTGCATCAGCCGGCGGACTCTCAACCACTGCGCCACCAGGGAAGCCCCTGTAAACTTCTTATACACAAGAATTATGTTTTATAGCTCTTGTTCCCCTTCCCTATACCTAAACATGCCTGGAATAGAAGGTGCCTCTACGAACAGGTGTTGCTTTAGTTTAAACTACATTAAGTACATGTATATGTTCATTTCCCTCTGGTAAAGGAGGCTACTTTCCACAGGATTCAAATATCAAGGCTTTAAACTTCCTTGAACCCATAGCTATATAAATAGTTGCATAACTATCCTCCCTCTATACAACTCTAAGATGATCATATCAAAGTATGGTCATTAATTGTTTTTAATTGCAAACAGATAATAAGCAAAGTGTAAGGAATTTCTTCCACCAAAGTAAAGGCCAAAGTTCAAAAAGTCAAATTAATATGGGATTTGTTACTATTCTAAATAGTAAAGAACACTGACAAGAAATATCACAGTGCTGGTTGCTATTATCATCTTTTCATTTTCCATTACTGTTGTTTATATTATCTTCATGGGATTTCACTGAAGTTATCAAGGTTTTTTAATAGTCAAATTAAAAAACAAAATGCCTTGAAATGCCAATGCAAAGAAAAATGAGTCAGAACATGAAAAAATGTTTTAGACAAGTCGACGATATATATTCTTTGCTCATTTCTCTTTTTGAGACAACTTTCATCTTATTCACACCCACATGTACAATACACTGAATAAAATACAACCCCATCACTCGATGGTGATAAAAAAAGGAAAGATAAGCTGGTTCCAGAAAATCCCTCTATTCCTAGTATCTTGTTGCATCTGGCAAAAAAGAGCATTTTGAAATATTCTCTAAAGTTCTGTATTTTATTTTATAATAATTTGCTTATTTATCTCAATGTAAATATTAAAAACGCATGAGAAATATGTTAACATTTGGCATTTGACTATTCTTATCTATTTCCTTAATGTTTCCTTTGCCTCCTGTGATGAACTTTTGGGATAGACAGCACATACCACTCTCATACTCCCCAGACTCTACAGCCCCATACACATGCAAAATAGCTTGTGTGGGGATGTGTTAACATACACTTGGTTGAGGCAGGAAGGCTGTAGAGTACATCGTTTTTACACCTCAACATTTTAAGAGTTTTTGGAAAGTAACCCTAGTTTGAGTGCAAGTTCCATCGATTTATCAAATGCATTTCAGGTATACCTAGGTATGTCTAGTCAAATGGTAAAGCTATATTACTGGGAGACTATTTACATGAGCAAGTGAAAAGAAATCAGTGAAAGAATATATTATAACCAAGAGTCAGATATAATAGGTCAATCAAATAGAGTGTAGATCCCAGAAACATATCCACACATATAAGGACAATTGATTTTTCAACAGAGGTGCAAAGCCAATTTTGAGGAGAAAGGATAGTCTTCTTGACAAATGGTGCTGGAAGCATGTAGTACATGGATGTAGTGCCTAGGTAGCCATATGCAAAAGTATGACCTTTGATCCCTACTTCACACCATATAAAGACTTAACTAAATGTAGATCAAAACATAAATCTCTAAAACTTGGACAAAATCTTTTTGACCTTGGGTTAAGCAAAGATTTCCTAGAGATGACACCAAAAACAAGATCCTTAAAAGAAAAAAAGTAACAAATTGGGTTTCATCTTTGGAAGCCATTATTAATAAAAGAAAAGCCACAGGTTGGAAGAAAATATTTACAAATTATATACCTGAAAAGACTTGTGTCTCTAACATGTATAGAGCTCTCAAAACTCAGTAATTAGAAAAAAAATTTAAATTAACAATATGTGTAAGAATATTTAAAAAGAGATCCTGCTAAGGAGGTGTATGGATGCAAATAAGCACATGAAGTTGCTCGATGTAATCAATTATTAGCTATATGGAAATGAAAGCACCAGGAGATACCACTACACACCTATTGAATGGCTAAAATTAGAAAAGTCCAACCACACCAAGTATTGGTGAGGCAGTTTAGGAACTGCAAGTCTTTTACACTGCTAGTGGGAAGGAAAATAGTACAGTCACTTCAGTCAACAGTTTGGCTGTTTCTTTATAAGTTGAACGTACACCTACCGTATGATCCAGCCTTTCTGCACCTAGATATTTATGCAAGAAAAATGAAAGCATATGTTCATACAAAGACTTGTACATGGATCATCATAGCATCTTTATTTTTTTATTTTTTTGCGGTACGCGGGCCTCTCACTGTTGTGGCCTCTCCCGTTGTGGAGCACAGGCTCCGGACACACAGGCTCCACGGCCATGGCTCACGGGCCCAGCCGCTCCATGGCATGTGGGATCTTCCCAGACCAGGGCACGAACCCGTGTCCCCTGCATCGGCAGGCGGACTCTCAACCACTACGCCACCAGGGAAGCCCAGCATCTTTATTTTTAATAGAATTGAAACAACCTCGAGCACCCATCAACAAGAGAATGAATAAATATACTGTGGTATACCCATACAGTGAAACACTATTCAGCAAAACATAGTGATAAACTATTGACACCCACCAAAATATGAATTACTCTCAAAATATTTACATTGAGTGAAAGAAGCCAGATAAAAGAGTCCTCAGTGTGTGAATCCCTTTATATAAATTTCTAGAAAAATGCAAACACAGCTATAATGAAAGAAAGCATATCAGTGCTCACTTGGGGATATGGAGGGGTGGAATGTGAGGGGGGAAAAGGGGCTTTATGAATGAGGCATAAACACTTGCAAGTGATGGATATGTTCCTTTTCTTGATTGTGTTGGCAGTTCCATGGGTATATGCATATTTCAGAATTTAAATTGTGTTTTGAAGTATGTGCAGTGTACTGTGTCCGTTCTATTTAACAGAGCCATTAAAAAAAGGCTAAGAACAGACGTTTGTCTCAACAAATAAATGTAACAAAGAACAGAAAAGTCAACTACAGAATGATCTCTGTCAGTTGAATTTTCCTGTAGTTTATTTCCTCAAAAAATATATCCCAGTTCTTAAAAGAGATGGGACTCTTAATAAATGGTTAAAAAACCCAGCAAAGCCATCAGCAGGGTGAGCTCCAGCTACTTTTCAACTGTGAGACACTAGGTGCATGGTGCAGACATGCTAGGATGTTTGTTCTTCCTGCCCAATATTTTAGAGAGGATATGAAACACCTCCGTTAAATGCCTGCAAGTGATGCCCAGAGTGGAGTTTGGAGAATGATGGCTGTGATCTTTAATATGGTTGTGCCTTTGTAAAGAATCTCACTCAGAATTTCCAGGGTAATTTTGGAGTCAAATTTTTTTTGTCTTTTGGATGATATATATGTAACTCACCTGAAGAATATACCCATGTAGACTTGAAGTTAGGGACCAGCTGGTGTAAATTTGTGTGGTTATCTCCTGACCTAACCTTTTAGCTTCTTTTTGTTCCTTGATTGTAGTTAAGCTTCATCTTGCCTCAGGGACTTTGTATTCGCTGTTCCCATGTTTTGGAAATATTATTTCCAGAAAAATTTTCCATAACTGATTCCTTTCTATTCTTTGGCACTCATCTCTTAAAGATATTTTTTCCTTGATTGTCCTACTAGCCTAACTCAGTCCCAATTTAACAGATTACCTTACTTCTTTTACAGAATAATAATCAAACCAAATATTATCTTTGGTGTCTCTTTGTATTTAGATGAACTTCTTCCCAAAGAACTCAAGCCTCACAGTGACAGAGGTGGTTACCTTTCTTATCCCTTATTCTGGGTCTTAGAACTGTGTCTGGCATGTAGTAATCACTCGAGGTCTGTTGACTGTGTAAAGAATATGTGAGTAGATGAACAGATTTGGAGTTATTTGAGGTCGCTCTTAATGATGGCTGGTGTTGGTGATTAAATTAAAATTGTAGGTTTTAGAGTTGGAAGTGATCTTGCTGAGTCTCACAGTTACGGCAAAACTCTCCCTACTGTAGCATCCCTGACAGATGATCAAGTCTGAGCTTGAATAACTGTACATGAAAGACCCTAACCAGGGCACCCTCCTAGCTCTGCCAGGTCAGATAGAATTTTGGACTATTCTCTTTCTCTCTCTTGTAGACAGCCACTGTCATTTGGTAAGCCATAAGCCTTCCTTTGCTTTGACTGTGGTTAGTGTGTTTGCTGGATTTCTAAAATATATTTTTAGTGTTTACTTGTTTAGATTGAAAAGATTGGGCTATATTTTTAAAAGTTTATCCCTCCATTTTGGAAGGCCTTTTAAGTTGTGATATTGCATGCAAGAGAGCCAACCGAATTCTGGACTCCATATTTTCGTTTTTACCTTTTTTTTTTTTCTCAGAATTTGAACTAACAATGGCTAAGAATGAGAGGAACTCAGACCCGAATATTTTTTCCCTTGTCAAGCACAGAGAATATGGGAAAGAATGAAATTGGGAAGTTGTTTTGCTCCTCTTCCTTTCCTCCTTTTTGGTCAGTTCCCTTAGTCGTCCACCTCACTTTGTATTTCTAGCCTGGCTTCAGCAGACCTGAATTTGATGAACTACACACTGTTGGAGTAGTAGATTGCTAGAAGGAATGGCGGCTTCACGGAATTATATTCAATAAGGATGGTCCAGCCAATTTCCTCACTTCCACTGTGAAAGGAGTTCCCTATTCCTAAGAAAATGTACCTATGTCCTACTGACACAGAAGATGGAGATTTATCCCAGTGCATTTATATATGTATATCTATTAAATTTATGTATATATATATAATGCCTAATGGAAACATCTCAGATGCTCTATTTTGTATTTTTCTTTAATTTTACTTATAAAATTGTGACCATTTTTTAACTCAAAAGAGGAGAACCTTAAAAATTAATTAAGAAGACATCCTCAGTAGTCTAAGGTTCAGAGTGACTTGGCAGAGAAAATTGCTGAATGGTTATATAATAGTGCTGGTATGCTTGGCTATTGTAACACTTTACATTTGAGTTTCTCTTCCTTGAAATTACAAGAACTATATGACTCAAGAGAAAGATTGATAATTAGGAATATTCTGCTTGCTTTTTATATAGCCTATTGAAGAACATTTTAATTATTTGCAGGTCATAGGAAGGAACCTTCATGATCTAAGTTTTGAACAAGTAGTGTTGCAACACAAAGCTATGACTTAAAAAGGAAATTTGAAATGACCTATTTCTTTTGGCATCTCAATCCAGATATCTGTCAGTAAAATGAGTCACTTTTCAGTCAAATGGGTGGTCAGCAATATAATTTTTTACTGGGAAGCTGAAAGACACCATTGCCAAGCAGAGCAGCTGCAGTGTTAACATCTATATTTGAGCATCTTTCGTTTTCCCAAGGGGTGCAAGTGAAGAGAAGGAAGGCAGAGAAATGCACTTGAATAAAGCTTTTCAAGATGGATAGAACAGAGAGCATTCCCAGAGGCAGGTCAAGTTCAACCCAAGAACAACTCTCTCAGTGCTTTCACGACTAGGTAAAATACAAGACCAGTAGTAACTCAGCTCTCAAATCAGTGCTGAAATCCAGCAGAAGGTTGTTAATATTGATACGGTTAACATACATCAAATAGGATTACTGAATTTTCTGAATCCAAAAGTTCTCCACAGTGTTGACATTTCCTTACTGAACTCCCAGGATTGTTTGGTTTCAAAGGCTGTTGGGCTCAAGACGCATTTGGTTTTAAATAGTCCTTCATAAAAAGTTCAGCTTTCAGTCTAATATGATTGAAACCCAACTTGAGTGTGTCTTATAATGCACTGGACTGGAAAGACTATGAGCATTGAATTATTCAAAACATGGCAGGCAAAGGAGTGATATGTGGGGAGGAGGTGATCAGAGAAATCAGTGAGACTTGATATGTCTTGTTATCTCATTGGATTTACCTTTTAGAACTCTTCCAAATATTAGAGGAAAGAAATCAATATCAATTTTCACCTGTCACGTTCCACACTTCAATGATCAATGAATGTCAAATTTGACCACAGTTTTCTGTACCACCTGCTCTGCAATAATATTTCTGAGCCTTTATTAAAAATGTGAAATTGTCATTGAATTTCCAAATATGATTCTGTAGTGGCTAATTCAGCTTGTTTTATTAATAAGCAAGTTCTGGTGAGTAATACTAATTTAATAAGCCTGCATGTGAAGTTAAAGTGTAAACTATTCCCACTGAAGGTGATGAGATATGACTGCGATGTGGTGGTAGGGCACTCACCTTCCTGAACGAACCCTGCGAGCACACAGTTCTTGGGAGAAACCAGTACTTCATAGAGTAGCAAATCTGATATTATTTTGCATGTCTCCTATAGCAGTGGAATGCACACACACACACACACACACACGATCAAGGGTGAAAAAACACACATGCGCACCTTAGATGCTTACATTAATTTCTGAATATACTTCTCCAGAAAGAAAAAGCTTTACTGATGATTTGTATTTTTATAGTTTATTATTTTATCCATACTAAAACACTTCATGAAATCACTTCCTGTTTTGTTGCCCATGGAATCCTTTCAATTTTGAGATGCTAAATATAAATCGAAATAATGATTATAGTCATTGGCCATGAAAGACTAAGTTACAGAGAACCCGGTGACTGGAGGTCAGAGCTGCCACGGAATTATTCTCTGCTCCAGAGACCATTAGAATATCACTGTGTACCCACTTAAGGGTAGAATGACGCTACTGAGAAACCAGCTCTCTTTTATTTCTACTAAAAGGAGAGAACAGTATGGGACCTTGGCTGCGTGAGTGTATGAGACTTCCTCTGTTCTGTACAATGAGCCAAAAACAATACATGAAATAGCCTCGCGCCTTTTGTCTTTTGTACCCAGCTCTTTCCTGTATTGCTCCTGATCAATCATACTTAAATCAACAAGAGTTGCTTGAACATTTTGACAGTTATGTTCCCCATACCCTGAAGCATTTTTAAAGGGTTACTGAGATAAAGCTATTTCAAAAAATACTCCCTCCAAATTTTTTCAGGGTGGCATCAATGAAAGTAACTTAGAGGAAAAAAACTCCACCTTGGGTTCCTGGCCTACCACTCTAAGGCCAGGCAAGCATAAACCTTCATAGCAAAAGCTAAGTTTGCTCCCAGTTGAGAATTTGGTTTCCATGGTCTTATATAAAAAGTATATGGAGACTTTAATTCACTATAAGCCCTTTCCAAAGAGGAAATACAGTTCATCATTCATAAGGGATGATGAAAGTTACAATTTTGTTGAATAGGTGAAATATATATTATATATATATATATATTTATTTATTTATTTATTTATTTTAATATATTTATATAAAATATATAAAGTTACTATTCAGAGTCCTAAAACATGGATTTTTCTTACTTACCAGGAATGAACAGTAACTTGATCTCTAAACACAATAAAGCACCTGGTCATAGCAGAATCATAACAAATATTTGATACCAGAATGAATTCACTGTTCAGGTGTAAAGAGGGAATAGCTTCAATTTTCCCCTTTCTGGCACCCCATTATTGCATCCTGGACAGAGGGGATTTTCTTGACTTTAATCTAAAGGAGAAATGTTCACTTTTGTTAAGATGGAAATGGACAACCTCAGTAGGCAGAGGCACTGTTTTTATTTGGCTGAATTCATGTTTCTAGTGATAATTCAAGGTGTAATAGGGTTTTCTCTGCCACTCCAAAATCTGAAAATGATAAGCATCTCACCAGAGTTTCAGGACGGTCCATTACCTATTCTGTGGAAAGGATATTCAAAATACCATGTTTCATCAATGTCTTCTTTGACTTATTAATCAATGGACAACTACTGAGTTATCTTATCCTTGCTTCAACAAAAAAAAAAAGAAAAAAAATAAAAGGAAAGAAAACCACAAACACAAAAAACTGTTAACGATGAAAACGTATTATGCCAGGCCTTACTGTGGCCTGACTTGGAAATTTAGTTTCAGAGCCTTTTGTGAATATACCAAGGAAAGAAGACCTAGGTGTAACTTATTTCCACAGGCCGCCAATAAATATTTGCCTAACGGAGAAAAAATTAATATATAGTGTAGGAGAGAACCTGACAGATGGTTAACATTATTGAGTGATAGCAATGCCCAAACTCATCTGTGATCAAACACTATGAAAGTATCCTCGTAAGGATAAACTTATGACAAATAAGAAGTGACCATTCAATTATGGAGATACTTTCAGTTTCAGCTCTGATAGGCAAAAGGCTTGGAAGTTGTCACTGTATCTTGTCCTTACAAGATAATGCTGTAGAAAATGAAAATCAATGAATTTTCTCAGACGTGATTAATAAAACATGTAACTATGAAAGAATTTTAAAACTGTAATTATGTATGTGTATATATGTCTCTGAAAAATCTGGGTCAAAGAAAACTGGGGCTATCAGTATAAACTCATTTACCTCTATCTCTTCTTACCTTTATTTCCTCCCAAACTTACCAGTATCCATCCAACTTGAAGGATACGAGTGATTTTTATATACTGTGCAAGGTTTTTTTCTTATTCATATGTCCGTGTTTCCCCAATTATCTAAATTATTGTCTACATCTTCAGGATCTCCTTTATCAGTTCCTCCATTTCAACATATAAAATATAAGTCCTGCTCATTCTAAACAATGCTTTTTTGCTAATTATGTTCTCTTTTCATCCAAACTCCTTCAGAGCAGCCTATTCCCACTGTCTTCAGTAGCCCCGCCTGGCCCCGACAGGCAGCCCTTATGCCCTCAATTTATTGCAGTCTGGCTTTCTTGTCCACCACTTCACTGAACTGCTCTAAGGTCACTGGGGACCTAACTGCCCAAATCCAATGGACACTTACATTCTCTGAAGGATGACACTGTCATCTACTTCCCCCTTCTTGAAACTCTATCACCTCTCTCCTTCCCAGAATTCTTTCTCTGCTTATTAAACGTTGTCAGTACTCACAATTCTCTGAAATCTCATCCATTTTCATGATTTTAATGACTGCAAAGTGCTGGTGACATTCAATTTTTTATCTTTCCATATCTTCACGTGCATGTCCAGTTACCTACCTGTTTGTCTCCTGAATTCTACAGGTGCTTTCAAATTCTACATGTCCAGAACTAAAGTCTTTTCCCCAATTCAGTTATTTATCCCCTATGTCCAAACTCAATGATACCACCACCCAAACTTAGTCACACAGATGGGGGTTCAGCCTCCGCCTCCTACTTCTTCCTTACTTCCCAAGATCAAGTCTTGCTTGTAATTTCCTAAATAAAATTAGAACTTATTTCTTCCCTCCATCTATACCTTATTTCAGACCCCTTTCTATTACCTGGTCTAGAAGTTACCAAATTGCTGTTTGGTGGAACCAGTTGTTAGACACTTCTATTAAAAGAGGACTCTACAGACAAATAGATTTGCGGATGGCTGTGTACCATACGCCTGCTGTGACGATCCAGAATGAACATTAGCCTACAGCAGCCCAGAGAATCTGTACAGTAAAGAAACCTGATTAACTTTACTTAAGCCAGGTTCTCCCTTCTGCCGGCCTATAAACCTTTCAGTAGGGACAGGAGAGGAGATGGCAGCGTGAAAGGTCCCCCTCGAAAATAAAAAACATTGCCCCTCAGAAGAGTGGGGCATAATTATCTCCAGGCTTCTTCAGATTCCTCATCCATACTGACGTCAGTGGTCTAAAATGCCACCTGAACTTGTCCCTTCTATTCTTAGCTATATTCTGAGGAAACCAGCTCCCCGCACATGGGTGGTTAAGACCCGCTCTCCTCCTCCTCGCTGCCTCCTTTAGGGGTACTTGCCGCTGCCTGGGGACACTGCACTGATCCTCCAGAGCCTGTGCCTGTGGCTCCGTAACACACCCCTCGCACACTCACGGCTCTGGACTTCCGCTGTCCACTCTGCCTTGAGTATCCTTGCCTTTCACCGGCTGACTCACCAGTTTCTCACGAGTCCTTTAAGACTTAGCTTAGGGACTGCCTCTTTCGATGACTTTTCTTTGCCTCACAGCTCCCCCTCTTCTTCCACAAACACTGACTCAATGACCTGAATATGCCCGTCATAGCACGTCACGTGCAGGATGAGACATCTGCTGTGCGTCTTCCCCTCTCACTCCACTGCTAAAGGGCCAACACTACATCTTGCTCATTGTTTCCCTCCTCTAATACTCAATCCATGACTAATGAACGAACTAGTACTGTAGTAGCCCTCTTAGTAACAATCAGGCAGGACCTTCTACCAGAAATCTGACACTCCAGCTTTTCTCTGATCTCATCTTTCAGTCTGACTGAACTAAAGACTTATCTGTGCATGTTTTACCAGGGAGACATCATTTAATCCAGAGATGTGTCATCACATACTCTTACATACTCTGCCGTTTAAAACTTCTGCTCAGATGGGGGAAGGAGACAGGTGTGCCTTCTGACAGCCCCACTGTTTTGCACTTCCAGTGGTCACTGGCTTCTCTCTCGGTGCCTTCGTTAAACCCTTCTTCTCTTAACAACAAGGAAACAGAATAACAAAGTACTTAAGAGCCTGGGTTCTGCCTGTCTGTGAAACTGGAACATAACCAAGGACATAGAGAATAGACTGGTGGTTGCCAAGGGGGAGGGGGTGGGAGAGGGTTGGATTGGGAGTTTAGGATTAGCAGATGCAAAGTGGTGTATATACAGGATGGATAAACAAAAAGGTCCCACGTGGGACTTCGCTGGTGGTGCAGTGGTTACGAATATGCCTGTCAATGCAGGGGACACAGGTTTGAGCCCTGGTCCAGGAAGATCCCACATGCCGCGGAGCAGCTAAGCCCGTGCGCCACAACTACTGGGCCTGCGCTCTAGAGCCTGCGAGTCACAACTACTGAAGCCTGTGTGCCACAGCTACTGAAGTCCATGCACCTAGAGCCCGTGCTCTGCAACAAGAGAAGCCACCACAGTGAGAAGCCTGCACACCGCAAAGAAGAGTAGCCCCCGCTCACCACAACTACAGAAAGCCCGCGTGTAGCAAGAAAGACCCAATGCAGCCAAAAATAAAATAAATAAATACATTTATTTTTTAAAAAGTGGATGTATTTTAAAAAGGTCCTACTGTATACCACAGGGAACTATATTCAATATCCTGTGATAAACCATAATGGAAAAGAATATGAAAAAGAATGTATATAAATGTATAACTGAGTCACTTTCCTGTGCAGCAGTAGTTAACGCAACACTGTAATTCTCCTATACGTCAATAAAAAAATAAAATTTAAAAACACTGCCATAAAAATCATCACATAAGGGGGACTTCCCTGGTGGTCCAGTGGTTAAGACTTTGCCTTCCAATGGAGGGGGTGAGGGTTCGATCCCTGGTCGGGGAGCTAAGATCCCACATGCCTTGCAGCCAAAAAAAACCAAAACATAAAAGAGAAGCAATACTGTAACAAATTCCATAAAGACTTTAAAAATAGTCGACATCAAAAAAAGTCTTAAAAAATCACATAAATCAGAAACAAATGAAACATAATAAAGTCCATACATTAAAAAAAAAAAGAGCATGGGTTCTGTTCTGGTCACATCCCAGCTTCCCACTTAGTTATAGCTGTGTAATTCTGGGCAACTCACATAATGTCTCCTCAGACTCCTCATCTATAAAATAGGGATGGTAATAGTTCCCTACCTCATAGTGTTGCTGTAATCCATAAACACGGTTAAGTGCCTTGGTAAATGTTTGATGCTCTCTGGTTATTGTGAATTAAAATATGTCAATGGCTTCTGGCCATACGATTTATAATAGTTTTACAGTTAACCAAATGGTAAAACGATTCCATCTATTATTCCCATCTCTTTTTACCCCTTACCCTGTTGTGTTGTTTACGTTTTCTCCCACCACAGAGTGTTAGTTCCAGGAGAGTAAAGGCTTTATTTTGTTCACTGATGAAAGCAATAGCACCCAGAAAAGTACTGTACATATGAAGCCCTCAGTAAACACTAGCTGAATGAATGGTGCAAACTGTCACAAGGAAAAATACACCAAAACTTTCATTATAATAAAAAAAAAGTATAGATAAATCTTTCTCTAATGGCTTCCAGTCAAGTATTTCAAAACACCATATGCTATAATAAAAACATAAGTAATTTATTAAAATTTGAAGGCAAAAACATAATTTTAAAAGATTTTAAAAGATTTAGACCTATGTTAGGCGTGATGGAATATGGACGCTTTCTGGAAATTCACAATCAGATCCAAGAGTCTCACTTTCAGAATGTTCTAGTAGACTGAGTTTACTTTTAGTTGTCTTTGATGAAACAGTCAATATTGTACTCTCTTTCTTAACAGAAATGTGTTTTTTCGAAGACTCACTTCTAATTGGTTCAGTAAACAAAGAATTATTTTGCCCAATTCCTTTGCTTTTCTGCTTTACAGGTGAGTCAGAGCAGGAATGCAGGTCCTTCCCAGGTTGTTTCTTAGCAGAGTAGTTTTTGGTATATTATGCTTTGGTCATTTTCTCTGAAGAAGACCTGCTATTTCTAGGTAATTCCTCTTCTTTTCTTTGACTTCCAGTTCCAGAAATGACGTCTGCTGAAGGAGAACATGTTCTAGCAATGAAATCTTCCAAAGACTCCTGCCGCTGCTCTGTGACTGCGACCCCCAGGTTGTCTTTGGAAGTTTCTAAGGCCTCCTGAGTAGAGACTGGGACATGAAAGGAGTCGACAGGCAAAGGAATCCCAGCATCACCTGTAATTTTCTGAAACTGGAGGGGAAGACAAAAGACAAAACAAAAATTCAGTGATGAACAAAGCCAACCATTAAAAAGTAGAGTTCAAAACTTCAGTGTTACTCTGTGATCTTATTATTAACACAGTCAGTTGATTATTCAGAAGATTTCAGAGCCAGTTCTTTTCTAATTATATCTTGCCAAGTGATTCTCAGCTTAACCTAGCTATATCCAAGGCTATGCCCACTACATTTTCAGACTTTGGTGATTGGGGTAGTTATTACCCCTTTCCTTTCTCTCTCTAAAATGAAACCCTACTCTGTAAGAAAATTAATTTCTTTGCTATCCTCCAGGCACAAGTAAACAGTATATAGTTTGTGACCAGACTGTGTTCTCAAGCTGTCAGTTCCCAAGACCAGTCTGAGACTGGCTGAGCTGGGCGAAGGGGGCTCCAAGTGAGGCTGGAGGAAAAGCTGACAGGTTTCCCCTCCCATTCCCATGACCAGTTGAGTCACTATAATATCTTACATATCAGCTATGTCAAGATTACTTATTTTAAAAATTATATCAGTACGTGTACCTTCATTAGTGTTCCTTCATTGTAAGCTGACTGCATACAAATTGAAACCTAGATAAAATATGAATAGAACAGACATTTATACAATTTAAAATTTGGAATATTTTCTGTAATCTTTTCTTTCTTCATTAAGGAGAGTTTGCTTTAACTCATACATTTTCTAAAGATCTTCCAGTTTTCTTATGTACAACAATACAGTATCATGAAATGGGCCCACATTTACTAATCTCAGATTTGGAGAGGACTCCAGAGTCTTCTAGCTCCCAAGCATGTGAACTATTAGAGACTGACCATCATTATTTTCTCTCTGACTTGGTCATTTCCTTTTTGCTAATCACTCTTAGAATCATTAAGTGCTGTCCTCTCCACTTACTTGGACATTTTGCGTAGGTCCTGGGGCGCTCTGCTTTGATTCTGATTTTTCCTCTTCAAGTGCCTTCTTTTCTTCTTTAGGTGGACTACTAACAGTATAATTCATCTGGGGACGACCTAGTAAATGAAAATCTGACTGATCTATACCAGCCATTGTGGCCAACTGCCCAAGCCTGGCCCAGAGGAGGAAAGGAGAAAAGACAAAGGTTATTAGAATCACAGAAGAGCAGTTTAGATTT
Organism: Mesoplodon mirus; assembly: GCF_964341445.2. Taxonomy (NCBI): domain Eukaryota; kingdom Metazoa; phylum Chordata; class Mammalia; order Artiodactyla; family Ziphiidae; genus Mesoplodon; species Mesoplodon mirus. The sequence continues at coordinate 142,432,585 of NC_138978.1, forward strand.
CCCCAGAGCTACAGTCATGAAATACTTCTAAAATCTTAAAAGCCAACATCCTACTCCAGACTACAAGCCTCTCTCTCCCCCAAATTCTCAGCCCTTTCCAGATTCATCCTCTAGGAGACATCCCACTGTCTCACTAGCAGCTTCAATATGTACCATGCACCCTGTCCACTGCCTCTCACACCTCCATTCCCACACTTCTTTACCACCTTTCCTCCAGTTTCCAAGAATGTGTTTGTTCCATTCCTTCCCAACACCAACTCATTCACTGACAAAACACCACTCCATCAACTATCCATCTCCACTTCCCTCTTTCAGCAAAATTGCTCGCAGTTGAGAACCATTGACCTATATCTTCCCTGCAGATTAATAATAATTTTTATGTCTAAGACAAAAATAACTTTAATTCAAACTTATCAAACAAGCAAAATAAATGAAAGAGAGGAAAATTCTTATCCATTCCCGAATATTTTCAATGAAAACTGCCTTCAATTTAGTCTTTACAAAAAACTGTACGTACTAATTACTCTGTCTACAGGTTACTCTTTTATAATGGGCTCCCCACTCTACCAAAGCAGGCTCCCCTATTTGCATTTCTTTAAAAATTTAATTCCTCATTTTAAAACGTCAACTATATTACCTATAATTACACTAAATTTGGCTAAACATGGCCACGTAAGTGATGAATATTGCTCCAGTTCCTCAGCAAACTACCATTAGAGTCGCAAAGAGAAGAATGCCATGAAGAGAAATGAACTAACCCAGCATCTTTAAGGAGAACCAGGGAAGCATGGAACTTCTGAAAAGAATGCTCAGTGCTGCCCAAAACACCTTCATCATCCAGGATCATGCTTGTCAATGAGTGGGCATGAAGGGCTTCAGACAAAGAGAAAGTTGTGTTTCTTAACTGGGCATTTTCATGTTCCAGCTATACAAGAAGACTGAAAATGTCTGACATGATTTTTTCTCATTGTCATCAAAAGTAGTCTTGTCTAGTTTCAAGGAACAAAACTAAAACACTCAAAATGTAATTAATCTGTAATTAACCTAACTCTCCACCAGTAAAGACAGAGACCATATCACATAATAACGAAAACCCCCAGGCACCCAACAAAGTTTCCTGTATAACGCTTAGGTGGTATATAAATAAACCAAAGTTATCGTTTTATTAATGATCTTTCACAAAAGATCACATTTCTAACTGGTTCAATTCATAATGGAGCCTCATTCCACATTAGAAAATTACCCGCTTTAAGTTCCCCTTAAATTAGAAAGTGAATTATAGAATCTGATTTGAACAAAACATATTACAACTCTGCTGAATGTTAACAATTAACTTTAGTGAGCAAAATATCTAATGCTTACGTTTAAAAGTCCTAAATCGGGCTTCCCTGGTGGCGCAATGGTTGAGAGTCCACCTGCCGATGGAGGGGACACGGGTTCGTGACCCGGTCCGGGAGGATCCCACATGTCACGGAGTGGCTGGGCCCGTGAGCCATGGCCGCAGGGCCTGCGCGTCCGGAGCCTGGGCTCTGCAACGGGAGAGGCCACAACAGTGAGAGGCCCGCGTACCAAAAAAAAAAAAAAAAAATTCCTAAATCATACCCAACCCAATTTATTAAATGTACGATCACCAATATTTTCTTTGGCTCCTTCAAAATATTCACTCGTGTGCATTCTTTCCCTTCCGCTCATCACCTATGCACTTAAAACCCCCTATAAGCTCAACTCCAGTATCTCTCAGAAAGGCTGTTATGTTCATGATGCCCCTTTTGCCTTATATAAGCAGGTGCTCACCATTTATTGAATGAGTGTCCGCCAATCCAGTGGATGCACTTTGAAAAATTCCTCCCTACGCTCAATCTCTGATAAAGTATATTTAGATAGAACTTTTTAGATTACGCTCTGCTTTCATGCACATTACCTAAGGTAATTCTTAGAGTATATATTTTTATCTTTCATCGCATTCTTAGAAGTTTTCTAATATCTTAAATTTATTTAAATGATTCACTTTCCTAATTCATTGCCAGGAGAGTCTCATCATGACTTTTATGCTACTGTATATACAGTATATGCACAAAAAGTGCTTTCTTGAATCAAAGAATTATGAGCAGAAAATAAGCTAATGTCATAAGAAAGCGCACACACAGACACACACACACACAAAATGAGATTTTCACATTTTGAAAAACATGCTTTCTGGAATATAGATCATATGATCACTAAATACCAGCAAATGCAAAAGTCCACATGATACAACCAATTTGCAACATATTACAGTTTTAAAGTTTACAAACTATGTGTATATGGCTTAAAATCAAATCGAAATAACACCAAAAACACTCTCAAAAGTGTAAGAAATTGTTTACTTCATTGACTCATTTATCAGCCTTCAGTCTTATTACTCTTTCCTCCTTTAACTGCTTTAGGCACTCCTCCAGTTTTTCCTGAACAAACAGAGTAAATGTTATAACTAATTCGTAGTATAATATCCAAAAGCCTTTCCAGCTATAGGACTCATCAGGACTTAGGGGCAGAGCCAGAAGTGAACTCAGATTTTAGTCTGCTGCTGGTAATATCATACCATGCTAGTGAAATGAATGATCAAAATCTATCAAATTAGCATAGTAAAGATTTATTTAAATTCCACTTTTTCCAACATAAATTTGTGGTAGCCCACCATAAAAGGCATATGCGTATAACATAGCAAGTCAGAAATAAATAGTTAAGACCAAGAAAGAAAAGTTCTATTTTTATTTGTGGGTCTCTTTATAGTAGGAAGTCCTATTAATGAACATGTTTAACATACCTGAACTGCATAATTGCCGATTCAAAAGCATTATTTTAAAAAGTAATCACTTTTTTTTTTTTTTTTCGGTACGCGGGCCTCTCACTGTTGTGGCCTTTCCCATTGTGGAGCACGGCTCCGGACGCACAGGCTCAGCAGCCATGGCTCACGGGCCCAGCCACTCCACGGCATGTGGGATCTTCCCCGGACGGGGGCACGAACCCGTGTCCCCTGCATCGGCAGGCAGGTGGACTCTCAACCACTGCGCCACCAGGGAAGCCCCAAGAGTAATCACTTTTAAAGCAATTTACAGTCAAGCACTGTTCCTGGAGTTCCCTGGGCATTAAATAATCTAATCATCAAAACCCTAAGAGGGGGCTTCCCTGATGGCACAGTGGTTAAGAATCTGCCTGCCAGTGCAGGGGACACGGGTTCGAGCCCTGGTCCAGAGAGATCCCATGTGCCTCAGAACAACTAAGCCCGTGTGCCACGACTACTGAGCCTACGCTCTAGAGCCCCCGAGTCACAACTACTGAGCCCGCGTGCCACAACTACTGAAGCCTGCGCGCCTAGAGCCCGTGCTCTGCAAAAAGAGAAACCACCGCAATGAGAAGCCCGCACACCACTACGAAGAGTAGCGCCCGCTCGACGCAAGTAGAGAAAGCCCGTGAGCAGTATCCAACACCCAGCTCCGCCAAAAATAGATAAATAAAATAAATTTATTAAAATAAAAACCCTACGAGGAAAGAACGATCACTAACTCCATGTTATTTTACAGATGAGGGAAACAGAGGCAGAGAAGTAGAGTAAGTAGAGCAGCACAGCCAAGGTCACACCACTAAGTAGCAGAGCCACACTGTGGACTCAGGAAGCTGGCTGCCATTCCTGCTCACGGAGGTGGTAGTCTTCCCTTCACCAAGGTCACTGAAATAAAATGAACACTGATAAACTGTCTTAGGAGTTTTAGGAACTAAGACACTTCGGTCCTTGAAATGGGGACACGGCTTGCAATAGGCAGACTTCTAACAGAGCCCCTAAGACTCCTACTTACTGAAGTACACAAACCTTCCACTTATCCAATCAAACTCTAAATCTCGGTGCTGCAGTGAAGGGATTTTGCAGACGGAATTAAGGTGCACAATCAGTTGATTTTTGTAAGACAGGGAGATTATTCTAGGTGGATGGGACCTACTCAGGCACCCCATGAAAAGGACCTGAACGCTTCCTGAATTGAAGTACAAAAGGGACAAAAGGGAGACTCTCCATTGCTGGCTCTGAAGAAGTCCAATGCTGTGCCAGGGAAGGCAAGCAAGAGGCCTCTAGGAGCTGAGACTGCCCCCCGACTGACAGCCAGCAAGGAAATGGGGACCTCTGTCCTGCAACTGCAGAATCTGAATTACGCCAACAAGCCGAACAAGCCTGTAGGCATTCTTCCCCAGAGCCTCTGGATGCTAACACAGCCAGACTGACATCTTGATTTCAGCTCTGTGAGCCACACAAACTATGGTGAACATCCAACTTTTGGGGCTCAATGTCTTACACTTAAATTTCACGTGCTTTAACAGGAGGGAACTCACACGTTCCCGTGTGTATCTGAGCAGGAAACCTAGTCACGCTGTGCCTGGACTTCTGACCTACAGAACTGTGAGCTAGTCAAATAGGTATTGTTTTCAGTCAGTAAGAGTGTAGTAAAAGAATCAATATCCTACTCAACCTCCAGGTTCGTGAACAAAATAAATGATTGTCATTGTTTTAGGCCACTGTTTCGGGGTGGTTTCTTATGCAACGATAAACAATCAGAATTCCTATACTTATGAAAGCAGTACGGTATATTTATACCTTTTAACTGCTTTGAACAATCACTTAAAGAATCAGGAACTCTAGGGTTTCCCTGGTGGCGCAGTGGTTGAGAGTCCGCCTGCCGATGCAGGGGACACGGGTTCATGCCCCGGTCCGGGAAGATCCCACATGCCGCAGAGCGGCTGGGCCCATGAGCCATGGCTGCTAAGCCTGCGCGTCCGGAGCCTGTGCTCCACAACAGTGAGAGGCCCGCGTTCCGAACAAAAACAAAAAAAAAGAATGAGGAACTCTATTATATGTCATCATTGGGAGAGGAACTGGTATCACTTTCTGGCGAGTAGCTCTTGGTACCTAACAACGATCCTATATCAGGAGTTTACCCTAAGCAAATCAAAGATGTGGGCAAATATTTATCTACCAACCTGATGTCATAAGATTGTTTATAACCAAACCCTAGAAGAAAGCTAAGAGCCTCCAAATTGGGACCGGTTTAAATAAAAACAGCTCACCATCCGAAGGAATGCGCTGTGAAGCCACTAAGAAAAGAATGACAAGAGGACTCAACCACAGTTAATGAATGGGCTTCAGGAGTGCTACATTCAAAATATATCTGTGCATTTTTCCTGGGAGATGATGCATAAGCTTAATCAAATTCTCTGATGTAGAAGAGTATTTAGTGACATGGCAAAATATTTCTGATACTTTTTTAAGACAAAAGAGCAGATTAGGTGTGTGTACATGCAGAGGTGGCTTTTATTTCCTTCAAGAAGTTGTTCATTGTTTTCAAACATTTGCTCAATGAACATATATTTTTATATTCAGAACATGTTTAAAAAATTGAGAGTCTAAGAACTTCAAGTTCTTTAATGTTTCATTACTAAAGCCAGTCAAGTTTTCAATGGGGAAAAAGGGAAAAAATTGAAAAATTCCTCTACTTTTACTATAATGGTTTCATCAATCTTCTAAAACTGATTTCAAAGAAATTCTAAACAAATAAGCAAACAAACAAAACACCCTCACCAGTCAGAGGAAAGTAGACTAAAATTCCTGACTGGTTCTAAATAGCACATCAAAGTGCAATTACATGCAACAGTTTCTCCCTCTAATGGAGGGAATTAGAACACAGTGTTAAATTTTTGTGAAAAAGTGTACCCTCCTCCTACAAAGTATTCAGAATTCATGTCCCTTACATGGAAATATGGAACCAAAAAAGTTAGAAAGTAAAATTGCTTGATATTCTATTACTTAAACAAGACTAATGATAAGGCTTTGGAATAATTTTCCTTCCTGTCATCTGCTCTCCTTCCTCCCTTCTGTACACTGGCTAGGGTGATTTTTCTGGGACAAAGTTCCCATCCTATTGGATATCAAATTGTTTGTTCAACTTTTCTCCATTTAACATAGAAATCAATCATTTCTCATATAATCAGGGGATTCATAACCTTGATTTTTTGTGTGTGGGCTACAAAATATTCCACTGAGTGGGTTTACTGGTTAACCATTTCACACATTTAAATTCTTTCCAACTTTTCAATATTATCAGACAAAATAACCGTTTTTATGCATGAAGGCTTTTTTCCCATATTGAGAATAAGGTTCTTACAATAAATCCATAAAAATGAATTTGAGATCAAAGCAAATGAACATTTTTAAGGCTCTGAGGTACCTATCTCCAAACTTCTTTCCAAAAGATTTCTGAGATTTTACACTGCCATCAGCGACGTATCACTTGCTATATAACCTCTACTGTAACTGTTGGCTTACTTCCTCACTGAGAGTGCAAGTTATTTGAAGATAGGGGGTGTATTTTATTAAGTGTTTATCCCCAGCAACTGTGCCTAGCAAAACGTAGACGGTCAATAAATAATTGCTTAATAAGGAAAATCCCTGCCAATACAAGATGTACGTGTGTGAAAGACAGACTCTGTGTTTTTCTCTAACTGGATAGATGAAAACTTGTCATCTTCTTTAATGTGCAATTTTTTTGCTTATAATTAGTCATTAAATTTCCCTTTTAGATTATATTGTAAAAATTCAGATTCTCTGAGGCAAATGGGCCTGGCACTACCCACTAGGTATATAACCTTGGACAAGTTCTATAACACTAGGCCTCAACTTCCTCATCTATAAAATGGAGATGAGATCCCATATCACAGAGCTCTTGTGAGGATTACATGAGTTAGAACACATATAAAATTAGAAGAGTGCTTGGTACATAGAACATGTGCAATTAATGCTGAATGAATGAACATGCGAATGCAAACAGTAGTGAAGGGCTTAAAATGAAATGGTCTCATCCCACTCCCACATCCAGCACTCAAGAAGCGACTGATTCTTTATGCAGGTTTTTAATTGTAAAATATGATACGTGTACTGAGAAGTGCACAGAACAAAACTGTCAATGTGACAAATAAAAAGAGAATACTTACATAACCACTACCTGAATCTGAAAGTATTAATACTTGTCAGCATCGCAAAAACCCCCCCATATCCTTTTCTTATCACAAGCTCCTTCCCTCTTCCCGGTTAAACACCAACCTCACTTCTTGACAATCATTTCCTTTAACCTGCATGCATCCCTAACAAAAGAGTTTAGTCGTGTCAACATCTAACTTTATGTAGAGGATCATAGTATATGAAGTCTTTTCTATCTTATTTCTTTCTCTCAACGTTGGTTTAAAAAATTCATCCACATTGCTGCCTGTAGCTCTAGTTCATTCAATTTTATTGCTGGATAGTTTTCCCACTGTACGAATACACATCATTTATTTAATTTTTGACTCTTAATGGACATCTGGTTTGTTTTCAGTTTGTGCTAATGCAAATCATGGACAGGAATCCTGCTGCACCCGTTATTCTGGTGCATTTACACAGGGCGGGGGTGAGGGCTGCTGGCTCACAGGCTATTTATATACCTTCAGTTGATGGAGAGGGCTAAATGCTTTCCAAAGTAGTTGTGTCGATTTATACTCCAGTATAAACAGGGTAGAAGATTCCCATAGTACTTCAGGTCTACAATACCTGATACTACCAGACTTTTTATTTATGTATTTGTCAATCTGATTGACATGTAGTTTCCTTGGTTTTGACTCACTTTTCACTTATTACTTAATGAAGTCGTACACTTTTCTGTGTTTACTGGCTGTATGGATTTCCTTTTTTATGAGGTTTACGTCAAATATTGTTATCTTTTATTATTTTATTATTATTATTTACTTTTGGCTGTATTGGGTCTTCGTTGCTGGGTGCAGGTTTTCTCTAGTTGCGGCGAGCGGTGGCTACTCTTCATTGCGGTGGCTTCACTTGTTATGAAGCACAGGATCTAGGCGTGCAGGCTTCAGCAGTTGTGGCACGTGGGCTCAGTAGTTGTGGTTCGCAGGCTCTGTAGTTGTGGCAAACGGGCTTCGCTGCTCCGTGGCATGTGGGATCTTCCCGGACCAGGGCTCAAACCCGTGTCCCCTGCCTTGAGAGGCAGATTCTTAACCACTGTGCCACCAGGGAGGTCCAACTATTGTGATTTTGAATTCTTCTCCATTTCCAAGTAATACTCTTGCATGACTATTTTCTCACTAAATTGGACGCATTATCTGTTCACTTTCTAACTTACTAATAAGTAAGGGTTTAGTTCCTCTACACTCTTTCCTATGTCCACACTGCTCAGTAAAGTTATGTCCTCATGAGTTATTCCACTGCTCATGATCTCTTTGACTTGGAGTGATATACTTAAAAACCTACATTGTTGATCAACTAGAAACTCTCTCGACGTCACGCTTTGTAAAATGAGGACATTCATACCATCTTCCCTTTTTTCTACCTCCTGTCTACCTTCCAAACCTAGCTTTTACATTGTCAAAGTTGAAATTTATATTCTGTTCTATGTGCAGTTAAGTCTTCTGTTATTTGAGAGTCAGTACGGAGTAAGGTTTAAGAGAACAGGCAGAGAGCCTAAACTCAAAGCCTCGATCCAACCTTAAATTAGGTACAGCCTGGGCAAGTTCCTTCCCTGCCTTAGCTTCCTGTTCTCAAAAGTGGGAATGATATTAGCACCAACCTCATAAGGCTATTCAGAGGATTAAATGAGTTAATATATGCAAAAACACTTAGAGCCTAATATATACTAAGTACATACTAGTACACAATACATTTCAGTACATACCAAGTTAATACCAATACATACTAAGGATAGTTTACTTTAGTTATTTGTGATTACATGCAAGTTGACAATAAAAGCTGCAAACCAAGACAGTATTGCCATTATTACAATGAAATTAATATTGCCCACTGCAGATGTACTGTGTCTCTGTGTATAGACTACACCTCGTTCCATACTGTGCCAGTGTCACTGCCCTTGTGCAGGGTGACCAGATAACCCAAGCCACCTTGGGGTGTTCCAGTTTATACCTGTTGTTCTGATTTTACAGCATCAGAGCGCCTCCTTACACTATTGAAGTGTAAGGAGTTTGGACAAGTTCTGGTTTGGACAAATTAGATAGGTGGTCATTACCCCTGTGTGTCACTGAAAAGGGGGACATCTATAGTGTCAAGTTTAAGTGGATTCTTCCCTTCCTCACCAATAGTAGGTTAAAAATCAACCATAGTTTAGTTTGCTTCAGGTTTATGTCCGTATAGCCCTTTCTCCTCTGGAGTTCAAGTTCCTTCTCCTCTTCCTCTCCCTCCTCCCTTCCAACAGTGCCTAATACCTAGTAAGTACAATATGCCTCAAGGTGTTTCTAAGCTCTCAACCACACAGTCAATAGAAGCCTCGCCACTCTAGACTAGCTGCAATCTGCACTGAATCCCCTATTACCTTCCTTCTTGGTTTATTGCCTCATTTTGCTGGATTATTTCTATAAATAGCTTAAGGTGTGTAGCACAGGAGGTCAATTTTTCAAATTTCTTTGTGTACAAAATATCTTCTTCAGCCTCCACTTATGACTCATAGTTTGGCTCGATACAAACCCCTAGGGTGAAAATTATGTGCCTGAAAAACTTTGGAGGTATCTTTCTAATGCCTTCCAGGATCCATGGTGCTCATGACAAGTATGATAAAGTCAGATTTTACCTTTTTTTTTAGGTGACCGGTATTTTTCTCTCTGGAATGGATGTATCCTCTCAGTATTTTATTCTATTTTAATTTATTTCTTCAGTATTTTAAAGTTTCACAATGAAGGGTGCCTAGGTATGAGTCTATTCTTGCTCGTCTTGCATAACTATTTTCAATCTGAGGCCTGATGTCTACTTTCAGCTGTGGGGAATTTTGTTGCCCTTTGACAGCTTCCCTCCATTTTTTTTCTGGGTCTGGAGTTTCTAATCGTAACATGTGGGATCTCCCAGATGCAGCCTCTCTAACATATTTCTATCACATTTTCCATTGTGTCTTTCTTTTTTATATACTGAGAAATTTTTTAAATTCCTACTGAATTTATTTCAGCAACCATATTTTCATTTCCAGGAAAACTCTCTTGCTTTCTGACCATTCTCCTTTTCATGAACACCCTAGTCTTATTTTATAGTTGCTAGCTCTTTTTAAACCTCTCTCAGGATACTAATTAGGGTTTTTTCTTAAATTATTTTGTTCCCTAAATTGTCCCTGGTCCTACTAGGATATGTTTTCACTCTTTTTCCCCCTCTCTCATGTTGTAAGCTTTACTCAACTATCAGGCAAATGACAGTTATTTTCTATTTAAGAATGAGTGCAGAAAGCTCCCTGAAGTCAACGATTGATTGGCTTCTTATGCAGGAAGAAGCGGGGAGTAACTGTAACAGGATCCCCCCCAAACACAATTTTCTAGGGTGTAAAAACTCACACTAGCTGCCCCAGTTCTCGCCAGTTTCACTGTTTTCAAAATGAAATCATCTCATTTCAGGAGCGTGAGGGTGGGGCTGGGAGTCCACTCCTCCAAACACAACCCTTCAATGAGCTCCCCTATCTCAGTCACACTTTTAACTAACTCCACCCTCTCTCCTACATGCGCACCTGAGCATGGGGCTACTTTTTCAGGTGGGGTCAGAATCCTCCTCAGTTGCAGGTGGTCCCTGTGCATATTTTAGGTGATGCTTTTCCTCTGTTCTACTGCTTCAGTTTCACACTCTTCCACCTGTCTTCTGTCTTTCAAAACTATGTTGAAATCTCTTGATTCTTGTGGGCATATATACTTAAACACTTTGATACCATCATTGTAGTGTCTTGTCAAAACAGAGAAGAGCTAAAAGGGTTCTCAGTGCCTTCTGAATCTGCTATTCTGTCGTCCCAGTGTTTAAACTTCTTGGACTTCCCCAGTGTCTATTACTGCTTTTAGAAATACAATCTCGTGGTCTGTTCGTGAAGGAAATGAATACACCACATCTAAAATAACAAGGAATGCGGGTTAGATGCTCTAGGGTCTTGTCATACTCTGCCATTTCCTAAGAAACCACTTACGTTCTACAAATTGTAGGTGCTCATTTATAAAACGAAAGGGGGTAACTCTACATGAACTATAGATTTCTCCTACTCTAACATATCATAATTTTCTAAGTTCTTTTCTTAAAATTTCTCTATATTATCATTAATTTTAATTAAAAAATAAAAATCTAACTTTCTCTTTTGAAAATCAAAGAGTAATTCCCGTAGTCCTACAATAATGGGATAATTAGTTCTGAAACCTGTCAAGTTTCATGTTTCATATGAAGAGAAAATCATATTAAATAATTTTTAAAAATTAAACATGGACTTTGTAGCACAAAGACAAGGTCCCCCCCAAATGGTGCTCCTTTATTTACTAGAAATGTTCAGCTCTGCATTAAAGTTGAAATAAAATAAATATATTAATTTTGAGGTGCAAAAATTTCTTATACAAATCAATTTTTCTTTTCTGTCCATACAAACAAAAGTATGGAATGACATTAGAGGTCAGGTTTATTTGGTAATAGAATGTAGCTTCTTGATATATATATATTTTTTGTTTGTTTGTTTTTGTTTTTTTGCGTTATGCGGGCCTCTCACTGTTGTGGCCTCTCCCGTTGCGGAGCACAGGCTCCGGACGCGCAGGCTCAGCGGCCATGGCTCACTGGCCCAGCCACTCCGCAGCATGCGGGATCTTCCCAGACAGGGGCACGAACCCGTGTCCCCTGCATCGGCAGGCGGACTCTCAACCACTGCGCCACCAGGGAAGCCCGCTTCTTGATATTTTTGATTTTAGGAAAGGAGAATATCAACATCAAAACTTTTTTCAACTTTACTTTTATTTAAAATGAGGCCATATTTTCCTCTTATAAAAAGAGAGTTCAACTAGAACTGTCAACTTTCTCATCTGTAAAACAAGAGCACTCAATCAGCTGACTGTATTCATTCAGAACTCAATTTCCTTATCTTATGATCACTAAGGTTCTCCCTAAATCTAATATACTAAGGTTCTAAGGAAAGGAAAATATACTACTAACGACATGTTTTGATTTTAGTTTCTTAGAGTTCAAATGTCCACCATTCACCTTGGTCTAAGCTTAAGGAACCATTCAAGGGGATACAATGCAGATGGCATGAGAAAACAGAACCCTCACACAAGCTGTGCCATGTTGCAATCAGCCTTCCATTTGAAAAATAATCTTCTCTATAGCTTTAAAGTGATAACTTTGTACCTGCAATGCTTCTTGTTTCAAACTGATTTTCTCTGGCTCTTCCTGAACACGTTCTGAGGAATCATCGACCTCTTTGATTTCTGAGGAGGAAGGACTCTCTACTGTCACAGTCACAGGAAATTCTGATGGACCTGAGTGTCACAAGAAGAAGATAGGAAACCACAGAGTTGTTAAACTAAAGTGCAAAGAAAGAAGACAAGATTGTATAAAAGACAACACAAGCCAGATACCAAATATCCAAATATTAGAGGACATTTAACAAAAGTGATCTGAGGTATCATTATTTATAAATGTCTCTCACTGCTCCTTAGTGTAAAACAGGCAATGACTAAGTAAAAGTACAGTAACTTATTTTTGCTATGTTACTGGACAGACCTCTGTTGTACGTGGTTAGGATTAGTAATGGGAATTGCCCGTATTATTTTATTAACTTTCTTTCACAGAAGCCAAGTGAAGATCCAAGGTAAACATTTTTTCCTCAGATCAACTTTATACTGCAAATGAAAAATTTCTTCTTCACCATCAGACAAAAACAGTCTGGAAGAAAATGTAGTTTTTCAGAGGAAAATACATCAGTAAAGGGACTGATGAATAATCAGAAAGTCAACATATCTAAGCTGTGAATAACAGACATTAGAATTTTAAAAAATAAATCACATACACATACAGAACTAAAACTGACCCATCAAAAATTTCATCTTCTCACCACCCTTAAGCCAAAACTAGGGCAACAATTCTCCCAGCAAGCTTCACTGCCACTGCAGTGTTGTTCAAGAGGACATTTCCAAACATTTAAAAACTGACCTGGCCACAACCCCATAAAAGTCTACAGATCATAAAGAAGTGTGCCGGGATTATATAACCACGCAGAAGACAAGTCACTAGGACATCATTTTGACAACAAGCAGCAAACCCTGCAGCCTAGGAAAACCCTAACAGGAGAACGAGGTGCACACCCCTCTCTCCGGGAACGCAAGGCCAGGACTGACACCCAAGATGCTCTTCTCTCAACCTCAGCAGTGGTGCCTTTCACAGAGCAACTATGCAGTCTCCCAAGACCACTGGGAAGGAGAATCTGATACTGACAGTATTAGCTTGCCATGAGGCCATAAGCGAGGGAATGTGTGTGGCCTTGGTGAGAGAGCAGAGGTTTGGGAGATGTTGCTTTATATTGGCTTTCAGATCGGGAATTTGTACATATAGCCTGCAAACAAACGTTTCTTGAAAACATGTGAACATTCTTGAGTATGACAGCTCCATGTGAGGGGTCAGAAATGGCAGTCAAGTTCGCTTCACTGGGTAACAGCTGATTTGCGGACTGGAAAACAGGCTTCCTTGTTTACAGACATAACGACAAGGCTGCCAGTTGTGTGCCAAATCCACACAACTACACCGTTGCATTGGGAGAGCGACCAAACATGTTTTACATGGATTTATTTCAGAGAGGGAAATGCTTCTTGTAAGGCTCTGTCAGTTTAAAAATCAAGAAGAATAACCATCCACCTTTCCCAATTCAAGCCCTATATATCCTAAATATGATAGCTACACATCAGCAACTGATTACATACATCACGAGCTCTGATGCATGGAAAGCCCTAAAAAGATATCAGCAAAACAAAGTTAGATCTTCATGTAAATACATCACCAGTTAAACCCTGTTAATACAACTATTTAGTATTATGTACAGTATCCATACAGAATTGTATATAAAAGTAAATAAGCTCAAAACAAGGACCTGGAAGGCTCTGCTCTGGAGAAAACTGAACAGCATTAAGCCGACTGGCTTGATAATAACTCTCTGAACTGCTGAGGGGCCCCTTCAGTTCCTATGTCAAGGATGGTTGAGATTTCAGTCTCACTTCTTTAAATGGTGATATTAATCGTTCTCTAATTTACCACCCTGTGTGATGAGGATGGACCTGAGATTAAGTGTCTCAAGAAGAAGATAGGAAACCACAGAGCTGTTAAACTCAAGTGCAGAGACTGGGGATTCAACACTATAGTTTATGCAACAGAAATTCACATCACCATTTGCAAAAAAGTAGTAGGTTGTCCAGTGGGGATTATAAACACCCATTTAACATGAGCAACTGAACAGATATTTTATACAGTAACTACTTCAAGTACTGTTTAAAATCAATTCTCTTTGTTTTCTTAAGCTATTGATAATCACCAATTTCATGAATACTACCAAGTAAGTCACTTGAAGATCATCTAGAGCCATCTATTTCACTTAGAAAGCCTAAAGCTATAGTTCAACCATTTTATTTGCTGTTCTGTGACAAAAATTACTATGAACAGCCATCCCCTGGATAAGAAATCAGGTAAAGCTAGTTTGACTCACTAAATCTGATTTACTGAGTTAATAAGCCAGTTGATTTAGAATAGGTCTAATGCATAGTTTTCATCCATTCTGCATTAAACTATTTCCCATGCCTGTAATGTCTTTTTTCCCATTCGTACGTATCCAAATTCCTACTTCTGTGCTGTAGGGCTTCGCTCAACTACACCTGCCTTTAATGAAACTTTTCTCACATGCACAATTGGTGATAATTTTAGTCTCCTAAAGACTCCCACGGGGTTACCTCTGTTGTGACACTTGAGAAACAACTTGAAACTCCCAATTACTTTTTGTTTTCCTTCCTGAGAGGGCTCATTATGCAGAAGCCATGTGTGAGTTATCTTTTTTCCTCTATAGAAAGCACCAGAGACTGCCCACATAATAGAAGTTCCAAAATAAAGAACTCTGAATGACTGAAAAAGACAGGGAATGCAAACAGGTTATCTGTTGCTTTTTGCACGTTCTGCAGTACACAATGGCCAGAAACCAGACACACCAGGTGGTAGAGGTTCAGGACCCTAACATTCTTTACCAGCAGAGTGTTTCCTTCCATTACCTACAGGTTTCTTTGTGGTCAAGCCTATGTTTGACAAAGCATGAAAAGAAGGAATCAATATGCACCAAAGGTTTACAGAGCAACTGTCACACATGTACACGTTGAAAGGAATCAAACAGGCACTTGACAATGATGCCAAGGCCATTAAAAAGAGGATCGTTTTGTACAAAGGTTTTACATAAGCCAGCATTTATAAAAAATATAAGCTCTCTACAGTAACAAGTTATTTTAACTAAAACAAAAGTGTTGAGGTGTGCAGAAATGCAAAAATAAATTGTTTTTAAAAATCCCAAAGTATGATACACTTTATGTATCATGCAGAAACACTCAAGTTTACTGAATCTTAGAACACCTTTGGCATTTCTGAATCTCAAGGACACAGAAACACAGATACACCCATGACTTCTGCCAAACAGAGTCATCAGAAGTAGAACACAATTTAAATTTAAGATGCATTTTTCTATGTAAAAACAATACAAGTTATAAGGCTTCAAGTTGCTGGGGGGTAGGTGAGTCAATGTTACCCTCCTATAAGCCTGTCAACCTTCAATGCTCCTTTGATTTCATATAGAAAATACACACAAAAAAACAAATGAAACCCACTGGATAAATGAGTGAAATGTGGAGACTTATCCTATATTTCAGTAGTAAAGTGGCAAGTATCTTTATATGAAACATTTGGTTGCAAAAACTAGACCTACGTGTTAATATTTTACTTAGAACAAGCCATATATTAAAATTCACTTTTAAATATTTAATTTGAATTTACTGAAAACAAAGATCATAGGTGAAAATGGTTATATTTATCCTTCAAAGCTACTATATTTTATGTTATTTTATTTATTTATTTTAATAGATCTTTATTGGAGTATAATTGCTTCACAATTCTGTGTTAGTTTGTTACACAACAAAGCGAATCAGCCATATGCATGCACATGTCCCCATATCCCCTCCTTCTTGAGCCTCCCTCCCACCCTCTGTATCCCACCCCTCTATGTCATCACAAAGCACCAAGCTGATCTCCCTGTGCTATGCTGCTGCTTTCTACTATATTTTAGCAGCATTAAGATACAGGGTAAAATGGAGTGTATGTGGTAATATAGGGCAAATATTTCATAGAGTGTAGCTTATTGATAATCACCACACGATCCTGTGTGGTATACATGCCTCTTAAAAATATATAGGAGCTCAGTTCATTTTGTGCTATTTTATTGTGGTTTTAAACTTAATTACCATCAAAATAAATGTTTGTATGCATGTGGTTTGTATGTGTATACCCTTTCTTTACTTTCAGAAACTAATGCAAATACATTTGTATTAAAACCTTTTTAAATTACACTTTTCTTGTTAGGAGATTAAAAAAAATTCTAATAAAAGTTCCCATCTTTTCTTAGGCATACATAAGTACAATATAAATGTGACACAATTCACACCATTATTTCACCCCTATACTCACCTGGATCTAGGTATATACCCAGATACTGATTTGGCTTACCTCTATGTCTCCAAATAACTGAGGCAAATACAAAAAAAATGCCCCAGAAATAAAATTATTCTTAAAATAGCTCAATGAGCTTGTATACTTCAGTTACATTTCCACTTTGTTTAAACATGCTAAATAAAAAAAAGTTTAACTGTTTTCTTCTCATTCAATGATGCCCTATTATATACCACCAGGTACTAATTTTACAGAATTCCTAATATGTTTTACATAGACGTGTTTTATTTATATATATTTCCATTTCTAATATCATAGCAAAAGTCAACTTAGCTATTTTAAGGATGTTTTACATATGATATACATTTTTAATAATAATATCTAATTAGTATGATATCACAAATCTTAACTTCTTTGTATGTACTATTTGATTATTAAAATATCACTCTCTTGAAATAACAATTGGCAGACAATCATAAGCTGTTTTTTGACTTAATAAACACTCTTAATAACTTATTTAATACACTATTGTCCAAGCAAGTTGATTAATCGAGAATCAAAAACATACATCTTTAAGTAGGAAAAATAAAGCTGTATTTATGAAGATGTTTACAATAGTTTATTTTAGGTTATTTCCAATTTTTCACCAATTTAAAAAATTGACCAACTCAATGAAACCTTGTGAATACAATGTTAAAAAGTATGACTATGAATCATAGAATTTAAATTTAGTATGAAAAGATAAGAATGGCAAATTATATTGAAGCTATGTGGAATTATGTTTATAGACAGCAGGAAGAGAAAATAAAAACGTAAATATTGCTTGATAGGATAAGGGGATTAGAGGTGGTCTTTTAAATTTTTCATTTTTATGCTAATACAATACCTTTATAAAACCCAAAAATCTTCAAACAACGCATTTTTTAAAAATTGTGGTAAACTACACAAAACAGAAAATTTATCATTTTAACCATTTAAAAGTGTACTGTTCAGTGATATTAAGTCAACAAATTTTTAAAACTTTCAGAGAGCACCTCAATAAAAGATGTGTTGTCCTTTCATGATTTTAATGTATCTGATATATAACTAAACTCACCACAAATCTCTTTCTGGCAAATTGGCAGATCATAAACATAAAAAATTTATTTTGCTTTATATTAAACCTTATTGTTTTGCTGTTTCAAAATTCAAATTTACTCACAAGAAAGAGTCAGTTTCATATTAGATTTGGTTTCACAAATGCTGCTCCTGCTATTCATTCTTATCACCCCCCCAAAAAAAGACTATTTGTTACTAACGATAATATGTTCCAGAAAATAAAAAGTTAAAAGGTTTTCAATCTGCATTTCTGGGAAGCTAAATTAAAGCATCACACAACATTTTCAAAAACAGAAAAGCCATTTCATTTGACTAAAAACTTAGTTTTAAGATGGCAGAAAGTACCTTGATAATTTTCTTTTAAGAAAGAAAGAAAAACAAGCCATTAAAGAGAAATTCTTCCGAGAGAACTGAAACATGTTATATACCTCTGACTTGGCACTCCTTCCATCTAGAGAACTTTTTTCTTTTTCCAGTACACGGGCCTCTCACTGTTGTGGCCTGTCCTGTTGCAGAGCACAGGCTCTGGACACGCAGGCTCAGTGGCCATGACTCACGGGCCCAGCTGTGCCATGGCATGTGGGATCCTCCTGGACCAGGGCACAAACCCATGTGCCCTGCATCGGCAGGTGGACTCTCAAGCACTGCGCCATGAGGGAAGCCCAGAACTTTTTTGATAACTGCTTTCATCACAGAATGATCTAAAGTAAAATGAATTGAAATTAGAGTAATTATTTCCCAATGAGTGGCTATTACCATATAAAACCAAAAGCCACCTAATAGTTGCTTGTCCCATAAATTTAAATATGAAATCTACATTATGTAATTATACACTTATTTCCCCCTTTGTGTATTCTAATTTCTTCCTCAGAAACCTAAGATGCCATCTTGCAGACTACCCACAGTGGCTACTATTTTGGCAGCAGCAAAGGTCAACTTTAAACATTTTGCATCTAAAGTGGCTTTGGATAACTTTGGATAGAAAGTACAGTCTGAGCACTGTCCAGACACTTAGATACCTAAACGGCATCTAAGATAACAAAGCAAAGTCCTGATATTCCCTCAAAAGCTGCTCCTCCCATCAGCCCCCTTCTTCTAAGTGATAGCACCCAGTTGCACACATAATCATCAACGACTTGTCTCCTTGTTACTATTTCCTTCATACCCCACATCTAATCTATCTGCAGGTCTTGATAGCTACACCCTCAAAACACAACCTGAATTCAACCACTTTTCACTTGCTCCAAACTTCCAACCTAACCTAGGCCATAAACATCTCTTATTTGGACCACTGTGATAGTCTCCTAACTGGTCTCCCTGTTCCTCTTCTTTTTTTTATTTTTATCTTTATTTTTTATTTTTTTTGCTTTATAACAAATTTAATCAGTTATACATATACATATGTTCCCATATCCCCTCCCTTTTGCGTCTCCCTCCCACCCTCCCTATACCACCCTTCCAGGCAGTCACAAAGCACCGAGCTGATCTCCCTGTGCTATGCGGCTGCTTCCCGCTAGCTATCTGCCTTAACGTTTGGTAGTGTATATATGTCCATGCCTCTCTTTCACTTTGTCACAGCTTACCCTTCCCCCTCTCCATATCCTCAAGTCCATTCTCTAGTAGGTCTGTGTCTTTATTCCTGTCTTACCTCTATGTTCTTCATGACATTTTTTTTCTTAAATTCCATATATATGTGTTAGCATACAGTATTTGTCTTTCTCTTTCTGACTTACTTCACTCTGTATGACAGGCTCTAGGTCCATCCACCTCATTACAAATAGCTCAATTTCATTTCTTTTTATGGCTGAGTAATATTCCATTGTATATATGTGCCACATCTTCTTTACCCATTCATCCGATGATGGACACTTAGGTTGTTTCCATCTCCGGGCTATTGTAAATAGGGCTGCTATGAACATTTTGGTACATGTCTCTTTTTGAATTATGGTCTTCTCAGGGTATATGCCCAGTAGTGGGATTGCTGGGTCATATGGTAGTTCTATTTGTAGTTTTTTAAGGACCTGTTCCTCTTCTTTATCCTCCCAAGTCCATTCTCTATACCAGGTCACCTTATTCAGATACTATTTAGATCACGCCTTTTTCCACTTCAAAACCCTCTACTCATTTAAAATAATCCACATCTTTACTCTGGCCTTCAAGACTTTACAAGAGCAGACCCCTGGCTAGCTCCCTGACCTCGTGTCATACCACACTCTTCTTCACTCAGTACTCTGGCCATGTTGGCCTCCTTGCTTTTCCTTAAATACTCCACCCATCTACATGCCTGCATACGCATTGCCCCCTTGTCCTGGAATGTGCTTACCCCAGATCTTCCATGGCTTGCTCCTCTCTTCAGTCAGGTCTCCATTCAAATGCCACTTCGCCAGTGAAGCTGTCCCCTAAAAAACCTGTCCAATGGAGTCCTACCTGCCCCCACTCATTCTCCTTACATTAAGATATTTTTGCACTTCCTACTCTCTAAAATTATATTACTTATCTGTTTACTCATTTCTATCTGATCTCCTTCACTAGAATGTAAGCTCCATGAGGGCAAGACTTTTGCCTGTCTGCTTCACTGCTTTATCCGTAGTGCCTAAACCCGCATCTGGCACACAGAAGGTATTAAAAAATTACTTGTGAAACTGACAAATGAATAAAGTGCTCCTTGCAAGAATTCAGAGGTTGCACAGGAAGGAAATAATGCTCTTGGTGGAAGCAGGCTTAGTATCTAGGTTCACCTCTATTCACAGTAGGGATAAGAACAATTTACAGGTATAAATCACTTTAATTAGAAAATTATCTGCTAAAACCATAAGTGAAATACAACATTAGAAAAGTACCGTTTTCTAGGATACAAATAATAACAAATTCAAACAATGTGTGAATAGAGAATACATACTAAAAACCTATCATGAAAGTATGATGGTCAAGAACTCTCCCAGTAAAAGGTCAGACAAAAACCAGAACAAATGATCATGAATTCTAGTAGTTCTGGGGCTGAACAACCTACTCATTTAAACAAAAGGGATCATTGCAAATGCACAGGTATTAAAAAATATTACATGAAAGGAAACTATCCTGAGTCATTTATTGAAGTGTTGAGTGGACCATCACATTAAAATAACTGGAGTCTTTCAACACCCCATGACATACAGAAATAGCAAGTCAGATGTATGGATCTGACAGGATATGATACAACCCTTACAAACTCTCACTACAGAAGAATGGACACACGGTGTAATTAACCAACTAGCCAAATTAATACAAACAGCCAGTAAACCTCACCAGTAAATCAAACGAATACAAAATAAAACAAAATATGGTTATTCTCCTATCAGATTAAGCCAAGATTCTGTAAGAAAAGTCTTTAAAATGTCTATACTCTTTTGATCCAACAACTCTCTTTCTACGAATTTAACCAAAAGAAATAGTCAGAGATATAGGTAAGGATATATATCATAGTACTATTTGTAACTGAAAAACTGAACATAACTTTTATACAAGATTGGATAAGCTATGTGTACTGTGGCATATTCATATAATGGAACACTGAAGGGTCACAAAAAAAAGTGATGCAGTAAGGCTTCCCTGGTGGCACAGTGGTTGAGAGTCCGCCTGCTGATGCAGGGGACATGGGTTCATGCCCTGGTCTGGGAAGATCCCACGTGCCATGGAGTGGCTGGGCCCAAGTCACAGAGAAACTTGTCTTTGACCTGAACTTGAGTTTCCATTAAGATTGCAACACAGGGATATTACAGATGAAGGTAATCACATAAACTTACTATACTGAGACTTGCAGAGGTTATGAGTGTTGTTCAAGATCCCAAAGCAAGTGCATTGTGGAATCAGAATTTTAAGTGAGGCCTAATGAACTAAAAACAAACAAACAAACAAGCCCTCTCTGTGATACCATGTTGCCTTTGAAGTCGTTTTATTGGTGGGTTGGTAGAAACTGGTTCCAGTGTTTCTTGCAGGAATGACTAGTTCTGTCCCCCTGCTGTCCCCCGCCCCTGAGTTGATCCTCAAAATTTCCTTTAGTATGGACTTGCTAAAATGCAGACACGCAAGTATTCATGATTCCTGCGTCCAATCATTTCTCCTGCCATTGCCTACTTCACTTCTGGATTATATGAACAATTCACTGTCTTCTTTTATGCTTTTCCCTCCTCCAAGAATTCCTTTCTCCCTATGGGGCACCTGAAAAATCCACTTCATTTTTCAAACCTCAGTTTACATATTATGTCTTTTGTGCAGTCTTCTTTTTAGTGTTGTGATCACACGCTCCTTTTTGCTACCCTTGCACTTCTGCATGCCTGATTGCTGCACTTGCTACACTGTATTGTAATTGTATTTTTTACATATCTCTGTCTTCTCCTGGGCCACATTCCCTGGGGCCAGGGACTACCTTTTTTCATCTATTGATGTTGCCTTAGCATGTTACTTGTTGCGAAGTAGTTAGTTATAAAAATGAGATTTGATTAAATTGAAAATTGTTATGTACATATTAGTTATTATCATTTACAGATATAACAGGAAAAAATAATAATGTTGGTGCTGAAAGTTCACTGTTAGTAAATGGTTGTGGTACTTGACTTCACATATTATTTTCCCCACTATTTTATATCTTTCTACCTGATATCTCTTCTTTATTTCCATCTCTGTTTCTTTATTACTACACCAAGAAAAACAGGGATAAGGGTAGGGCTAGGCCATACTTGGCTGGAATAGTAAACAAATTGTGTGGGGTTTTGGTGAGAAAATCCTGAAGCATACAGGTCTGCATCTTCCCTTTGCTGCATGTGGAGGATTCTGCTTCTGAAGAGTTTTATTAGCAACTAATCAAGATGGGGTTTTTTGTGTGTGTGTGGTACGTGGGCCTCTCACTGTTGTGGCCTCTCCCATTGCGGAGCACAGGCTACGGACGTGCAGGCTTAGCAACCATGGCTCACGGGACCAGCCACTCCAAGGCATGTGGGATCTTCCCAGACCAATGCGACACCAGAGAAACCCAATCAAGATGCTTTTACACAAGGCTCCTGATTAGCTGTTAGTATACTAAGAGTGAATCAGAGTTAACGTAGCTTCTGATTTCTTTTACATTGTCAATGTGGATGATCATTTTTTACTGCTGGGAGTGGTGGTGGTGGGGAGTGAGGGAATGTTCCTTTCCTGCTCCTGATGTTTTAGTCCTGTCAAGAGATCTCATAGGGTCCTATCAGCGTTGTTTCTTTACTGGCTCTGCCCCAGGGTGATCAAGTGACTTATATTGAAAGCTTGAAAAGAATTAAGCATGCATGCTTGCCTTGACTAATTCTGTTCTCTCCCTTGAGAGTGTGAGTGAATGTCTTCTGTTTCTCTCATTCTGTGTATTACTAGTTAGTAAATCTGCCCCATTCTGTGGTTCAGTTATGTGATCATTTCATTCAAACTGGATTCTCAAGCCAGGGTTATCAACAGTAACAGGAATATTCGGCCCTCCATTTTTCTCTTATTTTCTAATTTATGCCAAGCCAAATGGAATTAAGGCATTGTAGCTGCTGAAAGGTAATTAAAAGACCCTAACATTTGGTGCATTACCTGGGAATACTGAGAAATAAAAAGAAAGGAGCAGACATTTTGGAGAGGAAAATGTCCATGTGGAAAATATTTTGGTACTGCCAAGGAAGGTAGTCCAGTGCCTTGGTCTTTAATGTATGGTGGGATATTGGGACCTTTGACTGTTTGAAAATATTTAAGTTTGTGCAGTAAACTGCTGAAGCCTAGAAAAGGTTTAAGACATGTTGTATTATTCTCCCGTGCTTATTGTAACAGACTACCACAAACTTGGAGGCTTAACACAATAGAAATATACTATCTCACAGTTGTAGAGGCCAGAAGTCTGATATCAAGGTGTCAGCAAGGCTGCTCTCCCTACAGATGCTTTAGGGGAGATTCTATCCCTTGCCTCTTTCAGCTTCTGGTGGTTGCCAGCTTCCTTGGCTTGAGGCCACATCACTCAGTTTTGTCTCTGTCTTCACATCACCCCCTTTCTGTGTCTGTATCTTCTCTTTTGTCTGTCTCAAATGTCCCTCTGCCCTTCTTGTATAATATGGACAATTGTCATTCTATTTGGGACCCATCCAGATAATATAGGATGGAAATCCCATGTCAAGATCCTTAATGACATTTGCAAAAACGTTTTTATTCAAATGAGGTAACCATCAAGGATGAGGACATGGATATATCCTTTTGGGGGCCACCATCCAACCCACTATACCAGCCATAAGATACTTTGATCTTGGCTGATGGCTGCAGCTTATGGTGTGGGAAAGTGGCTGTTTCTTTAGAGCCACTTAAGTAAAGGTCTGACATAAAGAAAGGGGCATTAGGGGGTTGCAGGTGACTGAGCAATACCTGGAGTGGAATGAATAAGGCACCTGGAGGGTCTTGAGTATACCTGGCACTTGACTTGAGAGTGTGCAGGAGTTTACAGGGCAGAAAATCTCAGGCAGCTGTCCACCTTGCCTTACCCTTCAGGTACAGTTTTTCCCAAGCAGGCTTGACTGAGACAAAGACTCAATTGTAAGGAAAACATGTTTTATAGAACTTGTCGGCATTGACACATATGGTCTACCATAGCCTCAAGTGACTCCCTTTACATGTGGACCCAAGCTGACACTGGATTTGTCAATTATGTTGGAGAAAGAAATGTTCTCTTAAAGGCAGCTGCCTTTGGTCTAGGCAGTTCCATAGCAGGAGGCAGTGAAAATGGCCATGGCAGCATGGACTGTCAAATCTACGCCTCAGAACTGGAGGTGTAATGTCACTAGACAGAACCCTTAATTAGTTCAGTACTGCAGTATGAACCACAAGGTCATCAAAGAGGAAGGATAGCTCAAGAGTTCACGTGTGATAGATGCTCAGGGCTGTGCACTGCACATGGCAAATTCATAGTGACAAATCAACGTCAGGCTAAAAGATTCCTCCTGGTTCGAAGTTCGCAGGTCAGAAATTTCAAAGAAATGGCATAGACTAATGGACATCCTAGTGAGGCTAAAACCAAAGAGACTTTCTCTTTCTCTCAAATGCCATTCAGTTTCTGCTATGTTCTTTGGTCAAATTCTGTACTGGATTCTGGGAACAAAAATGTGCCTCGTTTCACTCTTCTAGGAGTGGGGGATTGGCTTGCTTTTGAGATTGGTTTTAAATTTGGGGGATAGTGCTGTAAAATCAAATTGTATCGTAGTAACTCTTCAGACTCAGCATGGTTCATGAGAGGCTTGATTAACTGATAAAACAGCCAAGGCCCTGAGAGACCCAAACCCGTATCAGTCTGTTCTCTGTGTCTGTGAGTCTGTTTTTGTTTCGTAGGTAAGTTCATTTGTGCCGTATTTTAGATTTCACATATAAGTGAGATCATATATTTGTCTTTCTCTTCTGAATTACTTCACTGAGTATGATAATCTCTAGGTCCATCCACGACGTTGCTGCAAATAGCATTACTTCATTCTTTTTATGGCTGAATAATATGCCATTGTATATATGTACCACATCTTCTTTATCCATTCATCCATCAGTGTACATTTAGGTAGTTTCCACATCTTGGCTATTGTAAATAGTGCTGCAATGAACATTGGGGTGCATGCATCTTTTCTTTCTTTCTTTCTTTCTTTCTTTCTTTCTTTCTTTCTTTCTTTCTTTTTCTTTCTTTCTTTCTCTCTTTCTTTCTATTTTTTTTGTCACACGGCATGTGGGATCTTAGTTCCCTGGCCAGAGATGGAATCCATGCTCCCTGCACTGGAAGCAGGGAGTCTTAACCACTGGACCACCAGGGAAATCCCAGGGGTGTATGTATATTTTTGAATTAGAGTTTTCTCCGGACCTACGCCCAGGAGTGGAATTGCGGGACCCTATGGCAGCTGTATCTGTTCACTGCACGTCTCACATCAACCACCTGCACTTCAATCCTTGCTCTCAATGTCATCTACGGGGAACCCAACCTGTGACAGGGACCTTGACAAGAAGAAATGGCTCAGGGAAAAGCTACCTGCACAGGGAGGAGATAGAGGCCATCGACCCTGGGGTGTGGTGGGGAGAGTGGGCACAGAGATTTGTCATTTCACCCCCAATACTCAGCCCTCCTGGCTGCCCCACTCTAGGTCACCTTGGGATACAGAGGTGACCCGGTTAGAGTCCCTGCCTGTGCAGGAATCTAGGGGCACCAGCTGGTCTGAATAATATTAGTGCAGGGTCTCCCCCATGGCACTGGGGTTATTTGGGATGGGTCATCCTCAGCTGGGGGCCCCTCCTGGGCACTGTGTGGGGTTCAGCAGCATCCCTGGCCCCACCCATTTGATTCCAGGGGCCTCTGCACCCCAGTAGTGACCACCACAGATTTTCCCAGACATCACCAAAAAACTGGGTGAGGCGGGGGCAGGATGGCCCTGGGTGAGGACAGCTGTGTTGAAGCAACCAGCCTGGCCCAGGGCAAGGTCTTCCTCAATCCCGTCAGAGCCTGCATTTAGAACTGCCCCTTCCCTCTCCCACCTCCCCTGCCCTGCAGTGGTCTCCGAGACATCATCCCCATGTAATCAATCACACCTTCTCAGTTTACTGTCCCCAGCACCTAGAGGAGTGTCTGATGTGTAGTAGATGCTTCATAAATACTTGCTGAATAAAGGAGTTGAATAAAGGGATGAGTGGATGAATGAATGAAGGTTACAATGGAAGGAGGGGGGAGATTCCCTTTCTGGCTCTCGGGGGTTGGGAGATCAAGTGAGAGATCCGTCCTAAATAGGCTGACCAGCCTTCTGGGGCTCCCCGGGAATGAGGGTTTCCCCACAGTTCCAGCGCTCAAACCTGAGTGGTCCTGGGCAAACTGGGGGCAGGTGTTGGTCAGCCTATGTAAACACAGTAACAATTCCAACTGCAATAGCAATGGCCAAGGACCTCTAGGGTCTTATTGACCAGGCAGAGTTCTTTACCTGGCGGGGAAAGTGGCACAGGAGGGAGGGAGGAGTCTAAGGAAGAACATCCCACACGACAACATGTGCCAATGGCCCTGGGCCCAAGGTCACACCTGACTGGGGCTTGCTTTTTTTTTTTTTTTCTACTTTACTTTTTCCCACATGGGTATGCAATTGTCCTAATGCCTTTTATTGAAAACTCCTTAGTTTCCTCACTTTCTTTCATATCAAGTTCTCATATATCTGTTTCTGGACCTTTATTCTATACCATAAAGCTATACGTCCCATCCTTGAACCACTAAGGTTGTTTCATCACTATAACTTTATCTTTCATTCATTTATTATTATTATTTTTATTAGTTTCTGCTTTATAACAAAGTGAATCAGTTATACATATACATCTGTTCCCATATCTATTACCTCTTGTGTCTCCCTCCCTCCCACCCTCCCTATACCACCCTTCCAGGCAGTCACAAAGCACCGAGCTGATCTCCCTGTGCTATGCGGCTGCTTCACACTAACTATCTACCTTACGTTTGGTAGTGTATATATGTCCATGCCTCTCTCTCGCTTTGTCAAAACTTACCCTTCCCCCTCCCATATCCTCACGTCCATTCTCAAGTAGGTCTGTGTCTGTATTCCTGTTTTACCCCTAGGTTCTTCATGACATTTTTTTCTTCTTAAATTCCATATATGTGTGTTAGCATACGGTATTTGTCTTTCTCTTTCTGACTTACTTCACTCTGTATGACAGACTCTAGGTCTAGCCACCTCATTACAAATAGCTCAATTTCGTTTCCTTTTATGGCTGAGTAATATTCCATTGTATGTATGTGCCACATCTTCTTTATCCATTTTGGTCGTGCCGTGCGGTATGTGGGATTTTATTTCCCTGACCAAGGATCAAACCCACGAACCCTGCAGTGGAAGCTTGGAGTCTTAATCGCTGGACCTCCAGGGAATTCACCAGGGCTTGCTTTGACATCCATCGAATGGTGGTGGGTGGACACGGAGAGCAGATGTCTGTGAGCCATCCTGTGTAGAAATGCAGGGTGATGGGCAGGACAGCTGGAGCAGGAGGGGAAGAGGCGGAGGAGGGAGGGAGGGAGGGCGGGTGAGAGACAGACAGAGAGTTTCCAGAGAAAATAGCTCTGGCCGTGTCTTAGGGCATGAAAGCTGAAAATAGCTCCTAGTGCCTGGAGCCTTGGAGCCGCAGCCTGTGAGCCAGGGTGACTGGCTCTCCTCCCTGGTGTGTGTGTGTGTGGGTGGCTCTGGGCTTCTCAGGCTGGGAATGGGGTGCACGGAGCAGGGACGGAGTTGGGACCCTTCTCTCTGGGACCTCACGGGCCATCCTTAGCTCACAAAGCTGAGCCACTCCTGGCCCTACGAGTGGGGGGCTTATCCTCCCTGTCCCTTGGATCACCCCCCCTCACACACAACTTCCCCGTGTGTGCTCCCAGCAGCCAAGAGAATCTGTTTTTAAAAGATTTGGGGGAGGGGTTAAACATACAAAGAAGAGCAGAATGGATACTTTTTCAGAATGGGAATGGCTCTGTGTAACCCCACCCCCAGGGTAACCACAGTCCTGACCTCTAACACCCTTGACGAGTCAGCCTTGGTCTGGGCTTGTGGACCCATGGAAGCTTCCTCATCCCCTCCTTCAGACGCAGTCTCTCCCTCGGCGTCTTTGTGAGAAGCACCCGGGGAAGTGGGACTGCTAGGCTGTACTGCTGCTAGAACTCCACCTGGGCTCCACCAGGCTCCAGCCCCCTGCGCTGTGCACCTCTCTGACCCTGAGGCACCTCAACTGGTAGGAGCGGCATCACCTTCCCTCCCGGGACTTGTGACACTTAAGGGAGACACCAAAAAGACAAGTATTTGGCTCCCTGGCTGGCAAAGGGCAGGTGCTCAATTGTCATAAGTGTCCATATCAGTGAGGGTTCTCCAGACAAACAGAATCCACAGGGTGTTTGTGTGTGCATACACACAACACGTACATATGTACACGCATACAAAAATATACAGCTGTGTACATATGCAGTACGCATACAGACATATACACATATAGTATATACAATACACACATACATATGTACACACATATATAAAATGCATCGTTTGTATACAGTATGTATACACACATATACACACACACAATATACATATACGCTATACATACACACATATAAAATGCATAGTTTGTATATATACAGTATGTACACATACATATAACATATGCAATAGACACACCTAGGTACATATATATCATACATATATACACACATACAAAGATATTTAGGTGTGTATATATACAGTATACATACATATATAATATATGCAATACATACACGTACATACATATAGACACACATATACACCTACATATAAAAGCATGAAGCATAAAAATATATATGTACTGTATATATAAATTCATCGTATATATACATACATATATCATATATATAAGATATATACACATACATATACACAATGTATACACACACATACACACCTATATGTAAATATGCTCATGTACATACACATATAAATACATACGCAAGTGTGTCTATATATAGTATATACATATATACATATAATACCTATACAACGTATACACATACAGGTATACAACATATATACACACTATATATAAATATACACTGTATACATACATATGTACAGTGTACATATACTGTATATGTACACACACTCATATATCAATATATGGGTGTGTGTATATATACAGCATATTCACATTTATAATATGTATACTCTATATATACACCTACATGTATACAATATATACACACACATATATAGGCTTGTATGTATACTGTATATAGTACTTACACATATACTACAAATGCACGCACATATAAACATATGTATATACATATATATATGTATACACACATACAAATTAAAAGGCTTGTATATATTCAGTATGTTTACATATATAGTTTTGTTTTAAGGAGTTGACTCGTGACCGTGAGGCAGGCAAGTCAGGGCAGGACTCTGGGCTGGAGACACAGGGAAGAGCTGATGTCCCAAGGCCATTGGAGGAACAGTTCCCTCTTTCTAGGGAACCTCATTTTTCTCTCCAGTCCTTCAACTGATGGACCCACGCCGCGGCATTGATAATCTCCTTTACGCAAAATGGACCAATTTCAGTGTTAATCTCTTCCGAAAAATACCTTCCTGGCCACATCTGGAATAATGTTTGTGGTTGCCGGGGCCCCACACAGTGCGCACATGAGATTAACCATCCCCATGGTGATGATGACACTTAATTTTCTCCCTTGACCACTGTCACTACTATTCCAATTAAAATGGCAGTGCCATGAGGACAGGGCATTTCCTTTTTTGCCAGTACTGAGCGTCCGTGGTCTGGTGCCTAGCATAGGCTAAATACACGGCATTTTTGTGAACAGAAGCCGGGATTCCGGCTGTCATATTTAATGAGGAATTACCGTCTTATTTTTGGGGGGGAGAGGGTGTGTCACGGTACGTCAAGGGCGGGAGTCGAACCTGCCACCCCAGGCCCCGAGGCCTCTCCTCGGGTCCCAACTTCGGGCCAGTGGGGGTGGACGGGGGCAGCCGAGGGCAGCTGAAGACATGCGTGTGTGAGAGCGGGCGAGTCCACGGGGTGGGCCGCGCGCGCCGTGAGTGGTTCGCCCCGGCCCCCGGCTCACTGTGCTCGCCTCACGCCGGCCCGAGTTCGCAGCAGCGCTGGAGGCCCCGGGCCTGTGACCACAGAGGGAGCCGAGGGCCGGATGGGAGCCCGGCGGCGGCTGCTGAGGCCCAGGCCAGGCCCCCTCCCCTCAGCCGCCCGCCTGCCCGCCTGCACCGTCACCGCCGGCGGCGCCGCGCCCCTCCCCCAACCGCCAGACTAGCACGGTGCGGGGGCCGCGCGCGAAGACATGGGGGAGAACCTGGAGCTGAGGCTGGAGTCGCTCGTGGGGGCCGAGCCCGCCGTCTGCCTGTGGCCGCTGCCGGTCTACGTAAGTGCCACCCGTCCCCTCCTCCCGGACCCCCGCCCCTCTTCCCCCACGGCTCGCGCTGAGCCCACCGAGAAACGGAGCGACTCGAGTCACCAGACCTTCTTTGGAGCCCCCCTTCCCACCCCGCCATGGTTCTCCACGGCCGTTTCCAGCCCCCGCGCGCAGGGTGAGCAGAGGGGAGCCAGCGCCAGCCGGGGCCTCAGACTCGGCCGCGAGGACCCCGCGATTCCTAGGGACGCCCGAGCTGGTCTGTGGTTGGCTCTGCAGGGCTGGGGACCCCGGTCCCCACGGGCCTGGAACTGCCGGCGGGCTTGCCCTTCTGTACTTTAGGATGTGACATGTAGGGATTCTTTTTCCTGGTAGTTTATTCTTAGCGCTGTCAACGTGCTTAGGTTTTTTTTTTATTTTTGAGGGCACCCTTTCCTCCCTCTCTCCAGTTTTTTGTGTTTCTCTTTTGTTTTGTTTTTGTTAGGCATTTGTCCCTCTGATCTTGAGTGGGTGGGCTGGCAGGACACTTGGAGAGGAGGTGTTCTGTCCCCTGATCTTGATTGGCCTTTGGAAAATGACACGCCAAAGGGAAATTTACACAGAAGTTCGGTGATTCCAGAAATGCAGGGTGTCTGGCCAGGTGGGCGCCCGGCCTCTCGTCCCCTGTGGCGGCGTGGTGTGCGTGTACCTTGTCTCAGGGTTTACGCTTGGGCCCCGCAGCCCACCTTCCAGAGGGAAAGCGCAGCGGGCGCCTTGGGCCGGCGCCTTTGGGGCGCCCTTTCGTGCGCTGGGCTTGCGGGGGACCGGCCTCCAGGCGACCCGGCGAGGAAGCCCACGCGACCCGCCCCTCGCGCGGGCTCCGTGTGTGTCAGTTTTGTGGAAACTGTGTCGCGGCCGGGGTCGGGGTCGGGACGCTGGGACCGCCTGGGAGCCGATGTTGACTCCGAGGCCCGGTTCTCCGCAGTTATCTGAGGTCCGAGGGTTTCCAGCCCTCCACTGCGCACTGGCGCTTTCTGTTTTTGCCCTTCCTGTGCCTGGAGGCGTGGCTGAGCCTGGGCTCTGGCTTTTCCGGTTGGGTAACTCCGGGTGGCCGGGGTGGGCGGCCTGAGCAGCAGTGGGCCGGGCGGGGAGACATGCCAGGGGAGGGAAACTGAAAGTGGGGAGAACCTTCAGAACTCCAGCTGATCCACTTGCCTCGCCTCCCCGCCCCTCTTACTGCACTTGTCATGCACGGGCTGGCTGGCCGGCGCAGTTTTCAAAATGTAATAATTTGTGTGTCCTTAGTAGCTGTGAAGCCTAGTTCACTTGTAGTGCACAGTGGTAGGAGTTTTGATCGCCATCAGGCGGCAGAGCAATCCTGTCATCCCATTTGCTGCCCTTTGGCGCCAGGGTGCCTCTAGCCTCTTGGCCACTAATCTCCTCTCTGTCCCTAAGGTTTTGGCTTTTCCAGAAAGTCAGATAAGCGGAACAACAGCATGTAGCTTTTTGATTCTGGCTGCTTTGGCTCAGCAAAACCTATGCGAGATTCCTCCCGGGTTTGTTTTTTTTGTTGTTGTTGTTTTAAATATTTATTTAGTTAGTTATTTACTTGGCTGTGCTGGGTCTTAGTTGCGGCACATGGGATCTTCATTGCCGCTTGTAGTATGTTTTAGTTGCGGCGTGGGGGATCTAGTTCCCTGAGCAGGGATGGACCCCGGGCCCCCTGCATTGGGAGCGCGGAGTCTTAGCCACTGGACCCCCAGGGAAGTCCGTCATCCCTGTTGTTGTGAGTATGAGAAGCCACTCCTTTTTCTGGCTGTGTTGTATTCCATTTTCCGTTTGTCCATTCGCCTGCGGGTGGCAGGACTTGTGGGATGTTTCCACTTTTGAGGGGATCAGGAATAAAGCTGCTGTAAACATCCCAGGGCAGGTTTCCATGTGAACTTGGGTTTTTACCTCACTTGAGAAAATACTCAGGAGTGGGACTGGGGTCTGTGCTAAGTGTATGTTTAACAACCCTCCTGCATCTTAGAAATTGATATTTTTGAATATTGGAAGAGTTGAGAAATCCACTGTGACCCATCATCCAGGCACCTGAAACGAAGTTGAAAGTTCATCTGGACATGGTCACGTTGTCCCCGTCACTGTCTTTTATTCGAGGCAGAGCAAGGGCACAGATCTGTAACCCTTGTAAGGAAGGCCTCGTGTGTCCAGGCCCTGGCAGGACCTGGCTTTCTAGTGGTGGGCGGTTCTGCAGTGGAGAGCGTCTTTCCCTTGCTGGCCAGACCTCGCTTGGCAGGGTGCGGGGTGTGCTGCCTGCGTGGCCGGGCGCTCTTTCTGCCGGTCAGCAGCCGTTCCTGGTGTGTCTGTCCTACTACCAGGCAGGCGGTCAGGGGCCCTAGTGAAGTGCTCAGCGAGCCGCAGCCTTCCTAAAGCTTTGCGGGTAATGTCTGCTACCCTCCCATTTCCCTGCTGAGGAATTTTGCTTTCTCATGGGAAGTGAGGGGGCAGGACTTTATAAGAGTTCATGTTTTGTGATGACTCGATGCTGAATACATTAAGAAAATGGGCTCCTTCCAGAAGCTTAACTTCTTAGAAGGTCAGATTACGCATGTGACTGCACGTTTGAAATGAGTGAGCTTGTTTGTTCATTGATTCATTCGTTCTGCAAGCACCTCCTGGATATTTACAGTGAGTGTTCCAGGGGGTGCAGAGGACAGTAGACAGTATTTTTTTTTTGATTTTTGAATTTTATTTTATTTATTTTTTTATACAGCACGTTCTTATTAGTCATCAAGTTTATACACATCAGTGTATACATGTCAATCTGACTCGCCCAGTTCAGCACACCACCATCCCAACCCCCCTGCGGCTTTCTTCCCTTGGTGTCCATATGTTTGTTCTCTACATCCGTGTCTCAACTTCTGCCCTGCAAACCAGTTCATCTGTACCATTTTTCTAAGTTCCACATACATGCGTTAATATACGATATTTGTTTTTCTCTTTCCGACTTACTTCACTCTGTATGACAATCTCTAGATCCATCCACGTCTCAACAAATGACTCAGTTTCATTCCTTTTTATGGCTGAGTAATATTACACTGTATATATATACCACAACTTCTTTATCTGTTCGTCTGTCACTGGGCATTTAGGTTGCTTCCATGACCTGGCTATTGTAAATAATGCCGCAGTGAACATTGGGGTGCCTGTGTCTTTTTGAATTATGGTTTTCTCTGGGTATATGCCCAGTAGTAGGATTGCTGGATCATATGGTAATTCTATTTTTAGTTTTTTAAGGAACCTCCATACTGTTCTCCATAGTGGCTGTATCAATTTACGTTCCCACCAACAGTGCAAGAGGGTTCCCTTTTCTCCACACCCTCTCCAACATTTGTTGTCTGTAGATTTTCTGATGATGCCCATTCTAACTGGTGTGAGGTGATACCTCATTGTAGTTTTGAGTTGCATTTCTCCAATAATTAGTGATGTTGAGCAGTTTTTCACATGCCTCTTGGCCATCTGTATGTCTTCTTTGGATAAATGTGTATTTGGTCTTCTGTCCATTTTTGGATTGGGTTGTTTGTTTCTTTAATATTGAGCTGCATGAGCTGTTTATATATTTTGGAGATTAATCCTTTGTCCATTGATTCGTTTGCAAATGTTTTCTCCCATTCTGAGGGTGACAGTGTTCTTATTCTCAAAACTTATGAACTAAGGACGGTAGGTGATCTGTAAACACAGAAGTTCAGCTGAGGTGTGATGCCCCGTATATGGGATCAGCTGAGGTCCCAGAGGGTGGGGCTGCCAGATTTGCCCTGGGGGAGGTGTGGGTGGCTTCTCTGAGGAGGGGGCACCCGCAGGAGGAAGTGCAAACAGCCACAACTGCCTGTACGCAGAAATGTCCAGCCTCCAAGATGGGCTTCTGCACAATTGACAAATAGGAGGGCGGGGTGCAGGGCGAGTTTTGTTCCTTCTGTGACTGAGAGTTCCCAGATATCCACTTATAGCTCACGGTGGCATTTCTAAAGCAGGATGTCCCTTCTTTTGGTGGGAAAACCAGGTCTCAGCTCAGGAGGAAGCAGGTGGTATCTTCGGCTGCCTGATGGCAGGGCAGGAGCCAGCGAGGGCGTGCAGTGGTCCTTCCCCTCCGTGACTGACTGAGGCTGTGGGTGTGGAGCGGCCTCAGCGTGACTGTCCCCGCCTGCTTCTGGCTTCCTCCTGAGAGCCCACGAGGCTCTGATGAATGCCCGCTGAGCAGTCACGCCCTTCACTCCACAGTGAGTAGTAGCTGAATTGGGCTGCCGAGTGAGCCGTCCCTCCCCGTGACTCAGAGAATATTTTCTGATCTGACCTCTGCTGGTGTGAGTCCTGCCTAATCTGAACTCAGGTGGAAGGCAGGTTAACCCTTTGACGACTTTCCGTGTGTGAAGTAGCCTCTCTAGAGAGGAAGTGATCACCAGAAGAAGCCTTGTATTCCGTAGTACGTGGCTGTTAGCTTTCATACTTCAGTCCCTAACATCCACATGCAGCCTGTATACTCTGTTCCTGGTGGGAGGAAACAGAGGCAGCCGGCCCTTTGGATCCTCACTAGGCAGGAGGCGGCCGGGAGCTGCAGGGGGACCTTCCCCCAGTGTACCTCTAGGAGCTGTGTTCTTTTTTCCTTAATTAAATTAAACTTTTTATTTTGAGATTATCGTAGATTCTTGCACAGCCGCCAGAAATAAGTTGGACACGTCCCACGTTCTCTTTACTCACTTTCTCCCGATGGTGGCATCTTACGAAGCTACGCACCGATGTACTGATTTCATTGGCATCGGTACAATCAAGATACAGAGTGTTTGGTGTCCCTTTTGGACTTGGGGACCTGTAGGGTGCGACTGGCTGTGTCTGCGCATCCCTGGGTCCCAGGCCTGGCGCACGTCTCCCAGGAAACCCCTCTCCTCCCTCTTTCTTTCTGCCGTGTCCTCCTCTCGTGGTCCTGGCGCTCTTCCCCAGTGCGTGCGTCTTCTCTCCCTGGCTGTGGGATGACAGTCCTGTTTCCTTCCTCCCACTCAGGGTGCTGCCTGGAGGCCTCTTTGGCATCTTCTCTGTCCCTTCGAGCTGTCCCTGCCATTCCCACCAGCCGGGTCTCCTGCCGTGCCCATGGCGTTGAGCAGTCCCAAGGGTGCTCACAGTGGCCATGCCGGGTGTCTGTCCACCATCCTCCGCAGCTCACGTGTGGCTCTGCAGTGCCTCCCTCACTGCCCGCCTTTCTCGTTCCTTCCCAGACTCTCTCTCCCCACCCACGGCCGCTGTCATGGTGCCTAGCCCGGGGCTCTGTTCCTCGACACCCCTGTGTCGGACCAGGCCCTCTTCCTGTCCAGGGCGCCTGGCAGGGCTGCCGAGTCACAGGTTTCCGTGAGCTGCAGTTGGGAGGTTGGAGGCTGTGTGCTTCACTGAGTATTGACCTTGGATGAGAATGCCTCCTCATCTCTGAGGGGCTTCCGTTTGAATCCCCTCAGTTAGGCATGGGGTGTGCGGCCGATGTCCAGAAAGCGTGTCAGACTCACACCAGGTGCGCGGGCAGCTGGTGTGTGAGAGAGGTTACCTCTGAGAACGCTGGTCCTTTAAAAACCTGATGCGGCTTTTCCTGGGTGGGGAAGGGGTTTTTGCAGGCTGTGTGCTGGGGTGTGGGGGACCGCCATGGGGTGGTGCCCACAGGGACAGCGGGAGTCGTGGGGCTCGGGGCAGGGAGCTCTCGGGAAGGATTTGCACATCACGTGGTGGTGGCGGCTCACGTTTCCCCTGGTGTGTCAGTGACTCCCTGTCGTCTGCTCTGTGCTCACCCTGCGGGCTGAGTGAGGCTCCCACCAGGGAGCAGGTTCTGGGGCCGCAGGACATGCTGGGCCCACAGCTGATCTGGGACAGACACTAGGTGAAGGGATGGGAAAAGGGGAGGAGGAGCTGTGCCGGGTCTCATGGGTTTTGTGTCTTTTTAAATAACAGCTTTGTTGAGATCGCATTCACACACCACAGAACTCACTCATATGATGTGTACAATTGAATGGCTTTTACTATATTCACAGAGCTGTGCAGCCATCACCTCTGTCTAATTCGAGAACATTCCATCAGCGCAAAGGGCCCGCAGTCCCCTGCCCCATTCCCTGACACTAGGAACCCACTCTCTGTGGCTGTGGATCTGCCTGTTCTGGACGTTTCCCATCAATGGAATCACACGCTGTGTGTCCTTCTGTGTCTGGCTTCTCTCACTGAGCATCGTGTTCTCAGGGTCTGTCCACGTTGTTGTGAGCATCAGGGCTTCACCCCTTTGCGTGGCTGAGTGATGCTCCCATGTGTGTGTCCCAGGTCATGGGGTCTCGAGGTTCCTGGAGAGGCATTCGTTTGGCTTGGTCCTGGGGTGGGGTGACGCGACGCAGGTTGCACTGATACGGTGCTAATAGGACCCCTTGCTGGAGTGGGAGATAGCTGAAAGGCTGGGGGCGTCGCTCGACTTGGCCTTTGAGACCGCGGGGTGGAGGCCGTGCTGCTTCTTGTCGCTCGGGGAGCGCAGGCGTGTCCTTCTCCAGCTGTGCCTCCTCGGAAGGACCTCCTCCATCCCTGGGCTTTCCCTCCCTTCCCATCACGGCCTCGGCCTCAGGCTGCACTGCTCCTGTGGCAGTAAAGCATTTTCTTTGGTGAGGGCGAGAAGAGTTCTGGTGGTGAACTTTTGGTCGTCGCGTTCCCCTGTCCCACCGGGGTCACTCCACGACGGCCCCTCCACGCACACCCCCAGCGTCAGGCACTCAGCACTTGCAGCAGCTCCTTGGGTGGCTGGGCGGCCTGGGCTCTTACAGGTGGGCTAGTTTGGATTGAAGCAACTGAAATGGTCTTGTCGTCCCTGGAGCCTCTATGGCGCCCTGTCCTCCTGTGGACTCACCCATGCCCGTCCTGCAGAAGGACGGCTGCCCGGACAGCAGGACGTTGCGGCCGGTCCTGGCTCTGCGCAGACTGGCTTCCATGAGCTGCGGACCCAGGCGTGGAGCTCAGGCTCAGGGTCAGGTCTGGAAATGCTCCCGCTGGTGCGGCGGTAGGTGAGGGGGCACACGAGCCATGTGCGTGCCCTCCTGGGAGCCACGTGACGAGTCAGAAGGAGGAGGCAAGATATGTTTTCATAGCATCGTACGTAACCGAGTATAGCCCAGACACGACGTTTTCAACATGCCATGTAAATAATTACTGAAGGGCAGTTTTACTTTGTGTGTGCGCACGCACTCTGTCTTAGAAATCACGTGCACCTTGTGCTCACAGCACACGCCAGTGGAGTGGGCCAGCATGCACCACTGCCCCTCGTCCAGGTGGCCAGGGGCCACTGTGGGCACAATGAGGCTCTAGACCCCTCTCCCTCGTGGTGGCTCCTTCCTTGGACCCTGGTCTTTGGGGCCCCTGTGTGCACAGCGGGTCCCACCACCCCAAGTCAGGGCCACGGGCCCACTGTGTCCTGCACCGTGTCTGTGGCCTGGGAGCCACGGGCCCACTCCCTCTTCTCTCTTCCTCCTCCAGCTGGACTTTGACCTCATGGGGTCCCGGCAGCCCCTTCCTGTTTTCCCATGTTGACTCTTCTTGCAGTGCCGGTCTTGCGGGCAGGGATTTGCAACGTGGCTCAGTCCCGAGACCAGCCTGGCCCTGTGGGGAGAGGGCCGGGTTGGCGGTGGGAGGAGAGCCTCCTTCCTGACTCTCTCCTTTGCATCGCGTTACCAGGTGGTTCCCATCCTTGGCCTGGTTCATCCTCAGGTACGGTCCTGGGGCCAGGCAGCACCCCCTTGCTGGGGGCCTGCAGACGTCCGGGGCTGACTGTGGATGAGACCCGTGTGTGATGCTCCACAGCCAGTCTCTCTGCCACCCCCACCCCTGTGTGAAATGCACTCATTTTCAAGTGAAAACCTGTTCGCTTCTTGAATACTCAGGACCACCGCAGGCGCTGGCCCTTCCCCTCCCCCTTCACCCCTGCTCCCTCTCCCTGGAGAGTGGGTGCTCCCCAGCAGGGCCGCAGGCTGAGAGGTGAGGCTGAGTGCCTTCGCTGGGCCTCGGGGCCCTCTGCTCACCTGCCTGGCTTTCCTCCCAGACGGAGAGCCTTCTGTGGATTTTCCACTCCTCCAGCCAGATCTCTGATCTCAAAGCCCTGCCACAGGGAGAGGCAGAGAGACAGCTGGCAGAGCTCCCACCGTGTTCCATCTCCCCTGCCTTTGACTCTTCCTGCTGTGCTTCTCCACTTTGGGAAGCAGTGCGTGCATCCCACCCTGGCCGCTCTGTCCCACTTGCCTTGGCCCCCACCCCAGGGCTCTGGAGGTGTGCAGAGCCTCGGGGAAGAAGGCAGCAACCCCCAGCCCGCAGGCAGTGCCCCCTGCAGCCTGCTGGGGAGTGGGGACCGCGGGCAGATTCCCAGAGTACTCCCCCTCGTCACCTCCTGGGCACTCGTGCCCTCAGCAGACGGTGATAGAGCAAGAGTCCCTGCTTGCTTCAAGCTGGTGGTTCTCTGAGCGGGGCCCCTGGGCCAGCAGCTTCCCCACCAGCTGGAACTGGTTAGGAATGCGGGTTCCTGGGGTCCAGACCTGCTGACTCTGAAACTTTGCGGGTGGGCCCCAGAACTCCACTCTGACCAGGGATTCTGCTGCTCATCCCGGTGTGATGCCCCTGCCTCGGAGGCCCCCTGGGTCCCTGCATCTTCCTGCTGCAAGTGGGAGGAGGAGGATGGAGTCCACGTCTTGTCTCCTCCCTAGTCTTTGCCCCCTGCCTCTCGCTGGGTCCTCCAGGGATGATGTCTCCAGATGTCGTGCCCCTGTCACCGTGAACCAGCCTGCGTGCTCAGGGGTGGGCTGTGCCCTGGCAGCAAGCACCCAGCAGGCCTCCTGTCCAGGCTCTTCATGCCGGACGCAGGGCCTGTGGGGACGAGCGGGGGCAGAGCCAGACCTGCGGGCGTCCTGGTGGAGTTCCTGTTCCCACACCTGTCTTCACGGTCAAGGAGGAGGCAGGGGCCTGCTGAGTGGGACAGCCAGACTCCCCAGCCCTGTGGGAGGCCCCCGCCCTCACCTGAGCTGGGCAGCGGAGGGGAGTGGACGGGACGGGCTTGGTGGCAGCTCAGGCCTGATGACAGCCTCCGGCTTCCACACAGGGTGCTTTTTCAGGTGGGAATGGTTGTGCTTATTGCGGCTGTTTTCCCAGGACCCTGGAATGAGGCCGCCGGCTCTGTGGTGAGCAGCATTCTGCTAAGCCTCTGCACGGCTTCCTGCGGAGGCTCTGACGCCGTCAGTGAGAAGAGCCTGGGTTAGTCACTGACTCAGCAAGCAGCCAGCAGCGGGCCGGGGCT
This sequence comes from Mesoplodon mirus, assembly GCF_964341445.2. Taxonomy (NCBI): domain Eukaryota; kingdom Metazoa; phylum Chordata; class Mammalia; order Artiodactyla; family Ziphiidae; genus Mesoplodon; species Mesoplodon mirus. The sequence goes on from NC_138978.1 coordinate 142,472,479, forward strand.
GTAGCTGGGATGGGGAGGCCGGGCATCCCATGCAGTGAGACCAGGGCTGGCCTCAAACCCCGGAGTTCCAGGGTTACCCCGGGGGAGGAGGTGTGGGTGCTCCTAAGCGTGGGCTTCCTCAGGGCTGTTCTCAGTCGGACCTTTCTGGGTTGGCTTCTGGCATCGCTCTGTTCTGAAGGCCTGTGAAGCAGAAGAAGAGGCCACAGCCAAGAAGCTGTGAGAGCTTCTGAATCATCGATGGTGATCAGGGCATCTTAAATCATATGACTCAGGACGGTCGCTGGAAGCTGGCCAGTCCCTAAAGCAGCATCCTGAGATCATAGGAGGCATGTAGTAAACTGTTTCCTTCCTTTCATTCTGGTTTTAAAGCTTGGGAAAGCTTGAGTTCATCTCATCACAGATGAGACCACATTCCAGGCCCCTGGCTTCCCAGGTCTGTGTGATTCGGCCTGAGTCACAGTGGTTCAGCCAGGGCTGCGGCCCACGTGCCATGAGGGCCCCTACTGCCCCTGCAGGGAGGAGCATCTCTGGGGCGCGTCCAGCCTCCTGGGGGGGCCGAGGGAGGGAGCGCAGTCCAAGCTGGCACGGGGCTGCCACATGGCACACGCTCAGGCACACGCGCGTGCTCACGGGGTCCTTTCAGAGCACGCACACTGTTTTGTAACTCCACAGTGGTAACCGGAATGAGACTCTCCTGGGTACTGTCACGTCCTCCCGTGGCTCTAAGACTAGTTCTTACGGGCCGGGCTTGCAGGGTAGTGTATCGGCTTAAACGCAGACATGAATTTAGCAGCTTGAGAAGACGCACACTGATGACCTCCCATGGTTTCTGAGGGCAGGGATTCAGAGCAGGCGGGCCAGGTGATTCCAGCCGAGGGTCCCTCAGGAGGCTTCAGTAGGGGCTTCAGCCAGGGCTGCCCCATCCGAAGGCTGGACCGGGCAGGTTGCCTGGCTTCCAGGAGGCCCCTCCTGTGGCTCCCCTGCACATGGGCCCCACAGGGCTGCTGAGGCTCCTCAGTGCACGGGGGCCAGCTCTCCTCAGGAGGAGTGTGATGTGGGAGAGCGTTGGTGGAAAGTTCTAGACCCTCCTCCTCATCCTGTGACTACCTCAGCACCTTGTACACTGTGCTGTGTGCGTTTTTCTCTGAGCAAACCCTGTGTGACAGCGTGGCGTCTCCTCTGCTTTCAGTGGGTACAGGAGCCCAGGGAATTCAGGGCTGCCAGGACTGTCTGTCTGAACTCACTGAATGTTGTGGACCAGCAACAGAGTCCGTTGGCCACTTGAGTGTCTTAGTTGCTCAGTATTTTCCTACTGAGGTGGAGGTGCTTTTAACAATACCTCGCATTTCCTCCTATAGATTTTGTTGTGGTTTTTTGTTTGTTTTTGCCACACCGTGCGGCTCGTGGGATCTTAGTTCCCCAACCAGGGATTGAACCTGGGCCTTCGGCAGTGAAAGCGCAGAGTCCTGACCACTGGGCTGCCAGGGAGACCCCTCTTGGTCTTGTTGTTGTTGTTGTTGATAGCTGTTTTGAGGTGTAATTCCCACACTCTTCACCTCATCCACCTAAAGCGTGCCATTACCTGCTTTGTATTCATTGAGTGCAGTCGTCACTACTACCAATTTTACAACATTCCATCATCCTGAAAGGAAACCCCACCCCATTAGCATCCCTCCCATCCCCCTCCACAGCCCCTGACAACCAGGAACCCACTCTCTGTCTCTGTGCACTTGCCTGTTCTGGACATTTCCCATCAATGGAATCCCACCCTGTGTGTCCTTCTCCATCTGGCTTCTCTCACTGAGCATCGTGATCTCAGGGTCTGTCCACGTTGTAGCGAGTGTCAGTGCTTCACTCTTTTTCATGGATGGATAATATTTCAGTGTGTGGAGGGACACATTTGCTCATTCGTTCATCTGTTGATGGACATTTGGGTCGTTTCCACCTTTTGGCAGTTGTGAATCACGCCTCTGTGAACATTAACGTTTGGGTCTTTGGTGTGGTTTTTTTTGGATGCGTAGGCTCTTCATTGCTATGTGTGGGCTTTCTCTAGTGGTTAGTGGAATCTAGTCTTTGTTGCAGTTCATGGGCTTCTCTTTGCGGTGGCTTATCTTGTTGTGGAGCACAGGCTCTAGGAACGTGGGCTTCAGTAGTTGCAGCACGTGGTCTCTGTAGTTGTGGCACACGGGCTTCATTGCTCCACAGCATGAGGGATCTTCCTGGACCAGGGCTCAAACCCTGCATTGGCAGGCAGATTCTTAAACACTGAGCCACCAGGGAAGCCCAATATTTAGGGTTTTGTGTGGACGAATATTCTCCTTTCCCTTGGGCAGACACCCAGGAGAGGAATTGCTGGGCCATTTGCTAACTGTTTAACCTTTGAGGAGCTGCCAGACTGTTTTCCAAACCCAGCTGTCCTCACTGTTTTCTGCTGTTTGCCAGAAGGCCTTGGGGCCGATTGTTCCCATCAGTGGTTCTTCCCCAGGGTTTCTGGGTCAGCAGTGGCACTGATGCTGCAGGTCGGTTCCCCCGTGTCAGGAACCACTGATCTGCAGGGCTGTCCTGTGCTGGACCGCACGTGTTCCATCTCCCGCCCCCGGCCTTGTCTAAGTAATATGAGTACAATGGATATTTATTGCACCATCCTTGGTAAGTTGGAGGATATTATTAAGAACGATAGAAGATTGTTTTTTTCCTTTGCCTTAAAAAATAAGATTCTGGGCAAAAGGTCACATATCGTAATTCTATTTACAAACGTCCAGAACGGGCAAATCCATAGAAACAGAGAGTGGATTAGTGTTGTCAGGGGCTGGGGAGGGGATTGGGGTGCATCTGCTAATGGGGTGATGGGATGTTCTGGAACTAGATAGAGGTGATGGTTGCCCAGCTCTAAATGCATTAAAAGCCACTGAACTGTATACTTGAAGCGGGGGCCCATTCTGTGTGAATTATAGCTCAGTAGGGCTGCTGTTGCAAAAATGATGCTTAGGACACAAAGGGTGTTTCCTGAGTTGTTTGACCTGTTAGGACCGCTGCGCCATGGGGGGCCCTATCCTGGGACCTTCCGGGCATCAGTGCCCTGGCCTGTACGGGCTCTGCCCGTGTTGCCGTCCTCCACTGTGAAGCGTGGAAATGGTGGCCTGGGCTGAGAGTGGCAGTCGCTGTCCCGGGGCAGGGCTGGCAGCTCTGGGCCTGACCATCTCAGCTCGGGCTTCAGCCTGTGCTCTTCGCAGCTCCTCCTCTCACTGTGCTTCCTCTTCGAGGCCCCTCCTCACTGCCATAGGAACCTTCACCGGTGGGCCGGAGGTGCGGTCTAGAGTTACAGACCGTCCACACGATGCCTCGTCCTCACTTGGTTTCTGTGGGGTCTTGGGTTAGCTGGCCACCAAGACCCCAGCGAAAGGCCTGAGCGACTCCCGATGTGCTCCTCAGGGAAAGCAGTGAGGCCAGCCTGCTGGACGCAGTGAGGCCAGGAGAGCGCCGCTGTGGCCTGGAGGGAGGACCGCTGCTCTCCTGCTCCCGGTTGCATGAGTGGTGTTTCCCCATTTTACAGATGGGGACCAAGGCCTGAGGCCATTCAGGGACTCAGAGGCAGGCCTGTGGCTTCCAGGCTGCAGGAGCACCCGGGGGAAGTCCTTGGGAAGGAGGGTCGGCGGCTTCAAGTCCGTCCCGGTCCCTTCCCCGCAGCCTGCTGGGCGGCAGGGCACTGCAGGAACAGGCGCTTCCGGAGCCAGCGTGTCCCACGTGGTAGGACATGATCCCAGCGCTGTGGGTGGAGCTCTCTGGTAGGACCCACGGGTGGGGAAATGAGGCGGGGAGTCCCGGGAGCTGCAGCACCTGCCTTCTCTAGTCACCTGAATCACCGGAGTGGGGAGGGAGGGCTCTGAACCCTGTCCCGTTGTCTTTCAGGACAAACCCCATGATGCTGCTCACGAAATCATCGAGACCATCTGCTGAGTGTGGCGCCTGCTGGGGCGGGGCCTCGGGGTGGGCCAGTCCTGAGTTCCCAGCAGCCCCCCAGCCGTGCGCTCCCCCATTCCTCTGTGCTGATCCTCGTCAGCATCGTCAGCATCCAGGAGGCTTGGGAAGCGGGGCTGTGGGGTCAGGGGGGTCAAGTCCTCTGATTGTGGCCCAGGATGGGTCTTGGTGCTTCGTATGCTGGCTTCCTGTGGAAGAGGCTGGAAATCCTGAGTGGCCAGCTTCCTGAGGGACCCCTCCCCTCTCCCCTCATCACCTTACTTTAATCTTCTCCCGTGGGGTTTGGTGTGACCTTTGGGTTTGGGACCCTCTTCCCTCTGTGAGCCTGCCCTGTGCTGTGCAGATGAGGCCGGGTGCCTGGGAGGCTGAGCCAGGTGAGATCTGGGAGGAGGGCCGCCTGCTGTGTTTCTAGTGGGCTGTCTCCTCACGTGGGACCTGAGGGTCTGCGACGGTCTCCAGAGTGCCCTCAGGGGTCCATGCGTGGAATCCTGTGACCGCTCTTGGTTTTAGAATGTTCCACGTGTGTGACCGTGGCCCTGGCATCTCACTGCATTGTGCCTTAAAATCCTTAGCCACTGCCTGGGCCACATGCCATTATATCTGCTTGAACCTGGGGCGGCCGGGCTGGCAGCAGCACAAAAGGCTGTTTGGCACATAGGGGTGGTGCTCCCCCCTCTCCGTCCCGTCCTTCCTTCAAGAGGTGAGCATTCATCAGTTTCTTCTGTATTGTTTCAGATTATATGTATGTATACATTACTGTAGTGTATTAGTATAAAATCTATCTTAGGGTTCTCCAGAGAAACAGACCCAGTGATGACTATGTATATGAGATTAATTTAAGCAACTGAATCACACGACTTCAGGCTGGTGAGTCTGAAATATGCAGGACAGGCCAAGAGAGACAGACCCAGGGAAGAGTTGATGTTGTAGATCAAGTCTAAAGGCAGTTTGGAGGCAGAATTTTATATATGCACATACAGATTAATTCTGTATAATATAGTACAGAGGGGTTCTGTGTAGTTTACCCAACTTTCTCCAATGGTGACATCTCACATAACTGTAATAGCAAAACCAGAAAATGGACATCGGCATAATCTACAGACTTTATTCACTGTGCATGTCTGGTCACGTTTATGCATGCATGCATTCTTGTACCCTCCACCTCAAACAAGACATAGATTGGTTTCATCACCACAATATTTTTATCCCTCTTAAATACATAAATACAGATATCCTGGAGATGGCAAGTGTTGTGAACTTAGGGAAGTAGTGGACTAAGATATTCATCAGAGAAGAGCTAGTGTCCAGTTTAGGTTGACATCATCACTTCCTGATGTGAATCCCAAATTACTCCTTTGTTTTTTTTCTAGTATTAACAAATTCCTGACATGAGGTGGATCTTTGACTTACATAGCATCACTAGATGACCTCTACTGTGCAGACAGGTGCCAGGCCAGCTCCTGGGCCCGTCTTTGTTTTGAGAGTGGTGGGACATCAACACCAGACTGAAGGTTGCCCAGATCTCCCCCAAACCCAGATTACCCCCCAACCCCTGTTTTTAACCACATCAAATGTATTTATTTAATGCTTTGACTCATGCTTTTGGTTTTGATCTTCTTTTGAAAGATTGTTTTTCTCTTTTTCCCTTCTCTCCACATAGGAGGAAAAGAGATGTAGAGTTACATCCAGAGAACAGTAAGAATAATAAACCTTTTTGTTCTGTGCAATATGTAATCTTGATGACTGAAATTACTTTTCTGAAATCTTTTAAAAAGAAGAACTTTATAGTGAGTTGCCAGGGTGACCATAGATAGCTTAAGGATGCTGGGTTTGCAGTCAGGTTATTAACCTTGTGATTCAGGTAGAATTGTCTTACAAAGAGTGAATTGGGGGCAACTGGCAGTTATCAGAACTAGATCTAAAGGTTGTATTAAATATTAAATGTTGAGGTAATATGTGCCTTTCAGGGCTCCTAAGATGAAGATTGATTTTTTGGGGGGAGGCATGTGTAGGAGGGAAGACCTTTAGAAAACTGCCTCTAGGGGAAGGAGTCTGTGAAAGTCATCCTTAGGGTGTGTGATTTTGCTTGACAGAGTTGCTGGACCGCTCCCTGCAGAAGAACCGGGAAGAGTAAGACCAGAAACACACGTGGAAGAAGAAGAAAGAGATGATAAAGTAAAGCCTGGTCACCTCCAGGTTTGTCACTTCCACCTTAATCTCAGAACCCATTTGGTTTTAGGAAAGGGGGTCAGGGTGTGGGGAGCATGTAGGAATAGAATGACTTTCACTAATGATCAAAATTACCTTGGATTTAGTGAAAATGCTCTTCAAACTCATTTTTCTGCTAGTTTTGTATGTGGAAGGTGTGTTACGTGGCTCTGGTGATAGCAAATCAGCAGTAGGCCTGGAAGTCAGCTGGACCTCTGCTACTTGATCAGTCAGTCACAGAGCTTCAGTCTGCCCCCTCTCCTGCCTGCATCTCCTGCCCATGAGGTCTTTGTGCAGGTCTCATTTTCAAACTAAAGTGTTCTAGTATTGTCCAGGTATAAAGTTGCATTCTTAACTGAGATCAGACCAGTTCTTTCTCCAGAACTCCAGCTCCTTTGTAAAATCAAGAGTTTAAGGTTCTATGAAATACAGATGTACCCACTGAACCCCCATGGGAGGGGGTAGGAGTAGGGATTGGGGATCTGATACTGGAAGCTTTACCATTAGACAGCACTGCCCCATATGACAAAGGGCTGACATTGGTCAGGCACAGGTGGTAGAACAATATCAAGCCCCTTTTCTTTTTTTTAAGACGTTGATTAGAAGTTTCATGTCAGCAGAGGGGCAGAACCCTGGGCAGGCACTGGGCCTCCACCATCTATGGATCCTCCCCTCCAGCACCCGGGCTAGGTACTCAGTTAGCAGCAGCCCAAAGGGCAGGAACAGAGCTCTGCCAGGCTGGCCTTCCCAGAGGGCAAGTGTAAGCAGCACAGCCAGGAATTTGAGTGACAGGCTTTGCTGGGTTGTCGAGAAGGAGGGCGACGTCTGGTTCAGCACGGCTGGAGTCAGCTCTGGCCTCCCCTTGGACATGGGCACTGGGCCCCTGGTCTCAGGCTCACACAGGCCTCCAAAGCCCTTCCCTCAGGATGGCGCTCAGACCCTCCACCCAGCCCATCCTCCCGCCCCAAACACCAACAGGTCAAGCACCACTCAGAGAAGGGGGCCTTTAAAGGGCTTTAGAAAATCTTAGAATCCGGATATGGATGCTACTATGTTTCACTTGTAGCTGACAGCTCTGCTCCCAGAACACAGGATGGCCCAGCGGGGCGAGATGGGAGGGTCTCGCTGTGACCCCCAGGCACTGCTGGCCTTTTCAGCCACATGCCTGCATTCCTTGGAAATATACTTCATTAACAGCCAAACGGAACACCCTGAGAAACAGGAGGAATTATTGGTTCCTTTCAACCCTTAGCAACAGTGAGTTTTCACCACTGGGTATTTTGTCTGCTCTCTGCAATGCGCTGGAACTTTCCTTTGGGCGAAACGTGCCTCAGCTGTCCACGGCACCCGACACACTTGGTGACTCCGCCTGACCCGGGAGCGCCCTGGGCCCCAGGGACAGGGTCCCTCCTTCCTGACCACCCCCTCATGGGAGTGCTGAGGCCAGTCAGCCCACAGCTCTGGGGGCTCAGCATCCCCTCAGAAGTGACTGCGAGTCAAGCTTCCCACCGACCCCCAACCCCCTGGTCTCCCTCCCACCAGGGCTGCTTTGTGTGTGGTGCCAGTTGGCCCCTCCTCAGGGGGGAGGAGACCCTGGCCAACTATGCTCCACTGACCTGCCTGTGCCTGTCCCGGATGTGGCCAGAACACCCAGAACAGCTGGTAGGTGTTGGGGAAGCCCCGAGGAAGGAGCCGTCCTGCACCCTTACAAGACGCTGTGCTGCTCTGGGTGGAGCCCGTGGCCCAGGGGGAAAGAGGCACGACAGGGGTGGGAATGAGACGGGGCCACAGGAAGCCCACCCCGGGCCTGGGGTGCAGAGGTAGGAGGTGGCAAGGAGGGCCGGCCCAGCCGAGAAGCCGGTGCTGCCGCCCCGCCCTGGCCCGAGGGGCCCTTAGACCTCTCTGCCGGCCCCTGGGCTCGGGGTGGGGGGGTGGGTGACAGGCACGCCGAAGAAGCCATCCTGCTCGAGCCATCCGAAAAGGCCGGCCCAGGGGTTGTGACTGTTCCCTGCATGGGGCGAGCACCAGGGCGTGAGGGTGTGGAGCCGTCTGGCCACAGGTCACAGGCTTTGCCTGTTGGAAGGGAGGGCTGCCATGGGGCTGTGTCGATGGAAGGGGAGGATGGAGCCGCCAACAGTCCCCGTTTGCAAGGCAGACCTTCATTGCAGACCCTGTTCTCAGCAGCCGTGCGCAGCAGAGACACCCGGGCCTGGCCAGTCTGCCCCCCACCCAGGGCGACTGGGTTCCTGCGTGGCAGCCCTGGCATCTCCTGCTGAGAAACCCCAGAGACGGTGCACCTTCCCCTGAGCCCACCTCAGCGCTGCAGAGCCCAAGGGGGCTGGGGGCTTCACCCCAAACTTGAGGCAGCCACACCTGGGGGCCAGGGCACAAGCGGGGGTCCCATCTTCCCCGCAGGAGCAGACCCTGCATAGGGTCTATCTTTTGGAAATAAATTTAGACTAACAGGTTTTACACACAGAATCTTAGAGCTGGGAAAAGTCCTTTGTGTCATTCATGTAGGTTCGTAAGATTTTTTTTTTTTAATGAGAGGATCGATTTCCTTGAGCAAGAGTGAAGTTCCAGGAATGGGTCCCTGGATACCAAGGACTGTTTGGGGGAAGAAAGATGAATCTATTCTGTGAACGCCTTATTCTATATTGTAGTTCTCTCTGGAAACACATGTACCATTGATCTTTGTAGCAGCCCTTAGCATCCTCAAGAGAAGCTCTGATTTCCCCATTAGTACTTGTTATAGACTGAATATTTGGGTCCCCCAGCATTCACATGTTGACTCCCTACCTCCAATGTGAAGGTATTAGAAGGTGGGTCTTTGGGGAGGTGATTAGGATTTGATGAGGTCATCGGGATGGAGCCTCATGGTGAGATTCTTACCCTTGTGAGACTCATGAGAGAGCTGGCGTTTTCTCTCTGCTCTGTTCCCTGTGAGGACACGATGAGAAGTGGACAGTCTGCAACCCGGATGAGAGTCTTCACCAGAAGGCGATGATCCCGGCACCTAGATCTCAGACTTCCAGCCTCCAGGACTGAGAAATACATTTTTGTTGTTTACAAGCCCCCACCCTGTCCCATCTATGGAACTTTGTGACAACAGCCCAAACTGACTTAGCCCTCTTTTCTCCAGGTAAATGGAAGAATTTGTGCAGCTCATCCATTTTATGATACAGTTTCCCAAATAACCAATATTCTCTCTATACACTCTTGATTTCTCAAGTTTTTTATTTATCAAAAATGTTATTAAAAAAGCTTCCATATGTTTTCCTAAGAAATTGTCTCCAATCCAAGTTGTCACTATAATGGTTCTATGATATTAATAATTTGAGCCCTAATACCCTGCGTAAAATAATCATTTATTTGTCTTATGAATAAGTTCAGGGTTCACATGCAAAAGTTTTAAAAGGATATACTGTGTAAAATATCTTTGTCATCCCTCTGAAGGAAAGAAGGAGGGAAGAAAGGAAGGAAGGAAGGAAGGAAGGAAAAAGCATTGAATTTGCCCTCAGTTTAGCTGCCACTTCCTAAGGGAAGCCCTTTCCAACTCCAGACCCCCAGGCATCACAAATAAGCTCTCATGGGACACTGTCCATACTGTTGCACACCATGTTTCCTGAAAAACTGATTCTGAGACAAGGAGAGAATTTGAGGAAGTTACTTGGGGTGTGTATTTTTGGGATAAACATAGAATTACTGTATGACTCAGCAATTCCACTCCTAAATCATTAAAAACAAACACTCAAATCTGCGTACACACATGTTTATAGCAGCACTATTCACAATAGAAAAATCATGGAAATAACCCAAATGTCCATTAATGGATGAATGAATAAACAAATTGTGGTATATACCTCCAGTGCAATAGTAATTCAGTCATAAAAAAGAATGGAGCAATTAAATTTCAAACAATTACACGACCAAAAACATTTTTTTAAGGAATGAAATACTAATACATATTACAGTGTGGATGACTCTCAGAAACATCATGCTAAGTGAAAGATGCGAGACACAAAGGTCATACATTGTATGATTCCATTTATCTGAAATATCCAGAATAAGTAAATCCATAGAGAAAGAAAGCAGATTGGTGGTCTCCAGGGCCTGGTAGAGAGAGCGAAGTAGTATCTTCTTAATGGCTACAGAGTTTCCTTTTGGGGTGATAAAAATGTCTGTGGGAAAAAACTTTTTTTAATTGGAAAATGATTGATTAAAAACAGAAGTCTGTGGGGTATTTCTTGGTGCTGCCTTTCCCAATTTTGACAGTAAATGGTCAACTACACAGTAAATGGTCAAGTACACCAGCCATGGTTTGAGAAAGAAATGATGACCGGGGCTCAGAACACTCACTCGGGGACGAGGGTGAAGGTCACCCCACCAAGTAAGCCATCCATTTTAGCAGAGATATTATCCAAAGATGAGTGAAATTGAGAATGGATAGCACAGGAGGGAGACAATGACTATCAGTTGTGGCCTTGAGGCCACCTAGAGTTACAGAGGGTATAGTTTGACCCACTGACCCTCCTTTCACTAGTAGTTCATCTCAACTCACCCTCTCCCCTAAAAACGATCCATGGAACCTATGAAAGTGCTGTTTCCAGAACTTATGCAAAGACGTTGATCCAAGTAAAGGCAACAAAAGCAACAATAAACAAGTGGGGCTATATCCAACTAAATAGCACAACAAAGGAAACCAACAACAAAATGAAAAGGCAACCTACCGAATAGGAGAAAATTTTTATAAGTCATATGTCCTATAAGGGGTTAGTATTCAAATTATATGAAGAACTCATACAAAAAAAGTAGAAAAATTATCCAACTAAAAAATGGGCAGAGGATCTGAATAGACATTTTTACAAAGAAGATGCAGAGATGGCCAGCAGATAGTTAAAAAGACACCTAAAATCACTAATCAGCAGAGAAATGCAAATCAAACCACAAAGAGATGTCACCTCATACCTGTTGGAATGGCTAATATCAAAAAGACAGGTACTAACAAGTGTTGGCAAGGGTGTGGAGAAAAGGGAAGCCTTGGACACTCTTGGTAGGAATGTAAATTGTTGCAGCCAGTATGGAAAACAGTATGGAGGTCCTCAAAAAATTAAAAATAGAACTATCATATGATCCAGCAATTCCACTACTTGGTATGTATATGAAGGAAACAGAAACTCTAATTCAACATGAAATCTGTACCCCCATATTCATTGCAGCATTATTTACAATAGCCAAGACTTGGAAAACCCTGTGTTCATTGATGTAAAATGGATAAAAGACATTTAGCATAATATGCCAAATTATATATATATATATATATATATATATAATATATATATAATATATATATATATATTATATATATTTTATATATATATATATTATATATATATATATAATTCAGCCATGAGAAAGAAGCAAATCCTGCCGTTTGTGACAACATGAATGGACCGTGAGGGCATTATGCTAGCTAGGTAAAATACGTCAGACAGAGAAAGAGAAATCTTGTAAGATCTCACTTTATATGGAGGTTTTTTTTTTTTTTTTTTTTTTTGTGGTACGCGGGCCTCTCACTGTTGTGGCCTCTCCCATTGCAGAGCACAGGCTCCGGACGCGCAGGCTCAGCGGCCATGGCTCACGGGCCCAGCCACTCCGTGGCACGCGGGACCCTCCCGGACCGGGGCACGAACCCGCGCACCCTGCGCCGGCAGGCGGACTCCCAACCACTGCGCCACCAGGGAAGCCCTATATGGAGTTTTTTAAAAAGCTCATAGATACATAGACTGGTGGTTACCAGAGGCAGGGGGTGGAGGGTGGGTGAAATGGGTAAAGGTGGTCAATAAGTACAAAGTGCCAGTTATCAAGTAAATAAGTCCTGGGGATGTGACTATAGTTAATAATACCATATTGCATATTTAAAAGTTGCTAAGAGAGTAGATCTTAAAAATCCCCATCACAAGAAAAAAGATTTCTACCATGTATGGTAATGGATGTTATCTAGACATACTGTGGTGACCGTTTTTTTTAAATTGAAGTATAGTTGATTTACAGTATTATATTGTAATAACAATATATTAGAACACAGTGATTCAATATTTTTATAGATTATACTCCATTTAAAGTTATTATAAAACACTGGCTATCCTTATACTTATTTATTTTATGCATGGTAGTTTGTGCCTCTTAATCCCCTCCCCTACCTCTATCTTGCCCCTCCCCCCTTTCCTCTATCCACTGGTAACCACTGCGTTGATGTCTGTATCTGTGAGTTCATTTCCTTTCTGTTACATTTATTCTTTATTTTTTAGGTTCCACATACGAGTGATAACATACCGTATTTGTCTTTCTCTGTTTGACTTATTTCTCTAAGCATAATAGTGTTGCAGCAAAAATAGAAATGAAGTTTTTCCTCTCCTGAAAATAAGGAAAGTAAAGGGGAGAGTGAACAGGCTAGAGAAGACACATAAACTGGCCTGAAAGGGTTAATCGATCCTAGTTTTATTTAAACTGTTACTAATCTGTAGTGTCTGTAACTAGATTTATCTTTCACAAAGCTAAATTACATTCTGTTCCTGTCACTCCCTAGCTGTCTATGTAAATTACATCCTGCATCTGGTGCTTAAGCTCCCCCACACTCTCTTGTAGCAAATCACCCTGTGTAGCTGTTTGCATTTCAGGAAGCAGATAGCAGGCAAATAACACAGAGGCAAATGAACCCAATTACCGGTCCCAATTACCAGACTGCCTGATGCCAGCGATGAGGGTTTTGAAATAATGCAAGAAGAAGAAGAAGGCAGGACCTTTACCACGTTGATCCTTATTACCACTCGCTGGATTGTGGTGGCCGCCCGAGGGGCCAGGAGGCCAGCCAGGGCCTCCAGGCTTGTGTGGGCATAGTGTCTGCAGCCAGTGTCCCCGAGGCCGCGCTCGGCCCATAATCACTCAATGAAGCTGCACCCCGACAGCGTGGCCGACTTTTTCTGGCTTGGTGAGGACCTGGGTGCATTGCAGGATTTGCTGCCTCTGCCAGCCTTGCACGCCTCCCTGCAGGATGGCCCGCTGGACTTAGACGCCAACAGCCTCTGTGGGGTGGAATGGGCGCTGCCCCTGAGCACCCGCTCCCCCTGATCTGTATCCAGAGCTTCTTCCAGCCACGGCTTGGTGAGACAGATTTGTACTTCCCGCTACCAGGGCCCCTCGTGTGGGCGCTGAGAAGCGGGGTTTTAGATGGTGCAAGGTGGAGGGTGGGCACTAGAAACGGTGCCCAGTGCCCGGGTGTGCGTGCACTAGACGGGGCGTGTGCCCTAGGACTACTGCTGGCTCGGTGACCCCGGCCAAGTGCCTTAAGGCTTCTAGGTCTCAGTGATCTCAACTGTAGCATGGACTGAACAGGACTCACTCTCTCTGGAGGTTACAAGGTCGCACTGTGTTAATGCTTGTACACCCTACAATGTAGAACACTTAGGACAGTTTGGAGCATCGTTAATTGTTCCACAGATGTTACCTGGTCTGTTGAACGACTTTGCCTGGTACACGCCAAAGCAATTAGGAAATTGGTATATCCCAGCTTCATTTCCTTTCCATTAAAACAGGGCTCAGGAAAAAAAATTTGTTTTTCAGTAGTTGTATCATATAGTGCAAAGAGCACCAGTGTGAAGGCAGCTTACGGTTTGAATTCCAGGCCTTATGCTGTCTGTGGCCTGGGCAGGTTACTTTTGAACTGCAATCCCCACACTTGTAAAATGACATTAAAAACCACTCTTTCTGTGGGTTCTTAGAATTAATTAAGCAGGTTATGTGTGTAAAGTATCCTGGCACTTGAATGAGTTGTCAGAACCAAGAGCTGCTGGAGACGATGCTTCTGCCCTAGGTAATCTCCCCTTCTACTGGGCGGCAGGTAGACACAAGCACAGTAGTCAGTGCTCTGGAAGAAGTGAGTTCTGGTGCTACAGAGCACAGAATCTTTTTTTAAAATTTAATTATTATTTTATATTGGAGGTTAGTTGATGTACAATATTGTGTTAGTTTCAGGTGTACAGCAAAGTGATTTAGTTATTCATATATCCATTCTTTTTCAGATTCTTTTCCCGTACAGTTTGTTACAGGCTATGGAGTAGAGTTCCCTGTGCTATGCAGTAGGTCCTTGTTGATTATCAATTTGATATAGAGTCGTGTGTCTATGTTAATCCCAAACTCCTAATGTATCCCTCCCCCCCCACCTTTCCCCTTCGCAGAGCACCGAATCGTGGAAGGGAAAGTTCAGGGTAGGCTTCTTGGAGGAGGTGCCATCCTTTCTAAGGATATGTAGAAGCTACTGGGGTGGCAGGAGGGAGCAGTGTGTGTCAAAGTTTGAGAAATATAAGAAAATATGGCAAAACTAAGGTATAGGACTGGAACTCAGGGTTTGGGAAATAAATGAGAGTTGATACTGGAAACGTAGTGGGGCTCAACAGAAAGGGGCCTTGTTTATCTTGTCAGAAGTTTAGATGTTTATCCTGAAGGCTGTGGGAAACACAGAAGAACAGCGAGATGGACTTGTGGTTTAGAGGCTCACTCGGACCTCCATGTGGAAGGCAGTTGATTTGGTGCAGGGTGAATTGTAATCTGAGGGTCCCACTTAAGTTATGAAAGGTGGAACTGGGTTTTGCAGATCTGAGAGAGAATGGGTGGGGCCTGGTGACCAGTTAGAAAAGGGAGGGCAGCAAGCGTGGGTGACAGTTTACAGCTGCATCTTTTTGAGAGATACAGAGCACAGTAGAAAGGGATTGGGGGTGGCGAGAGGATCTTACTTCATCTTCAGTGCTTTAGAGGGGCCTGGTAGACAGGTCTGGGCCCAAGGTTCAGATCTGGGCTTTTGGGGAGGACAGGTGTTTGAAGGCATGGGAGAGACTTAGGTTACCCACAACAAGATCCAAAGAATCATAGGTCTGAGGGCTTTTTAAGTGGGTATACTGAGGAAGTTTATAAGCTGAAAGAAAGCAGCCAGCGGAGAAAGGGTGTGAAGATCTAGGAGAGGAAATGATTGTTCATTTGTTTTCAAAAAGCTGAATACTTATCGTGTGCCTGGCCCTTTTCTAGGATCTGGGGTTTTCACCACGTGTTACCTCTTCTGCAAGGACAGTTCAACTCACCCCCTGGTGAAGAGAAGTCAGATTATTCTTTGCATCCCATTCAGGTGTAGGAACTGTTCTGTACCTCTGAAGGGACTTTACTTAACCAGAGTAATAAGTTAGAAATCAAAAGAAATTAGAGCTGGAAGGGACCTTAAAGGCCACTGTACTTAATTTTGCCTAATATTTTACATTGATTGTCAGAAAAATGCAGAGCCCATTCTCTTCAGAATGCCTTCACTGAACTTTCTTTATGACTTTCATCCAGTGGGTCTAGCTTGTAAATTTTGGCCTCCTCCTAAATTTGCTTCTTTATCCACATTACATTTTGCCCCAACTATGGTAGAAACTCCTGGGTGGTTTTGCGGCTCCTGGTCTCAGTTCCTCTAAGTTCATCTGCCTACTCGGGTTGAGTGATCTTCTAACATGACAAGATATGCCTAAAATAATGCTGCTAATGGCTTGCCCACACAGAGTTAGTGCATACTAGCCGCCCAGCATGTGCTATGCACAGAGGCCTGTAATCTGAACTGTGCTTTGCCAAGCCTCCTGAGGCTCTTTGGCCCTGAGGAAGGGGAGCTTTTTGTGATCACTCTTTTTATCTAATTGGTCCTTCAGTAGCGGGGCACCTTTTTCTAATCAGCGGAGGCACCCTTACTCAGCCAGTGGTAGCCCCAGGCCTCATCACCTGTGGGATACAAGCCGTGCTCTCTCCCAGGCTTGCTTGGGCCAACATCTCTATTTTCATTTCTGTCTCTTCTCACACTCGGACCCCTGGCCTTTAGTCATCCCCACCTGCAGTATTTACAGTGCCCAGCAGGTGTCAGGCTTGAGTATCTTTGCACAGGTGCTCCCTGTGCAGTTAATGCACCTCCTACTCCAACTCTGCATAGCCTCATCTTTCTAGACTGTACTTCAGGGTTATCATGAAGCCGTCACTTAGATACAACTTTTGGCCTCCATAGGCACCTCTGTGCCTTTATCTCATGTCACTGAAATTTTGAGTTTTTAGATCTTCGTCCTTAATGAGGCTTTAAGGGCAGGAGTCATTTCTAATCCTTCGCACAGAGCAGATGCTTTTTAACGGTGATAAAATGTATGGTTTAAATGACTCATTTTACAATAATTTTGCTTTAGCTTCCGATAGAAATAAAGTTTCCAGATGTTGTGTTCCTGTGATAAGAAATAAACATGTGACCTTCCAGTTGTGTAAAGCTCATCAATGTTGTGTAAGTGCTTCGGGTGTGCTAAGGAACGTGGAGCCAAGTGGGCTAGTTGTGAGAGAGAGAGACTTAACTATGTTAACAAAGGTAAGCCTTCATTGTGTCCTGCCAACATTTGATAGTTGCTTTTGGGGCAAACTAAAGCAATAAAATTTTAAACTGTTCCTCCCCATTAAAGGGATTGAATATTGGGCCACTTTGGTGCACCTGTTCTTGCGAATTGTCCAGTTGGAGATGGAGGTTTAGAAAGTGAGTTTCAGTCTTGTTTAAGTCTCTTCCCATCAGACTGGTCTCGTGATTTCCTACACACCATGTTACTTCCTGTCTACCTTTCCTTGGTGTTGTTCATACCTGGATGGTCTCCTGTACCTGCTCAAACCTTGGTCCATTCTCATTTGTACCATGGAAGTTTCTCATGCCGGATACTGTCAGAAGTAATTTTACTTAAGTTTGTGTTAAGGTGCAAAGCACACGTTTTGTATATTATCTGTTTTTTGTGTTTGTTTATATTTTTATGGTTTCTCGTCAAGAAATATTATGAGTAGGGAAATAACAAGATGTAAAGAGCAAAAAAGTCATCATTCTCTTTTAAGATGTTAGAACATCTACCTGCAATCATAATGCACTGTGGTATGTGTTAAAATAGGAAATATATGTCATGTCCCGTAGGAGCAGGAAAGTCAGTGGTGTTAGTGAGGGTGTGTCATGGAAGTAATCACAAAGCAGGTGACTGCTGGTTGGGGTCCTTAGTGTGTGTTCCCTGTGTCCAGTAGTGGTCTGGAGGGGTCAGGAAACGTGCCTTTCAATTTGAGGGAACAGGGTTTGATGTCCTCTCTGTTCTATTTCTCTAGTATACTGCATAGCAGCTCATAAAATACTGTGTTTATAGTTGGTATTTAAATCACTGATTGATCATCAAGATTGGGATGTATCATTGGAAATGAAAATAGGAAGAGTCTTATGCTTTTTAGGTTTTTCCTTTTTCCCCGATGTCTCAGAAGGCTCTTTGAAGGGGGACTTTTTATTCTCCCATACAATTCCATGAATACTTATAGCCTGACACTTATTTTAATGGCATTTTCAATTTATAAATGTCTTTGAAACACATACTGTAAACTATTTGAGGGTAATGACCATGGCTATTGATGGCACATCTTAAATGTGCATCGTGTTACTGTTTGAGTGTCAAGTGGTCTACCATCAGTGCTTCCCTCTTTCGCCCAGTTTTCTTTCTCATTTCCTTCTCCAAATTTGTCTCATTTTTCTACTCTCCCTTTTGCTTCTCTATTCTTGCTTTCTCTGTCCCATTGCATGTGTCATTCTGCTTCTTCTTCTTCTTCTCCTTCTGACTTCATTATTATGGCCAACCAAAACCTTTTCTAGGATTGACTCTATCTTCCTTTCCTCTTCATTGCCATCCACAAACTCTTAGAGAATATTGTTGCTTCAGTCCCTTACTTCCTAGCATACCCATGTACTTCCTGATCACTTTAGAACATTGAAAAGGGTTGGAATTTTTAAAAATAGGTAATTATACTCAGTCTTCTTTCACCTCTGGCATAAGACTCTTCTTCCTCAATCTGACCATTCTTAAGTCTAGAAGTACTCCAGCTCATTGGTCTCCCTTACCCCCATGTTTAGGCCAAAGAACTTGTGAAACCTTAGCCCTGATTAATACTTGAATTTATCAAACATAAGAGGGCTAATTCTGCCTAAGGGCACCAAAGAAGAATAAAGATGCCACAAATAAACGTTTAGTCCAGATTTATAATGGACTCTTAAGTGCCTAGTTGAGTGCTAACCATTAACTCACTTGAACAACAGGGAGGTCATGACACAAACTAACATGTTAATTGTATAGACACTTCACTTTACCATTCCTCAATGTAGCTGATAAACTGCATCCAGTTAGCTTAAATAACATGAATGATGAATTTCCCTGTGTATATAAATTGGGAGTTCCTAAAGTTTTCTTTTTCCCTTTGTACAACTACTGACTGCCACCTCGCTTGGTCAGTGCAATAGAAAATGATGACTAAGAAACACATTGTCTCAATATCAGTGGACATAATGTCCTAGTATTCTATAAAAATCTCAAAATTCTTAATCTAAAAGGTAGGTCTGCCAATATCTTATATCCTTTTCCTTTGTTAATATAAATATTCAATCTATGAAGGTCTCAGTTTCCATACTTAGAATATGAGGTGGATAGATTTGCTAATATCTAGGGACCTTTCCAATTTTAATATTCCCTAGTTATAAGGGCTGAGCCAAATACAATGGCTCCCTTAATCATTAACCTCGCTCATGATGAAAGTTATCAGCAAGTTCTACTTGTAAGAGATCAAACATTCATATCCATGTATATTGTAGCACATTGACTTTTACAGAACTCAAAGTAACACAACATACTTACATTCACAGACTTAAGGTCACTGTGATATACTTTACAATTTTTCTTTTCCCTAGGAAGGAAATGTAGATCCCTAGGAAGGGATTTCTTTCTCTGCCTTTCAGTAATTTAAGCCTTTTATTATCTCTTGGATCCTAAAAATGGGTAGGGTTTTGGCAGGTGGAGCTTAGGACAGACATTCCAGGTGACAGGGACAACACGAGAAAGGGCAGAAGGAAGAATGGATTTTCAGAAGGACTTGATATCTTACATGATGAGAGCAGCGTTTCACAATCTCTGTCCTGCAGAACACTGGTTTTAGATGATGTTAATGTAGTTACAAGACAGAAGCATTTGGGAAGAGCTGTACTCTACATCCCGACCTGAAATTCAAGTTTCACTTTGTTACATTACATACTCTGAAAAGTTTTGGAGGAAGGAATTGATTTATTTTTGTTTAATTCAGTCTTACTCACAGTTACTTGACAAACCTATATTCAGCTGATGGGACTGTACTTTGTGAAAGGCCAAACGGAGAAATGGTGAGATGGAGCTTAGGATATTTCTCTGTTGGGACAGGCATGTGATTATTTTTCTTATAATTCTTTACTGTTTGTCCTAACAATTGTTACTTTGCAGGAGTCAGTTTTTTTTGTTTTGTTTTGTTTTTTACATCTTTATTAGAGTATAATTGCTTTATGGTGTAGTGTTAGTTTCTGCTGTATAACAAAGTGAATCAGGTATATGCATTCATATATCTCTAGGATTCAGTTTTAAGCCCTCTGTTTTTACCTGAGTCATTGGGACTCTTAGAAAGCTCAACAATCCTGGAGTCTTCATCTCTGATGTAGTTTCCAGAAGCTCCTGGCACTTACCACTATTTCCTCTTGATTCTTTTCCTCCGACTTCAGAGTTCTTACGATTATGAGCTGATGGTTTTCTCAGCCTCTAGTGTCAAAACCAGCTACCTCACTCATCTTCATTGTCTCAGTTACAAGGTGCAGTATTTCCCATGTTTATATGTGTCAAAATATAAGTCAGGGATTGATACATAGCATATGTGTAATAAAAATTTTATTTCTTTTTTTTTCTTTGTTCAAAGGTATCCAAACACTGGCCAAGTTCTTAAATTGAAAGTAGAGTGATCTAATTTATTCAGCTCATCCAACCATCAATATTGAATATTTGGGGCTTCCCTGGTGGCGCAGTGGTTGAGAGTCTGCCTGCCAGTGCAGGAGACACGGGTTCGAGCTCTGGTCTGGGAAGATCCCACATGCCGTGGAGCAACTAAACACATGCGCCACAACTACTGAGCCTGCTCCTCTGGAGCCTGTGCTCCTCAACAAGAGAGGCTGCGATAGTGAAGGGCCAGCGCACCACGATGAAGAGTGGCCCCCGCTCGCTGCAACTAGAGAAAGCCCTCGCACAGAAACGAAGACCCAACACAGCCAAAAAATAAATTAATTCATTAATTTTAAAAAAAGAATGGGCAACCTCCAAAAAAATTGAATATTTGTGTTTCTTCTTACACATATTTCTTTTATTCCAATTGTGACATTCTAGGGCACAGTGAGTACATTTATAACTTATTACTACATTACTACCTTGACTATTCCTTGACCAAAATTTACTTCATACAACTGACAGCCTAATTAACCTACTAGAGTTTTTTTTAATGTATGCATACATTAAAAAAAAAACTCTAGTAGGTTAACTGCATTGTTAATAACTGAATTTTTACATCTCTATGCACCCATGTATCCAACACCAGATGAAGATATTATAAAATATTTCTAACAACCTACACAGTTCTCTGTTACTTCTTTCTGTTCCATACTCTCCCCGGGCAACACCTAAGCTGACCTCTATCACCATATATGACATACATGGAAAGACACAGTGTGTATTCTTTGGTATCTGGCCTCTGGTTACATATCATTATATCAGTAGTTTATTCTTTTATTGTGTTTTCCTGATTTTTTAAACCTAGACATTCATACAGTGTCAAAGTACCACTGAGTTCTTCATATTATTATGCTGACCTCCATCTTCAGGGGCTTTCCACAGTCTTCCATGTGTCTTTCCACCTACTTTCTCTTCCGTCTAATTATGTTTCATTTAACCAACCTCAGCCAGCCTTCCCCCATATTCTCCAACACGTAGCACTCCTGTGTTCAGCCAGTTTTGTCCCCTATTCCATAAGGCCTTTGTGCCATTCCTGACACTGTGCCTGTTCCCTGCCCGGAAGGCCTGTTCCCTACCTTCTATATACCTGTTCAAGACTCAGTTTAAATGCTACCTATTCTGAGAAGTCTTCTCAGAAGAAGCCAGTACGTTTTGGAATCCTTCTTTAATGAAATCCCATAGCAAGTGTAATCTGCCCTCTCTGATCTGGTAATTGATTATCCATTGTTCCTATCATATAGTGTTTTTTTCCTTTTATGCTGTTATTATTTATTGAAGCAGATTATAGTCACATGAACCAGGAACTGGGTCATTTTCCTCTTCATTTTAGTGCAAGTTTCTGTGATATGAAGTTAAACTCTTTTTCCCTTACTTCCCATTCACCCTCAGCAGTTGTTAAACATGAAGTACAAGTGAAGCTTACTAGTTAACAGGTTTTTGTGGCCCTTGGTTCTGGTCCCTAGGTCTAAGCTGCACTTCTGTAGTGCTAATTTGACTGATTTCTTATTGTCACGTAACTCAGGAATTAACTAAATCATTACCAATTTAGATACATATAAGATAGTATAAAAAAACCCAGTGGCTATCAAAAGTTTTGGCCTGCAGGAGAGTGTTGTATGAGTCCTACTTTGGTGGGGCTCACACTTAACGATCGAGCCTTCCAATATTCCACTGTAAGTAAGAAAGAGGTATGCAAATATATGGTTAATATTTAACAGTGTTGATAAAATAGAGAAGAGAGAAAGGGACGACAGATACTTTGAGGGCTTTTTGGAATTCATGAACAATTATGATTGGATGGGGAAAAAGAAGAACCGAGGGCTAACTTCCCACAAGTGAATTCAGGAAAGAGAGAAGGGCTCATCTGGTATGCAGGTAGAGAGGTTTGACCTACAGAATCTTAGAAAACCTCAACAATCTGAGCAGCGTTTGCAAGAGGCAAACTAAAGAGCTAACAAAAGTCTGCAAAAGTCTCACACAAAGAACTTTGGCATGGTGTTCATCATCTAGCTAATCCTAACATGCAGACATTGATGAGAGTAAAGTCAGGTCTTTACCAGAGTGGGTTTCTTATTTGGGCAACTGGGTCAAATGAAGAAGGGCAGATGTAGGCTGCCAGAGTAATAAATAAGGAGAGGAAAAACGAAAAGAACGAGACATATCATTCTTCAGTGATTTTCCCCCAGTATTCTTAGCCTCCACCTTATCTCCATCTTACTGCTAACACAGGAAGTAGACCGAACAGTGAGGTAAAAGGTCTCTACAGAAACTGAGGTAATATGGAAAATAAAAAAATAAAACATAAAATTGTAAATTTTCTTCCTAGGGGTAATTGAGATGATAGTTCAATAATAACATAAGATCAGGTGAAGTCTAAAGAAATTTTAGAAAAGCTGGATAAAGTAAGAAAACATCTGTTCACTGGCATCTGAATGTCAGAGAGACACCAAGACATGTGGTCCAAGTTATGGAGAGAAGGGAAAAACTGATGCAAGCTTGATATTTGGTGCAGCTTTTCTCCTTTGGTCATTTGCTGATTCAGCTCATACAGCCTAGGAACTGAAAAGCCAAGGTGTTCAAAAGACTCTAACCACAGAAGCCAAAGGGCAACAGCTCAAGCTAAAAGGAACAACTAATGGAATAACAAGCTAAGTGTATCTTTAGTCTCACAGGGCTGGGGGAACCATTACATTTAAAGTCTAACAAATACAAGGGTACTTGGGAATAGGGAGAATCCATACTTTCACATGGTAATCCCAAAGGGCAACCATACCCATAGAGGAAGGCCAAGACAGAAATAGAGCACCCTTCACACAGACTGAAAAACGGCTTTGAATGAGCTCAAACTGAGAATGGACTAAGGTTTCCAGTCCCTATAGTAACTGTCTGCCATGGGCCAAAGTAAATCTTTTCAAGAGAAAGATAACAACATCCAGAATGTGGAGGTATCTTCCCAATTTTAATATAAAAAATAATTGGACATTGGACATTCCAGGAAAAAGACTAAATGATCAAAAGTTCAAAAAAAGAAGAAAGAAAGAAAAAAGACAACATCAATAGACACAGGAGGACAAGAGTTAGCAGGCCTTGATTAAAAAGAAACAACAAACCTACTATGGTTAAAGAAAGAAAATAGACACATGTAAAATAAGCATATGAAAAGATACTACACATTCCATGTCATCAGTGAATTTTGAATTAGAACAATAATGAGATACCACTACACAACTATTTAAATGACTAAAATCCCAAAACTGAAATACCGAAGTTGGTGGTGATGCAGAACAATTGGAATTCTCATTTGTGGCTAGCGGGATACTTGGCAGTTTCTTACAAAATAAACGTACTTTTACCATACAGTGATCTAGTAATCATGCTCTTTGGTATTTATGCATAGGAACTGAAAAGTTATGAAAAATTATGAAAGTAAGTGTCTTTACAGTGTGAAAATTCTATGATTCTATGGATTTTCAACTCGTTAATTTGTGTAGTTCATCCATTTTACTCATTGTATACACTTAAGTATATTGTTCCTTGAAATGGCCATTCAAAGTTGTTTCCTGTGCCACACACTATGAATGTTAGGGTTGGTCCTGTGTAAATCTTACCCCCATTGAATTAGTATTAACCTTAAACAAGCAGCTTTCTTCCATAAGGAAACAAAAAAGAGGTTCAGAAATGTCCAAAATAAGTTTTTATAAAACTGTGTTATCAAATCTTATTTATCAAAAAACTTCAAACATAGCAGTATGAGTTCCCATATACCCTTTACTCAGCTTCCCCAAATGTTAACATTTTATATTACTAGAGTATAATTATTGAAAGCAGAAAGTTTACATTGTCACAATGCTACTAACGATTTATAGACGTGTATTCAAATATTGCCTATTGTCTTGTGGTCCAGATTCAAATCTAAGATCCCTTATTGCATTTGCTTGTCATATCTCCCCATTCTTCTCTAATCTAGGATAGTTCCTCAGACTTTTTTTGTCTGTTATGACCTTGAACTAATGGAAAATCCTAGCCAGTCATTTTGTAGAATTTTTCTCAAATAGGGTTTGTTTGATATTTTCACATGGTTAGACTGAGGATATGTATTTCTTGACAAGAACACTTCAGGAGAGATATTATGGCATTTTAAGTACATATTAAAGGTACAAACCAATCTGTGTGTCTCACTACTGGGGATGCTAACTTTGATGACTTAGGTATAAAGATAGCTGCAAAATCACTATTTTTCCCTTTGTAATTATTTGAGATTGTTCAAATATTCTGTTTCTTGTTTAATTTTCCCATACTAATTTTAGCATCCATCAATAATTTTTGACTCCCCCAATTACTGTGGTGTTTGATGATTGTTCACTTTCTATTCCCATCATTCCCTCTACATTTATTAACTATAACTTGAGTATAAGAAAGAGCTGTTCTTCTCGTTCATTTATGTATTTATCTGGTTATTTGTTCATATATATATACATACATCAGTGTGAACTTGTGGATATTTATTTTATTCTACGGGTTAAAATTTATTACTATCATTAATAGTTTTGTTTCTCAGAGTGTTCCATATTTGGTCACTGGTGCTCCTTCAAGCTGTCTCCTATATTTTTCCTACATGGCCATACAATTTTTGGAGTAATATCTTACTTTCTGACACCACAAAATGCTCCAGACCCATCTTTTACTTTCCTCTGTCTCAGGCTTGAATCAGTCATTTCTCCATGGAGTTCTTGTTCCTTGCATTAATAATGGTATTCAGAAACCAGAATCTTGGTATGAGGTGGATTTATCACTATCCAAGCTACCTCATTGTGTTTTCAGCAGAGAGAGCTAAAAATATATACACGAATACATAAAAATATACAAGTATCTCTATTTTCATATTATCTATCTGG
Organism: Mesoplodon mirus; assembly: GCF_964341445.2. Classification (NCBI taxonomy): domain Eukaryota; kingdom Metazoa; phylum Chordata; class Mammalia; order Artiodactyla; family Ziphiidae; genus Mesoplodon; species Mesoplodon mirus. The sequence continues at coordinate 142,497,473 of NC_138978.1, forward strand.
GTGTGTGTGTATACACACACACGTGTGCACACACACACCTTATCTATCATCTGTCTACCTACATATATATATAACTTCAAATTGATATATGAATTCAAATTGCTACCTTGATTCCAATCCAGCACCACAGGGTTTATTCTAGCCTCCCTTACCCTTTCCTTATTTGTCACTCTTTAACAATTAGAAACCTGATTCTCATTATTTGCAGTCTATTTAGTCATTTGCTCAATTCTGGAATACACATAAAATATTTAAAAATCATTAACCTGTACACGTGTGAAAAATAAATTTACTAACAAGTTCAATATTTGTGTACATTTCTTTTTGTCTTTAGCTTTTCAATATATATTGTACATGGTTAATTACAGTATACTAAAATACTATTTTCCAAAGTTACTTAGGTTAGCTCTTTCCCACCTCTTTCAGTGTGTTTTTTTTTCTTCTGCAGTGTGAGAAAATCCAGTACTTTGTGTTCAACTCAGACTACAAAACCAGAAGTTCTAGCAGAAAAGGTGATAATCCATATGTGCAATAAGATCCCCAGGTGATTCTTTTCATTGGAGAAATATGAGGATCACTGCTTGATGTCTCTACTACTAAGATGTCTAAAATGACACTTCAATTATTCCTTCTTCCAAACTGTCCCATCCTGCAAATCTTTTCTTCCTCAGTGAATGGTGCCATGATTCACACAAAAACTAACTCAATGCAAAAACCTGGGAATGATCCTCAATTCCTTCCTTTTCTTCACTTTGTGCATAGACTGCATCATTAGGTCCTCTGGAATCTCATCTCTTGCTCTCTCTCTCTCTCTCTTCACATACATAATGTTTCTCTTCATCTTCATTGCCACCATCTTAGCCACTACCATTTCTCCTTTGTTCTACTTGAACAGTCTAGTATCTACACAACTATCTTTTCATTTAATTGCTTTCTCTTGCATCTAAGATAAAGTCAAAATCCTTAGCCTTATAGATTCTGGCCTTGCCTTTTCTTGTAAGTTGTATTTTCATACTTATAAGTACATACACACTCACACACACACACGTATAGTTGGTATTGTTTAGGTTTTGTTTGCCCTCCCATCCTAGCATGAGAAAATTAAGAAACAAAGTCAAACCAAAAAAAACTTTAAAAATAAATTTGAATAATATCCTTTCCCTCCAGAACATTTCTCTAAAGCAGTATTATCATTAATGGCAGTACAGACCAGAATTTTTTCCCTTAGACATAAAGGCATAGTGAGGAAGTCTCATTAAAAACTGGAATCTAAGCTTTCAATGTCAAATTCTGTCCCTAATCTTCTGCAGTAAGCCATAATGATTAAAGTAAAGGAATCTTATCCAGAGGTCTGGTTTAGTATAATCTTTTTTGTAATAAGCTTTGTACCTTAGACAAGTCATTTATCTCTCCATTCCTTAATTTCTTCATTTATAAATGGAGATGTTAAGAGTATTGATATTCAAGGCTAATGAAAAAAAGAATGCATCTAAGTACTGTATCAAACACTTTAAAAAGTGACCAGTTTAGGTTCTCTGCCCATTTTTAAATTGGAATATTTGGGGCTTTTTGGTATTAAATTGTATGATTTCTTTAGATAATTTGGATATTAACTCCTTATCAGATATATCATTTGAAAAAATCTTTCAGTAAGTTACCTTTTCATTTTGTGATGGTTTTCTCCTCTCTGCAAAAGATTTTCAGTTTGACATAATCACACTTGTTTAATTTTTCTTCTGTTGGCCTTGCCTGAGGAGATAGACCCAAAAAATTATTGTTAAGATCAATGTCAATGTATTTTTCCTAGGTGTGTTATGGTTTCAGGTCTTAAATGTGATTCTTCAATCCGTTTTAAATTTATTTTTATGTATGGTATAAGGAAATAATTCAGTTTCACTCTTTTGCAAGTAGTTGTCCAATTTTCCTAACACCATTTATTGTCTTTATTTCATTGTATGTTCTTGCCTCCTTTGTTGTAGATTAATTGATCACATAACTGTGGGTTCATTTCTGGGCTCTCTGTTCTATTCCACTGACCTGCATATCTGTTTTTATGCTAATACCATACTGTTTTAATTACTATAGATTTGTAGTATAGTCTGAGATCAGTGCATGTCATACTACCAGCTTTGATTTTCTTTCTCAATATAGCTTTGGTTATTGGAGGTTTTTTGTTTGTTTGTTTGGATGATTCTATACAAATTTTAGGATTATTTGTTCTAATTCTGTGTAAAATACCATTGGTATTTTGCTAGGGGTTACATTGCTTTGGGAATACATACAAATGACCAAAAGACACATGAAAAGATGCTCAATATCACTAATCATCTGCGAAATGCAAATCAAAACCACAGTGAGATATCACCTTACACCTGTCAGAATGGCCATCATCAAAAAGGGAACGCTTGTGCACTGTTAGTGGGAATGTAAATTGGTGCAGCCACCATGGAAATCAGTACAGAGGTTCCCCCAAAAGTTAAAAATAGAATTACCTTATGATCCAACAATTCAACTTCTGAGTATCTATCCAAAGAAAACAAAAACACTAATAAGAAAGGATGTATGCACCCCTCTGTTCATTGGAGCATTAGTTATAATAGCCAAAATATGGAAGAAACTAGTGTCCATAAATAGATGAATGGATAAAGAAGATGTGGTGTATATATACACACATATATAATGAAATATTACTTAGTCCTAAAAAAGAATGAAATATCTTCACTTGCAACAACATGGATTGACCTAGAGTACTAGGTGTGCTAAGTGAAATGAGTCAGACAGAGAAGAACAAATACTGTATGATTTCACTTACATGTGAAATCTAAAAAATAAAACAAAACAAAACAGAAACAAACTTGTAGATACAGAGAACAAACTGGTGATTACTAGGGAGGAAGGGGGATAAGGGATTGAGAGAAATAGGTGAAGGGGATTAAGTGGTACAAATCTCCAGTTATAAAATAAATGTCTTGGGGATGCTATATACCGCATAAGGAATAGAGTCAATAATACTGTAATAATTTTGTATGGTGATATATGGTTACTAGACTTATCATGGTGACCAATTCAAATGTATTTAGACGTTGGATCACTATGTTGAACACTTGAAACTAACATAATATTGTATGTCAACTCTACTTCAATAAAAAAGTGACCAGTTAACATTAATTGGTATTATAATTACATTTTCTCTGCATAAAGGCACATTTTATTGATTTTTTCATTATAAAGTATAAAAGTACCTTTTACTTTCGAGATGAGTTCTAAGATTACTTGTTAATGTTAATATGGTAATTTAAAAGACGTCTAGATATAATTTAATTTTAATTGCCTAACACAAATATGTCTGATATTCACCAGTATGAATTCAAACCTATTAGTAAAGATGTCAAATGAGTCACCAAAACATTTTTGTTTATTGCCTCTCATTGAACCCTAAATGCTAACAAGACTTTTTGTTGGAATGAGGGATCAAAATTTTATACTCTTTAAGAACTAATGCCATAGCTGTTTTATTTTTATAAATATAGCTCTTTCCATTTACTTTGTAGTGTACAATTTTTGAATGGCCTGGAAAGAGAAAAATTATTCTTTGGGCTGACAAAAATGATAAAGAGGCTCACTGTTGATGAAGGGAAGAAGACAAAGAAGAATAGAGAGAGAAGGATTCGTTCCTCTTTCAAAAGGGGGGCAAGATACTAGAGCTTTCTGCAGGGAAACTGAAGCACACCTTTCTTTCTGAGATTTGAAAGGAAGAGATGCCCTACGTTTAATTATCTAGAGTGGATCCGGAGGAAGATGGCAGAAGAGTAGGATGCGGAGATCACCTTCCGCCCCACAGATACATCAGAAATTCATCTACAAGTGGAGTAACTCCTACAGAACACCTACTGAACGCTGATAGAAGACCTCAGACCCCCCCAAAAGGCAAGAAACTCCCCACATACCTGGGTAGGGCAAAAGAAAAAAGAATAAACAGAGACAAAAGGATAGGGACAGGACCTGCACCAGTGGGAGGGAGCCGTGAAGGAGGAAAGGTTTCCACACACTAGAAGCCCCTTCGTGGGTGGAGACTGTGGGTGGCAGAGGGGGAAAGCTTCGGAGTACTGAGGAGAACACAGCAACAGGGGAGGGGATGGCAAGGTGGAGAGATTCCTGCACTGAGTATCGGTGCCCTCAGGCACACACCAGTCCGAGAGGCTTGTCTGCTCAGCCGCCGGGGCAGGCGGGGCTGGGAGCTGAGGCTCGGGTATCGGGTTTTGGTCAGAGCACAGGGTGAGGACTGGGGCTGGGGGCAGGAAGAGAGCCTGAAGGGGTTGGTGTGCCGTGGCTAGCCTGGAGGGAGTCCGGGGAAAAAGTCTGGAGCTGCTGAAGAGGCAAGAGGCTTTTTCTTCCCTTTTGTTTCCTGGTGCATGAGGAGAGGGCATTAAGAGCGCTGCTTAAAGAAGCTCCAGAGATGGGCGTGAGCCACAGCTGAAGGCGTGGACCCCAGAGATGGGTGTGGGATGCTGGGGTTGCTGCTGCCGCCGCCACAAAGCCTGTGTGCGAGCGCAGGTCACTGTCCACCACCGCTTCTGGGGAGCCTGTGCAGCCCGCCACTGCCAGGGTCCCGGGACCCAGGGACGGCTTCCCCGGGAAAGTGCATGGAGCGCCTCAGGCTGGTGCAACGTCACGCTAGCCTCTGCCGCCGCAGGCCCGCCCTGCACTGCGTGGCCCTCCCTCCCCTCGGCCTGAGTGAGCCAGAGCCCCCGAATCAGCGGCTCCTTTAAACCCGTCCTGTCTGAGCAAAGAACGGACGCCCTCCGGCGACCTACACGCAGAGGCAGGGCCAGGTCCAAGGCTGAGACCCGGGAGCTGTGAGAGCAGAGAAGAGACAGGGAAATCTCTCTGTGCAGCCTCGGAGGCAGTGGATTAAAGCTCCACGGTCCACTTGATGTGCCCTGCGTCTGTGGAGTGCATGAATGGACAGTGAATCATCCCAAATTGAGGAGGTGGACTTTGAGGACAAGATTTAAGATTTTTTCCCCTTTTCCTCTTTTTACAACGAATTATCCCAAATTGAGGACGTGGACTTTGAGAGCAAGATTTTCGATTTTTCCCCCCTGTTCTCTTTTTGTGGATGTGTATGTGTATGCTTCTGTATGAGATTTTCTCTGTATAGCTTTGCTTCCGCCATAGGTCCCAGGGTTCTATCCTTCCATTTTTTTTTAATAATTACTTTTTTATTTTTAATAACGCTACTATATTTTATACTTTATTCTATTTTACTTTATCTTCTCTCTTTCTTTTTTCCTACCTTCCCTTCCTCCCTCCCTCCCTCCACCCCTTTCTTTCTTTCTTTCTTTCCTCCCTCCCTCCTTCCCTCCCTTCGTCCTTTCACTCTTTCTTTTTCTTTCCTTCCTCCCTCCCTCCCTCCTTTCTTTCTTTCTTTCTTTCTTCCTTCCTTCCTTTCTTTCCTTCTTCCTTTCTTTGTCTCTCTCTTCCTTTCTTCTACTAATTCTTTCTTTGTACTTTTTCTCCCTTTTATTCTAAGCTGGATAGATAAAAGGCTCTTGGTGCTGCAGCCAGGAGTCAGTGCTGTGCCTCTGAAGTGGGAGAGCCAACTTCAGGACACGGGTCCACAAGAGACCTCCCAGCTCCACATAATATCAAGCGGCGGAAATCTCCCAGAGATCTCCATCTCAACACCAGCATCCAGCATCAGTCAACGACCAGCAAGCTAAAGTGCTGGTCACCCTATGCCAAGCAGCTAGCAAGACAGGAACACAACCCCACCCATTAGCAGAGAAGCTGCCTTAAAAACATAATAAGGCCACAGGCACCCCAAAACACACCAACAGATGTGGACCTGTCCACCAGAAAGACAAGATCGAGCCTCAACCACCAGAATACAGGCACTAGTCCCCCACACAAGGAAGCCTACACAACCTACTGAAACAACCTTAGCCACTGGGGACAGACACCAAAAACAATGGGAACTACGAATCTGCAGCCTGCAAAAAGGAGACCCCAAACACAGGAAGATAAGCAAAATGAGAAGACAGAAAAACACACAGCAGGTGAAGGAGCAAGATAAAAACCTACCAGACCTAACAAATGAAGAGGTAATAGGCAGTCTACCTGAAAAAGAATTCAGAATAATGATAGTAAAGATGATCCAAGATTTTATTTCCATGATCCAAAATCTTGGAAATAGAATAGACAAAATGCAAGGAACAGTTAACAAGGACCTAGAAGAACTAAAGATGAATCAAGCATTGATTAAAACCTCAACAAAATGAAATGAAAAATACTCTAGATGGGATCAATAGCAGAATAACTGAGGCAGAAGAACGGATAAGTGAGGTGGAAGATAAAATAGTGGAAATAACTGATGCAGAGCAAAATAAAGAAAAAAAGAATGAAAAGAACAGAGGACAGTCTCATAGACCTCTGGGACAACATTAAATGCACCAAATTTCGAATTACAGGGGTTCCAGAAGAAGAAGAGAAAAAGAAAGGGACTGAGAAAATATTTGAAGAGATTATAGTTGAAAACTCCCCTAATATGGGAAAGGAAATAGTTAATCAAGTCCAGGAGGCACAGAGAGTCCCATACAGAATAAATCCAAGGAGAAATACGCCAAGACACATACTAATCAAACTGTCAAAAATTAAACACAAAGAAATCATATTAAAAGCAGCAAGGCAAAAACAACAAATAACACACAAGGGAATCCCCATCAGGTTAACAGCTGATCTCTCAGCAGAAACTCTACAAGCCAGAAGGGAGTGGCAGGACATAATTAAAGTGATGAAGGAGAGAAACCTGCAACCAAGATTACTCTACCCAGCAAGGATCTCATTCAGATTTGATGGAGAAATTAAAACCTTTACAGACAAGCAAAAGCTGAGAGAGTTCAGCACCACCAAACCAGCTTTACAACAAATGCTAAAGGAACTTCTCTAGGCAAGAAACACAACAGAAGGAAATACCTACAATAACGAACCCAAAACAGTTAAGGAAATGGGAATAGGAACATACATATCAATAATTACCTTAAATGTAAATGGACTAAATGCTCCCACCAAAAGACACAGATTGGCTGAATGGATACAAAAACAAGACCCATATATATGCTGTCTACAAGAGACCCACTTCAGACCTAGAGACACATACAGATTGAAAGTAAGGGGATGGAAAAAGATATTCCATGCAAATGGAAATCAAAAGAAAGCTGGAGTAGCAATTCTTATATCAGACAAAATAGACTTTAATATAAAGACTATTAGAAGAGACAAATAAGGACACTACATAATGATAAAGGGATTGATCCAAGAAGAAGATATAACAATTGTAAATATTTATGCACCCAACATAGGAGCACCTCAATACATAAGGCAAATATTAACAGCCATAAAAGGGGAAATCGACAGTAACACAATCATAGTAGGGGACTTTAACACCCCACTTCCACCAATGGACAGATCATCCAAAATGAAAATAAATAAGGAAACACAAGCTTTAAATGATACATTAAACAAGATGGACTTAATTGATATTTATAGGTCATTCCATCCAAAAACAACAGAATACACATTTTTCTCAAGTGCTCATGGAACATTCTCCAGAATAGATCATATCTGGGGTCACAAATCAAGCCTTGGTAAATTTAAGAAAATTGAAATTGTATCAAGTATCTTTTCCGACCACAATGCTATGAGACTAGACATCAATTACAGGAAAAGATCTGTAAAAAATACAAACACATGGAGGCTAAACAATACACTACTCAATAACGAAGTGATCACTGAAGAAATCAAAGAGGAAATTAAAAAATACCTAGAAACAAATGACAATGGAGACACAACGACCCAAAACCTATGGGACGCAGCAAAAGCAGTTCTAAGAGGGAAGTTTATAGCAATACAATCCCACCATAAGAAACAGGAAACATCTCGAGTAAACAACCTGACCCTGCACCTAAAGCAATTAGAGAAAGAAGAACAAAAAACCCCCAAAGTTAGCAGAAGGAAAGAAATCATAAAGATAAGATCAGAAATAAATGAAAAAGAAATGAAGGAAACGATAGCAAAGATCAATAAAACTAAAAGCTGGTTCTTTGAGAAGATAAACAAAATTGATAAACCATTAGCCAGACTCATCAAGAAAAAAAGGGAGAAGACTCAAATCAATAGAATTAGAAATGAAAGAGGAGAAGTAACAACTGACACTGCCGAAATACAAAAGATCATGAGAGATTACTACAAGAAACTCTATGCCAATAAAATGGACAACCTAGAAGAAATGGACAAATTCTTAGAAATGCACAACCTGCCAAGACTGAATCAGGAAGAAATAGAAAATATGAAGAGACCAATCACAAGCACTGAAATTGAAACTGTGATTAAAAATCTTCCAACAAACAAAAGCCCAGGACCAGATGGCTTCACAGGTGAATTCTATCAAACATTTAGAGAAGAGCTAACACCTACCCTTCTCAAACTCTTCCAAAATATAGCAGAGGGAGGAGCACTCCCAAACTCATTCTACGAGGCCACCATCACCTTGATACCAAAACCAGGCAAGGATGTCACAAAGAAAGAAAACTACAGGCCAATATCACTGATGAACATAGATGCAAAAATCCTCAACAAAATACTAGCAAACAGAATCCAACAGCACATTAAAAGGATCATACACCATGATCAAGTGGGGTTTATCCGAGGAATGCAGATTCTTCAATATACGCAAATCAATCAATGTGATACACCATATTAACAAACTGAAGGAGAAAAACCATATGATCATCTCAATAGATGCAAAGAAAGCTTTTGACAAAATTCAACACCCATTTATGATAAAAACCCTGCAGAAAGTAGGCATAGAGGGAACTTTCCACAACATAATAAAGGCCATATATGACAAACCCACAACCAACATCGTCCTCAATGGTGAAAAACTGAAAGCATTTCCACTAAGATCAGGAACAAGACAAGGCTGCCCACTCTCACCACTCTTATTCAACTTAGTTTTGGAATTTTTAGCCACAGCAATCAGAGAAGAAAAGGAAATAAAAGGAATCCAAATCGGAAAAGAAGAAGTAAAGCTGTCACTGTTTGCAGATGGCATGATACTATAAATAGAGAATCCTAAAGATGCTACCAGAAAACTACTAGAGCTAATCAATGAATTTGGTAAAGTAGCAGGATACAAAATTAATGCACAGAAATCTCTGGCATTCCTGTACAGTAATGATGAAAAATCTGAAAGTGAAATCAAGAAAACACTCCCATTTACCATTGCAACAAAAAGAATAAAATATCTAGGAATAAACCTACCTAAGGAGACAAAAGACCTGTATGCAGAAAATTATAAGACACTGATGAAAGAAATTAAAGATGATACAAATAGATGGAGAGATATACCATGCTCCTGGATTGGAAGAATCAATATTGTGAAAATGACTCTGTTACCCAAAGCAATCTACAGATTCAATGCAATCCCTATCAAACTACCACTGGCAATTTTCACAGAACTAGAACAAAAAATTTCAAAATTTGTTTGGAAAAACAAAAGACCCCGAATAGCTAAAGCAATCTTGAGAACGAAAAATGGAGCTGGAGGAATCAGGCTCCCTGACTTCAGACTATACTACAAAGCTACAGTAATCAAGACAGTGTGGTACTGGCACAAAAACAGAAAGATAGATCAATGGAACAGGATAGAAAGCCCAGAGATAAACCCACGCACAAATGGTCAACTTATCTTTGATAAAGGAGGCAGGAATGTACAGTGGAGAAAGGACAGCCTCTTCAATAGGTGGTGCTGGGAAAACTGGACAGGGACATGTAAAAGTATGAGATTAGATCACTCCCTATCACCATACACAAAAATAAGCTGAAAATGGATTAAAGACCTAAATGTAAGGCCAGAAACTATCAAACTCTTAGAGGAAAACATAGGCAGAACACTCTATGACATAAATCACAGGAAGATCCTTTTTGGCCCACCTCCTAGAGAAATGGAAATAAAAACAAAGATAAACAAATGGGATCTAATGAAACTTCAAAGCTTTTGCACAGGAAAGTAAACCATAAACAAGACCAAAAGACAACCCTCAGAATGGGAGAAAATATTTGCAAATGAAGCAACTGATAAAGGATCAATCTCCGAAATTTATAAGCAGCTCATGCAGCTCAATAGCAAAAAAACAAACAACCCAATCCAAAAATGGGCAGAAGACTTAAATAGGCATTTCTCCAAAGAAGATATACAGACTGCCAACAAACACATGAAAGAATGCTCAACATCATTTATCATTAGAGAAATGCAAATCAAAACTACAATGAGATATCATCTCACACCAGTCAGAATGGCCATCATCAAGAAATCTAGAAACAATAAATGCTGGAGAGGGTGTGGAGAAAAGGGAACAGTCTTGTACTGCTGGTGGGAATGTGAATTGGTACAGCCACTATGGAGAACATTATGGAGGTTCCTTAAAAATCTAAAAATAGAACTACCATATGACCCAGCAATCCCACTACTAGGCATATACCCTGAGAAAACCATAATTCAAAAAGAGACATGTACCAAAATGTTCATTGCAGCTCTATTCACAATAGCCCGGAGATGGAAACAACCCAAGTGTCCATCATCAGATGAATGGATAAAGAAGATGTGGCACATATATACAATGGAATATTACTCAGCCATAAAAAGAAACAAAACAGAGCTATTTGTAATGAGGTGGATAGACCTAGAGTCTGTCATATAGAGTGAAGTAAGTCAGAAAGAGAGAGACAAATACCATATGCTAACACATATATATGGAATTTAAGAAAAAAACAATGTCATGAAGAACTTAGGGGTAAAACAGGAATAGAGACACAGACCTACTGGGGGTGGGCTTGGGGATATGGGGAGGGGGGGCTGTGATGGGGCGGGGGAGCGGCATGGACGTGTACACACTGCCGGGCGTGGGGTGGATGGATGGTGGTGGTTGGCCGCGTGGCACGGGGGGATTGGCTCGGTGCTTTGTGGCCGCCTGGAGGGGTGGGATGTGGAGGGTGTGGGGGAGGGAGACGCGGGAGGGAGGGGATGTGGGAACAGATGTATATGTATGACTGATTCACTTTGTTGTAAAGCAGAGACTAATTATATATATATATATATATATATATATATATATATATAGAGAGAGAGAGAGAGAGAGAGAGAGAGAGAGAGAGAGAGAGAGAGAGAGAGAGTATATCTTCCATTTAAAAATGAACCTAGCTAATCATCCAGTGAGGAAGAAAAGAGTAAAATAGCCTTTGATCAAGTCCTTTCTGTGGTGTTAAATGAAACTAATTATAATGAATATCACATATCTAATGAGTTCAAGAATTCCCCTTGGAAGAATTGGTCTGTCCTTTACAAAAAAGAGAGTTCAAGTGAGTTATTTGCATTTGGTAGGGAAGCTCTACTGTCTAAATCATACTCATTTAAAGGTGAAGTTCAGGGCTTCCCTGGTGGCACAGTGGTTGAGAGTCTGCCTGCTGATGCAAAGGACACGGGTTCATGCCCATGTCTGGGAAGATCCCACATGCCGCGGAGCGGCTAGGTCTGTGAGCCATGGCCGCTGAGCCTGCACGTCCGGAGCTTGTGCTCTGCAACGGGAGAGGCCACAACATTGAGAGGCCCGTGTACCAAAAAAAAAAAAAAGTTCCAGTTCAAAGTCTGCCATAATTTGTTATTATATATGTAATTTTTGAATGTAATATACAGTTATATACGTATATAACATCAACAAGAAAGTGACAGACTTTAGAGTCAAGAAAATATATAGGTGAAGTGTAAAGGGTTGAAATAGATATACCATAACAGTAAAAACAAAACAAAACAAGACAACAACAACAAAACTGGAGTGGCTAAGAAAATATCAGAAAAAATATATTTTAAGACGAAAATTTTTACTAGAGACAAAGACATTTTAAAATGATAAAATGATTATTCTATCTTGAATGTATAATAATTATAAACTCAATGTACCATTGAGTATGCATCATCAGTATGCATACCATCAGTATGCAATGATGAAGTGCCCATGGTGACAGTGCCTATGGTGATAGTGCACATAATGGCAGTGCAAAATAGTGACAGTACCAATGGTGACATTGCTCATGGTGACATTGCTTAACATGATAGTACTTGCGGTGATAGAGCACATGGTGACACTGCACACCATGACAGTGCTCTTGGTGACAGGGCACACGGTGACAACCCATGCTGACAGTTCTCACGGTGACAGTGCTCATGTTTGCATTACCCATGGTGACAGTGCTCACAGTGACAGTGCCTATGGTGGCAGTGCCCATGGTGACAGTGCCCATTGTGACACTGCCCACGGTGAAAGTGCCCATGGTGACATTGCCTATGGTGACAGTGCTCACAGTGATAGTGCCCATGGTGACAGGGCTCTTTGTGAGAGTCCGAATTGTGCCAGTGCCCATGGTGAAAGTGCTAATGGTGATAGTGCTCACCGTAATAGTGCTCATGCTGACAGTGCAAATGGTGACAATACCTATTGTGAGAGTACTCATGGTCAATATACCCTTGGTGACAGTTCTCATAGTGACAGTTCTCATGGTGACAGCACTCATAATAGCAGTGCACAAGGTGGCAGTGCTCAAGGTGGCAGTGCGCATGGTGCCATTGCTAATGGTGACAGTACACTTGGTGGCAGTTCCCCTGTGGACATTACCAAAGGTGACTCTGCACATTGTGACATTGCCCATGGTAACCTTGCTCACAGTGATAGTGCACATGGTGACAGTGCCCATGGTGGTATTGCACCTGGTGACAGTGCCCATAATCACAGTTCTCATGGTGTAGTGCTCACGGTGACAGTGCCCATGGTGACAATACCCAGGGTGACATTACTCATGGTGACAGTGCTCATGGTGATAGTGCCTATGTTGACAGTGTCCATGATGATAATTCTTATGGTGATAGTGTCCATGGTGACAATACCCAGGGTGACAGAGCTCATGGTAACAATGCTCATGGTGAATGTGCCCGTAGTCACAGTACCTAGGGTGCAATGCCCATGCTGAGAGTGCTCATGGTGACAGTGCCCATGGTGACAATACCCAGGGTGTCCTGCCCATGGTGACAGTGCTCATGGTGACACTGCTCATGTTGGCAGTGCCATAAGTGACAGTGCTCATTGTGGCATTGCTCACCATGACAGTGCTCACTGTGACAGTGCTCATGGTGACTGTGCCCATGGTGACAGTGCCGATGGTGATAGTGCCAATAGTGACAGTGATCACGGTGAAACTGCCCATGGAGTCATTGCCCATGTTGATAGTTCTCATGGTGACAACCCCACGGTGACAGTGCCAATGGTGATAATCCCCATGGTGACAGTTCTCAGGGTGAAAGTGACCATGGTGACATTGCTCATGGTGACAGTGCTCATGGTGACTGTGCTCAAGGTGATAGTCTACATGTACACAGTGCCCACGGTGATACTGCCAATGGTGAGAGTCCTCACGTTGATAGGGCACAAGGTGACAGTTCCCATTGTGAAAGTGCTCATGATGACAGTGCCCATGTTTGTAGTTCACATTGTGACAGTGCTCACGGTGATAGTGACCATGGTAACAGTGTACATGGTGGCCGTGCCCTTGTGACAGTGCCCATGATGACAGTACACACGGTGACAGTGCTCATGGTGCTAGTGCTGACAACCCAAGCTGACAGTGCTTACAGTGACAGTGCTCATGGTTGCAGTACCTGTGGTGACAGTGCTCACAGTGACAGTGCCCATGGTGGCAGTGCCCATGGTGACATTTCCTATGGTGACAGTGCTCAGGGTGATACTGCTCACAGTGATAGTGTGCACAGTGACAGTGCCCAAGGTGACAATACCCACGGTGACAGTAATCATGGTGAAAGTGCCTATGGTGGCAGTTCTCATAGTAACAGTTCTCATTGTGACAGTGCTCATGAAGGCAGTGCCCAAGGTGGCAGTGCTCTTGGTGACAGTACTCATTGTAGCAGCGCCCATGATGAGATTACTGATGGTGACACTGCACATGGTGACAGTGCCCATGGTAACGATGCTCATGGTGATAGTGCCCATGGTGACAGTGCCCATGGTGGTAGTGCACCTGGTGGCAGTGGAAAATAGTGACAGTGCCCAAGGTGAGAGTTCTCATGGTGACATTGCTCATGGTGATAGTGCCCATGGTGACAGTGCCCATGGTTACAGTGCTCATGGTGACAGTGCCCATGGTGGCAGTGCCCCTGGTAACAGTGCACACCTTGAGAGTGCCCATGGTGGCCATGCCAATCGTAACAGTGCCCATGGTGACAGTCCTTCTGATGACAGTTCTAACAGTTGCTGTGTTCATGGTAATAATGCTCACGGTGGCAGTGCCCACAGTGACAGTGCCCATGGACAATGCCGACAGTGACAGTGCCCATGGTGACAGTTACCATGGTGAGACTGCTCACTGTGATAATACCAATTCTGACAGTGCTCATAGTGACAAAGCCCATGGCGACAGGGCCCATTATGACATTGCTCACGGTGATAGTTCTCACGGTGACAGTTCCCATGGTGATATTACCCATGGTGACAGTACTCAATGATAAAGGGCCAATGGTGGCACTGCCCATGGTGATAGTGCACATGGTGACATTGCCAAATGGTGACAGTGCCCATGGTGAAATTGCTCATGGTGACATTGCTTATGGTGATTGTCCTTATGGTGATAGTGCGCATGGGGACACTGGACACAGTGACAGTGCTCATGGTGACAGTGCTCATGGTGACAGTGCCAATGGTTGCAATACCCATGGTGACAGTGCTCACAGTGACAGTTCCCATGGTAGCAGTGCAAATGATGACAGGGCCCATGGTGACAATGCCCACTGTGATATTCCCTGTGGTGACAGTGCTCATGGTGACAGTGGCCATGGTGACAGTGATCATGGTGAAAGTGCTCACGGTGACATTGCCCATGGTGACAGGGCTCATGGTGAAAGTCCACATTGTACCAGTGCCCATGGTGACAGAGCTCATGGTGATAGTGCTCACGGCAATAGTGCTCATGGTGACAGTGCAAATAGTGACAATACCCATGGTGACAGTACTCATGGTGAAAATACCCATGGTGGCAGTTCTCATAGCGACATTTCTCAGGGTGACAGTGCTGATAATAGCAGGGCCCAAGGTGGCAGTGCTCGTGGTGACAGTGCTCATGGTGACAGTGCACTTGGTGACAGTTCCCATGGGAACATTTCTGATGGTGACACTGCACTTTGTGAGAGATTCAATGGTAACCTTGCTCTCGGTGATAGTGCACATGGTGAGAATGCCCATGGTGACATTGCCCATGGAGACACAGCTCACTGTGACAGTGCTCATGGTGGAAGTGCCCATGGTGACACTGCTCACTGTGGCAGTGCTCATGGTGACAGTGCCGATGATGACAGTGCTTATGGTGATAGAGTTCACAGTGGCTGTGCTCATGGTGATAGTGCTCATGGAGGCAGTGCCCTTAGTGACACTGCTCATGCTGGCAATGCCCACGGTGATAGATGCATGGTGACAGTGCCCACCATCACAGTGCAATGGTGAGAGAGCTCATGGTGACAATGAAAATGGTGACAGTGCCCACGAAGACAATGGCCATGGTGACAGTGCTCATGGTGACAGTGTCCATGGTGAAAGTGCTCACCTGGAAAGTGCCCATGATAACATTACCCACAGTGGTAGTGCCCCTGGGGACAGTGCCCATAGTGACAGTGCTAATGGTGAGAATGCCCATGGTGACAGCACCCATTTGACAAGGCCCATGGTGATAGTGTCCACGGTGACACTGCCCATGCTGTCAGTGCCCATGGTGATAGTGCCCATGGTTACAGTGCTCATGGTGACACTGCCCATGGTGGCAGTGCCCCTGGTGACAGTGCACACCATGAGTATGCACATGGTGGCCGTGCCAATTGTGACAGTGCCCATGGTGACAGTATTTATGATGATACTGCTCACGGTAGCAGTGTTCATCATAATAATGCTCGCAGTGGCATTGCCCACAGTGACAGTGCCCATGGACAGTGCCAAAAGTGACAGTGCCCATGGTGAGAGTTCTCACAGTGACAGTGCCCATGGTGACAGATACCACAGTGAGACTGCTCACGGTGATAGTGCCCATTGTGACAGTGCTCATAGTGACAAGGCCCATGGCGCCAGGACCAATCATGATATTGCTCACGGTGATAGTTGTCATGGTGACAGTGATCATGGTGATATTACCCATGGTGAGAGTACTCAATAATAAAGTGAACATGGTGACAGTGCCTATGGTGATAGTGCACATGGTGGCATTGCAAAATGGTGAGAGTGTCTATGTTGATATTGCGCATGGTGACATTGCTTAAGGTGATAGTTCTTGTGGTGATTGTGCACATGGTGACAGTGCACATGCTGACAATACCCATGGTGACACTACTCATGGTGAAAATACCCATGGTGGCAGTTTTCATAGCGACAGTTCTCAAGGTGACAGTGCTCATAATAGCAGGGCCAAGGTGGCAGTGCTCGTGGTGACAGTGCTCATGGTGACAGTGCACTTGGTGACAGTTCCCATGGGAAGGGTACTGATGGTGACACTGCACTTTGTGACAGAACCAATGGTAACCTTGCTCTCGGTGATAGTGCACATGGTGAGAGTGCCCATGGTGATATTACCCGTGGAGACACGGCTCACTGTGACAGTGCTCATGGTGACAGTGCTCATGGTGGAAGTGCCCATGGTGACACTGCTCATTGTGGCAGTGCTCATGGTGACAGTGCCGTTGATGACAGTTCTTATGATGATAGAGTTCACAGTGGCTGTGCTCATGGTGATAGTGCTCACGGAGGCAGTGCCCTTAGAGACACTGCTCATGTTGGCAATGGCCATGGTAATAGATGAATGGTGACAGTGCCCACGATCACAGTGCAAAGGTGAGAGAGATCACGGTGACAGTGAAAATGGTGACATTGCCCACAAAGACAATGGCCATGGTGACAGTGCTCATGGTGACAGTGTCCATGGTGACAGTGCCCATGATGACAGTGCCCATGGTGAAGGTGCTCACCTGGAAAGTGCCAATGATAACATTAACCACGGTGGTAGTGCCCCTGGGGACAGTGCCCATAGTGACAGTGCTAATGGTGAGAATGCCCATGGTGACAGCACCCATGTGACAAGGCCCATGGTGACAGTGCCCACGGTGACACTGCCCATGCTGTCAGTGCCCATGGTGATAGTGCCCATGGTGACAGTACCGATGGTGGCAGTGCCCCTGTTGACAGTGCACACCATGAGTATGCCCATGGTGGCCGTGCCAATTGTGACAGTGCCCATGGTGACAGTATTTATGATGATACTGCTCACGGTAGCAGTGTTCATCGTAATAATGCTCACGGTGGCAGTGCCCACAGTGACAGTGCCCATGGACAGTGCCAAAAGTGACAGTGCCTATGGTGACAGTTCTCATGGTGAAAGTGCCCATGGTGACAGATACCACAGCGAGACTGCTCACGGTGATAGTGCCCATTGTGACAGTGCTCATAATGACAAGATCTATGGCGCCAGGGCCAATCATGATATTGCTCACATGATAGTTGTCATGGTGACAGTGCCCATGGTGATATTACCCATGGTGAGAGTACTCAATGATAAAGTGCCCATGGTGACAGTGCCTATGGTGATAGTGCACATGATGGCAGGGCAAAATGGTGACAGTACCAATGGTGACTTTGCTCATGGTGACATTGCTTAACGTGATAGTACTTGCAGTGATAGAGTGCATGGTGACACTGCCCACCATGACAGTGCTCTTGGTGACAGTGCACACAGTAACACCCCATGCTGACAGTGCTCACGGTGACAGTGCTCATGGTTGCAATACCCATGGTGACAGTGCTCACGGGTACAGTGCCCATGACAGTTCCAATGGTTACAGCACCCATGGTGACATTGCCTATGGTGACAGTGACCATGGTATGTGTGCCCATGGTGACAGTGCTCATGGTGATATTGCCTATGGTGAAAGTGCTCACAGTGACAGTGCCCATGGTGACACTGACCACAGTGAGAGTACTCATGGTGATAGTGCCCATGGTGACAGTGCACATGGTGGCAGTGAAAAATGGTGACAGTTCACATGGTGAAAGTGCTCATGGTGACAGTGCACACGATGATAACCCATGCTGAGAGTACTTATGGTGACAATGCTCATGGTTGCAGTACCCATGGTGACAGTGCTTATAGAGACAGGGCCCATGGTGACACTGCCCATGGTGACAGTGCTCACGGTGACACTGCCAATGATGACAGTGCCCACAGTGACATTGCCTATGGTGACAGTGCCCATGGGGACACTGACCACAGTGAGAGTGCTCACGGTGATAGTGCCCATGGTGACAGTGCCTATGTTGACAGTGACCATGGTGAGAGTTCTCACGGTGATAGTGCTCATGGTAATAGTGCTCATGGTGACAGTGCAAATGGTGACAGTATTCATGGTGAAAATACCCAGGG
This sequence comes from Mesoplodon mirus, assembly GCF_964341445.2. Taxonomy (NCBI): domain Eukaryota; kingdom Metazoa; phylum Chordata; class Mammalia; order Artiodactyla; family Ziphiidae; genus Mesoplodon; species Mesoplodon mirus. Next base: position 142,516,043 of record NC_138978.1, read on the forward strand.
TGGCAGTCCTCATAGTGACAGTGCTCATGGTGGAAGTGCCCATGGTGACAGTGCTCATGGGGACAATGCCGATGATGACAGTGCTTATGGTGATAGTGTTCACAGTGTCTGTGTTCATGGTGATAGTGCTCACGGTGGCAGTGCCCATAGTGACACTGCTCATGCTGGCAATGCACACGGTTATAGACACAGAGTGACAGTGCCCACAATCACAGTGCAATGGTGAGAGAGCTCACGGTGACAGTGACAATGGTGACAGTGCCCACGGAGGCAATGGCCATGGTGACATTGCTCATGGTGACAGTGCCCACGATGACAGTGCCCATGATGACAGTGCCCATGGTGACAGTGCTCACAGGGAAGTGCCCATGATAACAATAACCATGGTGATAGTGCCCCTGGTGACAGTGCCCACGGTGACATTACTCATGGTGATAGTGCCTTTGGTGACAGTGCTCATGGTGAAATTGCCCAGGCTGACAATGCTCATGGTGACATTGCCTTGGAGAGAGTTCCCATGTTGACAGTGCCCATGGTGACGTGCTCATGTTGACAGTGCTCACAGTGATAGTGCTCATGGTGACATTGCCCATAGTAGAAGTGCCCACGGTGCCAGTGCCCACAGTCACAGTGCCCACACTGACAGTTCTCATGGTTGCAGTACCCATGGTGACAGAGCTCAAAATGACAGTGCCCATGGTGGCAGTGCCCATAGTGACAGTGCCCACGGTGACATTGCCTATGGTGACACTTCTAATGGTGACATTGCCCATGGAGACAGGGCTCATGGTGACAGTCCCCATTGTGCCAGTGCCCATGGTGACAGTGCTCACAGTGAAAGTGCACATGGTAATACTGCTTACACTGACAGTGCCTAAGTTGAAAATACCCATGCTGACAGTACTCATCGAAAAAGTGCCCATGGTGGCAATTCTCAGAGTGACAGTTCTCATGGTGACAGTGATCACTCTGGCAGTGCCCTGGGTGGCAGTGCGCATGGTAACAGTGCTCATGGTGACAGTGCTCATGGTGGCAGTTCCCATGGTGAGAGTACCGATGGGGCAGTGCACATGTTGACAAAGCCCATGGTAAACGTGCTCACAGTGATATGACTCATGGTGACAGTTATCACGACTGTTGTGCCAATGCTAATAATGCTCCCAGTGATAGTGCCCATGGTTAAGGTGCCCATGGTGACAGTCCTCACAGTAATAGTGAACACAGTGACAGTGTACTTGGTTACCGTGCCCATGGTGACAGTGCCCATGGTGACAGTACACATGGTGATACTGTTCAATGTGATAGTGCCCTTGTTGACAATGTGCATGGTGACAGTTCTCACGGTGACAGTGCCTATGGTGACAATGCTTATGGTGACAGTGCCCATGGTGAGAGTCCTCACATTGAGAGTGCCCATGGTGAAAATGCCCATTGTGAGAGTTCTCATGGTGAAAGTGCTCATGATGACAGTGCCCATGTTGGTAGTTCCCATGGTGACAGTGCTCACAGTGATAGTGACCATGTTAAGATTGCAGATGGTGGCTGTGCCACTGGTGACATTGCCCATGATGACAGTACTCATGGTGACAGCACTCACGGTGATAGTGTCCATGGTGACAGTGCACATGGTTGTAGTGCACATGGTGGTAGTGAAAAGTGATGACAGATCCCATGGTGATATTGCTCATGGTGACAGTGCCCACGGTGACATTGCCTATGATGACAGTGCTCATGGTGACAGTGCCCATGGTGACAGCGACCACAGTGAGAGTGCTCACGGTGATAGTGCCCATGGTGACAGCATTCATGGTGACAGTCCCCATTGTGCCAGTGCCCATGGTGACAGTGCACACGATGACAACCCATGCTGACAGTGCTCACGGTGACTATGCTCATGGTTGCATTACCCATGGTGACAGTGCTCACAATTAGAGTGCCCATGGTAATCGTGCTCACCATGATAGTGTCCATGGTGACAGTGATCACAGTGATAGTGCTCACGGTGATAGTGCCCATGGTTAAGGTGCCCATGGTGACAGTACTCATGGTAATAGTGAGCAGAGTGATAGTGCACTTGTTGACCATGCCCATGCTGACATTACACATGGTGATAATTCTCAAGTTGGTAGTGCCCATGGACACCACCCTCAAGGTGATAGTGCTCACGGTGACAGGGCCCATGGGGACAGTGCGAACCCCGACTTTGCCTATCGTGACTGTGCTCAGTGACAAAGCCCATGGTGACAGTGACCACGGTGACAGTTCTAATGCTGATAGTGCACATAGTGACAATACCCATGGTGACAGTACTCATGGTGATAATGCTCAAGATGATTGTGCCCGTGGCGATAGTGCAGATGGTGAGAGTCCTCATGCTCATAGTGCCCATGGTGACAGTTCGCATTCTGAAAGTGCTCATGATGACAGTGCCCATGATGACAGTACTCATGGTGAAAGTGCTCACAGTGATAGTGCCCATGGTGAGAGTGCACATGGTGGTAGTGCACATGGTGGCAGTGAAAAATGGTGACAATGCACATGGTGACAGTGCTCATGGTGACACTGCACACGGTGAAAACCCATGCTGACAGTACTCACGATGACACTGCTCATGGTTGCAGTACCCATGTTGACAGTGCTCATGGTGACACTGCCCATGATGAGAGTGCCCATGGTGACAGTGCCCACGGTGACATTGCCCATGGTGGCAGTGCCCATGGTGCCATTGCACACAGTGACAGTGCCCATGCTGACAGTTGTCATCGTGATAGAGCCCATGGTGACAGTGCACATGGTGATACAGCCAATGGTGAGAATACTCATGATGACAGTGCTCATGGTTGCAGTACCCATGGTGACAGTACTCACGGGTACCATGCCCATGATGACAGTTCCAAAGGTGACAGCGTCCATGGTGACATTGCCTATGGTGACAATACTCATGGTGACATTGCCCATGGTGACTCTGCTCATGGTGACATTGCCCATGGTGACAGTGAAAACGGTGAATTTTCTAATGGTGATAGTGCCCATGGTGACATGGCTCATGGTGAGAGTTCACATGGTGCCAGTACCCATGGTGACAATGCTCACAGTAAAAGTGCTCACGGTAATACTGCTCATGGTGACAATGCCCATGGTGAAAATTACTTTGGTGACAGTATTCATCGTCAAAGTGCCCATGGTGGCAATTCTCAGTGACTGTTCTCATGTTGACAGTGCTCATGGTGAAAACGCACACAGTGGCAGTTCTCATAGCGAGGGTTCTCATCGTGACAGTGCTCAAAATAGTGCCCAAGGTGGCAGTTCTCGTGGGGTCAGTGCTCTTGGTGACATTGCTCATGGTGATCCTCTCATGGTGACAGTGCCCATGGTGATATTACCCATGGTGAGAGTACTCAGTGATAAAGTGCCCATGGTGACAGTGCGCATGGTGATAGTGCACATGGTGGCAGTGCAAAATGGTGACAGTGCCCATGGTGACATTGCTCATGGTGACATTGCTTAAGGTGATACTCCTTGCGGTGATACTGCGCATGGTGACAGTTCAAATGGTGACAATACCCATGGTGACACTACTCATGGTGAAAATACCCATGGTGGCAGTTCTCATAGCGACTGTTCTCATGGTGACTACTCATAATAGCAGTGCCCAAGGTGGCAGTGTTCATGGTGAGAGTGCTCATGGTGACAGTGCTCTTGGTGGCAGTTCCCATGGGAACAATGCCGATGGTGACACAGCACATTGTGACAGTGCCAATGGTAAACTTCCTCTCAGTGATAGTGCACACGGTGAGAGTGCCCATTGTGACATTGCCCATGGAGACCCTCCTCATTGTGACAGTGCTCATGGTAACAGTGCTCATGGTGGAAGTGCCCGTGGTGACAGTGCTCCTTGTGGCAGTGCTCATGGTGACAGTGCCGAAGATGACAGTGCTTATGGTGATAGTGTTCACAGTGTCTGTGCTCATGGTGATAGTGCTCATGATGGCAGTGCCCATAGTGACACTGCTCATGATGGCAATACCCACGGTGATAGACCGATTCTGACAGTGCCCATGATCACATTGGAATGGTGAGAGAGCTCACGGTGACAGTGACAATGGTGACAGTCCCCACGGAGGCAATGGCCATGGTGACAGTGCCCATGGTGACAGTGCCCATGATGACAGTGCCCATGGTGACAGTGTTCACGGGGAAAGTGACAATGATAACATTACCCAAGGTGATAGTGCCCCTGGTGACAGTGCCCACGGTGACATTGCTCACGGTGATAGTGACTTTTTGACAGTGCTCATGGTGAAATTACCCATGCTGACAATGCTCATGGTGACATTGCCCTTGGAGAGAGTAACCATGTTGACAGTGCCCATGGTGACGTGCTCATGTTGACAGTGCTCACAGTGATAGTGCCCATGGTGACATTGCCCATGGAGGAAGTGCCCATGGTGCCATTGCCCACAGTGACAGCCCCAACGCTGAGAGTTCTCATGGTGATAGTGCCCATGGTGACAGTGCACATGGTGATACTGCCAATGGTGACAGTGCTCATGGTGACAGTGCTCATGGTTGCAGTACCCATGGTGAGAGTGCTCAAAATGACAGTGCCAATGCTGGCAGTTCCCATGATGACAGTGCCCACTGTGACATTGACTATGGTGACACTTCTCACGGTGACATTGCCCATGGTGACAGGGCTCATGGTGACAGGGCTCATGGTGACAGTCCACATTGTGCCAGTGCCCATGGTGACAGTGCTCACAGTGAAAGTGCTGATGGTAATACTGCTCACACTGACAGTGCCCAAGGTGAAATTACCCATGGTGACAGTAGTCATCGAGAAAGTGCCCATAGTGGCAATTCTCATAGTGACAGTTCTCATGGTGACAGTGCCCTGTGTGGCAGTGCTCGTGGTGACAGTGCTCATGGTGACAGTGATCATGGTGGCAGTTTCCATGGTAAGAGTACCGATGGGGCAGTGCACATGGTGACAGTGCCCATGGTAACCGTGCTCACTTTGGTAGTGCACACGGTGAGACTGCCCATTGTGACATTGCCCATGGAGACCCTCCTCATTGTGACAGTGCTCATGGTTACAGTGCTCATGGTGGAAGTGCCCATGGTGACAGTGCTCACTGTGGCAATGCTTATGGTGACAATGCCGATGATGACAGTGCTTATGGTGATAGTGTTCACAGTGTCTGTGCTCAAGGTGATAGTGCTCACGGTGGCAGTGGCCATAGTGACACTGCTCATGCTGGCAATACCCATGGTGATAGACCCATGGTGACACTGCCCAAGATCACAGTGCAATTGTGAGAGAGCTCATGGTGACAGTGACAATGGTGACAGTGACCACGGAGACAATGGCCATGGTGACAGTGCCCATGGTGACAGTTCCAATGATGACACTGCCCATGGTGACAGTGCTCATGGGGAAAGTGCCCATGATAACATTAACCATGGTGATAGTGCCCCTGGTGACAGTGCCCCCAATGTCATTGCTCTTGGTGATAGTGCCTTTGGTGACAATACTCATGGTGAAATTGCCCATGCTGACAATGCTCATGGTGACATTTCCATTGGAGAGAGTGCCCATGTTGACAGTGCCCATGGTGATGTGTTCATGTTGACAGTGCTCACTGTGATAGTGCCCATGGAGACATTGCCCATGGTGGAAGTGCCCACGGTGCCAGTGCCCACAGTTACAGTGCCCACTCTGAGAGTTCTCATGGTGATAGTGCCCATGGTGACATTTCACATGTTGATACTGCCAATGGTGACAGTGTGCATGGTGACAGTGCTCATGGTTGCAGTACCCCTGGTGACAGTGCTCAAAATGACAGTGGCCCTGGTGGAAATGCCCATGGTGACAGTGCCCACAGTGACATTGCCTATGGTGACACTTCTCACGGTGACATTGCCCATGGTGACAGGGCTCATGGTGACAATCTGCATTGTGCCAGTGCCCATGGTGACAGTGCTCACAGTGAAAGTGCCCATGGTGGCAATTCTCATAGTGACTGTTCTAATGCTGACAGTGCTCATGGTGGCATTTACCATGGTGAGAGTACCGATGGGGCAGTGCACATGGTGACAGTGCCCATGGTAACCGTGCTCACAGTGATATGTGCCATGTTGACAGTTATCATGCCTGTTGTGCCGATGCTGGAAATGCTTCCGGTCATAGTGCCCATGGTTAAGGTGCCAATGGTGACAGTTCTCACAGTGATAGTGAGCATAGTGATAGTGTATTTGGTGACCATGCCCATGGTGACAGTGCCCATGGTGACAGTACACATGGTGATACTGCTCAATGTGATAGTGCCCTTGTTGACAGTGCGCATGGTGACAGTTCTCACAGTGACAGTGCCTATGATGACAATGCTCATGGTGACAGTGTCCATGGTGACAGTTCTCACGTTGATAGTGCGCATGGTGAAAATGCCCATGGTGACAGTTCACATGGTGAAATTGCTCATGATGACAGTGCCCATATTTGTAGCTCCCATGGTGACAGTGCTCACAGTGATAGTGACCATGGTAAGATTGCAGATGGTGGCCATGCCCTTGGTGACATTGCCCATGATGACAGTACTCATGGTGAACGTGCTCACGGTGATTGTGCCCATGGTGAGAGTGCACATGGTGACAACACATGCTGAGAGTACTCATGGTGACAATGCTCATGGTTGCAGTACCCATGGTGACAGTGATCACAGTGACAGTGCACATGGTGTCACTGCCCATGGTGACAGTGCTCATGGTGACACTGCCCATGATGACAGTGCCCATGGTGACAGTTCACACGGTGACATTTCCTATGGTGATAGTGCTCACAGTGACAGTGCCCACGATGACAGTGCCCATGTTCACATTGCTCATGGTGAAATTGCCCATGGTGACAATTCGCATGATGACATTGCCCTTGGAGAGATCACCCATGTTGACAGTGCCCATGGTGATGTGTTCATGTTGACAGTGCTCACATTGATAGTGCCCATGGTGACATTGCCCATGGTGGCAGTGCCCACGGTGCCAGTGCACACATTTTGGTGCCCATGCTGACAGTTCTCATGGTGATAGAGCCCATGGTGACAGTGCACATGGTGATACTGCCAATGGTGACAGTACTCATGTGGACAGTGCTCATGTTTGCAGTACCCATGGTGACAGTGGTCACACTGACAGTGCCCAATGTGACAACATCCATGGTGACATTGCCTATGGTGACTCTGCTCCCGGTGACATTGTCCATGGTGACAGTGACCATGGTGATATTTTTCACGGTGATAGTGCCCATGGTGACAGGGCTCATGGTGACAGTCCGCATTGTGCCAGTGCCCATGGTGACAGTGCTCACAGTGAAAGAGCTCACGGTAATACTGCTCACGGTGACAATGCCCATGGTGAAAATACCCATGGTGACAGTATTCATCGTCAAAGTGCCCATGGTGGCAATTCTCATAGTGACAGTACTCATGGTGACAGTGCACATGGTGACAGTGCAAATGGTGACAATACCCATGGTGACAGTACTCATGGTGAAAATACACATAGTGGCAGTTCTCATAGCGAGGGTTCTCAGCGTGACAGTGCTCATAATAGTGGTGCCCAAGGTGGCAGTGCTCTTGGTGACATTGCTCACGGTGATACTTCTCATGGTGAGAGTGCCCATGGTGATATTACCCATGGAGAGAGTACTTAATGATAAAGTGCCCATGGTGACAGTGCCCATGGTGATAGTGCACATGGTGGCAGTGCAAATTGGTGACAGTGCCCATGGTGACATTGCTCATGGTGACATTGCTTAAGGTGATACTCCTTGCAGTGATATTGTGCATGGTGACAGTTCGAATGGTGAAAATACACATGGTGGGATTTCTCACAGCGACCGTTCTCATGGTGACAGTACTCATAGTAACAGTGCCCAAGGTGGCAGTGCTCGTGGTGACAGTGCTCATGGTGACAGTGCTCTTGGTGGCAGTCCCCATGGGAACAATGCCGATGGTGACACTGCACATTGTGAAAGTGCCAATGGTAACCTTGCTCTCGGTGATAGTGCACACGGTGAGAGTGCCCATTGTGACACTGCTGAAGGAGACCCTCCGTATTGTGACAGTGCTCATGGTAACAGTGCTCATAGTGGAAGTGCCTATGGTGACAATGTTCAATGTGGCAGTGCTCATGGTGACAGTGCCAATGATGACAGTGCTTATGGTGATAGTGTTCACAGTGTCTCTGCTCATGGTGATAGTGCTCACAGTGGCAGTGCCCATAGTGACACTGCTCATGTTGGCAATACCCACGGTGAGAGACCCATGGTGACAGTGCCCATGATCACAATGCAATGGTGAGAGAGCTCACGGTGACAGTGACAATGGTTATAGTGCCCACGGAGGCAATGGCCATGGTGACAGTGCTCATGGTGACAGTGTCCATTGTGACAGTGCCAAGAATGACACTGCCCATGGTGACAGTGCTCATGGGGAAAGTGCCCATGATAACATTAACCACAGTGATAGTGCCCCTGGTGACAGTGCCCATGGTGACATTGCCCATAGTGATAGTGTCCATGGTGACAGTACTCACAGTGAAATATTCCATGGGGACACTGCCCATGGTGACTGTGCCCATGATCACCACCCTCACGGTGATAGAGGTCACGGTGAGAGTGCCCATGGTGACAGTGCAAACGGTGACATTACCTATCATGACAGTGCTCACAGTGACAGTGACCATGATGACTGTGACTGTGGTGACTGTTCTAACGCTGGCAGTGCTCATGGTGACAGTCCACCTTGTGCCAGTGCCCAAGGTGACTATGCTCATGGTGACAGTGCCCATAGTGAAAATACCCATGGAGACAGTACTCATGGTGAAAGTGCCCATGGTGGCAATTCTCATAGTGACAGTTCTCATGGTGACAATGTTCATGGTGGTAGTGCCCTAGGTGGCAGTGCTCGTGGTGACAGAGCTCATGGTGACAGTGCTCATGGGGGCAGTTCCCATGGTGAGGTAACCGATGGTGGCAGTGCACATGGTGACAGCACCCATGGTATCCATGCTCATGGTGATAGTGCCCATGGTGACATTGTGCATGTTGACGGTTCTCACGGTGACACTGCCTATGGAGACAATGCTCATCGTGACAGTGCCCATGGTGAGACTGCCACAGTGAGACTGCGACAGTGTAAGTGCTCATGGTGACAGTGACCATGGTGATACTGCTCAAGGTGATATTGCCCATGGTGGCTGTCGTAACGTTGATAATGCCCATGGTGAAAGTGTCCATGGTGACAGTTCTCATGGAGAAAGCACTCATGATGACAGTGCCCATGTTCGGATTTCCCATGGTGACAGTGCTCATGGTGGCCATGCCCTATGTGGTAGTGCTCGTGGTGACAGTGCTCATGGTGGCAGTTCCCATGATGAGAGTACCAATGGTAGCTGTGCACATGGTGACAGTCCCCATGGTAACCATGATCACGGTGATAGTGCCCATGGTGACAGTGCTCGCGGTGATAGTGCCGATGGTGATAGTGCTCACGATGATAGTGCCCATGGTTAAGGTGCCCATGGTGACAGTGCTTACAGTAATAGTGAGCATAGTCATAGTGCACTTGGTGACCGTGCCCATGGTGACATTACACATGGTGATACTGCTCAAGGTGATAGTGCCCATGTTGACAGTGTGCATGGTGACAGTGCCTATGGTGACAATGCTCATCCTGACAGTGCCCATGGTGACCCTGCCATGGTGACAGTGCCCATGGTGATGGTGCTCATGTTGACTCTTCTCACGGGACTGGTGCCTATGATGACAATGATAATCGTGACAGTGCCCATGGTGACCGTGCCAATGGTGACAGTGACCATGGTGATACTGCACAAGGTGATAGTCCCCATGGTTACATTCCTCACGTTGATAGTTCCCATGGTGAAAGTGCCCATGGTGAGAGTTCCCAAGTGAAAGTGCTCATGATGACAGTGCCCACAGTGAAACTGACCATGGAAAGAGTGCATATGGTGGCTGTGCCCATGGTGACAATGCCCATGATGACAGTACCGATGGTGACAGTGCTCCCGGTGATAATGCCCATGGTGACAGTGCCCACGGTGACAGTGCTCATGGTTACAGTGCACATGGTGACAACCCACGCTGACATTCCTCACAGTGACAGTGCTCAAGGTTGCAGTACCCATGTTGATAGTGCCCACGGTGACACAGCCCATGGTGACAGTGCCCATGGTGACATTGCTTAAGGTGATAGTACTTGCAGTGATAGAGCGCATGGTGACATTTCCCACCATGACATTTCTCTTGTTGACAGTTCTCATAGTGAAAGTGCCCATTGTGGCAGTGCCCATGTTAACAGTTACTACGGTGACACTGCCCATGATGACAGTTCCCACGGTGACAGTGCCCATGGTGCCAATGCCTATGGTGACAGTGCTTATGGTGATAGTGCCTCTGGTGACAAGCTTATGGTGACAGTCCGAATTTTGCCACTGCCCATGATGAAAGTGCTAAAGGTGATAGTGCTCACCGTAATATTGCTGATGCTGACAGTGCAAATGGTGACAATGCCTATAGTGAGAGTACTCATGGTGAAAATACACATGGTGACAGTTTTCATAGCGACAGTTCTCATGGTGACAGTGCTCATAGTAACAGTGCCCAAGGTGGAAGTGCTTGTGGTGACATTGTTAATGGTGACAGGGCTCGTGGTGGCAGTTCCAATGGGGACAGTACCGAAGGTGACTCCCTACATTGTGACAGTGCCCATGGTCAACTTGCTCACGGTGATAGGGCACATGGCAACAGTGCCCATGGTGGTATTGTACCTGGTGATATTGTCCATAGTCACAATTCTCATGGTGTACGGCTCACAGTGACAGTGCCCATGGTGACAATACCCAGGGTGACAGTACTCATGATGACAGTGCTCATGGTGATAGTGTCCATGGTGATAGTGCCCATGATCATAATTCTCACGGTGATAGTGCCCATGGTGACAATACCCAGGGTGACAGAGCTCATGGTAACAGTGCTCATGGTAAAAGTGCCCATGGTGACAGTACCTAGGGTGAAATGCCCATGCTGAGAGTGCTCATGGTGACAGTGCCCATGGTGACAATACCCAGGGTGTCATGCACATGGTGACAGTGCTCAATATGACAGTGCTCATGTTGGCAGTGCCATAAGAGACAGTGGTCATTTTGGCAGTGCCCATGTTGACAGTGCTCACGGTGACTCTGCCGATGGTGACAGTGCCAATGGTGATAGTGCCAATAGTGACAGTGCTCATGGTGAAACTGCCCTTGGAGACATTGCCCATGGTGAAAGTGCTCATGGTGACAACACCACGGTGACAGTGCCAAAGGTGATAGTCCCCGTTGTGACAGTTCTCAGTATGAAAGTGACCATGGTGACATTGCTCATGGTGACAGTGCTCAAGGTGATAGTCTCCATGTTGATAATGCCCATGGTGGTAGTGGTCATGGTGAGAGTCCTCACGTTGATAGTGCACATGGTGACAGTTCCCATTGTGAAAGGGCTCATGATGACAGTGCCTAGGTTTGTAGTTCACATTGTGACAGTGCACACAGTGATAGTGACCATGGTAACAGTGTACATGGTAGCCATGCCCTGGTGTCAGTGCCCATGATGACAGTACTCATGGTGACAGTGCTCATGGTGACAGTGCTCATGGTTGCAGTACCTGTGGTGACAGTGCTCACAGTGACAGAGACCATGGTGGCAGTGCCCATGGTGGCAGTGCCCATGGTGACATTGCCTATGGTGACAGTGCTCATGGTTACAGTGACCATGGAGATATTGACCACAGTGAGAGTGCTCACGGTGATAGTGCCCATGGTGACAGTGCTCAGGGTGATATTGCTCAAGGAGATAGTGCTCAGGGTAACATTGCCCAAGGTGACACTACCCACGGTGACAGTAATCATGGTGAAAATGCCCATGGTGGCTGTTCTCATAGTAACAGTTCTCATATTTACAGTGCTCATAGTGGCAGTGCCAAAGGTAGCAATGCTCTTGGTAACAGTGCTTATGGTGGCAGTGCACATGGTGAGAGTACCGATGGTGACACTTCACATGCTGACAGTGCTCATGGTAACATTGCTCATGGTGATGGTGCCCATGGTGAGAGTGCCCATGGTGGTTGTGCTCCTGGTGGCGGTGGGAAATAGTGGAAGTGCCCCAGGTGACAGTTCTCATGGTGACATTGTTCATGGTGACAGTGCCCATGGTTACAGTGCTCATGTTGACAGTGCTCATGGTGGCAGTGTCCCTGGTAACAGTGCACACCACAAGAGTGACCATAGTGGCCATGCCAATGGTGACAGTGCCCATGGTGAGAGTACTTATGATGATAATTCTTACGGTGGCAGTGTTCATGGAAATAATGCTCACGGTCTCTGTGCCTACGGTGACAGAGCCCATGGACAGTGCCAACAGTGACAGTGCCCATGGTGATATTTCTCACGGTGACAGTGCCCATGGTGAAAGTTACCATGGTGAGACTGCTCATGGTGATAGTGCCCATTGTGACAGTGCTCATAGTGACAATGCCCATGGCGCCAGTGCCCATCATGATATTGCTCACAACGATAGTTCTCATGGTGACAGTGCCCATGGTGATATTACCTATCGTGACATTACTCAATGATAAAGGCTCATGGTGACAGTGCCCATGGTGACATTGCTTAAGGTGATAGCCTTTGCGGTGATAGTGTGCATGGTGACACTGCCCACCATGACAGTGCTCTTGGTGACAGTGCTCATGGTGATAGGGCCCATGGGGTAAGAGCCCATGGTGAAGGTGCCTATGGTGACAGAGCCCCCGGAGACAGTGTCCATAGTGATAGTGTCCATGGTGACAGCACTCACAGTGAAATTTTCCATGTGGAATCTGCCCATGGTGACAGTGTCCATGGTCAACACCCTAACAGTGATACTGCTCACGGTGACAGGGCCCATGGTGACCGTGCAAACGGTGACATTGCCTATTGTGACAGTGCTCACAGTGAGAGTGCCCATGGTGACAGTGACCACGGTGACATTTCTAATGCTGATAGTGCCCATAGTGACAATATCCATGGTGACAGTACTCATGATGATAATGCTCAAGTTGATAGTGCCCCTGGCGATAGTGCCCATGGTGAGAGTCATCACACTGATAGGGCCCATGGTGACACTTCCCATTCTGAAAGTGCTCATGATGACAGTGCCCATGTTGGTAGTCCAAATGGTGACAGTGCTCACGGTGCTACTGACCATGGTAAAAGTTCACATGGTGGCCGTGCCCTTGGTGACACTGCCCATGATGACAATACTCATGTTGACAGTGCTCACGGTGATAGTGCCCATGGTGAGAGTGCACATGGTGGCAGTGAAAAATGGTGACAGTTCACATGGTGACAGTGTACATGATGAGAACCTATGCTGACAGTACTCATGGTGACACTTCTCATGGTTGCAGTACCCATGGTGACAGTGCTCACAGTGACACTTCCCATGGTGGCAATGACCCTGGTGACAGTACTCACGATGACACTGCCCATGATGAGAGTGCCCATGGTGACAGTGCCCACAGTGACATTGCCTATGTTGACAGTGCTCATGGTGACAGTGGCCATGGTGAGAGTGTCCACAGTGAGAGTCCTCATGGTGATAGTGCCCATGGTGACAGCGATCATGGTGACAGTCCCTGTTGTCCCAGTGCCCATTGTGACAGTTCTCAGGGTGATAGTGCTCACGGTAATAGTGTGCATCGTGACAGTGCAAATGGTGACAATACCCATGATGACAGTACTCTTGGTGAAAATACCCATGGTGGCAGTTCTCATAGCAACAGTTCTCATGGTGACAGTACTCATAGAGCAGTGCCCAAGGTGGCAGTGCTCGTGGTGAGAGTGCTCATGGTGACAGTGCTCTTGGTGGCAGTTCCCATGGGAACAGTACCAGTGGTGACACTGCACATTGTGACAGTGCCAATGGTAACCTTGCTCTCGGTGATACTGCACACAGTGAGAGTGCCCATTGTGACATTGCCCATGGAGACCCTGCTCATTATGGCAGTGCTCATGGTGACAGTGCCGATGATGACAGTGCTTATGGTGATAGTGTTCACAGTGTCTGTGCTCATGGTGATAGCGCTCATGGTGGCAGTGCCCATAGTGACACTGCTCATGCTGGCAATACCCACAGTGATAGACCCGTGGTGACAGTGCCCACGATCACATTGCAATGGTGAGAGAGCTCACGGTGACAGTGACAATGGTGACAGTACCCATGGAGAGAATGGCCATGGTGACAGTGCCCCGGGTGACCGTGCCCATGATGACAGTGCCCATGGTGACAGTGCTCACGGGGAAAGTTCCAATGATAACATTACCCAAGGTGATAGTGCCCCTGGTGACAGTGCCCACGGTGACATTGCTCATGGTGATTGTGCCTTTGATGACACTGCTCATTTTGAAATTGCCCATTGTGACAATGATCACGGTGACATTTCCCTTGGAGAGAGTACCCATATTGACAGTGCCCATGGTGATGTGCTCATGTTGACAGTGCTCACAGTGATAGTGTCCATGGTGGAAGTGCCCATGCTCCCAGTTCCCACAGTTCCCACAGGGCCCATGCTGACAGTCTCATGGTGATAATGTCCATGGTGACAGTGCACATGGTAATACTGCCAATAGTGACACTGCTCATGGTGACAGTGCTCATGGTTGCACTACCCATGGTGAAAGTGATCAAAATGATAGTGCCCATGGTGCCTGTGCCCATGGTGACTGTGCCCACGGTGACATGGAGACACTTCTCACGGTGACATTGCCCATGGTGACCGAGCTCATGGTGAGAGTCCGCATTGTGCCAGTGCCCATGGTGACAGTGCTCACAGTGAAAGTGCTCATGATAATACTGCTCATGGTGACAGTACAAGTGACATGGTGACAGTGCCCAAGGTAAAAATACCCTTGGTGACAGTACTCATTGATAAAGTGCCCTTTGTGGAAATTCTCATAGTGACATTTCTCAGGGTGACAGTGCTCATGGTGGCAGTGCCCTAGGTGGCAGTGCTCGTGGTGACAGTGCTCATGGTGGCAGTTCCCATGGTGAGAGTACCAATGGGACAGTGCACATGGTGACAGTGCCCATGATAACCATGCTCAGGGTGAGATGACCCATGGAGACAGTTATCACGGTGGTAGTTCCGATGCTGATAGTGCTCACGGTGTTAGTGCCCATGGTTAAGGTGCCCATCATGACAGTGCTCACAGTAATAGTGAGCATAGTGATACTGTACTTGTTGACTGTGCCCATGGTGACAGTGCCCATGGTGACAGTACACATGGTGATACTGCTCAAGGTGATAGTGCCCTTGTTGACAGTATGCATGGTGACAGTTCTCATGGTGACAGTGCCCATAGTGATAGTGTCCATGGTGACAGTACTCCCAGTGAAACTGTCCATGGGGACACTGCCCATAGTGGCAGTGCCCATGGTCACAACCCTCACGATGATAGTGCTCACAGTGACAGTGCCCATGGTGACAGTGCAAACAGTGACATTGCCTACAGTGACAGGGCTCACAGTGAGAGTGCCCATGGTGACAGTGACCATGGTGACAGATCTAACAGTGGTAGTGCCCATGGTGACAGTTCTCACAGTGACAGTGCCCATGGGAACAGTTAGCAGGGTGAGATTTCTCATGATGATAGTGCCTATTGTGACAGTGCTCGTAGTGACAATGCCCATGGTGCCAGAGCCCATCGAGACATGCTGCACAGTGACAGTTCTCATGGTGACAGTGCCCATGGTGATATTACCCATGGTGACAGTACTCATGGTTAAAATCCCCATTCTGACATGGCACATGGTGGCAGTGCAAAATGGTGACAGTGCCCATGGTGACTTTGCTCATGGTGACATTGCTTACAGTGATAGTCCTTATGGTGATATTGCGCATGATGACATTGCACACAGCGACAGTGCTCATGGTGACAGTGCTCACGGTGATAGTGCCCATTGTGAAAGTGCCCGTGTTGACAGCGCCCATAGTCAAATTCTCATGGTGAAATGTTCACGGTGATAGTGCCCATGGTGACTATACCCAGAGTGACAGTATTCACAGTGAAATTATCCAAGGGGCCACTGCCCATGGTGACAGTGCCCATGGTCACAACCCTCACAGTGATATTGCTCACGGTGACAGTGCCCATGGTGACACTGCAAACGTGACATTGCCTATCATGACAGTGCTCACAGTGACAGTGCCCATGCTGAGAGTGACCACGGTGACAGCTCTAATGGTGATAGTGCCCATAGAGACAGTGCTCATGGTGACAGTCCGCATTGTGCCAGGGCCCAAGATGACAGTGCTCACGGTGAGAGTGCCCATAGTGACAATACCCATGGTGACAGTACTCATGGTGAAAGTGCCCATGGTGACAATTCTCATAGTGACATTTCTCATGGTGGCAGTGTGCTAGGTGGCAGTGCCTGTGGTGAGAGTGCTCATGGTGATAGACGTCATGGTGGCAGTGTCCACTGTGACAGTGCCCACACTAACAAAGCCCATAGTGATACTTCCCATTGTGACAGTGTCCATGGTGACAGTGCCCATGGTGACCGTGCCCATGGTGACAGTGCTAATGGTGACTGTGCTGATGGTGACAGTGCCCAGTGTGAAAAGGCCCATGGTGACAGTGCTCATAGTGACCGTGCCCATGGTGACAGTGCCTATGGTGATAGTGCCACTAGAGACCATGCTCAAGGTGAAACTGCCCATGGAGATATTGCCCATTGTGATAGTGCTCATGGTGACAATCCCACGTTGACAGTGCCAATTGTGATAGTCCTCATGGTGACAGATCTCAGGGTGAAAGTGACCTTGGTGACATTGCTCATTGTGACAGTGCTCATGGTGATAGTGCTCAAGGTGATAGTCTCCATGTTGACAGTGCCCATGGTGACAGTTCTCACGGTGACAATGCCTATGGTGATAATTATCATAGTGACAGTGCTCATGTTGACAGTGCCCATGGTAACAGTGACCATGGTGAATGTTGTCACCGTGATAGTGCCCATGGTGACAGTCCACATTGTGGATGTGCCCATGGTGACAGTGCTCACAGTAATTGTGCACTTGGTGGCCATGCCCATGGTGACAGTGCCAATGGTGACAATACACATGGTAATACTGCTCATGGCAATAGTGCCATGGTGACAGTGCCCACGGTGACAGTTCTCACAGTGAGAGTGCCCATGGTGATACAGCTTATTGTGATAGTGCCCATGATGACAGTCCTCACAGTGATGGTGCCCATGCTGATACTACACTTGGTGGCCGTGCCATTGTTCCAGTGCCCATGGTGACAGTACACATGGTGATAGTGCTAACGGTGATAGTGCCCATGGTGACAGTGCGTATGGTGATATTTCTCACTATGACAGTGCCTATGGTGAAAATTCTCATGGTGACAGTGCCCAGTGTGACAGTGCCCATGGTGACAGTGCCCATGGTGATACTGCTCATGGTGATATTGTCCATGGTGAGATTTCTCACCATGATAGTGCCCAAGGTGAAAGTGCCCATGGTGACAGTTGCCATGGTGAAAGTGCTCATGATGACACTTCCCATGTTGGTAGTTCCCATGGTGAGAGTGCTCATGGTGATAGTGACCGTGGCAACAGTGCAGATGGTGTCCATGCCCTAGGTGACAGTGCCCAGGATGGCAGTACCCATGGTGACAGTGCTTATGGTCATATTGCCCATGGTGAGAGTGCACATGGTGGTATTGCACATGGTGGAAGTGAAAAATGGTGACAGTGCCCATGGTGACAGTGCTCATTGTGAGAGTGCACTGGGTGACAACCCATGCTGACAGTGCTCACAGTGAAAGTGCTCATGGTTGCAGTACCCATGGTGACAGTGTGCACAGTGACAGGTCCCATGGTGGCAGTGCACATGGTGACCGTGCCTACGGTGACACTGCCCATGATGACAGTGCCCATGGTGACACTGCTCATGGTGACAGTGACCACGGTGAGAGTGCTCACGGTGATAGTGCTCACGGTAATAGTGCTCATGGTGACAGTGCAAATGGTGACTATACCCATGGTGACAGTACACATGGTGAAGATACAAATGGTGGCAGTTCTCATAGCAACATTTCTCATGGTGACAGTGCTCATAACTGCAGCGCCCAAGGTAGCAGTTCTCGTGGTGAGAGTGCTAATAGTGACAGGGCCCTTGGGGGCAATTCCCATGGGGACAGTACCGAAGGTGACACTGCACATTGTGACACGGTGTAAACGTGCTCACAGTGATAGTGCACATAGTGACAGTGCCCATGGTGGTAGTGCACCTGGTGAGACTGCAAAATAGTGACAGTGCACATGCTGAGAGGACTCATGGTGATAGTGCCCAAGGTGACAGTGCACACGGTGATAATGAGCATTGTTACATTGTTCAGGGTGACAGAGCCCAAGGTGGCAGTTGCGATGGTGACAGTGCACACCATGATATTGCCCATGCTGGCCATGCCAATAGTGAGAGTGCCCATGGTGACAGTGCTTTTGATCATAGTGCTCAGGGTAACAGTGTTTATGGTAATAGTGCTCATGGTGGCAGTGCCCACAATGTCAGTGCCCATGGTGACAGTACCGACAGTGACAGTGCCCATGGTGACAGTTCTCACGGTGACAGTGCCCATGGGGGCAGGTAGCACGGTGAGAATTCTCATTGTGATAGTGCCCATTGTTATAGTGCTCATAGTGACAATGCCCATGGTGCCAGGGCCCATCGAGACATTCCACATGGTGACAGTTCTCACACTGGCAGTACCCATGGTGATATTACCCACGGTGACAGTACTCATGGTTAAAGTGCCCATGGTGACACTGCACATGGTGGTAGTGCAAAATGGTGACAGTGCCCAGGGGACATTGCTTAAGGTGATTGTCCTTGCGGTGATAGTATGCATGGTGACACAGAACACAGTGACAGTGTTCACAGTGATATTGCCCATGGTGACATTGCCCATTGTGGCAGTGCCCACAGTGACAGTGCCCATGCTGACAGTTCTCATGGTGATAGTGCCCATGGTGACAGTGCACATGATGATACTCCCAATGGTGACAGTGCTCATGGTTGCATTACCCATGGTGACAGTGCTCAAACTGACAGTGCCCATGGTGTCAGTGCCCCTGGTGACAGTGTCCAAGGTGACAATGCTCAGGGTGACAGAGCCTTTGGTGACAGTGCTCATGGAGAAATTTCCCTTGGAGAGACTACCCATGTTGACGTTGACCATGGTGACGTGCTCATTTTGACAGTGCTCACAGTGATAGTGCCCATGGTGACATTGCCCATGGTGGCAGTGCTCACTGTGCCAGTGCCCATGGTGACAGTTCTCAAGGTGACAGTGCCCATAGGGACAGTTAGCATGGTGAGATTTCTCATGATGATAGTGCCTACTGTGACAGTGTTCATAGTGACAATGCCCATGGTGCAAGTGCCCATCGAGACATGCCGCATGGTGACAGTTCTCACGGTGACAGTGCCCATGGTGATATTACCCATGGTGACAGTACTAATGGTTAAAGTGCCCATTGTGACACGTCACATGGTGGCAGTGCAAAATGGTGACAGTGCCCATTGTGACATTGCTCATGGTGACATTGTTTACGGTGAGAGTCCTTATGGTGATATGGTGCATGGTGACACTGCACACAGTGACAGTGCTCATGGTGACAGTGCTCACAGTGATAGTGCCTATTGTGAAAGTGCCCATAGTGACAGTGCCCATAGTCACAATTCTCACCGTGTAGTGCTCACGGTGACAGTGCCCATGGTGAAAATAAACAGGGTGACAGTTCTCATGGTGACATTGCTCATGGTGATAGTGCCCATGGTGACAGTGCCCATGTTCACAATTCTCACGGTGATAGTGCCCATGGTGACACAACCCAGGGTGACAGTACTCATGGTGACAGTGCTCACAGTGAAATTGTCCATGGGGACACTGCCCATGGTGATAGTGCCCATGGTCACAATCCTCACGGTGATCGTGGTCACGGTGAATGTGCCCATGGTGACAGTGCTCACAGTGACAGTGCCCATGGTGACACAACAAATGTTGACATTGCCTATCGTGACAGTGCTCACAGTGACAGTGCCCATGTTGATGCAACAAATGGTGACATTGCCTATCGTGACAGTGCTCACAGTGACAGTGCCCATGGTGACAGTGACCAAAGTGACAGCTCTAATGGTGATAGTGCCCATGGAGACAATGCTCATGGTGACAGTCGGCATTGTGCCAGGGCCCAAGTGGACAGTGCTCACGGTGACAGTGCCTATAGTGACAATACCCATGGTGACAGTACTCATGGTGAAAGTGCCCATGGTGGCAATTCTCATAGTGACAGTTCTCATGGCGACAGGGCTCAAGGTGGCAGTGCCCTAAGTGGCAGTCCTCGTGGTGAGAATGCTCACGGTGATAGACATCACGGTGGCAGTGCCCATGGTGACAGTGCCCATGCTAACAAAGCACATGGTGATACTTCCCATTGTGACAGTGCCCACGATGACAGTGCTTATGGTGACAGTGCCCATGGTGACAGTGTTATTGGTGACAGTGCTCATGGTGACAGTGCCCCATGTCACAAGGCCAATTGTGACAGTGCTCAAGGTGACCTTGCCCATGGTGACAGTGCCGATGGTGATAGTTCCCATACTGACAGTGCTCACGGTGAAACTGCTCATGGAGACATTGCCCATAGTGATAGTGCTCATGTTGACAATCCCACGGTGACAGTGCCAATGGTGATAGTCCCCGTGGTGACAGTTCTCAGGCTGAAAGTGACCATGGTGACATTGCTCATGGTAACAATGCTCATGGTGACAGTGACCATGGTGACTGTTCTCACCGTGATAGTGCCCATGGTGACAGTCCGCATTGTGGCTGTGCCCATGGTGATAGTGTTCAGGGTGATAGTGCTCATGGTGACAGTGCCCAAGGTGAAAATACCCATGGTGACAGCAATCATGGTGAATGTGCCCATGGTGGCAGTTCTCATAGTGACAGTTCACATTGTGACAGTGCTCATGGAGGCATTCCCCAAGGTGGCAGTTCTCGTGGTGACAGTGCTCTTGGTGACATTGCTCATGGTGGCAGTGCCCATGGTGAGAGTACCGATGGTGACACTGCACATGGTGACAGTGCCCATGATTACAGTGCTCATCATGATACTGCCAATGGTGACAGTGCCCATGGTTGTAGTGCACCTGGTGGCAGTGGAAAATAGTGACAGGGCCCATGCTGACAGTTCTCATGGTGATAGTGCCCATGGTGACAGTGCCCACAGTGACAGTGCCCACGGTGGCAGTGCCCCTGGTTACAGTGCACAGCGTGAGAGTGTCCATGGTGGCCATGGCAATGGTGACAGTGCCCATGCTGACAGTATTTATGATGATAGTGCTCACGGTAGCAGTGTTCATGGTAATAATGCTCACGGTGGCAGTGCCCACAATGACAGTGCCCATGGACAATGTCAAAAGTGACAGTGACCATGGTGACAGTACTTATGATGATAGTGCTCATGGTAGCAGTGTTCATGGTAATAATGCTCATGGTGGCAGTGCCCATTGTGACAGTGCTCATAGTGACAAGGCCCATGGCACCAGTGCACATCATTATATTGCTCACAGTGATAGTTCTCACAGTGAGAGTTCCCATGGTGATATTACCCATGGTGACAATACTCAATGATAAAGTGCCTATAGTGACAATGCCCATGGTGAGAGTGCACATGTTGGCAGTGCCAAATGGTGACACTGCCCATGGTGGCAGTTCCCATGGTGAGAGCACCGATGGTGACAGTGCTCATGGTGTCAGTTCTCATGGTGAGAGTACTGATGGTGGCAGTGCACATGGTGACAGTGCCCATAGTAATCATGCTCACGTTGATAGTGCCCATGGTGAGAGTGATCACAGTGATAGTGCCGATGGTGATAGTGCTCACGGTGAAAGTGCCTGTGGTTAAGGTGCCGATGGTGACAGTGCTCACGGTAATATTGAGCATAGCGATAGTGCACTTAGTGACCGTGCCCATGGTGACAATACACATGGTGATACTGCTCAAGTTGATAGTGTCTGTGGTGACAGTGTGCACGGTGACAGTTCTCAGGGTGACAGTGCCTATGATGACAATGCTCATCGTGACAGTTCCCACTGTGACCCTGCCACAATGACACTGCCATGGTGACAGTGTGCATGGTGACAGTGACCATGGTGATACTGCTCAAGATGATACAGCCCATGGTGACAGTCCTAACGTTGATAGTGCCCATGGTGAATGTGCCCATGGTGACATTTCCCATGGTGAAAATGCTCATGATGACAGTGCCCATGTTGGGGGTACCCATGGTGACAGTGCTCATGGTGGCAGTGCCCTAGGGGGCAGTGTTCGTGGTGACAGTGCTCATGATTACATTGCTCATGGTGGTAGTTCCCATGGTGAGAATACTGATGGTGGCAGTGCACATGGTGACAGAACCCATGGTACCAGTGCTCACAGTGATAGTGCCCATGGTGACAGCGCTCACGGTGATAGTGCCGATGGTGATAGTGCTCACAGTGATAGTGCCCATTGTTAAGTTGCCCATGGTGACAGTGATCATGGTAATAGTGAGCATAATGACACTGCACTTGGTGACTATGCCCATGGTGACAGTACACATGGTGATTCTGCTCAAGTTGATAGTGCCCATGGTGACAGTGCGCATGGTGAAACTTTTCATGGTGACAGTGCCTATGAAGACAATGCTCATCATGGCACTGCCCATGGTGACCCTGCCATGGTGAGGGTGCCAATGGTGAAAGTTGCCATGGTGATACTGCTCAAGGTGATAGTGCCCATGGTGAGAGTTCTCACGTTGATAGTGCCCATGGTGAAAGTGCCCATTGTTAGATTTCTCATGGTGAAAGTGCTCATGATGACATTGCCCATGTTGGTAGTTTCCATGGTGACAGTGCTCACAGTTATACTGACCATGGTAAGAGTCAATATGGTGGCCGTGCCCTTGGTGACAATGTGCATGATGACAGTACTGATGGTGATAGTGCTTACAGTGATAGTGCCCATGGTGACAGTGCACATGGTTGTAGTGCACATGGTGGCAGTGAAAAATGGTGACGGTGCCCATGGTAACCGGGCTCACGGTGATAGTGCCCATGGTGACAGTGTTCAGGGTGATAGTGCCCATGGTTAAACTGCCCATGGTGACAGTGCCCACGGTGACAGTACACATGCTGACATTGCTCATGGTGATAGTTCCCATGGTGCCAGTGCCCATGGTGACATTTCTCATTGTGACAGTGCCCATGGTGATACAGCTCATGGTGATAATGCCCATGGTGACAGTCCTCACAGTGATAGTGCCCATGGTGATAGTACACTTGGTGGCTGTTCCCATTGTGACAGTGCCCATGGTGACAGTTCACATGGTGATAGTGCTAACAGTGATAGTCCCCATGGTGACAGTGCACATGGTGATATTTCTCACTATGACAGTGCCTATGGTGACAATGCTCATGGAGACAGTGCCCATGGTGACAGTGCCCATGGTGACAGTGACCATGGTAAGAGTCAATACGGTGGCCGTGCCCTTGGTGACAATGTGCATGATGACAGTACTGATGGTGACAGTGCCTACGGTGATAGTGCCCAGGGTGACAGTGCACATGGTTGTAGTGCACATGGTGGCAGTGAAAAATGCTCAAGGTGATAGTGCCCATGGTGACAGTCCTCACATTGAGAGTGCCCATGGTGAAAGTGCCCAAGGTGAGAGTCCACATGCCGAAAGTTCTGATGATGACAGTGCCCATGTTGGTAGTACCCATGGTGACAGTGCTCACAGTGATAGTGACCATGGTGACAGTGCACACTGTGGCCATGTCCTTGGTAAAAATGCCCATGATGACAAAACTTATGATGACACTGCTCACGGTGATAGTGCCCATGGTGATTTTGCACATGGTTGTAGTGTATATGGTGGCAGAGATAAATGGTGACAGTGCACATGATGACAGTGCTCACAGTTATCATGCACATGGGGACAGTGCACATGGTTGTAGTGCAATTGGTGACAGTGAAAATTGGTGATGGTGCCCATGGTAACCGTGCTCACGGTAATAGTGCCCATAGTGATAGTGCACTTGGTGGCTGTGCCCTTGGTGACACTGCCCATGGTGACAGTACACATGGTGATACTTCTCACAGTGATAGTGCCCATGGTGACAGTGCACACAGTGACACTTCTCATGGTGATAGTGCCCATGGTGACAGTGTGCATGGTGATAGTTCTCACTATGACAGTGCCTATGGTGAAAATTCTAATGGTGACAGTGCCTACGGTGAGAGTCCCCATGCTGATAGTGCCCATGATGATAGTCCTCACGTTGATAGTACCCATGGTGACAGTTCCCATTGTGAAAGTGCTCATGATGACAGTGCCCATAATGCTATTTCCCATTATGACAGTGCTCACGGTGATACTGACCATAGTAAGAGTGCACATGGTGGCCATGCCCTTGGTGACAATGCCCATGATGACAGTACTCATGGTGACAATGCTCACGGAGATAGTGTCCATGGTAACAGTGCTCATGTTGGTAGTGCACATTGTGGCAATGAAAAATGGTGACAGTGTCCACGGTGAAAGTGCTCATGGTGACAGTGCAAACGGCGAGAACCCATGCTGAATTTGCTCATGGTGACAATGCCCATGGTGGCAGTGCCCATGGAGACACTGCTCACAGTGACACTGCCCACGACGACAGTGCTCATGGTGACAGTGACCACGGTGAGGCTACTCATGGTGATAATGCCCATAGAGATGGGGCTCATGGTGACAGTCCGCATTGTGCCAGTGCCCATGGTGACAGTGCCCAAGGTGACAATACCCACGGTGACAGTAATCATAGTGAATGTGGCCATGGAGGCAGTTCACATAGTGATAGTTCTCATTGTGACAGTGCTCATGGTGGCAGTGCCCACAGTGAGAGTACCGATGGTGACACTGCACATTGTGACAGTGCCCATGGTAATGGTGCTCATGGTGATAGTGCCCATGGTGACAGTTCCCATGTTGGTAGTGCACCTAGTGGCAGTGGAAAATAGTGAAAGTGCCCATGGTGACAGTTCTCATGGTGACATTTCTCATTGTGATAGTGCCCATGATGACAGTGCCAACAGTGACAGTGCCCATGATGACAGTGCCAATGGTGACAGTGCTCATGGTGACAGTGCCCATGGAGGCAGTGCCCCTGGTGACAGTGCACACTGTGAGAGTGTCCATGGTGGCCATGGCAATTGTGACAGTGCCCATGGTGACAGTACTTATGATGATAGCACTCACAGTAGCAGTGTTCATGGTAATAATGCTCACGGTGGCATTGCCCACAATGACAGTGCCCATGGACAGTGTGGAAACTGACAGTGCCCATAATGACAGTACTTATTATGATAGTGCACACGGTAGCAGTGTTCATGGTAATAATGCTCACGGTGGCAGTGCCCACCATGACGGTGCTCAGGGACAGTGCCAAGGTGACTGTGCCCATGGTGATAGTAACCACGGTGAGACTGCTCATGGTGATAATGCCCATTGTGAGAGCGCTCATAGTGACAAGTCCCATGGTGCCACTGCCCATCATTATATTGCTCACGGTGATAGTTCTCATGGTGACAGTGCCCATGGTGATATTACCCATAGTGAGAGTACTCAATGATAAAGTGTCCATGGTGACAGTGCTCATGGTGACAGTGCCGATGATGATAGTGCTCATGGTGATAATGCCCATTGTTAATTTGCCCATGGTGACAGTGCTCACCGTAATAGTGAGCATAGTGACATTGCACTTGGTGACTGTGCCCATGGTGACAGTACACATGGTGACACTGCTCAAGGTGATAGTGCCCATGGTGACAGTCCTCACGTTGATAGTGGCCATGGTGAAAGTGCCCATTGTGAGAGTTCCAATGGTGAAAGTGCTCATGATGACATTGACCATGTTGGTAGTTCCCATGGTGACAGAGCTCACAGTGATACTGACCATGGTAAGAATGAATACGGTGGCCGTGACCTTGGTGACAATGCCCATGATTAGAGTACAGATGGTGACAGTGCTTACGGTGATAGTGATCATGGTGACTGTGTACATGGTTGTAGTGCACATGGTGGCAGTGAAAAATGGTGAGAGTGCCGATGGTAACCGTGCTCAAGGTGATAGTGCCCATGGTGACAGTGCTAACGGTGATAGTGCCCATGGCTAAACTGCCCATGGTGACAGTACTCACTGTAATAGTGCCCATAGTGATAGTGCACTTAGTGGCCATGCCCATGGTGACAGTACACATGGTGATACTGCTCACGGTGATAGTTCCCATTGTGACAGTGCCCATGGTAACCGTCCTCACAGTAATTGTGCCCACGATGATAGTACAGTTGTTGGCCGTGCCCACTATGACAGTGACACTGGGGACAGTGCACATGGTGATAGTGCTAATGGTGATAGTCCCCATGGTGACAGTGCGCATGGTTATATTTCTCACTATGACAGTGCCTATGGTGACAATTCTCATGGTGACAGTGGCCATGGTGACAGTGTCCATAGTGAGAGTGACCATGGTGGTACTACTCAAGGTGATAGTGCCCATGGTGACAGTCCTCACGTTGATAGTGTCCATGGTGAAAGTGCCCATGGTGAGAGTTCCCATGGTGAAAGTTCTGATGCTGACAGTGCCCATGTTGTTAGTACCCATGGTGACAGTGCTCACAGTGATAGTGACCATGGTAAGAGTGCACAAGGTAGCCATGCCCTTCATAACAATGCCCATGATGACAGAACTCATGGTGACACTGCTCACGGTGATAGTGCCCATGGTGACAGTGCACATGTTTGTAGTGCACATGGTGGCACAAATAAATGGTGACAGTGCTCATGGTTATAGTACCCATGGGGACAGTACACATGGTTGTAGTGCACATGGTGGCTGTCAAAAATGGTGATGGTGCCCATGGTAACCGTGCTCACGGTGATAGGGCCCATGGTGATTGTGCGCACAGTGATAGTGCCCGTGGAAAAAGTGCCCATGGTGACAGTGCTCACGGAAATAGTGCCCATAGTGATAGTGCACTTGGTGGCCGTGCCCAAGGTGACAATGCCCATAGTGACAGTACACATGGTGATATTTCTCACTATGACAATGGCTATGGTGACAATTCTCATGGTGACAGTGCCCATAGTGACAGTGCCCATGGTGACAGTGATCACGGTGAGAGTGCCCATGTTGATACTCCTCACATTGATAGCACCCATGGTGACAGTTCCTATTGTGAAAGTGCTCATAATGACATTGCCCAAAATGCTAGTTCCCATGATGACAGTGCTCACGGTGATAGTGACCATAGTAAGAGTGCACATGGTGGCCGTGCCCTTGGTGACATTGCCCATGATGACAGTACTCATGGTGACAGTGCTCACAGGGATAATGCCCATGGTGACAGTGCTCATGTTGGTAGTGCACATTGCGGCAGTGAAAAATGGTGACAGGCCCCATGGTGATAGTGCTCATGGTGACAGTGCACACAGTGAGAGCCCATGCTGAAAGTGATCACAGTGACAGTGCCCATGGTGGCAGTGGCCATGGTGATAGTGCCAACAGTGACAGTGCCCATGGTGGCAGTGCCCATGGTGACAGTGCCCACCATGACACTGCCCATGATGACACGGCCTATGGTGACAGTGCATATGGTTACATTGCCTATAGTGAAACTGCTCACAGTGACAGTGCCCATAGTGACAGTGACCATGGTGAGACTTCTCACAGTGATAGTGCCCATGGAGACAGGGCTCATGGTGACAGTCTGCATTGTGCCAGTGCCCATGGTGACAGTGCTCACGGTGACATTGCTCATCGTGGCAGTGCCCTTGGTGACATTGCACACCGTGAGAGTGCCCATGCTGGCCATGCTAATGGTGACAGGGCCCATGGTGACAGTACTTATGATGATAGTGCTCACGGTAGCTGTGTTCATGGTAATAATGCTCACGGTGGCAGTGCCCACAGTGACAGTGCCCATGGACAGTGCCAACAGTGAGAATGCCCATGGTGACAGTTATCATGGTGAGACTGTTCACAGTGATAGTGCCCATTTTGACAGTGCTCATAGTGACAGTATCCATGGTGCCAGTTCCCATAGAGACATTCCGCATGGTGACAGTTCTCACGGTGAGAGTGCTCATGGTGATATTACCCATGGTGACAGTACTCATTGTTAAAATGCCCATGGTGAGAGTGCCCATGGTGATAGTGATTATGGTGGTAGTGTTTACAGTGGCATTTGTCATGGTGATAGTGCTCATGGTGACACTGCCCACAGTGACAGTGCTCACAGTGATAGTTCCCATGGTGAAAGTGCCCATGGAGACTTTGCTTATGGTGATAGTGGTTACAGTGGCAGTTCCCACGGTGATAGTGATCATGGTGACACTGTACACAGTGACAGTGCTCATGGTGACAGTGTTCATGGTGACAGTGCCCATGGTGAAAGGGCCCATGGTGACAGTGCCCATAGTCACAATTCTCACAGTGTATTGCTCATGGTGACAATGCCCATGGTGTCAATACCCAGGGTGACAGTACTCATGGTGACAGTGCTCATGGTGATAGCACCTATGGTGACAGTGCACATGTTCACAATTCTCACGGTGATAGTGCCCATGGTGACAATACCCAGGGTGTCATGCCCATGGTGACAGTGCTCATGGTGACACTGCTCATGGTGGCAGTGCCATAAGTGACAGTGCTCGTGGTGACAGTGCCCATGGTTACAGTACTTATGGTGATAGATGTCACGGTGGCAGTGCCCATGGTGACAGTGCCCACGCTGACAAAGCGCATGGTGATACTTCCCATTGTGACAGTGCCCAGGGTAACAGTGCCCATGGTGACAGTGCCCAAGTTCGCATTGCCCATGGTGACAGTGCTAATGGCGACAAAACACATGATGACAGTACTCTTGGTGAAAATACCCATGGTGGCAGTTCTCATAGCAACAGTTCTCATGGTGACAGTGCTCATAATTGCAGTTCCCAAGGTGGCAGTACTCGTGGTGACAGTGCTAATGGTGACAGTGCTCTTGGTGGCAGTTTCCATGGGGACAGTACCGATGGTGACACTGCACATTGTTACAGTGCCCATTGTAACCGTGCTCAAGGTGATAGTGCACATCGGGACAGTGCCCATGGTGGTAGTTCACCTGGTGACACTGCTGAATAGTGACAGTGCACATGCTAACAGTGCTCATGGTGATAGTGCCCATGGTGACAGTGCAGACGGTGAAAATGGACATTGTTACAATGTTCATGGTGACAGAACCCGAGGTGGCAGTTGCCATGGTGACAGAGCACACCATGATAGTGCCCATGGTGGCAGTGCCAATGGTGAGAGTGCCCATGGTGACAGTCCTTTTGATCATAGTGCTCATGGTAACAGTGTTCATTTAAATAGTGCTCATGTTGGCAGTGCCCACAATATCAATGCCCATAGTAACAGTACCAACAGTTACAGTGCCCATGGTGACAGTTCTCACGGTGACAGCACCCATAGGGACAGCTAGCATGGTGAGATTTCTCACTATGATAGTGCCCATTGTGACAGTACTCACCGTGACAATGCCCATTGTGCCAGTGCCCATCGAGACATTCCACACAGTCACATTTCTTACGGTGACAGTGCCCATGGTGATATGACCAATGGTGACATTGCTTATGGTTAAAGTGCCCATGGTCACCCTGCACATGGTGGCAGTGCAAAATGGTGACAGTGCCCATGGTGACATTGCTCATGGTGACATTGCTTATGGTGAGATTCCTTACGGTGATAGTGCACATAGTGACACTGCACACAGTGATAGTGCTAATGGTAACCATGTTCACAGTGATGGAGCCGATGGTGATAGTGCTCATGGTGATATTTTATGTGGTTAAGGTGCCGATGGTGACAGTGCTCACGGTAATGTTGAGCATAGTGTTAGTGCATGTGGTGACTGTGCCCATGGTGACACCACACGTGGTGATACATCTCAAGGTGATAGAGCCCATGGTGACAGTGCGCATGCTGACAGTTCTCATGGTGACAGTGACTATGGTGACAATGCTCATCGTGACATTGCCCATGGTGACACTGCCATGGTGGCAGTGCCCACGGTGACATTGCCCATGGTGATACTGCTCAAGGTGATAGTGTCCATGGTGACAGTCCTCACATTGATAGTGCCCATGGTGAAATTGCCCATGGTGACAGTTCCCATGGTGAAAGTGCTCATGATGACAGTGTCCATGTTGGTAGTTCTGATGGTGACCATCCTCACAGTGATAGTGCCCATGGTTGTAGTACACTTGTTGGCCGTACCCATTGTGACAGTGCCCATGGTGACAGCATATATGGTGATACTGCTGATGGTGATAGTGCCCATGGTGACACTGCGCATGGTGATAATTGTCACTATGACAGTGCCTATGGTGACAATTCTCATGGTGACAGTGTCCACGTTGACAGTGCTCATGGTGACAGTGCCCATGGTGATACTGCCCATGGTGAGAGTCCTCATGGTGATAGTGACCATGGTAACAGTGCACATGGTGGCTGTGGCATTGGTGAAAGTGCCCATGATGAAATTACTCATGGTGACAGTGCTCACAGTGAAAGTGCCCATGGTGACATTGCCCACGGTGACAGTGCACACGGTGACAGTTCTTATGGTGATAGTGCCCATGGTGAGACCTCACTTTGATAGTGCCCATGGTGACAGTTCTGATTGTGAACGTGGTCATGATGACAGTGCCCACGTAGGTAGTTTCCATGGTGATAGTGCTCAGGGTGATAGTGACCATGGTAACAGTGCACATGGTTGCCCTGCCCTTGTTGACAGTGCCCATGATGACAGTACTCATGGTGACAGTGCTCACAGCGATAGTGCCCATGGTGACAGTTCGCATGGTGAAAGTGCTCATGAGGACAGTGCCCATGTTGGTATTTTCCATGGTGACAGTGCTCACAGTGATACTGACCATGGAAAGTGTGCACATGGTGGCCGTGCCCTTGGTAAAAATGCCCATGATGACAGTAATCATGGTGACACTGCTCATGGTGATAGTGCCCATGGTGACAGTGCATATGGTGGCAGAGATAAATGGTGACAGTGCACATCGTGACAGTGCTCACGGTTATAATGCTCATAGGGACAGTGCACATAGTTGTAGTGCACATGGTGGCACTGAAAAATGGTGATGGTGCCCATGGTAACTGTGCTCACAGTGATAGGGCCCATGGATAAAGTGCCCATAGTGACAGTGCTCACAGTAAGAGTGCCCGTAGTGATAGTGCATTTGGTGGCCATGCCCATGGTGACAATGCCCATGATGACAGTACACATGGTGATACTGCTCACGGTGATGGTGTCAATGGTGACAGTGACCACGGTGACAGTTCTCATGGTGAGAGTGCCCATGGTGATACATCTCATTGTGATAGTGCCCATGGTTACAGTCCTAAAAGTGATAGTGCCCATGGTGATAGTATACTTGCTGGCTGTGCCCATTGTGACAGACTCCATTGTGATAGTACACATGGTGATAGTGCTAACGGTGATAGTGCCAATGGTGACAGTGTGCATGGTGATATTACTCACTATGACAGTGCCTATGGTGAAAATTCTCATGGTGATAGTGCCCATGGTGACAGTGCTCACGGTGAGAGTGCCCATGGAGATAGTGGCCATGCTGATAGTCCTCACGTTGATAGTGCCCATAGTTACAGTTCCCATTGTGAAAATGCTCATGATGACAGTTCCCATGATGCTACTTCCCATGATGACAGTGCTCACGGTGATTGTGACCATGGTAAGAATGCACATGAGAGCCGTGCCCTTGTTGACAGTGCCCATGATGACAGTCCTCATGGTGACAGTGCTCACGAGATAGTGCCCATGGTGACAGTGCTCATGTTAGTAGTGCACATTGTGGCAGTGAAAAATGGTGACAGTGCCCACAGTGACAGTGCTCATAGTGACAGTGCACACGGTGAGAACCCATGCTGAAAGTGCTCACGGTGACAGTGCTCATGGCTGCAGTACCCATGGTGACAGTGCTAACAGTGACAGTGAACATGGTGGCAGTGCCCACAGTGACACTGTCCATGATGACAGGGCCCATGGTGACAGTGCCCATGGTGACATTGCCTATGGTGACAGTTCTCATGGTGACATTGCCCATGGTGACACTGACCACGGTGAGAGTGCTCATGGTGATAGCGCCCATGGAGACAGGGCTCATGGTGACAGTCCACATTGTGCCAGTGCACATGGTGAAAGTTCTCCCGGTGATAGTGCTCATGGTGACAGTGCAAATGGTGACAACACCCATGGTGAGAGTATACATGGTGAAAATACACATTGTGGCAGTTCTCATAGCGACAGTTCTCATGGTGAGCGTGCTCATAATAGCAGTGCCCAAGGTGGCAGTGCTCGTGATGACAGTGCTAATGGTGACAGTGCACTTGGTGGCAGTTCCCATGGGGACAGTACCGATGGTGACACTGCACATTGTGACACTGCCCATGGTAACCATGCTCACGGTGACAGTGCACATGGTGACAGTACTTATGATGATAATGCTCACGGTAGCAGTGTTCATGGTATAATGCTCCCGGGGGCAGTGCCCACAGTGACAGGGCTCATGGACTGTGCCAACAGTGACAGTGCCCATGGTGAAATTTACCATGGTGAGACGGCTCAAGGTGATAGTGCCCATTGTGACAGTGCTAATAGTGACAATGCCAATGGTGCCAGTGCCCAGTGAGACATGCCGCATGGTGAGAGTTCTCACGGTGACTGTGCCCATGGTGATTTTACCCATGGTGACAGTACTCATGGTTAAAGTGCCCATGGTGATACTGCACCTGGTGGCAGTGTGAAATGGTGACAGTGCCCATGGTGACATTGCTCATGGTGACATTGCTTATGGTCATAGTCCTTATGGTGATAGTGAGCGTGGTGACAGTGTTCACGGCAAGTGCCCATGGTGAAAGTGCCCATGGTGACAGTGCCCATAGTCACAATTCTCATGGTGTAGTTCTCACAGTGACAGTGCCCATGGTGAAAATACCCAGGGTGATAGTACTCATGGTGAGAGTGCTCATGGTGATAGTACCCATGGTGACAATACCCAGGGTGACAGAGCTCACAGTAACAGATCTCACGGTGACAGTGCCCATGGTGAAAGTACCTAGGGTGACAATTCACATGGTGAGAGTGCTCATTGTGACAGTGCCCATGGTGACAATATCCAGGGTTTCGTGCCCATGGTAACATTGCTCATGGTGACACTGCTCATGTTGGCAGTGCCATAAGTGATGGTGTTCATTTTGGCAGTTGTCATAGTGACATTGCTCATGGTGACAGTGCCCATGGTTACAGTGCTTATGGTGATAGATGTCACGGTGGCAGTGCCCACAGTGACATTGCACATGCAGACAAAGCCCATGGTGATACTTCCCATTGTGACAGTGCCCGCAATGAGAGTGCCCATGGTGACAGTGCCCAATATCAGAGTGCCCATGCTGACATTGCTCATGGTGACAGTATTCATGGTGAAAGTGCCCATGGTGGCAATTCTCATATTAAGAGTTCTTATGGTGACATTGCTCATGGTGGCAGTGCCCTAGGTGGCAGTTCTCGTGGAGACAGTGTTCATGGTGACAGTGCACATGGTGGCAGTTCCCATGGTGAGAGTACCGATGGTGGCAGTGCACATGGTGACAGTGCCCATGGTAATCATGCTCATGGTGATAGTGCCCATGGTGACAGTGATCACGGTGATAGTGTCTGTGGTAAAGGTGCTCATGGTGACAGTACTCACGGTAATAGTGAGCATAGTGATAATGCACTTTGTGACTGTGCCCATGTTGAGAGTACACATGGTGATACTGCTCAAGGTGATAGTGCCCATGATGACAGTGTGCATGGTGACAGTTCTCACGGTGAGAGTGCCTCTGGTGATGATCATCATGACAGGGCCCAAGCTGACGCTGCCACTGTGACAGTGACCATGGTGATATTGCTCATCGTGACATTGCTTACAGTGATAGTCCTTATGGTGATAGTGTGCATAGTGACACTGCACACAGTGACAGTGCTCATTTTGACAGTGCTCATTGTGACATTGCTCATGGTGACTGTGCTCATGGTTGCAGTTCCCATGGTGGCAGTGCCCATGATGACAGTGCCCATGGTGACAGTGCCCAACATCACAATGCCCATAGTGACAGTGCTAATGGTGACAGTGCCAATTGTGTCGGTGCCCAGTGTGACAAGGCCCATGGTGACAGTACTCATGGTGAAAGTGCCCATGGTGGCAATTCTCATAGTGAGAGTTCTCATGGTGACAATGCTCATGCTGGCAGTTACCATGATGAGATTACCAGTGGGGGCAGTGCACATCGTGACAGTGCCCATGGTAACAGTGCTCATGGTGATAGTGCCCATGGTGACAGTGCCCATGGTTACAGTGCTCATGGTGGCAGTGCCCCTGGTGACAGTGCACACCGTGAGAGTGCCCATGGTGGCCATGCCAATTGTGACAGTGACCCTGGTGACAGTACTTATGATGATGGTGCTCATGGTAGCAGTGTTCATGGTAATAATACTCACGGTGGCACTGCCCACAGTGACAGTGGCCATGGACAATGCTGACAGTGACAGTGTCCATGGTTACAGTTCTCATGGTGACAGTGCCCATGGTGACAGATACAACGGTGAGACTGCTCATGGTGATAGTGCCCATTGTGAGAGTGCTTATAGTGACAAGGCCGATGGCACCATTGCCCATCATGACATTGTTCATGGTGATAGTTTTCATGGTGACAGTGTCTGTGGTGATATTACGCATGGTGACAGTACTCAATGATAAAGGGCCCATGGTGACAGTGCCCATGGTGATAGTGCACATGGTGGCAGTGCCAAATGGTGACAGTGCCCATGGTGACATTTCTCATGCTGACACTGCTTATGGTGAGAGTACTTGCAGTGATTGTGCGCATGGTGACACTGCCCACCATGAAAGTGCTCTTGGTGACAGTGCTTATGGTGTTAGTGCCCATGGTGGAAGTGTCAATGGTGAATATGCCCATGGTGACAGTGCTTATGCTGAGAGTGGTCACAGTGGCAGTGCTCATGGTGAAAGTGCCCAAGGTGACAGAACCCACGGTGACAGTGCCAATAGTGATAGTGTCCATGGTGACACTACTCACAGTGAATTGTCCATGGGGACAGTACCCATGGTGACAGTGCCCATGGTCACAACCCTCATGGTGATAGTTCTCATGGTGACAGTGCCCATTGTGACAGTGCAAACAGTGACATTGCCTATCGTGACAGTGCTCACAGTGACAATGCCCATGGTGACAGTGACCACGATGACAGTTCTAATTGTGATAGTGCCCATGGTGACAGTGCTTATGGTGACAGTCTGCATTGTGCCAGTGTCCAAGGTGACACTGATCACAGTGACAGTGCCCATTGTGAAAATACCCATGGTGACAGTACTCATTGTGAAAGTGCCCATGGTGTCAATTCTCAAAATGAGATTTCTCATGGTGACAGTGCTCCTGGTGGCAGTGCCCTAGGTGGCAGTGCTCGTGGTGACAGGGCTCATGGTGACAGTGCTTACGGTGATAGTGCCCATGGTGACAGTGCACATGGTGGTAGTGCACATGGTGGCAGTGAAAAATGGTGACAGTGCCCATGATGACAGTGCTCATGGGACACTGCACATGGTGACAGTGCTCATTGTCACAGGGCTCACAGTGATAGTGTCCATGGTGAAGGTGCCCATGGTGACCGTGCCCACGGTGACATTGCTCATGGTGATAGTGCCTTTGTTGACTGTGCTCATGGTGAAATTGCCCATGTGGACAATGCTCACGGTGACCTTGCCCTTGGAGAGATTACCCATGTTGCTAGTGCCAATGGTGATGTGCTCATGTTGACAGTGCTCACAGTGATAGTGCTCATGTTGGTAGCATCCATGGTGACAGTGCACATTGGGGTAGTGCACATGGTGGCAGTGAAAAATGGTGAGAGTGCCCATGTGACAATGCTCATGGTAACACTGCACACAGTGCCAGTGCTCATGGTGAGAGTTCTCACGTTGATAGTGCCCATGGTGAAAGTGCCCATGGTGACAGCTCGCATGGTGAAAGTGCTCATGATGATAGTGCCCATGTTGGTAGTTCCCATGGTGACAGTGTTCACAGTGATAGTGACCATGGTAAGAGTGCACATGCTGGCCGTGCCCTTGGTCACATTGCCCATGATGACAGTGCTCATGGTGACAGTGCCCATGATGACAGTGCTCATGGTGACAGTGCTCAAGGTGAGAGTCTCCATGTTGACATTGCCCATGGTGATACTGCCCATGGTCAGAGTCCTCACGTTGATAGTGCACATGGTGACAGTTTCCATTATGAAAGTGCTCATGATGACAGTGCCCATGTTTGTAGTACACATTGTGACAGTGCTCACAGTGATAGTGACCATGGTTACAGTGTACATGGTGGTCGTGACCTAGTGACAGTGCCCATGATGAAAGTACTCATGGTGACAGTGCTAATAGTGTTAGTGCTGACAACACATGCTGACAGTGCTCACGGTGACAATGCTCATGGTTGCAGTACCCGTCGTGACAGTGATCACAGTGACAGTGCCCATGGTGGCAGTGCCCATGGTGACATTGCCTATGGTGACAGTGCTCACATTGACAGTGACCAGGGTGACAGTGACCACGATGAGAGTGCTCACGGTGATAATGCCCATGATGACAGTGCTCATGGTGACAGTCCTCACTGTTTCTGTGCCCATGGTGACAGTGCTCAGGGTTGTACTGCTCACGGTTATAGTGCTCATGGTGACAGTGCCCAAAGTGACAATACCCACGGTGACAGTAATCATGGTGAAAGTGCCCATGGTGGCAGTTCTCATAGTAACAGTTCTCATTGTGACAGTGCTCATGAAGGCAGCGCCCAAGGTGGCAGTGCTTTTGGTGACAGTGCTCTTGGTGACAGTACTCATAGTGGCATTGCCCATGGTGAGAGTACCGATGGTGACACTGTACATGGTGACAGTGCCAATGGTAATGGTGCTCATGGTGATAGTGCCAATGGTGACAGTTCCCATGGTGGAAGTGCACCTGGTGGCGGTGCAAAATAGTTACAGTGCCCATGGTGACAGTTCTCTTGGTGATATTGCTCATGGTGATAGAGCCCATGGTAACAGTGCCCACAGTGACAGTGCCCAAAGTGATAGTTTCCATGATTACAGTACTCCCAGTGAAATTCTCCATGGGGACACTGCCCTTGGCGAGAGTGCCCATGGTCACAACCCTCACGGTGCTAGTGCTCACAGTGACAGTGCCCATGGTGACAGTAACCATGGTGACAGTTCTAACCATGATAGTGCCCATGGTGACAGAGCTCATGGTGACTGTGCCGACAGTGACAGTTCCCATGGTGGCAGTGCCCATGAGGACAGTGCCCATGGTGACAATGCCCACGGTGACAGTGCCCATGGTGACAGTGACCACGGTGAGAGTGCTCACGGTGATATTGCCCATGGTGACAGGTCTCATGTTGATAGTCTGCATTGTGCCAGTGCCCGTGGTGACAGTGCTCATGGTGATAGTGCTCACGGTAATAGTGCTCATGGTGACCATGCAAATGGTGACAATACCCATGGTGACAGTACTCATGGTGAAAATACCAATGGTGGCAGTTCTCATAGCGACATTTCTCATGGTGACAGTGCTCATAAAAGCAGTGCCCAAGGTGGCAGATCTCGTGGTGACAGTGCTCTTGGCGGCAGTTCCCATGGGGACAGTACCGATGGTGACACTGCACATTGTGACAGTGGCCATGGTAACCGTGCACATGGTGATAGTGCACATGGTGACAGTGCCCATGGTGGCAGTGCACCTGGTGAGAGAGCAAAATAGTGACAGTGCACATGCTGACAGTGCTCATGGTAATAGTGCCCATGGTGACAGTGCAGACGGTGATAATGGGCATTTTTACAGTGTTCATGGTGACAGAGCCCAAGGTGGCAGTTGCCATGGTGACAGTGCACACTGTGATAGTGCCCCTGGAGGCACTGCCAATGGTGAGAGTGTCCATGGTGACAGTGCTTTTGATCATAGTGCTCTGGGTAACAGTGTTCATGGTAATAGTGCTCACAGTGGCAGTGCCCACAATGTCAGTGCCTATGGTGACAGTACTGAGAATGACAGTTCCCATGGTGACAGTCTCACAGGGACAGTGGCCATGGGGACAGTTAGCAGGGTGAGATTTCTCACTATGATAGTGCCCATTGTGACAGTGCTCATGGTGAAAATGCCCATGGTACCAGTGCCCATCGAGACAATCCAAACGGTGACAGTTCTCATGGTGACAGTTCCCATGGTGATATTACCCATGGTGATGGTACTCATGGTTAAAGTGCCCATGGTGACACTGCATATGGTGGCAGTGCAAAATCGTGACAGTGTCCATGCTGACATTGTACATGCTGACATTGCTTACGGTGATAGTCCTTACGATGATAGTGTGCATGGTGACACTGCAGACAGTGATAGTGCTCATGGTGACTGTGCCCAACATCACACTGCCCATGGTGACACTGCTAATGGTAACAGTGCCAATGGTGACAGCACCCAGTTGGACAAGGCCCATAGTGACAGTACTCATGGTGAAAGTGCCCGTGGTGGCAATTCTCATAGTGAGAGTTCTCATGGTGACAGTGCTCACAGTGGCAGTGCCCTAGGTGGCAGTGCTCGTGGTGACAGTGCCCATGGTGACAGTGTTCATGGTGACAGTACCCATGGTGGCAGTGCCCCTGGTAACAGAGCACACCATGAGAGTGCCCATGGTGGCCATGCCAATGGTGACAGTGCCCCTGGTGACACTACTTATGATGATAGCGCACACGGTAGCAGTATTCATGGTAATAATGCTCACGGTGGCAGTGCTCACAGTGACAGTGCCCATGGACACTGCCGACCGTGACAGATCCCATGGTGAGAGTTCGCATGGTGACAGTGCCCATGCTGACATTGCTCATGGTGACATTGCTTACGGTGATAGTCCTAACATTGATATTGCGCATAGTGACACTGCACACAATGACAGTGCTCATGGTGACAGTGCCCATGGTGACAGTGCCCAACATCACACTGCCCATGGTGATAGTGCTAATGGTGACAGTGCCAATGGTGACAGAGCCCAGTTGGATAACGCCCATGGTGACAGTACTCATGGTGAAAGTTCCCATGGTGGCAATTCTCACAGTGAGATTTCTCTGGTGACAGTGCTCATGGTGGCAGTGCCCTAAGTTACAGTGCTCGTGGTGACAGTGCTCATGGCGACAATGCTGATGCTGGTAGTTCCCATGGTGACAGTACTCATGGTGAAAGTTCCCATGGTGGCAATTCTCACAGTGAGATTTCTCTGGTGACAGTGCTCACGGTGGCAGTGCCCTAAGTTACAGTGCTCGTGGTGACAGTGCTCATGGCGACAATGCTGATGCTGGTAGTTCCCATGGTGAGATTACTGGAGGGGGCAGTGTACATCATGACAGTGCCCATGGTAACAGTGCTCATGGTGATAGTGCCCATGGTGACAGTGCCCATGGTTACAGTGCCCAACATCACACTGCCCATGGTGAGAGTGCTAATGGTCACAGTGGCAATGGTGACAGCGCCCAGTTGGACAAGGCCCATGGTGACAAAACTCATGGTGAAAGTTCCCATGGTGGCAGTTCACATAGTGAGAGTCCTCATGGTGACAGTGCTCATGATGGCAGTGCCCTAGGTGACAGTGCCCATGGTGGCAGTTCCCATGGTGAGAGTACCGATGGTAAGCTGTGCACATGGTGACAGTGCCCATGGTAACAGTGCTCATGGTGATAGTGCCCATGGTGACAGTGATCATGGTGATAGTGCCGATGGTGATAGTGCTCACGGTGATAGTGCCCGTGGTTAAGTTGCCCATGGTGACATTGTTCATGGTAATAGTGAGCATAGTGATAGTGCACTTGGTGACCATGCCCATGGTGACAGTACACATGGTGATAATGCTCAAGGTGATAGTGCCCATGGTGACAGTGTGCATGGTGACAGTTCTCATGGTGACAGTAACTATGGTGACAGTGCTCATTGTGACAGTGCCCATGGTGACACTGCCATGGTGACACTGCCATGGTGATAGTGACCAGGTTGATATTGCTCTACGTGATAGTGCCCATGGTGACAGTCCTCACATTGATAGTGCAAATGTTGAAAGTGCCCATGGCGACAGTTTCCATGGTGACCGCCCTCACAGTGATAGTGCCCATTGTGATAGTACACTAGGTGGCCATAGCCATTGTGACAGTGCCAACGATGACTTTACACATGGTGATACTGCTAACAGTAATAGTGCCCATGGTGACATTGTGCATGGTGATATTTGTAACTATGACAGTGCCTATGGTGAAAATTCTCATCGTGACAGTGCCCATGGTGACAGTTCCCATGCTGATAGTGCCCATGATGAGAGTCCTCACGTTAATAGTGCCCATGGTGACAGTTCCCATTGTGAAAGTGATCATGATGACAGTGCCCATGTTGGTAGTTCCCATGGTGATATTGCTCACGGTGATAGTGACCATGATAACAGTGCACATGGTGGCCATGCCCTTGGTGACAGTGCCCATGATGACAGTTCTCACGGTGACAGTGCTCACACTGATAGTGGCCATAGTGGTAGTGCACATGGTGGCAGTGAAAAATGGTGACAGTGCCCATTGTGACCATCCTCATGGTGATAGTGTTCACGGTGATAGTGCCAATAGTGAAAGTGCCCATGGTGACAGTGCCCACGATGACATTGCTCATGGTGACAGTGCCTTTGGTGACAGTGCTCATGGTGAAATTGCCCATGCTGACAATGCTCATGGTGACATTGCCCTTGGAGAGAGTAGCCATGATGACAGTGCCCATGGTGATATGCTCATGTTGACAATGCTCACAGTGATAGTGCCCATGGTGACATTGCCTATGGTGACACCTCTAACGGTGACATTGTCCATGGTGACAGGGCTCATGGTGACAGTCCGCATTGTGCCAGTGTCCATGGTGACACTGCTCACAGTGAAAGTGCTCATGGTAATGCTGCTTACAGTGACAGTGCCCAAGGTGAAAATACCCATGGTGACAGTACTCATCGAGAAAGTGCCCATGATGACAATTCACATAGTGACAGTTCTCATGGTGACAGTGCTCATGGTGGAATTTACCATGGTGAGAGTACCAATGGGGCAGTGCACATGGTGACAGTGCCCATGGTAAATGTGCTCACGGTGATATGACCCATGGTGACAGTTATCAAGACTGTTGTGCCGATGCTGATAATGATCCCGGTCATAGTGCCCATGGTTAAGGTGCCCATGGTGACAGTGCTCACAGTAATAGTGAGCATAGTGATAGTGTACTTGGTGACCATGCCCATGGTGACAGTACACATGGTGATACTGCTCAACGTGATAGTGCCCTTGTTGACAGTGCGCATGGTGACAGTTCTCATGGTGACAGTGCCTATGGTGACTATTCTCATTGTGACAGTGCCCATGGAGACAGTTCTC
This sequence comes from Mesoplodon mirus, assembly GCF_964341445.2. Classification (NCBI taxonomy): domain Eukaryota; kingdom Metazoa; phylum Chordata; class Mammalia; order Artiodactyla; family Ziphiidae; genus Mesoplodon; species Mesoplodon mirus. The sequence goes on from NC_138978.1 coordinate 142,557,874, forward strand.
ACGTGGATAGTTCCCATGGTGACATTGCCTATGGTGGAAGTGACCACGGTGACAGTGCCCATGCTGAGAGTTTTCATGGTGAAAGAGCCCATGGTGAGAGTTCGCATAGTGAAAGTGTTCATGATGACAGTGCCAATGTTGGTAGTTCCCATGGTGACAGTGCTGACAGTGATAATGACCATTGTAAGAGTGCAGATGGTGGCTGTGCCCTTGGTGACATTGTCCATGATGACAGTACTCATGGTGACAGAGCTCACGGTGATAGTGTCCATGGTGACAGTGCACATGGTTGTAGTGCACATGGTGGCAGTAAAAAATGGTGACAGTGTGCATGGTGACAGTGCACAGGGTGACAACCCATGCTGACAGTGCTCACGTTGACTGTGCTCATGGTTGCATTACCCATGGTGACAGTGCTAACAGTGACATTGCACATGGTAACTGTACTCACGACAATGGTGTCCATGGTGACAGTGATCATGGTGATAGTGCCGATGGTGATAGTGCTCATGGTGATAGTGCCCATGGTTAAGGTGCCCATGGTGTAAGTGCTCACTGTAATAGTGAGCATAGTGATAGTGCACTTGTTGACCATGCCAATGCTGACAGTACGCATGGTGATAATTCTCAAGTTGGTAGTGCCCATGGTGACAGTGCCCATGGAAACTACCCTCAAGGTTATAGTGCTCACAGTGACAAGGCCAATGGGAACAGTGCAAACCGTGACTTTGTCTATCATGAAAGTGCTCACAGTGACAAAGCCCAAGGTGACAGTCACCATGGTGACAGTTCTAATGCTGATAGTGCCCATAGTGACAATACCCATGGTGACGGTACTCATGGTGATAATGCTCAAGCTGATAGTGCCCATGGTGACAGTTCTTATTCTAAAAGTGCTCATGATGACAGTGCCTATGTTGGAAGTTCCCATGGTGACAGTGCTCACGGTGATACTGACCATGGTAACATTTGACATTGTGGCCGTGTCCTTGGTGACAGTGCCCATGACGAAAGTACTCATGGTGAAAGTGCTCACAGTGATAGTGTCCATGGTGAGAGTGCACATGGTCGTAGTGCACAAGGTGAGAACCCATGCTGACAGTACTCATGGTGATATTACTCATGGTTGCAGTACGCATGGTGACAGTGATCACAGTGACAGTGCCCATGGTGACACTTCCCATGATGACAGTGCCAATGGTGACAGTTCCCATGGTGACATTCCCTATGGTGATAGTGCTCACAGTGACAGTGCCCATGGTGAGAGTACATATGTTGAGAATGCTCAAGGTGATAGTGCCCATGGTGACAGTGAGCATGGTTACAGTTCTCACGGTGACAGTGCCTATGGTGAAAATGATCATCGTAACAGTGCCCATGGTGACAGTGCCACGGTGGCAGTGCCCACTGTGACAGTGACCATGGTTATACATGCTCATGGTGATAGTGCCCATTGTGACAGTCGTCAAGTAGATAGTGCCCATGTTGAAAGTGCCCATGGTGACATTTACCATGGGGAAAATACTAATGATGAGAGTGCCCATGATGGTATTGCCCATGGTGACAGTGCTCACAGTGATAGTGACCATGGTAAGAGTGCACACTGTGACCATGCCCTTGGTGATGATGCCCATGTAGACAGTATTCTGGTGACAGTGCTCACGTCGATAGTGCCCATGGTGACAGTGTGATTGGTCACAACACTCACGGTGATAGTGCTCATAGTGACAGTGCCCATGGTGTAATTGCACACGGTGACATTGCATATCGTGACAGTGCTCATGGTTACAGTGCTCATGGTTGCAGTACCCATGGTGACACTGCTCAAACTGACAGTGCCCATGATGAGAGTACTCATGGTGACAGTTCTCACGGTGATAGTGCCCATAGTGACATTGCATATTGTGGCAGTGAAAAATGGTGACAGTGCCCATGTTGACAGTTCTCATGGTGACAGTGTACATGGTGACAAACGATGCAGACAGTACTCACGTTGACAGTTCTCACGGTTGCAGTACCCATGGTGACAGAGCTCACAGTGACAGTGCCCATGGTGGCAGTGCCCATGGTGACAGTGCCCATGGTGACACTGCCCATGATGACAGTGCCCATGGTGACAGTGCCCACAGCGTCATTGCCTATGGTGACAAGGCTCATGGTAACAGTGCACATGGTGACAGTGACCATGGTGAGAGTGCTCACAGTGATAGTGCCCATGGTGACAGGGCTCATGGTGCCAGTCTGCATTGTGCCAGTACCCATAGTGAAGGTGCTCATGGTAACAGTGCCCATGGGGACAGTGACCATGGTGAGAGTGCTCACGGTGGTAGTGCTCACAGTAATAGTGCTCATGGTAACAGTGCTGATGGTGACAGTGCTAACAGTGACAGTGCCCATGGTGATAGTGCCCATGGTGAGAATCCGCACGTTGATAGTGTCCATGGTGGCAGTTCCCATTGTGAAAGGGCTCATGATGACATTGCCCATGTTGGTAGTTCCCATGGTGACAGTCCTCACAGTGGCTGTGCCCTTGGTGACAGTGTCCATGATGACAGTACTCATGGTGACAGTTCTCAACATGATAGTGCCCATGGTGACACTGCATATGGTGGCAGTGAAAAATGGTGACAGTGCCCATGTTGACAGTTCTCATGGTGACAGTGCATACGGTGACAACCCATGCAGACAGTACTCATGGTGACAGTTCTCATGGTTGCAGTACCCATGGTGGCAGTGCCCATGGTGACACTGCCCATGGTGACAGAGCACACAGCGCCATTGCCTATGGTGACAGTGCTCATGGTAACAGTGCCCATGGTGACAGTGACCATGGTGAGAGTGCTCACAGTGATAGTGCCCATGGTGATAGGGCTCATGGTGCCAGTCTGCACTGTGCCAGTACCCATGGTGACAGTGCTCTTGGTGACAGTGACCACAGTGAGAGTGCTCATGGTGATAGTGGTCACAGTAATAGTGCTCATGGTGACAGTGCACATGGTGACAATACCCATGGTGACAGTACTCATGTTGAAAATACCCATGGTGGCAGTTCTCATAGCGACAGTTCTCATGGTGACAATGTTCATAATAGCAGTGCCCAAGGTGGCAGTGCTCGTAGTGACAGTGCTAATGGTGACAGTGCTCTTGGTGGCAGCTCCCATGGGGACAGTACCAATGGTGACAATGCGCATTGTTACAGTGCCCATGGTAAACATGCTCACGGTGATATTGCACATCGTGACGGTGCCCATGGTGGTAGTTCACCTGGTGACACTGCTAAATAGGGACAGTGCACATGCTGACAGTGCTCATGGTGATAGTACCCATGGTGACAGTGCACACGGTGATAATGGGCATTGTTACAGTGTTCATGGTGACAAAGCCCAAAGTGGCAGTGGCCATAGTGACAGTGCCCACAATGACAGTGCCCCATGGTGACAGTGCTGACAGTGAAAGTGCCCATGGGGACAGTTAGCATGGTGAGATTTCTCACAGTGATAGTGCCAGTTGTGACAGTGCTCACAGTGACAATGCCCATGGTGCCAGTGCCAGTAGAGACATTCCGCATGGTCACATTTCTCACGGTGAAAGTGCCTATGGTGATATTACCCATGGCGACACTGCATATAGTGGCAGTGCAAAATGGTGACAGTGCCCATGGTGACATTGCTCATGGTGACTTTGCTTACAGTGATAGTCCTTATGGTGACAGTGCACATGATGAACCTGCACACAGTGACAGTGTTCATGGTGACAGTGTTCACGGTGATAGTTCCCATGGTGAGAGTGTCCATGGTGACAGTGCCCATAGTCACAATTCTCATGGTGTAGTGCTCATGGTGATAGTGTCCATGGTGACAATACCCAGGGTGACAGTATTCATGGTGACATTGCACATGGTGTTAGTGCCCATGGTGACAATACCCAGGGTGACAGAGCTCATGGTAAAAGTGCTCACGGTGACAGTGACCACAGTGACTGTTCTCACCGTGATAGTGCCCAGGGTGACAGTGTTCATGGTGACAGTCCGCATTGAGGCTGTGCCCATGGTGACAGTGCTCAGGGTGATAGTGCTTATGGTGATAGTTCTCATGTTGACAGTGCCTAAGGTGACAATACCCACGGAGACAGTAATCATGGTGAAAGTGCCCATGGTGGCAGTTCTCATAGTGACAGTTCTTGTGACAGTGCTCATGGTGGCAGTGCTCGTGGTGACAGTGCTCTTGGTGACAGTGCTCATGGTGGCAGTGCCCATGGTGAGACTACCGACGGTGACACTGCCCATGGTGACAGTGCACATGGTCATGGTGCGTCTGGTGGCAGTGCAAAATAGTGACAGTGCCCATGGTGATATTGCTCATGGTGATAGTGCCCATGGTGAGAGTGCCCATGGTTACAGTGCTCATGGTGACAGTGCCCATGGTGACAGTGCCCCTGGAGAGAATGCGCACCGTGAGTGTGCCCATGGTAGCCGTGCCCATGGTGACAGTTCTTATCATGATAGTGCTCACGGTAGCAGTGTTCATGGTAATAGTGCTCACGTTGGCAGTGCCCACAATGAGAGTGCCAATGATGAGAATACTGACTGTGACAGTGCCCATGGTGACTTTTCCCTCTGTGACAGTGCCCTTGGGGACAGTTAGCATGGTGAGATTTGTCATGGTGATAGTGCCCATTGTTTCAGTGCTCATAGTGACAAGACCCATGGCGCCAGTGCCCATCATGGCACTGCTCACGGTGATAGTTCTCACGGTGACAGTGCCCATGGTGATATTACCCATGGTGACAGTACTCAGTGATAAAGTGCTCATGGTGACAGTCCACATTGTGCCAGTGCCCAAGGTGACAGTGCTCATGGTGAGAGTGCCCAAAGTCACAATACTCATGGTGACAGTGCCCAGGCTGACAGTTCTCATGGTGATAGTGTGCATGGTGACAGTGCAAATGGTGATACTGAGAATGGTGACAGTGATCATGGTTGCAGTACCCATGGTGGTAGTGCTGAAACTGACAGTGCCCTTGGTGATAGTGCCCATGGTGAGTGTGCTCACGTTAATAGTGCCCATGATGGCAGTTCCCATTGTGAAAGTGCTCATGATGACTGTGCCCATGTTGGTAGTTCCCATGGTGACAGTGCTCATGATGATAGTGACCATGGTAACAGTGCACATGTTGGCTGTGCCCTTTGTGACAGTGCCCATGATGACAGTACTCATGGTGATAGTGCACACGGTGACATTGCACATGGTGGAAGTGAAAAATTGTGACAGTGCCCATGTTGACAGTTCTCATGGTGACAATGCACATGGTGTCAACCCATGCAGACAGTACTCACGGTGACAGTTCCATTTTTTGCAGTACCCATGGTGACAGTGCTCACAGTGATAATGCCCATGGTGGCAGTGCCCATGGTGACAGTGCCCATGGTGACAATGCCCATGATGAGAGTGCAGATGGTGACAATACCCAAGGCGCCATTGCCTATGGTGAGAGTGCTCATGGTAACAGTGCCCATGGTGACAGTGACCACAGTGAGAGTGCTCACAGTGATAGTGCCCATGGTGACAGGTCTCATGGTGCCAGTCCTCACTGTGCCAGTACCCATGGTGACAGTGCTCATGGTGACAGTGACCACACTGAGAGTGCTCACGGTGATAGTGCTCACAGTAATAGTGCTCATGGTGACAGTGCAAATGGTGACAATACCCATGGTGACAGTACTCATGTTGAAAATACCCATGGTGGCAGTTCTCATAGCGACAGTTCTCATGGTGGCAGTGCTCGTGGTGACAGTGGTAATGGTGACAGTGCCCTTGGTGGCAGTTCCCATAGGGATACTACTGAGGGTGACACTGCACATTGTTACAGTGCCCATGGTAACCGTGCTCACGGTGATAGTGCACATCGTGACTGTGCCCATGGTGGTAGTTCACCTGGTGACACTGCTAAATAGTGACAGTGCACATGCTGACAGTGCTCATGGTGATAGTGCCCATGAGACAGTGCACACGGTGATAATAGGCATTGTAACAGTGTTCATGGTGACAGAGCCCAAGGTGGCAGTGGCCATGGTGACAGTGCCCACAATGACAGTGCCCATGGTGACAGTGGTGACAGTGACAGTGACCATGGTGACACTTCTCACGGTGACAGTGCCCATGGGGACAGTTAGCATGGTGAGATTTCTCATGGTGTTAGTGCCAGTTGTGACAGTGCTCACAGTGACAATGCCCATGGTGCCAGTGACCATAGAGACATTCTGCATGGTCACATTTCTCACAGTGAAAGTGCCTATGGTGATATTAGGCATAGTGACACTGCACATGGTGGCAGTGCAAAATTGTGACAGTGCCCATGGTGACATTGCTCATGGTGACTTTGCTTACGGTGATAGTCCTTACAGTGACAGTGTGCATGGTGACACTGCACACAGTGACAGTGTTTGTGGTGACAGTGTTCACGGTGATAGTTCCCATGGTGAGAGTGTCCATGGTGACAGTGCCCATAGTCACAATTCTCATGGTGTAGTGCTCACAGTGAGAGTGCCCATGGTGAAAATACCCAGGGTGACAGTACTCATGGTGACAGTGCTCATGGTGAGACTAACGATGGTGACACTGCCCATGTTCACAATTCTCACAGTGATAATGCCTATGGTGAGAGTACCTAGGGTGGCAATGCTCATGGTGACAGTGCCCATGGTGTCTTGCCCATAGTGAGAGTACTCATGGTGACAGTGCTCATGTTGGCAGTGACATAAATAACAGTGCTCATTGTGGCAGTGCTCATGGTGACCGTGCTCATGGTGACAGTGCCCATGTTTACAGTGTTTATGGTGATAGATGTCACAGTGTCAGTGCCCACGCTGACAAAGCCCATGGTGATACTTCCCATTGTGACAGTGCCCACGGTGACAGTGCCAATGGTCACAGTGCCCAAGATCACAGTGCCCATGGTGAGCGTCTTAACGGTGACTGTGCCCATGGTGACAGCCCCCAGTTTGACAACACCCATTGTGACAGTGCTCACTGTGACCATGCTGATGCTGACAGTGCCAATGATGATAGTGCCAATAGTGAGAGTGCTCACGGTGAAACTGCCCATGGAGACACTGCCCATGTTGATAGTGCTCATCGTGACAACTCCTCGGAATCAGTGCCAATTGTGAGAGTCCCCGTGGTGACCGTTCTCACAGTGAAAGTGACCCTGTTGTAATTGTTCAAGGTGAGAGTGCTCAAGGTGATAGTATCCATGTTAACATTGCCCATGGTGACTGTTCTCATGGTGACAGTGCCTATGGTGAAAATGCTCTTAGTGACAGTGCTCACAGTGACAGTGCCCATGGTGACAGTGACCACGGTGACTGTTCTCACCGTGGTAGTGCCCATGGTGACAGTGTTCATGGTGACAGTCCACATTGAGGCTGTGCCCGTGGTGACAGTGTGAAGGGTGATAGTACTCACAGTGATAGTACTCACATTGACAGTGCCCATGGTGACAATACCCACGGTGACAGTAATCATGGTGAAAGTGCCCATGGTGGCAGTTCTCATAGTGACAGTTCTTGTGACAGTGCTCAGGGTGGCAGTGCCCATGGTGAGACTACCGATGGTGACACTGCCCATGGTGACAGTGCACATGGTCATGGTGCGTCTGGTGGCAGTGCAAAATAGTGACAGTGCCCATGGTGATATTGCTCATGGTGATAGTGCCCATGGTGAGAGTGCCCATGGTTACAGTGCTCATGGTGACAGTGCCCATGGTGACAGTGCTCAGGGTGATAGTGCTTATGGTGATAGTTCTCATGTTGACAGTGCCTAAGGTGACAATACCCACGGAGACAGTAATCATGGTGAAAGTGCCCATGGTGGCAGTTCTCATAGTGACAGTTCTTGTGACAGTGCTCATGGTGGCAGTGCTCGTGGTGACAGTGCTCTTGGTGACAGTGCACACCGTGAGAGTGCCCATGGTGTCCATGACCATGGTGACAGTTCTTATCATGATAGTGCTCACGGTAGCAGTGTTCATGGTAATAGTGCTCACGGTGGCAGTGCCCATGGTGATAGTGCCCATGGTGAGGGTCTGCACGTTGATAGTGCCCATGGTGGCAGTTCCCATTGTGAAAGTGCTCATGATGACAGTGCCCATGTTGGTAGTTCCCATGGTGACAGTGCTCACGGTGGTAGTGAACATGGTAACAGTGCACATGGTGGCCACACCCTTGGTGAGAGTGCCCATGATGACAGTACTCATGGTGACAGTTATCACGGTGATAGTGCCCATGGTGACATTGCACATGGTGACAGTGAAAAATGGTGACAGTGCCCATTTTAACAGTTCTCATAGTGACAGTGCACACGGTGACAACCCATGCAGACAGTACTCACGGTGACAGTTCTCATGGTTGCAGTACACATGGTGACAGTGCTCACAGTGATAATGCCCATGGTGGCAGTGCCCATGGTGACACTGCCCATGATGACAGTGCCCATGGTGACAGTGCCCACGGGGCCATTGCCTATGGTGACAGTGACCATGGTGAGTGTGCTCACAGTCATAGTTCCCATGGTTACAGGGCTCATGGTGCCAGTCCGCATTGTGCCAGTGCCCATGGCAACAGTGCTCATAGTGACAGTGACCACAGTGAGAGTGCTCACGGTGACAGTGCCCATAGATATAGTGTCCATGGTAACAGTACTAACAGTGAAATTGTTTATGGGGACACGGCCCATGGTGACAGTGCCCAACGACCCTCACGGTGATAGTGCTCATTGTGAGAGTGCTCATGGTGACAGTCCACATTGTGCCAGTGCCCAAGGTGACAGGGCTCACGGTGACAGTGCCCAAAGTCACAATACCCATGCTGACAGTGCCCAGGTTGACAGTTCTCATGGTGATAGTGCCCATGGTGACAGTGCACATGGTGATGCTGAGAATGCTGACACTGCTTATGGTGACAGTGGTCATTGTTGCAGTACCCATGGAGATATTGCTGATACTGACAGTGCCCTTGGTGATAGTGCCCATGGTGAGTGTGCTCACGTTAATAGTGCCCATGGTGGCTGTTCCAATTGTGAAAGTGCTCATGATGACAGTGCCCATGTTGGAAGTTCCCATGGTGACAGTGCACACGGTGATAATGGGCATAGTTACAGTGTTCATGGTGACAGAGCCCAAGGTGGCAGTGGCCGTGGTGACAGTGCCCACAATGACAGTGCTGACAGTGACAGTGCTGATGGTGACACTTCTCACGGTGACAGTGCCCATGGGGACAGTTAGCATGGTGAGATTTCTCATGGTGATAGTGCCCGTTGTGACAGTGCCACAGTGACAATGCCCATGGTGCCAGTGCCCATAGAGACATACCGCATGGTCACATTTCTCACGGTGAAAGTGCCTATGGTGATATTACGCATGGTGACACTGCATATGGTGGCAGTGCAAAATGGTGACAGTGCCCATGGTGACATTGCTCATGGTGACTTTGCTTACGGTGATAGTCCTTACGGTGACAGTGTGCATGGTGACACTGCACACAGTGACAGTGTTCATGGTGACAGTGTTCATGGTGATAGTTCCCATGGTGAGAGTGTCCATGGTGACAGTGCCCATAGTCACAATTCTCATGGTGTAGTGCTCACAGTGAGAGTGCCCATGGTGAAAATACCCAGAGTGACAGTACTCATGGTGACATTGCTCATGGTGATAGTGCCTATGCTGACAGTGCCCATGTTTACAATTTTCACAGTGATAATTCCTATGCTGAGAGTACCTAGGGTGAGAATGACCATGGTGACAGTGCCCATGGTGTCATGTCCATGGTGACATTGCTAATGGAGACAGTGCTCATGTTGGCAGTTCCATAAATAACAGTGCTCATTGTGGCAGTGCTCATGGTGACAGTGCCCATGTTTACAGTGTTTATGGTGATAGATGTCACAGTGTGAGTGGAAACGGGGAGAGTGCCCACGCTGACAAAGCCCATGGTGATACATCCCATTGTGACAGTGCCATGGTGACAGTGCCCATGGTGACAGTGCACAGTGTGACAAGGCCCATGTTGACAGTGCTCATGGTGACAGTGCTCATGGTGAAACTGCCCATGGAGACATTGCCCATGGTGATAGTGCTCATGGTGACAACCCCACGGTGACAGTGCCAATGGTGATAGTCACCGTGGTGACAGTTCTTACATTGAATGTAACCATGGTGACATTGCTCATGGTGACAGTGCTCATGGTGACAGTGCTCAAGGTGATGGTCTCCATGTTGACAGTGCCCATGGTGACAGTTCTCACGGTGACAGTGCCTATGGTGAAAATTCTCATAGTGACAGTGCTCACAGTGACAGTGCCCATGGTGATATTACCCATGGTGACAGTACTCTTGGTAAAAGTGTCCATGGTGACACTCCACATGGTGGCAGTGCAAAATGCTGACAGTGCCCATGGTGAGAGTCTGCATGTTGATACTGCCCATCGTGGCAGTTCCCATTGTGAAAGTGCTCATGATGACATTGCCCATGTTGGTAGTTCCCATGGTGACAGTGCTTATGGTGATAGTGACCATGGTAACTGTGCACATGGTGCCCTTGCCCTTGGTTAGAGTGCCCATGATGACATTATTCAGGAAGACAGTTCTCACGGTGATAGTGTCCATGGTGACATTGCACATGGTGGCAGTAAAAAATGGTGACAGTGCCCATGTTGACAGTTCTTAAGGAGACAGTGCACACGATGACAACCCATGCAGACAGTACTCATGGTGACAGTTCTCATGGTTGCAGTACCCATGGTGAAAGTGCTCACAGTAATAGTGACCATGGTGTCAGTGCACATGGCGACAGTGCCCATGGTGACACTGCCCATGATGACAGTACCCATGGTGACAGTGCCCATGGCGCCATTGCCCATGGTAACAGTGCTCATGGTAACAGTGCCCATGGTGACAGTGACCACGTTGAGAGTGCTCAAATTGATAGTGCCCATGGTGACAGGGCTCATGGTGCCAGTCAGCATTGTGCCAGTACCCATGGCGACAGTGGTCATGGTGACAGTGACCACAGTGAGAGTGCTCACGGTGACAGTGCAAATGGTGACAATACCCATGGTGACAGTACTCATGTTGAAAATACCCATGGTGACAGTTCTCATAGCAACAGTTCTCATGGTGACAGTGCTCATAATAGCAGTGCCCAAGGTGGCAGTGCTCGTGGTGACAGTGCTAACGGTGACAGTGCTCTTGATGGCAGTTTCCATGGGGACAGTACCGATGGTGACACTGCACATTGTTACAGTGCCCATGGTAACCGTGCTCAAGGTGATAGTGCACATTGTGACAGTGCCCATGGTGGTAGTTCACCTGGTGACACTGCTAAATAGTGACAGTGCACATGCTGACAGTGCTCACGGTGATAGTGCCCATGGTGACAGTGCACACAGTGATAATGGGCATTGTTAGAGTGTTCATGGTGACAGAGCCCAAGGTGGCAGTGGCCATGGTGACAGTGCCGATGATGACAGTGCCCATGGTGACAGTGGCGATAGTGACAGTGCCCATGGTGACACTTCTCACAGTGACAGTGCCCATGGGGACAGTTAGCATGGTGAGATTTCTCATGGTGATAGTGCCCATTGTGACAGTGCTCACAGTGACAATGCCCATGGTGCCAGTGCCCATAGAGACATACCGCACGGTCACATTTCTCATGGTGAATGTGCCTATGGTGATATTACCCATGGTGACACTGCACATGGTGTCAGTGCAAAATGGTGACAGTACCCATGGTGACTTTTCTTACGATGATAGTCCTTACGGTGACAGTGTGCATGGTGACACTGCACACATTGACAGTGTTCATGGTGACAGTGTTCATGGTGATAGTTCCCATAGTGAGAGTGTCCATGGTGACAGTGCCCATAGTCACAATTCTCATAGTGTCGTGCTCACAGTGACAGTGCCCATGGTGAAAATACCCAGGGTGACAGTACTCATGGTGATAGTGCTCATGGTGATAGTGCCCATGCTGACAGTGCCCATGTTCACAATTCTCACAGTGATAATTCCTATGGTGAGAGTACCTAGGGTGACAATGCCCATGGTGAGAGTGCCCATGGTGTCATGCCCATGGTGACAGTGCTCATGTTGGCAGTGCCATAAATAACAGTGCTCATTGTGGCAGTGCTCATGGTGACCATGCTCATGGTGACAGTGCCCATGTTTACAGTGTTTTTGGTGATTGATGTCATGGTGTGAGTGCAAAAGGAGACAGTGCTCACGGTGACAAAGCCCATGGTGATACTTCCCATTGTGACAGTGCCCATGGTGACAGCGCACAGTATGACAGGGCTCATAGTGACAGTGCTCAGGGTGACAGTGCTCATGGTGAAACTGCCCATGGAGACATTGCCATGGAGATAGTGCTCATGATGACAACCCCACAGTGACATTGCCCATGGTGATAGTGCTCATGGTGACAACCCCATGGTGACAGTGCCAATGGTGATAGATGTCATGGTGGACATGCCCAGTGTGACAGTGCCCACACTGACAAAGCCCATGGTGATACTTCCCATTGTGACAGTGCCCACAGTGACAGAGCCCATGGTGACAGTGCCCAAGATCACAGTGCCCATGGTGAGAGTGCTAATGGTGACTGTGCCCATGGTGACAGCGCGCAGTGTGACAATGCCCATTGTGACAGTGCTCATGGTGACTGTGCCGATGCTGACAGTGCCGAGGGTGATAGTGCCAATAGTGAGAGTGCTCACGGTGAAACTGCCCATGGAGACACTGCCCATGGTGATAGTGCTCATCGTGACAACCCCTTTGAGGCAATGCCAATGGTGAGAGTCCCCATGGTGACAGTTCACACAGTGAAAGTGACCGTGTTGAAATTGCTCATGGTGACAGTGCTCAAGGTGATAGTCTCCATGTTGACAGTGTCCATGGTGACTGTTCTCATGGTGACAGTGCCTATGGTGATAATGCTCTTAGTGACATTGCTCATGGTGACAGTGCCCATGGTGACAGTGACCACGGTGACTTTTCTCACCGTGATAGTGCCCATGGTGACAGTGCACATGGTGGTAGTGCACATGGTGGCAGTGAAAAATGGTGACAGTGTCCATGCTGACAGTTCTCATGGTGACAGTGCACATGGTGAAAACCCATGCTGACAGTGCTCACAGTGACAGTGCTCATGGTAGCAGTACCCATGGTGACAGTGCTCACAGCGGTAGTGCTCATGGTGGCAGTGCCAATGGTGACACTGCCCACGGTGAAAATGCCAATGATGACAGTGCCCATGATGAGAGTGCCCATGGTGCCATTGCCTATGGCAGTGCTCACAGTGAGAGTACCCATGGTAACAGTGACCACGGTGAGAGTGCTCATAGTGATAGTGTCCATGGTGACAGTCCGCATTGTGCCAGTACCCATAGTGACAGTGCTCACAGTGACAGTGCCCATGGTGACAGTGACCACAGTGAGAGTGCTCACGGTGGTAGTGCTCACAGTAATAGTGCTCATTATGACAGTGCCGATGGCGACAGTGCCCACGGTGATAGTGTCCATGGTGATAGTGCCCATGGTGAGGGTCCACACATTGATAGTGCCCATGGTGGGAGTTCCCATTGTGAAATTGCTCATGATGACATTGCCCATGTTGACAGTTCTCATGGTGACAGTGCACACGGTGACAACCCATGCAGACAGTACTCACGGTGACAGTACTCATGGTGACAGCTCTCATGGTGCAGTACCCATGGTGAAAGTGCTCACAGTGATAGTGCCCATGGTGACAGTGCCCATGGTGACACTGCCCATGATGACAGTGCCCATGGTGACAGTGCCCATGGCACCATTGCCCTTGGTGACACTTCTCACAGTGACAGTGCCCATGGGGACAGTTAGCATGGTGAGATTTCTCACGGTGATAGTGCCCGTTGTGACAGTGCTCACAGAGAAAATGCCCATGGTGCCAGTGCCCATAGAGACATACCACACGGTCACATTTCTCACGGTGAAAGTGCCTATGGTGATATTACCCATGGTGACACTGCACATGATGGCAGTGCAAAATGGTGACAGTGCCCACGGTGACATTGCTCATGGTGACTTTGCTTACGGTGATAGTCCTTACAGTGACACTGTGCATGGTGACACTGTGCACAGTGAAAGTGTTCATGGCGACAGTGTTCACGGTGATAGTTCCCATGGTGAGAGTGTCCACAGTGATAGTGGCCATAGTCACAATTCTCATGGTGTAGTGCTCACAGTGACAGTGCCCATGGTGAAAATACCCAGGGTGACAGTACTCATGGTGACAGTGCTCATGGTGATAGCGCCCATGGTGAGAGTGCCCATGTTCACAACTCTCACGGTGACAGTGCCCATGGTGATATTACCTATGGTGAGAGTACTCATGGTAAAAGTGCCCATGGTGACACTGCACATGGTGGAAGTGCAAAATGGTGTCAGTGCCCATGGTGATATTGCTCATGGTGACATTGCTTATGGTGATAGTCTTTACGGTGATAGTGTGTATGGTGAAACTGCACACAGTGACAGTGCTCATGGTGACAGTGTTCACGGCGATAGTGCCGATGGTGAACGTGCCCATGTTGACAGTGCCCATAGTCACAATTCTCACGGTGTAGTGCTCACGGTGACAGTGCCCATGGTGACAATACACAGGGTGACAGTATTCATGGTGACATTGCTCATGGTGATAGTGTCCATGGTGAGAATGCCCATCTTCACAACTCTCACGGTGATAGTGCCCATGGTGGCAATACCCAGGGTGACAGAGCTCATGGTAAAAGTGCTCATGGTGACAGTCCCCATGATGACAGTACCTAAGGTGACAATACCCATAGTGAGAGTGCTCATGGTGACAATACCCAGGGTGTCCTGCCCATGGTGACAGTGATCATGGTGACACTGTTCATGTGGACAGTGCCATAACTGACAGTGCTCATTGTGGCAGTGCTCATGGTGACCGTGCTCATGGTGACAGGGCCCATGGTTACAGTGCTTAGGGTGATAGAGGTCACGGTGGCCATGCCCACTGTGACAGTGCCCACGCTGACAAAGCCCATGGTGATACTTCCCATTGTGACAGTGCCCATGGTGACAGTGCCCAAGATCACAGTGCCCATGGTGAGAGTGCTAATGGTGACTGTGCCCATGACGACAGCACCCAGTGTGACAACGCCTATTCGGACAGTGCTCATGGTGACTGTGCCAATTCTGACAGTGCCGATGGTGATAGTGCCAATAGTGAGAGTGCTCACGGTGAAACTGACCATGGAGACACTGCCCATGGTGATATTGCTCATCGTGACAAACTCTCGGAGGCAGTGTCAATGGTAAGAGTCCCCCAGTGACAATTCTCACGGTGAAAGTGACCCTGTTGAAATTGCTCAAGGTGACGTTGCTCATGGTGACAGTGCTCAAGGTGATAGTCTCCATGTTGACAATGCCCATGGTGACTGTTCTCACGGTGACAATGCCTATGTTGATAATGCTCTTAGTGACAGTGCTCACGGTGACAGTGCCCATGGTGACAGTGTTCATGGTGATATTCCGCATTGAGGCTGTGCCCATGGTGACAGTGCTCAGGGTGATAGTGCTCACGGTTATAGTACTCACGTTGACAGTGCCCAAGGTGACAATACCCACGGTGACAGTAATCATAGTGAAAGTGAACATGGTGGCAATTCTCATAGTGACAGTTCTTGTGGCAGTGCTCGTGGTGACAGTGCTCTTGGTGACAGTGCCCATGGTGAGACTACCGATGGTAACACTGTGAATGGTGACAGTGCACATGGTCATGGTGTATTTGGTGGCATTCCAAAATATAACAGTGCCCATGGTGATATTGCTCATGGTGATAGTGCCCATGGTGACACTGCCCCTGGTGACAGTGCACACCGTGAGAGCGCCCATGGTGGCCGTGCCCATGGTGACAGGTCTTATCATGACAGTGCTCACGGTAGCAGTGTTCATGGTAATAGTGCTCATGGTGGCAGTGCCCACAATGAGAGTGCCAATGGTGAGAATACTGACTGTGACAGTACCCATGATGACTTTTCTCTCTGTGACAGTGCCCTTGGGGACAGTTAGCATGGTGAGATTTCTCACGGTGATAGTGCCCATTGTTTCAGTGCTCATAGTGACAAGACCCATGGCGCCAGTGCCCATCATGGCATTGCTCACAGTGATAGTTCTCACGGTGACAGTGCCCATGGTGATATTACCGATGGTGACAGTACTCAGGGATAAAGTGCTCATGGTGACAGTGCCTAAGGTGATAGTGCACATGGTGACAGTGCAAAATGGTGACAGTGCCCATGGTGACATTGCTTAATGTGATAGTCCTTGCAGTGATAGTGCGCATGGTGACACTGCCCACCGTGACAGTGCTCTTGTTGACAGTGCTCACGGTGATAGTGCCAAGGTTGGAAGTGCCCATCGTGAAAGTGCCCATGGTGTCAGTTCTTATGCTGAGAGTGGTCAGAGTGGCAGTGCTCATGGTGACAGTGCCCATGGTGACAGTGACCACAGTGACAGTTCTAATGGTGATAGTGCCCATGTTGACAGAGCTCATGGTGACAGTCCACATTGTGCCAGTGCCCAAGGTGACAGTGCTCATGGTGACAGTGCCCAAAGTCACAATACCCATGGTGACAGTGCCCAGGCTGACAGTTCTCATGGTGATAGTGCCCATGGTGACAGTGCACATGGTGATACTGAGAATGGTGACAGTGCTTATGGTGACAGTGGTCATGGTTGCAGTACCCATGGTGATAGTGCTGGAACTGACAGTGCCCTTGGTGATAGTGCCCATGGTGAGTGTGCTCACGTTAATAGTGCCTATGGTGGCAGTTCCCATTGTGAAAGTGCTCATGATGACAGTGCCCATGTTGGTAGTTCCCATGGTGACAGTGTTCACGGTGATAGTGACCATGGTAACATTGCACATGGTGGCTGTGCCCTTGGTGAGAGTGCCCATGATGACAGTACTCATGGTGACAGTGTTCACGGTGATAGTGCCCATGGTAACAGTGCACATGGTGGTAGTGCACATGGTGGCAGTGCCCATGGTGGCAGTGTCCACGGTGCCATTGCCTATGGTGACAGTGCCCATGGTGACAGTGCACACAGTTTCATTGCCTATGGTGACAGTGCTCACATTGACAGTACCTATGGTAACAGGGACCACAGTGAGAGTGCTCATGTTGATAGTGTCCATCGTGACAGGGCTCATTGTGACAGTCCACATTGTGCCAGTAAACATAGTGACAGTGCTCACGGTGACAGTGCCTATGGTGACAGTGCAAATGGTGACAATACCCATGGTGAGAGTACTCATGTTGAAAATACCCATGGTGGCAGTTCTCATAGCAACAGTTCTCATGGTGACAGTGCTCATAATAGCAGTGCCCAAGGTGGCAGTCCTCGTGGTGACAGTGCTAATGGTGACAGTGCTCTTGGTGGCAGTTCCCATGGGGACAGTACCGATGGTAACACTGTTCACTGTTACAGTGCCCATGGTAACCATGCTCCCGGTGCTAGTGCACATCCTGACAGTGCCCATGGTGTTAGTTCACCTGGTGACACTGCTAAATAGTGACCTTGCACATGCTGGCAGTGCTCATGGTGATAGTGCCCATGGGGACAGTGCACACGGTGATAATGGGCATTGTTACAGTGTTCATGGTGACAGAGCCCAAGGTGGCAGTGGCCATGGTGACAGTGCCGACGATGACAGTGCCCATGGTGACAGTGGCGATAGTGACAGTGCCCGTGGTGACACTTCTCACAGTGACAGTGCCCATGGGGACAGTTAGCATGGTGAGATTTCTCATGGTGATAGTGCCTGTTGTGACAGTGCTCACAGTGACAATGCCCATGGTGCCAGTGCCCATAGAGACATTCCGCACAGTCACATTTCTCACGGTGAAAGTGCCTATGGTGATATTACCCATGGTGACACTGAACACGGTGGCAGTGTAAAATGGTGACAGTGCCCATGGTGACATTGCTCACGGTGATAGTGCCCATGGTGACAGTGCCTATTGTGATACTGAGAATGGTGACAGTGCTTATGGTGACTGTGGTCATGGTTGCAGTACCCATGGTATTAGTGCTGAAACTGACAGTGCCCTTGGTGATAGTGCCCATGATGAGTGTGCTCACATTAATAGTGCCCATGGTGTCAGTTCCCATTGTGAAAGTGCTCATGATGACAGTGCCCATGTTGGTCGTTCGCATGGTGACAGTGCTCACAGTGATAGTTCCCATGGTAAAAGTGCAAATGGTGGCTGTGCCCTTGGTGACATTGCCCATGGTGACAGTGAGCCTGGTGAGAGTGCACACCATGAGTGTGCCCATGGTGGCCGTGCCCATGGTGACAGTTCGTATCATGACAGTGCTCACGGTAGCAGTGTTCATGGTAATAGTGCTCACAGTGGCAGTGCCCACTATGAGAGTGCCAATGATGAGAATACTGACTGTGACAGTGCCCATGGTGACTTTTCTCTCTGTGACAGTGCCCTTGGGGACAGTTAGCATGGTGAGACTTCTCACGGTGATAGTGCCCATTGTTTCAGTGCTCATAGTGACAAGACCCATGGCGCCAGTGCCCATCATGGCATTGCTCACGGTGACAGTGCCCATGGTGATATTACCCATGGTGACAGTACTCAGTGATAAAGTGCTCATGGTGACAGTGCCTAAGGTGATAGTGCACATGGTGGCAGTGCAAAATGGTGACAGTGCCCATGGTGACATTGCTTAATGTGATAGATCTTGCGGTGATAGTGTGCATGGTGACACTCCCCACCGTGACAGTGCTCTTGTTGACAGTGCTCATGGTGATAGTGCCAATGTTGGAAGTGCCCATCGTGAAAGTGCCCATGGTGACAGTTCTTATGGTGAGAGTGGTCAGAGTGGCAGTGCTCATGGTGAAAGTGCCCATGGTGACAGAGCTCACGGTGACAGTGCCCATAGTTATAGTGTCCATGGTGACTGTACTAACAGTGAAATTGTCCATGGGGACACTGCCCATGGTGACAGTGCCCATGGTCACAAACCTCATGGTGATAGTGCTCACGGTGACAGTGCCCATGGTGACAGTGACCACAGTGACAGTTCTAATGGTGATAGTGCTGATGATGACAGTACTCTTGGTGACAGTCCACATTGTGCCAGTGCCCAAGGTGACAGTGCTCACGGTGACAGTGCCCAAAGTCACAATACCCATGGTGACAGTGCCCAGGCTGACAGTTCTCATGGTGATAGTGCCTATGGTGACAGCGCACATGGTGATACTGAGAATGGTGACAGTGCTTATGGTGAGAGTGGTCATGGTTGCAGTACCCATGGTGATAGCTGAACCTGACAGTGCCCTTGGTGATAGTGCCCATGGTGAGTGTGCTCACGTTAATAGTGCCCATGGTGGCAGTTCCCATTGTGAAAGTGTTCATGATGACAGTGCCCATGTTGGTAGTTCCCATGTTGACAGTGTTCACGGTGATAGTGACCATGGTAAGAGTGCACATGGTGGCTGTGCCCTTGGTGACAGTGCCCATGATGACAGTACTCATGGTGACAGTGCTCACGGTGATAGTGCCCATGGTGACAGTGCACATGGTGGTAGTGCCCATGGTGGCAGTGAAAAATGGTGACAGTGCCCATGCTGACAGTTCTTATGGTGACAATGCACACGGTGACAACCCATGCTGACAGTGCTCATGATAGCAGTACCCGTGGTGACAGTGCTCACAGTGATAGTGCCCATCTTGGCAGTGCCCATGATGACACTGTCCATGGTGACAATGCCCATGATGACAGTGCCCATCCTCACAGTGACCACAGTGAGAGTGCTCACGGTGGTAGTGCTCACAGTAATAGTGCTCATGGTGACAGTGCCGACGGTGACAGTGCTCACGGTGACAGTGCCCATGGTGATAGTGTCCATGGTGAGATTCGCACTTTGATAGTGCCCATGGTGGCAGTTCCTATTGTGAAAGTGCTCATGATGACATTGCCCATGTTGGTAGTTCCCATGTTGACAGTTCTCACGGTGATAGTGACCATGGTAACAGTGCACATGGTTGTCGTTCCCTTGGTGACAGTGCCCATGATGACAGTACTCATGGTGACAGTTCTCATGGTGATAGTGTCTATGGTGATGTTGCACATAGTGGCCATGAAAAATGGTGACAATGCCCATGTCGACATTTCTCGTGGTGACAGTGCACATGGTGACAACCCATGCAGACAGTATTCACGGTGAGAGTTCTCATGGTTGCAGTACCCATGGTGACAGTGCTCACAGTGATAGTGCCCATGGTGACAGTGCCCATGGTGGCAGTGCCCACTGTACCATTGCCTATGGTCACAGTGCTCACAGTGACAGTACCGATGGTAACAGTGACCACAGTGAGAGTGCTCATGTTGATAGTGTCCATGGTGACAGGGCACATTGTGACAGTCCGCATTGTGCCACTACCCATAGTGACAGTGCTCACAGTGACAGTGCCCATGGTGACAGTGACCATGGTGAGAGTGCTCACAGTGGTAGTGCTCACAGTAATAGTGCTCATGGTGACAGTGCCGATGGTGACAGTGCCCATGGTTATAGTTCCCATAGTGAGAGTCCGCACGTTGATAGTGCGTATGGTGGCAGTTCCTATTGTGAAAGTGCTCATGATGACATTGCCCATGTTGGTATTTACAATGGTGACAGTGCCCATGATGACGATACTCATGGTGACATATCTCATGGTGATAGTGCCCATGGTGACATTGCACATGGTGGCAGTGAAAAATGGTGACAGTGCCCATGTCGAGATTTCTCATGGTGACAGTGCACACGGTGACAACCCATGCAGACATTACTCACGGTGACAGTTCTCATGGTTGCAGTACCCATGGGGACAGTGCTCACAGTGATACTGCCCATGGTGGCAGTGCCCATGGTGACAGTGCCCATGGTGACAATGCCCATGATGACAGTGCCCATGGTGACAGTGCCTATGGTGACAGTGCTCATGGTAGCAGTGCCCATGGTGACAGTGAGCACCGTGAGAGTGCTCACGGTGGTAGTGCTCACATTAATAGTGCTCATGGTGACAGTGCTGACCGTGACAGTGCTCAGGGTGACAGTGCCCATGGTGACAGTGCCCATGGTGACACTTCTCATGGTGACAGTGCCCATGGGGACAGTTAGCATGGTGAGATTTCTCACGGTGATAGTGCCCATTGTGACACTTCTCACAGTGACAATGCCCATGGTGCCAGTGCTCATAGAGACTTTCCGCACGGTCACATTTCTCATGGTGAAAGTGCCTATGGTGATATTAGGCATGGTGACACTGCACATGGTGGCAGTGCTCATGGTGACTTTCATTACGGTGGTAATCCTTACGGTGACAGTGCGCATGGTGACACTGCACACAGTGACAGTGTTCATGGTGATACTTCCCATGGTGAGAGTGTCCATGGTGACAGTGCCCATAGTCACAAATCTCATGGTGTAGTGCTCACAGTGACAGTGCCCATGGTGAAAATACCCAGGGTGACAGTACTCATGGTGACAGTGCTCATGGTGATAGTGCCCATGGTGACAGTGCCCATCTTCACAATTCTCACAGTGATAATGCCTATGGTGAGAGTACCTAGGGTGACAATGCCCATGGTGAGAGTGCCCATGGTGTCATGCCCATGGTGACAGTGCTCATGGTGACAGTGCTCATGTTGGCTGTGCCATAAATAACAGTTATCATTGTGGCAATGCTCATGGTGACTGTGCTCACAGTGACAGTGCCCATGGTGACAATACACAGGGTGACAGTATTCATGGTGACATTGCTCATGGTGATAGTGCCCATGGTGAGAGTGGCCATGTTCACAACTCTCTCGGTGATAGTGCCCATGGTGACAATACCCAGGGTGACAGAGCTCATGGTAAAAGTGCTCACAGTGACAGTGCCCATGGTGACAGTACCTAAGGTGACAATTCCCATGGTGACAGTGCCCATGGTGAAACTGCACGCGGTGACAATGCCCATGATGACAGTGCCCATGGTGACAGTGCGCATGGTGCCATTGCCTATGATGACAGTGCTCACAGTGACAGTACCCATGATAACAGGGACCATGGTGAGAGTGCTCATGGTGATAGTGTCAATGGTGACAGGGCTCACTGTGACAGTCTGCATTGTGTCAGTACCCATAGTGACAGTGTTCACAGTGACAGTGCCCATGGTGACAGTGACCACAGTGAGAGTGTTCAGGGTCGTAGTGCTCACAGTAATAGTGTTCATGGTGACAGTGCCGATGGTAACAATGCTCACAGTGACAGTGCCCATGGTGAGAGTCCACACGTTGATAGTCCCATGGTGGCAGTTCCTATTGTGAAAGTGCTCATGATGACATTGTCCATGTTGGTAGTTCCCATGGAGACAGTGCTCACGGTGAGAGTGACCATGGTAACAGTGCACATGGTGGCCATTCCCTTGGTGACAGTGCCCATGATGACAGTACTCATGGTGACAGTTCTCACGGTGATAGTGCCCATGGTGACAGTGCACATGGTGGCAGTGAAGAATGGTGACAGTGCCCATGTTGACAGTTCTCATGGTGACAGTGCACACAGTGAGAACCCATGCAGACAGTACTCACGGTGACAGTTCTCATGGTTGGAGTACCCATGGTGACAGTGCTCACAGTGATACTGCCCATGGTGGCAGTGCCCATGGTGACAGTGCCCATGGTGACACTGCCCATGATGACAGTGCCCATGGTGACAGTGACCATGGTGAGAGTGACCACAGTGAGAGTGCTCACGGTGATAGTGCTCACGGTAATAGTGCTCATGGTGACAGTGCAAATGGTGACAATACCCATGGTGACAGTACTCATGTTGAAAATACCCATGGTGGCAGTTCTCATAGTGATAGTTCTCATGGTGACAGTGCTCATAATAGCAGTGCCCAAGGTGGCAGTGCTCGTGGTGACAGTGCTCTTGGTGGCAGTTCCCACGGGGACAGTACCGATGGTGACACTGCACATTGTTACAGTGCCCATGGTAACCATGCTCCCGGTGATGGTGCACATTGTGACAGTGCCCATGGTGGTAGTTCACCTAGTGACAGTGCTAAATAGTGACAGTGCACATGCTGACCGTGCTCATGGTGATAGTGCCCATGGGGACAGTGCACACGGTGATAATGGGCATTGTTACAGTGTTCATGTTGACAGAGCCCAAGGTGGCAGTGGCCATGATGACAGTGCCCACAATGACAGTGCCCATGGTGACAGTGGCGACAGTGACAGTGCACATGGTGACACTTCTCACAGTGACAGGGCCCATGGGGACAGTTAGCATGGTGAGATTTCTCACGGTGATAGTGCCCGTTGTGACAGTGCTCACAGTGACAATACCCATTGTGCCAGTGCCCATAGAGACATTCCGCATGGTCACATGTCTCACGGTGAAAGTGCCTATGGTGATATTACCCATGGTGACACTGCACATGGTGGCAGTGCAAAATGGTGACAGTGCCCATGGTGACATTGCTCATGGTGACTTTCCTTACAGTGATAGTCCTTATGGTGGCAGTGCGCATGGTGACACTGCACACAGTGACAGTGTTCATGGTGACAGTGTTCACGGTGATAGTTCCCATGATGAGAGTGTCCATGGTGACAGTGCCCATAGTCACAAATCTCATGGTGTAGTGCTCACAGTGACAGTTCCCATGGTGAAAATACACAGGGTGACAAGTACTCATGGTGACAGTGCTCATGGTGATAGTGCCCATGGTGACAGTGCCCATGTTCACAATTCTCACAGTGATAATGCCTATGGTGAGAGTATCTAGGGTGACAATGCCCATGGTGTCATGCCTATGGTGACAGTGCTCATGGTGACAGTGATCATGTTGGCAGTGCCATAAATAACAGTGCTCATTGTGGCAGTGTTCATGGTGACCATGCTCATGGTGACAGTGCCCTTGTTAACAGTGTTTATGGTGATAGATGTCACCTTGTCAGTGCCCACGGGGAGAGTGCCCTGGCTGACAAAGCCCATGGTGATACTTCCCATTGTGACAGTGCCCACAGCAACAGTGCCAATGGTGACAGTGCTCACTGTGACAAGGCCTATGGTGACAGTGCCAATGTTGAGTGTGCCAATAGTGACAGTGCTCATGGTGAAACTGCCCATGGAGACATTGCCCATGGTGACAGTGCCCATGGTGTCATGCCCATAGTGACAGTGCTCATGGTGACAGTGCTCATGTTGGCCATGCCATAAATAACAGTGCTCATTGTGGCAGTGTTCATGGTGACCATGCCCATGGTGACAGTGCCCATGTTTACAGTGTTTATTGTGATAGATATCACGGTATCAGTGCCCATGGGGACATTGCCCCCACTGACAAAGCCCATGGTGATACTACCCATTTTGACAGTGCCCACGGTGACAGTGCCCATGGTGACAACGCCCAGTGTGACAAGGCTTAAGGTGACAGTGCTAATGGTGACCATGCCCATGGTGACAGTGCCGATGGTTAGAGTGCCAATAGTGACAGTGCTCATGGTGAAACTGCCCATGGAGACATTGCCCATGGTGATAGTGCTCATGGTGACAACCCCACGGTGACAGTTCCAATGGTGATAGTCCCCGTGGTGACATTTCTTACGTTGAATGTGACCATGCTGACAGTTCTCATGGTGACAGTGCCTATGGTGAAAATTCTCACAAAGATAGTGCTCACGGTGACAGTGCCCATGGTGATATTACCCATGTTGAAAGTACTCATGGAAAAAGTGCCCATGGTGACACTGCACATGGTGGCAGTGCAAAATGGTGACAGTGCCCACGGTGATATTGCTCATGGTGACATTGCTTACGGTGTTAATGCTTACGGTGATAGTGTGTCTGGTGAAACTGCACACAGTTAGAGTGCTCATGGTGACAGTGTTCACGGCAATAGTGCCGATGGTGAATGTGCCCATGGTGACAGTGCCCATAGTCACAATTCCCACAGTGTAGTGCTCAAGGTGACAGTGCCCATGGTGACAATACACAGGGTGACAGTATTTATGGTGACATTGCTCATGGTGATAGTGCCCATGGTGAGAGTGCCCATGTTCTCAATTCTCACGGTGATAGTGCCCATGGTGACAATACCCAGGGTGACAGAGCTCATGGTAAAAGTGCTCACGGTGACAGTGCCCATGGTGACAGTATCTAAGGTGACAATTCCCATGGTGAGAGTGCTCATGGTGTCAGTGCCCATGGTGACAATACCCAGGGTGTCCTGCCCCTGGTGACAGTGATCATGGTGACACTGCTCATGTGGACAGTGCCTAAGTGACAGTGCTCATTGTGGCAATGCTCATGGTGACCGTGCTCATGGTAACAGTGCCCATGGTTACAGTCCTTATGGTGATAGATGTCACGGTGGCCATGCCTATGGTGACAGTGCCCACGCTGAAAAAGTCCATGGAGATACTTCCCATTGTGACAGTGCCCACCGTGACAGAGCCTATTGTGACAGTGCCCAAGATCACAGTGCCCATGCTGAGAGTGCTAATGGTGACTGTGCCCATGGTGACAGCGCCCAGTGTGACAAAGCCCATTGTGACGGTGCTCATGGTGACTGTGCCGATGCTGACAGTGCCAATGGTGATAGTGCCAATAGTGAGAGTGCTCACGGTGAAACTGCCCATGGAGACACTGCCCATGGTGATAGTGCTCATCATGACAACCCCTCGGAGGCAGTGCCAATGGTGAGAGTCCCTGTGGTGACAGTTCTCACGGTGAAAGTGACCCTGTTGAAATTGCTCATGGTGACAGTGCTCATGGTGACAGTGCTCAAGGTGATAGTCTCCATGTTGACAGCGCCCATGGTGACTGTTCTCACGGTGACAGTGCCTATGATGATAATGCTCTTAGTGACAGTGCTCATGGTGACAGTGCCCATGGTGAGAGTGACCACGGTGACTGTTCTCACCGTGATTGTGCCCATGGTGACAGTGTTCATGGTGACAGTACACTTTGAGGCTGTGCCCGTGGTGAGAGTGCTCAGGGTGATAGTGCTCACGGTGATAGTACTCACGTTGAAAGTGCCCAAGGTGACAATACCCACGGTGAGAGTAATCATGGTGAAAGTGCCCATGGTGGCAGTTCTCCTAGTGACAGTTCTTGTGACAGTGCTCATGGTGGCAGTGCTCGTGGTGACAGTGCTCTTGGTGACACTGCTCATGATGGCAGTGCCCATGGTGAGACTACCTATGGTGACACTGCCCATGGTGACAGTGCACATGGTCATGG
The DNA here is from genome assembly GCF_964341445.2 of Mesoplodon mirus. NCBI lineage: Eukaryota > Metazoa > Chordata > Mammalia > Artiodactyla > Ziphiidae > Mesoplodon > Mesoplodon mirus. The sequence continues at coordinate 142,584,230 of NC_138978.1, forward strand.
TGCATCTGGTGGCTGTGTAAAATAGTGACAGTTCCCATGGTGATATTGCTCATTGTGATAGTGCCCATGTTGACAGTGCACACGGTGATAATGGGCATTGTTACAGTGTTCATGGTGACAGAGCCCAAGGTGGCAGTGGCCATGGTGACAGTGCCCACAATGACAGTGCCCATGGTGAGAGTGCCGACAGTGACAGTGCCCATGGTGACACTTCTCACGGTGACAGTGCCCATGGGGACAGTTAGCATGGTGAGATTTTTCACGGAGATAGTGCCCATTGTGACAGGGCTCACAGTGATATTGCCCATGGTGCCAGTGCCCATAGAAACATTCCGCACGGTCACATTTCTCACGGTGAAAGTGCCTATGGTGATATTACCCATGGTGACAATGCACATGATGGCAGTGCAAAATGGTGACAGTGCCCATGGTGATATTGGTCATGGTGATAGTGCCCATAGTGAGAGTGCCCATGGTTACTGTGATCATGGTGACAGTGCCTGTGGTGACAGTGCCCCTGTTGACAGTGCACACGGTGAGAGTGCCCATGGTGATATTACGCATGGTGACAGTACTCAGTGATAAAGTGCTCATGGTGACAGTGCCTAAGGTGATAGTGCACATGGTGGCAGTGCAAAATGGTGACAGTGCCCATGGTGACATTGCTTAATGTGATAGTCCTTGCGGTGATAGTGCGCATGGTGACACTGCCCACTGTGACAGTGCCCTTGTTGACAGTGCTCATGGTGATAGTGCCAATGTTGGAAGTGCCCATCGTGAAAGTGCCCATGGTGACAGTTCTTATGGTGAGAGTGGTCAGAGTGGCAGTGCTCATGGTGAAAGTGCTCATGGTGACAGAGCTCACGGTGATAGTGCTCACAGTGACAGTGCCCATGGTGACAGGGACCATGGTGACAGTTCTAATGGTGATAGTGCCCATGATGACAGTGCTCATGGTGACAGTCCACATTGTGTCAGTGCCCAAGGTGACGGCTCACGGTGAGAGTGCCCAAAGTCACAATACCCATGGTGACAGTGCCCAGGCTGACAGTTCTCATGGTGATAGTGCCCATGGTGACAGTGCACATGGTGATACTGAGAATGGTGACAGTGCTTATGGTGACAGTGGTCATGGTTGCAGTACCCATGGAGATAGTGTTGAAACAGACAGTGCCCTTGGTGATAGTGCCCATGGTGTGTGTGCTCACGTTAATAGTGACCACGGTGGCAGTTGCCATTGTGAAAGTGCTCATGATGACAGTGCCCATGTTGGCAGTTCCCATGGTGACAGTGCTCATGGTGATAGTGACCATGGTAACAGTGCACATGGTGGCTGTGCCCTTGGTGAGAGTGCCCATGATGACAGTACTCATGGTGACAGTGCTCACGGTGACAAACCATGCTGACAGTGCTCATGGTAGCAGTACCCGTGGTGACAGTGCTCACAGTGATAGTGCCCATGGTGGCCGTGCCCATGGTGACAGTTCTTATCATGATAGTGTTCACGGTAGCAGTGTTCATGGTAATAGTGCCCACGGTGGCAGTGTCCACAAAGAGAGTACCAATGGTGAGAATACTGACTGTGACAGTGCCCATGGTGACTTTTCCCTCTGTGACAGTGCCCTTGGGGACAGTTAGCACAGTGAGATTTCTCACGGTGATAGTGCCCATTGTTTCAGTGCTCATAGTGACAAGACCCATGGCGCCAGTGCCCATCATGGCATTGCTCATGGTGATAGTTCTCACGGTGACAGTGCCTATGGTGATATTACCGATGGTGACAGTACTCAGTGATAAAGTGCTCCTGGTAACACTTCCTAAGGTGATAGTGCCCATGGTGACATTGCACATGGTGGCAGTGAAAAATGGTGACCGTGCCCATGTTGACAGTTCTCATGGTGACAGTGCACACGGTGACAACCCATGCAGACAGTACTCACGGTGACAGTTCTCATGGTTGCAGTACCCATGGTGACAGAGCCCATGGTGGCAGTGCCCATGGTGACAGTACCCATGGTGACAATGCCCATGCTCATAGTGCTCATGGTAGCAGTACCCATGGTGGCAGTGCTCACAGTGATAGTGCCCATGGTGACAGTGCCCATGGTGGTAGTGCACATGGTGGCAGTGAAAAATGGTGACAGTGCCCATGCTGACAGTTCACATGGTGACAGTGCACGGTGACAACCCACGCTGACAGTGCTCACAGTGACAGTGCTCATGGTAGCAGTACCCGTGGTGACAGTGCTCGCAGTGGTAGTGCCCATGGTGGCAGTTCCCATGGTGACACTGCCCACAGTGACAATGCCATGATGACAGTGCCCATGGTGAAAGTGCCCACGGTGCCATTGCCTATGGTGACAGTGCTCACAGTGACAGTACCCATGGTAAGAGTGACCACAGTGAGAGTGCTAATGGTGATAGTGTCCATGGTGACAGTCCGCATTGTGCCAGTACCCATAGTGACGGTGCTCACGGTGACAGTGACCACAGTGAGAGTGCTCACGGTGATAGTGCTCACGGTGGTATTGCTCACAGTCATAGTGCTCATGGTGACAGTGCCGATGGTGACAGTGCCCATGGTGAGACTACCGATGGTGACATTGCCCATGGTGACAGTGCACATGGTCATGATACATCTGTTGGCAGTGCAAAATAGTGACAGTGCCCATGGTGATATTGCTCATGGTGATAGTGCCCATGGTGACAGTGCACACGGTGATAATGGGCATTGTTACAGTGTTCATGGTGACAGAGCCCAAGGTGGCAGTGGCCATGGTGACATTGCCAACAGTGAAAGTGCCCATGGTGGCACTTCTCATGGTGATAGTGCTCATGGTGACATTGCTCATGGTGACTTTGCTTACGGTGATAGTCCTTACGGTGATAGTGTGTATGGTGAAACTGCACACAGTGATAGTACTCATGGTGACAGTGTTCATGGCGATATTGCCGATGGTGAATGTGCCCATGGTGACAGTGCCCATAGTCACAATTCTAACGGTGTAGTGCTCACGGTGACAGTGCGCATGGTGACAATAGACAGGGAGAGAGTATTCATGGGGACATTGCTCATGGTGATGGTGCCCATGGTGAGAGTGCCCATGTTCACAACTCTCAAGGTGATAGTGCCCATGGTGACAATACACAGGGTGACAGAGCTCATGGTAAAAGTGCTCATGGTGACAGTGCCCATGGTGACAATCCCCAGGGTGTCCTGGCCATGGTGACAGTGATCATGGTGACACTGCTCATGTGGACAGTGCCATAAGTGAAAGTACTCATTGTGGCAGTGCTCATGGTGACCGTTCTCATGGTTACAGTGCCCATGGTTACAGTGCTTATGATGATAGATGTCACGGTGGCCTGCCCACGGTGACAGTGCCCACGCTGACAAAGCCCATGGTGATATCCCATTGTGAAAGTGCCAACGGTCACAGAGCCCATGGCAACAGTGCCCAATATCACATTGCCCATGGTGAGAGTGCTAATGGTGACTGTGACAATGGTGACAGTGCACATGGTCATGGTGCATCTGGTGGCAGTGCAAAATAGTGACAGTGCCCATGGTGATATTGCTCATGGTGAGAGTGGTCACAGTGGCAGTGCTCATGGTGAAAGTGCCCATGGTGACAGAGCTCACGGTGACAGTGCCCATAGTTATAGTATCCATGGTGACAGTACTAACAGTGTAATTGTCCATGGGTACACTGCCCATGTTGACAGTGCCCATGGTCACAACCCTCATGGTGATAGTGCTCACAGTGGCAGTGCCCATGGTGACAGTGACCACAGTGACCGTTCTAATGGTGATAGTGCCTATGATGACAGTGCTCATGGTGACAGTCCACATTGTGCCAGTGCGCAAGGTGACAGGGCTCACGGTGACAGTGCCCAAAGTCACAATACCCATGGTGACAGTGCCCAGGCTGACAGTTCTCATGGTGATAGTGCCCATGGTGACAGTGTACGTGGTGATACTGAGAATGGTGACAGTGCTTATGGTGACAGTGGTCATGGTTGCAGTACCCATGGTGGTAGTGCTGAACCTGACAGTGTCCTTGGTGAAAATCAGGATTTCACTCTACTATTCCACCTAACTTACTAGGTAACTAGTAGTTCCCAGTTTCCCCCTATAAGCTGAGTTTGCTCCAGTTGTCACAACAATAATAATAGTGTACTATTCATTTTCACATTTTTATCCCTGTTTAGGCAATACAACATATGGTCTCCTGATCTATGTCTCCCACTGGAAAATCCCGTGGTCATTTCTCAGTATTTCAGTCCTCATACTGTGTTCCAAACTCCCTAAAGCACCACAGAAAACTCACAAGACCCCAAAGTATATTTTAAAATTCCAAGGGAATGGACTTGAGGACATGGGGAGGGGGAAGGGTAAGCTAGGACAAAGTGAGAGAGTGACTTTGACATATATACACTTCTAAATGTTAAATAGATAGCTAGTGGGAAGCAGTTGCCTAGCACAGGGAGATCAGCTCGGTGCTTTGTGACCACCTAGAGGGGTGGGATAGGGAGGGTGGGAAGGAGATTCAAAGCAAGAGGGAGAGGATATGGGGATATATGTATACATATAGCTGTTTCACTTTGTTATACAGCAGAAACTAACACAACATTGTAAAGCAATTATACTCCAATAAAGATGTTTAAACATTTTTTAAATAAAATTTCAAGGGAAACACATCATCAAATAAGGCAAAAAGTGCATATTTAAGTTAGTTCACAGTTTCAGTGTGAGACTGCACTGCTTTCCTTCCAATGATGTCATATCTTTGCAAAGCTGGGGTTTTGGTGTCTGTTGAGATAAAAAGTAAAGACTTTGCTAAAATCAGTGTGAACCAGTACATGAGTGTGGTAGTTCCCAAAGACATTCCAAGATTTACAATTGTGCAATGCCCAACTGGTACACATATCTGATTAGAAAGTATTTGTGGTTATTTGATAATGTAATTAAATGCTAGCTTTTTCTTTCATTTTAATTTGTGTGTGTTAGGTTTTCAATCACTTCTAAGTTAAAAAAACATAAATATTTATTAAGCAGTTTGGGCAAGACCACTTAATAAACAAAACTGTTAGGTATTTCTTTTGGCCTAGGATGTCCATAAAAGTGTACTGAGACACTAAGGATGGCATGAACCAAGAAAGTCTGGGAGCCTCTGTTTCAGTTCTTGTCATAACTGACCTACAGCAGTACTTCCACGGTTGATCACATTCTCATCCATTTTTTTAAACATCTTTATTGGAGTATAATTGCTTTTTTATTGAAGTATAGTTGACATACAATATTATGTTAGTTTCAGGTATACAACATAGTGGTTTGACATTTAAATACATTACAAAAATATCACCATGATAAGTCTAGTAACCCTATGTCCTTATGCAAATTTATTACAGTATTGTCGACCATATCCTTATGCTGTATACTACATCCCTGTGACATTTTTATTTTTCTGGAAGTTTGTACCTCTTAATCCCCTTTGCCTATTTTGCCTGACAACCCCCATGTCCTGCCAACCACCAGTTTGTTCTCTGTATCTATGAGTCTGTTTCTATTTTGTTATGTTTATTTATTTTGTTTTTTTAAATTCCACTTATAAATGAGATCAGATGGCACTTGTCTTTCTCTGGTTTGATTTATTTCACTTAGTATAACGTCTGTAGGTCTATCCATGCTGTCACAAATGGCAAGATTTTATTCTCTTTTATGGCTAAGTAATATCCCAGTGTATACATATAGTACATCTTTTTTTAAATTGAAGTATATTTGATCCAGAATTGTGTTAGTTTCAGGTTTATAGCAAAGTCATTCAGTTATATATTTTTTCATATTATATTTCATGATATGTTATTATAAGATATTGAATAACACCACGGGTGCTGCTACCATGAGCACTGTCAGCATGGGCACTATCCCTGTGAGCACTGTCACCATGAGTACTGTCAGCATGGGCACTGTCACCAAGGGCACAGCCACCATCTGCAATCGTACTCTGGTCACTATCACTGTGAGCACTGTCACCATGGGAACTACCAACATGGGCACTGTCATCATGAGCACTTTCACCATGGGCACTGTCACGATAGGCACTGTCACCGTGAGAACTGTCACCATGTGCACTGTCAACAAGGGCACTATCACACTGAGCAGTATCACCATGTGTACTGTCACCATGGGCACTGTCACAATGAGGAGGGTCTCCTTCGGCAGTGCCACAATGGGCACTCTCACCGTGTTCATTATCACTGAGAGCAAGGTTACCATTGGCACTGTCACAATGTGCATTGTCACCATTGGCATTGTTCCCATGGGAACTGCCACCAAGAGCACTGTCACCACGAGCACTGCCACCTTGTGCACTGCTATTATGAGTATTGTCACCATGAGAATGGTCGCTATGAGAAATGCCACCATGGGTATTTTCACCATGAGCACTGACACCATGGCCATTGCATCCATGGGCACTGTCACCATTTCACTGTCACCGTGAGCTTTCTCACATTGCACTGTGATCATGGGCACTGTCACCATGGGTCTATCACCATGGGTATTGCCAGCATGAGCAGTGTCACTATGGGCACTGACACCATGAGCACTATCCCCATGAGCACAGACATTGTGAACACTATCACCCTAAGGACTGTCATCATGGGCACTGTCACAATAAGCACTGCCGCAATGAGAATTGTCACCATGGGCACTTCCACCATGAGCACTGTTACCATGAGCATTGTCAAAATGATTAGGGTCTCCTTCGGCAGTGTCAAAATGGGCACACTCACTGTGTTCACTATCACCGAGAGCAAGGTTACCATTGGCACTGTCACAATGTGCAGTGTCACCATCGGCATTGTTCACATTGGAACTGCCACTAAGAGCACTGTGACCATGAGCAGTGTCACCACGAGCACTGCCACCTTGGGCACTGCTATTATGAGCACAGTCACGATGAGAAAACTCGCTATGAGAACTGCCACTATGTGTATTTTCAATGGTGCTTTAAATGCAGGAAGCTTTTACGGTGTCTTAGGCCATGTGCCTCTGCACTAGGAAGCAACATGTAAACGACGGACTGCCTGACACTACTGGGACCTGTAAGCCACTTTCAGTTGAGGACAACTATATGCCAAAAGAAGGGCAATGGAGGCCTTCTTTCCTTAAGCCACTAGATCGTGTAAATGTGAACAGCAAAAGTATCTCCCTTCTACCGCACCTGGGAAGTACAAAACTCAAAGGGAAAGTGCAGGGAGAATGCTCTGTGTTCCCTTCGGAAAAGAGAGCTTGAAGGGAACCTTTATTTCCACACTGAGATTTAGAGCGTTGCAGGATCAATTGTGGCAGGGAAACACTGTTGTTCCATATCTTCTCTTCTTAACACAATCCATTTCTCGTCCCAGAAAGAGGCAGGTCCCAGGTACAAGGCAGCCTGTGTCAAAGCGGTGCTTAAACTCCAGCATGCGTTTATGATGTCATAGGCCACTAGGCTGTGCACTAGATTCTAAGATGTAGGCGACGGAGTGCCCGACACTTCTGGGACCTGTAAGCCACGTTCAGTTGAGGAGAACTATATGCCAAAAGAAGGGCAATGGAGACCTTCTTTTCTTAAGCCACTAGAAGCTCTAAATGTGAACAGCAGATGTATCTCCCTTCTACCGCACCTGGGAAGTACAAAACACAGAACGAAGGCGCAGGGGGAATGCTCTGTGGTCCTTGTGGAGAATAGGGCTTGAAAACTTACCTGAAAACGTTCAGCATTTTCGGAAACCACTAGAAAGTGTCGATGTGAACAACCGAAGTATCTACCTTCTACAGCACCGGGAAGCCCCAAAGACCAAAGGAAGGCAAAGGGAGAGTGCTTTGTGGTCCCTTTGGAAAACAGGGTTTGAAGGGATTCACTAAGGATTGTTAGTGAATAGGTAAACCACATGGGACGACTAGCATCGAGCTCAAGCTCTCTGTTTCTCGTCACACAGAGAGGCAGGCCACAGGTCCAAGGCAGCGTGTGTCAAAGCGGTGCTTTAAATGCAGGAAGCTTTTACGGTGTCTTAGGCCATGTGTCTCTGCACTAGGATGCAACATGTAAACGACGGACTGCCTGACACTACTGGGACATGTAAGCCACTTTTAGTTGAGGACAACTATATGCCAAAAGAAGGGCAATGGAGGCCTTCTTTCCTTAAGCCACTAGAACGTGTAAATGTGAACAGCAAAAGTATCTCCCTTCTACCGCACCTGGGAAGTACAAAACTCAAAGGGAAAGTGCAGGGAGAATGCTCTGAGTTCCCTTCGGGAAAGAGAGGTTGAAGGGAACCTTTTTTTCCTCACTGGGATTTAGAGCGTTGCAGGCTCAATTGTGGCAGGGAAACACTGTTGTTCCATATCTTCTCTTCTTAACACAATCCATTTCTCGTCCCAGAAAGAGGCAGGCCCCAGGTCCAAGGCAGCCTGTGTCAAAGCGGTGCTTAAACTCCAGCATGCGTTTTTGATGTCATAGGCCACTAGGCTGTGCACTAGATTCTAAGATGTAGGCGACGGAGTGCCCGACACTTCTGGGACCTGTAAGCCACGTTCAGTTGAGGAGAACTATAAGCCAAAAGAAGGGCAATGGAGACCTGCTTTTCTTAAGCCACTAGAAGCTCTAAATGTGAACAGCAGATGTATCTCCCTTCTACCGCACCTGGGAAGAACAAAACACAGAACGAAGGCGCAGGGGGAATGCTCTTTGGTCCTTGTGGAGAATAGGCCTTGAAAACTGACCTGAAAACGTTCAGCATTTTCGGAAACCACTAGAAGGTGTCGATGTGAACAACCGAAGTATCTACCTTCTACAGCACCGGGAAGGCCAAAGACCACAGGAAGGCAAAGGGAGAGTGCTTTGTGGTCCCTTTGGAAAGCAGGGTTTGAAGGGATTCACTAAGGATTGTTAGTGAATAGGTAAACCACATGGGATGACTAGCATCGAGCTCAAGCTCTCTGTTTCTCGTCACACAGAGAGGCAGGCCGCAGGTCCAAGGCAGCATGCGTCAAAGCGGTGCTTTAAATGCAGGAAGCTTTTACGGTGTATTAGGCCATGTGCCTCTGCACTAGGATGCAACATGTAAACGACGGACTGCCTGACACTAGTGGGACCTGTAAGCCACTTTCAGTTGAGGACAACTATATGCCAAAAGAAGGGCAATGGAGGCCTTCTTTCCTTAAGCCACTAGAACGTGTAAATGTGAACAGCAAAAGTATCTCCCTTCTACCGCACCTGGGAAGTACAAAACTCAAAGGGAAAGTGCAGGGAGAATGCTCTGTCTTCCCTTTGGAGAAGAGAGCTTGAAGGGAACCTTTTTTTCCTCACTGGGATTTAGAGCGTTGCAGGCTCAATTGTGGCAGTGAAACACTGTTGTTCCATATCTTCTCTTCTTAACACAATCCATTTCTCGTCCCAGAAATAGGCAGGCCCCAGATCCAAGGCAGCCTGTGTCAAAGCGGTGCTTAAACTCCAGCAAGCGATTATGGTGTCATAGGCCTCTAGGCTGTGCACTAGATTCTAAGATGTAGGCGAAAGACTGACCGTCAGTTCTGGGACCTGTAAGCTACGTTCGGTTGAGGAGAACTATATGCCAGAAGAAGGGCAATGGAGGCCTTCTTTCCTTAAGCCACTAGAACGTGTAAATGTGAACAGCGGATGTATCTCCCTTCTACCGCACCTGGGAAGTACAAAACTCAAAGGGAAAGTGCAGGGAGAATGATCTGTGTTCCCTTTGGGAAAGAGAGTTTGAAGGGAAACTTTTTTCTCACTGGAATTTACAGCGTTGCAGACTCAATTGTGGCAGGGAAACAGTGTTGTGCCATATCTTCTCTTCTTAACACAATCCATTTCTCGTCCCAGAAATAGGCAGGCACCAGGTCAAAGGCAGCCTGTGTCAAAGCGGTGCTTAAACTCCAGCATGCGTTTATGATGTCATAGGCCACTAGGCTGTGCACTAGATTCTAAGATGTAGGCGACGGAGTGCCCTACACTTCTGGGACCTGTAAGCCACGTTCAGTTAAGGAGAACTATATGCCAAAAGAAGGGCAATGGAGACCGTCTTTTCTTAAGCCACTAGAAGCTCTAAATGTGAACAGCAGATGTATCTCCCTTCTACCCCACCTGGGAAGAACAAAACACAGAACGAAGGAACAGGGGGAATGCTCTGTGGTCTGTGAAGAATAGGGCTTGAAAACTAACCTGCAATCGTTCAGCGATTTCGGAAGCCACTAGAAGGTGTCGATGTGAACAAAAGAAGTATCTACCTTCTACAGCACCGGGAAGCCCCAAAGACCAAAGGAAGGCAAAGGGAGAGTGCTTTGTGGTCCCTTTGGAAAACAGGGTTTGAAGGGATTCACTAAGGATTGTTAGTGAATAGGTAAAACACATGGGACGACTAGCATCGTGCTCAAGCTCTCTGTTTCTCGTCACACACAGAGGCAGGCCGCAGGTCCAAGGCAGCGTGTGTCAAAGTCGTGCTTTAAATGCAGGAAGCTTTTACGGTGTCTTAGGCCATGTGCCTCTGCACTAGGATGCAACATGTAAACGACGGACTGCCTGACACTACTGGGCCCTGTAAGCCACTTTCAGTTGAGGACAGCTATATGCCAAAAGACGGGCAATGGAGGCCTTCGTTCCTTAAGCCACTAGAAAGTGTAAATGTGAGCAGCGGATGTATCTCCCTTCTACCGAACCTGGGAAGTACAAAACTCAAAGGGAAAGTGCAGGGAGAATGCTCTGTGTTCCCTTTGGAAAAGAGCTTGAAGGGAAACGTTTTTTTCCTCACTGGAATTTACAGCGTTGCAGGCTCAATTGTGGCAGGGAAACACTGTTGTTCCGTATCTTCTCTTCTTAACACAATCCATTTCTCGTCCCAGAAAGAGGCAGGCCCCAGGTCCAAGGCAGCCTGTGTCAAAGCGGTGCTTAAACTCCAGCATGTGTTTATGATGTCATAGGCCACTAGGCTGTGCACTAGATTCTAAGATGTAGGCGACAGAGTGCCCGACTTTTCTGGGACCGGTAAGCCACTTTCAGTTGAGGAGAACTATATGCCAAAAGAAGGGCAATGGAGACCTGATTTTCTTAAGCCACTAGAAGCTCTAAATGTGAACAGCAGATGTATCTCCCTTCTACCACACCTGGGAAGTACAAAACACAGAACGAAGGCGCAGGGGGAATGCTCTGTGGTCCTTGTGGAGAATAGGGCTTGAAAACTGACCTGAAAACGTTCACCGTTTTCGGAAGGCACTAGAAGGTGTCGATGTGAACAACAGAAGTATCTACCTTCTACAGCACCGGGAAGCCCCAAAGAACAAAAGAAGGCAAAGTGAGAGTGCTTTGTGGTCCCTTTGGAAAACAGGGTTTGAAGGGATTCACTAAGGATTGTTAGTGAATAGGTAAACCACATGGGACGACTAGCATCGAGCTCAAGCTCTCTGTTTCTCGTCACACAGAGAGGCAAGCCGCAGGTCCAAGGCAGCGTGTGTCAAAGCGGTGCTTTAAATGCAGGAAGCTTTTACGGTGTCTTAGGCCATGTGTCTCTGCACTAGGATGCAACATGTAAACGACGGACTGCCTAACACTACTGGGAGCTGTAAGCCACTTTCAGTTGAGGACAACTATATGCCAAAAGAAGGGCAATGGAGGCCTTCTTTCCTTAAGCCACTAGAACGTGTAAATGTGAGCAGCAGATGTATCTCCCTTCTACCGCACCTGGCAAGTACAAAACTCAAAGGGAAAGTGCAGGGAGAATGCTCTGTGTTCCCTTTGGAAAAGAGCTTGAAGGGAAACGTTTTTTTCCTCACTGGAATTTACATCGTTGCAGGCTCAATTGTGGCAGGGAAACACTGTTGTGCCATATCTTCTCTTCTTAACACAATCCATTTCTCGTCCCAGAAAGAGGCAGGCCCCAGGTCCAAGGCAGAAAGTGTCAAAGCGGTGCTTAAACTCCAGCATGCGTTTATGATGTCATAGGCCACTAGGGTGTGCACTAGATTCTAAGATGTAGGCGACGGAGTGCCCGACACTTCTGGGACCGGTAAGCCCCGTTCAGTGTAGGAGAACTATATGCCAAAAGAAGGGCAATGGAGACCTTCTTTTCTTAAGACACTAGAAGCTCTAAATGTGAACAGCAGATGTATCTCCTTCCTACCGCTCCTGGGAAGTACAAAACACAGAACGAAGGCGCAGGGGGAATGCTCTGTGGTCCTTGTGGAGAATAGGGCTTGAAAACTGACCTGAAAACGTTCAGCGTTTTCGGAAGCCACTAGAAGGTGTCGATGTGAACAACAGAAGTATCTACCTTCTACAGCACCGGGAAGCCCCAAAGACCGCAGGAAGGCAAAGGGAGAGTGCTTTGTGGTCCGTTTGGAAAACAGGGTTTGAAGGGATTCACTAAGGATTGTTAGTGAATGGGTAAACCACATGGGACGACTAGCATCGAGCTCAAGCTCTGTTTATCGTCACACAGAGAGGCAGGCCGCAGGTCCAAGGCAGCATGTGTCAAAGCGGTGCTTTAAATGCAGGAAGCTTTTACGGTGTCTTAGGCCATGTGTCTCTGCACTAGGATGCAACATGTAAAGGAAGGACTGCCTGACACTACTGGGAGCTGTAAGCCACTTTCAGTTGAGGACAACTATATGCCAAAAGAAGGGCAATGGAGGCCTTCTTTCCTTAAGCCACTAGAATGTGTAAATGTGAACAGCAGATGTATCTCCCTTCTACCGCACCTGGCAAGTACAAAACTCAAAGGGAAAGTGCAGGGAGAATGCTCTGTGTTCCCTTTGGAAAAGAGCTTGAAGGGAAACGTTTTTTTCCTCACTGGAATTTTACAGCTTTGCAGGCTCAATTGTGGCAGGGAAACACTGTTGTTCCATATCTTCTCTTCTAAACACAATCCATTTCTCGTCCCAGAAAGAGGCAGGCCCCAGATCCAAGGCAGCCTGTTTCAAAGCGGTGCTTAAACTCCAGCAAGCGTTTATGGTGTCATAGGCCACTAGGCTGTGCACTAGATTCTAAGATGTAGGCGAAGGACTGCCCGTCAGTTCTGGGACCTGTAAGCTACGTTCGGTTGAGGAGAACAATATGCCAGAAGAAGGGCAATGGAGGCCTTCTTTCCTTAAGCCACTAGAACGTGTATATGTGAACTGCAGATGTATATCTCCCTTGTACGCACGTGGGAAGTACAAAACTCAAAGGGAAAGTGCAGGGAGAATGCTCTGTGTTCCCTTTGGAAAAGAAAGCTTGAAGGGAACCTTTTTTTCCTCACTGGGGTTTAGAGCGTTGCAGGCTCAATTGTGGCAAGGAAACACTGTTGTGCCATATCTTCTCTTCTTAACACAATCCATTTCTCGTCCCAGAAATAGGCAGGCCCCAGGTCCAAGGCAGCCAGTGTCAAAGCGGTGCTTAAACTCCAACAAGCGTTTATGATGTAATAGGCCACCAGGATCTGCACTAGATTGTAAGATGTAGGCGACGGAGTGCCCGACACTTCTGGGACCGGTAAGCCACGTTCAGTGGAGGAGAACTATATGCCAAAAGAAGGGCAATGGAGACCTTCTTTTCTTAAGCCACTAGAAGCTCTAAATGTGCACAGCAGATGTATCTCCTTCCTAACGCACCTGGGAAGTACAAAACACAGAACGAAGGCCCAGGGGGAATGCTCTGTGCTCCTTGTGGAGAATAGAGCTTGAAAACTGCCCTGAAAACGTTCAGTGTTTTCGGAAGCCACTAGAAGGTGTCAATGTGAACAACAGAAGTATCTACCTTCTACAACACCGGGAAGCCCCAAAGACCGCAGGAAGGCAAAGGGAGAGTGCTTTGTGGTCCCTTTGGAAAACAGGGTTTGAAGGGATTCACTAAGGATTGTTAGTGAATAGGTAAACCACATGGGACGACTAGCATCGAGCTCAAGCTCTCTGTTTCTCGTCACACAGAGAGGCAGTCCGCAGGTCCAAGGCAGCGTGTGTCAAAGCGGTGCTTTAAATGCAGGAAGCTTTTACGGTGTGTTAGGCCATGTGTCTCTGCACTAGGATGCAACATGTAAAGGAAGGACTGCCTGACACTACTGGGAGCTGTAAGCCACTTTCAGTTGAGGACAACTATATGCCAAAAGAAGGGCAATGGAGGCCTTCTTTCCTTAAGCCACTAGAACGTGTAAATGTGAGCAGCAGATGTATCGCCCTTCTACCGCACCTGGCAAGTACAAAACTCAAAGGGAAAGTGCAGGGAGAATGCTCTGTGTTCCCTTTGGAAAAGAGAGCTCGAAGGGAAACTTTTTTTCCTCACTGGGATTTAGAGCGTTGCAGGCTCAATTGTGGCAGGGAAACACTGTTGTGCCATATCTTCTCTTCTTAACACAATCCATTTCTCGTCCCAGAAAGAGGCAGGCCCCAGGTCCAAGGCAGCCAGTGTCAAAGCGGTGCTTAAACTCCAGCAAGCGTTTATGATGTAATAGGCCACCAGGCTGTGCACTAGATTGTAAGATGTAGGCGACGTAGTGTCCGACACTTCTGGGACCGGTAAGCCACGTTCAGTGGAGGAGAACTATATGCCAAAAGAAGGGCAATGGAGACCTTCTTTTCTTAAGCCACTAGAAGCTCTAAATGTGAACAGCAGATGTTTCTCCTTCCTACCGCACCTGGGAAGTACAAAACACAGAACGAAGGCGCAGGGGGAATGCTCTGTGGTCCTTGTGGAGAATAGGGCTTGAAAACTGACCTGAAAACGTTCAGCGTTTTCGGAAGCCACTAGAAAGTGTCGATGTGAACAACAGAAGTATCTACCTTCTACAGCACCGGGAAGCCCCAAAGACCGCAGGAAGGCAAAGGGAGAGTGCTTTGTCGCCCCTTGGAAAACAGGGTTTGAAGGGATTCACTAAGGATTGTTAGTGAATAGGTAAAACACATGGGACGACTAGCATCGAGCTCAAGCTCTCTGTTTCTCGTCACACAGAGAGGCAGGCCGCAGGTCCAAGGCAGCGTGTGTCAAAGCGGTGCTTTAAATGCAGGAAGCTTTTACGGTGTCTTAGGCCATGTGTCTCTGCACTAGGATGCAACATGTAAACGACGGACTGCCTGACACTACTGGGAGCTGTAAGCCACTTTCAGTTGAGGACAACTATATGCCAATAGAAGGGCAATGGAGGCCTTCTTTCCTTAAGCCACTAGAACGTGTAAATGTGAACAGCAGATGTATCTCCCTTCTACCGCACCTGGCAAGTACAAAACTCAAAGGGAAAGTGCAGGGAGAATGCTCTGTGTTCCCTTTGGAAAAGAGCTTGAAGGGAAACGTTTTTTTCCTCACTGGAATTTTACAGCTTTGCAGGCTCAATTGTGGCAGGGAAACACTGTTGTTCCATATCTTCTCTTCTAAACACAATCCATTTCTCGTCCCAGAAAGAGGCAGGCCCCAGATCCAAGGCAGCCTGTTTCAAAGCGGTGCTTAAACTCCAGCAAGCGTTTATGGTGTCATAGGCCACTAGGCTGTGCACTAGATTCTAAGATGTAGGCGAAGGACTGCCCGTCAGTTCTGGGACCTGTAAGCTACGTTCGGTTGAGGAGAACTATATGCCAGAAGAAGGGCAATGGAGGCCTTCTTTCCTTAAGCCACTAGAACGTGTATATGTGAACTGCAGATGTATATCTCCCTTGTACGCACGTGGGAAGTACAAAACTCAAAGGGAAAGTGCAGGGAGAATGCTCTGTGTTCCCTTTGGAAAAGAGAGCTTGAAGGGAAACTTTTTTTCCTCACTGGGATTTACAGCGTTGCAGGCTCCATTGTGGCAGGGAAACACTGTTGTGCCATATCTTCTCTTCTTAACACAATCCATTTCTCGTCCCAGAAATAGGCAGGCCCCAGGTCCAAGGCAGCCAGTGTCAAAGCGGTGCTTAAACTCCAGCAAGCGTTTATGATGTAATAGGCCACCAGGCTGTGCACTAGATTGTAAGATGTAGGCGACGGAGTGCCCGACACTTCTGGGACCGGTAAGCCACGTTCAGTGTAGGAGAACTATATGCCAAAAGAAGGGCAATGGAGACCTTCTTTTCTTAAGCCACTAGAAGCTCTAAATGTGAACAGCAGATGTATCTCCTTCCTACCGCACCTGGGAAGTACAAAACACAGAACGAAGGCCCAGGGGGAATGCTCTGTGCTCCTTGTGGAGAATAGAGCTTGAAAACTGACCTGAAAACGTTCAGTGTTTTCGGAAGCCACTAGAAGGTGTCAATGTGAACAACAGAAGTATCTACCTTCTACAACACCGGGAAACCCCAAAGACCGCAGGAAGGAAATGGGAGAGTGCTTTGTGGTCCCTTTGGAAAACAGGGTTTGAAGGGATTCCCTAAGGATTGTTAGTGAATAGGTAAACCACATGGGACGACTAGCATCGAGCTCAAGCTCTCTGTTTCTCGTCACACAGAGAGGCAGGCCGCAGGTCCAAGGCAGCGTGTGTCAAAGTCGTGCTTTAAATGCAGGAAGCTTTTACGGTGTCTTAGGCCATGTGTCTCTGCACTAGGATGCAACATGTAAAGGAAGGACTGCCTGACACTACTGGGAGCTGTAAGCCACTTTCAGTTGAGGACAACTATATGCCAAAAGAAGGGCAATGGAGGCCTTCTTTCCTTAAGCCACTAGAACGTGTAAATGTGAGCAGCAGATGTATCTCCCTTCTACCGCACCTGGCAAGTACAAAACTCAAAGGGAAAGTGCAGGGAGAATGCTCTGTGTTCCCTTTGGAAAAGAGCTTGAAGGGAAACGTTTTTTTCCTCACTGGAATTTACATCGTTGCAGGCTCAATTGTGGCAGGGAAACACTGTTGTGCCATATCTTCTCTTCTTAACACAATCCATTTCTCGTCCCAGAAAGAGGCAGGCCCCAGGTCCAAGGCAGAAAGTGTCAAAGCGGTGCTTAAACTCCAGCATGCGTTTATGATGTCATAGGCCACTAGGCTGTGCACTAGATTCTAAGATGTAGGCGACGGAGTGCCCGACACTTCTGGGACCGGTAAGCCCCGTTCAGTGTAGGAGAACTATATGCCAAAAGAAGGGCAATGGAGACCTTCTTTTCTTAAGACACTAGAAGCTCTAAATGTGAACAGCAGATGTATCTCCTTCCTACCGCTCCTGGGAAGTACAAAACACAGAACGAAGGCGCAGGGGGAATGCTCTGTGGTCCTTGTGGAGAATAGGGCTTGAAAACTGACCTGAAAACGTTCAGCGTTTTCGGAAGCCACTAGAAGGTGTCGATGTGAACAACAGAAGTATCTACCTTCTACAGCACCGGGAAGCCCCAAAGACCGCAGGAAGGCAAAGGGAGAGTGCTTTGTGGTCCGTTTGGAAAACAGGGTTTGAAGGGATTCACTAAGGATTGTTAGTGAATGGGTAAACCACATGGGACGACTAGCATCGAGCTCAAGCTCTGTTTATCGTCACACAGAGAGGCAGGCCGCAGGTCCAAGGCAGCATGTGTCAAAGCGGTGCTTTAAATGCAGGAAGCTTTTACGGTGTCTTAGGCCATGTGTCTCTGCACTAGGATGCAACATGTAAAGGAAGGACTGCCTGACACTACTGGGAGCTGTAAGCCACTTTCAGTTGAGGACAACTATATGCCAAAAGAAGGGCAATGGAGGCCTTCTTTCCTTAAGCCACTAGAATGTGTAAATGTGAACAGCAGATGTATCTCCCTTCTACCGCACCTGGCAAGTACAAAACTCAAAGGGAAAGTGCAGGGAGAATGCTCTGTGTTCCCTTTGGAAAAGAGCTTGAAGGGAAACGTTTTTTTCCTCACTGGAATTTTACAGCTTTGCAGGCTCAATTGTGGCAGGGAAACACTGTTGTTCCATATCTTCTCTTCTAAACACAATCCATTTCTCGTCCCAGAAAGAGGCAGGCCCCAGATCCAAGGCAGCCTGTTTCAAAGCGGTGCTTAAACTCCAGCAAGCGTTTATGGTGTCATAGGCCACTAGGCTGTGCACTAGATTCTAAGATGTAGGCGAAGGACTGCCCGTCAGTTCTGGGACCTGTAAGCTACGTTCGGTTGAGGAGAACAATATGCCAGAAGAAGGGCAATGGAGGCCTTCTTTCCTTAAGCCACTAGAACGTGTATATGTGAACTGCAGATGTATATCTCCCTTGTACGCACGTGGGAAGTACAAAACTCAAAGGGAAAGTGCAGGGAGAATGCTCTGTGTTCCCTTTGGAAAAGAAAGCTTGAAGGGAACCTTTTTTTCCTCACTGGGGTTTAGAGCGTTGCAGGCTCAATTGTGGCAAGGAAACACTGTTGTGCCATATCTTCTCTTCTTAACACAATCCATTTCTCGTCCCAGAAATAGGCAGGCCCCAGGTCCAAGGCAGCCAGTGTCAAAGCGGTGCTTAAACTCCAACAAGCGTTTATGATGTAATAGGCCACCAGGATCTGCACTAGATTGTAAGATGTAGGCGACGGAGTGCCCGACACTTCTGGGACCGGTAAGCCACGTTCAGTGGAGGAGAACTATATACCAAAAAAAGGGCAATGGAGATCTTCTTTTCTTAAGCCACTAGAAGCTCTAAAAGTGCACAGCAGATGTATCTCCTTCCTAACGCACCTGGGAAGTACAAAACACAGAACGAAGGCCCAGGGGGAATGCTCTGTGCTCCTTGTGGAGAATAGAGCTTGAAAACTGCCCTGAAAACGTTCAGTGTTTTCGGAAGCCACTAGAAGGTGTCAATGTGAACAACAGAAGTATCTACCTTCTACAACACCGGGAAGCCCCAAAGACCGCAGGAAGGCAAAGGGAGAGTGCTTTGTGGTCCCTTTGGAAAACAGGGTTTGAAGGGATTCCCTAAGGATTGTTAGTGAATAGGTAAACCACATGGGACGACTAGCATCGAGCTCAAGCTCTCTGTTTCTCGTCACACAGAGAGGCAGTCCGCAGGTCCAAGGCAGCGTGTGTCAAAGCGGTGCTTTAAATGCAGGAAGCTTTTACGGTGTGTTAGGCCATGTGTCTCTGCACTAGGATGCAACATGTAAAGGAAGGACTGCCTGACACTACTGGGAGCTGTAAGCCACTTTCAGTTGAGGACAACTATATGCCAAAAGAAGGGCAATGGAGGCCTTCTTTCCTTAAGCCACTAGAACGTGTAAATGTGAGCAGCAGATGTATCGCCCTTCTACCGCACCTGGCAAGTACAAAACTCAAAGGGAAAGTGCAGGGAGAATGCTCTGTGTTCCCTTTGGAAAAGAGAGCTCGAAGGTAAACTTTTTTTCCTCACTGGGATTTAGAGCGTTGCAGGCTCAATTGTGGCAGGGAAACACTGTTGTGCCATATCTTCTCTTCTTAACACAATCCATTTCTCGTCCCAGAAAGAGGCAGGCCCCAGGTCCAAGGCAGCCAGTGTCAAAGCGGTGCTTAAACTCCAGCAAGCGTTTATGATGTAATAGGCCACCAGGCTGTGCACTAGATTGTAAGATGTAGGCGACGTAGTGTCCGACACTTCTGGGACCGGTAAGCCACGTTCAGTGGAGGAGAACTATATGCCAAAAGAAGGGCAATGGAGACCTTCTTTTCTTAAGCCACTAGAAGCTCTAAATGTGAACAGCAGATGTTTCTCCTTCCTACCGCACCTGGGAAGTACAAAACACAGAACGAAGGCGCAGGGGGAATGCTCTGTGGTCCTTGTGGAGAATAGGGCTTGAAAACTGACCTGAAAACGTTCAGCGTTTTCGGAAGCCACTAGAAAGTGTCGATGTGAACAACAGAAGTATCTACCTTCTACAGCACCGGGAAGCCCCAAAGACCGCAGGAAGGCAAAGGGAGAGTGCTTTGTCGCCCCTTGGAAAACAGGGTTTGAAGGGATTCACTAAGGATTGTTAGTGAATAGGTAAAACACATGGGACGACTAGCATCGAGCTCAAGCTCTCTGTTTCTCGTCACACAGAGAGGCAGGCCGCAGGTCCAAGGCAGCGTGTGTCAAAGCGGTGCTTTAAATGCAGGAAGCTTTTACGGTGTCTTAGGCCATGTGTCTCTGCACTAGGATGCAACATGTAAACGACGGACTGCCTGACACTACTGGGAGCTGTAAGCCACTTTCAGTTGAGGACAACTATATGCCAATAGAAGGGCAATGGAGGCCTTCTTTCCTTAAGCCACTAGAACGTGTAAATGTGAACAGCAGATGTATCTCCCTTCTACCGCACCTGGCAAGTACAAAACTCAAAGGGAAAGTGCAGGGAGAATGCTCTGTGTTCCCTTTGGAAAAGAGCTTGAAGGGAAACGTTTTTTTCCTCACTGGAATTTTACAGCTTTGCAGGCTCAATTGTGGCAGGGAAACACTGTTGTTCCATATCTTCTCTTCTAAACACAATCCATTTCTCGTCCCAGAAAGAGGCAGGCCCCAGATCCAAGGCAGAAAGTGTCAAAGCGGTGCTTAAACTCCAGCAAGCGTTTATGGTGTCATAGGCCACTAGGCTGTGCACTAGATTCTAAGATGTAGGCGAAGGACTGCCCGTCAGTTCTGGGACCTGTAAGCTACGTTCGGTTGAGGAGAACTATATGCCAGAAGAAGGGCAATGGAGGCCTTCTTTCCTTAAGCCACTAGAACGTGTATATGTGAACTGCAGATGTATATCTCCCTTGTACGCACGTGGGAAGTACAAAACTCAAAGGGAAAGTGCAGGGAGAATGCTCTGTGTTCCCTTTGGAAAAGAGAGCTTGAAGGGAAACTTTTTTTCCTCACTGGGATTTACAGCGTTGCAGGCTCCATTGTGGCAGGGAAACACTGTTGTGCCATATCTTCTCTTCTTAACACAATCCATTTCTCGTCCCAGAAATAGGCAGGCCCCAGGTCCAAGGCAGCCAGTGTCAAAGCGGTGCTTAAACTCCAGCAAGCGTTTATGATGTAATAGGCCACCAGGCTGTGCACTAGATTCTAAGATGTAGGCGACGGAGTGCCCGACACTTCTGGGACCGGTAAGCCACGTTCAGTGTAGGAGAACTATATGCCAAAAGAAGGGCAATGGAGACCTTCTTTTCTTAAGCCACTAGAAGCTCTAAATGTGAACAGCAGATGTATCTCCTTCCTACCGCACCTGGGAAGTACAAAACACAGAACGAAGGCCCAGGGGGAATGCTCTGTGCTCCTTGTGGAGAATAGAGCTTGAAAACTGACCTGAAAACGTTCAGTGTTTTCGGAAGCCACTAGAAGGTGTCAATGTGAACAACAGAAGTATCTACCTTCTACAACACCGGGAAGCCCCAAAGACCGCAGGAAGGAAATGGGAGAGTGCTTTGTGGTCCCTTTGGAAAACAGGGTTTGAAGGGATTCCCTAAGGATTGTTAGTGAATAGGTAAACCACATGGGACGACTAGCATCGAGCTCAAGCTCTCTGTTTCTCGTCACACAGAGAGGCAGGCCGCAGGTCCAAGGCAGCGTGTGTCAAAGTCGTGCTTTAAATGCAGGAAGCTTTTACGGTGTCTTAGGCCATGTGTCTCTGCACTAGGATGCAACATGTAAAGGAAGGACTGCCTGACACTACTGGGAGCTGTAAGCCACTTTCAGTTGAGGACAACTATATGCCAAAAGAAGGGCAATGGAGGCCTTCTTTCCTTAAGCCACTAGAACGTGTAAATGTGAGCAGCAGATGTATCTCCCTTCTACCGCACCTGGCAAGTACAAAACTCAAAGGGAAAGTGCAGGGAGAATGCTCTGTGTTCCCTTTGGAAAAGAGCTTGAAGGGAAACGTTTTTTTCCTCACTGGAATTTACATCGTTGCAGGCTCAATTGTGGCAGGGAAACACTGTTGTGCCATATCTTCTCTTCTTAACACAATCCATTTCTCGTCCCAGAAAGAGGCCGGCCCCAGGTCCAAGGCAGAAAGTGTCAAAGCGGTGCTTAAACTCCAGCATGCGTTTATGATGTCATAGGCCACTAGGCTGTGCACTAGATTCTAAGATGTAGGCGACGGAGTGCCCGACACTTCTGGGACCGGTAAGCCCCGTTCAGTGTAGGAGAACTATATGCCAAAAGAAGGGCAATGGAGACCTTCTTTTCTTAAGACACTAGAAGCTCTAAATGTGAACAGCAGATGTATCTCCTTCCTACCGCTCCTGGGAAGTACAAAACACAGAACGAAGGCGCAGGGGGAATGCTCTGTGGTCCTTGTGGAGAATAGGGCTTGAAAACTGACCTGAAAACGTTCAGCGTTTTCGGAAGCCACTAGAAGGTGTCGATGTGAACAACAGAAGTATCTACCTTCTACAGCACCGGGAAGCCCCAAAGACCGCAGGAAGGCAAAGGGAGAGTGCTTTGTGGTCCGTTTGGAAAACAGGGTTTGAAGGGATTCACTAAGGATTGTTAGTGAATGGGTAAACCACATGGGACGACTAGCATCGAGCTCAAGCTCTGTTTATCGTCACACAGAGAGGCAGGCCGCAGGTCCAAGGCAGCATGTGTCAAAGCGGTGCTTTAAATGCAGGAAGCTTTTACGGTGTCTTAGGCCATGTGTCTCTGCACTAGGATGCAACATGTAAAGGAAGGACTGCCTGACACTACTGGGAGCTGTAAGCCACTTTCAGTTGAGGACAACTATATGCCAAAAGAAGGGCAATGGAGGCCTTCTTTCCTTAAGCCACTAGAATGTGTAAATGTGAACAGCAGATGTATCTCCCTTCTACCGCACCTGGCAAGTACAAAACTCAAAGGGAAAGTGCAGGGAGAATGCTCTGTGTTCCCTTTGGAAAAGAGCTTGAAGGGAAACGTTTTTTTCCTCACTGGAATTTTACAGCTTTGCAGGCTCAATTGTGGCAGGGAAACACTGTTGTTCCATATCTTCTCTTCTAAACACAATCCATTTCTCGTCCCAGAAAGAGGCAGGCCCCAGATCCAAGGCAGCCTGTTTCAAAGCGGTGCTTAAACTCCAGCAAGCGTTTATGGTGTCATAGGCCACTAGGCTGTGCACTAGATTCTAAGATGTAGGCGAAGGACTGCCCGTCAGTTCTGGGACCTGTAAGCTACGTTCGGTTGAGGAGAACAATATGCCAGAAGAAGGGCAATGGAGGCCTTCTTTCCTTAAGCCACTAGAACGTGTATATGTGAACTGCAGATGTATATCTCCCTTGTACGCACGTGGGAAGTACAAAACTCAAAGGGAAAGTGCAGGGAGAATGCTCTGTGTTCCCTTTGGAAAAGAAAGCTTGAAGGGAACCTTTTTTTCCTCACTGGGGTTTAGAGCGTTGCAGGCTCAATTGTGGCAAGGAAACACTGTTGTGCCATATCTTCTCTTCTTAACACAATCCATTTCTCGTCCCAGAAATAGGCAGGCCCCAGGTCCAAGGCAGCCAGTGTCAAAGCGGTGCTTAAACTCCAACAAGCGTTTATGATGTAATAGGCCACCAGGATCTGCACTAGATTGTAAGATGTAGGCGACGGAGTGCCCGACACTTCTGGGACCGGTAAGCCACGTTCAGTGGAGGAGAACTATATACCAAAAAAAGGGCAATGGAGATCTTCTTTTCTTAAGCCACTAGAAGCTCTAAAAGTGCACAGCAGATGTATCTCCTTCCTAACGCACCTGGGAAGTACAAAACACAGAACGAAGGCCCAGGGGGAATGCTCTGTGCTCCTTGTGGAGAATAGAGCTTGAAAACTGCCCTGAAAACGTTCAGTGTTTTCGGAAGCCACTAGAAGGTGTCAATGTGAACAACAGAAGTATCTACCTTCTACAACACCGGGAAGCCCCAAAGACCGCAGGAAGGCAAAGGGAGAGTGCTTTGTGGTCCCTTTGGAAAACAGGGTTTGAAGGGATTCACTAAGGATTGTTAGTGAATAGGTAAACCACATGGGACGACTAGCATCGAGCTCAAGCTCTCTGTTTCTCGTCACACAGAGAGGCAGTCCGCAGGTCCAAGGCAGCGTGTGTCAAAGCGGTGCTTTAAATGCAGGAAGCTTTTACGGTGTGTTAGGCCATGTGTCTCTGCACTAGGATGCAACATGTAAAGGAAGGACTGCCTGACACTACTGGGAGCTGTAAGCCACTTTCAGTTGAGGACAACTATATGCCAAAAGAAGGGCAATGGAGGCCTTCTTTCCTTAAGCCACTAGAACGTGTAAATGTGAGCAGCAGATGTATCGCCCTTCTACCGCACCTGGCAAGTACAAAACTCAAAGGGAAAGTGCAGGGAGAATGCTCTGTGTTCCCTTTGGAAAAGAGAGCTCGAAGGTAAACTTTTTTTCCTCACTGGGATTTAGAGCGTTGCAGGCTCAATTGTGGCAGGGAAACACTGTTGTGCCATATCTTCTCTTCTTAACACAATCCATTTCTCGTCCCAGAAAGAGGCAGGCCCCAGGTCCAAGGCAGCCAGTGTCAAAGCGGTGCTTAAACTCCAGCAAGCGTTTATGATGTAATAGGCCACCAGGCTGTGCACTAGATTGTAAGATGTAGGCGACGTAGTGTCCGACACTTCTGGGACCGGTAAGCCACGTTCAGTGGAGGAGAACTATATGCCAAAAGAAGGGCAATGGAGACCTTCTTTTCTTAAGCCACTAGAAGCTCTAAATGTGAACAGCAGATGTTTCTCCTTCCTACCGCACCTGGGAAGTACAAAACACAGAACGAAGGCGCAGGGGGAATGCTCTGTGGTCCTTGTGGAGAATAGGGCTTGAAAACTGACCTGAAAACGTTCAGCGTTTTCGGAAGCCACTAGAAAGTGTCGATGTGAACAACAGAAGTATCTACCTTCTACAGCACCGGGAAGCCCAAAAGACCGCAGGAAGGCAAAGGGAGAGTGCTTTGTCGCCCCTTGGAAAACAGGGTTTGAAGGGATTCACTAAGGATTGTTAGTGAATAGGTAAAACACATGGGACGACTAGCATCGAGCTCAAGCTCTCTGTTTCTCGTCACACAGAGAGGCAGGCCGCAGGTCCAAGGCAGCGTGTGTCAAAGCGGTGCTTTAAATGCAGGAAGCTTTTACGGTGTCTTAGGCCATGTGTCTCTGCACTAGGATGCAACATGTAAACGACGGACTGCCTGACACTACTGGGAGCTGTAAGCCACTTTCAGTTGAGGACAACTATATGCCAATAGAAGGGCAATGGAGGCCTTCTTTCCTTAAGCCACTAGAACGTGTAAATGTGAACAGCAGATGTATCTCCCTTCTACCGCACATGGCAAGTACAAAACTCAAAGGGAAAGTGCAGGGAGAATGCTCTGTGTTCCCTTTGGAAAAGAGCTTGAAGGGAAACGTTTTTTTCCTCACTGGAATTTTACAGCTTTGCAGGCTCAATTGTGGCAGGGAAACACTGTTGTTCCATATCTTCTCTTCTAAACACAATCCATTTCTCGTCCCAGAAAGAGGCAGGCCCCAGATCCAAGGCAGCCTGTTTCAAAGCGGTGCTTAAACTCCAGCAAGCGTTTATGGTGTCATAGGCCACTAGGCTGTGCACTAGATTCTAAGATGTAGGCGAAGGACTGCCCGTCAGTTCTGGGACCTGTAAGCTACGTTCGGTTGAGGAGAACTATATGCCAGAAGAAGGGCAATGGAGGCCTTCTTTCCTTAAGCCACTAGAACGTGTATATGTGAACTGCAGATGTATATCTCCCTTGTACGCACGTGGGAAGTACAAAACTCAAAGGGAAAGTGCAGGGAGAATGCTCAGTGTTCCCTTTGGAAAAGAGAGCTTGAAGGGAAACTTTTTTTCCTCACTGGAATTTACAGCTTTGCAGGCTCCATTGTGGCAGGTAAACACTGTTGTACCATATCTTCTCTTCTTAACACAATCCGTTTCTCGTCACAGAAATAGGCAGGCCTCAGATCCAAGGCAGCCTGTGTCAAAGCGATGCGTAAACTCCAGCAAGCGTTTAGGATATTATAGGCCACTAGGCTGTGCACTAGATTCTAAGATGTAGGCGAAGGACTGCCCGTCTGTTCTGGGACCTGTAAGCTACTTTCGGTTGAGGAGAACCAAATGCCAGAAGAAGGGCAATGGAGGCCTTCTTTCCTTAAGTCACTAGAACGTGTATATGTGAACTGCTGATGTATATCTCCCTTCTACTGCACCTGGGAAGTACAAAACTCAAAGGGAAAGTGCAGGGAGAATGCTCTGTGTTCCCTTTGGAAAAGAGAGCTTGAAGGGAACCTTTTTTTCCTCACTGGGATTTAGAGCGTTGCAGGCTCAATTGTGGCAGGGAAACACTGTTGTGCCATATCTTCTCTTCTTAACACAATCCATTTCTCATCCCAGAAAGAGGCAGGCCCCAGATGCAAGGCAGCCTGTTTCAAAGCGGTGCTTAAACTCCAGCATGCGTTTATGATGTCATAGGCCACCAGGCTGTGCACTAGATTCTAAGATGTAGGCGACGGAGTGCCCGACACTTCTGGGACCGGTAAGCCACGTTCAGTGGAGGAGAACTATATGCCAAAAGAAGGGCAATGGAGACCTTCTTTTCTTAAGCCACTAGAAGCTCTAAATGTGAACAGCAGATATATCTCCTTCCTACCGCACCTGGGAAGTACAAAACACAGAACGAAGGCCCAGGGGGAATGCTCTGTGCTCCTTGTGGAGAATAGAGCTTGAAAACTGACCTGAAAACGTTCAGTGTTTTCGGAAGCCACTAGAAGGTGTCAATGTGAACAACAGAATTATCTACCTTCTACAACACCGGGAAGCCCCAAAGACCGCAGGAAGGAAAAGGGAGAGTGCTTTGTGGTCCGTTTGGAAAACAGGGTTTGAAGGGATTACCTAAGGATTGTTAGTGAATAGGTAAACCACATGGGACGACTAGCATCGAGCTCAAGCTCTCTGTTTCTCGTGACACAGAGAGGCAGGCCGCAGGTCCAAGGCAGCGTGTGTGAAAGCGGTGCTTTAAATGCAGGAAGCTTTTACGGTGTCTTAGGCCATGTGTCTCTGCACTAGGATGCAACATGTAAAGGAAGGACTGAATGACACTACTGGGAGCTGTAAGCCACTTTCAGTTGAGGACAACTATATGCCAAAAGAAGGGCAATGGAGGCCTTCTTTCCTTAAGCCACTAGAACGTGTAAATGTGAGCAGCAGATGTATCTCCCTTCTACCGCACCTGGCAAGTACAAAACTCAAAGGGAAAGTGCAGGGAGAATGCTCTGTGTTCCCTTTGGAAAAGAGCTTGAAGGGAACATTTTTTTCCTCACTGGGATTTAGAGCGTTGCAGGCTCAATTGTGGCAGGGAAACACTGTTCTGCCATATCTTCTCTTCTTAACACAATCCATTTCTCGTCCCAGAAATAGGCAGGCCCCAGGTCCAAGGCAGCCAGTGTCAAAGCGGTGCTTAAACTCCAGCAAGCGTTTATGATGTAATAGGCCACCAGGCTGTGCACTAGATTGTAAGATGTAGGCGACGGAGTGCCCGACACTTCTGGGACTGGTAAGCCACGTTCAGTGGAGGAGAACTATATGCCAAAAGAAGGGCAATGGAGACCTTCTTTTCTTAAGCCACTAGAAGCTCTAAATGTGAACAGCGACACTTCTGGGACTGGTAAGCCACGTTCAGTGGAGGAGAACAATATGCCAAAAGAAGGGCAATGGAGACCTTCTTTTCTTAAGCCACTAGAAGCTCTAAATGTGAACAGCAGATGTATCTCCTTCCTACCGCACCTGGGAAGTACAAAACACAGAACGAAGGCCCAGGGGGAATGCTCTGTGCTCCTTGTGGAGAATAGAGCTTGAAAACTGACCTGAAAACGTTCAGTGTTTTCGGAAGCCACTAGAAGGTGTCGATGTGAACAACAGAAGTATCTACCTTCTACAACACCGGGAAGCCCCAAAGACCGCAGGAAGGCAAAGGGAGAGTGCTTTGTGGTCCCTTTGGAAAACAGGGTTTGAAGGGATTCCCTAAGGATTGTTAGTGAATAGGTAAACCACATGGGACGACTAGCATCGAGCTCAAGCTCTCTGTTTCTCGTCACACAGAGAGGCAGGCCGCAGGTCCAAGGAAGCGTGTGTCAAAGTGGTGCTTTAAATGCAGGAAGGTTTTATGGTGTCTTAGGCCATGTGTCTCTGCACTAGGATGCAACATGTAAAGGAAGGACTGCCTGACACTACTGGGAGCTGTAAGCCACTTTCAGTTGAGGACAACTATATGCCAAAAGAAGGGCAATGGAGGCCTTCTTTCCTTAAGCCACTAGAACGTGTAAATGTGAGCAGCAGATGTATCTCCCTTCTACCGAACCTGGCAAGTACAAAACTCAAAGGGAAAGTGCAGGGAGAATGCTCTGTGTTCCCTTTGGAAAAGAGCTTGAAGGGAAACGTTTCTTTCCTCACTGGAATTTACAGCGTTGCAGGCTCAATTGTGGCAGGGAAACACTGTTGTGCCATATCTTCTCTTCTTAACACAATCCATTTCTCGTCCCAGAAAGAGGCAGGCCCCACATCCAAGGCAGCCTGTTTCAAAGCGGTGCTTAAACTCCAGCATGCGTTTATGATGTCATAGGCCACTAGGCTGTGCACTAGATTCTAAGATGTAGGCGACGGAGTGCCCGACACTTCTGGGACCGGTAAGCCCCGTTCAGTGGAGGAGAACTATATGCCAAAAGAAGGGCAATGGAGACCTTCTTTTCTTAAGCCACTAGAAGCTCTAAATGTGAACAGCAGATGTATCTCCTTCCTACCACCCCTGGGAAGTACAAAACACAGAACGAAGGCGCAGGGGGAATGCTCTGTGGTCCTTGTGGAGAATAGGGCTTGAAAACTGACCTGAAAACGTTCAGCGTTTTCGGAAGCCACTAGAAGGTGTCGATGTGAACAACAGAAGTATCTACCTTCTACAGCACCGGGAAGCCCCAAAGACCGCAGGAAGGCAAAGGGAGAGTGCTTTGTGGTCCCTTTGGAAAACAGGGTTTGAAGGGATTCACTAAGGATTGTTAGTGAATGGGTAAACCACATGGGACGACTAGCATCGAGCTCAAGCTCTCTGTTTCTCGTCACACAGAGAGGCAGGCCGCAGGTCCAAAGCAGCGTGTGTCAAAGCGGTGCTTTAAAAGCAGGAAGCTTTTACGGTGTCTTAGGCCATGTGTCTCTGCACTAGGATGCAACATGTAAACGACGGACTGCCTGACACTACTGGGAGCTGTAAGCCACTTTCAGTTGAGGACAACTATATGCCAATAGAAGGGCAATGGAGGCCTTCTTTCCTTAAGCCACTAGAACGTGAAAATGTGAGCAGCAGATATATCTCCCTTCTACCGCACCTGGCAAGTACAAAACTCAAAGGGAAAGTGCAGGGAGAATGCTCTGTGTTCCCTTTGGAAAAGAGCTTGAAGGGAAACGTTTTTTTCCTCACTGGAATTTTACAGCTTTGCAGGCTCAATTGTGGCAGGGAAACACTGTTGTTCCATATCTTCTCTTCTAAACACAATCCATTTCTCGTCCCAGAAAGAGGCAGGCCCCAGATCCAAGGCAGCCTGTTTCAAAGCGGTGCTTAAACTCCAGCAAGCGTTTATGGTGTCATAGGCCACTAGGCTGTGCACTAGATTCTAAGATGTAGGCGAAGGACTGCCCGTCAGTTCTGGGACATGTAAGCTACGTTCGGTTGAGGAGAACAATATGCCAGAAGAAGGGCAATGGAGGCCTTCTTTCCTTAAGCCACTAGAACGTGTATATGTGAACTGCAGATGTATATCTCCCTTGTACGCACGTGGGAAGTACAAAACTCAAAGGGAAAGTGCAGGGAGAATGCTCTGTGTTCCCTTTGGAAAAGAGCTTGAAGGGAACCTTTTTTTCCTCACTGGGATTTAGAGCGTTGCAGGCTCAATTGTGGCAGGGAAACACTGTTGTGCCATATCTTCTCTTCTTAACACAATCCATTTCTCGTCCCAGAAATAGGCAGGCCCCAGGTCCAAGGCAGCCAGTGTCAAAGCGGTGCTTAAACTCCAGCAAGCGTTTATGATGTAATAGGCCACCAGGCTGTGCACTAGATTCTAAGATGTAGGCGACGGAGTGCCCGACACTTCTGGGACCGGTAAGCCCCGTTCAGTGGAGGAGAACTATATGCCAAAAGAAGGGCAATGGAGACCTTCTTTTCTTAAGCCACTAGAAGCTCTAAATGTGAACAGCAGATATATCTCCTTCCTACCGCACCTGGGAAGTACAAAACACAGAACGAAGGCCCAGGGGGAATGCTCTGTGCTCCTTGTGGAGAATAGAGCTTGAAAACTGACCTGAAAACGTTCAGTGTTTTCGGAAGCCACTAGAAGGTGTCAATGTGAACAACAGAAGTATCTACCTTCTACAACACCGGGAAGCCCCAAAGACCGCAGGAAGGCAAAGGGAGAGTGCTTTGTGGTCCCTTTGGAAAACAGGGTTTGAAGGGATTCCCTAAGGATTGTTAGTGAATAGGTAAACCACATGGGACGACTAGCATCGAGCTCAAGCTCTCTGTTTCTCGTCACACAGAGAGGCAGGCCGCAGGTCCAAGGCAGCGTGTGTCAAAGCGGTGCTTTAAATGCAGGAAGCTTTTACGGTGTCTTAGGCCATGTGTCTCTGCACTAGGATGCAACATGTAAACGACGGACTGCCTGACACTACTGGGAGCTGTAAGCCACTTTCAGTTGAGGACAACTATATGCCAATAGAAGGGCAATGGAGGCCTTCTTTCCTTAAGCCACTAGAACGTGTAAATGTGAACAGCAGATGTATCTCCCTTATACCGCACCTGGCAAGTACAAAACTCAAAGGGAAAGTGCAGGGAGAATGCTCTGTGTTCCCTTTGGAAAAGAGCTTGAAGGGAAACGTTTTTTCCTCACTGGAATTTTACAGCTTTGCAGGCTCAATTGTGGCAGGGAAACACTGTTGTTCCATATCTTCTCTTCTTAACACAATCCATTTCTCGTCCCAGAAAGAGGCAGGCCCCAGATCCAAGGCAGCCTCTTTCAAAGCGGTGCTTAAACTCCAGCAAGCGTTTATGGTGTCATAGGCCACTAGGCTGTGCACTAGATTCTAAAATGTAGGCGAAGGACTGCCCGTCATTTCTGGGACCTGTAAGCTACGTTCGGTTGAGGAGAACTATATGCCAGAAGAAGGGCAATGGAGGCCTTCTTTCCTTAAGCCACTAGAACGTTTAAATGTGAACTGCAGATGTATATCTCCCTTGTACGCACGTGGGAAGTACAAAACTCAAAGGGAAAGTGCAGGGAGAATGCTCAGTGTTCCCTTTGGAAAAGATAGCTTGAAGGGAAACTTTTTTTCTTCACTGGGATTTAGAGCGTTGCAGGCTCCATTGTGGCAGGGAAACACTGTTGTGCCATATCTTCTCTTCTTAACACAATCCATTTCTCGTCCCAGAAAGAGGCAGGCCCCAGATCCAAGGCAGCCTGTTTCAAAGCGGTGCTTAAACTCCAGCATGCGTTTATGATGTCATAGGCCACTAGGCTGTGCACTAGATTCTAAGATGTAGGCGACGGAGTGCTCGACACTTCTGGGACCGGTAAGCCCCGTTCAGTGTAGGAGAACTATATGCCAAAAGAAGGGCAATGGAGACCTTCTTTTCTTAAGCCACTAGAAGCTCTAAATGTGAACAGCAGATGTATCTCCTTCCTACCGCACCTGGGAAGTACAAAACACAGAACGAAGGCACAGGGGGAATGCTCTGTGATCCTTGTGGAGAATAGGGCTTGAAAACTGACCTGAAAACGTTCAGCGTTTTCGGAAGCCACTAGAAGGTGTCGATGTGAACAACAGAAGTATCTACCTTCTACAGCACCGGGAAGCCCCAAAGACCGCAGGAAGGCAAAGGGAGAGTGCTTTGTGGTCCCTTTGGAAAACAGGGTTTGAAGGGATTCACTAAGGATTGTTAGTGAATAGGTAAACCACATGGGACGACTAGCATCGAGCTCAAGCTCTCTGTTTCTCGTCACACAGAGAGGCAGGCCGCAGGTCCAAGGCAGCGTGTGTCAAAGCGGTGCTTTAAATGCAGGAAGCTTTTACGGTGTCTTAGGCCATGTGTCTCTGCACTAGGATGCAACATGTAAACGACGGACTGCCTGACACTACTGGGAGCTGTAAGCCACTTTCAGTTGAGGACAACTATATGCCAATAGAAGGGCAATGGAGGCCTTCTTTCCTTAAGCCACTAGAACGTGTAAATGTGAACAGCAGATGTATCTCCCTTCTACCGCACCTGGCAAGTACAAAACTCAAAGGGAAAGTGCAGGGAGAATGCTCTGTGTCCCCTTTGGAAAAGAGCTTGAAGGGAAACGTTTTTTTCCTCACTGGAATTTTACAGCTTTGCAGGCTCAATTGTGGCAGGGAAACACTGTTGTTCCATATCTTCTCTTCTTAACACAATCCATTTCTCCCCCCAGAAAGAGGCAGGCCCCAGGTACAAGGCAGCCTGTTTCAAAGCGGTGCTTAAACTCCAGCAAGCGTTTATGGTGTCATAGGCCACTAGGCTGTGCACTAGATTCTAAGATGTAGGCGAAGGACTGCCCGTCAGTTCTGGGACCTGTAAGCTACGTTCGGTTGAGGAGAACAATATGCCAGAAGAAGGGCAATGGAGGCCTTCTTTCCTTAAGCCACTAGAACGTGTATATGTGAACTGCAGATGTATATCTCCCTTGTACGCACGTGGGAAGTACAAAACTCAAAGGGAAAGTGCAGGGAGAATGCTCTGTGTTCCCTTTGGAAAAGAGCTTGAAGGGAACCTTTTTTTCCTCACTGGGATTTAGAGCGTTGCAGGCTCAATTGTGGCAGGGAAACACTGTTCTGCCATATCTTCTCTTCTTAACACAATCCATTTCTCGTCCCAGAAATAGGCAGGCCCCAGGTCCAAGGCAGCCAGTGTCAAAGCGGTGCTTAAACTCCAGCAAGCGTTTATGATGTAATAGGCCACCAGGCTGTGCACTAGATTCTAAGATGTAGGCGACGGAGTGCCCGACACTTCTGGGACCGGTAAGCCCCGTTCAGTGGAGGAGAACTATATGCCAAAAGAAGGGCAATGGAGACCTTCTTTTCTTAAGCCACTAGAAGCTCTAAATGTGAACAGCAGATATATCTCCTTCCTACCGCACCTGGGAAGTACAAAACACAGAACGAAGGCCCAGGGGGAATGCTCTGTGCTCCTTGTGGAGAATAGAGCTTGAAAACTGACCTGAAAACGTTCAGTGTTTTCGGAAGCCACTAGAAGGTGTCAATGTGAACAACAGAAGTATCTACCTTCTACAACACCGGGAAGCCCCAAAGACCGCAGGAAGGCAAAGGGAGAGTGCTTTGTGGTCCCTTTGGAAAACAGGGTTTGAAGGGATTCCCTAAGGATTGTTAGTGAATAGGTAAACCACATGGGACGACTAGCATCGAGCTCAAGCTCTCTGTTTCTCGTCACACAGAGAGGCAGGCCGCAGGTCCAAGGCAGCGTGTGTCAAAGCGGTGCTTTAAATGCAGGAAGCTTTTACGGTGTCTTAGGCCATGTGTCTCTGCACTAGGATGCAACATGTAAACGACGGACTGCCTGACACTACTGGGAGCTGTAAGCCACTTTCAGTTGAGGACAACTATATGCCAAAAGAAGGGCAATGGAGGCCTTCTTTCCTTAAGCCACTAGAACGTGTAAATGTGAGCAGCAGATGTATCTCCCTTTTACCGCACCTGGCAAGTACAAAACTCAAAGGGAAAGTGCAGGGAGAATGCTCTGTGTTCCCTTTGGAAAAGAGCTTGAAGGGAAACGTTTCTTTCCTCACTGGAATTTACAGCGTTGCAGGCTCAATTGTGGCAGGGAAACACTGTTGTGCCATATCTTTTCTTCTTAACACAATCCATTTCTCGTCCCAGAAAGAGGCAGGCCCCACATCCAAGGCAGCCTGTTTCAAAGCGGTGCTTAAACTCCAGCATGCGTTTATGATGTCATAGGCCACTAGGCTGTGCACTAGATTCTAAGATGTAGGCGACGGAGTGCCCGACACTTCTGGGACCGGTAAGCCCCGTTCAGTGGAGGAGAACTATATGCCAAAAGAAGGGCAATGGAGACCTTCTTTTCTTAAGCCACTAGAAGCTCTAAATGTGAACAGCAGATGTATCTCCTTCCTACCACCCCTGGGAAGTACAAAACACAGAACGAAGGCGCAGGGGGAATGCTCTGTGGTCCTTGTGGAGAATAGGGCTTGAAAACTGACCTGAAAACGTTCAGCGTTTTCGGAAGCCACTAGAAGGTGTCGATGTGAACAACAGAAGTATCTACCTTCTACAGCACCGGGAAGCCCCAAAGACCGCAGGAAGGCAAAGGGAGAGTGCTTTGTGGTCCCTTTGGAAAACAGGGTTTGAAGGGATTCACTAAGGATTGTTAGTGAATGGGTAAACCACATGGGACGACTAGCATCGAGCTCAAGCTCTCTGTTTCTCGTCACACAGAGAGGCAGGCCGCAGGTCCAAAGCAGCGTGTGTCAAAGCGGTGCTTTAAAAGCAGGAAGCTTTTACGGTGTCTTAGGCCATGTGTCTCTGCACTAGGATGCAACATGTAAACGACGGACTGCCTGACACTACTGGGAGCTGTAAGCCACTTTCAGTTGAGGACAACTATATGCCAATAGAAGGGCAATGGAGGCCTTCTTTCCTTAAGCCACTAGAACGTGAAAATGTGAGCAGCAGATGTATCTCCCTTCTACCGCACCTGGCAAGTACAAAACTCAAAGGGAAAGTGCAGGGAGAATGCTCTGTGTTCCCTTTGGAAAAGAGCTTGAAGGGAAACGTTTTTTTCCTCACTGGAATTTTACAGCTTTGCAGGCTCAATTGTGGCAGGGAAACACTGTTGTTCCATATCTTCTCTTCTAAACACAATCCATTTCTCGTCCCAGAAAGAGGCAGGCCCCAGATCCAAGGCAGCCTGTTTCAAAGCGGTGCTTAAACTCCAGCAAGCGTTTATGGTGTCATAGGCCACTAGGCTGTGCACTAGATTCTAAGATGTAGGCGAAGGACTGCCCGTCAGTTCTGGGACATGTAAGCTACGTTCGGTTGAGGAGAACAATATGCCAGAAGAAGGGCAATGGAGGCCTTCTTTCCTTAAGCCACTAGAACGTGTATATGTGAACTGCAGATGTATATCTCCCTTGTACGCACGTGGGAAGTACAAAACTCAAAGGGAAAGTGCAGGGAGAATGCTCTGTGTTCCCTTTGGAAAAGAGCTTGAAGGGAACCTTTTTTTCCTCACTGGGATTTAGAGCGTTGCAGGCTCAATTGTGGCAGGGAAACACTGTTGTGCCATATCTTCTCTTCTTAACACAATCCATTTCTCGTCCCAGAAATAGGCAGGCCCCAGGTCCAAGGCAGCCAGTGTCAAAGCGGTGCTTAAACTCCAGCAAGCGTTTATGATGTAATAGGCCACCAGGCTGTGCACTAGATTCTAAGATGTAGGCGACGGAGTGCCCGACACTTCTGGGACCGGTAAGCCCCGTTCAGTGGAGGAGAACTATATGCCAAAAGAAGGGCAATGGAGACCTTCTTTTCTTAAGCCACTAGAAGCTCTAAATGTGAACAGCAGATATATCTCCTTCCTACCGCACCTGGGAAGTACAAAACACAGAACGAAGGCCCAGGGGGAATGCTCTGTGCTCCTTGTGGAGAATAGAGCTTGAAAACTGACCTGAAAACGTTCAGTGTTTTCGGAAGCCACTAGAAGGTGTCAATGTGAACAACAGAAGTATCTACCTTCTACAACACCGGGAAGCCCCAAAGACCGCAGGAAGGCAAAGGGAGAGTGCTTTGTGGTCCCTTTGGAAAACAGGGTTTGAAGGGATTCCCTAAGGATTGTTAGTGAATAGGTAAACCACATGGGACGACTAGCATCGAGCTCAAGCTCTCTGTTTCTCGTCACACAGAGAGGCAGGCCGCAGGTCCAAGGCAGCGTGTGTCAAAGCGGTGCTTTAAATGCAGGAAGCTTTTACGGTGTCTTAGGCCATGTGTCTCTGCACTAGGATGCAACATGTAAACGACGGACTGCCTGACACTACTGGGAGCTGTAAGCCACTTTCAGTTGAGGACAACTATATGCCAATAGAAGGGCAATGGAGGCCTTCTTTCCTTAAGCCACTAGAACG
The DNA here is from genome assembly GCF_964341445.2 of Mesoplodon mirus. Lineage (NCBI taxonomy): Eukaryota > Metazoa > Chordata > Mammalia > Artiodactyla > Ziphiidae > Mesoplodon > Mesoplodon mirus. Next base: position 142,620,290 of record NC_138978.1, read on the forward strand.
TGTAAATGTGAACAGCAGATGTATCTCCCTTATACCGCACCTGGCAAGTACAAAACTCAAAGGGAAAGTGCAGGGAGAATGCTCTGTGTTCCCTTTGGAAAAGAGCTTGAAGGGAAACGTTTTTTCCTCACTGGAATTTTACAGCTTTGCAGGCTCAATTGTGGCAGGGAAACACTGTTGTTCCATATCTTCTCTTCTTAACACAATCCATTTCTCGTCCCAGAAAGAGGCAGGCCCCAGATCCAAGGCAGCCTCTTTCAAAGCGGTGCTTAAACTCCAGCAAGCGTTTATGGTGTCATAGGCCACTAGGCTGTGCACTAGATTCTAAAATGTAGGCGAAGGACTGCCCGTCATTTCTGGGACCTGTAAGCTACGTTCGGTTGAGGAGAACTATATGCCAGAAGAAGGGCAATGGAGGCCTTCTTTCCTTAAGCCACTAGAACGTTTAAATGTGAACTGCAGATGTATATCTCCCTTGTACGCACGTGGGAAGTACAAAACTCAAAGGGAAAGTGCAGGGAGAATGCTCAGTGTTCCCTTAGGAAAAGATAGCTTGAAGGGAAACTTTTTTTCTTCACTGGGATTTAGAGCGTTGCAGGCTCCATTGTGGCAGGGAAACACTGTTGTGCCATATCTTCTCTTCTTAACACAATCCATTTCTCGTCCCAGAAAGAGGCAGGCCCCAGATCCAAGGCAGCCTGTTTCAAAGCGGTGCTTAAACTCCAGCATGCGTTTATGATGTCATAGGCCACTAGGCTGTGCACTAGATTCTAAGATGTAGGCGACGGAGTGCTCGACACTTCTGGGACCGGTAAGCCCCGTTCAGTGTAGGAGAACTATATGCCAAAAGAAGGGCAATGGAGACCTTCTTTTCTTAAGCCACTAGAAGCTCTAAATGTGAACAGCAGATGTATCTCCTTCCTACCGCACCTGGGAAGTACAAAACACAGAACGAAGGCACAGGGGGAATGCTCTGTGATCCTTGTGGAGAATAGGGCTTGAAAACTGACCTGAAAACGTTCAGCGTTTTCGGAAGCCACTAGAAGGTGTCGATGTGAACAACAGAAGTATCTACCTTCTACAGCACCGGGAAGCCCCAAAGACCGCAGGAAGGCAAAGGGAGAGTGCTTTGTGGTCCCTTTGGAAAACAGGGTTTGAAGGGATTCCCTAAGGATTGTTAGTGAATAGGTAAACCACATGGGACGACTAGCATCGAGCTCAAGCTCTCTGTTTCTCGTCACACAGAGAGGCAGGCCGCAGGTCCAAGGCAGCGTGTGTCAAAGCGGTGCTTTAAATGCAGGAAGCTTTTACGGTGTCTTAGGCCATGTGTCTCTGCACTAGGATGCAACATGTAAACGACGGACTGCCTGACACTACTGGGAGCTGTAAGCCACTTTCAGTTGAGGACAACTATATGCCAATAGAAGGGCAATGGAGGCCTTCTTTCCTTAAGCCACTAGAACGTGTAAATGTGAACAGCAGATGTATCTCCCTTCTACCGCACCTGGCAAGTACAAAACTCAAAGGGAAAGTGCAGGGAGAATGCTCTGTGTCCCCTTTGGAAAAGAGCTTGAAGGGAAACGTTTTTTTCCTCACTGGAATTTTACAGCTTTGCAGGCTCAATTGTGGCAGGGAAACACTGTTGTTCCATATCTTCTCTTCTTAACACAATCCATTTCTCCCCCCAGAAAGAGGCAGGCCCCAGGTACAAGGCAGCCTGTTTCAAAGCGGTGCTTAAACTCCAGCAAGCGTTTATGGTGTCATAGGCCACTAGGCTGTGCACTAGATTCTAAGATGTAGGCGAAGGACTGCCCGTCAGTTCTGGGACCTGTAAGCTACGTTCGGTTGAGGAGAACAATATGCCAGAAGAAGGGCAATGGAGGCCTTCTTTCCTTAAGCCACTAGAACGTGTATATGTGAACTGCAGATGTATATCTCCCTTGTACGCACGTGGGAAGTACAAAACTCAAAGGGAAAGTGCAGGGAGAATGCTCTGTGTTCCCTTTGGAAAAGAGCTTGAAGGGAACCTTTTTTTCCTCACTGGGATTTAGAGCGTTGCAGGCTCAATTGTGGCAGGGAAACACTGTTGTGCCATATCTTCTCTTCTTAACACAATCCATTTCTCGTCCCAGAAATAGGCAGGCCCCAGGTCCAAGGCAGCCAGTGTCAAAGCGGTGCTTAAACTCCAGCAAGCGTTTATGATGTAATAGGCCACCAGGCTGTGCACTAGATTCTAAGATGTAGGCGACGGAGTGCCCGACACTTCTGGGACCGGTAAGCCCCGTTCAGTGGAGGAGAACTATATGCCAAAAGAAGGGCAATGGAGACCTTCTTTTCTTAAGCCACTAGAAGCTCTAAATGTGAACAGCAGATATATCTCCTTCCTACCGCACCTGGGAAGTACAAAACACAGAACGAAGGCCCAGGGGGAATGCTCTGTGCTCCTTGTGGAGAATAGAGCTTGAAAACTGACCTGAAAACGTTCAGTGTTTTCGGAAGCCACTAGAAGGTGTCAATGTGAACAACAGAAGTATCTACCTTCTACAACACCGGGAAGCCCCAAAGACCGCAGGAAGGCAAAGGGAGAGTGCTTTGTGGTCCCTTTGGAAAACAGGGTTTGAAGGGATTCCCTAAGGATTGTTAGTGAATAGGTAAACCACATGGGACGACTAGCATCGAGCTCAAGCTCTCTGTTTCTCGTCACACAGAGAGGCAGGCCGCAGGTCCAAGGCAGCGTGTGTCAAAGCGGTGCTTTAAATGCAGGAAGCTTTTACGGTGTCTTAGGCCATGTGTCTCTGCACTAGGATGCAACATGTAAACGACGGACTGCCTGACACTACTGGGAGCTGTAAGCCACTTTCAGTTGAGGACAACTATATGCCAATAGAAGGGCAATGGAGGCCTTCTTTCCTTAAGCCACTAGAACGTGTAAATGTGAACAGCAGATGTATCTCCCTTATACCGCACCTGGCAAGTACAAAACTCAAAGGGAAAGTGCAGGGAGAATGCTCTGTGTTCCCTTTGGAAAAGAGCTTGAAGGGAAACGTTTTTTCCTCACTGGAATTTTACAGCTTTGCAGGCTCAATTGTGGCAGGGAAACACTGTTGTTCCATATCTTCTCTTCTTAACACAATCCATTTCTCCCCCCAGAAAGAGGCAGGCCCCAGGTACAAGGCAGCCTGTTTCAAAGCGGTGCTTAAACTCCAGCAAGCGTTTATGGTGTCATAGGCCACTAGGCTGTGCACTAGATTCTAAGATGTAGGCGAAGGACTGCCCGTCAGTTCTGGGACCTGTAAGCTACGTTCGGTTGAGGAGAACAATATGCCAGAAGAAGGGCAATGGAGGCCTTCTTTCCTTAAGCCACTAGAACGTGTATATGTGAACTGCAGATGTATATCTCCCTTATACGCACGTGGGAAGTACAAAACTCAAAGGGAAAGTGCAGGGAGAATGCTCTGTGTTCCCTTTGGAAAAGAGAGCTTGAAGGGAACCTTTTTTTCCTCACTGGGATTTACAGCGTTGCAGGCTCCATTATGGCAGGGAAACACTGTTGTGCCATATCTTCTCTTCTTAACACAATCCATTTCTCGTCCCAGAAATAGGCAGGCCCCAGGTCCAAGGCAGCCAGTGTCAAAGCGGTGCTTAAACTCCAGCAAGCGTTTATGATGTAATAGGCCACCAGGCTGTGCACTAGATTGTAAGATGTAGGCGACGGAATGCCCGACACTTCTGGGACCGGTAAGCCACGTTCAGTGGAGGAGAACTATATGCCAAAAGAAGGGCAATGGAGACCTTCTTTTCTTAAGCCACTAGAAGCTCTAAATGTGAACAGCAGATGTATCTCCTTCCTACCACCCCTGGGAAGTACAAAACACAGAACGAAGGCGCAGGGGGAATGCTCTGTGGTCCTTGTGGAGAATAGGGCTTGAAAACTGACCTGAAAACGTTCAGCGTTTTCGGAAGCCACTAGAAGGTGTCGATGTGAACAACAGAAGTATCTACCTTCTACAGCACCGGGAAGCCCCAAAGACCGCAGGAAGGCAAAGGGAGAGTGCTTTGTGGTCCCTTTGGAAAACAGGGTTTGAAGGGATTCACTAAGGATTGTTAGTGAATGGGTAAACCACATGGGACGACTAGCATCGAGCTCAAGCTCTCTGTTTCTCGTCACACAGAGAGGCAGGCCGCAGGTCCAAAGCAGCGTGTGTCAAAGCGGTGCTTTAAAAGCAGGAAGCTTTTACGGTGTCTTAGGCCATGTGTCTCTGCACTAGGATGCAACATGTAAACGACGGACTGCCTGACACTACTGGGAGCTGTAAGCCACTTTCAGTTGAGGACAACTATATGCCAATAGAAGGGCAATGGAGGCCTTCTTTCCTTAAGCCACTAGAACGTGAAAATGTGAGCAGCAGATGTATCTCCCTTCTACCGCACCTGGCAAGTACAAAACTCAAAGGGAAAGTGCAGGGAGAATGCTCTGTGTTCCCTTTGGAAAAGAGCTTGAAGGGAAACGATTTCTTCCTCACTGGAATTTTACAGCTTTGCAGGCTCCATTGTGGCAGGGAAACACTGTTGTTCCATATCTTCTCTTCTAAACACAATCCATTTCTCGTCCCAGAAAGAGGCAGGCCCCAGATCCAAGGCAGCCTGTTTCAAAGCGGTGCTTAAACTCCAGCAAGCGTTTATGGTGTCATAGGCCACTAGGCTGTGCACTAGATTCTAAGATGTAGGCGAAGGACTGCCCGTCAGTTCTGGGACATGTAAGCTACGTTCGGTTGAGGAGAACAATATGCCAGAAGAAGGGCAATGGAGGCCTTCTTTCCTTAAGCCACTAGAACGTGTATATGTGAACTGCAGATGTATATCTCCCTTGTACGCACGTGGGAAGTACAAAACTCAAAGGGAAAGTGCAGGGAGAATGCTCTGTGTTCCCTTTGGAAAAGAGCTTGAAGGGAACCTTTTTTTCCTCACTGGGATTTAGAGCGTTGCAGGCTCCATTGTGGCAGGGAAACACTGTTGTGCCATATCTTCTCTTCTTAACACAATCCATTTCTCGTCCCAGAAATAGGCAGGCCCCAGGTCCAAGGCAGCCAGTGTCAAAGCGGTGCTTAAACTCCAGCAAGCGTTTATGATGTAATAGGCCACCAGGCTGTGCACTAGATTCTAAGATGTAGGCGACGGAGTGCCCGACACTTCTGGGACCGGTAAGCCCCGTTCAGTGGAGGAGAACTATATGCCAAAAGAAGGGCAATGGAGACCTTCTTTTCTTAAGCCACTAGAAGCTCTAAATGTGAACAGCAGATATATCTCCTTCCTACCGCACCTGGGAAGTACAAAACACAGAACGAAGGCCCAGGGGGAATGCTCTGTGCTCCTTGTGGAGAATAGAGCTTGAAAACTGACCTGAAAACGTTCAGTGTTTTCGGAAGCCACTAGAAGGTGTCAATGTGAACAACAGAAGTATCTACCTTCTACAACACCGGGAAGCCCCAAAGACCGCAGGAAGGCAAAGGGAGAGTGCTTTGTGGTCCCTTTGGAAAACAGGGTTTGAAGGGATTCCCTAAGGATTGTTAGTGAATAGGTAAACCACATGGGACGACTAGCATCGAGCTCAAGCTCTCTGTTTCTCGTCACACAGAGAGGCAGGCCGCAGGTCCAAGGCAGCGTGTGTCAAAGCGGTGCTTTAAATGCAGGAAGCTTTTACGGTGTCTTAGGCCATGTGTCTCTGCACTAGGATGCAACATGTAAACGACGGACTGCCTGACACTACTGGGAGCTGTAAGCCACTTTCAGTTGAGGACAACTATATGCCAAAAGAAGGGCAATGGAGGCCTTCTTTCCTTAAGCCACTAGAACGTGTAAATGTGAGCAGCAGATGTATCTCCCTTTTACCGCACCTGGCAAGTACAAAACTCAAAGGGAAAGTGCAGGGAGAATGCTCTGTGTTCCCTTTGGAAAAGAGCTTGAAGGGAAACGTTTCTTTCCTCACTGGAATTTACAGCGTTGCAGGCTCAATTGTGGCAGGGAAACACTGTTGTGCCATATCTTTTCTTCTTAACACAATCCATTTCTCGTCCCAGAAAGAGGCAGGCCCCACATCCAAGGCAGCCTGTTTCAAAGCGGTGCTTAAACTCCAGCATGCGTTTATGATGTCATAGGCCACTAGGCTGTGCACTAGATTCTAAGATGTAGGCGACGGAGTGCCCGACACTTCTGGGACCGGTAAGCCCCGTTCAGTGGAGGAGAACTATATGCCAAAAGAAGGGCAATGGAGACCTTCTTTTCTTAAGCCACTAGAAGCTCTAAATGTGAACAGCAGATGTATCTCCTTCCTACCACCCCTGGGAAGTACAAAACACAGAACGAAGGCGCAGGGGGAATGCTCTGTGGTCCTTGTGGAGAATAGGGCTTGAAAACTGACCTGAAAACGTTCAGCGTTTTCGGAAGCCACTAGAAGGTGTCGATGTGAACAACAGAAGTATCTACCTTCTACAGCACCGGGAAGCCCCAAAGACCGCAGGAAGGCAAAGGGAGAGTGCTTTGTGGTCCCTTTGGAAAACAGGGTTTGAAGGGATTCACTAAGGATTGTTAGTGAATGGGTAAACCACATGGGACGACTAGCATCGAGCTCAAGCTCTCTGTTTCTCGTCACACAGAGAGGCAGGCCGCAGGTCCAAAGCAGCGTGTGTCAAAGCGGTGCTTTAAAAGCAGGAAGCTTTTACGGTGTCTTAGGCCATGTGTCTCTGCACTAGGATGCAACATGTAAACGACGGACTGCCTGACACTACTGGGAGCTGTAAGCCACTTTCAGTTGAGGACAACTATATGCCAATAGAAGGGCAATGGAGGCCTTCTTTCCTTAAGCCACTAGAACGTGAAAATGTGAGCAGCAGATGTATCTCCCTTCTACCGCACCTGGCAAGTACAAAACTCAAAGGGAAAGTGCAGGGAGAATGCTCTGTGTTCCCTTTGGAAAAGAGCTTGAAGGGAAACGTTTTTTTCCTCACTGGAATTTTACAGCTTTGCAGGCTCAATTGTGGCAGGGAAACACTGTTGTTCCATATCTTCTCTTCTAAACACAATCCATTTCTCGTCCCAGAAAGAGGCAGGCCCCAGATCCAAGGCAGCCTGTTTCAAAGCGGTGCTTAAACTCCAGCAAGCGTTTATGGTGTCATAGGCCACTAGGCTGTGCACTAGATTCTAAGATGTAGGCGAAGGACTGCCCGTCAGTTCTGGGACATGTAAGCTACGTTCGGTTGAGGAGAACAATATGCCAGAAGAAGGGCAATGGAGGCCTTCTTTCCTTAAGCCACTAGAACGTGTATATGTGAACTGCAGATGTATATCTCCCTTGTACGCACGTGGGAAGTACAAAACTCAAAGGGAAAGTGCAGGGAGAATGCTCTGTGTTCCCTTTGGAAAAGAGCTTGAAGGGAACCTTTTTTTCCTCACTGGGATTTAGAGCGTTGCAGGCTCAATTGTGGCAGGGAAACACTGTTGTGCCATATCTTCTCTTCTTAACACAATCCATTTCTCGTCCCAGAAATAGGCAGGCCCCAGGTCCAAGGCAGCCAGTGTCAAAGCGGTGCTTAAACTCCAGCAAGCGTTTATGATGTAATAGGCCACCAGGCTGTGCACTAGATTCTAAGATGTAGGCGACGGAGTGCCCGACACTTCTGGGACCGGTAAGCCCCGTTCAGTGGAGGAGAACTATATGCCAAAAGAAGGGCAATGGAGACCTTCTTTTCTTAAGCCACTAGAAGCTCTAAATGTGAACAGCAGATATATCTCCTTCCTACCGCACCTGGGAAGTACAAAACACAGAACGAAGGCCCAGGGGGAATGCTCTGTGCTCCTTGTGGAGAATAGAGCTTGAAAACTGACCTGAAAACGTTCAGTGTTTTCGGAAGCCACTAGAAGGTGTCAATGTGAACAACAGAAGTATCTACCTTCTACAACACCGGGAAGCCCCAAAGACCGCAGGAAGGCAAAGGGAGAGTGCTTTGTGGTCCCTTTGGAAAACAGGGTTTGAAGGGATTCCCTAAGGATTGTTAGTGAATAGGTAAACCACATGGGACGACTAGCATCGAGCTCAAGCTCTCTGTTTCTCGTCACACAGAGAGGCAGGCCGCAGGTCCAAGGCAGCGTGTGTCAAAGCGGTGCTTTAAATGCAGGAAGCTTTTACGGTGTCTTAGGCCATGTGTCTCTGCACTAGGATGCAACATGTAAACGACGGACTGCCTGACACTACTGGGAGCTGTAAGCCACTTTCAGTTGAGGACAACTATATGCCAATAGAAGGGCAATGGAGGCCTTCTTTCCTTAAGCCACTAGAACGTGTAAATGTGAACAGCAGATGTATCTCCCTTATACCGCACCTGGCAAGTACAAAACTCAAAGGGAAAGTGCAGGGAGAATGCTCTGTGTTCCCTTTGGAAAAGAGCTTGAAGGGAAACGTTTTTTCCTCACTGGAATTTTACAGCTTTGCAGGCTCAATTGTGGCAGGGAAACACTGTTGTTCCATATCTTCTCTTCTTAACACAATCCATTTCTCGTCCCAGAAAGAGGCAGGCCCCAGATCCAAGGCAGCCTGTGTCAAAGCGGTGCTTAAACTCCAGCAAGCGTTTATGGTGTCATAGGCCACTAGGCTGTGCACTAGATTCTAAAATGTAGGCGAAGGACTGCCCGTCAGTTCTGGGACCTGTAAGCTACGTTCGGTTGAGGAGAACTATATGCCAGAAGAAGGGCAATGGAGGCCTTCTTTCCTTAAGCCACTAGAACGTTTAAATGTGAACTGCAGATGTATATCTCCCTTGTACGCACGTGGGAAGTACAAAACTCAAAGGGAAAGTGCAGGGAGAATGCTCAGTGTTCCCTTTGGAAAAGATAGCTTGAAGGGAAACTTTTTTTCTTCACTGGGATTTAGAGCGTTGCAGGCTCCATTGTGGCAGGGAAACACTGTTGTGCCATATCTTCTCTTCTTAACACAATCCATTTCTCGTCCCAGAAAGAGGCAGGCCCCAGATCCAAGGCAGCCTGTTTCAAAGCGGTGCTTAAACTCCAGCATGCGTTTATGATGTCATAGGCCACTAGGCTGTGCACTAGATTCTAAGATGTAGGCGACGGAGTGCCCGACACTTCTGGGACCGGTAAGCCCCGTTCAGTGTAGGAGAACTATATGCCAAAAGAAGGGCAATGGAGACCTTCTTTTCTTAAGCCACTAGAAGCTCTAAATGTGAACAGCAGATGTATCTCCTTCCTACCGCACCTGGGAAGTACAAAACACAGAACGAAGGCACAGGGGGAATGCTCTGTGATCCTTGTGGAGAATAGGGCTTGAAAACTGACCTGAAAACGTTCAGCGTTTTCGGAAGCCACTAGAAGGTGTCGATGTGAACAACAGAAGTATCTACCTTCTAGAGCACCGGGAAGCCCCAAAGACCGCAGGAAGGCAAAGGGAGAGTGCTTTGTGGTCCCTTTGGAAAACAGGGTTTGAAGGGATTCCCTAAGGATTGTTAGTGAATAGGTAAACCACATGGGACGACTAGCATCGAGCTCAAGCTCTCTGTTTCTCGTCACACAGAGAGGCAGGCCGCAGGTCCAAGGCAGCGTGTGTCAAAGCGGTGCTTTAAATGCAGGAAGCTTTTACGGTGTCTTAGGCCATGTGTCTCTGCACTAGGATGCAACATGTAAACGACGGACTGCCTGACACTACTGGGAGCTGTAAGCCACTTTCAGTTGAGGACAACTATATGCCAATAGAAGGACAATGGAGGCCTTCTTTCCTTAAGCCACTAGAACGTGTAAATGTGAACAGCAGATGTATCTCCCTTCTACCGCACCTGGCAAGTACAAAACTCAAAGGGAAAGTGCAGGGAGAATGCTCTGTGTCCCCTTTGGAAAAGAGCTTGAAGGGAAACGTTTTTTTCCTCACTGGAATTTTACAGCTTTGCAGGCTCAATTGTGGCAGGGAAACACTGTTGTTCCATATCTTCTCTTCTTAACACAATCCATTTCTCCCCCCAGAAAGAGGCAGGCCCCAGGTACAAGGCAGCCTGTTTCAAAGCGGTGCTTAAACTCCAGCAAGCGTTTATGGTGTCATAGGCCACTAGGCTGTGCACTAGATTCTAAGATGTAGGCGAAGGACTGCCCGTCAGTTCTGGGACCTGTAAGCTACGTTCGGTTGAGGAGAACAATATGCCAGAAGAAGGGCAATGGAGGCCTTCTTTCCTTAAGCCACTAGAACGTGTATATGTGAACTGCAGATGTATATCTCCCTTATACGCACGTGGGAAGTACAAAACTCAAAGGGAAAGTGCAGGGAGAATGCTCTGTGTTCCCTTTGGAAAAGAGAGCTTGAAGGGAACCTTTTTTTCCTCACTGGGATTTACAGCGTTGCAGGCTCCATTATGGCAGGGAAACACTGTTGTGCCATATCTTCTCTTCTTAACACAATCCATTTCTCGTCCCAGAAATAGGCAGGCCCCAGGTCCAAGGCAGCCAGTGTCAAAGCGGTGCTTAAACTCCAGCAAGCGTTTATGATGTAATAGGCCACCAGGCTGTGCACTAGATTGTAAGATGTAGGCGACGGAATGCCCGACACTTCTGGGACCGGTAAGCCACGTTCAGTGGAGGAGAACTATATGCCAAAAGAAGGGCAATGGAGACCTTCTTTTCTTAAGCCACTAGAAGCTCTAAATGTGAACAGCAGATGTATCTCCTTCCTACCACCCCTGGGAAGTACAAAACACAGAACGAAGGCGCAGGGGGAATGCTCTGTGGTCCTTGTGGAGAATAGGGCTTGAAAACTGACCTGAAAACGTTCAGCGTTTTCGGAAGCCACTAGAAGGTGTCGATGTGAACAACAGAAGTATCTACCTTCTACAGCACCGGGAAGCCCCAAAGACCGCAGGAAGGCAAAGGGAGAGTGCTTTGTGGTCCCTTTGGAAAACAGGGTTTGAAGGGATTCACTAAGGATTGTTAGTGAATGGGTAAACCACATGGGACGACTAGCATCGAGCTCAAGCTCTCTGTTTCTCGTCACACAGAGAGGCAGGCCGCAGGTCCAAAGCAGCGTGTGTCAAAGCGGTGCTTTAAAAGCAGGAAGCTTTTACGGTGTCTTAGGCCATGTGTCTCTGCACTAGGATGCAACATGTAAACGACGGACTGCCTGACACTACTGGGAGCTGTAAGCCACTTTCAGTTGAGGACAACTATATGCCAATAGAAGGGCAATGGAGGCCTTCTTTCCTTAAGCCACTAGAACGTGAAAATGTGAGCAGCAGATGTATCTCCCTTCTACCGCACCTGGCAAGTACAAAACTCAAAGGGAAAGTGCAGGGAGAATGCTCTGTGTTCCCTTTGGAAAAGAGCTTGAAGGGAAACGTTTTCTTCCTCACTGGAATTTTACAGCTTTGCAGGCTCCATTGTGGCAGGGAAACACTGTTGTTCCATATCTTCTCTTCTAAACACAATCCATTTCTCGTCCCAGAAAGAGGCAGGCCCCAGATCCAAGGCAGCCTGTTTCAAAGCGGTGCTTAAACTCCAGCAAGCGTTTATGGTGTCATAGGCCACTAGGCTGTGCACTAGATTCTAAGATGTAGGCGAAGGACTGCCCGTCAGTTCTGGGACCTGTAAGCTACGTTCGGTTGAGGAGAACAATATGCCAGAAGAAGGGCAATGGAGGCCTTCTTTCCTTAAGCCACTAGAACGTGTATATGTGAACTGCAGATGTATATCTCCCTTGTACGCACGTGGGAAGTACAAAACTCAAAGGGAAAGTGCAGGGAGAATGCTCTGTGTTCCCTTTGGAAAAGAGCTTGAAGGGAACCTTTTTTTCCTCACTGGGATTTAGAGCGTTGCAGGCTCCATTGTGGCAGGGAAACACTGTTGTGCCATATCTTCTCTTCTTAACACAATCCATTTCTCGTCCCAGAAATAGGCAGGCCCCAGGTCCAAGGCAGCCAGTGTCAAAGCGGTGCTTAAACTCCAGCAAGCGTTTATGATGTAATAGGCCACCAGGCTGTGCACTAGATTCTAAGATGTAGGCGACGGAGTGCCCGACACTTCTGGGACCGGTAAGCCCCGTTCAGTGGAGGAGAACTATATGCCAAAAGAAGGGCAATGGAGACCTTCTTTTCTTAAGCCACTAGAAGCTCTAAATGTGAACAGCAGATATATCTCCTTCCTACCGCACCTGGGAAGTACAAAACACAGAACGAAGGCCCAGGGGGAATGCTCTGTGCTCCTTGTGGAGAATAGAGCTTGAAAACTGACCTGAAAACGTTCAGTGTTTTCGGAAGCCACTAGAAGGTGTCAATGTGAACAACAGAAGTATCTACCTTCTACAACACCGGGAAGCCCCAAAGACCGCAGGAAGGCAAAGGGAGAGTGCTTTGTGGTCCCTTTGGAAAACAGGGTTTGAAGGGATTCCCTAAGGATTGTTAGTGAATAGGTAAACCACATGGGACGACTAGCATCGAGCTCAAGCTCTCTGTTTCTCGTCACACAGAGAGGCAGGCCGCAGGTCCAAGGCAGCGTGTGTCAAAGCGGTGCTTTAAATGCAGGAAGCTTTTACGGTGTCTTAGGCCATGTGTCTCTGCACTAGGATGCAACATGTAAACGACGGACTGCCTGACACTACTGGGAGCTGTAAGCCACTTTCAGTTGAGGACAACTATATGCCAATAGAAGGGCAATGGAGGCCTTCTTTCCTTAAGCCACTAGAACGTGTAAATGTGAACAGCAGATGTATCTCCCTTATACCGCACATGGCAAGTACAAAACTCAAAGGGAAAGTGCAGGGAGAATGCTCTGTGTTCCCTTTGGAAAAGAGCTTGAAGGGAAACGTTTTTTCCTCACTGGAATTTTACAGCTTTGCAGGCTCAATTGTGGCAGGGAAACACTGTTGTTCCATATCTTCTCTTCTTAACACAATCCATTTCTCGTCCCAGAAAGAGGCAGTCCCCAGATCCAAGGCAGCCTGTGTCAAAGCGGTGCTTAAACTCCAGCAAGCGTTTATGGTGTCATAGGCCACTAGGCTGTGCACTAGATTCTAAAATGTAGGCGAAGGACTGCCGGTCAGTTCTGGGACCTGTAAGCTACGTTCGGTTGAGGAGAACTATATGCCAGAAGAAGGGCAATGGAGGCCTTCTTTCCTTAAGCCACTAGAACGTTTAAATGTGAACTGCAGATGTATATCTCCCTTGTACGCACGTGGGAAGTACAAAACTCAAAGGGAAAGTGCAGGGAGAATGCTCAGTGTTCCCTTTGGAAAAGATAGCTTGAAGGGAAACTTTTTTTCTTCACTGGGATTTAGAGCGTTGCAGGCTCCATTGTGGCAGGGAAACACTGTTGTGCCATATCTTCTCTTCTTAACACAATGCATTTCTCGTCCCAGAAAGAGGCAGGCCCCAGATCCAAGGCAGCCTGTTTCAAAGCGGTGCTTAAACTCCAGCATGCGTTTATGATGTCATAGGCCACTAGGCTGTGCACTAGATTCTAAGATGTAGGCGACGGAGTGCCCGACACTTCTGGGACCGGTAAGCCCCGTTCAGTGTAGGAGAACTATATGCCAAAAGAAGGGCAATGGAGACCTTCTTTTCTTAAGCCACTAGAAGCTCTAAATGTGAACAGCAGATGTATCTCCTTCCTACCGCACCTGGGAAGTACAAAACACAGAACGAAGGCACAGGGGGAATGCTCTGTGATCCTTGTGGAGAATAGGGCTTGAAAACTGACCTGAAAACGTTCAGCGTTTTCGGAAGCCACTAGAAGGTGTCGATGTGAACAACAGAAGTATCTACCTTCTACAGCACCGGGAAGCCCCAAAGACCGCAGGAAGGCAAAGGGAGAGTGCTTTGTGGTCCCTTTTGAAAACAGGGTTTGAAGGGATTCCCTAAGGATTGTTAGTGAATAGGTTAACCACAAGGGACGACTAGCATCGAGCTCAAGCTCTCTGTTTCTCGTCACACAGAGAGGCAGGCCGCAGGTCCAAGGCAGCGTGTGTCATAGCGGTGCTTTAAATGCAGGAAGCTTTTACGGTGTCTTAGGCCATGTGTCTCTGCACTAGGATGCAACATGTAAACGACGGACTGCCTGACACTACTGGGAGCTGTAAGCCACTTTCACTTGAGGACAACTATATGCCAAAAGAAGGGCAATGGAGGCCTTCTTTCCTTAAGCCACTAGAACGTGTAAATGTGAACAGCAGATGTATCTCCCTTATACCGCACCTGGCAAGTACAAAACTCAAAGGGAAAGTGCAGGGAGAATGCTCTGTGTTCCCTTTGGAAAAGAGCTTGAAGGGAAACGTTTTTTCCTCACTGGAATTTTACAGCTTTGCAGGCTCAATTGTGGCAGGGAAACACTGTTGTTCCATATCTTCTCTTCTTAACACAATCCATTTCTCGTCCCAGAAAGAGGCAGGCCCCAGATCCAAGGCAGCCTCTTTCAAAGCGGTGCTTAAACTCCAGCAAGCGTTTATGGTGTCATAGGCCACTAGGCTGTGCACTAGATTCTAAAATGTAGGCGAAGGACTGCCCGTCAGTTCTGGGACCTGTAAGCTACGTTCGGTTGAGGAGAACTATATGCCAGAAGAAGGGCAATGGAGGCCTTCTTTCCTTAAGCCACTAGAACGTGTAAATGTGAACTGCAGATGTATATCTCCCTTGTACGCACGTGGGAAGTACAAAATTAAAAGGGAAAGTTCAGGGAGAATGCTCTGTGTTCCCTTTGGAAAAGAGCTTGAAGGGAACCTTTTTTTCCTCAATGGGATTTAGAGCGTTGCAGGCTCCATTGTGGCAGGGAAACACTGTTGTGCCATATCTTCTCTTCTTAACACAATCCATTTCTCGTCCCAGAAAGAGGCAGGCCCCAGATCCAAGGCAGCCTGTGTCAAAGCGGTGCTTAAACTCCAGCAAGCGTTTATGGTGTCATAGGCCACTAGGCTGTGCACTAGATTCTAAGATGTAGGCGAAGGACTGCCCGTCAGTTCTGGGACCTGTAAGCTACGTTCGGTTGAGGAGAACTATATGCCAGAAGAAGGGCAATGGAGGCCTTCTTTCCTTAAGCCACTAGAACGTGTAAATGTGAACTGCAGATGTATATCTCCCTTGTACGCACGTGGGAAGTACAAAATTAAAAGGGAAAGTTCAGGGAGAATGCTCTGTGTTCCCTTTGGAAAAGAGCTTGAAGGGAACCTTTTTTTCCTCAATGGGATTTAGAGCGTTGCAGGCTCCATTGTGGCAGGGAAACACTGTTGTGCCATATCTTCTCTTCTTAACACAATCCATTTCTCGTCCCAGAAAGAGGCAGGCCCCAGATCCAAGGCAGCCTGTTTCAAAGCGGTGCTTAAACTCCAGCATGCGTTTATGATGTCATAGGCCACTAGGCTGTGCACTAGATTCTAAGATGTAGGCGACGGAGTGCCCGACACTTCTGGGACCGGTAAGCCCCGTTCAGTGGAGGAGAACTATATGCCAAAAGAAGGGCAATGGAGACCTTCTTTTCTTAAGCCACTAGAAGCTCTAAAAGTGAACAGCAGATGTATCTCCTTCCTACCGCACCTGGGAAGTACAAAACACAGAACGAAGGCACAGGGGGAATGCTCTGTGATCCTTGTGGAGAATAGGGCTTGAAAACTGACCTGTAAACGCTCAGCGTTTTCGGAAGCCACTAGAAGGTGTCGATGTGAACAACAGAAGTATCTACCTTGTACAGCACCGGGAAGCCCCAAAGACCGCAGGAAGGCAAAGGGAGAGTGCTTTGTGGTCCCTTTGGAAAACAGGGTTTGAAGGGATTCACTAAGGATTGTTAGTGAATAGGTAAAACACATGGGACGACTAGCATCGAGCTCAAGCTCTCTGTTTCTCGTCACACAGAGAGGCAGGCCGCAGGTCCAAGGCAGCGTGTGTCAAAGCGGTGCTTTAAATGCAGGAAGCTTTTACGGTGTCTTAGGCCATGTGTCTCTGCACTAGGATGCAACATGTAAAGGAAGGACTGCCTGACACTACTGGGAGCTGTAAGCCACTTTCAGTTGAGGACAACTATATGCCAAAAGAAGGGCAATGGAGGCCTTCTTTCCTTAAGCCACTAGAACGTGTAAATGTGAGCAGCAGATGTATCTCCCTTCTACCGCACCTGGCAAGTACAAAACTCAAAGGGAAAGTGCAGGGAGAATGCTCTGTGTTCCCTTTGGAAAAGAGCTTGAAGGGAAACGTTTTTTTCCTCACTGGAATTTACAGCGTTGCAGGCTCAATTGTGTCAGGGAAACACTGTTGTGCCATATCTTCTCTTCTTAACACAATGCATTTCTCGTCCCAGAAAGAGGCAGGCCCCAGGTCCAAGGCAGCCTGTTTCAAAGCGGTGCTTAAACTCCAGCATGCGTTTATGATGTCATAGGCCACTAGGCTGTGCACTAGATTCTAAGATGTAGGCGACGGAGTGCCCGACACTTCTGGGACCGTTAAGCCCCGTTCAGTGGAAGAGAACTATATGCCAAAAGAAGGGCAATTGAGACCTTCTTTTCTTAAGCCACTAGAAGCTCTAAATGTGAACAGCAGATGTATCTCCTTCCTACCACCCCTGGGAAGTACAAAACACAGAACGAAGGCGCAGGGGGAATGCTCTGTGGTCCTTGTGGAGAATAGGGCTTGAAAACTGACCTGAAAACGTTCAGCGTTTTCGGAAGCCACTAGAAGGTGTCGATGTGAACAACAGAAATATCTACCTTCTACAGCACCGGGAATCCCCAAAGACCGCAGGAAGGCAAAGGGAGAGTGCTTTGTGGTCCCTTTGGAAAACAGGGTTTGAAGGGATTCACTAAGGATTGTTAGTGAATGGGTAAACCACATGGGACGACTAGCATCGAGCTCAAGCTCTGTTTTTCTTCACACAGAGAGGCAGGCCGCAGGTCCAAGGCAGCGTGTGTCAAAGCGGTGCTTTAAATGCAGGAACCTTTTACGGTGTCTTAGGCCATGTGTCTCTGCACTAGGATGCAACATGTAAACGACGGACTGCCTGACACTACTGGGAGCTGTAAGCCACTTTCAGTTGAGGACAACTATATGCCAATAGAAGGGCAATGGAGGCCTTCTTTCCTTAAGCCACTAGAACGTGTAAATATGAACAGCAGATGTATCTCCCTTCTACCGCACCTGGCAAGTACAAAACTCAAAGGGAAAGTGCAGGGAGAATGCTCTGTGTTCCCTTTGGAAAAGAGCTTGAAGGGAAACGTTTTTTTCCTCACTGGAATTTTACAGCTTTGCAGGCTCAATTGTGGCAGGGAAACACTGTTGTTCCATATCTTCTCTTCTTAACACAATCCATTTCTCCCCCCAGAAAGAGGCAGGCCCCAGGTCCAAGGCAGCCTGTTTCAAAGCGGTGCTTAAACTCCAGCAAGCGTTTATGGTGTCATAGGCCACTGGGCTGTGCACTAGATTCTAAGATGTAGGCGAAGGACTGCCCGTCAGTTCTGGGACCTGTAAGCTACGTTCGGTTGAGGAGAACAATATGCCAGAAGAAGGGCAATGGAGGCCTTCTTTCCTTAAGCCACTAGAACGTGTATATGTGAACTGCAGATGTATATCTCCCTTGTACGCACGTGGGAAGTACAAAACTCAAAGGGAAAGTGCAGGGAGAATGCTCTGTGTTCCCTTTGGAAAAGAGAGCTTGAAGGGAACCTTTTTTTCCTCACTGGGATTTACAGCATTGCAGGCTCCATTGTGGCAGGGAAACACTGTTGTGCCATATCTTCTCTTCTTAACACAATCCATTTCTCGTCCCAGAAATAGGCAGGCCCCAGGTCCAAGGCAGCCAGTGTCAAAGCGGTGCTTAAACTCCAGCAAGCGTTTATGATGTAATAGGCCACCAGGCTGTGCACTAGATTCTAAGATGTAGGCGACGGAGTGCCCGACACTTCTGGGACTGGTAAGCCACGTTCAGTGGAGGAGAACTATATGCCAAAAGAAGGGCAATGGAGACCTTCTTTTCTTAAGCCACTAGAAGCTCTAAATGTGAACAGCAGATGTATCTCCTTCCTACCGCACCTGGGAAGTACAAAACACAGAACGAAGGCCCAGGGGGAATGCTCTGTGCTCCTTGTGGAGAATAGAGCTTGAAAACTGACCTGAAAACGTTCAGTGTTTTCGGAAGCCACTAGAAGGTGTCAATGTGAACAACAGAAGTATCTACCTTCTACAACACCGGGAAGCCCCAAAGACCGCAGGAAGGCAAAGGGAGAGTGCTTTGTAGTCCCTTTGGAAAACAGGGTTTGAAGGGATTCCCTAAGGATTGTTAGTGAATAGGTAAACCACATGGGACGACTAGCATCGAGCTCAAGCTCTCTGTTTCTCGTCACACAGAGAGGCAGGCCGCAGGTCCAAGGCAGCGTGTGTCAAGGCGGTGCTTTAAATGCAGGAAGCTTTTATGGTGTCTTAGGCCATGTGTCTCTGGACTAGGATGCAACATGTAAAGGAAGGACTGCCTGACACTACTGGGAGCTGTAAGCCACTTTCAGTTGAGGACAACTATATGCCAAAAGAAGGGCAATGGAGGCCTTCTTTCCTTAAGCCACTAGAACGTGTAAATGTGAGCAGCAGATGTATCTCCCTTCTACCGCACCTGGCAAGTACAAAACTCAAAGGGAAAGTGCAGGGAGAATGCTCTGTGTTCCCTTTGGAAAAGAGCTTGAAGGGAAACGTTTTTTTCCTCACTGGAATTTACAGCGTTGCAGGCTCATTTGTGGCAGGGAAACACTGTTTTGCCATATCTTCTCTTCTTAACACAATCCATTTCTCCCCCCAGAAAGAGGCAGGCCCCAGGTCCAAGGCAGCCTGTTTCAAAGCGGTGCTTAAACTCCAGCATGCGTTTATGATGTCATAGGCCACTAGGCTGTGCACTAGATTCTAAGATGTAGGCGACGGAGTGCCCGACACTTCTGGGACCGGTAAGCCACGTTCAGTGGAGGAGAACTATATGCCAAAAGAAGGGCAATTGAGACCTTCTTTTCTTAAGCCACTAGAAGCTCTAAATGTGAACAGCAGATGTATCTCCTTCCTACCAACCCTGGGAAGTACAAAACACAGAACGAAGGCGCAGGGGGAATGCTCTGTGGTCCTTGTGGAGAATAGGGCTTGAAAACTGACCTGAAAACGTTCAGCGTTTTCGGAAGCCACTAGAAGGTGTCGATGTGAACAACAGAAGTATCTACCTTCTACAGCACCGGGAAGCCCCAAAGACCGCAGGAAGGCAAAGGGAGAGTGCTTTGTGATCCCTTTGGAAAACAGGGTTTGAAGGGATTCCCTAAGGATTGTTAGTGAATAGGTAAACCACATGGGACGACTAGCATCGAGCTCAAGCTCTCTGTTTCTCGTCACACAGAGAGGCAGGCCGCAGGTCCAAGGCAGCGTGTGTCAAAGCGGTGCTTTAAATGCAGGAAGCTTTTACGGTGTCTTAGGCCATGTGTCTCTGCACTAGGATGCAACATGTAAACGACGGACTGCCTGACACTACTGGGAGCTGTAAGCCACTTTCAGTTGAGGACAACTATATGCCAATAGAAGGGCAATGGAGGCCTTCTTTCCTTAAGCCACTGGAACGTGTAAAAGTGAACAGCAGATGTATCTCCCTTATACCGCACCTGGCAAGTACAAAACTCAAAGGGAAAGTGCAGGGAGAATGCTCTGTGTTCCCTTTGGAAAAGAGCTTGAAGGGAAACGTTTTTTCCTCACTGGAATTTTACAGCTTTGCAGGCTCAATTGTGGCAGGGAAACACTGTTGTTCCATATCTTCTCTTCTTAACACAATCCATTTCTCGTCCCAGAAAGAGGCAGGCCCCAGATCCAAGGCAGCCTCTTTCAAAGCGGTGCTTAAACTCCAGCAAGCGTTTATGGTGTCATAGGCCACTAGGCTGTGCACTAGATTCTAAAATGTAGGCGAAGGACTGCCCGTCAGTTCTGGGACCTGTAAGCTACGTTCGGTTGAGGAGAACTATATGCCAGAAGAAGGGCAATGGAGGCCTTCTTTCCTTAAGCCACTAGAACGTTTAAATGTGAACTGCAGATGTATATCTCCCTTGTACGCACGTGGGAAGTACAAAACTCAAAGGGAAAGTGCAGGGAGAATGCTCAGTGTTCCCTTTGGAAAAGAGAGCTTGAAGGGAAACTTTTTTTCTTCACTGGGATTTAGAGCGTTGCAGGCTCCATTGTGGCAGGGAAACACTGTTGTGCCATATCTTCTCTTCTTAACACAATCCATTTCTCGTCCCAGAAAGAGGCAGGCCCCAGATCCAAGGCAGCCTGTTTCAAAGCGGTGCTTAAACTCCAGCATGCGTTTATGATGTCATAGGCCACTAGGCTGTGCACTAGATTCTAAGATGTAGGCGACGGAGTGCCCGACACTTCTGGGACCGGTAAGCCCCGTTCAGTGGAGGAGAACTATATGCCAAAAGAAGGGCAATGGAGACCTTCTTTTCTTAAGCCACTAGAAGCTCTAAAAGTGAACAGCAGATGTATCTCCTTCCTACCGCACCTGGGAAGTACAAAACACAGAACGAAGGCACAGGGGGAATGCTCTGTGATCCTTGTGGAGAATAGGGCTTGAAAACTGACCTGTAAACGCTCAGCGTTTTCGGAAGCCACTAGAAGGTGTCGATGTGAACAACAGAAGTATCTACATGTACAGCACCGGGAAGCCCCAAAGACCGCAGGAAGGCAAAGGGAGAGTGCTTTGTGGTCCCTTTGGAAAACAGGGTTTGAAGGGATTCACTAAGGATTGTTAGTGAATAGGTAAAACACATGGGACGACTAGCATCGAGCTCAAGCTCTCTGTTTCTCGTCACACAGAGAGGCAGGCCGCAGGTCCAAGGCAGCGTGTGTCAAAGCGGTGCTTTAAATGCAGGAAGCTTTTACGGTGTCTTAGGCCATGTGTCTCTGCACTAGGATGCAACATGTAAAGGAAGGACTGCCTGACACTACTGGGAGCTGTAAGCCACTTTCAGTTGAGGACAACTATATGCCAAAAGAAGGGCAATGGAGGCCTTCTTTCCTTAAGCCACTAGAACGTGTAAATGTGAGCAGCAGATGTATCTCCCTTCTACCGCACCTGGCAAGTACAAAACTCAAAGGGAAAGTGCAGGGAGAATGCTCTGTGTTCCCTTTGGAAAAGAGCTTGAAGGGAAACGTTTTTTTCCTCACTGGAATTTACAGCGTTGCAGGCTCAATTGTGTCAGGGAAACACTGTTGTGCCATATCTTCTCTTCTTAACACAATGCATTTCTCGTCCCAGAAAGAGGCAGTCCCCAGGTCCAAGGCAGCCTGTTTCAAAGCGGTGCTTAAACTCCAGCATGCGTTTATGATGTCATAGGCCACTAGGCTGTGCACTAGATTCTAAGATGTAGGCGACGGAGTGCCCGACACTTCTGGGACCGTTAAGCCCCGTTCAGTGGAAGAGAACTATATGCCAAATGAAGGGCAATTGAGACCTTCTTTTCTTAAGCCACTAGAAGCTCTAAATGTGAACAGCAGATGTATCTCCTTCCTACCACCCCTGGGAAGTACAAAACACAGAACGAAGGCACAGGGGGAATGCTCTGTGGTCCTTGTGGAGAATAGGGCTTGAAAACTGACCTGAAAACGTTCAGCGTTTTCGGAAGCCACTAGAAGGTGTCGATGTTAACAACAGAAATATCTACCTTCTACAGCACCGGGAATCCCCAAAGACCGCAGGAAGGCAAAGGGAGAGTGCTTTGTGGTCCCTTTGGAAAACAGGGTTTGAAGGGATTCACTAAGGATTGTTAGTGAATGGGTAAACCACATGGGACGACTAGCATCGAGCTCAAGCTCTGTTTTTCTTCACACAGAGAGGCAGGCCGCAGGTCCAAGGCAGCGTGTGTCAAAGCGGTGCTTTAAATGCAGGAACCTTTTACGGTGTCTTAGGCCATGTGTCTCTGCACTAGGATGCAACATGTAAACGACGGACTGCCTGACACTACTGGGAGCTGTAAGCCACTTTCAGTTGAGGACAACTATATGCCAATAGAAGGGCAATGGAGGCCTTCTTTCCTTAAGCCACTAGAACGTGTAAATATGAACAGCAGATGTATCTCCCTTCTACCGCACCTGGCAAGTACAAAACTCAAAGGGAAAGTGCAGGGAGAATGCTCTGTGTTCCCTTTGGAAAAGAGCTTGAAGGGAAACGTTTTTTTCCTCACTGGAATTTTACAGCTTTGCAGGCTCAATTGTGGCAGGGAAACACTGTTGTTCCATATCTTCTCTTCTTAACACAATCCATTTCTCCCCCCAGAAAGAGGCAGGCCCCAGGTCCAAGGCAGCCTGTTTCAAAGCGGTGCTTAAACTCCAGCAAGCGTTTATGGTGTCATAGGCCACTGGGCTGTGCACTAGATTCTAAGATGTAGGCGAAGGACTGCCCGTCAGTTCTGGGACCTGTAAGCTACGTTCGGTTGAGGAGAACAATATGCCAGAAGAAGGGCAATGGAGGCCTTCTTTCCTTAAGCCACTAGAACGTGTATATGTGAACTGCAGATGTATATCTCCCTTGTACGCACGTGGGAAGTACAAAACTCAAAGGGAAAGTGCAGGGAGAATGCTCTGTGTTCCCTTTGGAAAAGAGAGCTTGAAGGGAACCTTTTTTTCCTCACTGGGATTTACAGCATTGCAGGCTCCATTGTGGCAGGGAAACACTGTTGTGCCATATCTTCTCTTCTTAACACAATCCATTTCTCGTCCCAGAAATAGGCAGGCCCCAGGTCCAAGGCAGCCAGTGTCAAAGCGGTGCTTAAACTCCAGCAAGCGTTTATGATGTAATAGGCCACCAGGCTGTGCACTAGATTCTAAGATGTAGGCGACGGAGTGCCCGACACTTCTGGGACTGGTAAGCCACGTTCAGTGGAGGAGAACTATATGCCAAAAGAAGGGCAATGGAGACCTTCTTTTCTTAAGCCACTAGAAGCTCTAAATGTGAACAGCAGATGTATCTCCTTCCTACCGCACCTGGGAAGTACAAAACACAGAACGAAGGCCCAGGGGGAATGCTCTGTGCTCCTTGTGGAGAATAGAGCTTGAAAACTGACCTGAAAACGTTCAGTGTTTTCGGAAGCCACTAGAAGGTGTCAATGTGAACAACAGAAGTATCTACCTTCTACAACACCGGGAAGCCCCAAAGACCGCAGGAAGGCAAAGGGAGAGTGCTTTGTAGTCCCTTTGGAAAACAGGGTTTGAAGGGATTCCCTAAGGATTGTTAGTGAATAGGTAAACCACATGGGACGACTAGCATCGAGCTCAAGCTCTCTGTTTCTCGTCACACAGAGAGGCAGGCCGCAGGTCCAAGGCAGCGTGTGTCAAGGCGGTGCTTTAAATGCAGGAAGCTTTTATGGTGTCTTAGGCCATGTGTCTCTGGACTAGGATGCAACATGTAAAGGAAGGACTGCCTGACACTACTGGGAGCTGTAAGCCACTTTCAGTTGAGGACAACTATATGCCAAAAGAAGGGCAATGGAGGCCTTCTTTCCTTAAGCCACTAGAACGTGTAAATGTGAGCAGCAGATGTATCTCCCTTCTACCGCACCTGGCAAGTACAAAACTCAAAGGGAAAGTGCAGGGAGAATGCTCTGTGTTCCCTTTGGAAAAGAGCTTGAAGGGAAACGTTTTTTTCCTCACTGGAATTTACAGCGTTGCAGGCTCATTTGTGGCAGGGAAACACTGTTTTGCCATATCTTCTCTTCTTAACACAATCCATTTCTCGTCCCAGAAAGAGGCAGGCCCCACATCCAAGGCAGCCTGTTTCAAAGCGGTGCTTAAACTCCAGCATGCGTTTATGATGTCATAGGCCACTAGGCTGTGCACTAGATTCTAAGATGTAGGCGACGGAGTGCCCGACACTTCTGGGACCGGTAAGCCACGTTCAGTGGAGGAGAACTATATGCCAAAAGAAGGGCAATTGAGACCTTCTTTTCTTAAGCCACTAGAAGCTCTAAATGTGAACAGCAGATGTATCTCCTTCCTACCAACCCTGGGAAGTACAAAACACAGAACGAAGGCGCAGGGGGAATGCTCTGTGGTCCTTGTGGAGAATAGGGCTTGAAAACTGACCTGAAAACGTTCAGCGTTTTCGGAAGCCACTAGAAGGTGTCGATGTGAACAACAGAAGTATCTACCTTCTACAGCACCGGGAAGCCCCAAAGACCGCAGGAAGGCAAAGGGAGAGTGCTTTGTGGTCCCTTTGGAAAACAGGGTTTGAAGGGATTCCCTAAGGATTGTTAGTGAATAGGTAAACCACATGGGACGACTAGCATCGAGCTCAAGCTCTCTGTTTCTCGTCACACAGAGAGGCAGGCCGCAGGTCCAAGGCAGCGTGTGTCAAAGCGGTGCTTTAAATGCAGGAAGCTTTTACGGTGTCTTAGGCCATGTGTCTCTGCACTAGGATGCAACATGTAAACGACGGACTGCCTGACACTACTGGGAGCTGTAAGCCACTTTCAGTTGAGGACAACTATATGCCAATAGAAGGGCAATGGAGGCCTTCTTTCCTTAAGCCACTAGAACGTGTAAAAGTGAACAGCAGATGTATCTCCCTTATACCGCACCTGGCAAGTACAAAACTCAAAGGGAAAGTGCAGGGAGAATGCTCTGTGTTCCCTTTGGAAAAGAGCTTGAAGGGAAACGTTTTTTCCTCACTGGAATTTTACAGCTTTGCAGGCTCAATTGTGGCAGGGAAACACTGTTGTTCCATATCTTCTCTTCTTAACACAATCCATTTCTCGTCCCAGAAAGAGGCAGGCCCCAGATCCAAGGCAGCCTCTTTCAAAGCGGTGCTTAAACTCCAGCAAGCGTTTATGGTGTCATAGGCCACTAGGCTGTGCACTAGATTCTAAAATGTAGGCGAAGGACTGCCCGTCAGTTCTGGGACCTGTAAGCTACGTTCGGTTGAGGAGAACTATATGCCAGAAGAAGGGCAATGGAGGCCTTCTTTCCTTAAGCCACTAGAACGTTTAAATGTGAACTGCAGATGTATATCTCCCTTGTACGCACGTGGGAAGTACAAAACTCAAAGGGAAAGTGCAGGGAGAATGCTCAGTGTTCCCTTTGGAAAAGAGAGCTTGAAGGGAAACTTTTTTTCTTCACTGGGATTTAGAGCGTTGCAGGCTCCATTGTGGCAGGGAAACACTGTTGTGCCATATCTTCTCTTCTTAACACAATCCATTTCTCGTCCCTGAAAGAGGCAGGCCCCAGATCCAAGGCAGCCTGTTTCAAAGCGGTGCTTAAACTCCAGCATGCGTTTATGATGTCATAGGCCACTAGGCTGTGCACTAGATTCTAAGATGTAGGCGACGGAGTGCCCGACACTTCTGGGACCGGTAAGCCCCGTTCAGTGGAGGAGAACTATATGCCAAAAGAAGGGCAATGGAGACCTTCTTTTCTTAAGCCACTAGAAGCTCTAAAAGTGAACAGCAGATGTATCTCCTTCCTACCGCACCTGGGAAGTACAAAACACAGAACGAAGGCACAGGGGGAATGCTCTGTGATCCTTGTGGAGAATAGGGCTTGAAAACTGACCTGTAAACGCTCAGCGTTTTCGGAAGCCACTAGAAGGTGTCGATGTGAACAACAGAAGTATCTACCTTGTACAGCACCGGGAAGCCCCAAAGACCGCAGGAAGGCAAAGGGAGAGTGCTTTGTGGTCCCTTTGGAAAACAGGGTTTGAAGGGATTCACTAAGGATTGTTAGTGAATAGGTAAAACACATGGGACGACTAGCATCGAGCTCAAGCTCTCTGTTTCTCGTCACACAGAGAGGCAGGCCGCAGGTCCAAGGCAGCGTGTGTCAAAGCGGTGCTTTAAATGCAGGAAGCTTTTACGGTGTCTTAGGCCATGTGTCTCTGCACTAGGATGCAACATGTAAAGGAAGGACTGCCTGACACTACTGGGAGCTGTAAGCCACTTTCAGTTGAGGACAACTATATGCCAAAAGAAGGGCAATGGAGGCCTTCTTTCCTTAAGCCACTAGAACGCGTAAATGTGAGCAGCAGATGTATCTCCCTTCTACCGCACCTGGCAAGTACAAAACTCAAAGGGAAAGTGCAGGGAGAATGCTCTGTGTTCCCTTTGGAAAAGAGCTTGAAGGGAAACGTTTTTTTCCTCACTGGAATTTACAGCGTTGCAGGCTCAATTGTGGCAGGGAAACACTGTTGTGCCATATCTTCTCTTCTTAACACAATCCATTTCTCGTCCCAGAAAGAGGCAGGCCCCACATCCAAGGCAGCCTGTTTCAAAGCGGTGCTTAAACTCCAGCATGCGTTTATGATGTCATAGGCCACTAGGCTGTGCACTAGATTCTAAGATGTAGGCGACGGAGTGCCCGACACTTCTGGGACCGTTAAGCCCCGTTCAGTGGAAGAGAACTATATGCCAAAAGAAGGGCAATTGAGACCTTCTTTTCTTAAGCCACTAGAAGCTCTAAATGTGAACAGCAGATGTATCTCCTTCCTACCACCCCTGGGAAGTACAAAACACAGAACGAAGGCGCAGGGGGAATGCTCTGTGGTCCTTGTGGAGAATAGGGCTTGAAAACTGACCTGAAAACGTTCAGCGTTTTCGGAAGCCACTAGAAGGTGTCGATGTGAACAACAGAAATATCTACCTTCTACAGCACCGGGAATCCCCAAAGACCGCAGGAAGGCAAAGGGAGAGTGCTTTGTGGTCCCTTTGGAAAACAGGGTTTGAAGGGATTCATTAAGGATTGTTAGTGAATGGGTAAACCACATGGGACGACTAGCATCGAGCTCAAGCTCTGTTTATCTTCACACAGAGAGGCAGGCCGCAGGTCCAAGGCAGCGTGTGTCAAAGCGGTGCTTTAAATGCAGGAACCTTTTACGGTGTCTTAGGCCATGTGTCTCTGCACTAGGATGCAACATGTAAACGACGGACTGCCTGACACTACTGGGAGCTGTAAGCCACTTTCAGTTGAGGACAACTATATGCCAATAGAAGGGCAATGGAGGCCTTCTTTCCTTAAGCCACTAGAACGTGTAAATATGAACAGCAGATGTATCTCCCTTCTACCGCACCTGGCAAGTACAAAACTCAAAGGGAAAGTGCAGGGAGAATGCTCTGTGTTCCCTTTGGAAAAGAGCTTGAAGGGAAACGTTTTTTTCCTCACTGGAATTTTACAGCTTTGCAGGCTCAATTGTGGCAGGGAAACACTGTTGTTCCATATCTTCTCTTCTTAACACAATCCATTTCTCCCCCCAGAAAGAGGCAGGCCCCAGGTCCAAGGCAGCCTGTTTCAAAGCGGTGCTTAAACTCCAGCAAGCGTTTATGGTGTCATAGGCCACTAGGCTGTGCACTAGATTCTAAGATGTAGGCGAAGGACTGCCCGTCAGTTCTGGGACCTGTAAGCTACGTTCGGTTGAGGAGAACAATATGCCAGAAGAAGGGCAATGGAGGCCTTCTTTCCTTAAGCCACTAGAACGTGTATATGTGAACTGCAGATGTATATCTCCCTTGTACGCACGTGGGAAGTACAAAACTCAAAGGGAAAGTGCAGGGAGAATGCTCTGTGTTCCCTTTGGAAAAGAGAGCTTGAAGGGAACCTTTTTTTCCTCACTGGGATTTACAGCATTGCAGGCTCCATTGTGGCAGGGAAACACTGTTGTGCCATATCTTCTCTTCTTAACACAATCCATTTCTCGTCCCAGAAATAGGCAGGCCCCAGGTCCAAGGCAGCCAGTGTCAAAGCGGTGCTTAAACTCCAGCAAGCGTTTATGATGTAATAGGCCACCAGGCTGTGCACTAGATTCTAAGATGTAGGCGACGGAGTGCCCGACACTTCTGGGACTGGTAAGCCACGTTCAGTGGAGGAGAACTATATGCCAAAAGAAGGGCAATGGAGACCTTCTTTTCTTAAGCCACTAGAAGCTCTAAATGTGAACAGCAGATGTATCTCCTTCCTACCGCACCTGGGAAGTACAAAACACAGAACGAAGGCCCAGGGGGAATGCTCTGTGCTCCTTGTGGAGAATAGAGCTTGAAAACTGACCTGAAAACGTTCAGTGTTTTCGGAAGCCACTAGAAGGTGTCAATGTGAACAACAGAAGTATCTACCTTCTACAACACCGGGAAGCCCCAAAGACCGCAGGAAGGCAAAGGGAGAGTGCTTTGTAGTCCCTTTGGAAAACAGGGTTTGAAGGGATTCCCTAAGGATTGTTAGTGAATAGGTAAACCACATGGGACGACTAGCATCGAGCTCAAGCTCTCTGTTTCTCGTCACACAGAGAGGCAGGCCGCAGGTCCAAGGCAGCGTGTGTCAAGGCGGTGCTTTAAATGCAGGAAGCTTTTATGGTGTCTTAGGCCATGTGTCTCTGGACTAGGATGCAACATGTAAAGGAAGGACTGCCTGACACTACTGGGAGCTGTAAGCCACTTTCAGTTGAGGACAACTATATGCCAAAAGAAGGGCAATGGAGGCCTTCTTTCCTTAAGCCACTAGAACGTGTAAATGTGAGCAGCAGATGTATCTCCCTTCTACCGCACCTGGCAAGTACAAAACTCAAAGGGAAAGTGCAGGGAGAATGCTCTGTGTTCCCTTTGGAAAAGAGCTTGAAGGGAAACGTTTTTTTCCTCACTGGAATTTACAGCGTTGCAGGCTCATTTGTGGCAGGGAAACACTGTTGTGCCATATCTTCTCTTCTTAACACAATCCATTTCTCGTCCCAGAAAGAGGCAGGCCCCACATCCAAGGCAGCCTGTTTCAAAGCGGTGCTTAAACTCCAGCATGCGTTTATGATGTCATAGGCCACTAGGCTGTGCACTAGATTCTAAGATGTAGGCGACGGAGTGCCCGACACTTCTGGGACCGGTAAGCCACGTTCAGTGGAGGAGAACTATATGCCAAAAGAAGGGCAATGGAGACCTTCTTTTCTTAAGCCACTAGAAGCTCTAAATGTGAACAGCAGATGTATCTCCTTCCTACCGCACCTGGGAAGTACAAAACACAGAACGAAGGCGCAGGGGGAATGCTCTGTGGTCCTTGTGGAGAATAGGGCTTGAAAACTGACCTGAAAACGTTCAGCGTTTTCGGAAGCCACTAGAAGGTGTCGATGTGAACAACAGAAGTATCTACCTTCTACAGCACCGGGAAGCCCCAAAGACCGCAGGAAGGCAAAGGGAGAGTGCTTTGTGGTCCCTTTGGAAAACAGGGTTTGAAGGGATTCCCTAAGGATTGTTAGTGAATAGGTAAACCACATGGGACGACTAGCATCGAGCTCAAGCTCTCTGTTTCTCGTCACACAGAGAGGCAGGCCGCAGGTCCAAGGCAGCGTGTGTCAAAGCGGTGCTTTAAATGCAGGAAGCTTTTACGGTGTCTTAGGCCATGTGTCTCTGCACTAGGATGCAACATGTAAACGACGGACTGCCTGACACTACTGGGAGCTGTAAGCCACTTTCAGTTGAGGACAACTATATGCCAATAGAAGGGCAATGGAGGCCTTCTTTCCTTAAGCCACTAGAACGTGTAAATGTGAACAGCAGATGTATCTCCCTTATACCGCACCTGGCAAGTACAAAACTCAAAGGGAAAGTGCAGGGAGAATGCTCTGTGTTCCCTTTGGAAAAGAGCTTGAAGGGAAACGTTTTTTCCTCACTGGAATTTTACAGCTTTGCAGGCTCAATTGTGGCAGGGAAACACTGTTGTTCCATATCTTCTCTTCTTAACACAATCCATTTCTCGTCCCAGAAAGAGGCAGGCCCCAGATCCAAGGCAGCCTCTTTCAAAGCGGTGCTTAAACTCCAGCAAGCGTTTATGGTGTCATAGGCCACTAGGCTGTGCACTAGATTCTAAAATGTAGGCGAAGGACTGCCCGTCAGTTCTGGGACCTGTAGGCTACGTTCGGTTGAGGAGAACTATATGCCAGAAGAAGGGCAATGGAGGCCTTCTTTCCTTAAGCCACTAGAACGTTTAAATGTGAACTGCAGATGTATATCTCCCTTGTACGCACGTGGGAAGTACAAAACTCAAAGGGAAAGTGCAGGGAGAATGCTCAGTGTTCCCTTTGGAAAAGATAGCTTGAAGGGAAACTTTTTTTCTTCACTGGGATTTAGAGCGTTGCAGGCTCCATTGTGGCAGGGAAACACTGTTGTGCCATATCTTCTCTTCATAACACAATCCATTTCTCGTCCCAGAAAGAGGCAGGCCCCAGATCCAAGGCAGCCTGTTTCAAAGCGGTGCTTAAACTCCAGCATGCGTTTATGATGTCATAGGCCACTAGGCTGTGCACTAGATTCTAAGATGTAGGCGACGGAGTGCCCGACACTTCTGGGACCGGTAAGCCACGTTCAGTGGAGGAGAACTATATGCCAAAAGAAGGGCAATGGAGACCTTCTTTTCTTAAGCCACTAGAAGCTCTAAATGTGAACAGCAGATGTATCTCCTTCCTACTGCACCTGGGAAGTACAAAACACAGAACGAAGGCACAGGGGGAATGCTCTGTGATCCTTGTGGAGAATAGGGCTTGAAAACTGACCTGAAAACGCTCAGCGTTTTCGGAAGCCACTAGAAGGTGTCGATGTGAACAACAGAAGTATCTACCTTGTACAGCACCGGGAAGCCCCAAAGACCGCAGGAAGGCAAAGGGAGAGTGCTTTGTGGTCCCTTTGGAAAACAGGGTTTGAAGGGATTCACTAAGGATTGTTAGTGAATAGGTAAAACACATGGGACGACTAGCATCGAGCTCAAGCTCTCTGTTTCTCGTCACACAGAGAGGCAGGCCGCAGGTCCAAGGCAGCGTGTGTCAAAGCGGTGCTTTAAATGCAGGAAGCTTTTACGGTGTCTTAGGCCATGTGTCTCTGCACTAGGATGCAACATGTAAAGGAAGGACTGCCTGACACTACTGGGAGCTGTAAGCCACTTTCAGTTGAGGACAACTATATGCCAAAAGAAGGGCAATGGAGGCCTTCTTTCCTTAAGCCACTAGAACGTGTAAATGTGAGCAGCAGATGTATCTCCCTTCTACCGCACCTGGCAAGTACAAAACTCAAAGGGAAAGTGCAGGGAGAATGCTCTGTGTTCCCTTTGGAAAAGAGCTTGAAGGGAAACGTTTTTTTCCTCACTGGAATTTACAGCGTTGCAGGCTCAATTGTGGCAGGGAAACACTGTTGTGCCATATCTTCTCTTCTTAACACAATCCATTTCTCGTCCCGGAAAGAGGCAGGCCCCACATCCAAGGCAGCCTGTTTCAAAGCGGTGCTTAAACTCCAGCATGCGTTTATGATGTCATAGGCCACTAGGCTGTGCACTAGATTCTAAGATGTAGGCGACGGAGTGCCCGACACTTCTGGGACCGTTAAGCCCCGTTCAGTGGAAGAGAACTATATGCCAAAAGAAGGGCAATTGAGACCTTCTTTTCTTAAGCCACTAGAAGCTCTAAATGTGAACAGCAGATGTATCTCCTTCCTACCACCCCTGGGAAGTACAAAACACAGAACGAAGGCGCAGGGGGAATGCTCTGTGGTCCTTGTGGAGAATAGGGCTTGAAAACTGACCTGAAAACGTTCAGCGTTTTCGGAAGCCACTAGAAGGTGTCGATGTGAACAACAGAAATATCTACCTTCTACAGCACCGGGAATCCCCAAAGACCGCAGGAAGGCAAAGGGAGAGTGCTTTGTGGTCCCTTTGGAAAACAGGGTTTGAAGGGATTCACTAAGGATTGTTA